>NW_027269263.1:22940022-24190022 GCF_023055355.1 Agelaius tricolor
CCTCCAAGGGGTGAGCAAGCAGAAGTGATTTCCTGGAAATACCTCATCCCTTGTTGGGTAGAACAGCACCTGAAGCTAGGGGAGCTTTTGGGCAGGCATTCTGCCTGGCTCTAGTTATCTGATAGACTGCCACTGACTGGCCTTAGCAACTGATAAGAAGCAACTGGAAGGAAAATAACTCACTCTGAAGTGGATCTTAACTCTGTATTCCACCCCTTCCTTTAATACGAAGGTCTCTTTCTTGAGTGCTTCGAGGTCACCTGCAAGAAGAGAATCAAGCTGTCAGCTAGAGATGTCACAGCAAGGAGAGACCAGGCACAGGGGGGAAGATGGGCATGGGGTTGCTGTCAGAGGTGAGCATCCCTTCAAAGGATGACACCTGTAAAAAGAGCATGCAGACATCCTTGTGAGATTGTGTTGTGTGACCAAATACACAGAAATTCCTGGGTGCTCGTATGTATCTGTGCCCACAGAAGATAATGCCTGAACACACACAGGTCTGAGCACATGTACACAAGGATGTTTATGCACAGGCTTGTTGCAGAGCAGATGCAGCAGGGTGTGTATGCTCCATCCATGCCCAGCCTGGCTTGGTGAGAGGAGCGTGTTCCACAGCTCCTGCCCAGCTTGGAAGGCTGCCTGGGCCCCACAGGGGTTTTGGGTGGTTTTGGGTGAACAGGAAGCCTCTCTGCCTCTCCAGGCCCAGCTTCCTCTCTCTGCAGAAAAGCCCATATAAGGCTCTCTCCCCATGCCCCCAGGAGCCGGAACTGCAGTATTGCTTGATTCTAAAGTTTCAATACAGCCTGCAACCCAAATGCATGCACATCCCTTGTGCTCATGAAGTGTCAATGAAAGGAAGCAAGCAGAGATGGCAAGAGAAACCCAGGAGCTCCTACAGCAGTCTAGATGAAGGAAAATATCTCAATATTTTCCTCTGTTACATCAGCTTCTTTTTTATTTATATGTGTATACCTTAAAATAAGAAACAAGGCTAAGATGACTTCAGAGCTCCTCTAAAACCCACTGTGGCATCCCAAGGACAAACTCTCTTTTAACTTGCAGCATGCCAGGGCCTTTGGTTGTTCCCCTCTGTGACCAAGGGCAGAGCCTGTGCCTACCTGTAAGGTCCATGGTGATGGGTCCTGGAGCAGAGTCACAAACCAGAGTGAGTCGGGTGACCACCACATTGGGAGCTGTTGGGTCTGCAGGTAGGAAAAGTCAGGGGGAAGCTGTCAGCTTGCAAAATTAGATGCAATCAGAGGGGAGGGGAATGACACTGAAGAAACAGGGATGCCTTGCCACACAGAAACTGCATTTCATGAAACACCCAGTAATGCCAGGCTTCCTTAGCACAATAGGACCACATGTCTACCCAGTCCTTCCACATGGATCCCTCTGGCCTCCATCACAATACCTAGAGGTGGTCTTTCCACCATAGAAAATTTCCTTCTTAGGATCATTCTGAGCAACAAGACCACATTTCAGCATAGGCTGACCCCTTCAAAACCCCCAAAAGTCCTCTGAGACCCACACATCTCCCACCACAAGTCCTTTTCTGATGCCAGCACTCCCCAGTAATCCTCCTAACTCCTAACACTCTGAGCATCTTCCGTGCTTCCTTTATGTGCAGCTTTCCACCTGCCCATCCCCAGTCCTCCAGCACAAGCAGTGCATGTGCCTGGGCAAACAAGATCCCTCTTCTTTGAAGCAACAGCACACTGCTGCAGTACATCTCCCCATTCCCTCCCTGTCAGTGTGCCCCAGCCTACCTACTACCACAGGTCCATCTCCCAGCAGGGACTTCTTGTACTTAGCGAGGCTTTCATCATCCTTGTCCAACTCCTGCAGCTCCTGCAGTGTTTTCTGGGGAGGAGGTTTGTAATTGAGTTTCCCATCCAGCTCATCATCATCATCCTCCACATGAGGCTCTTGTGTCTTCTCAGTCATGGTGACTTGGTCTGGGTGACAGAGGAGGGGGCAGTCAGTGAGATTGCTGTGGCTTGGGAGTATGGGGGCACTCACTGTGGGCACAGTGTGGCTCAGTCCCTGACAGGCAGGCACCCACCCAGTGCTGAAGGCAGCGGGATTCCTACAGGCAAATGGCGACGGCGATCGGCTGCAATCCAGACACTGCTGTGCTGATATTCTGGCTCAAACACAATCCCCCCCTACCCCCGCTCCTCTCCCTGCAGGCACCACGCGCACACGCAGACCTACACCATTATTCGCTCCCAGGGAGGAGGTGCGGGAGCAGAGGCTGAAACCAGAGTGATTTACAGCCACTCTGCAGCACAGTTGTGGCCGGCAACCCTGCAATTACAAGCCCTCGTACAGGGCTCGCACAAAGAGCCACTGCCACACACTGGAACACAGAGAAACACGAATAAAGCCAAGGACAGATGTTTCATTCACCCTCCCATAACGGGTAAACCCCACATTTCACAGAAAGGTCGGATATCTGACAGCCACTTTTTAGATTAGCAAGTCAGCTGAAGCTCTCAAGGAAGCGGGCAGCGAAGTCTGTGCTGGCATTGCCTGTGCTCCCACTAACAGCTGGCTCCAGGCACCCACCAGGAGTCCTTCCCACTGAGCAGGGAAGCACGGTGGGGAGCCCAGAGGAGCCAGGCACAGCCGTGCTGCTCCAGCCGTGCCCTCGCAGTGAGAGGCAGGAGAGCTGAGCCGCAGTCAGTGGGGCTGGGTGCTGAATGGCACACGGGCAGTGAAACTGCTGGGCTGGCATCCCAAATGGAGCCAGAGCAGGGAAATAGCAACCAATGGGCAGAGCATGGGACGGGGAACAGGAGGCAGGCAGGAGAGGTAAGCAATGCTGTGCCAGGTGCCCTCAGTCAGCTGCCTGCCTCCAGGAGGCAGCCATATGGTCCCAGCCACCTTCCCACTCTTGGGAGAAAGGCTGAAAAACAAAGCAGTGCCCTGGTACAGTTGTCACACATGGCCAAGCCATTCCTTGTTCTCTGGCAGCAAGAGGGTTTGGTCAAGCTACACAGATCATTCAGTTCACTTCCACTTAGGCTTCTTTGAGACTGTCCCTACTAAAAAGTCCCCTTTTGCTTCCTTATTTGCAATTTTCCAAACAAATCAGTTGTCCTTCTCTGCAGCTGCAGCCTTAATTTTTGCCCCTGCTCCCAAAAGTTAAACTGGGAGCTAATGCGATAGTTTTTTCATTTATTAAAATAGAAAAGAAACACACACAAAAAAGAACAAAAAAAAAAGGAAAAAACAACTGTTTAAGGTGAATCATCAAGTGGTGCCAGGCAACTCTGAGTAGTATGCAGACCTCTCAGAGCAATTCCAGTGCAGGGAAGAAAAATAATCAAGGAGTGGTACATTGGCATGTTGCAAAGGGACAGAAAAGAACTGACCAGCACACAAACAAGAAGATTCAGTCAGGTATTTTAATTGGAAATGGCCATTGCAAGACAACTTTGCAATTTTGAGATGAATGAGGAACTAGTACAGAATGGGCACATGGGAAATAAAAGGGAATCTCAACCCAAACAAACAGGAAAAAAAAACAGGTCCCAGCAGCTGAATAATCCTGGTTCAGTTCATGCCCAGACCTAGGAGTGTGAAATACCCAAATACCATGGGAAAGGCCCCTGAGCTTGTCCTCATGAGAAAGGAAACCAAAAGCTCCCTCCCTAAAGCAGCAATTACACATGCCCCAGCACTCTGTGGCCCCAGCAGAGTCACCTTAGAAAGCCTCACAATGCCCTCAGTGCCATTCCACGTTCAGCACAGGAGGAGGCTGGGGTTAGCCATGACAGCCAGTGCCAAGCCTTGCCTTCCACTTGGGCTCCAGCTGCAGGTCTGAGCAGTGACCCCAGCTCTCCACAATACCAGGCTGCATCTGCCACCAACACAAGCACAGAGCACAGGTGCCTACCCGCCCCATCCTCCCATGTCCACTTCCTGTAGTGTATCACAGGGGATGGAAAGAGGCATCTCTGCCCTCATGCAGAGAAAAGGCAGAGTCAGGACTGCACCAGAGTCAGACTGGACTGGCTGCTCCTCATCGCTCAGACCTTCCCTTTGCACCACACATGCCACAGAGACTGTCCCTGCTAGCCCCCAGGGGTGGCTCACTTGAGGGGGAATGCTTTTAGGTTCTGAACCTCCCAGAAAGGGGCACAGACAATCTGCCATGCCAAGAGCAAGATCCTGCAGGGAACAGGACCAGCCAGACTGTCTGGGATGAACAACCTCTGGCTCACAGGCGCCTCAGGATGGCACCGATCAGACCAAGTTCTGGCATTTTTCCCCAAGCCATGGACCTGATGCTGCCTTCCTGCCAAACTCCAAGGCAGGCGGTGACCAAGAGGAAAGCTCCCATCCCAGCAGCTCATGCCCCTACTTGCTGGTGCCCTCTGCAAGCTGAGACACATTCCTGAGCTCAGGCACCAGAGACATCATGTTGCTGTCGGGGTTCCTGAGTTTCTGTGCCACTGCCCAGCCTAATACGGAGCCCCCATTCAGACCAAGAGCCTCACTAAATTGAGAAAATTAACCCTACACTGTTATATGCAAGGAGAAATCTGTGTGCTTGGTGTCTTGCCCTGCCACATTTTTCTTGCCTTTCTGCAGCTCCATCCCACAGTCCTGTGTCACCTGCACCCCTGGCAGCACCCGTGAAACAGCAGGGAGGGGGCAAGGGCAGGTTAGGGATCCCTGTTAGAGAGAGATGGCTGCAGGAGGCAAAGACGGAATCACGCCTTGGCGAGAGGCGCGAGAGTCTCGCAGCTGGGCTCTGCCTGTGCCGTGGACAGACAGCTGCCCTCGCACCTGCAGCAGGAGGGGCAGTCACAAGGTGGAGGGTGGGCACCTCCTCGGCCCCCCCATGCCTCCACGGGGCACAAAAAGGGCTGTCAGAGGGACAGCATTTCACTTGCCCTCCGTCTGCTCATCACTTCTCCAAACCACCCCCTGGCCGAGGGCTAATCTCCAGGAAGCGGGTTTAGCAGGGAGGAAGTAATTTTCCGCGATGGGGGAGAAGCGCACCGGACTCAGCAGCGCCCCCAGCCCCGGCCTCCCCATCCCCAGCCCCGGGGTGCAGAAGGGAGCCCATTGCCCGGGGAGCGCCGGGCCAGCCCGGGACCGCGGGGGCCCCTTCCCTTCCTTGCCCTGCCCCATGGCAGCGCGCAGCCTGGCTTCCCCCTCGGGTCGGGCAGGGCTCTGCCTGCCTCCCCGGGCAGGAGCGGGCACCGGCGCCAGCCCCGGGGCGAGGGCGCGGAGCTGCGCGGGGAGCGAGCCGGGGCCGCGCCGTCCGTGCCCGCTGCCCCCGCCCGCCCCTCGCACTCACCGGCGGAGCGGCGCCTGCGGCCGGGGTCCTCCTCTGCTGTCAGCGCTCAGCCTCGAGCTTTGGCAGTTGGAGCAGGAAGGAAGTTGGTGAAGAGAGGAAAAAAAAAAAAAAATAACACTCACACGCAGCGAAAAAAAAAAAACCCCAAGAGCGGCGGCAGCGGCAGCAGCAGCAGCAGCAGCCCACCCGCAGCAGAGGAAGCCCTGGCGGCCCCGCATGCTGCGGCGCTCCGCCGCCTGCCCCGCTTTGTCTGCGCCCGCTCCTTTTGCGCAGAGGTGCGCAGGGCTTTGTCTGCGGAGCTGAGCCCGGCCGGGGACGCGGGAGTGCTCGCCGTGCGCCGCTTCGGGCTGCTGTGCCCGGGAGAGAGGGGGTGATGGCTTTGTTTTCCTCCCCAGGCTTTTATTTTGTTTATTTTCCTGCTGTAATTATGGTCTGTTTCAAAAAGTGGCGCTGATTTATACCGATTAAAATATGCGGAGAATCGGGTTGTGTATTCCCGCGTACGTGGGAAGATAAGCAGTATTGCAAATGAAAAAAAAATGAACCTCATTTTTCCTGCTACCTGCTGCACTTAATCAGCTTATTGTTCCCAACTCCCAGCCCTTCTCACAGAAGCAGTTTCCAAGATCAGCTACCTCAGAAAGAAAAAGCTCTCATTTCCCAGGGCTGATTAAACGATCAAAAAGATTTCACATCCCTTACTTTGTGAAATATCAGCAGATTTCCTCTTTCTTTGCCCCTCATGGAGTGCCCACTTAGTTCATCAGTGACATAAATCCTTCATGTACATAGTCCTCAGTGCACAACAAATTAGATCATTGGTTTGCAAACAACAAATCTGGGCCTGCAATGACTGATAGACTGCTCTTAATGCATTTACAGCAGCAAAATAAGCAAAGCATATCTATTGCCAATGGGCTTACATTCACTGCCCCAGATCCACATATCCATTAAAAGTGTTTATTGTACACAAATTTTTAAAGGTTGCAAACAACTGAGGGAAAGGGATCTTCTTTGGGGATTAACAGATTTCAGAAGAGGGGGGGATTGATTTTTCCAGCCAGATATTGGTTTCATTTAGGTTATGGGTGGCACAATGATCCTTGCCTCATGAATTTCAAGGGAAAAACAGAGCATGTATCTGTCTGACAATGGATTCCCATTTATCAGGGGCTATAGCCTCAGAAACATTTCAAGCTTCCATTAATTAGTTTCACCATCAAGAAAAATTATTTCATTCTCTGCCACTGCTTTTCACTGCTACACTAACCCTTCCCTTGGGCCAACACAAGGGACCTGACTTGAATACAGTAGTTAGATGAGTTCAAATGGTACCAGGGAAAAAACATGTAAGCAAATGTGTGAGCATACATTGGTGAATTTTCAACCCATATAGGTTTCCCCACACTTGTTTATAATGGACAAATGGGACTAAACCTTTATGCCAGGACCAGTGGCTGAGTGGGATGGGGATGAGGATGAGGAAAGAACAGAGCAAATTCTTTCAACTACAATGACACTTTATGGCAGCTCATATTGTTCATGTAAGCAGTCCTGGCCTGGGAAAGCTGTGAAGAGTAGGATGTGTTAACTATGGAAAGATTTGAGGAAGCCCCTGTGTCTTGTACAACAGCTTCTTGTCTTGGTTTCTCTGCTGTCTAAGTCTCTGATTTCAGTTTAGAAACTGAACACAGTGTAGCTGGGAGGAGGTGTGGGTTGAGGTTCCTGTTCACTCATGGCTTGGTTTGAAATTCACTTGGTTTTAGCCACTGTGTACAGTGCAACTGTAAGTAGTGTTATTGCAATCATTCTTGCTGAAGAACAGTTGAGATTAGCTTGGTCTCTTTTGTGGGCTTCTTTTTAGTTAAACACCAGACCACACATGCCTTTGTGTAGCTATTTACATGCTATTTGTGTAGCTATTTTACATGGGAGCATAAATTAAGATCAGTTTTATTCACAAATATGCATAAAGGTATAGGTATTTACATGCTATTTCTTAACACATGTGAGCATAAATTAAGATCAGTTTATTCACAAATATGCATAAAGGTATAGGGATGTGTAGCTGTGTGCCACCATATGTATGTGCACTCAACCTACATGGCTTCATCTGCCTAGCATGCAGGGGAAACAGATTTTACTCCTAAATTAGAAATTAGTCAGCATGTAATCATGGGGACATCATGTAATTGCTCTGTGCCTCCTCTTCCTGTTCATAAGCAGTGTGAGAAGGAGCTGTAGACATTGGAATCACACCATGCCAAGCAGATGGGAACCTAGAAGCCAGGCATGATCCTTTGGGTCAGCATATCCAGCATCCTGCTGGGGAACCACGTCACTGCTCTGCTGGAAGAAGGAAAGGTTTGAAGCACAACGGAGCAGGACATCATTGACAGCAAATCTCTGCCACTGAGTATTTCACCTGTGACAAACTGATGCCATGCCATGAAGATCATCTCTTGGCAGACATTGCCCAACCCCAGCCAGTTCTTTTGTCTGTGACAGAAGGAGGCAGGGACAACAGCTAAAGTGTGCCTGCTTTACTGCAAAAAACATGGTAGAATTTCAAATGTGTTCTTAGCTGGAAAATAATATTTTTTTACTTAAAATATTATGATTAGGTCTTATTTCGTTTTACCGCATTGACAACAGCTGATTGTACAATTAGTAGACCACAATAATAGGTGTGATCAACCTCATGTGTCTTAAGTTTATTTCAAAAAGTTTATGCAAAATTTTAAATGCATATCCTTCAACTATACAGCCTGTACTCCCAACAGTCATATGTGTCTGTAGCACCCTATTGGAAACAATAAACCTTGACTTTTTTAAAAACAGTAAGATTTTAAAAATTAGGCATTTTTTTTCCTGCTTGAATTTGGATTATTGCCATTAGGTATCCAGTATTTCTAGATTTGAACTTTTTGCAGTAGTGGTGCATTGCAGCTTTGTGCTGCTAAATGTCATCTCCATCTTCTGTGGGACAGGTTGCTCACTGCATTTGAGGAACAGAACTACTTTATGACCTTTAGACGTGACTAATCCAGTAAAATTTTACCTGTTACAATCTCTTTTTTTCACCTACTTGTAATTTCAAAAACTGTCTAATTTGGAGCTGAAATTTACCAGGCTGGAAGCTCTGAGGGGAAAAATAAAAAGAAATTTCAGTCCAGGTAGGGAATCCATGTTTGAAATTTTAAGAGTCTCAACAGAGTAATAACTTTAATGCTGCTCTTGTAAAATGATTTAGTTTGGAACTACTAATTTGTATTTTCACTGAACTAGTACACAGTTACTAACTATGATTTCTATCTAGTGAATAATATTGCTGAATGCTGTCACTGTCATGAGTTTTGCCTCCTCCTCAAGCTTTTTTCAGTCCCAGGAAGGCTACAGGTGACACGCTGGGAAGACAACCTCACAGTTCAGCAAGTTCACATCAGCAGGTGCAGCAAGGTAGGTGTCAGTTCTGGCCGTGGGTGCCCCCTAGATGGTGTCCCCAGATGGTGTCCCCAGATGGTGTCCCTCTCTACAGGCAGAGATCTCTTCCCTGCAGAGATGGGAGGAGGCAATCCACTCCTGAGGCAGTCACGAGGGGATGGGAACGGGCAAGGTGACAGGTCCAGGAGCTCAGACAGGAGCTTTCCCTGCCTTGTGGGGGAGCATTCACTGCACCACGAGGTGCCACCCAACTCTGGTAATCCCAGCACTGCCTTCTCTGACTCTCAGTTAAGTGGGATAAACAGAGCGATACCGCCAATGAAGCATGAATTCATCTCTGAATAAAACACAGGCACAAATTGCCCCAGGACTGGCTTTAGAAGTCAGCATTGTAAGGTTGATCCTGGTGTGCCTAGGAGAGGTGGTGCTTAATTTCTTCTTCCCTGGTGCTACTCACCACTTTTAAGGTGCTGCAAAGGATTTTTGCTGCCCTTGGGGTGGGAAGGGAAGGAAGGGATGGAGGCTAGATAAAATGTCAGGCAAGGGAGCCATCATGGAGGGCAAGGAGAGAGAAGGCACTTTGGGGTGCCAACACAAAGCCCCTGGTAAAGGTTTAACTGGGTTTTCCAACCCCAAGTCCCATGAGAATCCTTTCAAACCACCTAGCCACTGGACTTGAGGGCTCTCAGCTGCATGAAGAGCTGACCCCTGAAGACATGAGTGTGTGTTCCACCTCTTCAGCTCCTCCAGAAGTGATTTCTTTGAAAGATGGAGAGATTGGAGATTTAATACTTGTCTAAGCAGCTTTCAGGCTTGTTAAAGTGCTAATCCCATAACCCCTGTCACAAGCCTGGAGGTGTGCAAAGACTTCACATGTCACTTCACAATCCCCTGAGGAAGCAAGGGAAACAGGAAGACAGAGGAAGGAAAAGGATTTTGTGGGGGATGAGCGTGTAGGGGCAAAACTGAGCCATTTTCCTTCAGAGTCTAGGCTGAGGAAGGCTGAGGATGGACAGAGCAGCTCAGTGAGGAGAGCTAAGTTGGTGGGAGGGGGTGAGAGCACAGGGGTTGGTGAAGGAAGATGATGGTGCTTGTCATGGGGGAGCAGAGGTGTCTTCTCTGCATCCCCTGCTCTCCAGAGCCTAGCATGCAGGAAAGCAGCTTTTGCTCTCCATCCCTTACTTGGTGCCAGGGCAGAAGTCAGTGTTCTGCAGGTGAAGGTGTCCGAGGGAAGTCACCCACCAGAGCTGGATTTAAAAGGGGACTGGATTATTTTAGGGCCTCTCAGAAAACAGGTGGTTATGTAAGGTCAAATCTTAGCAAGTGTAATCAAATCTCAGTTCTAAGCTGATCACCAGGCAGGGTGTTAGGAGTTATTTATTCAAGCATTCCTCCCTGACTTTCTTCTGAAACAGCCAGAGCTGAAGCTGGGACTAAATTAGGAGAAGCTGTGGCATCCTCTCCTCCTCTGCTGACCTTGGGAAATCTCCCATGCCAGCTGCACCCTGACATTCCTGTGCTAAACAGTACTCTCAACAAGGAGCTTGATTGTGTGCCAGAATTTATGGTTTCTAGTCAGTTTGTGTCCAGCCTCTGGCTAGCTCTTAGGTGCCTTATATACCCTGTAGCTCAGGGCATGCTGCCTGCAGCTATAGAGCATCTCTCAAAGCCATGAGACAATAATTACCAGCCTCTCTGTGGCAATGTTTTTCCTTTATTGCACTTGTGCTGTTCACATATTATTGCTCTCACAGCCCTGCCTCCATAAACCCCCACAGTGTTATTATTGTGGATTCTCGTGCAAGAACTGCTGTGAGAATTGCTGTTCCTCCCACTCCTTCTTTTTCTTTGATATTGCAGACTTCAGTGTATGAAGGAGAAAAACAAATGTGGTGTTCAACAGAAGAGTCGTGGCTATTGAAATTCTCAGTAAATATTATCCAGCTTTGTATATTCACAGAAGATTAACAAGCAATGAATGTGCAACATTTGTACATGGTGAACATTCTCCTCCCAGATCCAACAGAAACAGACCCAGAAATAATCCATAGGAGTTTTAAGTGGGTCTTGATGAAAATTGTACCATACCAAGGGAAAGCATGGTAAGAAATCATGCTACTGGTCACTTTATCTGTCATCATCTGCAGCATCAGAGAGAGTCCTCAGAGGAGGATGTTGCTGTGGGACCCCATCATTGCCCTTTACAGCTGGCCAGTGGGGAAAAATTACCCTTTTTCCCTCTCTCATTTTCCTTTATTTTCTTTTTCTTTCAAGAAATAACTTTCAGCATTACAGTCAAAGTACACCATCAGCTGTCAGTGTCCCACAAATAAATCTTCATGGATGCAAAACTGTCAGAACATTCTTTGTGCAACATGTGCATGCTCCACATGCAATGATGGCTACTAAACAATTCACTTCTTCTATGCTGTGTTTATGTTGCTTGACTGGACCAGAAAGCAAGCTGCAATTCCAGGTCCTTGGCACAGAAATATCCTTAGCAACCTCCCAGTAAGAAGTTTCAAAGCAATTTGTAGGTGTGTGCCTCCAGTGGGAAACAAGAGGGTAGAGGACCTAAATTAAGAAAAAAAAAGGTTGGAATCTGACAGTGGAAGGCCATCAAAAACAAAAACAAATGAACAAACAAACATTACAACATTAAGCTCTGCAGTTGTGCAAGATCCTTGGGGGGGAAACAGAAGGCTTTGTACTAGCAGTACACCTAAGCAATAAAAGGAAAAAATATTTTTTTTTTAATTTATTCAGATTTTGATCCCCTTCCACAGTTATATCCACCAGGGATCTGCTATCACATGGCAGCTAGAGCATTTAGCATCCATGTGTCTGGGAGGTGAGCAGCACCCCAAGAGACAAGATAATGGAGCAGAAGAGCTGCCTCCTCTGCCCATTAGTCAAATGTTCCCAAGGAGAGTGTGAGATGCTCCCCAGAAGCAATCATTTCTTTCTGAAAGCCTCAACTGCTACATGAAGAAAATCATAATAATGGTGGCAAAGGGCTGAACTGAATGAGATTGCACAGCAGTGCTTTTATGTGGTAGGAGGAGGAAGGAAGAATGCCTCTTGCGTGGTGTGAAAGCCACGGGAAGATATGTGCCCCCTTAAGAAGAAGGAAGAAACATTTTACCAAAATGTTTAGGAAAAGCCTTCCTTTATTGGGCTGCTGGTTTCCAGGGAGAAAGAATCAATCATTCAAAAAGAAGAAGGAAAAAAAAAGATGAGAAAAAGAGCTGTCAGGAAAGGAGACATCTGGAGCTGACTTGTATACAGTTTCTGCTTCTTAGCCCAGTGACACTGAATCATTTGCTACACTGTTTTAAACTGAACAAAGCTCTGGAACAATATGATTTTCTGATTTCTATTTAAATAAAAACACACTTCTTTTTTTTTTAACAAGGCGGTATTACTTCTCTTAGTTCAATGCATGATTTTAGAGAGTGCTAGTGTACCATTTAATCACTGTTCACAGGTACATGGCATGTAATTCACACAGAAGGAATCAATTATGAGAAAAGAAAAATCTGAAAAAGGCTCTTGAGACAATACTATGCAAACTCTGTGATTTTTTTAAGGGCAATCACAAGCTCTGATTTATAGCAGTCACATAGATAACCAGATTAACTACCTGGGCTTGATAAAAAAGGGAAAAATGCAAAGTTTTTGTTCAATATATTAATGTTGAGCTTGTTCTGTACATGTCATTCAGGAGAAAAATAATCTTATAAATGAAAAAAGCAGATATTTTAATTGTGGGTAGAGTGAAAACGAGAAAGAAAGGATGCTTTATAAAACAATCTAACAAAGTCAGTCCTATTGTGTCATTACCAACAGCCTGGATGCAGACATTAAGCAAAGTGAGTGCACAGAAAGGATGCTCACTAATGATATTGCTTTCTCTTGGGACAGCTTTGCAATGAGCATGGGGATGCTCTTAAACAATGAATCACAAAGCAGTTAGAAACACTGAGCTTTTTGTGCTGCATGGCCAAGAACATCAGTCTCCTCAGCAGATGCCTGCATGGCTGAGTCTTATCTGCAGGTCCATGAACTTTCTCTCCACCATCTCTTCCATATTTACAAATAAGAATGATAAAAATGTAGTTCTGTCTCCTGAGATCTGATGGTAAAAAGGGATATTTCAAAAAAAAAAAAAGAGAGAGAGAGAGAGAGCGAGAGAGAGAGAGAGAAAGGGGGGGATTTCTTTTGGTTTTCCTTTTATTTATGCCAATCAGGGAAAAGTTTCTGTAAGTTACTAAAATCATGCTATCAGCAGTCTTGTGAGTGTGAGATGCTAAGACTTGGCTATCTGTTCCAAGAAAGGCCAGACTCACTGCTGAGAAGAAAATATAACTCTGGTAACTAATGAAGTGTAGGACAGACTACATGGTTTTATATCATCTGCTATAAAAAGCCCCAGAATGTCCTAAAGCATTTGTGCCTGGAAGCCTGGGGCCTCTAATGATGTTCTAACATGTGCAAGTAGAGCACCCTTGACCAAATAAGAAAAGCAGGGACTTCATTTTTCCTGCAGAAGCTTTTGCAATAGCCTTTTGGCTTGAGGACTTATGTCCCCAATACCCAGTTTGTAGCACAGACAGGGCCATTGCTGATGGTTCAGAAAAACCTTATCACTTAATTCATATTTCCTCAAAGGACCCTTTTCTATAGGTTGGTCGTGGAAATCTCCCTCTCGAGCCCTGCCAGTGGAAAAACAGAGCTCAGCCTCTTCCCTCTCTGCCCTATTGCCAGAGAAGCCTGCAGGGTATGAGTGGGAGTATCAAGATCAGGCTCTTCTGCAAGCTGAGCTCAGGGACACTGAACATGACTTTTGTATCCAGCAGCAGGCACAGATTCCCAAAGTCAGCACACCCTGTTTATTGCAGGCTGTTATGGATGTTTCATCCCAACACCAAAATAACTGTGGGAGATTTCCTGAAGGAAAAATGATAAAACTCCCCAGGAGCATGCCTTCTTCTCTGCATTTTTAATGGACTGATTTGCATGCAGTCAAACAACCAAATATCTGTGCAGGGAAAGCCCAGTGCCCTGTATCTGTGCCTCTTTTCTACACTAGCATAAATGACACGAGGCTTAGGAGCATGGTGAGCCCTGCAGGGGGAGGATTACAGCCTGTGAGTCCCCGTTTGCAGGCACCTTACTGCACTGAGCTTCTCACCAAAACACTGTTGACATGACAACCTCACTGCTCTTCTATGAGACCAACAGACCTTTCTAAATCCAGGTCCTACCATGGTTCCCTCACCTCTGGGATCCAGAGGCACTTGGTAGGCTGCCTATCTTCGGGAGGGAAACCAACATTTTACTGCCTGCTTAATTCTCTGCTCACTTCCAGTTGGGTATATCTTTGTGGCAAGTGATAAATCTCTATCAATAATGCACAAAGTCTCCCAAGTATGTGGCACAAGCTTGTAGAGATACATTTCAAAAGTTCTTGTGCCCCACACCAGCCACAGCCCTTATCAGCTGCATCCCTGAGTCTGTGCCTCAGCTGGGATTTCCTCCCACAGTCCCATGAGCTCAGTCAGCCTCTGGAAAAATCACTGTCTTGTAAACTTGTGTTTTCTTTGTCATTCAAGTGAGCTGCTATTTCTGGCGTAACTACTGTTTCCATGGCTACACCAGCTCATAAATAGGGTCAGAAACCTTGGAGATGTTTTTTTAAGTGATTCCTTGGAACAGAATATAATCTGGCTGGAGGTGATGAAGCTCCTGAGTTTTCCTTTGAGGCCACGAGGACTGCACTCCTGTTACCACCTGGACACCGTGGTTTCTAGTGCACCTCTGCTCTGGATCCAATGGCAACTGTTGTGGCCAGAAAAGATGGCACTGGCCTTCCTGGGGAAGAAAAGCCTGGGTAGGGAGGGTCAGGGATTGGGTTCTCAGTCCCTGGGCAGGACTTGTCACCCATCTGGGGCAGCAGCCAGGCACAAACACGAAGCAGGTGCCTCTTGCTCTTAAAGGAAGCTGTGCACCCACAACTCTGCAAAGTAAATGCCACCCACTTTGTGAGGGGAAGGGAGAGAGAGTATGGATGGAGAGAGAGGACTGATAATCCTGGGAGATAAGAAAGAACATGAGAAGTGGGGCCCTTTAGGGAGTTTCTGTCATGTTTTGTCAGTGATAAAAAAAATATCTTCATGTGACACCATGGAGTTTTTTTTTTCCCACAGTCCACTTTTTATTAAAGGGAAATGAGACAGATTTCATTGGGAAAACAGGAAAACAAAGGGAGTATTTTGAAAACAAACAGCCTGAACATATGTAAATTTTGAAGCCTCAGGAAAGAGCAGTAGAGGGCTGTACAGCTGATTTCCCCAGCAACTTTACCTACATAGAAGAAGGCAGAAGGGGAGGGGGAGCCCCTGGAAACCTGTCTGCAGCAGATGGAGGCATGGGAATGAGCAGCAGGGATGGGAGGGAGTCTGCTGCCAGCAGGCTGCACCTCTTTATATCCACACAAGCAGGTCCCTGCCCACAGTAATCACTTCTGCTGTCAGAAGAGGATGAGTGCAATCAATCTCCACACATTTGTATACAAGCTCTAGTCATCACAGGGAAAGAGAAGATGCCAACAAGATGCTACCCCTGTTCTCTTTCCTGAGCCCAGAAATTACTGCACCATCCTCTAAAAGCTGTGTGATTGTCTGAAATGTGTAGGAACGTGTGTTTGCTCCTTCTCTGCTAGATTGAAAGCCTCTCAGCTGCATCTAGGATTTACTTCCCAGCTTCTCAGTGCCCACTCAAGGGCTAGGACCTTATTGATTTGTTTTAATGTAAGCATCTGAAGGGTCAGAGGCCCCAGCTATGGGACTCCTGCTCAGCACCAGTGCAGAGCTGCCCTGGTGTTCCCTGCCAGGGCCTGTCACACCAGTGAGAGACTGTCCCTTCGTGGCCACGCACAGTCACACCCCTGGCTGGCTTGGCTGCTCCAAAATCTCCTCCTCCAGCCTCACCCAAAGACAAATCCCATCCATCATCAACAACCCCACACTTTGGTTTCCTTCTGCCCTCATGTTGCTCTGATTCCCCTGCTGCTGCTCCATTTACTGGGATTATTTTCAGTCCTGCCAGGCCTGATCTTGTGCAGTGAGGAGGATGCTCAACAAGGGTAAGTGTGAGGTGCTTCACCAGGCCCAAGAGCCCCTGAAGGTTGTTAACCTTGTGGTTTTACCTCCAGCCAGACAGTTACAGGCCATGGCTGAGGCACTGCTGCAGCTGAGGATGAGGATGATCTCCCAGCACCTTTTTGCAGGACTCTGGACCTTCTCTTTTCACCCTGAGACTCCACCAACTCTTTCCCCATCTCTGACACTGATCTTCCAGGCAGTTACAGCAGGCTATTAGAGCACATGGGAGATTCCAAGGACTGGGTATAAGATAGTGTGCATTGCCACACATGGAGTTTTGGTGGGCTGGAGTGTGGCCTGGGCTCTGCCTCTGAGGGCCCCTCCCAGTGACAATGGTGCTGGTACCCAGATGAGACTTGGCTGCTCCCTCAGCCCAACACCATGGGTCTCAGGAGGGACTGGTTGGCCACCCACATGCAACACAAAGGTTCCCATTCTCCCCCTGCCTTCCCATCTGCTTCCCTAGAGCCCTGCAGCACCTCAGCAACATTCCCCAGGACTCCCTTGCGTGGACTCAGCCCTGCTGGCACTGGGCTAGCAGCATGCATGGCTCTGTAAGGTGTGTCTTCACACAGCAGCACCTCTGAGAGGTTCACTGGAAACCCCTCCAGGCATTCACCAGCACAGGAGAGGGATAGGGAATCCTCCCTTCCCTGGCATGTGCAGACACGTGTGTTTCCAAGAAGCAGCACCCCTCAAAGGCCAGGTTATTTCTTTATTTCCCTTTGCTTCTCCAGAGATGTCCCCCAGAAGCTCCAGAGAAGCCACAACCTTCTTGCAGAAAGGGGCACATCACCCCTTGGGAGTGTGCTGAGGCTCTGCTGCTCCCCCAGACCTTGCTGGAGCTCTGCCCGCCCAGCTCTGGTCCCACAGTGCTCCCCCCTGCCAGCCCTGCCGTGCAGACACCGCCCACGAGGGATGGCCTGATGTCACCTGCTGGCAGGGTATATCTGGAGGACAAGGGACACCTCGAGACTCTTCCTACCCAGGCTGGAGGACGGGAGTTGAATGATTTGCAAGAGGAGCCCTTGGCACTGTAAGTGTTCCCTGGGAGCTCAAAGCAATAGCAAGGAGGGGCAGGGGGATGGAAAAGGAACTGGCTGAAAAACAAACCCAGGGGAGAGAAAAGTCCAGATAAAACTCCATGGGGGAAAAGTTTGGATGTTGGTGCTTGGAGAGTGTGAACAGATCCAGTAGCTGGGAGAGGGAGTTGTGATTCTTGCGTGAGTTCTTTGTTTCCTCTATCATTAGGGCAGGTGCTGCTGCAGGGGTTTGTCTCAAACCTGGCTGTACAAGCAGGGGCTGCTCAGTTCCTCATGCTGAGGAACGCCTGGGGTGGGCACCCCTCTGCTGGGGCTCCCTGGAACCCCCCTGGTTTGTGTCCTCAGCTGGCTGAGCCTGCTGAGAGCAGCACTGGGGGGCTGCCAGGGAGCAGCTGGGACAGGCAGCTGGTGTTTCCTGCCCCAGCACCCAGCCATACCTGCAGGGCACAGCAATGAGGAGTTCATGACATGGTGCTGTACCTCTGCTCTCACTGAATCCCTTCTTTCAACTGGGATAGTCTTTCCAGTGATCCCCACTTGGGAATATAGTTCTACTGGAAATGAGTTTCTGTCTCTTAGAGTGCATCCTCTTTCACCTGTTCTTGGTCTTAAAACTGCTGCCAGAATGAAGGATTTGAAATCCTGTGTAAGACACAGGAGCAGAAAGGGCTGAACCTGCATGGACTTCTTCCCATCACTATGATTAGCCACCTCAAGCAATTGAGACTGGAGCTGTGAGACTCCTCAAAGGCCCTGGATTTGATACTCCCCGACAAAAGCCTGAAAGGATGATGCTAGTGGCTCTCCCGAGGCCAAGGTCTGAGCATGCAAGAAACACATAAAGAGAACGTGAGCACAAGGATGTTTCCCCCTGGTTCCTCTCTGCTTACAGAAGAGTATCTGCATGGAGGGCCATGGCTCATGAAGGTTCTGTGTCTGACACCCTGAGGAGTGTAAGACAAGTGCACATGGAGGAATCTGTATTTTTGAAAGCTTTGGATGGGGGAAGATGAGTTCCTACACCAAAACAGTCTGAAAAGAGAAAAGAAGATCAAGTGATGCATCTACATTATCTGCCAGGGACATTTTCCACAGAGAGTCAGAGATTAAGGATGGAGCAGATTAAAGAGTCAGCATTTGTCATAGTAGTCAAGCCCCTTTAAATTTAAATAAAACTAAAAGAAGGATGATTAACCTGGCCAAAAACCCCGAGGTGGGATTTCTGACGCAACTGAGATAAGCCCATTAATGTGTATTAGGTATAATTAGCATTCAGATGCAAGCAAAGCTCTTACCTAGAGGATTAAGCCCTAGACTGAGCAGAAATGCTGTCAGGGGCAATTAGGTAACACCTCATCAGAGGAGGGAGCAGAGGAAGTGCATGGCAGAGGATCTTATGCCTCAACAGTCTTTGCATCCACAGCCATCAGCCCTTGCCCTGGAGCTGTGTGCTGGTGCTGGCAGGAGCAAAAGAGCTCTGGCAGACCAGGAAACACTGGGAGAAGGCAGCATAGCACTTGCAGAGATCTAGAGGAGACTCAGAACGTTTGTCAAGCCACCTGTTTCATCTGGTACCAAGGACTATCCAAGTAACCAGGTATGGTAAGACAAAAGGCTGTGAAATTCCCATGGGAAGAAGCTGCTATTGGCATTTCTATCATGCCTGTGATCCTGGGGTGTTTGTCTGGCTGTGTGTGGGGGCAGTTGGTTCCCAAGGTGTGGGAACTGGGGCAGTTTCCATGCTGTGGGGCAGGGCCCACTCCAGCATGAATGGAGAATTCTTTGACTCTAATGATGGCAAGCAAGTCCCACCAGCTCCATGGTGGAAAGGCAACTTTTCCTTTGGCAAGAGGAAAGCTGTTATGTGGCATTAAGGTTCTTTCCATCCTCTGTCATTTTTAGTGATGCATGGAGAGAATTAGAAGTAGAGGGAGATTAGTAAGGAAGAAGTTAGAATTGTCCCTAATGTTAGAAATGCCCCTAGCTAAAAGTTTCATTGAGTGCTCTTTATTGAATTCATGCAGGTGAGAGTGGATGAAGTGTGATTTTGGCATTTTCCTACCAAATCCTGGGTTATTGAATATCTGGTAAATGGATACAACTACTTCAGTTGTTGGGGCAAAAAGAAACTTCAAGGGCTGAACCTTCCCATTAGCTATTCCTCTACTGAGTGAAACTGGGGACAAAATGAGGACTCAAGGATTTAAGAGGTTTTGACTCTCAAAGACATATTTGTGGTTAAGGTAACATGCCAGTGCACAGCAGAGATTATTGAAGCAGAGCAGGAATTCAGCAGGAGATGGAGCACAAATACATCTTTCAAGTTTTGGATGTCAGTCCTAAGGGATGGAAATCTGTTAGCTGGTTTGTTTTTTCTGTTGCACTTTTGGGAGTAGCCCTTGAGAAGGGTGCCAAGTAACATGGTGCTTAGAAGTGGATGCATGTCTCTTAGTTCAGGAGGGGGGTCTAGCACTGAGACAGAGACCTACTGGTAAGAATTGCATCTGAGAAAGAGACATAGTAATAGACTTTGGCACGTTAGCAGACATGCTATGGAGCAGCTTTCTGATGCAAAGCATTTTGTTGTAGGGCAGTATCATCTGAATTCCTCCCACCTGAGTAACAGAGAGGGACAAAATTCTGTCTTTGTTTTGGAGGCAAATGCCTTCATCTCTCAGTTTGGCCCTAAAAATCTGTGAGTTAAAAGATTTCATCTCTCCTCCCAGCAGTGCAGTCCAGGTCATACCTATCACTGCACTTCCATTCTCATTCTGTAAAAGAAGAAGGTGACAGTGTTTGCCTGTCCTGCCACCATGCTGTGAGGAAAAAGAAAAAACTGTAAATACTGGGCAACTGTTCAGGCACTGCAGAGATGGCAGCCAAATAAGTAACTTCCAGGGTTTGAGCTGATCCTTGTGTTTGTGGGCACAGAGTGTGCTTAGGAAGCGTTGTGTTACACGCGGGGGAATAGCATCTGTGCATACTGCAGCTTCAGACACAACCATCTGCTCCTCCATTTGGGGCTGCTGGAACCTGTCCAGTCTCCTGCTTGGGATATTACAGCTGAGACAGAAGCCTGACCACAAGCAACAGAAGAACTAGCCTGCCTCCAGGTGCTATCATTTGGAACCATCCTACTGCCACCACAGATGGAAAGATGCTCTGGATGAAGTATTTCCAGACTGCCACAGATACAGAAATATGGCTCTTCACCTTGCGTGGATGTGGAAGTGACACAGGAGGATTGCTCAGATGATCTTTCTCCTCATATATAAGGATTTGCTTTCCAATGCTCTGGCTATTTCAGGATAAAGGAATGAACTCTCTTTAGACTAAGGAAAGAAATCTTTGATGACATTTATAGTTCTGAGATTAGAAGTCCAGAGTGTCACGGCAGGTGATGTTGGGGATTAAGCCAGAGTACTATGGTGACCTAATGAGATTAGTCTTTAGAAACAAATCCTGAAGTTAATTCCATCAGCGATTACATCACCTGGAGATAGGAGATATATAACAGTCATGGGGAAAACGTGACTTCAAGGAAAAAAGAAAGAAGTTGCATTTATTTTTATCCATAAATGCACTTGTCCAGACCATTATATTACTAAAAGCATACTAATTAGCACAAACTTCAATGAAGGGCTGGTTGCTTCCCTTTGGGCACTGGTTAGAGTTATAGCTGTCCTCTCTGGGAAGGAAGCAAAAGGCTCAGAGTGCAGCAGTTCTGCTGTCTAAGACAGGAGACATGTCTCCCAAACAGAAATTGCACCCTGATAACTATTTATCTCCTGTGGAGTTTGGCTCATGTACAGTGTGGTGAGGAGGGGTCAGCACATGTAATATAATGCTCAAAAATACCAAAGTGGGCACATCCTGGGGAAAATTGCAGGCTTTACTCCTGTGAATCCTGAGAAATTTGTGAAATAAACTTCTGCCTAAAAGATAGTCTCCAGTGTGTTGCCTTAGCCTTCTGCATAATCTTGCAATGGTCTTGTGCTATTTCCCATGAGTTATATTTTAAAACTTATATTTCCCATGAGTTTGTTATTGACAAACGTTGGGCCCTAATTGCAGCTCCACCCAGACAAAGGATCCATCCAGCCCAGCGTCCCATGTCCATCATTGTTCTAAAGGTAATGCTTAGGCACAAGTATGAGAACAAGTGGTGTATCATGGTGATTCCCAAGGGCAGGATATTTCTCTAAGCCGTACATGTGTCTTTGTGGCTCCTGTAGTCAGGTCCTGAAGCAGTAAGCAAAAACCTCAGCAACGCTACTCCAAAGCTAGCTAGAAAAAAACCCCAGCATTGGTGTTAAACTTCCTGTTTTATCTAAATTGTGGGGCAAGTTTCTGCAGCAACTTGTCTCCAAGAGTGCAACTGTGTTTGAGACAAAAGGAGGTGTTAGTCTCCATGACTCGGCAAGACATTGCACTGTGGGGTAAATGTCTTTTTGGCCTTAGCTCAAGTGCTCTTTGTTTGGCATCTTAATTCCAGCATGCCAGATGAAAGGCAGCACTACCCTGCTTAATTTGTACTCATTACAATCTTTCTTTATCTATAATACCATTATCTTTAATCCTGTCACAATTATATTTTCCATACTTCTGTCATCTGACTACTGATACCTAGAACAGATAAGCAGAGTGTTGTGCCAGTTCTTGCTGTTATCTTGCAGACAGAGGGATCTGAGAGAGGCCCGTGCCAGCTGCCCACAGCCCAGCGATGAGCGAGACCCCGGCCGCCAACCTCAACACCGGGGATGCTCCAACCGGCCCCACCACACCGCGCAAGGGGCCCCCCAAGTTCAAGCAGAGACAGACAAGGCAGTTCAAGAGCAAGCCCCCCAAAAAAGGAGTAAGAGGGTAAGGGAATTGTGGAAAGAAAAGAAACCGTGCCAGTTGAGTCGCCCCCCACTGCTACGTTGTGCTTCTGTGCATCTTCCTTGGGCAAGGATCCAGAAGGCTCCCCCCTGCCCCCTCTCAGCTTTTGCTCCCTGCCCACAATTCTTCTTCCTTGGCTGGGGCTTAGGGCATCTCCCCTTTCCTTGCTGCTGCCCCAAACTCACTCCTTACCTGCTCTTTTCTCTCCTAGGTTTGGAGATGACATCCCAGGCATGGAGGGGCTGGGCACAGGTAAGCTCTGCAGGATGTTGTCGTGCCCTGCTTTAGCACTAGCATAGACAAACTTGACCATGGGAGAGGATTCTGGGATGGCCTCTGTTCCCCTGGCCTGTCTGCAGCTCTCAGGGTCACCAGAGAAGAGTAGTTCTGCCTCCCCAAGCTGCCACGTTCATGCTTATACACTATGGGAAGAAAAGACTATTTATGTATGTTTCAGCTTCAGACTACCTACATTGGGCTGCAGAAGTGCTTGTTTGTTTTCTGCTAATACTCTGGCTAAGAATTTCAGCAGCATGAGATTCTCAAACAAATGCTAAATGCTAAGCTATTAATACCAAAAAATCACAGAAACTAAATCCCAGATGGTCAAGTATTTGTGTTGTCATCAGAATCCTAATTTTAAGAATTTTCTGTACCCATCTGGGATTGAGAAAAATGCATTGGATGAGCTGTAGCCAGTCAGAACTTTGAAGTATTGATGAAGAGAGAGTTACAGATCCTGAATATTGTAGGCCAAATTATTCAGCATCTGATCTAAATCTGCACATGTCTTCAAGGAGATCACAGTTTGACTACAGGTAATTTATAAGAACAGGAGAAACCACATAACTGGAATTAACTATTACACCAGTTTACATAGTCACTGAAGAGACTAGGAACTGCTGGCTTGCTTTTGTTCACAGAGAGAAAGTACACTGATTTGGTTTGGTCTGACAGGTAGTACCAGATTGGAAATGCTCATCTGCCCATTTAACCTTCAAACGGAATCTCATTCTTATTAATGTTTCCTGAGTAAATCAGCCTTTCCATTAATAAAAAATAAATCCAAGGAGCGCATTGGGCTATGAGAACACATTTGTCATTTTCCCTCTTTTGCAGATATCACCGTGATTTGCCCATGGGAAGCTTTCAGCCATCTGGAACTGCACGAGCTGGCCCAGTTCGGGATCATCTAAGGTGTCAGCATCTCTGCTGGTGTCACCTGGTGACTCCACAGATCCCAGCATGGTCTTTACCACCTTTGACACTTACTTTTGGCCCTTGCATCTGCTTGCTTATGGGCAGGGTGGTTTTGTAAGAGCTAGTTATGAGAAACTTAACTTTGCAGATTAATTTGGCAAAGAAGTTATTTGGGACCCTGAGCAGACCTCATGTTCCATGTGATGAAACTACTGAAAAATGTCTTAATGTCTCCCTGCACCATATTCTTTCTTCTCTCACTGTCATAGATCTTCAATGTTTATGGCAATATGGGGAGGCTGTATCTGAACTTCTTCCCTGATTAGCTGAGATATTGTGTGCATGTATGTCCAGACATAATTAAATCAGCCTATTCTGTTTTCTTCCTTCCCTTCTTTCTTCAGCTTTCTATATAGAACTTTTATGGGTAGGTCCCCATTTTATTTGGCCACCAATTATTTGCTCAGAGTACATCTGTAGAGAGCAGCATTAGAGTCACACCAGTCCAGACATTAGGCTGTTTTCCATAGGAGATCCTTCCCCTGCAGCTCCCATAAGGAACGTGCTGCTAAGATTTACCTCATCAGCAAATGGGGAAAAGGGCTTGCAAATGCTGTCTCTGCTGTACTGCCCACAGGCTATGAACCATGAGAGTCTGGCTGTTCTCATAATGTTAAATGAAAATGTGTGCGTCTGAGATCAATAGCTAAGTGAATTAATCCTATTATTCATTCCTTTGTGGTTGCACTTCCAAAGAAGCAGCCCTCCAAATGATGCTGCATTTCCTCTCCTTTGATGGGAAGCCCTGTGTGACACCTGTCCCCATGCCAATGCATATTTACATGAGACATTTGCTCCGCAGGACATGCTTGCTGCTTATTAAGACAGAGAATCCTTATGATCTGTCACCAGACTGTGCCAGTGGTCCTGCCACATGCAGCAGAAAATGACATTGCAGTAATTGCTCCCTCTTCCCTGTATTTAGCATAGGACAAGTCTCCCTTCACCCTGCCCCTCGTAAGTAGGAAGGCTTTTCTCTCTTCACTCTCTGGCAATTTCAGGCTCTGGAGCTTGTTTGGACAAGCAGGGAAACGGTGTCCCCAGAGAGAAGTAAGAGCAGAGCAAGCGGGGAGGCAGGGGAAGGGCGGGATGTGTACATGCAGGCAAGCACAGAGCGAAGCCACTTAACCCCATCGATCTGTGTCTGCTGCTCTCTGGCAGTGAGTGCTGCCAAGTGGTGAGGCACCCACAACCACTTAAATGTTCAGGGAAGGCACCGAGATTCCCTGGCATTAGGGAAGGGCTTTTGGCTTGTTTGCAGGCAAGGAGCAAGTTTGTTGTAGCTACATAGTATTCATAAGAGGAGGTGGAATTTTTAGTCATTGCTTTTAGCTTAAGAAGCCTCACTGCATAAGAACTGCCTCCCCCTATCATATCTTTCCTAGGCTGAACATGTTAATGGGAGCAAGGAGTGATTGTGGAGAGGAGAGCAAATCCTGTCTAAACGATTGATCCCCACGCAAAAAGCATTGCTATAAACCCATGGCGGTGCTGTAGTTATCTGCTACTGTTATTCCAGAAATAAAAGCTCGCAGTTTTCAGTTAAAATATAGCTGGGGCACCAAAAGCTAAAGGAAATGAATTCCTGTTGGCAGTCCAGAGAACAGCCTTTATTATCCAGCCCTGCTGCCATTAGACACAGCAGTGAGCCGTGGAGCGGTTCAGAACCGCAGCACCATCGCAGCAGCGCAGGAGCCGTGTACCATTTAGCTAATTGCAGCCCTCAGCTATTTCCTTGGCCAGAGGCACTCTGTCCTTCCCACTTACTTCCAGCTTCTCCTGCCTTTCTCACCTTTTAATGCTTTTCTTCTTTCCCTAAGTGTTCTTTATATAAATGACCTTTTATTTAACTTTTACTATAGGGAACTGATTTCTTTTTTTTTCAAGCTCATGTACTAGCCCTGTCCTTCTGCAGTTAAATGTGAATGTTCGTATGGCAGTACTCTCATGCTCTCCCTCCCATTATGCCATCCTGTTGCATATGATCCTTTTTCCACCTTCTCAGTGTGTCCTCTTCTCTCTGGGAAAAGACCCATTAGATCCAGTTCTGAATCCTTCTAGCTGGCTGCTTCTATTTCAGTTGAGTTTTCCCTTTTTTAAGCTTTTTAAGCTTGACAAAAACAAGAGAAGGAAATTTTAATTCATCATTTTGCTCCCTTTTCATCCAAGACCTTGGAAAACAGTCCACAGACAGTGAGATACTTTGTCAGAACATACTGGGGTAAAAGCAAAGTTCTCCTTAGTCCAGGCACTGAAGTTTTAGCAAATCAGAAGGTCCTGGTGTAGTTCCCCATCTGATTGCCATAGCCCCAGTTCCCATCAGAGAACTTCCCCATTCTCCTTCCTAGAGGAGTCCAGCAGGAATGCACACATAACCCAGTTCTCATACCTAGCTGATGAGCTGTATCAGAAGATGGGTGTTTTGAGCCAACACAGTTTGTTAGTTATTTTAAAAATAATTTCTATTCATTAATAAAAATCACATTCATTCCTTTACTTGTAAGGAATTTTGAGGCTTAGAAGAAGAGTCTTAAAACACACTTGTGGTTGCTTTTTCTGAGGTTCTGAGTTTTTTCTAATGAGCCATAATTCCTGAAACTTCCATTTTTCAGTGAGAGATGGCTATGGTGCAAGAAAGCAAATGTATTAAAGCAGCTTGTTGAAGGACTTCACTCTATATATGCATTGTAATACATTATTCTCTGTTCTTTTACTATAAAAACATGTCAAAAGGAATAAAAATTAATAAAAAATGTTTTAAAAATCTTAAGAATGTAGTCTGACTTGCTTACAAAATATAGCCAGGGAAAGGCAGATGACTTAGCTTTTCCCTCTGAAATCCTTTCCTTTCCTGGGGAAAGCCCTGAAAGTCACTTATCACTTCTCATTATAGAAAGACAGCTATTTATCTCTGAACAATAGGCAATAAAGACTGACTGTGATATCATCTGAGAAGCAGTTTTTTCCTGAGTGATGACTGGTATATTCTCCCAAAAGTGTTGCACATGGTTTCCTTCAGGCTGAGATCTTTTGGCCAGCTACATCTTCTAGGACTCAGTGCCAATGAATGTCAGCATGTTTTCTACCCTTATAGCAAAGAATTGCTGAGGTGTGAATATCACTTAGTTCCTTCTCACTGCCCTGACTGCAAGACAGAGCTGCAAACACTCATCTCCTCTTGCTTCTTTCTGTTGCTGAACTTTCCAGGTGTCCATAGGGGTTTCAAGTTGGTCAAGTGCAATTGCCTTCCTGTGTTATGCTGTCAAATCTCAGCCTTGGAAGTGTTTTCTTTCATGCCATCTTTGGAATTTTTTTCTTGCAACTCGTTACTGGGTGTCCAGTTGAAGGTCTTTTGTCTTTGAATGTTCTCTATCCTGTGAGATACAAATATGAGTTGTCCAGGACTCCCTTTGTGAGAGCTTTTTACAAAACCTTTCCCAAACACATTTTGAAAACCAGAAAAACATCTTCTCATGTATATATATCTACTTAAAGCCATAACCAAATTTTGAGTCCCATCCTCACTGACCCCAGTTTCTGACTAGTGAAAAAGTTAATTAAACCCAAATCTCTGCAAGAAAAGAAGAAAGAACCTTAGGAAAAGTGAGAAGCACTTGACTTGCTTCCTTCTCCCCCTCCCCCCACCACCCCCCCATCTAAATCGCCTCAAGAGTCTCAGTTAAAAATAAATAAAAATAAAATTTAAAAAAGTAAAAAAAAACCAAAAAAACCAAAAACACCTCAGTGTAAGTTGGATTCTTCAGGAGACCTGAAGAGCACTAGTGCAAAATTACCATCCTCCAACAGTTTTCAAATCAGCATCTCACTCAGTATCAAGCCACTGTCACATTTTCCTATGGTATTCATCAACAAGATGTAGGCTAAAAAATGTGCCCTGGAAATATCACTCTGTGTTTTGTGGGGCACTTTTCTATTTTATAAATGGGATTTTGAGAGTTAGGTAAATTGAGAGTACCCACCACCTTTCGGCCTTCAATACTTGATTTTCCAGAGCACTTAACATTTTATCTTGAAGTTTAAAATGCAGCTGTCATTAGTTGTGGTTGCAGCTGTAAGTACTCATTAGTGAGTCTTATTTTCTCTGAGTCAGATCTCACTCAGACAGTAAGATCCAGGGCCTCAGCTTGGAGATCTGAGGAACAAGAAGTCTATTTTTGAGAGCATTTATGTAATGCTCCGTTGGGTGGGCAGGTTATTCCAGCCAGCAGTCTGTTTCAGCATCACCACACCACTGTGATGCAAATCTAGATAGATTTGAAAAAAAAAAACCAACAAAAAAAGAACATAAGATTATGCAATTAAAATAAAAGATCGTATCACATGCTTATAAATATGCTCAACTCTGGGATTTCCTCATACCAGACTGCTTAACTTTGAAGCCTTATTCCCAGTCCCCATAGGGCTGCCAGGGAGCTGGGATCAGCTCAGTACCCTAATGTTAGGCACCCGCACCTCCAAAGTTTGTCCTGACAGCCCAAGGCAGGGAGCATTTATGGCTCTGAGCCTTTTCCACACCAACTGTGATCCACTGGAGGGAGTGGGATGGCTGAAGCCTCTGTGCTGGGGCTACATAACAATTGGATCGAATCCTGTCACTTTCAACTTACTTTTAGCATGTGCTCTCACATTTTATGTTGTTCCTCTTCTTGAAGTTTAGCATAACTATGGTGAGAATTCTGGTGTTGCTGCTCCTGCTGGGTGAAAAGAATACCTTCTCTATCAAAGCCTTCAGGAATTTTCAAACACGTTCTTGCCTCTGGCATTTTTCTGAGGGCCTCTCACATTCCTGAGGCTGTAAATGAAGTGGCTGAGCATAGCAACCACCAGCACACACTCCACACACAACAGACTGCCCAGATGTCAGAGCAGACCAGGGATGTGACAGAAATAGATGAACTACACTACCCTGTGAAGAGTAGGACTTTAGACAGGGGGGCACTGGGAATGAAGAATGCTTTTGGCACCCTGAGATCTTGGTCAGGACAGTGGTCAGCATAGGAAAAGTCCACAGGAAGGAAGGATACCTTCAAAAACATGGAGAACCCAGAGAAGGAATGTAGCAAAGCCCCAGAAAGCTGCTTGCCACAGCTGCACACTGGGCTTTGCCCTGTGCTCTGTGCCACACAGGGAGGGTGTAGCAGCTGGCCAAGGACCACTTGCAGGGGTTCTGAGCCTGTTATGATGCTGAAGTAGAGCATCCACACAAGGCACAAATAATTTATAAAGCACTGAGCAAGCTGAACTTGGTCCCTTGCTCTCTCTGGGAGGCAGTGGCTGCACAACCACCCAGGAAGGAAGAGGGCTTGGAGAAAAACACATCAAAGCCTGGGAGCTCAAGACTACCACCACAGTGACCCTGTGATCGTGGGTGACAGAGTAGGGGAGCAGGAATAACATCAGTGGGAAAATCTATGTCTTGTGCAAGTAGGAGAACTTGATAAACCTCTCCTCATCTCTGGACAGGACACCAAAAGGAGCAACAGATAGAAATCCCAGGATCATTAAAACCCCCACCACTGAGGGCTGCTGGAACAAATCTCTTGGAAGTATGAGACCTAGACAGGTTTACAGGGGCTGGAAGTATGACCTAGGCAGGTTTACAGGGCTGTAGAGGGGCAAACAGGCTATAGGCAGATGGAAGGCAAGGCCAATTCCTCAGCCATACATAGGTTTCTGCCCCACCAGTGACCTGAGGTACAAACTCCTGTTGCTTGATCAAAACACCACATTGGTTTCTCTAGGCACAGGGAGAAGGCAAATGCATTTGCTCATCTCACAAGAGCTATCTGGATTCAAGCCAGCTCAAATCTGTATCACCCAGACAGCTGCTGGCATGGGCATAGCAATCCTGCATCTGTCTGCACCAGGGAACTGGCTGCAGTTCTGAAAGTAAGGGAAGAAAAATAACAGAAGGCCAAACATGTGGAAAACAACAAGTTGTGTTAGATCTGGCTTCAGGAACTGCAGTTTTACCAGAAACATTCCCTGGGACCAAGGTCTTTCCATGCTAGGCACTTTGTAAGTACATCACTGTGAACTAATGAATTAGTTATAACCCTGGTCTCCAAGCAAGGGCATTACTCCAGCCTGAGGATGCTGAACTTCACTAATAGGGGGCCACAGCAAAGATGCAGCACAGTCAGTCTTGAAAATGCCAGTACCTGGCCAGGTCACCTACAGACAGCTGGGATGAGGAACACACAGATGAAGGCACTGGGCAAAGTCCTTTCAAACACAAACCTGAGGCTGGATGATCTGGTAAGCACCAGTCTCAGACAAGAGCAAAGGGAAAGCAAGTCAACAATTACATTGGAATGAAATATTGTCAGCAAAGGAGGCAATTTTGAACTAAAGCTGCCTGTACAGAAAGAGTACCACAAGAAGCTATATTATGATAAATCTGAGAGGATCTTAACACCATTGCATCCCCATCCACAAGGCTCCATTCTGTTCTAGGATTTTGAGGACAGAAGCCGATAAACTGTTCTGTATTTTGAACTCATGTAGAAGGGGAATGAAGAGTAAACAAAAATGAAGAAAGGAGGAGTAGGGACTCCACGGGCATCAGGGAAGTTGCTCCAGCATGCACAGCCTCCTGAAAGAGTCAAGTGGAGTTATGATTCCCACCTGGAGGTAGCTGTAGGGTATAGATAACAAAGCAGGATAAATATTAGCGAGGATGAAACAAGGAAGAACTGTCTGAAAATAACATCAAAATATTAAGTAGCTGTTATCAAGAAATCCTGACAAATACCTTCCTTGGGAAAACATGGGCCCCATGGGAACTGGGAAGGCTCTGATAGTCAGTGCATTTGTGACTGTGTTGTAGAAAGCATCCAAGAATCCCCTGCAGAGAACATCTGGTACAGAACAGGCATAGTTCCTGCAGGAGCCAGGGCAGTCACACCAGGCCATCTCCATTGCTGCTGTCTCTCAAACTGTACTCTAGTGATGTACAGAAAGTTTGCTTTTCATATTAAACTCTTGCTCAGCCATTACAATATCAAAGCTAAGTACATAGGAAGCTCTGTTTAGCAGCCATCTGTAAGCTTCTGATAACAAGACAAAGTGAGATGTTGCGTTTTCAGCTGCTGAAAAATAAAAAAAAAACCAGCAAAAATCTCGAGCTCAAAACAGAGAACATGGAAGCACACGAGACATTTTCATTTCACTCTTCAGTGAGAACTGCTTCTTTGGAAAATTCAGTAAGATTTTCGTTCCACATCCTACCATCAGTGCCAGGTTTCTTACTTTGGAAAGCACAACATGCACTGTGCTGTGTGTAGTGCTATGATATGCAATATATTTTTCTTTGCTTCAGTCTAGAACCATTTCCCTGAAATGTGGAATAAAGCTTTAAATCTTTATCCCAGCCATGTAAACTTTTTGCATTCATTCATAGTAATGCCTAATCCCATTTTAATCTTAATAAGCTCTTTAGTGCAATAATATCCTATGGCATTAAGGCATACAACTTAATTCCTTGAATTAAAGCCAGGATTCTCTTTGGAGTTTTTGCACTGACTTCCATAAGCTTTGGATCAGGTCAACCTGCAAAAAAATCCTGTAACCTGCTGCAAACCAGTGAACTGCCTGATTGAAAAGGCTTTATGATCTTATATTCTCTTACAGTAGCTTTTGTATGTGTATAAAATCTGCACTCATAAGAACTCTAAAACTTCAGCAGCATTTAACCAGAATAATTAGCTACCCTGATGACAAGATGCTATTGATAAACTCTTCAGGAAGAAATATTTCCTTACCCTCATATCCCAGCCCAGGGCTGATAGGGTGATAGAACATGAGAATCTTGAAGCCTTTGGGTGCCTACTCTCAGAAGAACATTATTTCTTGATCTCTCTAAATGAACTGGATTTCCAAGTTCCTTCAGACAAAAATGACAGAGACAAATTTAATATTAACTAAATTGCAAACAGGAGGAAGCTGTTGCTAGTTATAATTATTTAGTTACAGAGGAAATTTTAAATCATCTCTTTCAAAGGTCTGAGAAAAATCATACTGTGGGAGCCACCTGGAATTTCTCTCTGAATCTCAAATACATGTCCCAAGTATTCCCAATAGTACAAATCCTCTGGCTTGTTTTCAAACTGTAATTGTGGCTGGGAGCTACATAACAGTGCAAAATCCATTCTCTGTCCTTCCCATGTCTTCAGTTTGACTTTACTTAAAAATCTGTATCATAAGCACTTCAGTCCCTCGAGCTTTGTGGCAAGGCACTGAATGTACACAGAGAGGATAAATCAGTCCAAAGCTTGGACACAAATCCAAGTCCAAGGGGGTTGCTGCTCACTGACTGGGTTAGAGAAGGTGACCTCTTTGGCTGCTCCAATTGTCAAATAACATACAGTTCACAGTGACTTAGGCTTGCACATATCTCTGCATGCAGCAAGCTCAGAGCACAAGAGCAACTCATTGCTGCAGCTCAGCTGCTGAACAGTACTCAGTAACCAAAACAGTTCTGTTGTTTTTCATCAAAGGTCCTTAAACCCTCTTTAGTTTACTAAAGAGATGGTCAAAAGGCAATTTGATCAGACCCAGAAATGTCTTCATGGGAACTGTTTCTGATAGGAGATGAGTCTTTCTTATATGCAGCAGAAAAGTAAAATCATATCTGGTGGCTGGTTTGGCAAATTCAGATAAGAACCCCATTGCTAATTTCTCACAGAGGCAATAATGAAACTCAGAAACAATTTTCCACATGATCTGTGCCCTGTAGATCTTCAAACCAAGAGTGTGTGACAGGAAGGGGGATAGATATGCTGAGGGTAACATCTGTGGCTCAAGCATTTCAGAGCTCTTGTGCAGAACCACTGGAGAAGCTTCCAAGTCAGAACTGTACAGGATGTCACTAGGATGATGCCAGCTGTGTTTGACAGGCTAATAGCCATGCTTACCCACTGGTGCACAGGTGGGATTCCATGAGCAAGAACTGGCTTTGAATGCAATAACCTGTATTGGAAGAACGGAGATTGGCATGTATGTTAAACCAATGCCACCGAGCCTGGCACAGGCACTGCACATTTTCTAGCCTATTGCTATAGAGCAGGCAGAATAGGTCTTCATTGCTGCCTGCTGTGTGTCTAATTTAAATAAGAAATGTGCAGAAAAGCACAAGAATCAAAAGTCTCTACCAAATCAGAAAAGAAGTCCTTCAGACCAGTACTTTGTCTCCAGCTGTAGCAAAGGACAAGATACAAATTACATATATAACAGGATGTCACTAACATATCTAGTAGCTTCCAGTGATTTGCACTCAAGGACATCCTGAGCCAGAGATGATGTCTTTGTGTACAATACCACTTGGTAAATTTCTCCTTCATGATGCAGTAGAGACACTTTCTGAACCTATAGAAACTTTTACTATCTATGGTACCCTTAGTTAAGGAGTTCACACAATAAACCCTCATACCTAAGAAAATAAATTAATAGATCTGTGGCCTTTTTCTCTCAGAATGCATAAAAACCCCCAACTTGTTTTACTTGATGCTACCTGCAAGTTTCCTCAGTGCTTCCTCTGGAAGAGACAAGAGTACTATATTGACAAAAGTAATCTATTCCTATTAATTTTGGTGCTCCCAGGAAGAGGATGTTGTGGTCATTCATTTTTTGGCCAGTGGTAATCAACTGCAATTGCTGGGTTCCAATTTAGAATATTGTTACTTGAAAACTATTAAAAGTCCACGTTATTTCTTACCTAGAGAGGTTAGGACACCACCTGTATTTAAAGACAGGTTTTTTCTTTTAAGTCAGTGTTACTTAGGAGCAGCATTTAAAGAATTAAGATAGGACATGGTGAAGAAAAGTAGAAGCTACTGGAAGTTGGTTAAGTAAATTTCCTGTTGGGCAGATAAAATAATCTTTACAATTACTGTGTTCTAGCAGAAGTTTCAAGATTAAAAAAATATACTTCACAGCCATTCTCTACACACAGGATCAGAACCATAGCTGCTGAAAATTGACCTTGTTCCCATAAGCCACCACACATTTACTGCAGCTGGTCACAAAACGAGCTTTCTGGGTCCCTGGGAGAAGCTCAGGTGGTCTTGTGTGCACTGTTTCAAGGAACTGTGTTTTCTTCCAGCAAGTACCTCTTTCCACAAAAAAACATTTTGTTTTTGGGGCATCACCATTCCAAGTGTCAACCTCCTGCTTCTCAGAGGGTTGGCAGCTGATCCCAGCAGTAAAACTCATCTAGGCTCATTGAAGCAATGGGGATGAGGGCTTTACTGTGAAAAGAGACATAAAGTTCTTAGCCTTCATTAAATAATTAGCAAGAAGGAATATTTTAGAGAAGATGAGGTAGCTGTTGGTTTAATATTTTAGCTATCTATGGCAAACCAGAGGAGACTGCCTCGTGCTCACTAATACCTTAACTGATCATATTGCATCTTTTGGGTTACTCAAAGCAAAGCTAAGGTGGGGAATTGTTGCCTCAGGAAAGCTGGCAGGACACACCTAGGACAGAAACTGGGTGATCACCCAGCAGGTAGGGTCCACACTTGACATAGCAGAAGCAGAGGGAATACTACAGATTCCCAAGGGATTCAAAACAGAGAGATGTTGCTAATTTCTTCATAGTAAATAAGGTTTCCCTAACAAGAGGGTATCCAGGACACCCCTGTTGCCTCAGAGCAAAGTCCATCTGCAGAAGCAAGGCCATGTTTTGGATTTGCAGTCAGTAGTAGCATGCACAGACTGTGGCAAGAGCTCCTGTTCCAGTGCTAGAGTTGGCAAGGCTGCAGATGAGGGAGGGGGCACCCTCCCCAATCCTCCTCCCCATGCCCTGTTCTCAGCTGCCTCCTTTAAGCTCCCTTTGGAGGATGGTGGCAGTGGCTGCTAAGCATGTCCTGCTCTCCTGGTGTGCTTGTACTGGCTCTGCCTGCTGCTCCTCCAAGGGCTCCTGTGCCTGCCTTCCCCTCTGCACAGTGCTGGGCACTCAGCTCCTGGCCATGCCAGACTTCAGGAGATGCCAGCACAGATTGTCCTTATTGAGGATGCAGCCTTGTATGGTTAGTAAAGTCTGTGGTGTATTGTGAGAACTGGAGCTATAAATACAGAAAATAAGGGTGACTTTGGTATGTTTTCCCACTTAAATTTTTATTGGACTTTTTAGAGCCAGAAATATCAGACAGCTCCTTTAATGACAATGGCATTCTTTAAGAGTCTCTGCAAAAACTGAGCCCTAAAACCTCTGCCCTACTAGCTCATGCTTCTCAGGCCTTGAGGCAAAATAATTCTGAGTGAGGCTGTGCCAAGTGAAGACCCTTCTGAGCTTCCCATTTCTGACTGTGAAACACATGGAAGTTCCCCATGCATAGAAACATTTGCAGGCTTTTCCAAAGCTGATGGAGGAGGAATCTTAGGATCAGTAGTACCTGCAGAGCATTAGGGGTCCAGCTGCCTCCCACAACCACCCTGTCATGCAGGAGGGGAGCAGTTCCATAGTACTGGGGCCAGGAGCAGCACAGGGGTGTCCAAGATGCTCATCCTCAATGATGTCTTTGTGTCTCAGGATAAATTCTCCCTACATGGAAGTATTTCCTAGAGTAGAAAAATCAGTGGTAAGCCCCTCCCCAGCTGCTGGGATGGCCTTGCTTGGAAAAACGCAGTGTTATAACATGAGTTTCATCTTTTGGCAGCTGTTGCATAAATAACTCTCTCTTACTGGAAGCAAAGACAATGGTTGGGGTTTTTTTAAAAAATATTTTGTACCTTTAACACTATCAGATATTGTTTGAGTTCTCCACAGCTGCAGAAGAAAACAGCTGCTGGGTCCTGGTTTTGACCAGAAAAAGTCGTAGTCGTGACATTGAATTATACAAGCACAGAGATCCAAATGGCTTGTTTTTATTTATTTTGTTTTCTGAAATCTATAAAAATAAACATCTTCAAGACTATGGAACTTTGCCAAAAGTTAAAAATATAACTGAAGAAGAAAGTAACAGCCACACACTGTTCCTAACCCAAATTTAACATTAAAAACCCCAACCTAGCCACAGCAGAGGAACTCTAACCAGCGTTTTCTACTCCACAAACTCACTTACCTCTCACCTCATAAAGAAAATTTTTGAATGCAAAAAGAAATTAAGAACATCATTCATTATCATACTCTAAATGTTGCTTAGCCCTTTGTTGTCTATCAGGTTCTTTTTGCCATACATATTCCTCTGTCTTGACCTGAAAAACACACCTTCTGTCTCAAATAACCTATTAAAGCATTTGTGAGGCATCACCCTGATTTTTCTGCTGAAGGGCAGGCTGTGTCCCAGGAATCTGCAAGGCACATGCAAAGAGAATTATTAAATGATTTTCAGTCTGTGGTCTACAGTCTGCAGGGACTTCATGAACTATTTCTGAAGAATCCAGGACAAACAATCAAAGCAAGCAAGATGCTTGTCACTATGCTTTGATTTCATGGTCAGTCCATTAGAAAAAATATTTTTAAATGTTTAGGGAAAAGATAGAAGAAATCATCCAAGCTTGGAGGCAGTCTAGAAAAGTCCAAGAAGAGCAGGAGCTTGTTTCATACATACTAGTTTCTGGATTTTTAGAGTTTCAACTGGCTGAAACGTGAAGCTATGGTGATTTTTTATAGCTTCCCAGCAGCATTTTGCAGTCCATGCAGAATTCTTGCTGCTGCACCAATTTTCTCAGCAGCATCCATGCCAGCTTAAAGTTAGTGCAGTGGTTTCATTGCCTTTTCAGTGCTACTTTATTTGAGCTGTTGTCATTTCAGTGAGCCAAGAGGCTTTGCTCTTATCTTAAAAGTAGGAACATTATTGAATTTTTGGGGTTTTTTTTGCATTATAGATCTGCTATGCTGATTTACACAGCCAGCCCCAGATCTTTTTGACTTATTAAGCATCACCAGATCTACTCCATATTGTCCTAATCTGGGTACAGCTCTCTTGCAAGAGAGACTAAAATAAGCTCAGCTGTGTTAGTATTTGTCATGTTGTCTCTTACATCACAGCTCTGTGTGGTGCAGAAACAGGCAGCAGAGCCTGCTGCAAAGGTTGCAGAGTTACTGCCCAGCAAAATAGTTCTGCCTTGGGAAGCAGCCTGACACCTCAGCACAGCAGCCTGGTCAGCTAATTCTCCTGCAGGGAAATGGATCACAGGTGGAACTGCTGTGCTGCTCTCTGGGTTCAGGCTGCTGTCTCAGCACAGCACTGCTCAGGTATGGCAGCTCTAACTGGAGCTAGCCCAGGACCTCTGAGGCATGAAATGCAGACAGGACCCCCATGGGCTGGCCCCAAAATCACCGAAGGCACGTGGAGTATTTCACACAGATCACTTCAGCTCTAGACAACATCTTTCCACAAAGAAGTAAATGAGAAAATAACAAACCATTCTTCCATCTCTTGTGCTGTGGGAATGTTAATCCAGGTTCATGGTGTTTAACAGGCTACACAAGTAGGACACCTGGTCTCCAAATGCTTCTGCTTATTGATGCAGTGCCACAGGATCAGAGCTGCTATCAGTAGCACACAACATACTCTCTGCTCACCTTCCCTTTTGTGAAACAGAACTTTTCACACCCTAAAGCATCTTCCCCATCAGCTTTCTCACATCCCCCTCATTTCTATGCCATTCTAGAAAGCTGGCCACTGCTCCTCCCAGCACTGGTGTCATATTGCTGCTCACAATCAGCCTGCATTCTACAATTTTGGGGTGTAATCTCTGAGCTAAAGAGGACTTCTGGCTGCACTGTATCTTACAGAGGTCTTTCTAAGACACAAGCCTGGTTATCTCAGGGCATCCACGTCAGAGGCAAATCAGAGGCAATCTTTACTGCAAGTCACAAACTCAGACTCTGTACCAACACTGAAATTCATCAGCCCTGCTACCCTTGGTCTGCCACCAGCCCTAATCACCCCAGGTGGCTCTGGGCACCAGGATAGCACTGGGAACAGCAGCAGGGATTGGCCAAAGGGGAGGACAGGGCAGGGAGGGAAGGTGTGGCAGAGGGAGAAAGGGAGAGAAACTGTTATCTGGAGCTCATGTTCTGCCCTAGATGTGGCCAGCTCTGTGGACATGGCTATGACAGATTCACAGAACAGGGAAAATTGAGAGGAGCTCCTTTTGTGGGCAGGGGCACAGCCCCTGCAGCCCCCAGCCCTCTGGTGGGGATTGGGTTAAGCCCCCTCCACACACCAGTTCCCATGCTTGGTTACACAGGCAGCATGGTGCAGGTGCCCAAGGATGGTTTCACCTCTCCTGGCTTTAGGCATCTATGGCAGGACTGCCAAGGGGGATCGAGTCAATAAAAGTGCTGGAGCTGAAGGATGGACTCACCTAACCAAGCACAGCATCTGCTCCAGCATGGCATGAGCTGTGCTCCAGTCTCAGCTACAGGATTAACTCTTCACAAGCAAGGGAAAACCCTAAGGTGCCAAGCTCAGACAGGGACATTGCATTTGGTTAGAGGTCAGTGCCATACTCAGAACCCAAAAATAAAGTAGACTAGAATGCAGTGAGGGCCAATCCTGGCAAAACAATGGCAGTGATAGTCACACCAACACATAGCTGAGGAATGTGGATAAAAATAAAACCTGTGGGAACAAAACAAATTTTGAAAGCACTACAATAACCATTGGTTAAATAGCACAGTATTTACTGGCATTCCCATAACATCCAAAAACCTTTAGCCAAACACTGCTCAACCATATAATTAAAAGACCCTCCTGACCTCTTGAGATCATGTGCAGGAGCAGGAAGATCCATGTGTGGTCATCACCCATTTGCTGTGACTCTTTTTTTCCCCAGCCATTTCCAAAAGTTTCTCAGCATTGCCCATTCCTCTCAAGGGATTGTGCTGGAGCACAGTAACATAATTTGGGCAAGCACTTGTGTTAAAACTGCTCTGCCTCAGAAAAAGGGATATACTGTTGCTTTCAAACTTTCTGACATTGCAAGGCCAGGTTTGTACCATGACATTTCAGATTTCCTTTTGGGTGATCTCAGGTTGTTTCCACAGTTCTCAAGAACTTCAGCCAAGACTTTAAAACAGATTGAAGTTACAAAGAAAAATGTTTGAATTATTCCCCAAGTATGTGAAGAAATTTCTGTTTATATACAAGAACCAGAACATTTGGAGGAAAATAGGAAAGAAACATATTTACAGACCTCCTTTATATCTCAGTAAACACAGGAAGGAATTTAAACATTACTACAGGCTCAAAGCAATGTGTTAAAGAAAGCACAAAAATACTTCACACATTTTTACTTTTTCTGTGTACCAGGCTTGAGTTCAGGTGTGTGTCAAGTACCCATCTCCATGTATCTTTAAGAACTCTTATGTCCAGTCTTTGAAATAAAGTCTTTTAAAACATTTTTAATCCACATAGAAGACTTGGAATACACAAGGGTTTCTTTGCAGTTGCAAATGCAATGTTCAAAGAAAGCCCAGGAGGCTTATTAAAGATGGAACTGGAAAAAAAAGAAAAAAAAAAAAAAAAAAAAAAAACAACACACCCTAAGCATGGACACAAGAATCAGTATTGGCTGCTAGGGATGTGATGCTGTGACATGGCCTGAGAGAACAAAATGTCTGTGAAGAACAGAAAAGAACAAGGCAGAAATAACTGGATTTAAAGGAGCTTGCTTGACTTGGAGCTTCTCAAATACCTGTAGAAATTAATAGATATTTACCAAATCCCATAAGTGAGCCAGTTGTATATGTATCCAGAGAGTAGATTATTTTTATTTAGCTAGAAGTTTCTGGAATATATATATATATTCTTAAAACCATTTGCTTTCTGTAAAATGGAGGATACACCTTTGAGAATTGTGCAATCAAAGGAAAGCATGGAAATTATGTCAGAAATAGAAAAATGTGTCAACAGTTGCATCAGAGAGAAACAAGCTAAACTGTTACTTTCAGTACAGCATTTTATCCTTTTGTGAGCTATATTATAGCCAAAAGAAAGCAGCAAAGAAGAGAATCAGGTCAATTTGAGACATGATTTATTTTGAACCTTCTCTGTAGCATGTTTAACACAAGCACATTTCACTGTGCTGCTAAGAATAGTGCTATGGAGACTGGGAGAAATCTAAAGCATGTGTGCATGTTTGCACTGGGTTAAGGCACTCAGGCAAACCAAGTCTTCATTTTTGGGACATGAAGTGACATTTAGGCTCCTCCTTTGCCTCCAGGGACAGAGTCTTACTGAGTAATGAGTAGGTATTTAAATCATTAGCACTGAGGAGAAAAACTTACACAAAACTCGGACTTCACAGAGGAAAAGGCTGCTCAGAGTGTTGGTTACAGCTCTCAGGAAGCAAATGGTCATGAAAGTTGGCTCAATGCAAACACTGATATCGTTTTGCTGGCTTTGAAATATTTAAACTGCATGCTGGAAGGTGTTTGAGCATCACATCTGAGCACCATGACTAAATGAAACTGCAGCACAATTAGCATTTGTACAGAGAAATGCAACAAGAAGAGCAGGGCTGGTCTTCATGGCAGAGTCAAATTAAGCTTGTAATGTTGTGAGTTGAATGTTACCTTTATATTAAGTCCTGCTGACACACAATAACCTCACTCAAGCATGCTGCAGACAGATACAAGATAGAGAAGTGTTACCAGACTTCACACACCTTCCCATAAATTCCATGCATGAAAAAAGGATGAAATTGTGCTAGAATTCACACAGAACTGCTTCACAGAAAAATCTCCTGTATCTTTTCTGGTAACTGGAACCCAAACCAAAATGAAGCCTCAGCAGTCTGTTAGAAGCTCCCCTTTCACTTTTATCTTACAGCAGAAGCAGGAGAAATAAAAACTTTCTCTTCCCCCCCCACAGACCATGTGTTTGTGCACATGAATAGGGGTTTGCACACTGCCAGATCCCTCTGCAGCACAAGTTTAATCTTGATCACATGTGGGCATATGACTGCATTGCTGTCAAACCAGACAGGGCACATGATGGAGTTTTCACTGTCTTTTTCTGTTAACATGAAGTTAATGTCAGCAGGGGGAGAGTGGATGACACCTGATCTCTCACAAGGTCCAGCAGGACGAATTTAACCCCTTGTGTTCCTCTGAAGGGATCCAACAGGGCAGAAGGGGTGTGTGGCAGGCCAGCACCCTGAAGCCTGGGGCTGTGCCAGCCTGGATGCCATGAGGACAGCCCAGAAAGGAGGAGTGAATGAGCCAGCCAAGGCCTCCCAGCAGGACACAATCCCAGATGCCAGCTTGCACTGGCAGTTTTAAAATGGATTTGCACTTGGCATCCTTGCTTGAGCCATGGCACAGCAGCCTGTGGTGCTGCTCTTCATTGTTCACCTCACGGGACATCACCTCAGAGTGACATAACTTTTTAAAAATTAATTCTAAAATAGCTCTGCTTGTACCCTGCCAATGTTCCGCTGTAAGGTACAAGGCTCACAGCGTGCATTTGCCTCCCTGGATCAAGAAGAGAAGCTGAGATCCCTCTCCTGGCCTTCTCTGACAGACTGCTACCATCTTGTGGCCATTCTCGCTCCCTCTGTTGGCAACAGCACCCGACCTCCTTAAAAGCTTATTCTGTTTTCCCCGTCCTCTTAGCTGTTCCACTAGAAATAAACAATTCTCTGGGAAAGAAGTAGCTAACCCAAAGCTGTTCTGTGACACTGTAGAAAAAATCAGATTAAAGAAAAACCTGTCCAAAACACTTTTCATAAAGTTTACACAAGAATCTGAAAATAGCACCTATCACTTCATTTTGCAAAAGTAAATAAAATTCTTCTAAGGAAATATAACACCCTTTATAAAAGATTAAAAGATTAAAACCAGACTTTGCTGCTCATGCCTCCTCAGCCAGCTGAGAACACCCTGTCCCAGCTATAGGGGCAGGAGGGTAACCCAGGCATGGGGTAGTGGTGCAGTGCATGCATTACAGACACTAGGTCTGATTCTTCTGCAGGCCACAAAACAAACCAAAAAAGGCAGCTCTTCTCTGGAAATATAAGATCCTTTAGGAAAAATTAATAATTTGTGAAATACAATTTCTTCAATATCAAAAAAATCTTTAGGGCACTCATCCTGAATTCCTGTCACCCTTGATTCAATCAGAAACAAATTAAGACTTAGAAAAGCAATCTAAATCTTCAAGAAAGCAGTTTACATCAAGCTGCTACCAACACAAGCTTTTTTTTTTTTCCCAAGAAAGAATACAAAAATTCTCACCAGAGGTACCCAAATTTCCTGGGGATCCCAGACTAAAGTTTAGGCTGTGAAGCTGCCCCTGTCAGCAGCAAACTTTAGAGGTCATGTAAGGGATAATGCTGCCCAGTGGACAAGACAGATTTATGACATAGTTTTCATTGGCAGTTCTTCCACTCCAAACTCTGAGCAGTCACTCCTGCCTCCTACCCCTGCCCTCTCTGCCTCTCCTGTTCACCTCTCTAAACAAAGGATAGACTCTTCACAAAACACTGCACCTTACACATTATTCTGATTTAAATGATGATTTTTTTTAGTGTCACGATGATAGAAATAAAATTGGATAATTGAAATAAAAACATATGACTGAGTTTATTTGATTTATGATTAGATTACAGAAATTATTGTTTATACAAGGGAAGTAAATCTGATCATTCAACTGGCATTTTGGGAAAAGAAAAAAGCAATTCTGGAAATCAACCTGCTTGTCCCTCAGGACCATCTTCCCTACAGAGAAAGAAACTCCTCCATTGCTTTCCAGCGCCGAAGGTGCAGAGTCTGACTCTAGAGGGGGTTGTGTAACCACGCGTGGAGTGTGACTATGACAGGGAGGAGGAAACTTTCCTGGGAGTGTGAAGAAGCGCTGGGCAGTCCCTCCTGTCATGTACAAACTGATACACCCATAACAAATATAACTCCTGGTACAGAGGTCGTGGCATTTGTCTTGTGGCAGCAAACAGCAGAACTCCCATGAGTGTGTTAGCACTGGAGAATGTTTGTGGAGCTCTGTTTTTCATCCATGATCAAGAGCACACAGTAACATGCTGAGCACTCCAAGAAGGTTTGAATTCTCCCTCTTCTGCTCAGTAAAGAACACATCACCCACAGCCCCTTCTGGGGCCATGTGTCCCCTTGGTGACTTGCTTTGGGCGAGGTCCAGGGGGCTGGGCAGCCATGCCCACCTGCAATTCAGAGAAATCCTGGGGATGTATATTCACACAGAACCTACTTGGACTTCTCTGTCAGCCAAGGAACTCACCACTGGTGCCTCTAGAACCAGTGGAGGAAAAGCAGGTTTTCCAGGGAGCAAACCCAAGCAGATGCAAAATTCAGTGTTCTGAACTGTTCCTCATGAGTACACACCTTCATGGACAACAGAGGAAGCTGGAGGAGTCCAGCCAGTTTGCTTAGGTGGCTGTGACCTCCAACACCACAGTTATCCCTGACCTCCTGTGCAAACTGACCTTTCTGTTGGGCCTTCCTCACACAACCCACCAGACTTTGCTGCTCATGCCTCCTCAGCCAGCTGAGAACACCCTGTCCCAGCTATAGGGGCAGGAGGGTAACCCAGGCATGGGGTAGTGGTGCAGTGCATGCATTACAGACACTAGGTCTGATTCTTCTGCAGGCCACAAAACAAACCAAAAAAGGCAGCTCTTCTCTGGAAATAAACAAAAACTAGCCTGCTATGGACTTCCAATTTTATTTTAGTATTTAAGTTTAATTGGTTTAAGATCAAGACTCTCCTCTAGCTAATTTATGACAGCTTGCACTGTTCTTACATATTAAGACCCTTTCAATTATTCCCCTACATTTTTCCTTTAAAAAAGGGAAAATTTTCCTTTTAAAAACCACAAGGTGGTAGATAAGGAAAGGGAAAATATATTAGTGATCACATTACTGTGAAGCTCTAAACAAAATTGGAAATTGATCTACTCATACTTAATTGTTCTTGACCTAGGTGAGTATTTCTCTCAGTCTCACCTTGCAGCTCACCCTTAACCACCAGTTTATGAGCCAGGCCTCCCTTAGAGCTCAGTATCCCCTGCAGGTTAAAAATGTGTTCACGGGTTTTGTGTTTAATTCCTTTACTTCTCATATATGATGTCATCTACACTTGAAACCTGCTCCTTCAAATGAAAATCTTTTATTTATTATGGGGTTTTGTCTGTTGTGAAGAGAATTAAATCTAGAAACCAGACCTAAAGCAATAAGAATTTTTTTTTCTGGTCAAAAATTAGTACTACTGGTGCTGTATCTGATTCAGACCCAAAGCAAATACAAAGTTACATGAAACCAAACTTCTGTCTTTTGGCCTGATATAAGGAGATAGTAAGAAGGATAGGGAATGCTTTGAAAGGGGATCCTTTCATATCTATGTTCCTATGACAAGTAACTAACTCCAAGCAGTGTTGCAGTCAGTGCACAGTACCAGCAGTCCCAACCATCCAATTAATTGATTTTTTTTTTCAAAGCCTTTTCTCTGCCTGTCATGTTTTCATTCAAGTGGCTTTTCCCAACTTCGAAGAATTCCTTCCTTTATTCCTTGTAACCCCCAACTGACTTCAGATGTCTCCTTGTTACCTCTAAAATGCAGTTTGTCCAGATGCAGGCCTGCATTTCTACACAGAACTCCTCCTTGTTACTGTCTGTATAAACCTATGTTTACACCACACAAAGGCAAACAAAATAAAACAAATTAGCCATACGTGTCAATTAGAGAAATTGCTGTCACAGCTAAATTGAGTGAAACAAAGCTGCAGGCAGATAAAGTTCAGACTTCAGTCCTGAGGTCTTGCAGTTTCAGTACAAATCTCATGTCCAGTTTTTAGCAATGTCAGCACTGTATTTCAGGGTTACAGGGTTAAATGAGAATGTCAGCTAATAACTGATTTTATGCAGTCTGTACAGAAGTCCTGGTGCAAGCCTGTTTTGAGTTAGTGAAGACTAAGGCAGTTTGTGTCCTTTATATATACAAAAAATTGCAATTCAAAAATAATAAAATAAAAATTGGAAATGCACAGAGGTGGGACTGAGACATCTATGACCTTATTCTGCCTCCTTTTCAGAGTGGATACTCACTACCCCTGAATCATTGTACACTACAACAGGTTTGGACACAATGCTGCCATAGCAAACTCCTGACAAAGGAGGTTTTATCTAGAAGTGATTTATCTAGGAGGAGATGTGAACAGCCTAAGAACCCTAGATGTCAGATGTAGGCAGATGAAGCCCTTGCTTTGATCTCCTTTACAAATATAATTCAAAACTTGATGAATCAATGTGATTTTCCATGTAATTTTAAAGCACTTGGGAATAAGTTATTTTGCTATAGATGAGGAAGGAAAGTAGTCACAATTACACATCTACCTCATCTTCTTTAAGTTCTGCTTACTTATCCCAGAAGTCCAGTCCTGTTACTTATCCCAGAAGTCCAGCTCAGCTCAATCCATTGTTCTCAGTAAAAAACAATATGAACCAGCTTAAAATGAGTTTGTTGAGAAAATATGAGCAAAGAATGATAAGAGCCAAAAGAGAAAGTGAAAAATATGAGATCTGTGTAGCTGCAACATCAACACTGAAGTCTGTGTTGGAAGGATATTTTGTTTTTGCCAAAAATTATAAACAAAACCTGGTCAGATTGGATCAGTTCTTGAATACAGGCTTCTCTGTTTGGCAAGGATTCACTGGACAGAGTTGAAGGGATTAGTTGCCTTATTCCACTGTCATTGGTTGAGTATCAGATTTATTTATTCTTTCCTGTGTTTGCTAAGTTGATCCAGTTGCCTTGGATGAACTTGGAACTTCTGACCGTTGTTGATTTTGGTCCTGGGATTCTTTTACATGGATAAGAAAGGATTATAGTAGGTTTGCAGTCCTAAGATAACTAGTTGTGGCCACAAAATGTTCAGAAGCTCAAAACTGAAAGGGGTTTGGTACCTTTCTTGAGGCAAATACAGTTAGTAAAGGCTTGTAATACACAGAAAAGCAGTGGTACTGTTTGAGATAAGTTCATTTAGAAATTAGCTGCTTCTGCAGGATGGGCATATTACCTGTCATGAGTAAGGTGCTACACTTGGTGCCCAGGAGAACTGGTAAGGGCTGTGTGGGAAGGAAACTCTGTCCTTTGCAACTGGACATGCTAATTTACTGCAAGGGAAAAGATGTGCAGAACACTCTGAACATCAGCTCCCTGCCTTTTTGCAAACAAGGACAGGGATTTCTCTTACAGTCTTTTAGTTGCTGTGCTTTAAAAATTAACTTTCCATGAATTAATTACTGACTTGAATTTTGTGCACAAGCAACTGGAAGTGAATCTTATTTCAGCCTGTACAGCTCTCCAGCAATGTGGGTGTTGTGGTGTTGTGATTCTCAGCCTTCATTAATGAAACTTTCCAAGCAAGAGGAAGAAAACTGCTGCCTTGAAGTGTGGCCAGTGGTCCCTCCTGTTCCTGAGGAATGACAAGCAGTTAGTAATTCCTGGGACAGCAAACATCAAGCTGCAGTAGAACATGGGTGCTTGCTTGGCACTGAATGTGTTCTCTAGGTGATCATCATACACACAAACTCAACAAATTCCTTAAGCACCTCCTTTTAAAGCACAGTGTGGAGAATGTTCTAAGAAGCTCTACTTATTACTTAGAGTTCTAATGAAGACACCAGTTGCATTACTGCCATGCTTGGTGAGATTAGGCATCCTCTCCCAGCAGTTGCTTAGACTTTGATTTATAACACTGTGAATCAGATTTGCACCTGATTCACTGCAGGGTGCTTCTTCATGGCCTTGCACATTGTTTGACACTACCTCATGCTACAGTGCTAAGCAGCATCCCACTGTTTGTCTGCTCTCTGCCTACTAATTCTGTGTCCTACAAATTCAGAATTCTACAAATACTGTCTGACCCCACACTGACCTTCACACAAGCACACACACACAGTGGTGCTACTTCCAAGCAAGCAATGTGCAGGCAGGGATGCTTTAGTGCTTCATTTCTGACAGCTTTAGCAAGGAACCAGCCTGTACAAACATGGCTTGTGGCCACTGCTGTACTCAGAAACCAGCTGTAAGGAACAGCACAAGAAATGGCTGGTAAAGGTCTGCAAATAAATCAAGTATCGCAAAACCAGTATAAGGCAAGACAGACATTATTATTTCTCACTCACTTGGGTGTTCCAGTTGGCTGACCAAGACACCTACTACTTTGCCCACTACTATCCTTACACCTACAACAACCTGCAGGAGTACCTGGTGGCCATCTCTAAAGGCCCAGTGGTGTCTAAGTTCTGCAAGGTTCACATCTTATGCTGCTCACTGGGAAACACAGTCTATGTTTTAACTATCACCACCACTACCCCCTCCAAAAGTGGCAAGGGCACTGAGCAGAAGGCTGCAATACTGACAGTGAGGGTGCATCCAGGAGGAACTAAGAATTCCTGGATAACAAAGGGCTTTATGGATTTCATTCTTGGTGACTCATGTAAAGCTCAACTCATGCAGGATAATTTTGTCTTGAAAGCAGTACCTATATTTAATCCAGGTGGTTTGATCGTGGGAAATCACCTCTGCATTTTAACAGGCCAGGAGCTGTACTTCAAATACAGATCTATTGTGAAGAAATGTTCCCCTTCCATCTGGTATAACTAAAGCATGGTCAAAATGTAATCTTATTTTCTTTCCCTTTAGAATACCCTATTCTCCTTTCCACTATATCTTTGTTAGTTTGATGTCTCTATTATGTCCCTTATTGTTTTGGTATTGTTTACATCTTTGCACTGCACCCAAGCCTTTCTGATTGCTTTTTTTAGGTTAAGTTTCTTTTCAGAATGGGTTATTTTTTCTTCAGTATTGTGCAGGATTTCTTTTGATATATTCTCTCTTTTCTGGTAATATCTTCAGAGTAAAAGAGTAGAAAAGAACAATGTCTTGTTCTTCAAGACATTTTCAGTGTATTTCTCCCCATGTACTCTGCAAAAATTTACTGATCCAATTCCTTATTTCTTTCATTTTCTTCTTTTCTGGCATACAGCCACTTTTGAGAATGAAGTTAAGTTTCGAATAGATCCCAGATGTCCTTTTGATAGCAAAGATTGCCAAGTTTGCTGTATGTTTTGCTACAAATGGCTTTGATTTCTTGTGCAGACTTCTACTCACAAAGGCATTGATGGATATAAAATTAAGCCTTCTAGTAATAAACTAAACCCCAAACTGTAAACTAAATCTCTCCAGTTTAACTTGTATAACAAACTAACACAAAAAAGACTCTTGTGCAGAAAGCCAGCATCAGAATTAGTACATTTAATGTTTTTCACCTTGTTACAGCCTGTATTAAATAATGTTCATTTTGTTTCAAATGAATACTTTGGCCTGTAGTTCCCTAACTTACAGGAGACTGATGCTTCAGGCTGCAGACAAAGCACTCCTTTCCATATAAAAGACTTGGGGTCCATAGGACAGTATTTCCACAATGTGGAAATACTTGGACTACTGTGTAAATAATATGCAGGTAAAGAAAGTTTTCCCTACACCCTTTCTCCTGCCTCATTAGTCCAGCTGTAAAAAACATAATAGGCTGTAGGTTTATAGCAATAATAAATTTGATAACTGCTTTCTCTAAGCAATAAACTAAATTTGTGGTATTTCTTGCTATTATCTATGCCTGAGGGAACATGAGAAGGCAGTGAAACAGCAAGCAAGGGTAAATTCCAAGGTCCTGAATTTTGATGTGTAAACTGGAATTCCAAGTAACTTAGAAGTATTCAGATATGCCACAATTTATTATATCTTCTCTGTATCTCATAAAGAATGCCAGAGTAAATGCTAGAAGTGTTACTAAACTAGACTTTCAAGAGTCACACTATTCAATTTAACACTTTTTAAAGATTGCACACAAACATTTTAGTCAAACCTTAACAGGCAGTTCACTGGAAGAAGCAAAGCACTGTATCTGTGCCAGGTGGCCTTTCTGAGGAGAAAAAAATCTGTGGTGGTACAGAGCTTGCATCACTCAAATACAGTCTATTGCATCACTCAAATCAATAGACTGGTTTTTCTACAGCCTTATATTTTGCAGATCAATCAATGAAAGGTGCATTGTTTGGTTTTGTGTAAACCTTTTTTCATTAACCATGGAAGACACTATTCTGATTGCTTTTAGCCAAACTGGTTAAGTTCAGGGTAACTGACAGCTGAGCAAGGATCTGTATGCTGACCAAACAATACACCTATTAAACATGATCAGCTCCTCTGGGGCTGGGATTGAAGGTGCTTGAGACAATAGTTCGTGTTCAGACTTAGGTGTTTATTGTTTCTTATTAGTGTTACAGCCTCATAGCTGTGAGTTCTGCAGTCTTTCATTAGTAAGGTACAAAATAGTTAACTATCTCTTGTTATAATGTCTTTTAAGGTTAAACTATCCAATTAAGAAATGATACCTAGATTGTTTTCCTTTTTAACTCAATAACTAATCCTTTGAAGCCCACAATGTGGACTTTTCTGTTTAGTGAGAAAATATCTAAACTTATGAAGAAGAAGGAAGAAGAAAGTAAAGAAGAACAACGTGTTTCTGCCTTAAAACTTTCATTTTGTTTCATATTTATTACTATATTTTAAAACTTTAAACTCTAACTTTTCTATTCTGGGATATTACACACTTCTAACTAACTACACATCTGCAATTCTAGTGTTATCAATCAATTTTGGAAGCCTTCTCCACAGCCTCAGGTAAAACATAGTGTTCTCTTGTGGGTCTGTGCCTTTCAGCACAAAGTCTAAAATCTAGGGCTCCAATACTCCTTCTGTGTAGACTGTGAGATCAGAGGTGCAGGTGATTTTAGAGAGGTGAGCATTGTGTGTTATGAAGAGCTGTGGCCCTAACATGGTCATTTATTAGGGAATAAAACCTTTGTATGCTTCTTTTGGGGAAACATTAATACGTTGGATCTATATCATCAAATTTAAGAGGTCCATAGGATAGAAATCAAGATCTGAGCTACACAACTGGTGCTGAAATGCAAAGAAATAAAAAGACATGCATAAGCTTAGATTAAATATTAGGAAAAAAATCTTCACTATGAGGATGAAGACTCAGCAGAACAGGTTGGCCAGAGAAGCTGTTGGTGCTTTATCTCTGGAAGTGATCAAGATAGGTTGGATGGGACTTGGAGCAACCTGGTCTAATGGAAGGTGTCCCTGCCCATGGCAGGGGAGTTGGAACTGCTGATCTTTAAGGTCTCTTCCAACCCAGACTACTCCACGATTCTGTGATGGTTCTGTGATCTTGATGCATCGTCAGAGAACAAGTCAGATGAGCAGAGCAGACCAGAAGTATTCATTTTCCCTGTAGCTTAACCCTGATCATCCAGGAGGCAGTTTTTGTCCCAAGGAAGGTGGCTGTCACCTGTCAGCTGCTGCAGCACAGCTGAGTAAGCAGTCCCAGGGTCAGGATGGGGAGGGCACAGGCATTAACACAAGGAGTATTGTGCTCTGTACTTTGGTGTCACTTGTACTTTGCAACACCCAGTTCAGAGGGCTCAGGAGCTGTGTCCTCCTCTCACACATGCAGAAGAGCCATCACAGTGTCACTAAGGGCCCATCACCTACATCTAAGCTCATAGACAAATGTAGCCTCAGATTTAAAGAGTGATTTCACAGGATGACAAGGAGACATTTTCTTTTTCTGTAACCTATATTTGCTTGTTTTGCTGAGATAAAAAGGGTTGAAGCATGTTTTTCTCCTTGTTTACTTGGTGTTTGTTTATTTCATGCTTGTGATTGACATACTATTACTCAAGAGGTTTCCCACAGATATGCAAAGCAAACTCCTGTGAGTAAATGACTTTTAGAAAGCTTGGGGATGAAATTTAGCCAACAATAATAGTTCCTGTAAATTGTTGCTTCCTGTTTGTGAGATAAATACTGTAAATAAACAACAGAAAAAAAGGAAAACTTAGCAGAGGAGGAGATGTTCAGGACTGAACACCACTTTGGCCACCTAAGAGCCTGACCCTGTAAGGCTATGCTTGCTACGACCTATAAGCAGCAGTATACATTGCAAAACTATTTGTCATGCCAAGCTTCACTAGGTCCTGTTCTGTCATTTTGGTGCTAAAATACAAGCAAAGACATATTTCATGCAATGAAATTGTACGGATTGCATTCATACATCTTTCATGCAATGAATGAAGTTCTTTTGCTGGATGCCTACCAGAAGCAAAACATGTCAGGGTGATGCTGTTACTATGTAAAGCAAGTAACAACATTTATCAAATCTATCATGATCCCTTCAAGAAACAACTTTTCTTCTTCTCAGGATTATGTATATGCATTTCCCTACGTGGATCTACTTCAGTGACTAAGTAAGTTTATTAGATCAAAAGACTTAACAAAATTTCTGTTGTTGATCTTGATGAAAGTTGTTAAAGGCATTTGAAAAAAATAGCAAGGAATATCACAGCTGCAGTAGAATTTTTGACAGAAATTCATGCTGGAGCTGTACATAGCCCTCAACAACACTTTGCTGATGTTCAGCCTAGAAAAATGTATGGCCTCAAGATGTAAAATAGGAGCACTGTTATTGTTGCCCAGAGAAAGCAAACTATTATTTGGAAAGAAGTCACATTGATGTTTCAATGGGTGATATTGTTTTTATGTACATGCACTTTATAATGCTGACTGCTTTGTTAATGTTTTCATTGGTTCAAGAGGTAGACCAGCATTTCTCGACTTTTGGCATTTTATGCCAATAATTTTTTTCAGAAGCCCAAACATATATATGAAAAACAGAGCAGTGGCAATTAATAATACTGAGAAAGCATAGCTGTCCAGTTCCCAGACTAAAAATAAACAAGCCATATTGAGTAGGAAGTGAGCTCCCTGGTCAATATTATATGTTTGTATCCAGGTTCATAAATATTTGCTAAAAAGAACAGCATAAGGGATTCAACCTTGAGCAGCTTTCTTACATGTACTCCTTCCGGCACTGTGATTATCATGTTTATTTACAATTGTTGGTTTGGGTTGTTGGGGCTTTTTTAATTTGTAACTCTAATATTCCCCTATGAATCGAAATGTTCAACAAGACACCATAAAAAAAAACACCCTAAAACATCAGGAGAATATTTTCACAGCATGGCTAAGAGCAGAAGTCATAAAAGCAAAAATACCCATATTTTTCATCCCAGGAGCAACATGCTGTGGCTGTTTGGGGCTTTTTTTCTGACCAGAGACAGATATATAAAAAATTAATTTAATTAGTGTAACTTTACACAAACAAAAAATTTTGCCACCAAAAGAAAAATACCAGCCTTTACATGGTAACTGTTTTCCCATTAGTTATTGAACTCTTACCAAGATTCCCCTGTCCCAGCCTGGTGTACATTCCCTGAACAGCCCCTAAAGTGGCTGACTGATAGATAATACCTCTTTGTCAACCAGTCTTTTGGAACTTGTTAGTCATAATAATTCGTTCCTGTTTCTATTATTTTTTCAGAAACTCAAGGCACTACTCTGCTTCACAGACACAAGGCAGTGACACTCAACCTAAGATATTTCAAGTACCTGAGCCAGTGAAAGAAAGTAAACATTACAAGTTTGTTTAATTATTTAAATACCAATAAGCCACTTTTTTTTCTATAACCTCAAACCTCAGTAAAGAGTATGTTCCACAAAGAGAAGTACAGAGTTCTTTGGCTGGATTTCCTTCAATCTCAGCATTTGGAAGAGGTCATTTTTCTGTAATTTAAACTGTCTTCATCACATTACTACACTATGATTTACTGATTGACAACAATCTCAGTGGAGAAAAAATAAACCCAAGGCAAATTCCAGAGAGGTTAAAAAATATTTTCTCCTATTTTCAGTAGGGTACATGTATTTGTAATAATGTGCTCATTGGGCTAAATATTATTAATGAAATTCAATATCAACTGTAAAGGCACCTCTTTGCTTAGAATAAAAGGTTTTAAAAAATGTTATAAATATTCTTTGTTTCTCAAGGGACAAACCACCCCATACACTGTCAGGCCTGGCTCATCTCACCTGTTGATCATGGAGCTCACCCAGTGAGTGGTTCTGTGAGGGCAGTGCAGCACTAAAGCCAGCTGCAGCTACCCCGGCCCATGTCCAGCTGTGAGACACATCTGCTGGGTCAGGTCATGCTGAGAGAGAGAGCCCAGGGGCCTGGCCTGCAGCACTGACTTGGGCACTGCCATCAGTGTGGGGGCTGTGCCTGTCACACCAGCCAAGGCACTGGAGATACAGCTCTTGAGAAAAAAGACATATCAGCCACCCACAGCATGCAGGGAGAGATGCAGTTAAAAGGGAGTCCCCTTCTCCCAGCCCCTAAGTCTGGGCACACACCATTGCAGCTGGAATTGACTTCTGTGGGACTGGCAGTCCAGGTAAGCAGAGTGCAAGTACAGTTTAAGCACGGTACAGTTGAGAATATTGCCGTGTTATGATCAGTAAGAACTTGCCTGCCAAAGAGGAGATTAATAAAGAATGTCCCTTTAAATGTTTTTGCAGGCTTGGCAGTTCCTCCCCCAGCTGCAGATTTCATTCCTAGATATTGTGTACTGTAACCAAGGGGAGAAATGTAACAGATCACATTCTTCTAGGCTTTCCCGGAATGGGCATTGCTTAGAGGAAGTTTAACAAACAAATAAATAAATAAATATCCCAGCTCTTAATATTTTTTTCTGTGTTTCTGTGTTTTATAGCCAGACTGGAGTATTATCCCACAGAATCATATGTGGGATAAGGTGTAGTAGTTTACTTTTAAAACAGAAGGGTAAAATCAGCAAAAAATTTTGCAAAGTTCCAGTTCATCTCATGCTTTCCTTAATAATAATAATAATATTACTAAACTGCTGAGTGTTTGCTTTAACTGCACAATGAGAAATGAGAACTCAAGAACTGCAGAGCAGTTAATTCCACTTTAAAACCACATAAATCCTCCTAATGCATGCAAAAATGATGTCCATTTCAGGAAACAATTCCAGGAAGCAACGGTCACACAGGAATTTAGCAGAAGCTGGCTCCTGGAACATGCTCTCCTTTCCCACCCACAGAAAGCAGGACCCAGCAGCCCAAACACTCCATCCAGTCTCTCCTACCTCCAGTAGGCTCCAGGCACACGCAGGTAGAAGCCCTGCTCTCTTTCTCCTCCCCCTTCCCATTCTTTCTCCATGAGACATGTCCTTCCTCACCTCATCCCCATGAGACTTGTGCTTCCCAAGCACTCTGTCATTTGACTTAGGCATTGGAAGCCCAAGAAGCAGGCAGAGCACACCTGTAAAATGTCCCCAGGAAGGGGAATGGAAAGGCAAACTGCATCCTGCCCAGCCTTCAGGCACAATCTTCCCTGCCCAAATACCTGGAAGGAGCAGCCAGGGGAACTGCCTGCTAGAGAGGCAGCCAAAGGTGTGGAAGGAAGCCTCCAGAGTCAGAAGGTCAGCTGGAACCAAGGGCAAGTCTTGAGTCAAATTTGGACTGGACTTCTCCCTTTTGGCAGCTATGGCATCCCAGGAGGCATTAAAAGGAGCAGAGACTGAGACCCTGCTGGGGAGGAGACATGGGGCTCCTCAGGAAACACCGAGAAGTGCTTCTGTCACAGGGGCACAATCAGGCAACCAGCTCTGGCCAGTGAGATGCCACACTTCATGAGTAACATTCCCAAATGGTGTATTTTAAACATTTAAACTTTTTAAACATCACTTCCTAAGAGCACAGTAGTTAATAATTCCAAAATGTTGGAAGTCAAGCAGGGGGACAATCACTCCAGGGAGAAATGCTCTGGCATGGCAGAGCAGACCCAGTGTGGCAGTCATCCTGATTATCCCAGCAAACAGGACCCCAGTGTGAAAGCAAGGATATTTTTTAAAGAGCTGCTTGTGCTTTCTGCCCATGGCAGTGAAACAGCAGATTCACTTCTGGTGCTGAGATCAGCTAAGGAGCTGGTTGATCACCAGATCAGAATTATATACCCTTTTTCTCCCTGAATGACTGAAAATGAATCACGTTCCCAAACTGCAAGACCCCTCCCTCTTGGGAGCACAAACACACCCCTGCCAAAGCACGTTACTTCACTGGAACAGAGGTCTTGCCTCAGAAGTCTCTTACCCCTCAGTTTCCCAACCATCAGCCTCAATGCTAGAAGATGGCCATGTTCAGCCCCAAGGCTTCCTTCTCCCCTTTCAGCTCAGCAGCTCTGGACTGCTGGACTTCATTTACTGCAAGATTTCTGTCTCCACTCACCAGAACCCCTGCCTAAACCACCCATGAGCTGAACTGCTTGATGCAGACCCTTGTCCCTCTCCATGCTGAGGTTATTCCACACACAGATGCACATAGGAAGGCACCCCCCCACCACCACTAGCATGTCTCTGTTCACTGAGCTTCTCTTAGGACTTCCTCCCATATTTCTTTCCACTTACTTTGTGTTCTTAGATGTGAGTGCCAGTATTACAGGTCACAACATGTGTACCACATGGACATTTCTAGACCATGCCTAAGCATGGAATTATGAGGTGAAAATCAGCTTCATGGCTAGGTGCCCCACATGCATCAACCCCCAGCACACAGCCCTCCTAACAGAGGAGGGCTAACCCCACCACAAAGACTGCTAGTAGGACAAACAGCTCCAGACCAGCCCAGGAGGACTAAAGGCAGGAGAGTCTTTGGAGTTCTGCTGTTAATTGCAGCCCTGAGATTTGTGAAAAGTCTCTGTTTTGACCCGCGCATCCGAAGAACGAGTCAGAGCTCTTCAGTTTTTGGTCTCAGCGTTGTTTATTAAATCTTATCTATAAAATTTTTCTCCTGTCCAGCTGAGGTCCACTCAGCAGGACAGCCAGTGGCATTCTGGGGGCGGTGTTGTCTTTTTATACTACAAACTATGTATAACATGTTTACAGTTACTTTCCAATACCTATCACCTATGTTAGACAGTGCACTTCTATTCTAAACCAGTCCCAAAGTGCCAGCATCACAGCAGAAGATGGAGGCAGAGAAGAACAAGAAGAAAGGCTGGATATGCCTAAGTCCCTCCATCTTGTCCCCAAAACCCCCATCCAAAAAATCCCAAAATCTTTCTATTCTAAACCAATCCCAAAGTGCCAGCATCACAGCAGAAGATGGAGGCAGAGAAGAACAAGAAGAAAGGCTGGATATGCCTAAGTCCCTCCATCTTGTCCCCAAAACCCCCATCCAAAAAATCCCAAAATCCACCCTTTCACCCGGTGATAATTTTATTATTACATTATTTAAACTTCTGTGACTTTCTGGTCCTCATACAAAGCTGGTAATTTGCTCCACGGGTCAAAATCAATTCCCCAGGTGTTCTGGGCTGCGTGCCAGGGTCTCCAAGCCCCCCGACAGGGGCCCTGGCAATTCTGGACACCCAGAGGGATGTACTGAGTTCTGACAGGAGAGTTTTCCCCTTCCATAACTGGAGGTGTCAGTGGTTCCCTGTAGCAGCAGGCACCTTGGCGCCTTGCTCTGTGCCTGCGTAAGCATGGCGGCTGCAGGCAGGGAACTGGGGCCACGCTGTGTCTGGGAAGCAGAGGCTGGGAGGGAGGGATCCATGTCCAAAGTGCACGAACTCCGGCAGTGCTGAGGTACCAACATCCGTGCTGGGACGCTCAGTCACCTCTGAAGTGTCCAAACAAAACGAAACAAATTAATCTAAGCCCTCACGGACACCCAAGCTACTCTAACAGCACAGCAAATTGGGTGAGCTTAGCCCGGTCAGGTTTTCGTGCTGGTTGGCACAGCAGGGAGAAGGACAGGAAACGCAAGCCTGAGCCTGGCGCAGGTTGTGGAGCTGGGCTTGGCTTGTTTTCTTGGTCAGAGGCAGCTGACTCTGTATCGGGAAAGAGCACTGCCCTCAGAACCGAAAGAGAAAGCAGAGATAGCTATCTGCACGTGACAAAAACAGGCTGGGGACAGACAGCAGCCAGCCCAGCACCGGCAGCAGCCGCAGAACCGCTTGTATCCTATCCCGGCACCACAGCCCTCTCCAGCGTGTTTCAGCTCCGCACCCACCCAGATGGGCAGCCCGTAAGTATTCTCCACTGAGACCCCCGCTTTTTAATGTCACTGGCACTGGGGAGGATGGCCAGAAGTGGTGTTGCAGGGTGCAGATGTCTTGGAGGGTCCTTCCCCTGCTTTAAGGGCAGTTCCCCCACAGTCTGTTCCATTTGCTGCTGGTTGGTTTCTGTTTACCAGCATTCCTTAGCTTGTCAGTGGCCTTTCTTCACCCATGGTTTCTCCACAGCTTATCCTACCTGAGGGGGAAACAGATCCGGATAGCTGGGGTGGGGAGGTGGTGAAGGGACGGGACAGATGTCTTGAAGGAAGAGTGTCATGTCCAAAGTATCCATGGGATACTTTCCCATTACTCTTGTACAGCATTTCTCCCCTCAGCAGCCAGGGAGAGGGGAGATAGGAAAGTCAAACTGTCTGGGAGGCTCTACAGTGCCAAAGGAAATGCCCATTCCCTTGCCTCCTTGCACTCAGCCCCACTGCAGCGGCATCCAGTGGCTCACAGAGATGCTCGTCCCTGCACAGATCCTGTTCCAGAGCTGTGTGCCTTCCTGTCCCCTTGCCCAGGTGCCAGGGCTGTGTGCCTTCCTGTCCCCTAACCCAGGTGCCAGGGCTGTGTGCCTTCCTGTCCCCTTGCCCAGGTGCCAGGGCTGTGTGTCTTCCTGTCCCCTTGTCCAGATGCCAGGGCTGTGTGCCTTCCTGTCCCCTTGTCCAGGTGCCAGGGCTGTGTGCCTTCCTGTCCCCTTGTCCAGGTGCCAGGGCTGTGTGCCTTCCTGTCCCCTTGTCCAGGTGCCAGGGCTGTGTGCCTTCCTGTCCCCTTGTCCAGGTGCCAGGGCTGTGTGCCTTCCTGTCCCCTAACCCAGGTGCCAGGGCTGTGTGCCTTCCTGTCCCCTTGCCCAGGCGCTCTGCCAGCTGCTTGCCAGAGGAAGGCACAGCCCCAGCCTGGCAAGGGTGCCCACTGCCTGTGAGCAGCAGAGGAAAGGGCTGTGCAGTCCCAAAAGCACAGAGGGTGCCTAGGAGCCTTACTGACCACACAGAGACCTCAGGGAGCTCCTGAGCCATTCCCATGGGCCCTCTCTCTGCCAGGGAGACTGAGACACAGAGCTCTGCTATGGTGAAACCCAGTGTTTCCATCAATGCCAGTCCAGGAACAAGGACGCTGACTCTAGGCTGGGGCTTGCTGTGCCATGTTCAGGTTCCCCTTTCTTGCACCTTTGAGGAAGAGCCACAGAGTTTCCCATCCAAAGGCACAGACACCTCCTTAGAGGCAGTGAGACTGTCTGGGAAAATCCAAGCTGTAGACTGGGCGAGAGCTCTTTCCTGTTTGTCTCTTGCTTCTCAGCCAGGCTGCTGCTAAACCTGCCTCAGTGATGAATTGCAGAGCTCACAAATGTCCTTATCTGTGGCTGCACCCTGGCAGGGTACCAGGTCTCAGCCTTCACTGCCTCCAGGCCAGTTCTGATCCAGCTGGCACAGGGCCATCCCAGGCATGTTTCTGGTCCTGTCAGTCACACGTAGGGACAGGGATTTACCTACTGGGGAAGCAGCAGGAGGCAAAAATGCCAGCAATTTAACCATGAAGAGAGGGACATTACTGGGAAAATATGTCCTTACACACATGAGCCTCAAAGCAGAGGAGAGGGCAAAGATACCATGGGCTTTCCCCAGGTCCCCATGCATGCAGAGATCACACAGCAGCACAGGGTCTCTGAGGTGGCTGTCCTCCACCCCTGCCATATGTTACCATAAACCTGATAGGAATTTAATTCTGTCCCCTCTCTAGTAAACATGTGCAACTAGGACAAATTTTAATAGCTTGTACATTTTATGGATACCAAGGGAGTGAGCATGAGATGACTGAAAAAAAAGCCACCTTTCTACAAGCCTGCCTTCCCCAGGAAACTGGTCTAAAGAAATACAACAGCAAAGGCTGGTGGGTGGGCGGGCAGGGCCAAGAGTCAGCTGGGCTGCAGAAATCCCTGTAGACCTGGTCAGCCAGCCAAGAACTCCCTCCAAATGCAGCTTGTTCTTGCTCTCAGGGTAAGGCAGGGCAGCAGGAAGAACAATGAGTGGTGTGAGCCCTCGCAGGACAGGAAGAGCAGCAATGCCTGGGTGCAGGAGACCATGTGTAAGACAGACAAACCAAGCAACAACACTAGGGGAAAGAGAAACCATGGTGAATTACATTTCACCAGAGGTCTGATTTTGCAGCACATCCTGTGCCCAAGCACAGATATTTTCCTGGTTGCTTGTGTCTTCATTGCAGATTCAGAACAATGGGCATCCTCCATGTGAGCTTCCAGTCTCTCCAGAAGCCTTTTGAGAAGAAGCCCTCCAAGGGAGGCTACAAGAAGTGAGGGAAAAGCGACCAGGGGAAGTGGACAGGTTGGTGTCTGATGCTGTGACCTCCCTTCCATGCTGTGTGTGTGTTTCTCTTGGAAGAAGTTTGGGACTGAGAAGCTTCATCTTTGTGCTCATTAAACAGAGGTGCCCCACTTCCAAGTTTCCAGGGAGAGATGAGGAGTGGGAGGGGAATGCTGAAGGGTCTCTGGTCAGCAGCACCACCACCAGGCACTGAGTACAGATTGAGTAGAGTCTCTTCTGGCACTCTAAAAACTCAGAGGCCGTACCAAATTCATAATCAGCTTTGGGTGATGGTCTAGGAGGACATCCAGGTTATCACAAATTCACAGACTATTCTGAACTGGAAGGGACCCAGAGTCCAATTCTTAAGTAAATGATATACCACTGGGTAATAGGCAGTGGAAGGGGACAGTAGGGCCAATGTGAACTTCTTAAAGGAAAGTGGTAAATTATTCTCAGCAGCTGAAGCTTGTCAGAGGGAGGAAGAGTTAATTGCAAAGCCTCAAGCCCAAGGCTGGGCTTGAAGCCAAGGTCCCTTGAGTCCTGTGTTTATGCCTCTCTGCAGACCTGGGTGGAGAGTGCTTCAATGCCATATGACTCTGCAGGCAGTGATAGCCTTTCCTGATGCCACTTCCCTGTTTTTCAGTGTGAAGCAGAAGCCTACAGGACAGCACTAGAGGACAGTACACATTCCGGGGAGAGGAGCAGAGTCAGGTTTGCCAACCAGCCTGAGAGAGGAGCAAGGTGGATGCCAATCCCAGGTGTGTCTCAGTAGCACCCATGTCCCAGTGGCTGCAGGAGGATCCAGGGTGCCTCTCTGAGCTTGGCACCTGCCTGTCTGTGTAGGGCACTGCTCCCCAGGCAACCGAGACAGAGGAGCACCATGTCTACCAGCCTCAGTGGGTAGCAGAGCTCCAGGTGGAAATGCTGGAAATGGCCACCCATTTCACACCCATATCAATGGCACTGGGTGTTCCAGAGCTATAGGACAAGGGCAGGGAGGCAAGGGGAGCCCTGCAGTTCAGATCCTGTCACATCTGCTCTTTACTCAGTAGTCCAAGGATCAAAAGGGATGTCCTTGTCTGATAAAAGCTGAAAGAAAGGCATTATCCCAGAATAGCTCTTATCATGCTTCTTACCAGACAGCAGTTTTTCTCTGCTCCCATCCCTGCAATTTGCTGACAAATGCCTTTTCCAATGAGATCATGATGCAAAGGGCATGTGTGAAGCTGAGTCATACTCTCCTCCCAGTACTGGTCCACCATTAAGCCACCTTTGCTGTGACCAGAAGTGCACCAAATGCACCCCCCTCACAGTGCAGTAACTCGTGCAGCACAGTCCTAGGCAGGACTGAGACACTCCTGTTCTGTTTGCAAGGGGAGTCCCTAGACCCCAGGCATAAGGCTCAGAGCCCGTCTCGGGAAGGGTGCCATAAGAGGCAACAACTGAGGAGTCCCCCCTTCATGTTTTGCAACAGGCATCCCCACAGCAGCTCTTACCATGGTAGCAAGAAAGCATGCAGGCACCAGGATGGGCGTGCTGCCACAGTGGTGTGCCAAGAAGCTGCTGCCCGTGCTGACTCTGCTGGAGGCTGTTGGGACCCTGGCCCTGGTGTCCTACGCTCTGCTGTACGAGGCCGGGAACCTGGTGAACCTCCCTGACAAACGCATTGGCTTTTACAACTTCTGCCTGTGGAATGGTACAGCTGGGGAGCTGCAGTGCCTGGACACCGAGCATCTGCAGGCAATGGGCATCAGCCCACTGCAACTGGGACTGGCCAGGGTTTGTGTGTATAGCTGCCTGGTCTTCATCCTCTTCCACCTCCCTTTTGTTTTAAATGTGAATTGCACATTTAAAGGGCAGGGAGAGGGATGGAAGATGATTCGCATCATACTCTTCATCAAGATGATAATCCTGTCTGGAGGCCTGGGTATGTTTCTTTTACAAACCTCACACTGGATTCATCCCTCTGATTTCACTGGAGGCTTCCTGGCACTGCTTGGGACTCAGGCTCTGCTACTGCTCCAGATTCTCACTGTCACTGTGTACCTCAGCTGGGCCAAGCACACACATATGTGTCAAAACCATTTAACTGAGGAGGCCCTGCCCACTAAGATTTGACAGCGAAGAAGATGCAAGAGCTTTTGGTAACATGATTTTAAAATTGTAATCCAAATACAGCCTTACTCCCTAGCAAAAATCTGATTCCCAGTTCAAAGGCTCGTGTCCAGCCATCCTCTGGCACATTGCTGTGTGCAGCATTCCTGCCTCAACCTGGCAGCAGACAACAGCCACAGCACAGAAGCTGCCCAGGTACAACAGCATGTAACAGCCCTCAGTTTGGGGCACAGCATCAAAGTGACAGCACTTCTGGCCCCAAAGAGCAGTGAAGGTAGCAGAACTAGCTACCAGTGGGCACAGCCCTTTGCTCATACCTAGTCTAAGTAAAAAAAGTTGCTAGTACCTCAAAGTATGTGATTAAATTTGTAATTAACTAACAAAATGTTTTTAATACATTTGGCCCTACCATATAAGAAAGGGAGTTTGAAAACAGGATCTTTACATTATGTTTAACTAGGAACTAACAAATGTTCAGGAAAATGTAACCAAATAGATAATTCTTCATAACTAGACAGGATACATATCACTTAAACAGCCAATCAATAACCAACCTTCAAGGCTGTGAAGAAAGCCATCTAGGACGATACAGAAGTAACACCAGAAAGAAGGAGGTTTATAGTTTGAAAAGAAGATAACAGACTGAGCATGCACCAACTAAGAAAGTGCAATAAAAGAACAAGTGAGGAAGACGATTCAACGACCAGCAAAACCCCTACAGGGGGTAGTAATAACCCCTAAAGGACACTAGATGGCGGAAAACACTGAAACGGTTAACTCCAGTCCATATAATCATTTTTCAAAACCGGAGTTTTATGTTATTGAATTTTCTGTGTAGTGAATATGTAACAGCTTTGTAAGTACATGCTGCATTAATTCATCCAGTGACTGGGAGAATTTACGTAAATAAAGAATGTTTGCTTAACAGTGATATTCTTTGCAGTTGAGTGAATTTGTTTCAAGGGACATGGGGGTCTGTTTTCTCTTGCTTCAGCCTTGGTGGGAATGAGGCTGGTGATGCTGATTTCACCGATTCTTCATTTCAATACATGCTCTCACAGCTGGCCTCATGTGGTTTGTTTGGTTTTTTTTTTTTGATTGGGAAGAGGACACTGAGCCATCTCCATCCCTTCCCAGACCCCCATGCACGCTGGCCCCCCCCACGGGGTCAGCCCCCTCAGGGCAGTCCAGCCCCTGCCAGTCTGCCCCCATTCGTGTTCCTCAACATTGGGAAGACAGCTGGAGTCTGGAGACAAACTCAGCACCAGTCCCAATGGGAACAGCCTGCCCACTGCAGCTGTGACAGAGGGACCACAAGGACAAGGGAGCCTCAAGGCTGAATCACGACCATGTAGCTCTGCCAGCAAAGGTCTTCCAGGTCAGCAGCTCCCTGCTTGCCTCCATGCCCAACAAACACCAACCCACCAAAGGGATAACTCACAGAAACCCGAATGTCTTCTTTTATCTGTCCATGCTCTGAAATGTGAAACAGAAATGAACACCTAATCTGGAGCCAAATCCCACTGAGCCCAGCATAGATTGGGAGAACTGAGTACCTCCTTCCTTTCCCCCTCTGGCCTTCCTGGGTATCCTACCAGCTACACAGGGCACCCACACAGCAGATGGACGCACAGCCCCCTCCAGGCCCTCCTCCCTCCGTTCCCAGGGCCGCGGGAGGAGACACCCTCCCCACTGTGCCCTCTTCTCCTGGGAAGTCAGAGATGTTAGCTGAAAAAGATCTCCCTGACGTATTTCAGGACATCGTCCTCAGAGTTCTCCCCGCCTGTGCCCTCTGCGTCAGCACCAGCAGCAGCAGGAGGGGACGGAAGTGCCGGACCGCGGTCACTGCCTCCATCCGTGCTGGCCGTGCTTCCAGGAACCTCGTTTGGGGTTGGCGGGATCTCCTGCTCCTCTTCGCTCCCGGACCGGGCCTTCTCTTCACCCTCCTCGCTCTGTAGATTCTGACCAGAGGGAAAACAACAACTGCTGGCCGTGCATGACTTCATGCCTGGAGCACCCAAGGAGCAGGAGGGCAGCCCACCATGCCCGTGAGCCACGCCCCAGGCCCGCGGTTCTGCTTCGCAAAGGCAGCAGGGCCGCTGGGACAGAGAGGAGAAGCCGGGAAAGCCATGCAGCACCGGCAGCGCCCTCCGGCCCGCCCGGAGAGGGCCGCCAGGGAGCCGCGGGCAGCAGCGCTCCCTGCCCGTCCTCCGGAGCCCTGCCGCCCCCACCCCCGGAGGTCCCGGCTCACCTCGGCCAGGACCGCCAGGGCCACCTCCAGCAGCTCCGCCTCGTTCATGCAGTACAGCGCCGCCGGCCTGGGCAATGCACAGGGGACGCTCAGCGTGGGCAGCGCTGGGCTCGCCCTCCCGCCCGCCGCCCCGGCCGCTCCCCCGCCCCAGCAGCGCTACCTGCGCCCCGCCGCCGCCCGCCGCCGCCCGGCGCTTGGGGCCGGGGCCGCCACCGCCCGCCCGTCCCCCGCCGCCCCCATCCAGGCCGGGAGCTGCCGCCGCCGGGCCCCAGCCGCCATGCCCACGCGGGGCGGTGCCGCCGGGGCGCCTTCCGCCGGCACACCGGGGCTGCTTCCCGCCCGACCGGGAGTGCAGGGGAGCTGGAAAAACAGCCCCAGGCCGCCCTAAAACCCAAGTCACGACAGAGTCCCATGTTTGATCAGGCAGGCAGGCAATATCGCGTTCCTCGATACTCCGTCAAGGATCAAACACGGCTCTGAGCCAGCTGCGGAGCAGACGGCGCGTTGGGAACGAGGCGTGCAGCCTCCGAGCCCTGGGGCAGCCTGGCCGGCCGGGCCCGACGCCGCCCCGAGCGCTCGGTTACGGTGCCGCCGTGCCGCTCCGAGCGCTCGGTTACGGTGTCGCCGTGCCGCCCCGAGCGCTCGGTTACGGTGCCGCCGTGCCGCTCCGAGCGCTCGGTTACGGTGCTGCCCCGAGCGCTCGGTTACGGTGCCGCCGTGCCGCCCCGAGCGCTCGGTTACGGTGCCGCCCCGAGCGCGCCCGCCGCCGCCGGGGCGCCCCCTGCAGCCCGGGCGCACAGGGCAGCAGCGCTCCGCCGGAGCGGCGGGGACTCGTTCCGGGAAGCGAGGAGAGGGGAGCCTGGGCCAAGGATGGGGTAAAAGCCCCTCTGGGAATACAGCATGTTGAGCATTGTTCTAGCAAAACAACATGTCCATTCCTTCCCTCCAGGTTTCTGGCACAACGTTGTGCTAATGCACTATCATTTTGCATAGCAGCCTTGGACTGGCGCATGTTTCTTGTACTTTCTTTCCCTGTTTGGCGGTTTTGTTTTGCTCATAGTCCTACTTATGAAGCAAACCTGAAAGTAGTCTCTCTCCAGAAACCTCAACTGACCCTCTGTGAGGGCTGGAAGATAACATCTGGAACAAAGTAACATCCATGGTAGCATTCAGGACCGGATTAAATGGGGCTTTGGACAACGTGGTCTAGTGGAAGGTGGCCGTGCTCATGGCAGAGTTGGAACTAGAAGAGCTTTAAGTCCCTTCCAACCCAGACCATTCTGTAATTTTGTAATTCTAAATTCTAAAACCCCTATGCAATGTAGTCACTACTGCAGGGCTTGGAATACAGCCACAATCTTTCTTGGCCTTTTGAGAGGCAAACAAAGGCTCCCATTTGAGAGCTCTCTAAACTCCCAGACTAACCCTGGGAATTCCTGAAGCCAGCTCAAAGTCAGCACTGGATTTGAGGGGACATTAGCTCAGACTGGCATGAAGAGCAGTTGCACCATTAATATCACATCCCACTCCATCTAAGTACAGGAAAGCCTGTACTTAGATGTCAGTCTAGCAGGGGACATGTTAGTCTTGGAGAAGAGAAGGTGGGGTTTTAAGAGGAGTGTAGTCAGCAGGAGCAAGTTATTCCATGGACAACAGGTACCTGTAGCATGAATATGCCTGTAGTGAGGATTTCAGTATCCAGCAGTGTTATCCTTGAACAGCTGTCTGTGAGAATGGCTACCCATATGGCTCATGAATGGCTGTTCATTTTCCAGCACAGTGTATGCTCTGCCAAGGAACAACAGTACCACAAACTCCCAATACAGGCCAAGGACATAAGCAGCAGAAAGCTCCATGGCAATGTGTAAGCAGATAAAATGTATCTGCTTAGTCCATTCAAAGGCTATGCAATACCATCAGCACTTGCCTGATGTTGGGGGCTTAGGGGGAGAGACAGCTCCAGTGACAGAGAGCCCTGTACAGGGCCAGACTGGTCCTGGCCTCCCTCCCCCTACCCACCATCAGGTACCTGCTAGGCATTATGTAGCTTCTGAACTCCAACATAAGTATTTCAAAGTCTGACTCAAATTTCTGCTCTGGTTGGTAGCAGATACCTATGCCAAGGTAACACAATACATCCAAGCAAATGCAGTTGTTTTTGTTCCTGGATGTCTGGTTCACCTTGGTGTGCAGATGTGGTGCTGAAAGCACCTGGTGAAAACACAAGAGCTTTTTTGCATGCAGGAGACTTGGCACATCACTGCCCTCACCACCCTCCATGTTTTGCAGCAACTGCTGAACAAAGCATAGAGTTCAAATGCAAGGGAATATTTTCTTTTTACAGAAAAATACCAAATAAAAACAAACTAACAAAATCATAAGAACAAATGTTATACCAAGAATACTCTGGTTTCTCATCAGCCTTTCCAGTTTGAGTCATCTTACTGTCATGCACTGTGCTGCCTCATGCTTGCTTCCTCCAGCCTCACCTTCTTCTGCAGAACCCTGACGTGACCACAGCCTTTTAGCCACGTGCTACTCAAGACTCCCTAACAGAGGGAAGTCCAGCTGCCACAATGGATTAGTGGAGACTTATTTTTCAGTGCTGCCACTGATCCAGTCCCATACTGGCATTCTGTTGCACAGTGGTTTGGCAAATGTATTTATCAAGAGGCAAAAGCTACAATGAGAAGAGGGACTTCGCTTTGCCTTCTCTCCCATGCAGTTTGTTCCTGTGAGTTAACACTGGGTTTGTCAGCTCTACTGCTCCTTCCCCCTTCAGTACTGTCCAGGTTAAGACTTTTGAGCCAGTAAGGTTGTTAATTTAATTTTCCCATCCATAGAAGCAGTGAGGCAGGTCCCGCAGTCCATGGCTGTGCTCCAATCCACTGTGACAACAGGAGCTCGGTGTCCTCCCAGGGAAAGGCAGCTCTCCAGAACCTTTTCCTCACCATTTAACTAAAAAGAAGGAAAGCATAAGATTTTAAGGAGGTATGTTTCTGCAGTGGGGGCAATGCACCCAGGACAAGCCAAAGCCTGATAGAGACACTCTGACTCTAAGAGCATGCAGAAAGCACACTAAGTAAGCAGAAAATCAGAGAGATACTGAGATGTGTGTAGCACACATGGGAAAGGAAGCTTCCAGTCTCACGACAGTACCATGTGCTCTCAGGCAGCTCAACTTCTGACATCAACTGAACTGCAGTAATTGAACAAGGCAGGCTAAGAGCATACACTGATGAGAAGCACATAAGCCTAAGCTATAGCTCATGTTAGTTCAGGTGCTCTGAGTGCTCCAGATGCAAAGTAAAAATTCCGATTCTAATCTGCCTTGCAAGAGCATGGGCATGTGACAAGTAACACTTGTTAATGAAGCACAGAAATTTAGGCACTTAGAACCATTCAGCCTTTTCCTTTGTTTAAATTCAGTACATGGTAAGGGAAGAGGATCAGGCTGGGTCTAACATAGAATCAGCAGGCACAAAAGGCAGATTGAAAATGAGCACCAGTCAACAATCATACATTTGGCATTGAACTGGCATGTATCCATACATTAAAAAAGTAATTAAAACTTTGTCCTAGTCACTTGGACACTAAAAGCTAGGTTTTAAGAAAGAGCACAAATACTCCAGCTGTAGGACACAAACACTTGCTGTACACTCACTACATACTGCTAAAATGCACACTGTGTGAAACTGAGCAGCAGCTTTGACAGAGCCAGGATGGGTATGTGCTGCTTAAAAACTTCCAGTGGCTGCTGTTGCACCCTTGTAATTAACAGAAGTTTGTATGGATACTTAAGAGTAGTCCTCATCACTTCTCAGACTTACCTTAAAAATTACTCCCCCAGTAGAAGAACATGTCAACATGTAATTGCCCTCAGAGTCAAAAGCAAAAAGCCGTCCTCGTGGGAACTGGACTTGCTTGTAGCCACTGTACCCAGACAGAATAAAAGGACCTGTAGCTTCCCTGGGAAGGTCATACTCAGACACCTTCAAGCCACTTTTATGGATGTTCCACTGAATAAACTAGAATGAGAAAAAGAGATGAGAAACGCCTATAATGAAATTAACTGGGATGCAAGTGCAGTAGCCTTTTTTTGCTTTTAAGCAAAATAGTGGGTATTCCTCACAAACAAAGATGGCATTTTGACATCTATACCTAATGACTATATGTATTAATAAAACACAGGCTGCAAAGGCTGTAAGAGTGCCTTCTATCCAGGCAAAGATATGCCCTGCCTTCCTCAAGCACTACTGCCTATGTGTCTTTCCATACTGCATGCAGTACTCTGGTGAGAACTTGCTTTACTCCTCAGCCAAAGTCCCTCCCTGAGCCACACCTCTCTCTACTGCTGAGGACTGAAGAACTGCAGAAATTGCAGTGTTTATTATAAACAATAATAACAATTACAATAACAATTATAAAGGGAGCTGCTGATGAGATTTATGCAAGGTGGTCAAGGATACGCCTCCCTGTGAATCCCAGATCTCAAATGTGGTGATCTCAGGTCAGAGAAAGGTCATCCTGACATGGACTATTTAGAAAAGGGATATCACCAACAGGAGGATTTTCACACAAGGTCAAAGACTGCTCCATCTATGAACACATTTTTCAGCCACTCTCTCTGCAGATTACCTGGAGTAGGGTGGTACTGCACACCTAAGACTGCAGTTAGCAGCCCACGTTTCATCCAGAATCTGAGCATAGTTTTATGATTGTCCCTACCATATGGAGAAGACTCCAGAAGTAACCTCTCTGCCAGCTGAGCAGTAGGAGGCCATCCCCAGCCTACCTTGCCATCCTCTCCTATGCTGTAGACTGTGTTCTCATCATAGCTGAACTCCACGGAGTAGACTTCCCCATCGTGTGCCTTCCAGCTCATGGCGCACCCATGCTGCTGCATATCTGAGGGGAGAACCAGCACTGAACACTCCTCCTACTCACACAGAGCTGAGGTGAAGAGAGGGAGGCCTTTTATGTTCCTGAGGTCTCTGTGCCAGCCCTCCAAACCAGCCTGGGGCAGCCCAATCCAGTCCCAGCACCCTGTGCCTATACTCCTGCTCTCACTTTGGCCACAAAAATCATTGCCTATAACTACTGACTTCACAGGGCTGCTCATACACTCACTGACAACTGCAGGCATTCTGCATCCAAGCACCACTGGCCCTCCTCCTCCCCTTGTTATCCTGCCCATCCTCCCAGCTGCTGACAGCTCTGTCCTCCCAAAGACCTGGGACTGCAGCCTCCACCGGCACCAGAGGCAGATTCCCCATTCAAAGGTAGGAGCCCTGAGCTGCCTTTATTGCAAGAAAAGGCTGGAGAGAACAAAAACCTGAGAAACACAAATTACTCCCAAAAGGAGGACTAATGTGAAACTCTTGCATTTAAATGCAAGGTCTCACATTTATTGCTTTCCTCACAACTCAGCCTCTAGTGGTACTGCTATCTGGCACAGCACAAGACCACATGGCTTAAGAGCAAATTCACTCTCCTCTTCAGCAGGAGAGAAACAACACATCCAGCAGCACTACCAGGGTCTCCAGCCAATGTCCTCCAAAAAAGTCTATGTCAATTCACTCTTGAGAGCTCCTGTGGAGACAACAGCTTCCACCTTGTTCTCCAAGCATATCCTACAGCTGCCTCCCTGCTATGGGGAGCCAGCTGAGGACTAGGGACCACCTCACTACTCAGTTTCACAGAAACATTTAAGTTAGAAAAGACCTCCAAAATAATCAAGCCCAACTTTAACACTGCCAACTGCACCACTAAACTGCACTCCTAAGTGCCACATCTGTAACATCTTTTAAATACTTCCAGGGATGGTGACTCCAGCACTTTCTTGGCTAGCCTGCTCCAGTGCTTGGCAATCCCTTTGGTGACAGAAGTTTCCCTAATATCAAATCTAAACCTCCCTCGATGCTGCTTGAGATTGTTTCCTCCTGTCTGATCCCTTGTTACCTGGGAGAAGAGACTGACCAACACCTGGCTACAATCTCCTTTCAGGTACTTGTAGAAAGCAGTAGGGTGTCCCCTCAGTCTCCTTTTCCCTAAGCTAAAGAATCCCAACTCCTGCAGCCACTCCTCACGTGCTCCAGACCCTTTACCAGCTTTGGTTTTGTTCTTTGGACATGCTCCAGCCCCACAATGTCTTTTATGTAGTGAGGGCCCCAAAACCCAACATGCTGCTTTGAGATGCAACCTCAGCAGTGCCAGGAGCAGGGGGACAATCCCTTCCCTCATCCTGCTGACCACACTATTTGTGATCCAAGCCCAAATGCCAGTCTTGGCCACCTGGCCTCAGAGCTGGCTACCAACCAATGCCCCCAGGTCCCTTTGCACTGTACCAAAGAGACGAACAATCCCATCTGCAGCCCCGGTGACCAGAAGGTTGCCATTGTGGTTGAAGGCTGTGCAGTTAATAGCAATGGGCTCAGGCTCCAGGGAGAACTGCAGCTGGAAGGGAAAACTTGCATTAGTGCTGAGAAAATGGAGCTGGGGGCGCTGAAGAGCTGAACTCCAGGGGAAGGAAGAAAGAAAGAAAGATGGTATTTAGTAACAAGAACTCTGGTTTGGAGCCCTACGCCTCTAATGACTACAGACTTCAAGGTCCGGCAGCGGCATTTTTCTGTGACACTAAACCAGCAATTCACCTCAGCCAAGCCACAGCTTTCTTGGCCATGGCCTCAAGGTTGCAAAACCAGCTTCTGGCAGGCATTAGCTTGAGTATGTTGCTTTCTCCTACATGTCAGGGACAGTACTTCACTTAAAAACAGGGAAGGCAAGGGAAACAGCAGCAACGAAAACCTTTCAGTACAGCTCAACTGGAGAAAGCCTCAGCAAAGCGTCATTCAATCCACTTGGGATATTTCCAGTCACAAACTGTGCAGCCAGAATAGAAACAAGGCCATGGACTATTCTGAAGAATTCCTCAGAAAAATCCCAACACACCAATAAAACAAAAAAACTTCACCCAATCCAGCAGCTACTTACATTATTTATTTTTATCCTGAATGTGACAGAGGGAAAGGAGGAAGAAGGAAAAGGAAGGGTGTTGAAAAGAAAGTCAGCATAATTTAGAAAGAGGGCTCCTAGACATTGAAACAGAAGACACTCATTCTCAGCAAGGAGACTGAGAAAGGAAAGAAACCCAGCAAGTACCTGCTGTTTCATTGTTTTAGTGTCCCACAGTAGCAGCTTCCCAGGAACTTGGTTCATGCTTTTGCCCCCAGAGTTGATTACTGAGAAGTCAATGTGGGAGACAGGGCTCTGGGCTGCTGCAGAGCAGACGAAGGAGGCACCACTTGGGCTGCAGGCAAGCGAGAGGATCCTGAAACACAGGCACATGGTCTGAATCACCTCTCTCCTGCAGCTGCCTCATGCAAAACACTCACCTACAAGCTCTCCCATTAAGAGTCTGCAAGACAGGGTGCACTGTAAAGGAGGGCAGATTCATCTGCTTAGTTTTTGAGTGTCTCCCATTTACCTGAACAGTTTTACACTGTTCAGGCAGCGACTGCCCTCTAGATGAAGGCTGGATAGTCCTGCAGTTGCAGAAAAGCAGCAGGAACATTAAGATGTTTACTATTAAAACCAACACCACTTATTTATATACAAAAATCAGTATTCCAGAGTTACCTGGGCATGTCTTCATCAATGCTGATTTCACAGAGATTCTTCTTTGCTTCTGTGTCATAAAGACGAACTGTCCCGACCCCACTGCCAAGCAACAGCTTGAAACCAGCAAGGAAGTAGATGGAAAAAGTGTGACTGAGCAGTACAATGATGCTGGCCAACAACCACCAAGACTTAGCAATTTTTTTTCTATGCATTCAGACTTAATATTACTCCATTATAGTATATCCTGTCTTCCTGTGCAATCACACTGAGTGGGACTACCCCAAAGCCACAGAAGTCAGAGTAAAAACCCTGCTTCCCAGTGAGAAAAAGATCTAATAGGCACCAAGGTGGCATAAACACCACTTTTTAGATCATGGCTCAACCTTATGAGATGCAAAACATGTATGGAGTCTCAGTATCTAGGGGTCCAAGTAAAGAGAAGCTTAAGATTGTTAACTGTGTGGTAAAGAGAAATTCAAGCAGAAGCCAACTCCTTTCACCCATGGGAGGATAAAAATCATCCAGAAGAGCTCACACATGCTTTATCAGTGGTGTTACAATTTCAATTAAAATGTAAGTAATGAAAAGATGCATTATAAAAGAAAACTGAGCAAGCCAGATATTTGTCACTTCAGTGCCTAATTTGCTGGTGCATCCTACATGTATTTCAGAATGAAGAATCTTTCTGTTAGCAAGAAGAAAATTAATTCCACAAAGCAGAAGAAACATCTTCACAACAAACAAAGAGCAACAACTGCATTGACAACTTGCTTTCTAAAAGCCAAAGAAGAGACAAGCTTTAGCACCAGCTCTTCACAGGTGGCATTTTGGGGTTAGCATGCGACACATTGTCAGTGCCAAAATGTGAAAAATACTGCCTCACTTGCAGGCCAGCCTTCTCATACAGCCTGTATCTGCCAAGGGAGGCCATGAAACACTAGCAACAGTGCAAGTACTCAAAGGAATGCATATCATTTAAGGCTCCTCTCTAGCAATAGAATTAAGAGAAAAAGGGATGTAGGAAACACTTAAACTTCCATGTTATTTAAACAAGACCCAAGCTCCTCATGCACACACAAACCCTCAGCTCTTAAGACACCAGTCTAGAACTGGCCATGGAGCTTTTTTCACACCTTTTTACGCACAAGTAAAATGCCACCCCCACAACCCTGTTTCCTCTTCTCTGCTGCTGGCTCAGGCTATGAGTAAAGGTCCACAGCTCTCTGCTGCAGGCCTCCCACAGGCTGTTGTACTCAGTTGCCTCTGCCTGTCTTTACAAGTTGCTGTGTAAACTGTGTGAAGACAGGCATTTCTCTCAAAGGCACTACTTCTATCCTGCAGCTGTACCACACTGCACTTCAGAATTTCTGTTTCAGGGCAAGCAGTGGTGAACTCCTTGCTCAATACAAAGCATACACTCCCCACTCTAGCTAGAGGCTTTGGTTCCCTGTGGAAATTAACTGCTGCCCCAATCTTATCCACAGTGCAGCTGTCTAGAAGTGAACATGCAACACGGCCCCAAATCACCTGCTGCACTTCCACACACAGACTACTCACCAGCCGGTCACGCTTGGTGGCCCATTCCAGGGACAGCAATGGAGATTTGGAAATGGATGAAGCTTTTGTTTGCATTATGGGGTTAAAAGACCAGACTTTGATGACCCCATCCACATCCAAGCTGGCCACCCTCCGTCCAGAACAATCAACCCTGTGTGTAGAATGAAACTGATGGGATATTCTTCTCCCTCAAATTCTTAGATGTAACCCACTAATCCTTCCTTTCCTGGCCACACACCAGTTCCTTCTGCAGAAATTAGAACTTCTTTGCACTGCTTCCTGCTCACTTCACAGTAACTGGCACAACAAAGCACACTAAGCTCCAGACATAAAGCATAATGCCCTTAAAAAATACCTGCTTTCCAAGAGACTTTCCTCCTGGCTAGCATTGCCCAATCACAAATATCTCTGTCCAAAAATCTTTGTCCTTTTTCACACGTAGCACAAGCTACATGTTATTTTCAGTCACACCAACCTGACTGCCCAACAACTGAGAGTACATGTCCAATGTGCTGGACAGAACAGAGACTGGGAGAAAGAGGGCAGACACAGCTGATCCTTCTGCAGAGGCTTCTACAAGACAGCCCTCTCCTGCCGGTGCCATACCTGCAGTACATGATGGATGAGTGGTGCTCCCCATACTCCTCCTGGCTCAGGACGATGAAAGGCTGCTCCTGCCGGACTCCCACAGCCTCTGCACTGCTGCCAGGCATTTTGGTTGAAGTCTCTGTTTGCTCAGCATGAAGCTCTGAGCACGGCTCTGCCTCAGCTGTGTTAGTATCTGTTTTCTTCTCAGCACTTTGGCCCTGAAGGAAGAAATCCTGTGTGAAATACAAGGAAGCAGCTCCATATCAAGCTCCTCAGCTACCCCAGTCTGCTGGGAGAAAAAAAGAAAAGAAGCTGCAACAAAACAGAAGCATTGTCAGACTGACACTCCTTCTGCCAGGGACCTTTCTGAGTACAAGGACCATGTGTTGCACAACTGCACTATTTAATATGACCTGCTTAGTTGTTGAGTCCCTTATATCCCCCTCCATGTGCCAGCTATATACTTTCCTGTAAGAATTAAAAGAACTGTAACATTTCTAGCATACCTCAGCCAATATCAGAGGCCCATTTACATGCCATCAGAGCTCAGATTCACAAGAAAAGCAACATATGTCAAGGAATTCTTGCATTCAGCAATATAAGTTAAGTCTGTATAATATGCAGTTCAGCAAACCTGCAAAAAACTTGGCTCTTAAGCCCCAGTGGATGGATTATCCTCATCTGCCAGAGGTTTAGACTGTGCACACTGGAGTCACCACTGCAGCCAACTGACTGATGACAACAGTAGAGCTGACACACGAGTCCAAAAGCTTAAAACCCAATTTGACAGGGCAGACAGAACAAATGGAGTTTTAGGAAGTGACGGTATCCGAATGAGACAAGATCTGCACTGCAGAAATATTTGGAAGCAGCTCAGTATTCCCTTGCCAGCAGAAGTTGAACAAGAAGCAGGTACAGCACATAAGGTGGTAAACCATCTGCTAGCATTCTTTTGATAAACCATCCTCTGAAAGCTAAGTGTCCCCAAAATGGTATTGGTATTGATGGTTATGAATTCCTGTTCTGTAACACATGCTTGCCTAATTTACAGTATCTTCTCATCAGGACCAATGGATCAAGCCCTGCATAATCATATCATCTGAAATCACAGAGCTGGAATAGACTGGGAAATAAATCCAAGAATTATTCTGCTAGTTAATATGGGGAGATAACAACCAGTTAATGACACTCATGTGAAAGAATTTCACCTTTCAGTTTCCTTTTTGCTCACATGCTTTGAGTACAAGAGAAAGTTAAAGAGTATCAAGCTTCCCCAAGAGCACAAGGACCAATCTTTACACATCCCAAAAATCACTGCCTTAACAGAAGTAGAAAAAGGGAAGTGAAAGGAAACTTACTTAGAAATTGGGCTTTGCAATTTTCCAACCAACGCTGAAAGTGTTTTAGATGAACCATGAATAAAAAAGTTCTCTCAAGGCCTTGAATGCTGAGTGAGAGTAACATCTCTTTAACCAACACTCCCACACACATAACAGCCACACACTGGCCAAAGGGCAACAGTCCCTCAGCACTGTCTCTCCACAAGGCAGAATGTCTCATACAGACAAAATAACAAGGGCTGAGATGCTGCCTGTGCTCTGTACTTTTTGACAACATGGCTGCTGAAAGCCAGACAACACACAGGTGAACAGAAGCAGTGTGCTGACCTTCAGCAGTTAAAATCCAGGACACAGTTTTATTATTTCATTAGATTTTAAAGCAGAGCACACCCCCAGGCAAAACTGCAACAGTAAAGTACAAAAAACTCCAAAAAGTAAATGTTGCTAGGAAAGCAAGTTCCATTCCTATATAGGAAAATTTTATATTAGTTTTTATTGTCCTACAGAGGGCCTGTATAAATCAGCTTAAGAACCTACAGGAAGAGAACTCACTTTGGCTGGATGAGTGAGCCAAGTTCATTACCACAGAAGAATGGGGATTTTAACAAGGTATTTGAACACAACCATTGAAAGTGAATAAAACCTTAATGAAACCTCAGGACCAGGCTGTTGAAAAACACAGAGACAAAAGAATTCTTCTTCCACCTGAAATGCCAATACTGATTAACTTCCAGGGACACAGAAATAAACCAAGTGCAGGAGTTGGATTAACTATAAACATTAACCTTTGATACAGTTATTCCTGACTAGCAATTCCAAAGCTTAAAGGAAATACTTGCACTTGTTTTACCCCCTAGTTTTACAGAAATGCAAGCCTTCTGCCTCCCAGCCCTGCAGTGCTGACCAGTACCTGGAAGGTCCCTTTTGACAACAGTTCTTTCCTTTCTTTCCCGTGCTCTTGCAAGCGCTTCTGCCGCTGCTGCAGGGAACTGGACTCTCCTGCCACTAAACCGCTGAAGTGGCTCTTCCCATCCTTAGAGCTCACTGCTCCTTCTTTTCCTTTGGCACTCTGGAAAGCAGAGAAGTGACTGGGGAAAGTTATGCTTCTATAGGCCGCAGAACAAAGAGCAAAAGAAGCAGCAAAGCAACCAAGCACCTGCAAGAGCTCCACAAGCTCTTAGATAACAATAGCTGTTCTTGTGCTGCATTCAGGCCCAGCACACATTTGCAAGGCAGGAAAGGACATTTCATTTTTCAGATGGAAGCAGAAGCTTGGAGCAGTGCCCTGCTGCAAGTTAATTCCTTGAGACTGAGCAACTTTCAGTTGAGAATTACCTGGTGATTTGTTGGTTCTTTCTTCCCTAGCAGCATACTGCTAGCCTGCATTGGAGAAGCCCCACTTGAATGGATTGGTCTGGAAGGGCCCTTTTTACTTTGGGAGAGAAAGGAGGACAGAAAGCCGCCCCGGGACTGAAGAGAATGTGCTGTACTTCTCTGGTTGCAGGTCATATCACTGATGAAAAACACAAAACACCACCAAATAGAGTATGAAAGTGTAGCAAGGCAACCTGCCCAAAGACCACCCAGTTGAATGAAGTGGCAGCTGTTTGAACCACTGCAAGACAGATGTTCATTTGCAAGCCACTGCACCGCTATGCACTAAAACCCTATTTGAAAATATCCTGTTAGTGCCTGGAGCAGGTCATTACAGTTATTGTAACCAAAAGCTCACTTCTCAGACATGCCACTGAGACAGTGAGCTCAAACTGTTGCTGAATCCCCTTCAGAGCCACCTAAAACTCCTTCCGCTGTTTGTTTAGAAAGACCCTAAGGGAAAGGCAGGGAAATTCAGATTTCTGTAGGACTTATTCAGATGGGATTCCCAATTGATAGCATAAAACAGACCTACTTTGAGAGACTTTCAGCATCCAATATTTCACCAACACCCTTTGATAAACAGCAAGTTATGTTGAACAATTTTATGGCAGAAGCCTTCAATCTCTTAAAATCCAGACCCAAAGAAAATAAGAGAGCTACAGCCCATTTGTATGATTATAAACATCTCCCTTTCCCTTATAAACATCTCCCTTTTTCCACAATGCCAAGAGCAGCAGCTGCTTCCCAGAACATAACTGTCTGACCTCACTCTGCTACAGCTTCCTCTGAGAGCAGAGTGGCAGCAAGGGCAAGGGGAATACAATAATCTTCACTGTCTATCCACTCAGCAAGGATGGAACTATTCTAGCAAAGCTGGGCTTTGGGTTAAACAGAGACACGAAAACAAGCAACTGAACTGGTCCCCAGACTAAGAGATAAGCTGCACATGCAAGAAATGCCACTTCTTAGGCAAGTTTTTCTAATTCAAATGGAGAAAAATAAATACAGGAATAAATTACCCCATCCCTCAAGTCACACTCCTCCATACATGCAGATAGCATCAGGGCTTTCCACATAGTTATAAAAAACATATCACAAACTAAACTCTGTAGCCTGTACTGTGCAAAGACTGCAGAGCTGTCACCAAGATAGTTCAATAAACACTTAAGTCTACCTAATAAGACAAATTTTAGATTGAAACATTTTGTGTGTAGTACCTGCTACAATTTCTATCTGCCACTGGCAACAGGATAATTTAATCAATCCTATTCCTGTCCTGGAGTAAAAAAATAACAGTTAAAGAAGCTGTATCACTGTGTATGTTGCCTAATTTCCAGAGATAAGCACAAAATAGATGCAGCTTAAAACACATTTTTAACTGCAGCAAGTTCATGAGGAAATCTGTGTATAACTGAGCCTCACAGAAGAGAAGCTCTTTCTCCCTTGACTTTACAAAAGCAAGAAAACATCCCTGTGTAACTAGAATCCTTTTGGGTCATACAGTAACAGTATCTACAAAACAACACAGGGCATTCACCTATGGCACTGCAGGCACTCAAGTAAATGGAATCAAGAGCCAATCCACTTCACTTGAGCAATACTGCAGGTACTGCACTGCTGCCAGTGCCCTAGATGCCCAGAACACCTCAGTGCAATGCTGACAGCAGAGCAGAATCACTTCCATGTGTGCTTGGGCTCTCACTGGTTTGCAAGAACCTCCCAAAAAAGATGGGAGAGACACCTGTCGTGAATTCCATTAAACCTACTTAGGTCTGCCTGGATGTCTTTCTGCATTGAATCCCAGGGCAGGGAACATGGAAATGACCCTCCAGGAACCTCCCTGACCCAACAAAAGCAGCAGAGCCTGTCCCCAGCTCTTCTCCTGCAGGCACTCACAGCTCAGAGTCCCCCAGTCGATCCATGTTGGCCACATATGCAGGCAACTTGTGATGCAGAACTGTTTGTTCCACCTCCAGTTCCTCTTTCTTCATGCGGGAGGATTCAGCCTGCAGAGCAAACAGCTAGGACAGGAGAAAAGAGCCAAGTAAACACAGGGTCGCTGAGATTCACCTCCTTCCCACTCACTGAAGTTGTTTACTCCTTTTATTTCAACAGCTCTAGAAGGGCGGGGAAGGAAAAAAGTTGCTCTGACTGGCTGAGCACCACATTAGTCCAATTAGTCAAAGCAATCAGTACTTTAGGCACATGAAACTGGAGCCTACTTAAAACCCTTCATTCCTCTCCTGGGGCTGGCTGTGGGGACATCAGTGGTGCTGGGAAACAAGAGCTGGGCAGGGCAGAGCTCACCAGTCCCTCTCTGTGCAGGCAGTTTGAGGCCAGGGCAGGCAGGCACGGAGCCTAGAAGGTAATCTCCTTCCCACAGCCAAGGGCTTGCTGGACTGGCAGGGTGCACCAAGGTCAGGGAAACCAGGTCACCCTGAAATCCAGCTCCATACCCTGTGCAACTCCTTCCCAAGCATGATAGTGAGATTTATCTCCACATTGTGGAGAAAGGAAATCATCTCTTTTCTTCTTTACTAGAGAGGAACCTCAGGATGCAGCTTTCTGGAACAGATGTGGTTTATGCCTGTGACTCTTACACAAAGAGTTCCTCAGGCTTTTCTGTTTGTGTACGTTTGTTTTTCAGATATATTTCTTTTTCTTTTTAACACACTATTTAAGGAAAGAAAATACAGGAAGAAAAATGAGCTTTAGAAATCTTAGCTTGCTATTTATGTATTTGCATTGTTTCAGCAGCATAAAACAGAATCACTACTTAATTTCAGCTAGCATAAAATTCAGTATTTATTGACATCCTTTTTTAAAAGCTGTATTCTAGAGGTAGCTGGTTCCCTCTCTGACCTGAGCAGTTGACTAAAAGGGAAAGTCTAGTTTTACTTCTGTCAATTTGTCAGAAAACTTGAATCCAGACTGCAAACGATACCAGCCAACATGCAAAACACAAACTATAGGTTTATTCTGACTAAAATTAAAGAACACAAAATTTGAGGAAATAAAAGAGCTCTATTGCAAAACATATCTCATCTTCTGTCCCTACTCACTGACTATCTTTGCAGAACCCTCCTGTCAATGTTTGACTGACCTTCTAACTCCATACAGTACAGAGTGACAAATCTTGGGGTTTTTCCCAAGAACTGCCTCCTTTTTGAAATCAATTATTCTATTTAACTTCTATTTCTAGGAAAGTGTTGAACAGATATTAAAACAGTACAAACAGGAAACACAACATACAACAATGTTTTGTAACACAGGAGGTAAAGCACAAACTTTACTGAAGTATTTATATAGAAAGAGCTTTTCTTGGTATGTTTGAGGAAGCAAAATTAAAGTTCTGCTTACATGAATAAGCCTTCCTACTTGTATGTGATCATCCACATGTGATCTACAGTTTAGAAAGTTCTTAAACTGCAGATTTCACAAATTTCTCCAACAGAAGTTATACATGGAAATGACTGACCCATGTTACACCCTTTCCCTAAATATCTGCTGATGATACTGTCAAACAGAAGCCATGGAGCTGGGCAACATTTTGTCTGAACTAATACACCCTTCTTATGGTTTACTGTAAGATCTAGAGTTGGGAAACAGACACTCACAACACTTCCATTAGTTGGTCTAAATTGCTTTAAGTACATATCAAACATGGTGAAGGGGCCATTTCAGAAGTAACAGTTTCTGTCTCTTTGCCAGAATTTACTACCCATTTCTAGTGCTTCTATTTCTCTATCAGCTAAAATCTGGAAGTGACTGAATACTATTCACAAAATCAGCCACAATTCCTTTCCAACCCATTCTATAACTCTACGACACACATCCCTAACCTGCTACCAGTTTCACCTTGTTTTAACTTTGCAGTGTAACAGAAAACAAGTTTGTATAGTATTCAGTCACCTGTAAGACAGCACAGGGAGGGGAGACAATCACCTCCAGCAGAGGGACAGGAATATCCTAAACACACATTTCACGATATGATCACAACCCTAAGTTTACTGGAAATAATGGAAAGATAAATCAAAATAAAACAAAAGACTTAAAGAATCTGCCTTAGAATAACTGCACCAAACAGAACAGTTACAATGTTCTCGAATGGATGGAATCAACTTTACGAAACTCACATCACACAGTCAGCAGCTAAAGAGTGATCTCAGTTCTGACCTTATGTCGCAACGATTCATTTTCTTCTTGGATGAGACTGGTCCTGAGACATTCAGCTTCAAAGTTCAGTATGACTGGAACTGGTAAGCAATGTTAAAGAAAATCGAGGTGATAACTTGTGTACACCTGGCTTAATCCTAAAAGTGAGCACTCCATAATGGCCATTTATCTGTAAAAACAAAGCTGCCCAGTCCATACAATTAGCAAAAAGTATGTGCATGACCAGATGATTAGCAACAGCTTAAGTAATTAAGTCAATTTTTCACTTTGCTGTTGCACAAACTATTTCATGTGGACTTTGCAAGGAATTTTAGATTATTTCTTTTTAGAGTAAGAAGTGGAGGGCAAGACAAGTTCTATTACTGCTTTGCTGTACACTGAACAGTTCAAGATGAGCTGTATTCCAACTGCAGCATAAGCCTGCCCATCACCAAACAAGATAGAACTCTGTAGCGTGGGGCTAAAAACTTATTCCTGCCAAAAATCAACTGCTCTATTATAATGAGCTGTCACTAGGCAATGTTGTGAACATAATGTACCCAAAGAAGGATCTAACAGCAGATGCCAGTTCAGTTATGGATTATGACCCAAGGTTGTATGACTGTTTTGTACTATGTCAAGCAAAGAGTAAAACCATTTCAGAACAAGATGTGCACAAGATTTCTAGTCACTAGCATGAGGATGATTCAGCATCAGCAACAACCATAATTGTTTTGCCCAGGGAATACCACATACCATCAGATAATTGAGCAGTAACTATTCCAACATCCTCTGGTAAACGCCAACTTTCTATTAAGTCTTGGCTGTAAAAAATCACCTGAAAGCAGGAAGTTCCATAGTACTATATCCTTGGCATAACTGATCAAAGTGTAACACCAGGGCAAGGGAGATTTAACTATTAGTTGTAAAGAAGGATATGCATGCACTGAAATAAGACACTCAGGAAGTTGTGCAGAGACACGATGAAGGTATCTGCCCACTGGCGCGAGAAATAGGTAGCAAAGGTGGGGTTGGAGTCTGGAGCAGGGAGGAAGGGCAGGACAAACCAATCCTTCCACTCTGCCTGGTTCTGGAGCTCAGAAGCCTGCTTGAGGAAAAACTCCTGCGCCTTGTCATTGCGGCCATTCTGAAACACAGCAAGAAGAACAGGGCTTACACTCTATTAATGCCACCAGATTAGGTCCAGGAACGTTCGCTTTTTGTTATGAACACAACTATTTTCACCACCCTGACACAACAAGTGGTTAGTTACAGATTGACCAGGAAACAAAAGAATCCCAAATATGGTAGGAGAAGCTCACAAATGTACTTAATCCAAAAGACTTCTTTAGAGTCACCACAATCCTGTTTAAAGGCTGAGACCAATCGAACCAAACACGCTGATTTCAGTTAAACCAGTGCAAAGTGCACTAACATAAGCATTCGTATACAGGACCAAAGTATAATTCAAATTACTTAAGTCTACAGCACATACAGCTTGAAAAGGTTTCCAACTGACACATTATTCAGACAGGACTGTCACACCTCAGGGTAAGCACATGGCAAAACAAACCATGAAAAAGCACACTTCTAGTAAGATGTATTAGATTTTGACTTCTCCACTAACACCTCGATTTCCAGTCAGGGAATGGAACCAAGAAGAATCAAGGGGAGAATATACTCTACTGACTTTCCAGGGTTTGAACAGAAAAAAATCTCTGTTTCATTTTAAGCTCACACTCACTATTTTCTGTTCTATTCATAGCAAGCAAAAAGACATTAATTTTCTCTTCCACATTTCCTTGTTCCAGTTTGAAGCTTGTGTTCTCTGCCAGTATCCAAGTTAACTGAGCAGGACTGAGCTAGCAGTACTGTTATCCCTTCTGAGGGAAACCTGTCTTTATGTGAGTGTGAATATCTTGCACCCAGCAAATCATGTTTCCCTACTGCCCAAGTTTCCTTATCCTGCACACAAACTTGTCATGTGAGTCTGCATCAAACTCCTGATCATGACACATGAACTGCTTGTTCCTAATCCAGCAGGCCTGGCAGAATCTCACAGAGGCAGTTTATTGCTTTGGTTTCAGAGACCAGGACCTTTATAAAGAAGCCTAAAAATGAAACCCTACCTGGATAGCATGGACCAGGTAGTATCTGAACAAGCTGGTTTTCAGCTTGTTCACCGTTGGCCGGTACACGTCCTCCAGGCGGCTGAAAAGGCGTCGGTCCAGATAACTCCAGTAATCCCGCAGGGCAGCCAGGTCGTAGCTCTGCACAAACTGCTGCAGCTGCTCCACTATCTTATCCACCTAAAGAGGGCAAAACAGGGACACTTCACTCATGGGAGGGCTCCTGAGGCACAAGACTTGCTGTAACTTAGTGCTGAGAAGGTTTAACTGTACAATCCTTATGCATTAGCCATTTTCTAATCCTGGAAACATTGTGCATTTTGCATTAGCATTCTTCCACTCTGCAGTACTTTGCAAAGGAAGGAAAAAGAAATATGACAGAGCATAGCCAAACAGATTTTGACAGGGATATCACATTTTGTTGAACCCAACTGATGGATTTTTTTGCAAGTAAGCAAAACTTTCCATCTCCTTTAAAAGTGTGTTGTTAATAATAACAATAAAAAAATTTATATGATTAAATGCTTAAAACTCAAGTGCAGCACCTGAAAAAAAAAATTATTTTTAGACTAAAAGGAAAAACACCTGAATTTAGCCAACAGAAAGAAGAAGTCAGTTCTGCTCCATTGCAATTTTTGAAGTACCTTTATCTTTAGTAACATCATCTACTAACAAGGCAAGCATAAAATTTTGCAGAAGATTTTTTTTTTTTTTTTTGGTCATTATGTCTCTTTGGAAATCATTTCTGCAGTATGAATAAGGCAGAATGGTAGTGTGGGAATAGATTTTTTGTTCAGTGGTTTCTGATGGCCAAGACAGGCATCGGAAAAAGAAAAAACTGCATCCTGTATAAAATTAAACTAAAGTTGTTTAATATGTGGTTTGTTCTCCCCTCACCACTTAGTATCTTAGGACATACCCGACTTTTATCTCTGTGGCTTCCTACAGATATAGAAAACTAAAGTTTGTGACCCCAGTAGACCCTTCTTGGACAACAATTCAGATTAAGTCGCCAGCAAAGTGCGGGTGTTTTAAAAAAATAAAAGCAACATGCTTTATTAAGGATAAAAGTAGTTTTATTATATTTCTGGTCAAAGAAAAATCTGACTGTTCAAAGCACTATATTCGGTGCCCAAAACTGTTGCTACAGGAATACAAAGCTCACACAACGGACTGAAACTGGATTTTTGAGACTGGCAAATTCTGTGACGAGTTAGTCAAGGCAGCTGGTACTCAGGACATACAAACTAACAAGCGGAGCTGTAGAGCCGCTGGATAAAAATCCCATGACCGAGAAAAGATGCAGGCAAAGGAATGTCCTCCTGCCCCCTCGTTCCACGGGTCTCCTCCGTTCTTCTCGAAGCCGAGGATCCGCGGGCGGGTCACAGGTCGGGCTCCCAGCCGGCCGGGCTGCCCAGCGGCGCGGGGCGGCTGCCGGGAGCTGCAGCCCCCGGCTCAAAGGCAGGCGAGGGGATGGAGCCGCCGTGCTGCGCTGACGGGCCCTGGAGCCGGGCGGGAGGGGAGCCCCCAGCCGGCTACAGCCCCGCCAGGAGGCTGCGTGTCCCTGAGGGGCGCGGCAGGACGGCCAGGGGGCTCCGGGATGCGGAGTCCCGCCTGCGGGCCGGCCGGGCCCCGGCGCCCAGCGCAGCCCAGCGGGGAAGCGCGGTGGCTCCGAGGGCTCCCTCCGCCGCCAGGTCCGCTGCCCTCGCCCAGCCCCCAGAGCGCCAAGAGGCGCCCGCGGCCCGCCCGGGGACCGCGTCCTCCCAGAGGCGCACCCGCGCCCAGCGCCCCGCCGGCAGCGGGGATGCGCTTGCCACTTACCCGGAAACCCTTCTCCCGGTCCGCCTTGATTTCGGCATCCAGCTGCTTCAGGGCGGCGGTGAAGCCGCGGAAGAGCAGATACTCCCGCACCAGCTCGTCCGTGCGCTCCGCTGCCGCCGCCATGGGGGCCCCGCGGCGCCGCCGGCACCGCCCGCCCACGGCCGGGGCGGGGAGGGGAGGGGATGACCCGGCCCAGACCTGCCCCAAGCGGGACTACAACTCCCAGCGTGCCTTGCGCGCCTCTTCCCTGCCCCACTCTCCACCCCGCTGGCGCGTCCAGCCCGCGTTTTTTCCGCCTTCTGATTGGTCGCCGCCGGGCTGCGACTGCGTGCCGATTGGCCGCCCGCCACGTGCGGCTGGTGTTGCTCGGCGCGGGCGGCGGAGGCGCGGCGGCGCTGGGGGCGGGGCGCGGTGATTGACGGACGGGGGGTGATTGATAGACGGAGCGAGCGGGCCATTCCAGAGGCTCCCGGCGCGGCCCCTCACGGGCTTCCCCCGGCCGGCCCGCGCCTCCCGACCTCCGACGGAGCAGCAGGGGCGGGCACTCTTACCTCTGGGCTGTGTTTGCGGTCGGTAGCGAGGCAAGGGGCATTAATCCAGTGGAAAGCCGGGAAGGGCTTTCCAGGCGGGCGCCTCAGGCTGTGGCAGGCCTGGCTGGGCCTGGATCTGGCCCTCTCGTGCAAGAGTATGTCTGGTATCGTTGCCCACACCAATGTATCACAGTTTATTGGGAAAAAAAAATTCTATGTCGTAAAGAAGCCTGTCATTTAGCACCATCGGTGGGAGCAAAGGAGTCTTAGTGCTTTGTGAAGCCAAGCCCTGGATTTTCAATGGAAATGAAACATAAATCATTGTAGGGAAGGGCCCAGGAGCTAGGAGGCTGGCTTCAGCTGGGTTGCTGTTAATTGTTAGTGGTGAATTAGATTTTAGTAAGTACTTAACAAACAGGTATCTCTCAGGCAAAGAAAATATTTCAAATTTCATTATTTTCTACAGAAAGATAAGCTCTTGATGATCAGCCAGATTTTTTTTTCTGTCCACTGTGCAGGCTGTAAGATTTCTTTCCCTTCACTTAGATATTTATTCAGTATAAATAAATGTTGCATTGCAGCTTTCAACAGGCACAGCTGGAGACTGTAGGAAGACACATGCCAAAGTGAGTCACAATCCCCTGAGACACCTGCAAGAGGTAGAACACTGCATGGCAAAGCAGCACTTGCCACAGGCACACCACTGGGTTCCTCTGGCAAGACTCTTCAGCAGCTTGCGGGGAAGAGTTTTATCCCAGTCAGACAGCTGTGCCTCGAAGGTGCGAACAGTGACTCTTTCTCTCTGCATCATTGTCATACATGAGCATGTTCACACTGAGCCAGGCTTAGCCTCAGTCTGTGAGGGTGATCACTGTGTCTTTATGGGTGCCAGTGTGTGTGTAATTTCACTGAATGCACCTTTCCTGGATCTCTTTATTTAAAGCTGTCAACTCAGCCTAAGCGAGTTGTCCAGTTTGTAGTTGCGGGGTCATGAGTTTATCATGTGCCTTATCTTTTCTTACAGGCTTTTTGCAGCACTTTTATGGCTTTGCATTTTCGTTTATAGTATTTTGGAAACAAATCAAGGGATCCCATGATGAAGCTGATGTCACAGCATTTTGTTCTGAAATCAGAGCAGTGAGTTTAGGGACAGAAGGAATTAGGGGAAAAGGAATAATTCATTCAGCTTTATGAGGTGCACTCTGTCTTCGTGACAGTGGAAAAATAAGTTCAGGAATAAAAACAAGCACCAGTACTGTTTCTTGGTCTCAACTAAAGGAAGAAACTATTTTAGCAAAATTGTTTATGAAGATGAAATTTACTTGAAATACTACTGAAAAGACTAAAATTACCATGCTCGAGGCAGAGGAGTAAACCTCAGGAGTATCAACCCAACTCTGCAACTGATTCCTTTAGTTCCATTGGTTACCTTCAGTTTTCCAATTTGTAAAGTAGAGGGAATAATGATTGATTAGAACAAGAATTGTCCCCTGAATATGCTAAATCCCACTATATGTGGCTTGTGCCTGCTGAGTCCCTTAGCCCTCATGTGGGTTGAGGTAAGAGTTCAGTTTGCCATGTTCTGAGCAAGATACAAGCTAACCTGAAGTCAGCAGGATCTCCAAAGCCAAGACTAAACAACAACTTCCTTTGCCTGGTCTAAGGGGACTGTGTTCACATGCCAGTTCTTGAAATTGCTTTTTCACAGTGTCTTGTGCCCCTTGTGTGACTCTTGGGAGCCAAGGAAGTTTAATATCTTTAAAAATCTCAATACAGAAGGTTGCTTGTAATCCTAGTGCTTGGTACCTAGCTAAAATATCCATCATGAAAGCTCTACAAGGTAGATATGGATGGTCTCACCATGCACAAAAATCCTGAAATATTTTGGAGTTGTGTATGTTTAAATGCACTGGCCACGTGTTTTCAGTTGTATTTGGCATAGATGATGGAGGAATGATGTGCAGCACTGAAATTAATCCAGACTTTTGCTAGGAGATGCCTTTGCCATGTTTTATGCTGCTGTAATCCAGGTTACAGCAATGTAGAACATGGCAAAGACTTCTCCTAGCAAAAGTCTCATGGGAAACCATCAGTAAAATCTTATGCCTTAAGTTGGTAGGCGTCCAACAAGACTTCACAGCATGGTATTTCTGGACATGCTCCAAGAAGAGAACGATCCAAACAACACCATTTGCTGATGAAAAAAGATCTGAGTTAAGTAGCAAATGTCTGTGTGACTGGGTGTTATGTGTATGTATTGCATAATAGATATCCAAATATTTCTATTCCCTATTGAAGTTTACTCTTTTATTAATTCTTTCCCCTTTTCATATGTATAAGGCTAGCTAGTGAAACAACACTATTTTCACAATATGTTTTCGCAGAGACATGGAAATTACTGAAGGGAAACATGAAGGAGAAGCAAAGCAACAAAGGCATGTTAAAACATGAATCTAGTTAGAGCAGAGAACAATCAGTTCTGTTTTCTTCTTATGTTTAGTATCAGGTTTTGCGTAAGGCTAAGACATCTATCCAGAAGCTGGAGCAAACCTTGTGTTCTTTGCTGAAGATGAAAGGTAACTGTATGCAAGTATTTGCTTGGACAAAGAGCCTGGACTTGGTTTTTATGTATTTGTTAAATAGGGACAGAAGTACACAGGAACTGTCCATTAAAGCATTGCAGCCAGCTGTGCCTTTAGTTGTAGCAATAAGTAAGGGACAGTGAGAAGTCTGTCAATGCACTGAGCACTGTATTTATCTCAGAAATCCCGCTCTGACTCAGCCTTTCCCACCCCTCCCTAGCCTAGGTGAGGAGGGGAAACAAGCAATTCCTGCTATCTCCTGGCAGCAGGCCATTCAGCCTGAGTACCCTTGGCAGCTTCAGCCCAGCAGGTGTGGGGCTGGCTTGGGTGCCCAGGCTGGATCCTTAGGCTCCCACCTGGAGCCTGCAGGAGCTGTGTGCTCCTCCTGGTCACAGCAGTGTGGCACGGTGCCAGTCACAGCTGTCACCAGCACCCAGCCCTGCCAGAGCACAGACTGCACAACAGCACGCTGTGGTGTGAGCTAAAAGGATTTCCTAGGGTAGGAAATGGAAGCCTCTGGTGAAGGGTGTACTCTGATATAAATGGTTAAGAGAGATGCTACAGGTTTTTTTTTCAGCTTGGCAGGCCGTGCCCATGCCCTGCTCTCTTACAGCCTGTGACACCTCAGTCACACTGGCCAGCAGGTACTGTCTGCACTTGTGGCAGCTCTTGCTGGGGGCCTCACGCCCCCAAGAATGTTCCTTCTGTTTAGTCCTGCTGGCCACTGCCTCTAACAGCAGTTAGAAGAACTAGGGGCTGATAGCATGGAGGCTTTGGACACATCTTTTTGTCCCTCCAAGTGTCCAAATTCCTGTCAGCTAGAAAAAACCTGCTATTCATGCGACTTGCACCTCCAATAATTTGAATCAATTCGAAGTCTCAGTGCTTAAAATGAACAACCTCATCTGAACCCACATCCCTGGATAACCCATAAAAGTGAGTCACAGGTAGAAAGAATAGTTTGACAGAGCAAAATTGAAAAGATAACAAGCAGGGAGGCTGGTTGAGGGGAGTTTGAGGCAAGCTTCCCCTTGTATGTACTCACATATATGTAAAATCCATACTGCTTGTGAATCACAGGCTGGATGTCAGGGTTTTTCACATGCAATTTGCTCATTATAAGGTAACCAAATTCTGTATTGATTAGTGTGTGCCCAGAGTTTGATTTGCAGGTTGTTTTCACCATCAGTTCTGTAAAATCAGTGTTAGGAAGAAGGCATTGATTCTAAGTTCCTCAGTGTTCATAAACTCCCAGTAGTACTAGCTATGTTTTAGGAGAGACAGATGTTTCTTCTTTCACATCATTTTTGCCTAATGAAAAACTCTGGCTTGTGAAGAACCAGTTGTTGACAGTGTTCTGCTTGGTTGGGGCTGAGGGTGAGTGAGAAGCCAAAAGTGCCATTGATGTGACAGTGACCTTTCTGCTGACAACAGCCAGCTGCAGTCTGGAGGATGGGAGCCCATCCAGCTTGGAGGAAGTCAGGGAGGAATATGTCAGGAGGCAATTCGGCAGTCAAAGGTAAGGGCTTGTACCAGTCAAGAAAAGATGATAATATTTTGCACTTGCTTCCATCCCAGCATCTCTGAAACTCCTTGTCATTGCTACTGTATTTCCAAGCAGAGGTTTTTCCTCATGAGGAAAGGACAAGGAGGTTTCACCTGGACTGCTGTAATCCCATGGAGTGCACAAACATTCTAAACATGTTGTTGGTCTCATTTCCAGTCAGTGCTTGTATGTTTTTTTCCCTCCTATGTAGCTGATCTCTGGAAAGGATGTCTCATTGCCTTAAAAGCAGAAGAAGAAGGAAAAAGCTGGCTTGGGAGGAATGCCCCTAGGCTGTGGAGTCAACATGACGAGGGCATTATTAATCCAGTTGAGAAGTTATTAATGTGGCTTTTTTCCCTTGTGTTCTTTCCAGCACTACATCAGCCTCAGAAGATATGAGTGAAAGTGATTCTGCCATCTGGTATTTGCTTCAAGAATGTGAAAAACAAACACTGGAAGAATATGAGAAGCCAGAATTGATCCAGTTTTCAGACACTTTATCCCCAGATCTAGTGGAATTTGAACGGTAGGTGCACCCCACATTGCCTTCAGGTTTTCTTCAGGTTTTTCATTTGTTTGCAATTATCACTGTGCATCCAGGCACTGCCTTTCATGCAGCCCTGCTGGAGCCTGTGTCTGCCTCACAGAAGCCTTGTGCCAGCAACTTTGGCCCTGCTGGTGATGAAGCTGACCACTTCCTAAGTCCCTGCAGCTTGCACATGGATGGACTCTTAGAGTTGTAGCAGCCCCCAGCTTTTCAGGCCTTGGTAAATCCCTGAGGATTTTTCACCCCTTAAGAAAAAGAAGAAAATTTCTTTCAAATGTGTCAGTCTCTGTGTTGCCACACTTCACCACTGTATCCCTGCCACGGGGCTAGATTTTAGGAGGGTAAGAATTGCTGCAGCAGATGAATTTGCCAAGAGTCTAGCTGTATGTGTTCCAGGGAGGTGCAGGAACCAGAGGTAAGCACGTTCTTTTCCTCACAGTGATGCTCATCCTTCCTCTAATGGCATTGTTAGGAGGAGCTTGAACACCGTTGCCCCTTCCAAAAGCAGACCCTTAGCTCCTGGCAGCTTGGAGTACTTTTCTAGTGGGATCAGAGTAGGGTAAGGCTGGATTCAACCAAGTAAGATCTTACAGTCCTCAGCCTCTGGGTTGCAGAATAGTGGTTGTCTGGAAGATACCAGAAGGCATTCTGAAACACTGGGGAAGGGTAGGGGGGGGGAACCTAAACCCTCATGTGTTACACTTAGAGCTAGTGGATGTGAGTCTGTAAACCCTTTAAGCTCCTAAATGCCTGATGCAGGACTTAAAAGTCAAAGACTACTGTTCTCATGTCAGTTGTCTATGTATTTTGTTTGGAAGTCATAATGGTAAAATTACTGTTTTTCTCCAAAGTTAGTGATATCTTAAAACCGAGTATTATAGTCCATGTTCTTCCCCTTCCTGTCAGACAACACTAGGAGGTACTTAGAGGTTTTATCCTGCGTTTCCAACAGGATAAACGATTATTTGATTGCCAAGATATGAGAAATAGATGCATGTGCAATCTATCCTATACCATCAAGCAGTGAATTTCACCCTAATCATTCCACAGTTAACAGCATGCAGTGCAGGAGAATCCAGAGCTGCAGCTGGCATCTCTTCCATGGCATCACCACCACAACCAAAAACTTCTGCAGTTCCTTCTTCTCTTTTGCTTTGAACTGCTGTGTATTTCTAAAAACCCCTTTGATCACCGGGTTTTTTCTCAAACGGAGACTGTAGCTGGACCAGCAGATGGCACCAGCTTCCCGCTCCTTCTCTGCTTTTGCTCCTGTTAGAATTGGAGGTGGCTGTAGTTAAGGTATCGTTTAGAAGACCTTGAAATGTGCTGAATCAAGATTTTCAGGATTAGAAAAATCTGCTTCATCAAAAACTGCACGACAGAGCCATAAACACCTGCCTTTCATGTTCTTTACTGACCAAGTAGACCAGGGCCTGTACTGTGTAGACTCTGGCACTTATCCTGTTGTCCTAGGGCAGATTGCATTTGGTTTGTAGCTAATTCTTGTAAAAAAATGACCTTTTATAACTTGCATAAAACGATAAGGACTCTTCAGCAAAGAAAGCAACAGACTTTTGGTGACCATTTAATAAGATTATTTGAGAAGCATCAGAAATGCTTTGAGCTTTGGCTGACTGGGTTTTTTCCCATGTTCAGCAGCAGGAGATACCCTGGTAGGACTTCACAGCACTCTGTCCAGTGCAAAATGTGGTTGTCTCCTTCCAGCTGGGAAGGAAATAGCTGACTCGTGCTTCAAACTTAATTTCTTTAGCAGAGCAGTCTAATGGTGGTTCATGTTCTTCTGCTTGAGAAATTCCAGGTCCTTTGTTTGAAGCTGGACATCCAGAAACCTTAGTGAGTGCAATACCTTACATGAGCACACTTATTCCCCTTCTGGTATTTTGTTTCCAGCAGTGGTGGAAAATACTCCAGAGTGTGGAAACTTGGGTTTAAACAGGTTTATGTTTACCTACAAAATTATATTTTCAATATTGGTTTGCTGGAACAAATATTTACAAATAAAAAAGAATTATTTCTTTAGAGTTACTTTCTCATACAATACTGTTCAGTTAATCAGGAAATGTGCTCATGTGGGACATCTTCCAAGGAATCATTTTGAGCCCAAACATAGTACCAATGACTGCTGTTTGTAGAGCTTTTGGTTTCTACTCCTTTGATCTTTTTATTTTCGTCTGAGACTCTCTGAGCATTTAATTAATGTAAAATAATCTTCAGTGCTGCTTTCTGAAGTAGACATTATTATCCTGTGCCACACGGTGCTAACAGAAGAAGCAGGCTTGTTCTGAGATTTAGTCACTGGATTGAAATTATCACCCCTGTGTTCCACCACCAGTTTCACTACAGACTGCATAGAAGTCAGAGTTAGGGATGTGTTTCTTTAGATGCAAAATGGAGGAAATGGAGCTCCCCTGCGTAAGTCAGAGCATCCAGACCTTGGGCAGTGTCTGTCTGTCTGTATGTACAGTCCTAATGCATCAGGTACAACCTCAGCCAGGGCTTTAAAGTGCAGTGCAATGCCAATAAATGTATAAAAAGTCACTTGCAGTGCAAAAGGTTCAAAGGATACAAAGGCAAGTAACTGAAAATGTATTAAATTCCAGAATGAGGTTTGCCTGTACAACCTGCAGTGCCCAGAGCTTCTGTTGTGAGGCTGAATCCTGCTGAGGCTGAAGCTGGAGCCTGCTTTTTGCAGGTGAAATTGTCAGTGTTGGGCACCATTCAGTAATTGTATGAAGTCTGGGAGGCAGAGTCAGTGAAGTAGTTATGGATCACAGCTACTCCCTGGTGTCCTGCTGATTTGCAGTAGATGGCTGCCTTGTAGCCTGCTCTTAAGAGATACTCCCTCTCCTTTCCTTTCCTTCCAGATACCTGTATTTTTATAAGCACACAGTGGACCTGCTGGTAGAGCATGGAATTGTTTGCACTGGAGAGGTGCCTCTTCCTGAGGTCTCCACAGCTATTTCCCATCTCTGGCAAGAGCTTTCTGAAGAGAGCAGGGACAGCATCTTGCAGTACTGTAGCCAGAGAGATTTCCTCATGGATCCCAAGGCTGCTTGCCCAGAGCCTGCTTGCACTGAAGGTAGTGTGAGGGACAGCGGAGGTAACAGTGAGGAAGCCAGTGGTTCCTCAGTCTCCACACCAGAGGAAGTAAGTGCTCAGCAACATTCATAGTCTGCCTCTGAAACTCCAAGCCTTCAGATGCTGATTGGCTCTGCAGCTTTTAATTGCAAACATACAGTAGTTGTAGCTATGTTTTCTCAGGATCATTGAATGCATACATGGAGACAATAAGCAGTCTTTGAGTAAATGTCTGCACCAGATTTTCTCTTGGTGAGATACCTAGTGAGCTACAGAAGTACAGTGGTAGTAATCCTGCTAGTCTCCACTGACTTGTGGAGTTTCTGTGCTAAGTAACAGTTCAGTTTGCCCCTACCTTGGTCCAGGGACAGGGAGCAAGAACAGGAGTTACACAGTTACTGTGCTCTGCACGCTCTCCAAAGAGCACTGATGATCTAAATCCAGAAGTGATACCTAGTTTGCCAAAGCCTTTGTGTTTTGGGTTGGGTGGTTTTTTTTTCATCAAAGCACTTGGTAGCAAAGAGAAAGTATTTTTAGACCAGTCCCAGTGGAAAAGGGCCAATGACTGCCTGTACCATGCACCTCTGCAGAGCCAAGAAGTCAGTGACTGAGTAGACCAGAGCATTTATTAATAAGAGATTGAGTAAATAACAGCCAGTTCTATCAATGGTTCCTGGAGCAGTGATTGCTGAAGTAAGTAGCTGCTCAAAGAGGTATGTGTAATTTCATTAGCTGCAAGGCAGGGACAGATGTTTAGCATGTAAGTAAATGGCATTGACATGTTCTTTTTGAGTCACAGGACACAACTGATATTGCTCATTGCCTTAGGAAATGTCATGGGAATGTTCCCTGTATGGTATTTCTGGCACAGAGAGTGTGTGAACTGCATCATGGCACAGTGAACTAATGACTTCAGTGGTCTGGCATAAGGAGCACCCAAACTCCTTTGTCTAACTGGAGTCACTTTTGGAGAGACTGGCTGGTACAGCTGAGATCTTCAGCCATAAGCAGCAGTCCACAGTTGAGTCTCTAAAGCACTGATACAATTCATGGTTTTTACTGACTTTTTTAGGAGATGTAATGTGAAGTCTAATTCCTAGAGGTTAAAGTACAGGCTTAAGGGAGTGGACTGACCTTGTGTTCTTAGCCATGAAATACAGTTATTCCACATTATTCCTGCCTCCACAAAATCTCTTGGTTTACTCTAGCTGTAACCATACCTGTTAAATGTAAAGAAAGAACATCATGCTTTTAAAGACTGCATTATTAAAAATTATGCCCTAGGTAAAACTTTTTAGGTGACTGGATATGCTGACATCTGAAGTGATTTCTCTGCTAGGTGATGTTTGAAGATGCATTTGATGTTGCTGCTGGTTTCCTTGACAGAAGCAAGGCTCAGGGATTGTCCAGCCGGAGGTAAATTACAAACACCCCTTTTGGCAGACACAGCATGTTCATAGCCCACTGTCAGCAGTCCATGGCAAGTGCTCTGTGGAGTAAGACAACAGTTCTCTTTCTGAATAAATGGTCAGAATAGCAGCCTCCAGCAGCTGTGCTCACAAAAATACTTCCTTCTAAGGGGAAAAAGTGAAACAACTAATGGTCATTTACAGCAGAATCAGTAACAATCACTTACTGAGAGCCCCATCACTTCAGGAGAACTGAGGTCTTTCTGATTTTCTTTGCCATTCTGCACAGTTTTCTGTGTTTTCAATTTACAATTGAAACTTGCAATGTTTTCTTTTTCTCTCTCACATACCAGGCCTGTGAGGACCAAGAGGCATTCCCTAATAAATCAGCTAATCATAAGCTAATCATAACTTAATGAAACAAAAATGATAATTTTTCAACATTTTCTCCCTTGTCTTACTCTAATTCAGTCACATGGAGGTGATCAGGTTAAAGTGTGGTTGACCTGAACAGTAACACCAAAGAAACACAGAACCTTTTAAATAATAACATCTCTTTACTCTTCAGTTCAGATGAGTGACCTAGAAGAGAACATGTCAGATACAAAGCTGGCACTGCCTTTGATTTTTCCCAGTAGACCAAAGAAAGAAAAGCATTGTTTTCCTCCAGAGGAAAATCACATTATGATTCATTTTTTATGTATTCTTGCTACTTAGTCTTTGTTAAGATTGTTTTTCTTTGCAAATGGTGTTTTTAATCTGTGGGGGTTAAATCCCATTTTCTACTTATTTTTCAACATTTAGAGTGATCTTTAATGTGAATCTTTTCCTTTCACCACCATTCCAGGTTGCACTTCCAGAAGGGAATAAGTTAAAATAATGTTGTTTTGGCTGATTATCAAAATATACTTGAAGGGATTAAAAACCTTGACAAATATTTATTTATTAATAACATTTATTAGGTCACAATTTCCATTTGCTTTTAAAATAAGATTAAGTATTCCTTAATACTGCAAAGTATTACTATAATCTTTAAAGTCTGTTTTAGGTCCCAAATCAGTTTGGTATTTCAATAGTCAACATTTATTGTTTTCTCTTTCTTGCCTGTTGTTCTGCACCTTGTAATTCTGGACAGAGCTGTGATGGCAGAACTTTGTAAAATCCCAGGAAGAATACAGAGGTGAGGTTTAGAATGAAAAATTCAGCTTTGTGCCACGGTTACCTGAGAACACACCTGCCAGTTATAGCTGACATGTCATTTCGTGATCACAGGTTACTGCATTCACACAAAAACTTTACAGAAATCAAAGCTGTTCCTCTGCACAGCCCTACCAAATACACTCCCAAATAACCATTGCTGTCTGTTTTAAATGGATATTTGCTTTTGCCCAAAACAGTGTTACTATCCTGTAATGTATCAGCAGATCTTCTCCTTGTGACACCTGTTTCTTGTATTTCTGTTCTCTGTTCTTACATATCTGCCTTGCACTGGGCAAACAGTATCTCATCAATGCATCCATCACAACTCCTCCCTGTCTTGCTTGGCTATTGTCTTTAATATCAGAACCATCTTGAAAACAGTTTGAATTTTTTTTTATTTATAAGTAAAATATGGAGGAGGGAAAGTAAGGAAAACAGAACAGAAAATTAAATACAGTATCTGATTCCATTTTCAGTTCAGCATTTGCAAGCTGCACTTCTGAAAATCCAGAGGATCACCAGAGACTCTATGTGCAGGTCACTGACTTCCTAAAACAGCTCTTCTTCACTAATACACAGTTTTGCCAGGTGAGCCTTGCCAAAGGATTCCTTGTAGAAGGAGCAGTGTATTTCAGAGCAATGTATTTTAGGAGCAATGTCAGAAAGGGATTTTTGTATTCAATGCTTCTGATCATATTGTCCAGAATGATTAAAAATAAGAGCTTGGGGTTCATCATTTTAGATGTGTCAATCCAAAAGGCCAGTAGGATTGCCTTTGCAAGAGGTTAAGTATGAGTGAACACTGCTTTGAATATTGTTCAAAATGGCAAATGACATGAGGAATTGTAAATTTTTTCTTTTTATTATTGTTTGCATGAAAGTTCCTTGAGTGATCTCCTCTGAGCAGGTAAAGCTCACTATCCAGCTCTCCAGCAACCCCCAGCTGCTTCATTCTGAGCTCAGCAGAACCACCTTGCCCTGAGCCCTCCACTGGCAGGCCCTAGAAGCAGGATATTTGTGTTCTTGCAAGAGCTGATGAAAAGCTCCTGAGCTTCCCCTTAATTTCAGCCTACTGTTGCAGGTTTGCTGAGCCAGAAGTCTTTGTGTTTGCATTGTTCTTCCTCCCCTTCTTGTCTCCCTGCCATGGAGGTGGCTCTGAGCTTGCACATGGGTAAAGAACTGAAAGGGGGATACCCCTCAGGCAGAGCTTGTTTTGGTTCAGTCAGTGGTACCTCCACAGCAGCCATTGGTTTGCTGATTTCTATTGCCTAGTTCCCACCTGGCCACTGGTACCTGAGCAGATGCTCCTTTGAAGGAAAATAGAAGGTTTGTGATGAGGGGTTGTTGAGACAGAAAACAAAGCAGCAACTGGTGTTGCAGCACGGTCTGAATCTGTCACAGAGAGATGGCTGTGTGCCCTTTGGTTCCCCCATCCTGGAGATGGTAGCACTAGAGAAGGTGCAGAGAATGGCAGCAAGCACAGGAAAAGGCTTTCAATACTGTTAAGAGTAGGACTTTTCTACAAAAAAAAAGACTGAGGGGTACTGCAAGACTATTTTATTCGTACATGGTGTGGATTCAGTACACAAAATGATTACTCATTGTGTCTAACACTAGAAGAACTAGAAAGCACTAAATAAAGTGAACAAACAACATATTCAAAATACTTGCACGTACAAATTACCACATTTAGACTCCAGGGTCATCAATTCATGGGCAATTACTAAATCTGAAGGTCCAGATTCAACTTCTAGTGCAGGAGGGCCTCACAGCACAGTTTGCTATAATGTACATGTATTTATTGTAAAACAGACCACACTGTGTGCCCAATTCTTGCACTTTTTTCTAAACTTCCTCTGCTGGCTGTTGTCAGAGACCAGGCACTGATCTCCACAGCCCTTTGGTCTGTGAATAGCTATGTTCTGTGGAAGAGCAGAGCTCTTCTTGTGTTTAAGTAAATGACTATGAACTCAGCAGGCCTAGAAAAGAAAGAAAAGCTTTAGGCAAGACATGGCATTTTCTGGTTTTAAATTTCTTTTGTGAGTGTCATGCCTGGCATGGTCTCATCTTGTCCTTCTGCTTGGGGCTGCCTTGTTATGTGTGAGCCTCAGTCCATCTCACAGCTCCCAGATGAGGTGGTATGGGAACAGGTAGCGTCTCTTTCAAGGTTTAAAGAGGCACATTTAAAATAAGACTGGGAGTGATGGGAAGATAAGCAGCAAAAGAGCCCAAAGTACTTCAAATTGGCAGTTGACTGTACTGTATAGATCCAAAAGGAAATAAAAAGCTGCAAAGGGTTCTTTTACACAGGAACTTTTAGTTATCTGTGATAATACAATAAAAAGGGAATTTGAGAAGAAATCACCCAGGCTAGATAATATGAAGGTCACAATCTGTTTTGATTTAGAGTGCAGAACAACACATCTAGACAGTGCTGCCAAGAGGCAAAAGAGTAGAAAAAGGAAAATATGACTGACAAGCTATTTTTTGTTTTGAGAGCAGAAATTCGGATCCATCCCAAAGCAAACAGATTGAGACAGTTATGAAAGTGGTTGCAGAGCAGGGATAGAAGATGTTCCAGCTAGCTTGAAACACACCAACTCAGGCAGCAGCAGAGAGATCAGTATAGGCTACTCACCTTCCCCCAGAAATTGGGCTGCTCAGAGCATCAGAGACTGCTGGACTTGACAGGGAAAGGAACCCGTCCTGCTTCCCTTATCAGACTGAACCTCTGCAGACCATTCCCCTTCCCTGTGCTGGTGCCATGCTAGCACAGGAGTTTGGGCAGTGCTGGCACAAATTATCTCAAGGATAAAGCAGTGTCCCAGAGCACTGTGCACACACCTTGTAGGAGATACAGAGGTGGGTAGCAAGTACAGTAAGTACCAAGGTAAGGCATGTGATGGGACCCCACTGAAATACTAAAGGCAGCCCATGGTCTTCTTTCCTTTCATCTGCAGAGCTGAGGAGGTGATGGATTTTATTGCTGGTCATTCATGGCACTGCCATGTTCTGTCATTTCTGGTTAACTGTGCAGGTACAAACTGCAACTACTGCTGTTGGACTGTGGATGGTCACAGCTGCTGAGCACAGCTCCTCTTGAGCCACTGCCCTGGCTCTCAAGGCTGCCAGGGACTTGCACCCCACTGGAATAAAAAGCTTCAGAAACACTCACACCAGAGGAGAGGGGAAATAATTTGGACAAGGAAAGGGGGAACTCTTAAAAGGGCAGGGACCCCAAAATGAGAACAGGAACATGCTTCTACATTATATGATAGAGAAGTATTTCTGAGCATGAGATTAGTTAAGCAATCTTGTAATTTTTCAAGAGCTGTTGTCTTAAGGTCGTATCTAAGAGAAGCTTAGCAGCAAAGGCAGTAAAGAGTTAATTTAGACTGAGATCCAAAGGTTTTACCTACATGAAACTCAGTGGGGTTTTTTTTCTAAATAGCACTGAGCACCTTCGTGTCTTCAAAGGCACACTTTCTTTTAAAATTATGGATTTTAGATGCGTCACTTGACAAGCAAGTGGTATTTACTGCTTCTTAAGCTGTACATTTTCAAACAGCACCTATTTTTAAAAGCAGTATTTCACTGAAAAGTCTTACATCAGGGCAGAAGGTGGACTAGATGGACTGCAGGCATGAATACTTTTATCTTCCAGCCTTTGATTTCTCAAGAGCCATTTCTTCTCTGTAAACTGGTGAAAGAGAAGACCCTTTCCTTCTGTTGCTAAAAGTGGAGCAAAGCCTGAAGTTGGTAGAAGTTAAGGCCTCAAGGAAGCTCTCATACCTTCAGAGCCTGTTATGTGACAAACTTGCTACCACAGTCAGTAAGAGCTGTCTAGATGATGGAAATAGACACAGGGTGGAGCCCTGTGATTTTAGAAGGAAATTGGCAGAAAATTTGAGCCCTTCTTCATCAGGCACCTCAGGAACTCATCAAGTGCTGGTGGCTGATTCAGAGAGGAGGGAGGGCTCATGCTGCATTTCCTGGTACATCAGCTCTTGAGCAACTCACTGTAGATTTGAAATTCAATGAACTCCTCTGGTTTTTAATCTTGACTTTGGGGGGGCTTTCAGGAAGAAGATCTTCACTATGATCATGAGACTGTGATGCTGCGGTGCACGGAGACCTTCGATGATGAAGATTTCTAAGCAGTGTCTCCAGCAATGTTTTGCCAAGCCCTGCCAGGTACACCAGGCATGGGAGAAGCCTCACCTCTCTCAGTGAGCTGCCTCTCTCAGCAGAGTGTGGAGACACTGTGTTGAAGTGGTTTGTTATCATTGACTTCTCCTTCCCTCATTAGTAATTCTTGATATATCAGTTGAGTAATTTATACTTTTTAAAGGTTTTAAGGGTCTTATCTATTTATTAATATATGTTTTTACCCATTGCTATTTAATGTTTAGCCTTGCTTCACAAAGAAACGGAGGCATGTACAGTTAAGTGACCTTGCCTAGCATAAGGTGTGGGAAGAGCAGCAGGGAGGCCAGATCAGTGGCAGTCTGCACACTCCCACAGGATGCAGGTCTCAAACTGCACCCTGCAAAAGTCACCTCCTGGCAGTGATTATTTTTCTGGTACAATTTTTCATCTTGGGCTCACAAGGAAAGAGGGTTTTCCTCACAGAGAGTGGAATGAGGCTCTTCTGTCTCTTTATGAGGACAGCAGCAGTGAGCACCCACTCCCCAGTCACCCAAAAAAGTGCAGGCACAGTAATACACTTTGGATTATTTACTTTTGTGAAGTGTGTACAGCTGAGTGATCAGCCCTGTGCTCTTCTTCCACATCTAATTCTTGGATGAGTAGTGCTGCTCAGATAGTGTCTTGGAATTAAAAGTGCTGTGAAATTGAATAAAGTCCTTCACCTCTCTGAGTTATCATTAAAGGCTCTCTGCAGATTTGAACAAACTGTATTCTGATAGTGGTTATGTTGAGGTCATGCTACCTGCCATCACAAACAGAAAGGATGGAAGTTTTATTTTACAACCTAAACTGAAGCTGCTGTGCCTAGCTCTCCAACCTCAGCAGCTAACTTTTAGACTGAGTCCAAGAGGCCTGGACTGTGGCCCAGCATTGCCTTGGTGCATAAAAGCATGATACATTCAGGCAAAACCACGTGGAGCTGAGTACCGAAGTACAAGGGAAGAACAAACACTACAGAGCCCTTTCTGGCCCTGCAGTTGAGGCTGTGGTAACATCCCCAGATGAATGTTTGCCACACTGCTGTGTTTGAAAGTGGGGTTGCAGGGGTCCTGTTTGGGTTTAAGAGCTCTTCAGAGTTCTGCAGGGTGCAGCCTTGCTATTCCCTGACCTTCCCAGTTCATTTAGACATGCTGGCATTGCTTTGAGGCTAGAAGCATTGTGAGATGATGTTAAGGAGAAGGTGAAGAATGTCACTTTGGTCCCTCCTCTTGCCTGATCAGAGTTCACAGGAGTGCAGTGGTTCTTTGAATACCTGCATGTGATATTTTGAATACCACCTGCCACTCAGTCCAGCAACCACTCTGAGAAATAGCATTACAGTGTACATGTTATTATTTATTATACTTACAAAAAACAAGTATTAATCTCAATGAAGGAAACACAAACTTATGCTACAGCAACAATTTTATTACACAGCACCAGGAACCACAGGACCACATGTCATCACATTGCATATGGCCCTAAAGGTTGAAGCTAATAGGGAACAGGAGCAATTACCTGCACACCTGTTTTCCAGAGAAGTGCTTTTCACCACACAATCACCACACTAGACCAAACAGGTACAGCAAGGGTACACAGGACACAGAATCAGCATAGGGATGTGAAGGATTGTGAGCAGAAGTGTTTTCTCCATTATATTTGATGAGCATTCCTTCATCTTTGTAGGGTTGGGTGCCCAACCTGGTTCTCCTGAGACTCCTCCCAGCATTCCAAAGGTGGAATACATTTCAGTAAGGCTGTTTTTTTCTGTTAGGTCAAGAACCTAACTAAGGTCTCTAGAGTCCCTCTGTGGTCTGAGGCAGAAGAGACACGTTCAGAAGACAATCCATCCCATTAACTTTAGATGCCTCACCTACAACATTCATTTGACTGGCTAAATGAAGGGAATTTGGAATGAGATGAATCATGAGCTAGAGGCACCTGCTCCTTCCCCTTGGCCAGGATGAGGTATACAACACAAGGTGAGAGGTGGGTGTTGCTTTAAGGTGCTGGGGATTAACCCCAACCCAAGGGATGCCCGAGAGTGGTGCAGGGCCCACATTAGGGAAGCTCCTTCAGCTGCCACATCAGGGGACAGGAAGCCCTCCTGCTTGAGCTGAACAGCTGCCCCTTAGGGTGCCCAAGGGTCAGTGCAAGAAGGAAACAGAAAACCTTTCCTAGGCATTTCTTGGGCTTTGGTGTTCCCCGAGGAGGGATCAGGTTCTTCCTACAAGTGAGCAGCCAAGAAGAGAGAAGGAAAAAATTACTTCCTCAAGGCCATCAGTGGTGCAGTCAGCAGAGCTGGGAAGAGGAAGACATTATCCTTTTCCTGCTTCCCTCTCGAACAGCTGCCAGCTCATGCTCAGATGATAGGGGCTGCAGACATACTTTCAGACCTCTGTTTCTAAGATGAGTTCACTTGCAGGCGAGGTGTTTATATCCTTGTATCAGCACCAATTGGTGCTGACTGGTGTATCAGCACCAACCTCAGAGTTTCTTTCTAAGCATGCTTCAACACTGGTTTTCTGCCTAGCAGCTTTCAGTTCATCCATTCTCTTGTCACAAGACAGTTTTTTGGGGCAAGCAGGGAGATAGCGAAACCAAGAGACATTGCAGTATCTGGTGCCTATGCCAAAGGGAAGATCATAGACCTTGGAAATGAGCTGAGAGCTCTCCATCCCTCCCTTGTGGCTTTGCTTCCATGCCAGGAGCCCCCGCTCCTCCTGTGTTCCTGCAAGAGCAAAGTGAGGTTGTTGTGTTTAAAACAGCAGGGCTGCTTTGTGTGCCTCACACTCTCTGCTCAAATCCCAGCAGACCCAGCACAAAATACAAATCCCTTCTACTTAAACCCTTTCAGCTCCAAAGAGCTCTACAAATATTCACTAATGAGCTTCCAGACAATACCCCTTTTCCTGCAACAGCTTCCAGATTAGCAGCCTTCTCCATGCTTTCCATGGGAATCGTATACCAAGAAGTTTTCACCTGCCACAGGAGATCCAAGAACTGTTCAAAGGGGAAGTTCATGCAGTGCTGGGAAAGCAAGGCTGGATGTTACCTGCCCAGACAGACACTTCAGAGCAGATTTAGCTAACAGTTATTAGTCAGTTACAGGTATTTACCCTAGCCAAAGGAATTCCTAAGTGCCTGTAACTGCTATGGCAGCAAAGAACCTCTTGGGAAAGGGAGTGATCCTACCTGTAAATTCTGCCCAGAGGAGCTGATGATTGAAGGCTGCAGGAAAATTAATGAGCCAAAAGGAGACTGGCTTTCTGAGAAGCCACAGACAGTAACAGAATCTGGTTAAACAGAGTGTCCTTTCTTCCTGCTCTTTTCCTGCAGCAGAAAAGAGGGTTTCCTCTCCTATTCTTATTCATTCCCTCCCCATGCTAGATGAAAATCCAAGGCTCTTTGCTGTCTTTGAGGGCCAGCACCAGCCTTTCCTACTGCTTTCCACTGCTGTGGCTTTAGTTCAGCTTCAGTTTTAGCAGCTCCCGTGCTGGCTCCTTCCACTTCTTACAGCTGCTTTCCTCTCTCCTTTTAACTAGCAATATGGTTTTAGGCAGGCATGTTCCCTGAAAGACATATTTGCCAAATAAACCTTTTCCTCAGCCTGAGTTCTTCCTGACAAATTATTTAATTTTTGATAAGCTGCTGTTTTCCATCCAGAGACCATTTCAGTGATGTCTCCTGTTCCTCACTCCTCTCTGAGAGGAGTGCAGTCACACGGTATTTCATGGTTGCTAGCACAACTCCTATCCATAGAACAGGAGTCATGAAAACAAAAAGTACCAGGGAACAAATCCTTATACAGGCACAAACTAGCAGCTCATTTCAGCAAATCCTACCTGGAATGGTGTTATCCAGGATAAAGCCCAGAAGTCCACCCACAAACATGCCAGTGGTGAGAAGCACCAGGATCACTTGGTCAAGCTGGATGATTCCTAGCAAAAAAAAAAAAGCTTTAGATTGTGGTGCAGGAAAAGCATTTTACCTGTTCTACCAGCAACATTTCTGATGCCAAGAGGCTGCAAGCTGTATGCTTGCTTGGACAAGACTTGCAAATCCAAAGCAGAGTGTAAGATTTGGGAGTGGAAGGGAGAATGATCTCACAGCCAGTTTCAGACTTAATAGTTTTATTCTACATGATTATTCACAGACTCACAGTGGGCAGGAAATGGCTCATAAATACATTAAGAGCTTATTAACAGTGCAGACCCCAGCACTGTCTGAGAAAAAGCCACCTTCTGCTCCAAACACATTCAGCATGTGCACAACATGACACCTATCAGCTCCCTACAGAGCATGAGCTTCAGTTCCCAAAGAAATCTGAGTATATTTAGCATGGGATTTCAGCACCACAAGCCCATCAGGTGTGATGTTTCTTTCCCCTTGAGGGCTGATGGCCATGAGTTAAGCCCAGTGGCACTGAGCAGCTGACAGGACATCTATAGAGCATGGGGTTTGTGGGCCCAGCTCTTTAATCAGCCCACCCAGCACACCATGTATGCTTTAAGAGAGGACACTCTGGCCTTTGTGATGAAGACATCAGTCACACAAGAAACAGTGAAGGGCCAGCTGCTGGAGAACTGAAAATTTCAATAAAGTGAACTTGATGGAATTTAGTAGAGGAGTATGCTCTTGCATTTTGAAAGCACAGCATTTTATTGTTTATGAGCACATAAGAAAGCCTCATTCATGAGAATCCAGTCACTGACCAAAAGCAGAGATTTCTGCACCAGAGCTATGCATCCAGGGCAAAAGGCAAAAATAGCCCTCACAAAAAGAAACAGGCAACAGTCAAAGCACAGATTTCAGCATTTTATACAGAAAAAACTATTTTAAAAGATTTCTCTGGTCAGCCTTTCCTTCCATTTCATGCTGCAGAAAATGCTTCTGATGTCACTTCTTACCTGTTTTCAGCAGAGCACTATTTTTGTTTGCCCAGCTGGGAATTGTGAGGCCAGCAAATAGAGAAAATCCAAAGATAAAGATGTTTCTTGAGGAGTTCATATCTGTATACTGCACAGAGAAATTTCATACATTACATACACAAAACTCTGGATTACGGTTGTGTTCATGAGACATGGTGGGATGCAAACACTGGAATCAGGAATGGACCCAGCCCTGGTGCTGCTGGGGCATTTGTGATCCTGCAGTCCCCAGTGCCAACCAGCCCTGCCCATGCCAGGGAGCCCTCTGGGATTCAGCCCCTCTGTGTACAGCCCCTTATCTTCACCTGAGGAATTGCCAACATAAATGTTTGCAGTCTGGTTATAGCTGACACAGTCTGTAAGAAACTGACTTGAAACTGAGGGTGCTGTGTGCAGTTTTGGGCACCACAATATAAGATGTAAAGCTATTAGCGAGTGTCCAAAGGAGGGCCACAGGGATGGTGAAGGGTCTGGAGGGGAAGCTGTATGAGGAGCAGCTGAGGTCACTTGGCCTGTTCAGCCTGGAGAAGAGGAGACTGAGGGGAGACCTCACTGCAGTCTGCAGCTTCCACATGAGGGGAAGCACAGGGGTAAGTACTGATCTCTTAAATCTCATGACCTGTGACAGAAGATGGCATGGAGCTGAGTCAGAGGAGGTTTAGGTTGGATATCAGGAAGAAGCTTTTCACCCAGAGGGTGTTTGGGCACTAGAACAGGCTCCCCAAGGAAGTGGCCACAGCACCAGCCTGACAGAGCTCAGGAAGTGTCTGAACAATGTTCTCAGGTACAGGGTGTGACTCTTGGGGTGTCCTGCTCAGGGCCAGCAGTTGGACTCAATGGTCTTGATGGGTCCCTTCCAGCTGAGCTTATTCTATGATTCTCTGTTTCAATGACATGAAGTCCCCTTCCCCAGGATGCAGCAGTGCTCACACAGCTGTTACCTGCAAACTGGAGATGCCCACTGCCGCGATAACTCCGAACATCACGAGGAACATGCCTCCAATCACAGGGATGGGAATGCTGGCCAGCATGGCCCCAACCTTCCCCAAGATGCCGCTCAGGAGCATGGCACAGGCACCAGCAATGATCACCATTCGGCTCCCCACCTGCACCAAGAGGAAGAGGAGGCAGTCACGCACTGACCGGCAGAGAAGGTGTGGGGGCAGGCTCCAGAGCCAGCCTGTCAGGTAGGTGCTGCTGCTCTGGGCCTAGCAGTGCATGGCACGTTCAGGGACAGGTCTGGATACAGCTGCTGGTGAGCTGCGATGCTGACACTGAATGGGAAGCATAAGTGTTTGTGCACCATAGATATTTACCACAAAAGGCACTCTGAAAGTACCACACCTATTTACTCAGTGTTATCCTCTCTCCTACTATTGACAGAACTTCAATAGTTTGCTATTAAAATGAAATCTAAAAAAATAATAATAATTAAGAGCACAGTAATACCCACTTGCTCTTGCTTTAGCCTAGAAATATCTTGGCATACATACAAGCCTGGCACTGCAACCCCCCCCAGTCAGTTCAATGGACAATCCTTCTGTCAGGGTTTGGATTGACATCCAGAAGTGGCTTTCAATGAGGTATCCCACAAGGATCCCTCCATTCCCTGGAGATCAAGATTTCAGAGACCAGAGCTGGCTGGCTACTCCATCCTAAGCTCTGGGATCTGATCTATCCTTTCTATGGTCAAAAAATAAGAAGTGAGGAAGTGTTTTGCTCTGTCCCTATCTCTCATCACCCATCTATCTTCAGTAAAACATTTTTTTTCTCATTTTTTCCCCTAGGCCTTTTTTTGGTTAAGCACTACGAAAAAGATGGGATGAAGGACCAAGCCATACCCTTTATTCAGATCTGTTAGAGCATATGAATAGGAAAGAAAAAGAGTATCTGCTAAATAAAGGGTTGAGACATTTATATAGAAAGTGAAAAGGAAAGCAGCAATATTCATTAAACTTCCAAGCCCACACTAAAACTTGGACTGCCAAAGAATCATGCTAAACTTACAATATTTGTGTCAGGCCAGCTCTGTAATCCTCTGCAAACATTTTATAATTCAATTAAATGTTTTAATCCCTCCGTTCAAATATTTGAAGAATGTCTAATTGCAGGACAGGCTTTTTGTGAATGCTTTCAACAAAAACATTCTCAGTAACTAATAGTATCTCTTTTTAAGTATTTCTTAAACATGTCCATTTAAAATATTTTAAGTCTTTCTTGATTGTGAAAGATAAATAAAAAAGATTTGGTGTGGAGTTTCAAAATAAAATCATGCATTTCCTTCAGGTGCTTTATTGCTTTTTATACTCTGGCTTAAAACCTTGGGACACTATTACCATCTAAATGTTAATTAATAAAAGTCAACAGATCTATTTGTTCCAGGATTAGAACAAAGATTCAAAGTCTCAATTTGCTAAAATGTTGAATTACAAAGTATATGGAGTTGGCCTTAAAAGCAAACACCTAATCCAGTGACAGCACTGTGACCATATTCTGCTAAAGCCAATGGTTTGGAGTTTACTTCAATTATGTCAGGAAAACAATAAAATCAGTTCTCTTTCTTAAGGCTGAAGTAACTGCAGGGTTCCCCACAATATTAAAATTTAATATTTTAAAATCCTCCTTTTCTTGGAAAGGAGTTCTCAGTACTGGCGTACCAGGCCTGATCAAGCAATTTAAATATCTGATACCATGTAAGATGTTGCATTTTGGCAGTTTCTAGCAGCTTCTCCTTGCCTTATCTGTCAGCCCTGTATGTATCTGAGATCTCCAAAGACTTCTCCAGTGGTGCTGGACATCTGTGTTTAAGAGAGGAAACAAGTCTCTTGTGTTTCCATTTGTTATGGAAAAACGTGTTTCCCACGTAAAAAAGGAAATTAAATCTGCCTTGTGCTCTCAGCATCCCCATCTGTCCCAGCCAGAGTGTTTACACTGATTTCAATTTCAACTGAGATGACACTCTGTTTTCAGCTCTTTCAAGTGTGGACAGAGTGAGCAGATGAGGGATCCAAGGGAAACACCTCTCCTGAATCAGCAAGGATGGCATGTCCTCCTGGAGGACTTAGCATACATTGTGAGAATACATGTCCTGTAATCTGGTAATTATGAATTTGGGCAGCATCCCAAACATATAAGCATGCAGCAAACTGCACATCAGGAAGAGCTGGCTCAGGTGGATGGTTAGTATGCACAGACTTCCTAGTGACAATGCACACGTGGTGATGGGCTAAACTGGACTCCATGCAGACATCCAGACAGCCCTTGGTGCTTGAGGTAGCCACCTCAGTCAAACACTAACACTGCCATGTGTGCAAAAGGGTTATTGTCAGTGAGGTTTGTAAAATGCAGTGAAATAAGCAATATTATAGAGTGGAAGCTGTAAGGATTTATTAACTGGCTCACTACTCCTCTGGTTTATCACTGCTTATTTGGTAATGATTTGAAAATGTTGTCCAGTTAGCAGCTAGATGTCTGTCAGCCTATCCTATGGCTGCAAAGCTTAGTGAAAATCTTTGATCTGACTGTCAAGCTTATCTCTGGAAATTTCTTTCCCTGATAAGTGCAATTAATATACTCAAGGGACTCACACACAAACCTTTGCAATCACATTTTGTAACCCTGAAGAAATAGTCTACCTTTCATATGATTACCATCCTTGGGTTATAGAAGTTGTGGAATTTGAAGCCCTATTAATATTGATCCTTTCCCTTTCTCTCCTCTCCCTCTCCATGCCCGTATGGGTTAGCTCAGATGTAGCATGGTCTCTCCAGCCTTACCTAGGCCAGGTGTCTGAGTGAGTGCACTAATTCCCTATGCAGGCCAGAGGCAGAGGAAGGGAAGCACTGCCCACCTCTGTTAAGTCATTTGCAGTGCTGCTGAGCTGGTCACCAATGTGCCAAGGCACAATTTTCCCATGTTCTAAGTTATATATTGTTGGGGAAGATGAAACAGGAAAGCCTTATAAATATGATTGTCTGGCAAAAGATTTTGAGAATATAGAAACTGTAAGTGAGATTGAAATGAAAGCAGCAGGGAAGATGAAACAGGAAAGCCTTATAAATATGATTGTCTGGCAAAAGATTTTGAGAATATAGAAACTATAAGTGAGATTGAAATGAAAGCAAGCTTTGAGATACCTTAGTTACTGAACAACAGGAAAACAATGGTGTGGCCTGACTGAAGGTAATCCCCTTTGATGAAACAAGACCCTCTGCTTGCAGACAGCTCCAAGGGTCAGAGCAGACCCTACTAGCTTGGCAGAAGGGGTCCAAAGAGTAGTTTTGAGGGTTTAAAATGTAACACAGTATGGTAATGTAATGATTCTTATAGGCTGTATGGAAATGCTATAAGATTTGTATATTGTACTAAATTAGTTAGTGAGAATTAGAATACTCAACATAGAAGATTTATTGTATTGTAACAAGAACCTCACTCTATTACCCTTTTACTCTCTTTACCCTTTAACGCTCTTACCTTTTTTACTCCCTTACTCTCTCTCTCTCATCCTCTCTACCCCTCTCTTCTCTCGGGCCTGCTGGGAGCTGTGGCTGGCAGCTCCCAGCAGGGCCCTGCACCCAGGCCCTTTGCAATAAACCGCAAATTCCACGACCTCTCGTCTCCATCCGTCCCGACCGTCCTGCCCCCCGATACTCCGACAATATATAAGTTATAAAACTTTCGGGAGGTGGCCTGAGCTCACTCCGCAGGTCCAGCACGCAGCCATGTGCGCACCCCCGCGGGGGAGCCCTCCGGGAGGCACCACCCTGCGGCGAGGCTCACCTTGGTGATGCCCAGGGCTCCCACATTCTCGCTGTAGGACGTGGTGCCGCTGCCCGTGCCCCAGGCCCCGGCCAGCAGGCAGCCGATGCCCTCCACGCCGATGCCGCGGCTGATGGCGTGCTCCGGCGGCGGCGGGGCCCCGCACAGGCGGGCACAGGCGTAGTAATCGCCCACGGACTCCAGCATGGAGGAAATCACCCCGGCTAGGATGCCAAAGATCCCGGCCAGGCTCACCGTTGGCGTTCCCCACTGGCCTGCAAGTAAAGAGCTCGGTTCAGCTGGAATTTCAAGGTTTCATTTGCCCTGAAATGTGCCCCGGGGGAGGAAGAACAGCAGGAATGCCTGTGGGTGTTCGCCTGATTTTTGACATTTCCTCTCCTCCTGGTAAGTGGAGGCGGAGGCAGGAGTAGGCGGGATGGGGAAGGGGAGGCGGTGGTACCTGGGTAAGGCAGCCGGAACCAGGGAGCCTGTGACAGAACGTCCCCGCGGCTGTCTGTCCGGGCCAGGTGGCCGTAGGCACTGGGGGCCGCAGGGAGGACGCTGGTCACTGTCAGCACGTAGCAGAGCAGCCAGCTCAGCGAGAGCCCCAGCAGCACCTGCCCATCACAAGCAGGGGGGTCTGGTTAGGGTATGGCTGCGTCCTCAGCACGGCTGCGGTGGACAATGGGTCCCCGCCCGACCCTTCTCCCTGCACACGGAAGGGAGGCAAAGAGGCAGCAGGAGCTCCTGGTGGCCCTCTCTTCTTCTCTCCCTCCCTCCCTCCCTCCCAATAATCAGGGCCATGGGGAGCTTTTTCCTCTCTGCCCCTTACCACACAGGCTCAGCTGGGAAGCACTCACTCATCTGGACACGAGTGGAAAGAGCCCAGGCAGCCCAGAGTGGGTGAGGCCAGTCCCTGTCACAATTCCCTGGTATCCAGGAACCCCAACGTACCGGGAAGATCTGGAAGAGGTAGACTGGAGAGAAGTGGGACTTCTTGCCTCTCTGGTAAGATGGCAGCGGCACAGCAACGTGTTTCAAGTACTGAGAGAACAGAACTATGAAAAAAGTAGTCCTAGAAGGAGGGGAAATGAGACTGTAAACAAAGGGGGTGCCCAGGTGCCCACCTGTCTCCACATTAAGTGAAGATCTGCAACCCAAGAACCCAGAACTCCAGAAGACCCCTGAAAACAGGCTCTCAGCAGCAGAGGGTGGCTCCCCACTCTACCAAGCCAGGCATGGAACAAGCTTTCCATCACAATCTACTGATAGCTCAGCATATTTGCAAACAACTCTTTTTTACCCTTATTGTTTCAACACTGACACCCCAGGCAGTGGATCTGTGAGTATGACACAGTTGCAGAAAGGTTAAAAATGCCTCATAAGTAAAAGAAAGACCTGACAGACATGCAAGGTTCAGGTTCTGCCTGTGTAATTCAGATACACTAGAAATACAGGATTTATTGTTTCCTGATTTCAGGTTTTGTTCTTCAAGGGGCAAAAAGCTCCTGTGACACAGATAAAAGAAGAGGATTTGGTTTGGCTGTGCAAATCCCTGTTTTGAAAGAAAAAACCATGCTGGGACTGTGGGGCTGCACATGGTGCCCTCAGAGCCCTCCCAGCCAGGCAAGGAGGGGAGAGCATGGCTCTCTGTCAGCAAGGGCTGAGCTGTGGAGGGGCTCCCCTGTGTCCCTGGCAGCACCCGGGGCTCGCGCCGATGGAAGTAACTGCAGCTGCAGCTCCTCTCCCATCCCTTGTGTAGGACACATCTGGGAACAGCAGCACATCTGGGTGCACTCACAGCCTGCCCCTCATGCGCCTTTTGCCCAGAGAGGCCAACCAGATGAAGCTGGAGGCTACCACATGGGGAAAGAGGGCAGGGACTGGGCATCCCACCTTTGACTGCTGAGCTGCTAGAAGACCATGGACATCTCCTGGGTTAGCCAGGCCTCTGAAGGCCTCCTCATTATTCTACAACAAATCTAATTTTTATACATGGAGTGAATTAATATGGATAGGATATGGTGAGAAATCAATTGCACCAGCTGAAGTGCACTGACTTCACTGGAAAACTGGTAGTTTTCCCCATGTGAAAAGGTGGCAAACTGTAGGTGCAGTAGTCAGGGACAAGCAGAATTCCAACAGTGCAAAGAAACCTCTATCCTCACTTCTCTGCAAAGACACTCCGTGACATACACAATTCAAAGCACTGGATGACTGAAGGGAGAAAGTCTGAGGAGGAACTGGTTTCCATTTGGGGTTTCTAATGCTACAGAGTCCAGACAGACTGTGTGAGTGCACACTTCATCCATTTGCATTAACAAAGGTGCTCAGCAGCCTTACGACTCTGGAGGGAACAATTCCTCCTACTCATGTGAAGACAATACATAAAGCACCAGCTATTTCAACACAGAATACCTGAATGCTCAACTTGGTCATTTTAGGAATGTCTTTTAAACTTAAATAACAGGTGTGTAAGACAGTGTGTGTAGACAACTGTGACGGAGACTGCACACACATGGGGAAGGCTTGTGTCTCTACTGACCTATGGACTTTGTATTTTTACAAAAATCAGTGATTTTTTAACTCAAGTTTGGGTTTTGCTTTGTTGCTGAGAGCTTAACCTCCTGGGGATTGGAGGAGAATGATTTTGTCACATGGCTGCCTTGCACAAGGCTGTCACATGTTGGTGCTCAAGAAATAAACCTTGAACCCAGGGGAACTCTGCTACAGACTGTGACACTTGGTTTCATATTAGAGGCAAGTGATTTGTGTACTCTCATCTTTCCCACAGAGATGTGAGACTTACAGGAATGCTATGCCCCAGTGCTGCCCAGCCATATCTCCAGCTGACTCAAACAGAGGTAGTACAACCAAGGTGATAGTGGGGGCAATTGTCAGGGGGCCGATGAACCTCATCAGAAATCCAATCAGGCCAGAAAATCCAACGAAGATTTGAAAGCAAGAAGTTACAATGATAGTTCCTTGCACCTGGAAAAAAAACCAGAGGTTGGAAGGAACTCGAGCTGTTGAGCCTTTTCTTCATGTCAGTGCAAATCCAGCATGAGAGCCAGGCTCAGTCTCTGGCAACAGAGTGGCTTAGAGGCCTCCTGCTGACAACAATAAAATCTGGCTGAGAATTACATGTGGGAAGGACCACCAAAGCAGCAGCACAGCAACCCCCCCCCCCACCTTGGCTGATGGATTTAGTCCTCACCAGGGCTAATTTTATTCCAGAGATCACCTCCTCCCTGTCCTCTTGGGCCACCCAAGCATGCATCATCTGCCCTGCACTCTCCTGCCTGCTCCCCCAAGACAGGGGAAAAGTTCTTGCCCCAAAAACAGGAGCAGGGCCATGGTCTCCACTGATCTTCCTTTTGGGAAGGGCTCAGGTCTCTTCAGCACACTGATGAGGCAAGTGACTCATCACAGCCTCTTTTTTTTTTCCTGGGTTTCACTCTGGGAGCACATTTATCACCCTGAACTTCCCAGTGTTTGACAATCACTGCTAAGGAGCCAGCAATTACATTCTGAAATGCTGCTCACCTCAGTGTCAGCTTCAGGCAGGGACAAGGCTGCTCTCTGCCTTCTCAGACTTGGTAACAAGCCCAGGCTGCAAGGTGGTGTTGAGCACCTTCCTTCCCCCAGCTCCAGGGGCTGGGTGAATGACCCAGGCTGAAACGAGATGTCAGCAATGCCCTTGGGATAGATTTATATGAATCAGCAGAGAGCAACCTGTGCTGCACAGCAAACCCCTGGTGAGCTTTCAACACTTCCCAGAGGTTTGGAAAACACACCAACAAATGGATCCACAGAGGCAAATTTAGTCACTTGCTCTGATAAAGGCAATTGATGTAGAACAAGGCAGTGAGACCCCTGACTTTTCCCTCTCCCTTCTGATTACCTAAGAATGTCCTTTTCCTTAATATTTACAGTAGGTTTTGCCTTGCATTTTTTTACTAGGTTTCCTGTGCTTAGACAGGGCTGTTTCCTTGAAAATATTTTCCCTCCCTTTCTTCTTCTGGGCTAACCATGCTTTATAGAGAAGGGATCTGACTGGACGAGGGGAGACTTTGCAGGGACCATAAATCACATGAGGATGTCTGCATGTCCCCTGTTCAGCAGCAGAGAAGCAACTACATTTTTGATAGAGAATAGATGCTTAGAAAGCTGCAACAGCTTGAGGGCCAAGGTTCATTGGGAATAGAAGTTTTTCCAGCTGTGATGACCATGATATGGTCAGGCACTTTACTGAAAGCAAACAGCCCTGATACAGAGCAGGTGCCACTGAAAAGGGAATATACCTCTCGCATCCGTGTCTGCCAGACTTGGATGAATTCTGGTGAAGAAGCATTCACCAGGGTGGCATTGTTTGTCCAGGCAGGGCACTTCCAGTCGGGGAGAGACAGCATTGCCAAGGTGGGGGTCAGGAATGTTAAAGTCCCTCCTTGAATAATAGGCAGCCTGGAAGGAAAGCAGAGGGAAAAAATGACAAGTGAGAGTGCTAGAAACTCTGCTCTGTAAGGGTGAGAGAAAGGAAAGCAAAATAAATTTAAAAATCAGTCTGCCCATGGCCTCTGACAGGATCTTTTGAATTGTTGTGGCAGGTCACTGTCACTGACCATGGGGAGGAATTGCTGCCCATTGCATGCAAGAGCACTGACATGGGGTAAGAGCTGAGGTTCAAACACCAGCAATGGAGGGGCACATGGGTGCTACAGTCCAACCCTGCTACCCCCTGTTAAGGAAGAAGTAGTGCTTCTAATGGCCGATGAGACCACAGACATGCACAGAGTAGGAAAAATCTGGCGGGGGGAAGAAAACCAAGGAAGAAAGACAGTGAAATGCTGAAGAAAAGTTCAGTCAATCTTGCCAATATCCAGTTGCTTCCTCTCTCCCCTTTGGGTGCTTTGGCTTTCTTCACAATATGCTCATGCACACAAGGGCATGCACTAAATACTCTCCATGTCACAACAATCCTGATAGAAAATGTGACCTGGCTTTTAGTACACCGGGTTTTAATGCCAATTCCTCTTCTGCACTTGCACTGAAACTAGAAAGGAAACCTGCATGGAGGGGTCTATGGGCACTGACTGGGTGACTGGGTGACCTTGGCTCTCCCCCCACACCACATGTCTCCTGGCTTAGAGTATTTCTCCCCCTGGGAATTCCTCAGAGTAGCAAGGAACTTGCATCTCCAGAGGAGTTCAGCACTGGCTTCATGCAGAGATTTATACAGCAGAGCAATGCTCCTTTGAGCTTCACCAGCCTCTTTTTCCACACATGAAGAAATGGAGACAGAGACCTAAAAGGCCTGACTGACTCCTCAAAGCCCCACATAAGCCCCCATTGCAGTGCAAGTTTTTTTAACCATTCCTCTAGTGTGCATGAAAAATCCTAAGCTGCCTGAGGGTGGGCACAACATCCTCAAAACAGCCAAGGGAAATCTCCAAGGTGCCTCTGTTTTCCTTCCTTTAGGGAACACCCCTAGGAGAAACTCCCAAAGCAACCTCTCCTTGTGCCAGGAGCTCTCATGGCACCTGTTCAGAAAAGCCATGGGACAGCAATTCAGGTGACTGCTTTTGCAGGGCACAGCTTTCCCCGAAACAGAGGAATTTCTAACATTCTTGAAATAGGGGATGGTGTAGCTGTAACAGACCGTGTCTCTGTCACCTAAACCAAATATTTATACTAGTCATGCACAACTGAAACACTGTCAAAGTTTTGAAACGATTTTGCTGGGCAAGGCACAAGAAACAAACAAAAACAAACAGAGAAGGCCCAGGGCCATGACTTGGAATCTAACAATAGATTTATAGTTTCTGTTGTGTTGGTCCCTAAGATATTTCACAGACAGTGTTGGCACGGGGGAGCTCAATGTTGCCATTGGCAGGCTCAGAGGAAAATGGGGTGCCAAGGTGATACCTATGGGGTACACTGAACTCTTTCCTGTGGGGTCTGCAAGAGGGAAAGCTGCAGAAATAGGGAAGGCAATACTGTGTTTTGATAACCAGTATATGATGTGCAAGCATTTCCTAAGCAGGACTCACCATAACAGCAAAGACCTGTGTCTCCCCTCAGGAGCCTCTGACAGTGTCTCTAGTGACTGTCTGGGACCCACTGCTGCTTTTTCATGCTGTGGAACATGACAGAGCTGCAGGTTGCAGTGGGTCAGCTTTTCCCTTGGCTATTGCTTCATGAATGTCCTCATGCCTTATAGTTGGGGTCAGCAACAAGGCAATTGCATCCTCAGCAGGGCAAAAGCCAATCAAGTTTACCCCATGGGAACAGCTCCTTACCACTTAATTTGATCTGTTGTACCTCAATTAGCTATTCATCCATGGGAGAGAGAGGCTCTCTGCTACTCTTTAATCCCCAGTTAACAGAGAGCAAGGGACATTACAGCTCTCAGGAATGCACCGAGGCATTTGGAGGGTGCCTGGGAGAACTCAGAATGCCTGAATTGCACCAGCACTGATGGTCATGGACTCCAGCCTGAATTTAGCTGAAAACCCAGTTTCTCTGTTTTTTGTGGTCAAGGTGCTCCTCTTTCCTCCACTAATCCTGTAACAATCTAGGAGAAGGGGAGCACTCCTCAGGAAGTTTGTCTACAGACACTTCTTAAGACAAAGAGAGACAGAAAAGTTTCAGTAGTGAATGAAGCAGAAGGAGGGAAAACATTTTGTGGAGCTGGCAGTTGACCAGTGATTAACCAGAGTCCATCAGGTTCAGAAGTCAAAGAATGTATAGCTTTTGTCTTTGAAGCAAAAAACACAGGTTCCCACCATACTGGAGGAAAAAACAGCCTATGGAAAGACAGAGACAGCCCAGAGTTATGACAAGGGAAATAGAAGAGATTTTTCAAGGTCAGCAAAGATACAGGGTCTTTCTGGAAAAGGGGAGTACTTGCAGTCATCTCTGTCACTAAATATTCTTTTTCTGAGTACTGAATAGCAATTCCATGCTCATCTCACTGCTAGCTGCTCATCAGCAAAGGATTTACCTTTTATGCCACAAATCCCTGAGCATGTGAAGTGGCACCACATACCAGGATGTGCTGCTGAACTCTTCCCTGAGTCCCTAAGTGGTGGCAGATGGACTTGACCCCTAGAGTTTCCTGTAGAATTTGTGTTCTCTTGACCCTGAGCCCAAATCAGAAGGCTCCTGCCTCAGCTGGAAGATCCCTGGAGTGAGGAACAAGCAAGTACTTTTTACTGCATGTTGCAATGCTCTATTGTTTTGAGGACAGATTCCTTATAAGCCAAACAAAAGGTATATGAAGTATCAGGAGATGGAAAATTCGGAACAGCAAGGTAACCCTGCAAAGCTCTCAGCAGTTTCAGGGTGCTTTGGCATGGACCCTGATTGCCCAAGGGTAACAAATGACTCACTGATAAACTCTCCAACAGGGTGGTGGCCTAGCACAGAGTAACTGCTCACATTCTCAGCTCTTGCATTTGGCCTACCTCACTCCAAAGAGGACTTGCAGCAGGGTGCAAATTCCTGAGACAAAGATGATGGTGCTGATCAGGTGGCTCTGGGTCAGTAGGTCGTGCTGGAGGCAAAGGCCTTTGGAGAGCATCAGCGGGACGGCTACAAGACCTCCTATGGCTGTCAAGAAGTGCTAGGAGCCACAGAGAAAGACTGGGTGAAGAAGGACACAGACCTGGCTCTGTGTTATTACCCTGTTGTTGAGAGAACTCACAGATTTGTGCTATACTAACATTACCCATCCTCTCTCTTTGTTTTGGCAGCTTTAATGCTCTGTTAGGAGCTGTTCCAAAGCACCTACAAGAATTGCAATGCACCCACTGAAATGTCTCCTCCTTTACATGTCCAAAGACCTTTTGTAGTGCTGTGGACTTCCCAGACCACTGTCAGACACAACCAGTTTATCCCCAGCATCTGCAGACAAAGCTGTTGGACATACTTCCCCAGGAAGCTGGGGACCTCCCAAGGTACAGGACAGAGCAATCAGGCAAGGTGAATGCAATATTTCAGTCCATCTTATTTGCACCACAAAGGATGACATAAAAAGTTGGCAAATTGGAGCTACGCATTTTTTGCCATCAGTAGCTTTTCTCACAGAGCACAATTATGGATAACCATAAAAAGTGAGTGCCAAAGAATGGAAGAATTGGGCATTGTGTTTGTCAGAAGAGTCACAGACATATTTCTACAATGACCTGTTGTTAATGACTAAATCTGAAAACAATTTTTAAAGCCTCTTTTTATTTTAATTATTAACCTATGTTGTTCACTCTCACATTGGAGCACAGCACTGCAGTGGTGGAACTGGTGGCACTCAGAATCACACTTTATTCACTACAGGCATGTTTTATTAAAATTATGATGCAGATATTTTGGGTTGATACACTCTAAATTTCCATTTAAGGAAACCAAGTACAAAATTCTACCTCCAAGCACAGTCCATCATTATCTTAATGACTCTGAGGTCTCCTTTCCCATAGGCTCCCTGCCCAGCATGGCATTGGTGGTACTGGGTCATTTAACACACCTGGGCACAGACACCAGCCAAAACAGCATGTGGCCTGCTGCTGAGTTTTTGTTGCCATGGGAAGGCAGAAGTTCAGAAAGCCCTTACACATCTGGCTATCTTCAGCCCAGGTACCCCACATGTTCTCTTATTAACTGTTTGACCCCTGCCTCAGGACTCTGCCTGACCATTTGCACTTCAAAGGATGCAATGTAACTGTGGGCATGATGATAATAATCAATGCTCAGGATGTGGACCAAAGGACTTGAGCTCACTAAGATCCAGCCTCAGAGCTCCATTCAAGCCCTGTGAAAGTAAAACACTCCCAAATTTAGGTTTCACCCCAATTAACTGGCTGAACAGCCATGTAACTTTTACCTCCCCCCAGCCTCCACTTGCTTTCCCGTCTCACCTGAATGCCCAGCAGGATGCACAGATACCAGGGTGGCACATCTGTGACAGTGTAGCCAAGCTTGGTCTCACTGTGGCTAGTGCCTCCACCCTCCTCTGGGCCCCAGGCAGCATGAACTGATGAGAAATGGCAGTGGCTCCCACGTTTACCCTGGACAACAGGAGAGACACTTTGTTAGCCAGAGCCTGGCCCTGCAGATGCCCAGCAGCTGCCTCTCTTGCAGCCATGCTCCACATCTGGCAGGAATACCTCCTGTGTAGCTTTCAACAATGCCACAATATTTAAAAACAAAACAAAACAAAACAAAAACAAACCAAGGAGGAGAAATTAAAACAGAGGCACAAAACATATACAGAAAATATTTGTATGTGCTGGTGTGTCTAGGCCTGAAGAAACACTAGAGGGTGTCTCAATCTCAAAGGGACGTCCAGACAAAGTGTGTTAATATCATTAAAATCTAGTTTTATCATTGCAACCATAAGCAAGGAAGAGTGTGCAGTGGGCTTATCAGTGAAAGCTGCACTGTCCTCTGGTTTCTGTACGTCCTGGCAATTCCACCCAAACAGCATTTTTTATAAAACATGCTAAAATACCTGGCTGACACTAATTACTGAGTAGAAGCACATTTTATATTTCATTTCCTAGGTCTTCTCTTTCAATCTCCTTATGCTTACCTTTACCAGTGTTGTGCCTTGATAAAGACACCTGCCTTTTGTCCTACTAGAAAACCCTGCTCCTCCAGAGGAGCTGGCTGAAACACAGGGACACCTCTTTAACAAACACAGCATATTTATCCAGCCTGGGCAAACTGGGAGCATTACAGATACTTCAAAATAGACAGGTGAAGGCAGATTTAATTCAAACTGACTCAGGCATAAACTTCAAGAGGAAAAGGTGTTCCTTAATAACTCCCTGTCCTGACATTTTCATTTCAGAACAAGAGAGCCTGAGCCACGGATTAACAAATGTACAGCAAGGTACTTAAGACTGCCCATGCATGGAATTATTTGGAGACAATTACTCCTGAATAACACCACGGGTAGACAAATGCTAAGCTAGGCAGACAGCAGTAAGCTCATTTCTTTTCACTGCAATTTCCCCTGTATTAACCAGGAGGCATATTCCAGGCAGGCAGAGCCTGTGCCAGTAACAGCCCCACATGATCATCACATGAGTGCCTGACCCTCCCCAGGAGCTGGGGGGGAGAGAGCGGGGCTCATCAGGAAAAGGATGGAGTGGAGATATCAGGATGAGAAAGGAACAGAGGCACTGGACTCAAACTGAAATTAAGGAAGTACCATCTTAAAATCTGAAAAGATTTTTTTGCTGTGAGAGTGACCAAGCACTGCACAGGTTGCCTAGAGAGGTTGTGGATTCTCCATCCTCAGAGATATTAAAAAACTGTCTGGACACAGCCCTAGGCAGCTGGCTCTGGACAGCCCTGCTTGAGCAGGGGTTTGGAAAAGGTGATCTCCAGAGTTGCATTCCAACCTCAGCCAGCCTGTGAGGCTGAGATGCTGGCAGGAGGACAAGGCAGGAGCAGTCTGGAGCAGGGTTCTCAGCCCAGCTGCTCCCATGAATCCAGGGGACCAGGATGTGCCTCAGGCTCCAGGCACAGCATGAGGGTCCTCAATCACATCTTAAATAAGTGCATCAAGAAGGCAGTCAGGAACTGAACTACTTGAACTACAGGTAAAAGACCTTTGTCTTCTACCCTCTCTAGGGTGATTCAAACCATAAAAATTCACAAGTCTGATATGTTATGGCAGAACAAGTTCAAATGGAGAGCCTGTTAAAAATAAGGAAAGAAAACGGACTGACTCTGAGCACTTCCCTGAGGCTCTGCCCACAGCTGGCACAGCACCTCCACTGCACATAGCAAGCTCACCCAGAGCTACCCAAGAAATGTGGGACTTGTACACTTGGAGGTTAAATGTTTCCTCCAAGGTAGCACAGACAGGTGGTCTGTATCAAGGTGGCAAGATGTTTGCAGGACCCACCTCCTTCACACCTGCTGACAGAAAATAAGCAAAGTTTTTAGTTTCTAATGGAGGTGACCCCTGCTTTGGGATAGGAAGAGGGCTATCATATCCCAGGACCTTGCCCATGGCTGTTACAGCTAGCAGCATTCTCAGCGTACCACACACCCCTGGACTGGCACATCATTTACAGCTTTTACTACACATCTATAATTCTACAGGGTGCCCTCCTCAGCTGACATCCAAATCTCTTCTTCATCCACATTTCTAACAATTCACCTCACTGGAAATAGGTCCAAAAGACAAAGAAACACAGTCTTTACTAGGCTAAAATTCTACTGTAATTTTTCTAATGAATACATAAAATGCTTTACCCAGGAGCACAACCACAAGCTCACCTGTTTTTCAGTACAGATACACACATGCACTGCCATTCATCTACATTATCATTTTAGAAATAGTGGAGGGAAAAGAAGTTAAAAGGGTGCCAGAGAGTAGAAAGTATGCTGAGCCTGCAGCAGCAGCAGGGGCTGTAGTGAGGAAATCATTCCTCAGATTCTTGTCAATAACAGCCAAGACAGAAGTTTAGCACACACCAGAATCATTGCAGCAGCCCGAGCCCCTGGCTTTCCCCTTCTCCTCCTTCCACAGGGTTTGTACCTCTTTATGCAAGAATTACCCCTTCAGAAAGCAGACTCACCTCAAAGCTGGGGTTACCTAGCCCATTGATATCTTTGTCTGAAGAGGGTGTCATGCCTTCTGTTTGCCTTCACCAACTGCCTTGAAAATGAACCAGTCAGAAGAGGAAAGCCTTCCAAATTCCCACTCCTTTCAGTCAAAACAGCCCCAAAGAAACAGGGTGAGAAGATGCAGAAGCTGGATTTCAGGGGCCAAACAGTGCTCAGTCCTAGCTATTCATGTGAGCTGCATTGCAGAAGTATTTCATTTTCTTGGGCTTATATAAGTGACTCCTTTCCTCCAGCTGATTAGAGAACTGGCATTCAAACAATCTGGAAAGCAGCCCTTCACTGGAATGAGAGAATCAGTAACTGCTGACAGAAAAACTTCATCCACAGGTAAGGATGCTGGAGGATATCAGAGAGGCATCCCACACAGCCTTGGAAATTGTTGCTTCATTACTGTTTCAACAGCAACTTGCATTTTTCGTGTGGGTTGGGCCTGTTTGAAGATCTTTGTCATCAACTTTGGGACATTCAATTACTATACAGTTTCACTTATTTAATATATAAACTACTGTATATTTTGGCTGATATACAAACATTGTCATCTTGTAGGATGCTCCTATTACAGCCTGAAAAGAATGAAGCTTTTTCTGTGAATTTATTTATGGCAGCGACCAAGGACCAAGTGTTGGCATATATGTGTTGTTTAGCTTAAATAAATTTGAAATAGAATGAGTCATAGTTGTAATATTGTGTGATTTAGAATACTGTTTGCTTAGCTTTAGTTGCTTAGCATGAGCAGCTGGATTTCCTGAAGCCTTGAGCCACAAGCTGTGGACTTTCATAGAGATATTTTGGCTGAAATACAGTTAATTTTCCTAGTAACTGGTACAGTGCCGTGTTTTGTCTTTAGGATGAGAAGAATATTGATAATACACTGATTATTTAGCTGTAATATTTATCCTGAGTCTAACACTTTTTTAGTTCCTCATGTTCTGCCAGTGAACAGGTGCACAAGAAGTGGAAAACAGAAGATAAGGATGCTACAACCATCAACTCAATAAAATAAGGCAATGGCCTGCCTGCATGAAGACATAGAAAGAGTCCAATATGATATTAGAAGACCCAGACCAAAAATCCCCATTGGACTAAAAAACTGCATTAAGAGCACATGAAGGGCAGGTGTGTAATTTTAAGCACATAACTGCCTGGGGATTTCTTTGTTCATGGTCCCTCTCTGAAGGCATCCAGCTCAAGTTGACATGCTGCTGTACTCTCTATTAAATTCTTTATTTTTATAAATTCTGATGCCTGAGACTCTTTTGTAGGAAACCTATGGTTGAGTCCAAATGAGGAGGAAGTGCACCTGAGAGCATGTGTGTGTGTGTGAGTGAGGAAAGGACACTCAGTGGCTGATGGAGCTGCTTACTGCAAGGGATTTTGGTCTCTGCTGGTGTAGTCTTGGGGGGATGTGTGGGTGTGGGGGTGACTGACTCTTGGAACACTGAGGCAGTGGCTTCTCTTTTCACACAAGCCATCAGAACATGACACCAAAGAGGTATAGAAAACATAAGATTGAAAAAAGATGACTTCAGGTCATCTGATTATCCCTATACAGCTAAGCATCCTAGTTTGTGACCATCAGATGGCCAAAGCATAGTTACCCTTTTCTTAAAGTAGCTAATGGTGTTAATGCTCCATCAAACTATTCCAGCCACCCTACCCCTACTTAGATTAAATTCTATTTAATTTAATGGCTTCCTAAGGCAGTGAGCTTCAATTGAAAGAACTCCTTCAGAGGAGGGCATGTTATCACCTACACTTAGTAACCAGTCATTGGCAATATCTCCTGGTTTCCTTGAAGGATGCAGTGGAACTGAAACAAACTCCAGTCCCTATTCCTTCTGTAGAGCTTTGGTATTGTCAGGTCTTCTCTTGAGACCAGGACTGCATTACAGGATAGGACAACATCGCCCTAAGCACTATCAGTGAAGTTACATCCTGCTGGACAGATAAATTCTAAGATACCAAAATCATTGAATCATAGGATGGTTTGTGTTAGAAAAGACCTGGAAGGTCATAGAATCATAGACTCAGAATGGGCTGGTTTGGAAGAGACCTTAAAGATTACCTAGTTCTTGACTAGAATAGCACAATATTCCTCTAGGGCTAGTTTATCTTCTCAGTAATTTTTTATTTTTATAAAAATACCTGTTAATTTCAGCCCAGCATCTTTTCAGTGACTCCTCAGTCCTGCCATAACCTTGTTTTCAGATGAGACCCAGACATTCAGTGCCAAGGCTTCTTAAACAATTTTAATTTGTTTAACATCCAAAAGGCACAAGTGCATAACAACACCTGTGTCACCTAGACTAGCATGGGAAACTGCCCACACAAAAGAGTATTAAGTGAACAGGATGAGAAGAACAAAATAATAATAACAACATCAATCCTTTTCCTCAAAAAAAGCTGGGCAGAAAACCAGTTTCCCCGCCCTGGGAAATCCTGCAGTGCAAAAAATGCACTTTTTAGAGTACCAAGAAATTGTAGATTTTAATAAAAAACACAAGAAGGAAGTCCTACATAGCCAAAAGCCTGAACATTAAGCCTGTTAGGAATGAAGAGTTTAACAGTACCAACCTCTGGTCAACAGAAGGTTAATAATCTGGAGTCTAGATGAAGGTTATGAAATAGCACAATGTATATGTCAAAGTAGAAATTTATGGGGTCCATGTAAAATGCCCCAGCCTGGAATATCCTGCCTTTGGAAATAAGTAAGAAAAGTGAAAAGTCTCTCTGTACATGCAAATATATGCAAATATATGTGCATATTTAAATATATATAACAGAATTATCACTAAATTACTAACTTGTGAGTTTTTTTCAGAACAAGGCATTATTCAATTAGCAAAAATGCATGTTTGAACAGCAATGTTGTGAACTACTGATTATTGATGACAGTCAATTATACAAAAGACTTTTCAGTATAAATCTGCAGGTACACACCTTTTCAAGTTATTCATAATGTTTTAGGAAAGCAAACAAAAATATAATACAGATTTCTTTAGACTTGTGTGTCTGGCATATCTCTTGCTGTCAGTCAAGTGACCTGGCCAGCTGCTCATGACAGTAAAGGCTGGCTCAGTTTATGCCCCTGAGGGGGGCATAACTCAAACTGTTTGTCTCTGCAATGCAAGCACTGATACAGGAGCTCCCTTTGCTTTCCCTGAGTACCTACAAAACTTCCAGTGCACCTTAAAACTGGAGTCCCAAGTGGGATAGATTCACAGAGTATTCTGAATTGGAAGGGACCCACAAGCATCATTGTGTCCAACTCTTAAGTAAATGGCCCACACAGGGATTGAGCCCACAGCCTTGGTGTTATTAGCACTATATTCTTTCCCAAATTATGAACCAAGCAAGAGTGACTGGCACAGGTGAAGATGTCTAAAGCTGAATGAGAGGCATTCCTCCATGCAGGGCTGTGCACATCTAACCTGGGGAGGTGCAGATTTGCTGAGGTGTGCCAAGCCCCTTACTGAGAGAGCAGGTTCATCCACAGCGCTCTCACAAACCTGTGGCACTGAATCCCAGCTCCTGGGGTTGAACAAAGGTGTGTCTAAAGGGAACTCAGGGCTATGAAATAAAAGCAGTGCAGTATAGAAGAGGCATGTCGTGGAGACTTTGTGCAAAAAAACCCAACAAAACATCAAATGCTGCAATCATCTTTCTGAAGAACAGTTTGTTCTTCCACAGCTCTAGCCCTGGTTGGTTTGCATGAAGGATGGACTAGCAAGAGAACTAAGCAAGTGACTTACAATTACTAATTTAGTTACAAAGCACCTCTATGTCCTGTCTGCAGAACTTTCTGCAAGCAAAGAGGATTACCCATGGTCACTGACCTGAAATTAGTACCTGTGTGTTCATTGAATCATAGAGTAGTTTGAGTTGGAAGGGACCTCAAGTGTCACCTAGTTCCAAGCTCCCTGCCATGGACAGGGACACCTTTCACTAAATCAGGCTGCTTCAAATCCCATGCAAGCCAGCCTTGAACACATCCTGGGACAGAGCATTCACAATTTCTCTGGGCATCCACAACTCCTCTGTAGTTCAGAATTCAGTAGTGGGAGTGTGGGAGAGGGACATTTTGCAGAGGGAAGATTTAAAAGGTTCAAAGGGACACAAGAGAAGGTAGAGAGAAATGCCTCTGGTTCAGGAAAGCTTTACCCCTCAGTGCATCCCCACCAGCCAGCAGGGAGATCTGAGTGCAAACACAAGAGACACTTGAGCCAGCTTTGAAAACAATCAGCTGAGTGTTGCCTTGCAGGCTGCTGTGATGGAGAAGCAGCCCTGAAAGGAGATCACCCACGGGGAATATACAGCAAAGGTGGACAGCCCCAGCCAAGACTGTGGAGCTAGGAGAGCTGCAGCCATGACAGCTTCCCCGCTAGCTGCTCCTTCCTCTTAGCCTTCCTCACGAGCAAAGGACTGACCTGGGGCATGGACATCTCCTCTCCTGAGCCCAGGCTCACTCCCTGCAGGAACAGCCTGGTGCCCTGCTCTGGCGCACAGCTTGATGCGGATGTCTGCCTCTGGAAAGCAGGAACTGGGAACAGCACTGAAATCCCACTCCAGCAGGACATTGATCTGGTAATAACAAGCCCCTTTATCTCCCTCAGCCACAGGCTAGCTCTTAAGAGCATTAGCAAAGGGTTAATCCCTGTCACCCACTCAGCCCTTTGAGCACAAGCGTGGCCATTGTGTCACGGGGGTTTTGCAGAGCCGGTCGCTGCCCGGCACGGGTGGCAGCCGTAGCGCTGCCCAGCCGCGCTCAAGGCCGCGCTCCTGCCGTGCGCTGGGCCCGCAGCCGGAGCGCACCGGGGCGCATCCAGCAGCCGGGAGGGGCACTGCCTCGGGCTCTTCCCACCGTCCCCAGGCATCGGCAGCAGAGGCACCGGCTCGTAAACCCCGGCTGGAGAAGGTGCACAGATTCCAGGCTCCATAGAGGGAGCACTTCAGGGTCGGTCCTGTCCAGGCAGATGCATTCCCAGAGGCCAGGGGGCTGCCTGCGCTCCAGCTTCCAGGAGAGAAGGGGGTTTGACCCAGGGCATGCCCCAAGGCAGGCTCCTCTGTGACAGCGTTACACTGCCACACAGTCCAGCCTGCCTCACAGCTTTTACCTTTACTGCACGAGCAAACAGCAACATCCCTGCAGTCAGATAGAGAAAAAAAAAAAAAAAAGAAAGAAAAAACTAAAAACTCCCAAGAAACCAGCAATATTCACCGAGAACAGGGAGGAACATACCTCCTTGGTCAGCTCTCCAGGGGGAGCCAAAGAAAGGTCACTGCTTAAGAAGGATTAACCAGAAAAGTGAAGAAATGAAAGTAGTTTCTAAGCAAGATCATTAGGAGTCATGGGAGGTTGAAACAGGTTTTCCTAAGAAATCAAATAAATCCCTTGGAGAGAAGAGAGCACCGAGTCCAGAAATACCAGCCCAGCCAAAAACAAATAAAAAAAAAAGGGCTGAGAGACGGATGGGCAAACAGACCAGGATTAAGGTGTTCCCACATCCAAAACCCCATGGAGGTGACAAGAAACCTCTCTGCAAGTGCAAGGAGGGCCAGAGTACTGCTGAACTACTCCAGGTGGGAGCAAGAGCAGGTCCCACCTGGGGAGGAAGGCAAGCAAGGTCCAGCCACTGCCTGGCCCCACAACTCCCACTCAGCAGATGCCCTCATCCACATCCCTGTGTTGGGATGGGATGTGACAAGAGCTCGATCCTGTCTGACATTTTTATTTCTCCTTTATGCACTACAGTAAATCACACTAAGATGGTAAGGCCACTGCTGGGTTTTAGAAATAGAAGCTGCTCACACATCCAAGCCAACATTCCCCCCCTCAGAACCCACTGGGGCAGCCATAGGCAGCCGAGCACACTGGCTACATCTAAAGGCCACAGATACAAAAAGAGAAATGAACCAAAACTGACCCATCTCCATGCAAAGCTGTAGTTGTGCCAATGCTATTAGTGAATAACAGCCTCTAACCCTTATACCTGCAGTAAGTCCCAGGACAGGCAAGGATGCAGTACAGGAGGGGCAAAGGAGACCCACAAGCCAAGGGAGCTCCAGCAGGTGCGAGGAGGGGAGAAGACAGGGGATGCTCCAAAAGTCACCCCAAAGTCCTGCTGGTCACACAGCTCTGTACTGGCTGCTGGGGAGAGCCCTGGCACAAAGGCATTGCCTGCTCCAAAACATCTGGCTCTCAAGCACTCAGGCAGCGTGGAGCATCTTTTCTCTTCATGGGTGTACCAAGTGAGCAGGCAGGTGGGGTAGGTAAGAGCAACTTACATTCCAGGAGGCAAGAGCTGATTGCTACTACAGCCCCTCCACCTGTAAAACATCACAGCCTGAAATGACAGGCAGAGAGATGCTAAGCAGAGAAAAGGAAACACAGATTTCTCTGCAGTTCCCATAGTGGCAAAGCCAGCAGAATTGCTGCTATGAAACCCTTTGGATTCCCATGGCTCACATCCCACTCCACTGCATTGACAGAAAATCAGCCTTAGGTTCTGGCAGGAAGGAAGAGATGAGCACAGGAGGGTCTGCAGCATAAGAGTCTCAGCAGTGAGCTCGAGCATGGATTTTGGCAGATGGAGGAGGAGGAGGGTTCCTGATGTGCAGCTCCAGCACCTGGAGGGATGTTAACAGCCAGTCTCTGCAGACAGGGGCTGTAAAGGATGGATCCTAAGGCTCTGATCTTTCCCACACCTGTTTTCCTTCCCCGTGGGGCTCTGGAGGCGAGTGGCCAGAGCAGGGCTGGCAGTGCTAGGAGCAGGGACGCAGGGCTTGTGCCCACACGGAGGAGAGGCGAGTGCCGGCTGCTAGCTTTGCTGCTCAGGGCTTAATGCACTAAGAGCCCAGCTGATTGCTGCTCAGACGCCAAGGGAAACCGCAGGCGCTCGGGGCGGCCAGGCACCCAATGGTGCCGTGTTTCCCCAAACCATGACGGGACAAAGGCTCGGGAAATGCATCGTCCTTTGCCTGCTGCCCTGGAGCTGCCTGAGCTTTGCCTGGAGTGATGCTGCTGGGCCCGGGACCGCCTCGCTCGGTGCAGGACACGTCAGAAAGGGGCTGCCCAGAGACGCTGCCAACGGGACCGACGCGCAGAGCAACATCTCAGGTACTGAAATGAGCGATCCCCGCCTCTCCCTCTGCCGGGCTGCCTAGGGCCCCTCGGAGCCAGGGGGAAGGGCGCAGGGACACGGTGTGAGGGCATGATGATGCTTCTCTCGTCGGACACAGCGGCACCCCCTGTGCATGCACAGGGACCACAAGGCTTCTGTGGTGGCCACAGCAGCTCCTGTGATATGGGAGAGATGTGTCGCCCAAACCAAACCAGAAGCAATCAGGAGGCACAGGGAGGAAACTCGACAGCTGATGTTTTCCTTTGAAAGTAAAAAGTCCCCCTCCAAGTTAACATCTATGCATATGATGATGGACCAGCTGTCTGCTCAGGGTGTGGGAGCACTGAACACATCCCTACCCCTAGAGGCTGAGCTGCGACCCTTGGGAAGAAATAGAGATTTTTTTTTTAAAAAAGCACAAATAATCTCCAGCTGCTGAGGGGGATTATTTTTCTTTAATCCACTTTCCAGGGCAAAGCATGCACCATTCCCCAATAAGTGAGATATGGCCTCAGGGCTGCTGTGGGGTCACCACCCACCTGGGGCTGGCAGCAGCTCAGAGAGCCCATGTCATGCTCCAAACCGTGGTGACTATTGGCAAAGGTCATAACAACTGGGGCTGGACAATGTAATCATACAGGAGATCCAGTCCAGGCACTCAGCAGCCTCCCTGGCACTACTGAATTAACTCAGACATCTGCACTACCTGTTAACAGCACTGCTGAAATTAGAGAAAGTCTGATCTTACTCAGCCTGATTTGTTCCTTATTGGCTCCACTGGACTAGAAGCCTACACCATCTCAGTAAAAGCAGAGGGAAAGCAGACCTGTCTCTCACATTAGCTTTACTATTCCAGTTGGAATTCCCCACAGAAGTTACCCCTAAGCCAGATAAAGCACATTTCTGCCTGCAGGTTTTAAGCTTGGTTAAATTAGAGTTGATCAAAGTATTTTCCTTTAATTTAGGATATTGATACCCATGATACCTGCTACCACACCTTCTTGGCCTCATGGTAGAATATCCAGGTGGGGGAGTTGCCAAGCACATGGTCAGACTGCCATTCTTTTTGGAGCCTACCTAACTTCTGGGTCTCCCTAGGTATTAGTGCAATGCAAAAGAGATGGTCCAAGCAGGATAATTAAGTAGCTCTGAATAGCTGTGAGTTACAGACTAGTTAAAAAATTAAAGGCTGGGATGAAAAAAAGCTTTTCTCTCTAGCAGAGTAAGAGAGTAATATTTCTTTGAGTTCCAACCAACAATATTCTCCCAGAATATCATGTTATAAAAAAACATTCTCTTCCTTTCCCTCCTAAAAATTGCTCTCTCTGTAGTCCCCCTAGCCTGCACCTTTCCAGTCTCACTTCTGCTGTTCAGTAGCTGCTCACACTGGAGAGTCTGCAACTGAAAAGCTTATTTTCCAGATAAAGCTGCTAGACTTTCTAATGTATTTCCTTTGGACTATGCAAAAAAAACCCACACACACAAAAACAAACAAAAAAAAAAAAACCCAAACAAACAAAAAAACCCCAAACCACTAAACAACAAAAATGTCCCAGAGGCTTGCAGGAGTGACACAGGGGATTTAGCAGCCCTTTCAACAGCATCACTGTGGGGACGTTTGTCACCACCTACGCTTAACATGTCCCCTTCTCCCCAGTGCCATGCACAGCTCTCCCCCCGCCGCGCTATGGATACTACTACGTGGACAGAGGCTCAGGCGTGTCCCCGGGCTCGGTGCTGGTGTACTGGTGCCAGGAGGGATACCAGCTGGTGGGCAGCGAGAGGCTCGCCTGCCTCCGCCAGGACAGCACCTCATCCTGGAGCCACCCGCCGCCCCAGTGCCAGGGTAAGGAGCCCTCGGGTGGCACCCAGCCCCTGCCCCGCTCCCGGGGCTCGGGGGGAGCAGGACCTCGGGTGGGGAGGGGCAGCACCGGCCCCCACACGGGGCCTTCCTCACTCTGACCAAGGCAGCGGGGCCAGCAGGAGGTGGGGTGACCCGGCCGCCCTGAACGGGGACAAGGAAGGTGTGGCTTGACCCAGTCGGTTGCGGCCAGCACAGCTGAAGTGCCTGCCCCAGCAGCAGCACTGCAACAGCGTTTCAGGAGCTGCAGGAGGCTCGGGGTGCCAGGGCATGGATTCACCTGAGACCAGCTCAGCAGAGAACCAGACCCTCCCTCATTCCCAGCAGCTGCTGCTCAGGTCTCCAGGCTGGGTCAGAGCCTGGCACGGCTGACACCCAACTCCTGGGGCCAGGCACAGGGCGCCCAGGGCACTGCCAAAGCTTTCCCAGCAGGAGGAAAACTGAATTTCACAGTAACCGGGTACATGCTGAGCACGTGCCACTTGCAAGCGACCCTCCTTAATACTTTTTAACTTTTCTTTTTTCAATATTTTAACTTTTTTCCCTTTTTAGCTGTTTTCTTTTGCCCTTTTAAATTTTTCTTTTTTACATTTTCGACGTTTTTTCCTTTTTAACTTTTCTCCCTTTTAAACTTTTTCCCCTTTTTAACTTTATTACATTTAAGTTTTTTCTACTTTCCCTGTTTAATCTTTTTCCTTTCTATTTTTAGGGCTTAATGTCTACTACCCTTATGCTTAATGCAAGACACATCAAATGCTTTATATTTTCTGCCCCGTGTGATTATTTTATACTAATTATCTGAAAAAAAAATATGATATGTTAATACGGGTTTTTTTCCATCAACTTTCTGGTGCATTGAGCCGGCGTGGCATCACCCACGTTCACCATTAGGTTTTATAATGGTTATTACCCACGTTCACCATTAGGTTTTATAATGGTTATTACTAAATATTCCCTGGAATGTCCCTTCGGGGTTACCTGCACGGGGGACGGCGGCCGGGAGCAAGGGTGGCTCCCTTAGCCCGGCCCCGCTCACGGCCCTTGCCCGCAGCCGCCGCGCAGCCCTCGGGCACCGGGTCCCGCATGGCGGTGGCCGCCTCGCTGCTGAGCGGAGCCGTCATCCTGGCACTGTCCGTCTCCTTCGCCGTGTGCTGCTGGCGGGACAGGGCGAGGAAGAGCCGCGGCGGGTGAGTACGGAGGTGGGGCGGGAGCGGTGCGGCGCGGCGCGCTCGGCAGGAGCGAGGAGCAGCTGAAGGAGCGTCGCTGCTGCCATCTGCTGAGACACGCGGGTTGTGCCCACTCGGGACACTTGGGACCCGCTTGTGCCCTTTCACAACCCTCCCGCTCGCACATCTGGAACTATCAAGCATAAAAACAGTTAAACCACTGCTCCAAAGCCAAGGTATGCTTGACTGTGGAAGGGGTTTCCATCAGTGGGGATGCTGCAGCTGGTGATTGCAGAGGGGCTCGTTACATGCCTGAGGAATGGGATGCCATACAGAGGGACATGGATAAGCTCAAGAAGCGAGACCATGGAAACCTCATGAGGTTTAACAACCAGGTGCAAGGTGCAGCACACCTGGGTCAGGGCAACCCCAGGTATCAACACAGGCTGTGGGGGACGAACAGATGGAGAGCAGCCCCTCTGAGAAGGACTTGGGGGTGCAGGTGGATGAGGGGCTGGACATGGCCCAGGAATGGCACTCACAGCACAGAAAGCCAATTGTATCCTGGGCTGCATCCAAAGCAGGGTGAGAGAGGGGATTCTACCCCTCTGGTCTGCTCCAGTAAGACCCCCACCTGCACCCCCAAGTCCTTGTACCCCTCTTTCCATCCAGCTCTGAGGTCCCTAAAGTAACAAAGACATGGACCTGTGAGTAACACCCAGAGGATCAAAGCTGATCAGAGGGCTGGAGCACTTCTATGAGAAAGGCTGTGAGAGCTGGCATTCAGGCAGCAGCAAAAGCTCCAGGAAGATCTTACTGCAGCCTTGCAATACTTGATGGGACCCTACAAGAAAGAGGGGTACAAGCTTTTTAACAGGGCCTGTTATGATAGGACAAGGGGCAATTATTTTAAAGTGAAAGAGGATTGGCTAAGGTTGAATATAAAGAAAATGGGTTTATAATGAAGGTGGTAAAACACTGGAACAAGTTGCCCAGAGAGGCTATAGATGCCCCATCCCTGAAAATATTCAGGGTCAGATTGGATGGAGCTCTGAGCAACCTGATCTAGTTGAAGGTGTCCCTGCTCCTTGCAGTGGGATCACTTTAAAGGTCACTTAATTGTTCTATGATTCTGTGAGCCTGGTGATCTACAAAAAGCTCCCCATTATCAGAGGAAGAAGGGACCAGATAGTACATGGAGGATGGTTAATAGGAGTATCACTTTTCTGAGGCTAACTTCAGTGCACAGCCCAGGGCTGGGGAGGGAAAAGAGGACCACTCTTCTCTGGAAATAGCTGGGAGAAAAGTCATGGTGGGAAGCAGGACTGGACAAACAGAGGTAGCAGGACCACAGTCACAGAGAACCATCTCTGCAGCAACACCGCCCAGTTTGCCTGGCATACACTGCAGTCCAGCAAGGGCTCTTTTTTATCCTGGGCAAAGGGCACCGGATACAAAAGTAACAGGGACCATGCAGCCTAGGAGTACACCTTAACCAAGAGCCTAACTCATTATCAGAAGTGCACAAGGACAAGGAGAAAAAAAAAAAATCCCTGCAAGCAAGAGAGAGCATCTCAGTCTTTTAACAGGCACCAAGCACACCTCTCCCCACAAGCCTGCTCTTCCCTGGGTGGTGCAGCCCTTTTCTGCGGGGCTGAAATAGCGTCAGTCCTTTCCTCTGGGAACACAGGAACGGGGTAAAAATCACTGGGTGACAGCGTTGCCTTAGGATACAAACATGCCAGGTCTTTCCAGGGGTGTGAGCAAATAGAAGCCCGACCGCAGAGCCCAAAGCAAGCACCTGCATGGCATCTCTCTCACCACCCGGCAGGCAGCAGCAGCAGCGAAGGAAAGTCAGAGGATGGAAGCGTGGCCCCTCCACGGCCGAGAGGGGCAGGAACGCTTTTGGAAGACTCAAGCACTACCACCGGCGCGATTACCACCTCTCGGCCGTCTCCAGCTCCGTGTTCCCAGGGGCATTCGCAGGCTGCGATAACCTGGCTTTCCACAGGTACGGTTCAGCACCAGCCCCTGCCGCTGCCTCCCAAGCTCCTCACACAGGGACGAGCTGCTCTCAGGCTTCCCGCAGGCAGGAGCAGCCACCTGTAGAACAGCTCAAGTCCTTGAGCAGTCAATCCCCTACCTCACCCTCTGACATGCTCCCCACCTAGCCCCGACAGCAGTGAAATAATCCTTGCACCCGCTGCTCTTTTCCAAGCGGGCGGGAAGCCGGAGGCCCGGGGCTCCCTTTGCCCTGCCTCAGCGGCACTGGGTAGGCTGCAGGCTCCTTACCATGGCCTGTCCCGCTTGCCTTTCCCAGCAGCCCAGCCCAGCAGCCGAAGGTGCCCGCGGGAAGATGGCGCTGCGAGGCCCCGGCGCCGCTCCGGCCCGGCCCCGCCCCGGGCAGCGGCCTGCCCTGCCAGCTGCCCCGGCACGGCCCACGGCTGCCCCGGCACGGCCCACGGCTGCCCCGGCACGGGCACGGCCTCCTGCTGCCCCTCGGCTGCACCGGCCTGGAGGAACACAAGCTCTTCAGCAACTTCGGAAAGCCGGTTTGAGGATTTAAACTGCCATTCCACTTCCTTTCCCCCCTCCTCCCCTTTAAACGCTATTAAATCCTTGAGCTCGGGAAAGCATTTCGGAAGAGCCAATTACTGCAACCTGGGTTTTCAAATAGAGAAAACCTGACACTTTTTAATATAATCCTTTTATTTCCCTCTCCTGCCCAGCAGTGCACGCTTCAAAGAGGAGTTTCCAGGTTATAAACTTCTTAAGTCAAGTCTGAGCAGCCCCAGCTTAACCTAAAGTCTATGTATAGACTTCTGGGTTTTGAACATGAGTCTGATTTTCTGTTTAGGGCTCTTTTAAAGGCTGAAAGTGTAAACAGTTACCAGGAACAAAGAATGAGATTAGATATCTGGAAGCATTTACAATTAATTGCAGTTGAATATAGATAGAGACTTAAAGGGTTTTTTCGTTGGCATTCAGAAGTCACCATATCCTCCCACTTCTATATGGACAGTCTTCGACTTGGAAGATGTACTTGGAAGAGTACAAAGCTAGCCAGTCAAGGGGAAGACATGAATTTATCTTTCATACAAAGAATCTAGCACATCTGAAAACAAACAAACAGAACAACACCCCCTCTGAAAGAAAAAAAAAAAGAAAAAAGAAAAAAGGAAAGAAAAAAAACCCAACCCAACTCTTGGGGGGTTTTTCATCTCTTCTCTCCAGCATTAGAAATTCAAATCACCTGTATCAGGATCCATAGCAGGACTCAAAGAGCTAACCATCAATTGCATTCAGAAAGCAATGACACTGTATTCGTGTCCAACATCTCCTGGGTGGAAGTCCAGGGGCATGCTCCAGGAGCACATGCAGAGCCTGGCCAGGCAGCTCTAGGACACCTCAGCCCCTGTTTGCACCCCAGGACACAGCTGTGCCCTGCAGCATGCCCGAGGCACTCTGGGCACACGGGCTTGGTGAGTACTGTGGCATCAGGTCTGTGCAGAGACACTGCTGGGACCTCAGAGGTGCTGTGGTGCTAGAGGAGCGGCTGGCAATAAGAAGGAGCACCCCTTATAAATATATAGAAAATGCATGCCCTGCTGGCTCAAGGATCCAACACGTGACACTCATGCAGTCCTGCTACAAAGGCTGGGAGTTTTAGTCTGCTGACTTCGTTTCTATCAACATTTGCATTGCATTTCAAGGAAAGAAGCCTTAAAAAGATGCAAGGCATCACTTCCTTGTGATAAGAGGACATTTGATAGATGTTGATACTGCTGCCACTTTTCCCTGGAATGAGGGTTAGGGACACTGGTTTTTCTATTTCTAATAATAATAAAGGAATCTATTTCAATTTCATCTCCTATGTAATTTTTTTTTTTTTCACATGAGCAAGCTATGGGAAGTCTGGAAGCAGGTAGTAAAACTTTTACAGGTCCCTATAGAATATTAATCCCGATGTTTCCGGGTTTGGTGTGCCTGGCCTCGTCTGGCCCTTGCTGCTGGGCCAAAGGCTGCAGCTGTGGTGTTTCACCTCAGAGATACCTTTGGCTGGCTGGATGCTGCAGCTGGGCACTCGGAACAAATCCAGGCAAAGTAGGAATTCAGTTTACCTCTGGTGGAAAAGGTTCAGGCGACAGTGAAAAGAGCGGATTCTATCGTAGAGTCTTAATCCAGAGTTTTATTTCAGGGTGGTAGACCTCTGAATGTTTTAACAGCTCACACTAGAACACCTGACTGCATGGTCTCGTGTCCTTTTAAGCCCTGGGGACAGGGGGAGGGAAAGGGACAGCTGAGGCACCAACCAGGTGTGAGGAGGGGAAGGCTCAAGGGACAAAGACACTTGGACAGGCCAATGAGCCCAGACCTGAGGGGCATCTTTTGAACTTCTGCCAACCACACCACGACCCTGCTGGAATGTTAAGATTGATGGACAGCTCTTAGGCAGGAGGGCAAAAGGGGGAGGGGAAAGGTTGGCACACCTGAGAGGCTGGGATAGGTGAAACAGGAAATCACACTGCAACAGATCCCTGGAAAATGATGATGTTGGCAGTGGCCATTTACCTGCAACTGCACAAGAAGGAAGAAAAATCTTTCGTTCTCTTAAGGCAACTGATGCCTTAGAAAGGACAGAGAAAACAAGACCTGCTGTGAGCTTCCCTTCAGCTCACATCCTAACCTTACCTTCTCCTCCCTCTTCTTCCAGCCAAGTCTAATGCACAGGAAGGGGAATAATCCCATTTCAAGGTAAACTGTTCAAAAGAAAAATTGAATAGGATGGGAATGAGACTTTTCCTATCTATTTCTTTCTCTGTTCCTCTCCCTTGTTATGTTTTAATGAATCCAAAAAACCTCACTACAATCTTCTCTCTCTCCAAAGAGATTTTTGTTCAAAAAATATATTTGGGACTTCTTGGATCTGAGTGATGCTTTAAAACCAAAAGCGTGATTTTTTTTTGCTACATAATATTAGAGATTGACACCTGCTTTCACTATAAACTGAAATGATGCACATTGCAGATATAAAAATCTTTTGCCAAACATGTCTAGAAAGTTGCTGATTTGTCAGCAACTTCACTTCACATGAAGTGTCATGACTAAAAGCTGGCATTTTCAATAAAAAACTGACAGTAGTTTTTTGTACAGACAAAATTGTCAACTTGAATCAAACATTTTATACAATTGGTATTTAAAAAATTATTTACTTGACAAAATCGAAAAGTTTCCTTGGAGTAACATTTTCCTGACTTTTTTTTTTAAATGCATGCATGCAAACTCTGCTTCCTAACAAAACTCTTTGATCCCAAATCATTGTCCTAGCCAAATTTCTCCAGCAAGAAAGAGCACACAGTCTTCCTCAAAAGTCATCTCAAGTAGCAGGAGAACCAAGAGAAGAAATATGGGTTAAGGGCAGGACGGTCAGCTCTATACAAGTTTCCCTATCTACCCTTTAGTCTTTGCCTCAGCTCCTCGGACCAGCACAGCAAGAGCTGAGTGAAAATGTGAAAAGCCACACTCAGCTTCAACTCAGGAAGGCACCATCAGTGAGGCAACAAGAAGCACAGTTTGCATTTATTTACCAAATGAGGAGGGAGGAGGAAGGCAACTCTATAGAAGCTTCAAGTAATTTGTAAACTGGAAGAAGCAAACCTCTTAGACTATAATCCCATGCATTCTTGCCATGTTACATAGAGGTTCCTGTTGGAGCCAGCATCCACTGAACCACATATATCACCTTTTTTAAAATTTTAAATTATATACATTCAATATTCTGCAGAGAGCTGGACCTTGGAACTGAAGGAAACCATCTGAAGTGGGATGGAGATAGCTGCAAGGCCAACTCATTGCCCATGCTGTCCCAGGCAAACCTCACAAGCAGTAGCTTTCTGCTGAGTGTCTGAACAAAGCATTCCCAGTTGGTTCTTTTTATAAACAGGATTTTAAGCTTCACACTCCACACTGTAAACTTCAGCCTGCATGCTTATCTCAAAAGAGCTAAACAAGCTTTGGTCACAAGTTAAAATTCTCCCGTGAAGGCTGGTGTACCAGCCTCCTGTGACTGTTCAGCACTGGCAGAAGAGATCTCAGACTCTCTGGAGATCTGGCCAAGATTAGTGCTGGGACCTGTAACATCCAAATACTAAAGGTATGAAATTCTAAAAACACACTCATTGTGAGCTTGAAAACACTGGCCACCTTCTGGCAGTACAAGCTTTCTAGAGTAACATTATAAGTGCTGGTAGGAAAAGGAAAGAGCTGAGCAAGTCTCATTTTCTCTCTATGCACCTCAAACACACACATTATTTGTCAAAGTTTTAAGTCTGAGGACTGGGAAAAAGAAATAGCAATCTAGCAAGATTTCACAGGAGACAACAACAGTAACTATGTGATGCCTGTATCCCACTGAAAGACTCACCTGCGTTGTAGGAGATGGAACCTCCTGACCATCAGATGTCAGGCAGATCACTCTCCCACAGATTTTAGATTAAAAAGGACTTTTCTGTACTGTTTTCCTCTGCAGTGATACTATCTCTGTTCAAATAACTTCCACACCTAAGGCACTGCATCAGACCCCCCTAGACCAGTACTGTTCATCAGCAAAGCCAGTAACAAATCTGCAGCTGCCAGGTCACCCAACTCACCTCAAACCCTCACAATGCAGCAATTCTGAGCACCACAAGTCACTCCAGCTCCCTGAACTTGTATGGCAACAACTTTGTATGGCCATTTCCATCTGAAGAGCCCTCAATTTGCCACAGAAACATAACAGCAGTGTGTCTTGGGCAAAGGCATAGCCCAGAAAAGTAGGGAAGGTGACACCTCACTCATTAACAATACTCTTGCATGTGGATCACAGCATCCTCAGGCTATGCCTTTTCTTACACTGCAACCCAAAGCTATGATGATACTTCACATTCTTATTCTTTAGAAGCTTTGTTTATGGTCTCAGCTATTAAGAGAGCTCAAGAGCTCCTTCCTATTGCTGCCTGGAATCAAAAGACAAAAACTTTCCAAAAATTATTAAGAGAGGTAAGATAAAAAGCAATTCTTGAATGAAAGCTTTTGGGTGCGCAGATATGGCTATATACACACCTATGATAAAGGATTCCTACCACTTTTATAAGTGCAATTACTCATTATATCCAGCAGTACATCTCATAGATCAGTTGCCCCAGTAATCCACCCTTAGGTCAGCCCCAGGGCTTCTTTGCCCTATTTCTTGTTATGTCTCATGTTCTGGTGGAAAACAAGACGTCCTTGTCAGAAATTCTCTTTTTAAGAATAAGACTAAACAAAATTTCAAGAATGTGTTAGAAAGGTTTAGCTTATTGTTCTAAAATGTGAGGGGAGAAAAGGTACTAGAAACCATACAACTGTATCTTAAAAATCTACAAAGCTACAAATATATGAAAAAGCTAAGAATCTTTGGGCATGGCTATCAGTTGAACATCCCAAAGAAGGAAAAAAATGCTGAGATAAGGGCAAAGAGGAAGGAGCACAAGCTCTTACATCTGCATCTGCATTCAGCTGGAACAGATGACCATACACCAGTGAAGTGGCAAGCACATCTGCAGCTGGCCATGCAGCCACACACTACTGGAGATGTAAAGCAACAAGCACTCAAAGCACAGCTTCATGCCAAATGCCACTTTACAGTACAGGCTCTGGCCACACTGAGAACTCCAGCTGGACTGGAGGAGAGGTCATCCCCCTCAAGACATTACAAGTACCTATAAGCCCTTCAAAGTCAGGCTGTGACAACCCCAGTCCCCCAACCCTTCAAGCACTCTGCCTGCCACCTCTCAGCTTCTTGACACACCTCAGTTCTGAGCAGTGAGCTTTTATACCAGCACAACAGCTTTCCCCAGAGGGAATTAGCCCCAAGCAATGCAACACCTGCCAAGCACTGGATTTCTGTGTGCTAGAGACCAACACTAGTGCCAAGCTCCTTTGCAACTAAGGCAACTTCCACATGTTCTGAGGAGAGGGATGAACAATAAGTACCCAGGAACCACAAGCTTTTAAAGTGTATTTTTCTAAGCTCTTTTACAAGCATAAGGATGGAAACTGATGCATGACCATTTCCTTCCCACCAGAAGAAAAAAAAGCCAGAAATCTCCACAGCAGCATGACAACTCCACCAAATTATAAAAAACTCCAAACTAAAACAGAACAAACAAAACCACAAAGCCAAAACCATCCCCCATTTTCCCTAAAATCCAACATCTTCAATGTTTATGATTATATGAGCATCTAAGGGGAAAAAAACTTACTGAACAAGATTCTGTGATGGACAAAAAGAAAAACAGAAGTTGAGTTCAGGAAATCCTCAAACAGGGACAAGGAAGGTGTGGCTTGACCCAGTCGGTGCGGCCAGCACAGCTGAAGTGCCTGCCCCAGCAGCAGCACTGCAACAGCGTTTCAGGAGCTGCAGGAGGCACGGGGTGCCAGGGCATGGATTCACCTGAGACCAGCTCAGCAGAGAACCAGACCCTCCCTCATTCCCAGCAGCTGCTGCTCAGGTCTCCAGGCTGGGTCAGAGCCTGGCACGGCTGACACCCAACTCCTGGGGCCAGGCACAGGGAGCCCAGGGCACTGCCAAAGCTTTCCCAGAAGGAGGAAAACTGAATTTCACAGTAACCGGGTACATGCTGAGCACGTGCCACTTGCAAGTGACCCTCCTTAATACTTTTTAACTTTTCTTTTTTCAATATTTTAACTTTTTTCCCTTTTTAGCTGTTTTCTTTTGCCCTTTTAAATTTTATTTTCTATTTTAATTGTGATTAAATCAGGTCTTTCAAGACACTGCATTTACAACGCCACATACGTGCTGACACTTGATTTCTAACCAGGCAATGAAAGTTTTTAAAGGAAAAAGAATTCATGCAATGGCTCTTCACCTCAGCCAGAAGGTGACATTTTATTCCTTGCTGTATCTAGAAAAAACATAATTCCCTTGCTTGATATTAGAAAGATGGGGAGGGGAAGCCATAGGGCAGGAACCCTTACTATCAGTCCAGCATTGCTCACCCTCAAATTACTACACCTGAATTGTAAATGTGTTTAAAAATGCCATACAGCTTCTTATACCAACACATTCATGGCCAACAATCCCCTTCCTTCCCTCAACACATACTCATGCACATTTTGGAAGAGAAGTCTGGCCCATCCTTTACACATTATCTACCAAATGTGTTGCCAGTCCTGTGTCACCAGCCTTTCAGTCAAGCACTGTTCTTTGCTTAACACATGAAAGAGTTGCAAGTATCCATACAATATAAGAAACAACAGACTGTGAACTAAGACAATCACACTGATGTTCTCTTTTCAGTAAATGTTCCTGTATAGAATTTCTTGCCATAGGAAAATTCCATCAATTGATGAAAAAATATAACCAAAACCACACCAAAAACAAACCACCAACAAAAAAAAAAAAAAAAACCCACGTTCCTCCCCCTTACCAGTAAACCCAAAACTTCAGGAGAAAAACCCAGGTAAGCTCCACACAGCTGAACAGAGCAACACCAGGTTGGTTCCCAACTGAGGGGATGAAGAATCCACATCAGATAGTGGACACAAAAATAGGCTCAATGTGACAAAAGCTGCACCCAGCACATATCAGTCTGATCACTGATACACCTTACTGTTGGAATGCCAACGTTACCCACCAAGAAGTCTTTCTTGGGGACGCAGCACCATAAGGAGAAGAAGGCATTGTAGTTGCAAACTTTTTCCTGAAGGCTGAGAGTTTGTTGGTAGGCCAACCACACCAGGTGCTGCATGGCAGCAGGGAGGAAGTGTCTCCAAGGCAGCTAAAACCTGGTTTCCAGTGGCAGCAGACCATGGGCACAGGGCTGCCACAGCACCTCCTAAACTGCAACAAAGGGACAAGTAAAAAACTGAAGAAGGCAGCAGCTTCAGGAATTGCTGTGGTACATAGAAAGCAGTTGGAGCAGCTTTGGGAGCCTTGCTAATTTTCAGAGTCAGGAAGGGCATCCTTCTAAAACAAAATGTTAAAGGTGGAAAAATGCCTATCAACTGTGGAAGTAGACACAAAAAAAATCCAAACCAAAGATGAATTATATCTCCACCAACACCTCCAGCAGACAGTTCCTGCTGGGCTGCACCCCCAGTTCACTGGTACCAGTAGGCACTGCCATAGATGAGGCCATTCCAGTCTGCAGCACTTCTCTTTCCACCAGCAGCAGTTATAGGAAATGGCTGGGTGACAAAAACATAGTTTACTTTTTGGGGAGCACTGGCATCAAAGGGTGTGCACATTCCCCCAGGTAACTAGGGCACATGACTCATCTGCAGCAATGCTGACAGATCAGAAACAGCACACACAGGCCCTTAATACAGAGTAATAAATCCAGCACTAACATGGCAATGCAAGTGAGAGAAGAGCAAAGGCACGTAGCCACCAAGTGCTGCTTTGTGTAACAGGATATTTAGAAACATTGTGCAGATTCAAGACCTTTGCTCCTCTGTCCAGTGGCTGATTCAGCATTTGTTCCCACTTCCTGACAGGCCAGTTCCCCACCCCATCCCCATTTACGGTTCACAGTTCATCAGTGGAAATTCCCTTCCTTGCCCCTGCCCGCAGCCAACACTTTCAGAAGGCGGCCAGCCTGAACTGTACTGCTCACATCAGGTGAGAGTCCTTGTGCACAGGCACCTTTAGAATTCCAGGCTCTCTGCTGCCACCCCCGTAAGCTACATCAAACAGCAGCCCAACCACAAGGTTAACAGGTTTTAAGTATGTCTGCTTGCAAGTATAAAAGCTTACTGGAGGCCTTCTGTCCATTAAGAGCTCTTCATCCTCTGTTGTGCAGTGACATATTTTAAATTTCTATGCAAGGCTGTTGATGAACACAGGGAATTGTAACAAATTCTCTGCCATATCTTCAGGCATATTATTGTATGCTATCCACCCCAAGTGCCGTGGCATTTAATTCAGAAAATACAAACAAGATTTTCATGCTTCAGATTTAAAATGATAGCACCAATAACAGTTAGAGACTGACTGCCTCGAGCTATTGCCATGAGTAAAGACAACAGAATCCCTTTAAAAGATTTAAAGTGTTATGCTTTTTCCACCCTTCAGTACAGAAGTTACCATACAAAGCAGTATTTCCAATGATAAAGTAGTTCTGGTTTAGATGAATAAGAAAACCCCAAACATGCAATGGCATACACTTTTTACCAGATGCAGTAATTAAAAATCCAAGGTTAAAAAAATCAGAAAGCAAACATGAAGTCATCATCAAGTTTTCTGTTTTATTTAAGATTTTAGTTTTAATTCTGAAGAAAGAGGTACATTTCCTTGGTTTTAGTTTTAGCGTCAGGTTATAACCATGTTTATTTATCTGTTTCTTTTTTCCTGTCTTTTCAATACTGCACAAACGTCCAGAAACTACAGGGTTAAGTAAAAGCTGCAGGCAGAGGAGGTCAGAGGTTGCTCCTGATGGTGATCATGTGGCCCCAATGCAGTGCTATCCCAGAGTGCCCAAATCAGGTGAATAGTTTTTAAAAAAAAAAAAAAAGAGAGACTGACAGAGGAGACAGAAAGACTGAAGTAAATATCACTCGTGTTTCAGCTGCTTATAATTATATTACGTATATGCTAGGTATTAAATCTGTGAATACTTTTAAAACATTAAAGTTTACTTGAAATCTAAAGCCAAAATTAAAGAAAAATCTTATTCTCCCCTCTTTAAACCACTCTAGCAACATGCCAGTTACTCATAGCTATAAGTGTTTTGTCTTTCCACACACTTCATGTCAAACTCTGACTGATGCAATAAAATCCCCTGCTCAAAAAAAAAAAAAAAAAACCAACAAAAAAACAACCAACCCCAACATAGCAATTTCCCTGTGTAGTGCCACACTGAATGCAAAATAAATGCCGGGCCACTGCTTGCCCCACATGTTCAGTAACTTCATTTAAATTAAATACCTTTTTTATGTTCTTGCATTTGATTCTGCATTGCACTTTTCCCCCTACTGCAGATTGACACTTTTCCACTAGGCAGAAATACTCATGTGCAAAAGACGTAAGACAGTAATATTCTTAATATTCTCCTGAAGCATTGAGACTGCATTTTGATTTCTCTCTCTTTTTTTTTTTTTCTTAGAATGGTTAGAAAGTATTTCAAACAGTGTATTTCAAACACTGTTTCTGCAGAAACTTAACAAAAAGAATGGTCATGACCCTGTGATGGCATTGCATTTGGGGGGGAAGTTTGATCAGGAACTGGATTCTTCAGAAAGAAAGATATGACAGGGAACAGTAGGGCGTGGGGAGGAGTCAGGGTGGGACACTTCCTGCATTTCTAACGTTTTGGGTCTTATTTTTCTTTTTTCTTTTTTTCTTCCTTTCCTAATGACGATCCAGCGCTGAGCTCTGTAGTAGATCTGTGGGGGTTTTACTGGGGGGTCTGAAGGCTGTCTGAAAGCCTGGAGGTGGGGAATGGAAGCTGGTGGGGTTTGAAGGAGGAGAGTAGGGATTCCAACTGGCTCTGTGCAGAGGGATCTGTGTGCCGAAGGGGTTACTGTGGTGCGTCTGTGATGGCGCTGCACTGGGGCCGTCCACCTCTGTGAGGGCCTGAAGAGATTTTAGCCAATGTGGAGGATTGTCATCTTGAAGAGTGTCTAAACTGTTTCCTGTGGAGGCTGGGATACCTAAGAAAAGAAGAAAAAAACAAGGATACAGGCAAGTCAGAGGAGAAGCAACAAACTGACCATGAAGGAGGTCAATTTAACCTAGCAAAAAACAATGAAGAAACATTATTAGTTTGTACAGAAAATGCATTTTACATTATTATGCATAATTACTCTGCCCAAAAAACATTTAACATTAAACCGAGAGAGGAGAGAGTTCACCCTCAGAGCACTTCTTCAGAAAACACACATTTTTCTATCAAACATTCTGCTCAAGAACTGCCTCCTTGTCAACACGACCTTACACTAAGCTGCCAGTACACTCATGCTTCACCTTTTATTCTGCCTACTTGACTCATGCTTCAGCCTCTCTAACAGGGAGACACAACCAGACAGCCTTATAAAAGAGAGCTTTATAAACAAGTGGAGTATGTCCCTTTTTAAATAACCAAGTCCAGTGATTGCCTCCAGTGCCTCAGGACCAGCGACGCACATACCGGACATGCCATCCAGCAGAAGGGACACCTTATAGATTGACCCTACAGGAAAGCACTGATCCACCTGACTGCCTGCAAAGGTCCTGGGCATGCATTGCAAAGGCCTAAGTGACGCTCTGTTATACCTAGAGGTTCCACAAAAATTCCTGGACCCTTGAGGTTTTGTGGATGGAAGCTGGAAGAGACCACCGCATACTGACTTTTTTTTTTTTCTTTTTTTTTTTTTTTTTTTTCCAGATGTAAATCAGTTTGTGCCAAATACCCATTGGATGGTTTGCCAGTGGAGCTGAAGGAGTGAGAAACGGTTACCTGTGATGATTGCGGGGTCCATCCAGCTGCCAGGGCTGTCCCAATTCAGGCTGTCGGTGGTGGCAGTGTTGGACGTTGGTACACTGTGGTTGGCGTTGGAGGGGGAAGAAGCATTGGGCAGTCCACCAAAGTTGATGTTAATGTTCGGTAGAAGTGCCCTTAGCCCGTCCTGCCATTCCTTCATATTTAAACTCTCTACAGAACTGCTGTTGTCTGGGAGATTTACCAACAAAAAAAATGAAAGATAAAAAAATAAAAAGCTGAAGTTAGAAACAGATGTCCTTGTTTGGTGGGGTATGGGATTTTGCTTTTACTTTTTAAGCTAATCATTTAATATTTTCCCTGTCCAAAACCTAGGGTCAGTGTTTCCATGATTGATGAATTACTCAGAGGGGCTGGCAGGTTTTAAACAAAGTGTAAGGGAATGGGAGAAAGATATAACTCCTCCCCCAATATGTATTTCCCCATTTTGATTCAGAGACTCGAATAATCAAGGACACAGTGGCTCTCCCTCTATTAGTAACAGGGGAAAATCTACCAGGTACTTGATGAGAATAACTGCTGCAATTTGGCTGTTTTATTGATGGGCAGCAGGCTCAAAAGGGTGATGTGCACCAAAATGAAGAAAGGCTAGGTAGGGCTTTGCAATAGAAATGGAACCAGGGAGGCTGAGAAAAATCACAGATGTCTTTTGTTTTGTTACAGCTTGCTCATTCAGAGCCCTAGAGATGTTCTTCCGAAGGAAATGGTAATGAAGTTGGAGGGAGTGAATTTTCCTCTTGCAGTTGAAGAACAGTAGTGAAAATTCCTTAAAGACCTTCCAGAATAATTTCTGACACAACAGTATCCTCAAAACTTTGGTAACAAGCAAACCAGCCAGACACCAAAGCAGTCAAGTCTCAACTACTTGCCTCAACATTTCAAGACATATTGGTAAAGGACAACAGGATAATGTGGCTACAGCAAATGATCCCTCAACACAAAAATCACACCATGCTATCTAGAACAGACTATCTGGTTCTGTGATCCATCTCTCGTTTTAAGTATCTCAAAGCAGGACAAACCAGACATGAGCATACCAGTATTTATCATCCCATACAGCAAGTCATACTTTATTAGCTTGTGGTCAGTTTTATTTGGAAGGGAAGAATTAGGCAGTATGTTGGCACATGCTTGTCTTTTTGACAAATACCTAGAACACAACCTTTTTTTTTTTTTCCCCCCAAACATCTCTGCCTGTCCTGATTGAGGAAAGGACCTTGATCTGAATCAGAATTGTTATAAAGAGATACTTTGCTAAAACTGCTACTTCATCAACAACAGAACAGATTTAAGTCCTCCTGGAAAATTAGAGGATATCACTAACTCACAACCTTATTTTGGAGAGTAAAGAAAGCAGTCTCAATTGCTATCAAAACCTGCCCTGGCAGTTTTTGTAAAGCTGAATGTTCAGAAAAAAGTGGCGCCCTGAGCAATCACCTTTTAGTAACGAGAGGGGGAGAAAAAATCCCCAAAACCAAACAAGAAAACTACTTGAAATCCTGTCATTTCACAGCTCCTCCTTTTTTCCTTTGCAACACTATTGCACATAAATAGTGTTTTTCATTTATCTTTCCATTTAAAGAATAAATGCTTTAAAGAATTCAGTGCCACACGTTTTTCATCAAAACCTACAATCCTGAGATTAAAAATAATAAATCAAAGTTTTAGAAAGTATTAGTAGAAAATGTCCTCAAGAGATATGGTTCACAATCCTCTAGAACATCCATAAGCCCATTTGAAACAAGTTCTAAATTAACTTTTTGGAACAAATGCAGCCAGGTCACGATCACAGAAATAAACGCAACAAATTCTGCATTGTACACCATTAGTTTCCACTTCTTTTCCTCACAGCTGCTTCAAAAAGCTTGTACAAAGAAACAGCTCTGTTTAATTATTTACTTCTACTGCAATGCAAAAAGCACACAAAAATGCTTACTGCATAAGCAAACATACTCATCTCAACACCTGTGTGCTGGGGATCTGGAAAGGTCTCAGTCACCAACTTTACTAACCTCCAACACGCCCTCAAAGCTCTTGTGCAAGAAAATGAACCTGTGGTAAACTACTGGCAACATGTCATCGAGGAAGACTAAGACAAAGTCTGCAGGATGTTATAAGGAACAGGATAGGTAAATTAATGTCATAGGGCATTAGGTCTCCTTGGGCTAAGAAAATATGTATGTTTTTGTCATGTTATTCTCCATGTAAAAAAGACATAATACAGCACACATAAGGGTCAAGAAAGCTAGCAAGTGTTTAGATACAAGACTCATGAAATGGAAAAGGCTGGCACTTTGTGGAGGAAACACTGGCACTTTGAGGAAACACTGCTGTCTGAGACAGGCATAGTGCACCACTGCTGTGTATCCTCTCTAACACAAAACAACAGGAAATAATAAATTGAGGAAGACTGTTTTTTACCTCAACTGTCTGAACAAAATCTACTTGGATTCACAGAAGTCAAGAGATGAAAGGCCTAAAAGGATTCAGTACCTACCAAAATGGTGTTGTTTGCTATCTATGAGAAAGTCAGTTTGATAAAATCTTGTGCTCCTAGGTATACAAGTGACAAAATAGAGAATTACAAAAAATTTATTGTCTTTTCCAAACAGGTGTGCTTGTGAGGCTTCAAAGCAAGCCAGGACAAAAACACTGGCCCCTGACACAAAAAAAAAAAACCCCAAGCACCTCTTTGCTGAATTCTGGCACGTTTTAAACAGCCTAAGCGAAAATGCAAATCTACCCCAGAGACAGAAGTTACTTCTACTAACTGAAGGAAAACCATTTCTTCAGAAATCATTACTCATCCATCAGCTGGTTTGTTCTTCCTGTTAAATATGTCTATGCTTCATGATGAAGCTAGGACCATAGGTAAAAATGAGAAAAAGCTAGTTCTCAGTTAATACAGATGTATTTAAATGGGCATTTGCATATTATCTTTCCCTATTTCTAAAGTTAACTGGTTGGAAGAAGTAATTTTCTGACTATTAGCAGACCTTACAGTTGGACATTACAATCTAGGGGTGTGAACAACCTAGGGGTGTGAGAACCAATACAACAGTTTCCCTCTCTTGAGTAAAAATGCTGTCTCCTTCCACAGGCCAATCTTAAAAGGCTTAAAGCAGCATGCCCACTGATAGTGGGAAAACACAGAAGAAAACAAGGTAAACCCCATATGACTGCAAAGAAAGTGTTTTATAAACTAAGATAAATATGAGATTCCTCCCCTCATGCCCTTTGTCTCCCAAAACACAGAATAACCTGGTGAAGCATACTGAAAGCAGAACTATTTACATGAAAAACATTCTCAAACACACAGCCTGCACTCTGGTCTTCCCTCAATGTACATTTCATAATCCTGTCCGGTCCAGTGGAAACTTGTGTTTACAGGGGTGAACAGATCCACACTTCTAGCACTGAAATTTTCCTCTGTCTGAGGTCGTATGTTAATGTGAAATAAAAGCACTTGTATGTAAAATTTGCAAAGTCAACCACTGTCTTAGAATGAGAAAAGAAAGAAAAAGCATCACAAATGCATCTTGTCCATCCAATCTAAATAAAAAAACATTTGAAGTTAACTTAAGAAAAAGAATACATTCTGAGAAGCCTGAACATTAATTTGTATAAAACTAGTCACTTAATGAATTTCTAAATAAAATCATGGCCCCATTATCACATCCCACCAGACAGTCAAGTAGTTTTACCTCATTCTCTACCTGCAATGCCTTAACACTCTTCCTTCAAAGCAGGCAAAGCAGTGTGTATTTGGGGGAGAGGCCATGAAGAGGATTAATGGCCAAGCCAGAATACTGTTCTGTTGCACATAATCAGTACTTCTGAAGATGTTTGCACAAGTGTCTGCTGCACTGATACAGGCTGTTCTGTGACTTCTAAAATTCTGGCAATGACACTGCAATGAAGACCCAAAGGTGTTTCAAATTTGGCTGTGCCACTTTGGTGACACTGACACACTCAATCTTTTACATTGATGGGATAGCACAACTGCCAGTTTTCTTGGTGTGAGACAAGCCCACTAAAATGAATATTCCACCGTGACTAGATAACTTCAAATCATTGCCCAGTTTTGACACAAGCCTATGGTAAAATCCAAAGCAAAATTCACCCAGTACATGCTTAAGTAAATAACCAATAGGAAAAATCACAAGACTGTTACATTACAGGTAAAGCAAGAGCATTTCTTGGCTCTACCTAACTTGCATTCCAAGCCATTACAAAAGCCTATTTTCATGCTAATTGAGTAAACACATTAAATACCTTCACCTTCACAGTACTAAATATTCTAGTCCCACTGAAAAGCAAACAGTGCTGCAAATCTTGGTTGCAACTATTTATTTTTAAAGAACCCATCAGTATGTCATATGTGTGACCAAGACACACAGTGTGTCAAGTACAGAAGGTAGTCAAATAAGCAAAATAAAATCAGAGGAAATCATCATATGAGAGAAAAATAAACTTCTGGCCTATGTGACATACCAGACTGCAAAGAATGGCAACAAAAGAAGCAAAGAGACTACCAAGGTATATTCAGTAATAGAATAGCTATTTCAACAACCTGTCTGTAAAAAGGGCCTTGGGAAATCTTCAAAGACGCTGTACAACAAATTTTGAAGCCAAAGAAAAATGAGAGAAAAAAAAAGAAGAGGAAGGACCACCAGGAGTTCACCAAGAGTCTTTCAACTCAGTTAGAAACAAATGGGGCCACCAGAGAAACATACCCTTTCAAGTGACATCTCTGATCCCAGGCTCTGCCTTGTGCTACCATGTTTAGAGACTGTAAGTGTTTTCCCTGAAACAGCCTATTGCCCTATTCTGAGAAGTGACTGGGACTTCTCTATTTTGATCTCAAAATAACTTTCTACGGTATTTCTGTTTTGAAAAAGTTGTCCAATACTTCCCTTTGAAGGGGAGAGAGAAAGACAGGACAATTTATCACATCCAAAAAAGAAATTATGACCATCACATTACATAAACTCAAAAGCTTTTCATTCAAAAGTTGTATATTTAAACATCAACCAAACAGTTATTATAAGAACTATATCTGTTTCACTTCAGTATGAGTAATAAGCTTGTTTGCTCATGAAATTATTTAAATCACAAATAAAATCCCATTTAAACATCTGTGACCGGAAGGATTTCTCTCTCAGCTTCACTGACTCTCTATATCTATGACTCCTAGAAATCCTACAATGCATAAACCAAAAAATGAAGTTTCATCCATGCACAGAGACTTAAGAACGTTACTGGCAGATTAGAGAAGAGGGAAATTGTCCACATTTAAACAGCAGTGCTGCCCATCAGGAATACAAGTAGCCACTTCATCATATTACAGAGACATCAAGAGAGAGGAGCACAAGAAGGTAAAGCTGTTTGCAGTGAACCTTTAAAAGCCTCACAAACATTGTCTACACATGAGAAAGAAATCAACAATTCACAAAACCCAGATTTTTAAGAGCCATTTCACAGTGTGAATGTCAAATCAAAGTCTTGCAGTCACGAGCTCTAAGAGCTGGGGAAACAAAAGAGCACATGTACATCCAGTTTATGTACATACACACACCTACAAAATTGGCCTTGGTAGACAAGAGACACCAGACTACCCTCAGCTTTAAAATACTGCAAATAAAGCACATTTTACCTCTATTCCATATTGATTTCCATGGTTATAGTAATTCCACTCAATTTAAAGGACAGCCATGTAAACAGAAGCACACTATTTTTCAATGTCAAATAAATCCAACTGCAACTTAACTTGCCAGTTAGCCAAACTATCAAGTAGAATATACTAATTCTAAACTATACACTTAAAGGGGGAAAATAAGATTTTCTAAATGATTTTTGATGATGATCTGACAGTACAAAATTTTATCTTTCTGTGATTACGTCAATGTTACAAGTCAGAAAATGTCATTTATTTTCTGAGGAAATTCCTTCTACAACATTAATATGGGGGCAGTAAGAAGACTCCTATTTGCTTGCATGTACAGTGTCAGAATTTTATTAGGCTTGAGAAAAGCTGTGTTACATCAAGTATTCTGGAGAGTTCTTGTGATTGACTTACACTTACCACAGCTCAAGAGACCAAACCATAATTATAGCAGCCAGTGACCCAATTTCCATCTATAAGCAAATTTTAAATTAAGATTCCAAGTTGCTTAGAAAAACATGATTGACTTCCTAGAAAATGTTTCCACAGCATCCCACATTTTTTATTACTCACTCCATAAGAAAATAGGTTTGCTGCTGATAATCTTTAATACCATAAATCTAAACTAAGTGCACAAAGACTTAAGATATTGAAACAAATGAAATAGATACTTGAATCCTACACACAGAACAGTTTGATTAAAAAGCTCAGAAAGCATGTAATTCCATTAATCTGGGAAATCAAGTTCATTTTAACATAAACTGCTTCCTCTCGTATCATGCATCAGAGTTCAATCTCACCAGGTTACCCTGTTTGTCAACAGAACAAACTTTGACTTCAAAAGAAAAGCCCACGTGTACAAATATACTTGTGGGTACACAGATAGATACATATGTAAATAAAACCAAAATATTTGAAATTTGCCCTATGGGCAATGCAGTAACTAGAAATTGCAAAGAATAAAACTGAGATCTTCAAAGCTATAGTAACAATTACCAAGCACCTATCATGTTACAGAGATTCTGGATTCCAGGAATATCCAACCAATCCACCAACCCTCTGACTTCAGACTGAGACCAGCAGTAGCACAATGAAAGTATACTCTGGCAAACGATAAACTCATTTCTAATCTTCCCACATCTGCAAACAATTAATGCTGATGTATATTTGTAGATTATTTCAATAATTCTGTGGGAAAATTAGATAAACTGCAAGAAAGCCAAGTTTTCACCTTCCATGACGTGAAATTAATTCTGATTACTAGATGCTGTCTTCTAATAGAAGTGACCTATTTTTTAAATAGGTTTTTTAAAATAATTCCTCTGAGGACAAGATAAAGTTCAAATGAGCTGTGTAGAAGAAACCAGGAGATGGCAAGGGATGGGAAAAAAATTTTTTTTTGCCCTCAAATGTGATTTGGCAGTACTGGGAGGAGAAACACTATTTGCAAAGCTGCTCTCTCAGTTGCTATTCATTCAGGATTCATTTATGCTCCTCCCCAATACAATTTTTAAAAAGATTGTATTGGCTCTCTCAGTTGTTTTTCAAGCGGAAGCACTTTGAAAAAGTTTATGCAGAAAGCCTTAGAATTATTTGTACTTTTTGTTGAAATGCATCATTACTGGTATTTTGTTAAATAGACCAAGAAAGAGCCAAAGTTTCAGGTCCATGCCAAGGCACAGCCTTTTGTTAGACACTAAGGTGGCAGTGCCAAGTGCACTCGCTTTCCAGTCTTTAAAAGGAAAATGCCATGCTTTTAACATCACTAAGACAGTTGCACCTTTTAACTCAGGCCAGTGACCTAATGCATATTTTGAAGTGACTTCAGAAAAGCATCTAAGAGAACACAACATCCCAAGGCTAAGCACCTGCCTGCTGGAGGAAGGAGACACATAAGACAACAGAACTGCCTCTTACACTACTGCAGAGGCATCCCAATATCTTACCAGTTACCTGTGAAAGGAAACAGCTTTTCTGTGTTTTGGTGAACCAGTCCTAAAGAGGTTCTATTAACAAAAATGCAGTCTTCCATCCCTAAGACCCAGGCAAAAGCCAACATCTAGTGTAGCTGAAGCTCTATTGGTGACACTACTAGAGACAAAAACAGTAATGAAATTTGATGTGAAAAAACTCCTGTCTGCTTGTTTCTCCCTGTTTCTGGAAAGTTACCAAAAAAGCTGACAGGACTAACAGTGCAGAATGCAGACTGAGTCAGCTACTCAGGCCACCTATTTCAGCCAAGCCCATGTTTATTTCAAATGTAGTAGAGTTAATGTGATTAGTCACTCCTCTGATACACTGCAGCCAAATTGGAGGATTTTTCTTCCACTTTTTTGTCACATACATATTCTTCTTCCAAAATAAAATTACACACTTAAAAATAGGCATCTTGCTACCCAAAAAAAAGCAGGATGCCAGTCTTTCACCGTCATGCCTAAAATCTTGCAATCAAAGATTTAAAAAAATTTGTAAGATCATAAAGCCAAGCTAGAGATCAAGACAGATATTTATGTATCAAGTCTTATTTGAAACAGTATCACCTATATAATCACAGGAAAAAAGGTTCAACAGGATTTAGAAAACAGTTGCAGTATTAGCATTGAAAAGGCACTGGAAGGAAGGGTGGGTGTGCAAGATGAGATTTTGGAACAGATGGAGAAATAGCAGGACTTAAAGGACAGGTGCTGTGGATGAAGTTCTCTCAGAGACCATGAGAAGGAAGCCAGGCCTTTGTAGTCAATTTAGGAAGTGAATGGGAGTTAAAGGACAAGACACCAGAGCTAAGAAAAGGAATATCCACAGCGGATTTCGATCTTGACACTGATTTAATGTTTTGGAAATTAATCTGAAATCCCACTTCCATTTTATTTAGGTTAAACCTGGATGCATAAGAAAAAAATGTTAAACTCCTCCAGATAAACAGAAATGAGCAAGCCAAAAGTTTATTTTCAAAATGGATTAATTCCATATTGCGCTGAACACTTCTTCATCAATGAAAGAAAATTAGTTATGATGGGAAATAAAAGGAGAATGAATTTCAAGGTGGGGATACACACAGATAGAAAGCATCTCCTGAAGAGGAAGGATGGAGGACTAAGGACGTCCATGGGAAAAAAAAGGGTGCTGTGAGCAAAAGGACTGATGAGAAGAACAAAATGTTCAATAGCAAAGGCTGTACTAACAGTCATCTTTGTTGAGGAAACCAGGATATACAAGAATCAGTAGAAGCAATAATGTAAATAGCTGAGGGCTGTTTACAGAAGGTACTTTTCATTTTACAATTTCAAAGCAGTTTCAAATGAAGAGTGACCCTATTAACAGGGCAATACATCTACTTCTGAGAGCAGCTGCTCTGCACTCTGGAAAAGAGACAAGCCTTTGGAAATGCCACATGTGGCACCTACAACTATTAGCTGTATCAGCTAAAATGTTCACCAGATTTCCTATTTTCAATATTTACCCCTAATCAGAAAGACTTCAGGCAGGCATAGATCTAGCCAGGGGGCAGAGAAAAAATGACATTCAGCTGCCATGCTTTCTGTCCAGCTGGTGTTGGAAAGCCAAAGACCAAGGAAGAACACCAAGTGAGCAAGAGGTCTTCTTAAAAAGATTAGGACAGAAAAATAATTGACTAATGCCTCTCTTACTGTTAAGAGTAAGGAAACAAGTACTTAAAACAGGCATTAAGGCTTTCATATACTGTCAGGTCAAGAGGAAAAGTATAGGAAAATGTTTTACCATGGCATCCAAATAAAGGGAAGTGAAGTGCCACTGTTTAAGTCACATTCTTGTTGCTAGGGTGTGGGATCAAATGTCTTTTTTACACAGCACTTGGAGAATTTTTACAGCATGCTGACTTCGACAGCCATACCACATAGCCCAAACCCTCTTTTGAAAAGGCACAGTAGCAGAACACACCCAACCCTGTATCAAATCATTATCCTGAGACCACAGGACAATGTCAGCTCCTATGCCACAAATTCTCTGTTTCCGTCCAAGACTGTATAAAACAAGGCTTGGAGTATGCGTCTGTCTGTTTTCACTAAATAGAAACAACCCAAGGAGAGGAGACAAAAAAACAAAGACCAAATAAAAAAATATGTCTCTCAAATGGAAATGCAATTATGTTATGGGAAAATAGCAAGTCAGACAAGGAATCTTAGTATTAAAGGGAAAACATGTTAACCTTTACTCTGATATGCCATCCTTTTTCGTGCTGTAAATAGTCTTTAAGTAATATGACCACAGCCAACATATAGGGATCTTGCCTTGTTTTACTAAAATCTTGTCTAAATGGTAGCATTAGTCAAAAAAGGATTTGATGTTCAAGGCAAATCAATGGCTGGAGAGCATAGAGACCAGAAAATTTAAAGCAGCAGAAGATGCAACACCATAAATAGGTCAGAAATGGAAGAGCTCATACTTTAGGTGGGAAGATGTTGGATCTTAATAAAACTGTCATTGCTTTGTCCTCCCTGCTAGCAGCTACTGCTTCACAAAAACCTAAATGTAGCCATGACATGAAGACATGCATGCTAATCTGTGTCTGGATAAGGAATGCAACACCACTACCACAGACACTGCTGGGGGACACCCAAAATTATTAGAGTTGCCTACTCATTTATTAAGTCTCATCTTTAAATATACATAATATCAATCAATAAGGATATACATATTCATCAGATATAAGCCACAACATCAAAACTAAAAGGTCTTGAGAAAATGAAATTTTGATTCTTCATTATATTCTACTACACAGACTTATAACATTCAACCCCCATGTTCGGAAATATCCTATGGCAGCTCCTGTATCAGTCAGCTGCATAGTTAAAATATCTTTATGAACTTTTTACAATGGCTGTCTTCAAAGACAATGAATAAAATATTTTTCCCCATCCTAAATAAGGTTAAATTCTTTATGCGTCATATCTGTCTGTGTCCACTTGACTCTTTCCTCTATTTAGATTTTTAATATATTATATACATAAATTGTCTCTGTTCAACAAGCATTTGGAGAAAGCTTTGAGACATATAACATTTAGGCTGCCCTAAATGTTAGAGTCAGAAATTGGACTTGATGATCCTGGTGGGTCCCTTCCAACTCAGGGGCTTCAATGATTTTTTTTTTTGGGAAGAATATACACAGGAGTGTAGGTGTAGGAGTAGTTTTGGAAGAGTCCAAACTACCTCATTATTCTGGTCTACATAGAGCTTACAATTAGGTTTTACATTCAGGGTAATTATGAAATTTCAAAATGAAGTAATAGCCAGTGTTTTAAAATGTCAAGTACTTCATTATGCATAGAACTGATGGGGAATGTGGACTAACCATTTTCAACTTTTTCCTAATCCTTTTAACTCTGTGAGTTTGTAACTGTACTTCTATGTAACAAAATCAATGAGTACCAACCACTCATAAATATATGATTTTATTTCTTGAATTTACTATTTTCAAATTAATATGTCTAAATCTCATTTTGTACACATATGTCCCAAAAGACACTGTTAATCTGAATCCTACCTTATTCTATGATCCCATATTATACCTATTATTTTTGAACACACCACCAGGCAGCAGGGTAGCAAAGATGATAGTGTACTAGCTATCAAACGACAAAGAGTTTCCTGTTATCCTATAGTAAAATACAAATAAAGGCACACACCCACCCACATTGCTGCTAGTAAATCAATCTTTCCCTTGGCATTATCTGCAGAACAAAGCATAGCTGCTGGCCAATACTCTCAGGATGGCTTGCATACAGTCTAGGGTAAGATTGCTTGCAGCAAGAATCACAGTGTCCATGAAGAAGTCACTGGACTTTTCTCCTGAAGCACAGTTACACATTTATAATTTCATAGTAAACCATCTAATCCATCCCACTCCAGAGAGCAGCAATAAACTTAAATTGTCCCTGAAAATGACAAGATGAAACATCTGCTACAGTTTGAAAAATGATACAGTGAGGGAAGGAAAAAAGAGTTACTCTGGGAATCAATCAATCAAAAAGTTCATTTAAATATGGGTTGGGGACAAATGTATGCCTGATGAGCATGACACATTTCAAATACATGCATAATAAATCTATGAAGTCAATCACGTGTCATTGTGTCATTTCACTGGAAACCATTGAATTAGTTAATAATTAACTACTTCCTCTAAGAAATAAGCAACCAAATTCCATATAGAAATTATTTTTAAGTGAGACCTTAATTAAAAAAAAAAGAAATGTAGGTAGTGCCTGTGTTCCTCTATTTCAATTGGGTACATCACAGAAGAGACCTGCCTGAAGCTGTGAGTTTATGAACACAGCACAGCTCAAACAAAAGGCAGTTTCAGCAAATTACATTTAACATGTCACACAGGAGCATTTCAAATTCATGTGAATAATAATGTCTAAAGCAGAAACAGCAGCAGTTTACAAGATACCATTTTCTTAATACAAGCTTCTATACCACAAATACACCTAGTGAAACCAACTCAAATTCAAATTTAGAAAGCCTAGAAAATACTGTGTTAACATATGAATTTATAGAAATTATTAGATCTGCTTGTTTTGACAAAAATAAAAAGCTTCAAAAGGGTTGATTACATAGAGCAAGCACACAGAATCATGTGCCTGTTCCCATCCCTTTTTTTTTTTACCAGTAACTGGTCCAGTATTAGCTACTTTAAGAATTTATAATCCTGTAAAAACCTGTGATCAAAGACCTTAAAGAACATGTGGCTTTTACAGCAGTAGAGGGTCTCTGCTATAAGGCAGAATGCAAAGTTTCACCTACACTTGGTTTCTTTTCCTGTTATATCTGAACCAGCCAAGCTGGTAACATTCACTAAAACATCCTAATATGGACTAACAAAAGAACCAAGAGAAAGGAACTTCTCTTGGTTCAAGTTAAGTGTCCACTACAACCAACTGTTCCATACTGCTAAACAGCTGCTATGATATGCACTGCCTTTCTAGCAGGTCAGCTAGGGTATGATATAGTCTTATGCACATGAGTTCTCTGTACTTGGATATCACTTTCTTTCCCCAATCCCACCAGACAGATGTATCTGTAAATTACAAGGAAACTAGGAAAATTCAGTAATTAAATACTTGCTACTGATAGATTAAAAACAAAGAACAGGAATTATTTTTTTCAAACAGAAAATAAAAGGGATTCATTGAGAGACCTGTACTCTAGATGCAGATTAAAAAAAAAAAAAAACCCAAAAAAACCCCAATACCAGAAACTATCAAGTCAGCACAAGAAAAGAGCTATGAGGTCATCTCCTGACTTTCAAATTATTTGTACTTCCGAAGCAGTTGGAGCACTAAAATAAATATAAATAATATAAGCTCATAACCCAGCAAACTAAACCACAACTGAGACTTCAGCTGATTTCTGGCAGCAGAAAAAAGGAGTAATCCATCCTTGTGCAAAATATCCTTTTTTCAAGATATATCAAAGCTGACGTATATCAGCTGAGAAGTGTTTGCACTGCAGCAACAGCTATCTAATTGTCAGCCAGTTGACTAACAATATTTTCTATAACAAGAGATTAAAACCAACATAAAGAACTTTCCATGGTTACCACAGCAGATGTTTATTGTGGTTTTAGCACAATATTTGCCGGAAATATTTTTGGATTAATTGGTTGTAGCAGTTGCATACAAAAAAGGGACATACTTAAATATCAATTCTGCTACCTGAAAACATAGGGGGGAAGCACATGGCCTGGGCTGTGCATCAACCAGTACCATACAAGGTGATTTTCAAAAGTTGAAAAAAAATCTACAAATCTCCTACAAACACAAAAAGTTCAACTTTCAAACTGCTAACTAAAATTAAAATAATGCAATATTTTTGCAAACCTGAAATCAACCTGAACAGATCTTTTTCAACATTAAAGGATTTTTCTGGACCCCCAAGTCATAAGATAGTCTTTTTAATGACCCCTCAAAGTAGCAGTTTTTACAACTGACTGGTGGAGTTGAAAAGTGATGTCCTGTTGTTTTTCTGAAAGTTGTATGTAGTTTAGGGGAAAGGGAGCAACAGTGCAGCTATGGATGTTATACTTTGTTACTCCATGCCAGAAACAATTTTTTTGTGCAACCGATATCAGTCATTTCAGGCTTAAAACTTTGCTGTTGCCAGTGTAAAGAGTTTTGAATTACTTGCACTAGCAGTATGGACCATGTTTATATTTGTATCAGCCTAGAGATCCTTCAACAGTACAGTAGCTGCAAAAAGCCTTCAAAGAGGAGCAAAGTACAGCAAAGTAACAGCCAAAATTAGTCCTTGTACTAGAGCACAAAAAAACCCACTAACTTTTTCCTAGGTCATTTTCTTATAGTAAAGTTAGTACTTCTAAAATCCATGAAAAGAAAATAATACTGGCAACATCTCAAGGAGAAGTTTTCTGCCCCTCAAGGCTACAAAGAGCTAACAGAGACTTTCTACCTGCAGTTCATTATTCATGTAATACAATTTTTCCCTTGTTACAAGAAAAGAATTTGTTTGGGACAAGCTAAATTGGAAGTATGGAAGAACTTCAAACCCCAGAAGTAAATTTTTAATCAAGACAATTATTGTTACAATTAGCTCCTTAGTTGTTATGTTTAATGCAAGAGCCTATTAATCCACTCAGCACAGCCTAAGCTGGCCTGACTTCACATTTATTTTTCTCCAACATCAAGGCCCTCAGAATCAGGATGAATCCGCTTACACACATTGGAAGCACCCATTCAGTGAAGATTAGCATAATATTAAGGCCATCTGAAGTACAGAAATGAAAAGCACTAGATGTTTTACTGTGCAGCCATTCAGTTATGCGCAAGAGGGAACGACCCAGCCAAGACATCTGGCACAAATTACCATCATTACAATTTTTTGCACGACTTTAAGAACTCTGGTCAACACCTGCATGCCAACATGAAAGTCACAATGCACTTCCAGGGCCTATACTTAAGTAAAGCCAGTCTGGCAAGACTGAAGAACCAAAATACCAATCTGCTTTGGCACAATATTAAGCGGGCACATAATACTCCACCTTCCTTATAAAGCTCAACATTTACAAGGCTAAATATCCAGTTAGTTGTTTTGTTTTTTTTTTAATACAAAGGACCTATTTAAAACAATATTCCTCCCTCTGTTCATAATCTAGTACAACAGTCAAGAGATAACAGTCTACTGCTTGTTGCTGGCTATTTCCTTTTCCTGTTCTAACTCAGAGAAGCTAAGAGTATGAATTAAGTCATATTCATCGGTGTCCCTATTCACCTACCTGATATAGGGATCCCTCCCAGACCTGTGCTGTGTTGTGGTGGGAGATTCAAGTCCAAGAAATTACTATTTGAGGTGGGATTTGCTGTGTGGTTCAAGTGCATGATGCTATTGCGTGGGAAGGCCATCCAAGGATAGCGAGCTGCTTGGCCTGGAAAATTGAAGGAGTTGTAAACTGCTCGATGCTGTTGAAACTGTGGAAACCTCTGTGGCATGACTGGAAAGGTGCTACTGAGAGAGTTGGCATTTGTGGGTGCAGCAGGATGCAGGAATCCAGAACCTGGCCCTTTGGCAGTTGTAGTGTGTGGGGTAGGGTTCTGAAGAGATGTGGGCGAAAGGGAAGGTTGGTCTTGGACTGACAGTTCCTTCTCAATCAGGTCTGCTAAGGCTTTGCGGGTGATGTCAAAGGGATCAAACCCTAAGTCGTCCTCTTGCTGTTTGGAGGAACCAAACCCAAAAGCTGCTTGCCAGTCTGTGGAGGAGGATACTGGTATAGTTTCTGTTGGAGAAGAAAGGAACAGGATTTAGAACAAGAGTTAGAAATCATTTTTCCATATAAAAGCTTCAGCCTGTGTATCTGACTGTGGTCTTTTATCTCCCATATAATACTACTTTATGTTCCCCAAAGATACCTTATTCATCAGCTTAGAATGCCATATTCAAATCAAACTGTCATAGACTTCTACTAAAGGTGAAGTGCGAGAAGTAGTAAATAACATTTTTACTGCACAGCTGCACTGTTCTTGAACCATGGAAAAACCTTATCCAGAAAGTATTTTCAAGAATAGTCCCAAGCAGAAAGAGACCAATGACCACTTGCTCAGAACCTTCTATACCCCATGCTACTTCATGGAATTGTGAAGAAGCAGAGCATAATAAATAAGGTCTTTACTCAGTTCAATATTTTGCTTTCACCAGTAATGATGTGCAAAAAAGATACCAGGACGTTCCCTCTCAAAAGGAAGAACCTCAGAGCAGTAGTTCAAAAAACAAAACCAAAACCAACAAACAAAACCCACAAAAAATCCCCTACTGTCTACCATTATGAAGAGAAACAAGTCAAATTCTTGAGGAGACAATGATAAAACAAAAAAGGGAACTGCATTACAAGATACTGTTAAATATTTTGAGGCAGTGTTGCAAAAAAGTTATCAGAATTTGTCCTCACTTTCAGTTACTACTTCTTTTCATGATTGTGTTAAGTTTGCTATTCAGATTCAGTGAATTCTGGTCTATCTTCACAATATTTTTCCTCAAAATTGTGGTCAAGCAACCTGCTAAGTACAGGGTAGCATCACTTGCAACATTAACTCCCTCTGCTGGTAGGGACCTGGTGCGCTGCTCTAAGAAGGTTCAGTATCCTCTCAGAGAAGAAAGCGACAGTTCTATTTTCACTCTAAAATCCATGATGATAAAGAGTTGCTGGACCAACAAGAACTTGTCCTCTGCGTTCTTATTTAAACCACAACCATACACTTTATATTAACTATGATCTCTACTACCTGGAAATCTCACTGCTACTTAATCCTCACAAAACTGGTGCATCAAGTGCCTTAGCAGAAAGGAATTTCCTTGGTAATAAATATTGTTTACAAACAGAATTATGATATCCAGGAGCAAGATAAACATCAAAAGATGACTAATCACTAAGTAAACCAACTATATAATATTATTTTCATTCAATTTTTTACTGATATTGTTTCATTTCATTTCCTAACAATTCCCTCAGAGTTATCTGTGAATTCTTCAATACTATTAACTATTCCCAAGACTGTATAATTACAACTAAAACAATGTTTTGTGCATACGACAAGGTATTTCATAGGAGAGTACCTGAAAAATACAGGTATCTGATGAAATAAATATCTGATGAAATTAAATATAACTTGTCTGAATTTATAGAATCTCACCTCAAAGAGAAAGATGAGACACCTTCAGATAACTATGCAGGATACTAAGAAAATTCTGAATTCTACACAACAGCTTTTGATATTAGAATTACAGGTTATCACATCAACATATATTGATACCATGTATTTTCCCCACTCTCAATAAAAATCTGTAACACTAAATATTAAAGCATACGTGTCACATCCTATGCATGTTGCTAAAAAACTAAAGTAAGCACTCTGAAAATTTAGTCATGCAGCTTGAAATCTCTGCAAAGTTTCTTTAAGAAGAAACCCTTAGGTCACTGCAATTCATCTGCAGTTAAGTGACAAATTTAACCATTTGTAAGGGGGGAAAACACAGTATAAAACAAGTCCTAGAGTTTTAGGTTCTACAGAGTTTTAAGCTCTGCACAACTCTGTACAAGTTTTAAGCAACTGCAAAAGCAGGCAGCACGCAGCCATGTAAGCTGTGGATGTACCTGATGTGAAGAGGCTCTGTGGTTCTGGTGCTGTGGGCCAGTCACTTGAAGTCTGTGGAGAGCTGGGGAATGGAGGAAGCCCACTGGGGATGGGGTTAGGGTGCCGGAAGTTGTCAGAGAAGAGTGACTGTGATTCTGTTACAGCCCCTTCAAAAGGAGACCGTGCACTGTGATTAGATGAACTGATGGGTATAACTGGATTGGGTTTTGTTAAACCAGGTGGTGGTGAAGGTGTGTCACTGTTTGTTATCTACAAACAAGAGAGAAAAAGAAAAATTAGAACATGAGTTTATATATAAAAATATTCTTCACTAACTCAGATGAAAAGTTTCCTCAAAACTCCTGGCCACAATTAGGTTTGTTAATATATGCCTCAGCACAAAGTCAAACAAAAAAATCAGCTTAGCAATAGCATTTTTAAATTTTGTTTAAAATCATCACAAAATAAACTAGAGTGGAAAAAGACCCCTAAATTCATTGAGTCCAACCTATGACTAAACACCACCTTGTCAATGAGATCACGGCACTAAGTGCCACATCTGTCTTTTCTTAAACACCTCCAGAGACAGAGATTCCATTGCCTCCTGGGACGGCCTATTCCAATGCCCAATTATGAGACACTTCAGAAACCACATGCTTCTCCAACTGGCAAGTGGCATTGAGTCCTCAAACCCACCTGTTACTTTCAGAGCACTTATCTTTGTGTCTTACCTGCTGAGAGCTGTCACCATTTCCTATACTGAGGGAATCTGAAGGTTTATCGATAGGGCTGCAAAAGTGGGAGGGAAAAAGACAGTAAGAGACTCAAGTATTTAACATGAAAAATAAACATTTGCTTTCGTAGTGGAAGAAAAGCCTTAAAATTACAACAAAAATTAAAAAGCAGGGATCAAGAAGGGGAAAAGTGCACTTATTTTTTATGAGACTGCTTTTTTAATCATAAGCATTCCAATAACTTGTCACATACTGTAATATTTTTCATCACTCGCCATTCTGCTTGGTGACTGCCTTAAGGAACAAAATTAAAGTTTTGAACATGCTCATAGCAGCTCTATGCCATACAAAACCCTAGAAGTCTATATGATGATAGTATTTTGTAACAGTCAGTTCCATCTAAGATACTACTGTAAAGAAACTGGAAAAGATCTATTTTCCAAACACACAAGTTTTCTGTTTCCATACAAATTCTAAATAAATCTGGGAGAGATAAAACATTAAATTAACAATTTAGTCTTGGTGGCAAGTTAAGCTTCCCACCAGCCTTTAAGACTGAGGTTTGAGATGACAGAAGGAGAAAAAACATAGCATAAAAACCTGCCAAAAATAAGGATAATATAAGGTACAGCAGAAAACCACCTCAGAAAGCCATTCACTGCAAATTATTGTGACTTGGCTGAAATGGCACATCTCAGGACTCAAGATTCTTATGGGCATCTGTGAGTTGCCTCAATAAATCTCAATACTGCACTAATGAAATGGTGTTATTGAAGTTCACACTAAAATCTTTGCTTTGCAACTTCAAGGTACTCTCATTTTCATCTACCCATGAGAAAATATGCACAAGCATCAGGCTCCACAGGCCAATACAAAGATTCTACAAACAAGCATCAGAAGTAAGAACATGAATTTCAGTTCCACTAAGAGGCCACAATGTGATACAAGTCAAATTACAGTCATGATGTTGAAAAATATATGTAACAATTTCTTTTAACTGGGTGCAGACTTCAGATTCTAGATACACCTTGTTTTCAAACAGCCCTTGGTGCTGCTAACTTTAATTACTGCATACAGCCAAATAGTAAGGTCAACTATTTGTAAGATTTCTTCCACTTGTAATTTTTCCCCTCACACCAAAATGAGTAATCAAAACTCAGCACAATTTTCCACTCTAAAAGACACTGTGTAAGAGTAATCATCAATACCTTTTTTTGTGAAAAAAAGACAACTGATTGAGTCAGTATCTCAAACAGATAAATTAAGCTGAAATACTTTATGACTATAAAGGAAAAATCACTGCGCTACTCCAGTGAAGATTTACAAATCCTCTCTGCTTAGTGATCCCAAAGGCATGAATAAAGCTCTTCCAATTGAAAGACATTGCTTTTGGTTAGTAATTTCTAAATTCCTATAGAAATCTGCTGTAGACTCTTCATTACACAATCAGTTCTGACTGAAGAGTTGATATTCCAGTCAAATTCCTTTCCTACAGCGCTAACATTCACCATACTGCAGTTTAAAAAGCTATGAGTAAGACAACTTTTACTGACAATCTAAATGATTAAAATGTCTATTATACTCAAACCTGCCTAAGGAGCTTTTATTTGCAAGATAGACTTCTAGCTCTCAGGAACAAATAAGGCTCATTATCTATTGACTACAAAATTTTTATTTACATTAAATACATTATTTTCAGGAAAAAAAATAACTGCACATCACTGAGATGCAATTCCCAGGCTCTCTGCTCCTCAAGGGGACTGCTATTTAGCCTAACAAGAAGGTACCACTTCCAACAACGCTCTCCATTTTAATGCATTGGTTCAATATTGATTTAAAATGAAGACTGGCTACCTCATCAGCAGCACCACTGCTTGAAATATTAGGGTTTACCTTGTTTTTTTTCCCATCCAACCTCTGAATGAGCCTAATGTTTATTACCTTAAGGGGTCCATAAAAAACAAACCAGCATGACTACAGACTAGGACTGTAACTGCTAGTGATGCATAAGGTGGAAGAGGACACCAGTTCTACTCAAGAAGGGCATCAAAAAAAAAAAAGTTGGCTGGCAATAAGAGATGATTGTAAGCAGATGAATTACTTCCTCTACACAAAGAAGCCTCAGTTCAACCTGCTGCCCTGTTGTCCCTCTGAGTGGTAATTGGGGAGCCCTTTCCTCTGTGTTGTGTTTCTGGAACACATCACTGGAAGGAAATTAACTTTTTACATTTAACTTCCCTCTACTGAAGCTTTTCCAGGTGACAAACCTCCTGATGTACAGCAAATGGCATATTTTTGTGGAAGCTTCTGTATGGAAAAAAAGGAAGGACTCAGCTCTGAATGGGACTGTGCAGCTGTACAAGCTATTGATCCCCTGGTTATTCTGCTTCCCTCAGCCATTACCTGTACTGTCACTAACTAACTTCATGTTAGGGTTCTCCTGCACAGTGTGCCAATCAGACTTTTTAACACGGGCTACACTAAGCCCAGCTTTTTGTGACCTGATCAGGATTTGTATCCAGCTCTCCAACCAGAGAGACTGAAGAATCATTCCCTCCACACCAATCAGTGAGAGAGAAAGCAAGCTGTCTGAAGTACAAAAGGCAGCACAATTACCCGAAATCTGAGTCTGCACCATCTGGAGTCATGTGTTCTGGGTCTGTGCCATTTTCTAATATAGGAGGCGTTTTCCTGTGTTCCATTGTTAAACCGTTGGCCGATTTACTTGAACTCTGTAATGATGGCCAGGCATCTTTGTTATTACTGTTGGGTCTGGAAAAAGGCAAGAGTAAAATAAAAAAAAAAAATTGAAGAGTTCAAGTTATGAAGAAAGTGTTTTAAAAATTGTAAACACTGGGGAAATAAATCTTTGTGCCAGACAATCCGTAAGAATAGATTTATCTGGATATTATTTTTCAGATTTTAAAAGGTGATGACATAAAAAATTAGTGGGATAGGGTAGAGAGAAAACCAGAGGGAATTCTGTTTTCTTTCCTGAATAGATAGCTGCTTTGCCAATCCTAGAGTCCAAACTTGCCCGTTTGAGGAAGAGGAAAAAAATGTAAATAAAAATGAAAAATGCCATCAACAGTTCAAGTGTCCAGACCTCTGCATACCTCATTCAGAATTACTTGCTTTAGCCCATAACTATTTTTAAGTTCTGTAAGTCATGAGCTAAGTCATACTTTTTTTAATATATGTTTTATATTCCAAGTCCTATCACGCCTGGCCATAGCAGATGAAGTTTTATGTTTCACACCTACAGAGGAGTCCAAAGCTTTACTAACAGACCATGAGATCAGCCAGACAAACATTGCTCAAGTTACTGCTTCCTTCATTTCTAGTTTAAAACCATAATTAATTCCCTTTTATAAAGTAATATTAGATTTCATTTTAGAGTGCACATTAGAACTGAAAAAAGTTCAAGAGAGGACTCAAAGTCCAAGTTTTTGCTGTAAATAGTTACATTCTGTACAAATTTAAGCAAAATGGAATATAGTCTATAACCAAATGGATTCAAATACAGTGCTGTCTGTCAACCCTGCAATCTTATTATAAAATATCTTCTTTTGTGTTCTCAAGTTCTTCTACATTACCTGTAGCTTTCCATTTGCTTCTATTAGGAGCTGTTTTTAGTATCCAAGTCCTGTCTTCATAATAAAGCAGCTTTCACCAAAAAAATATTTTAATATATCTGTCCTTCCTGATGCTCTCCTACGTTGGTATATCTCTATTACATGGTCCAACATTTACTCTACATTTTTAGGTCAATTTACTAATTTCACAGTCAGAATCTGGAAATTTCAGTAACTGCTTACAGCAACACAAATCCTTCCTACTTCTATTCAGATAAAATTAGTAATAGTAGCTCCTCTCAAATCTCAGTATTTTAACATTTGCTATTCTGTATCCACCTGTTCTCAGCTACATATACAATATGTAGATAGATGAGTACCTTGACCTGATCTACAGATCTCATCTTGGCTTTGCTCACATCTGGACTATGTTAGAGCTAATGAGCTGATCAGATACAGAACATCAGGGAATGAAGAGACAGCAGCAGCATATCTGTCATTTAATAGTGTCATTGTACAAAAATGAATTTAAATCTGGATTATGAAAATGGTCAATCCATTTATTTCAAATATCCAAATTTATGTTCACTACAGTGCAAAGTCATCTCTATACTAAAACAAACTTTAAAATGCCAGTTAAAAGTCAGTTTTGCATCCAAGGAAAAGGGAAAGAGAAACAAACTGGTGTGTATTTTGAGGTGGGAGGTTTTGTGTATGTGGGTTTTTTTGTTTTAGTTAAATTCAGGCTGCATGTCTCTGAAAGGCTGTTCTCTAAAAGATCAGTATGTGCTTAATAATTGCTTGTTCTTGTAGCATAAGAAAACACTCATTTCAGTTCTTCAGAAAAATGTCATCAAGGAAATAAAAAAAGCTTGATCTGTCTTAAATCTGGAGTCTATCTCCAATTTTAAGAGAAGACAGTCACCACAACTATCAAGAAACATTGCAGGAGATGAGTACACAGAGTGGCCCTAGGGGATTTTAACAGTTGTCTTCAACAGGAAGAAAAGGTCTGCAAGCAGGACCTTTCAAATTAAAACAATTTTAGAAAAACACTTAAGAGTTTAACAAACTCTTTTCTACGACTGGATATTTATAATTAAGTATCTACTACTTAGAGCTCAACTTCTGTTCCTTTCCATTATGAAACAGAAATTCTGCACCTCAGAAACACAAGAACCAGTTTGCAGTTGTCAGAGGCTGTGACAAACTGCTAGAAATATGAATATCCTATCAATGAATTCTACAAAAACAATCCTACAAGAACCCAATTGGGTAGAAACTGTGAAAGAACAATGTGCATTCATTCACCAGTGCAAAAGCAATGACAAAACATGTCCAAATCCCAGCTGCAGGAAATTCACTTTGCAACCCTAAAGGTGGTACCTAAGCATTAGCAAAGAACAGAGTCCAAGCTGTGATTATGCTGTTCAACTGACAAGAGAAATTACCTCCAGAAATTACCACTTGCTGCCTTTAGAGTAATATGCCATTTTCTGTGTAAGTGCTAAATGTTAGCACCACAAACTGGCCAAGCTCCAACTCCTAATTGCTTCCTAAAGGCATAAAAGTTTGCTGCAGTTTCAGATAGTGCATTCTTCCCACACTGGTATAATTTATTTTGCTGGGATCTAATCAGGTTTCAAATTAAAATTAGTTCAGATTTCAAACTTAAAAATCATCAATACCCAAGTTCAAGAAGTGGTGTATTTGTTTTGCTTGCTGCACTTTACCTTTGAAGTCAATATTGAACCAGTGCCTGAGAAATAGGGAGCAGCTCTGTCCTTAAGGAAAAAGATCCCTCTGGAAGCCCTGACCACTTGCAGTCAAAGTGCATATCAAACTGCCTCCAGAAATTAAAAGAAAGAAAATAGTCCCAGTATACCAGCTGGAATACCAGTTCTCAGAATTGTATTCTGCTCATTCAAAACCCATTGACAGTATTTCAGACACAGTACCCACTGTCTTGCTTAGAGGGCTGTGCAGTGATGCTGCCACTGGCAAACTATTGTCTGAAAAATACAGTAGTGCATGAACTGGCACACAACAAAAACCCTAAATATATGGTCAAGGTTCATATGAAGTGCAATCTAACTTTCACATTCTGCTCTGCCCATCTCCTTTATCAAACTCCTACAAAAAGGAGTGGAAAAATTGTCAACAGTTTTTATTTCTTTATCTTACATATGACATTTGAATGAATAATTAAGGACTGGTAACCTCAGACTTGCATTTATCTTTGTGTGACTATATACTCATATAGATAGATATCTTTTCATAACTTACTGAACAAACTACAACATTATTTTAGCAAGGCATATTAAGTTATATCTGCAGCTACAACATAGTAAAAAATATATGGACTGCACTATAAATCATGATGTAAAAAAAACATTAAGGTTATAAGATAGCTCAGTTATAAAAATACAGACTGCATTCATAATTATATCAATCATACCAAGAAAGTACACATCTGGTCTTGAAAAAATGTATTTGGTTTTACAAACATAAAATACAAGGTCTTCTTTCAGAATACCTTGTTCTGAACTACTGATCCAAAGGCAAAACACATTTTTTTCTGAAGATACACACTCTGTTTTAGAACAAAGTGGTGCAGGTGTCCTGGTTCTGGCCAGCACAGGGTTAATTTTTGCAGTAGCCAGGAAGGAGCATGGCTAGGACAATTCCATACCACCTTAAGTAATTTTCTGGGGAAGAGCTCTCTTCTGGGTCAGCATGGCCTAGCAGAGGAAGTGGTCAGTACTGCTGGGGGCTTCTGTGGGGTGAGCAATCACTTGTGAATCATTGGACTCTTTCTTGTACCCTCTGTCATTTGTACTGTTGCTGTTACTGTTTTCACTGCTGTTTCCAGTAAATTGTTCTGATTTTTACCTTCTGTGCCTCCAATTCTCCTCTCCTGCCTGGTACAGGGGAGAGCAAGGGGAGGAATGTGGAGTGGCTTCAGAGGGAACACTCTAAATTGGAGACTATCACTCCTAAACAATGTCTCTCCACAGAGAAAACCTATAAGATTTTATTGTATAGTAGGTACTAAAAACAGGAGGCAATTTGGGGGATGAACTAGGAATAAAAGCTTTCTTTGGAATAACCAGAAAGAATAACCAGGCAGTCCAGCACCAGTACTTACGCATCGTACCTCTGCAGTGCTGTCACTTTGTTCTTGTTCTTGTCAACTGTACCCGTAGATAATTGGAGAAAGTTGGGGTTTAGTTTGTATAATTCTTGCAGTAGTTTCTGTTCATATTCCTGGTGCTTACCCGCCTAAGGAAAGAGAAACTCACAATGAATGAATACTGGTATCATATATAAATTTATAGTTATAATTTTAAAATATATATAATATACCCATATATATGTCCCAAAGCTTAGTATTTTAGCCTTTACAACTTGTCAGCTCACTCCTGCCAAACTCAAAACAGTGCTTCTCACTCTCAGCACAGATGTAATCTCAACAGCTCTAAAGCTTGCCTAAAAATCACCTATTCATACTATTCATATTTTTGTGAGACTTCTAAATCAGAAAAGCATTGACAACCTTATTAGAACTTGCTCCTCAGTTCTAATCAAGAGCTTCACAAATATACCATAGAAATCACAAACAGTGACATTTCCAAGGCAGTCTGCATTTCATATTCCAACCATACTACGCTTTTCAGAAGATGGGAAGGAACAAAGAGTTCCTTTGAAACAAAAAGTTCTTTTGAAATGAAAGCAATTTTATATTAGCTTAATAAAACAGCAGAGGTGTATGACATGACAAACAGCATTTTCTAAGCAATAACTGATAAATCATTCTTTTTAGTAACTGAAATATTGAAATATTCTTTCAGCTAATTGAATCAACTGAGAACAATTTCTTGCTTTCAGAAATTGTGGAGGTCCAATTCAGCTCCAGAGTACTAGAATATGGCAAGTGAAGGAAAAGGGTGTTTTTCAGTCTAGCTTGCAGATAACATTCTGTGGCTTAATACAAAAAACAAAACCAGCAAAATCTACTCCTACCCCCAACACTTAGAGTAACATGTGAATTCCAAGATGAGCATTCATGGTTTTTGTAGGTTGCTACAACATTCCAACCTAAGAATTATTATTTGCAAGTTAAGTTTTATTATGAGTTGAATCAAGTTACAAAATAAAACAGTGAATTTGAAATTGTCAATAGCTTTTCTCTAGCGTTTCCAGATACTAGAAGATGTCCTCTAGCAAAGGAAACAAATGCCAAGATTAATGGTCAGGTCTTCTGAATCGTAAGTCTGAAATACCAAATTAATGATCTTCAGTATTGATTAAGAAGCTCTCACACTACTTGTACATATAAAATTTAACTCTCTGTAACATTAATTGATTCCTTACTATTTTGTTGGAACAAGAATGGAATTAATGCACACTCAATGTGCACATACCCTAGGAAAATTTTACAACCTAAAAGAAAAATATAACTTGGTTTTTTTTACAAAAAATTAAGCATGAATAGACAAAATACAAAAAAATAGTACTGCTGATAAACTACATTCCCTTATGGATGCCTGTAGAAGGCCAACTGCATCTCTCACTGAAATACTTCAGGTCAAACCTTATCAATGAGTTCATTCTTTTGCTACTTAATCCTCCAATTCTCCATTACTGACTGATCCTGAATGTGTCCTTAATGTAGTCGACGTACACACCTCTCAAGAAGGATTGAAACATCTGGTGTATGCATCATCTTACCCATTTGGTCAGTGTCTACACCCAAACAGCTACCTAAAGTATGAAAAATTGTGGTTCTACAGTATGGCTCACCTAAATGCAAACCTTGAGATATTCTGCACCCTGGAAATGCTTCTTTCACCATCCACTATGACTGTAGCAACTAGGCTGATGCACAGATTTGCACAATTAACAATTTGCAAACGTTAAGCAGATGAGTAACAAGAAACCTCCCTGGATCTCTCAATTTGCTTAAGTGACTAAAGACTGAATATCACAGCCACATACATCAGTGGTCAGTCTTAATTCATTTATTTGCCACACAAATGCAAGAAAGAAACAAGATTAAAATCCTATACAGAAGCTTGTAGTAATTGTATTTTATTTATAGCAGACAACCCAGAGGCCAAACTTGGCATTTCCAACCCACCTAATATTCCCAACTTCACTTTCCTAGACTTCCTGGAGTTCTACCAATTCTTTTTATTTTATCATCACTATGTTTAGGTCTATTAATTATTTAACCAAGAATACAAATCATCCATTGTCAATTTTTTTTAAAAATACAGAGTCAAAGTCTGAAACAATGAACATTCAATCTCATTAAATGGATCTGGAAATTCACTGACACACAAATGCAGAAAGGCTGGCACACCAAAAAAAACAATGTACTTAGCAGGTGTATAATTTCCAATTACTCTTAAGAAAGCAATATGAAATTCAATAAAAGTTTAAGCAATATAACAAGGAAACAGGGAAGGAAGATTCATGTAAGTCACCAAGATGATGTCAAATCCACTCAAGACTTCTGAAGAAACTCACACATGAAAATGAAATCCTGACCAAGGTACATAGCCTATCAATTTTAACTAGCAGTCAGGCCAGAGGATTGACAGTTTGCCACTGACTTCTATAAAAAGGGCTGTAGAAAAGATTCTGTGAACTACAGGCTGCTAAGTAAACCTCCATCCTTCCAAAGATTACAAGATGATAATACTAACAATAACAGTAATTTTTAAAAATAGAAGTTCATGGATAAACACAAGCCACTGGGATTGAATCTAAGTATCTTTTGTAAAGGGAAACCCTGCTTCACTAACATGAATTCTTCACAGAGTCAGTAAACATAAATAGAGAGGCTCCACAAAACTTTAAAAGAAGACATTTTTGATAAGGTTTCATACCAGCTATTTATTAATCTGCCATGGAAGAGAGTGTGAATTGAAGATGGTTCAAAGTGTAACTCTTAGGGTGCAGAAGCAAGCAATGAGCACTGATGACTGGCATCAGTTCTATGCAACACCATCAGCATGCATGAGAAAGGACTTAAAAGCAAGTTTTCTGCTGACAATATCAAGCTTTTTGGGTAATAAACTGTCATGTTGATAATGAGGAGCTTCAAAGGAAACCCAGTGAAATCGGTAAATAAGCAAATGGTGGCAAATAAGTTTCACCAAGGACATGCCAGGTGACACAAGAAGGGAAAAGCAGTTTAGACCATAGTAACCCACTCCTGATCTGTGAACTGGCTGTTACAGCCCAGAAAAAAAGATGCTGAGGTTACTGCCAACAGAGCTCAGAAACTGTTAGTTGATTATGCACTAGCCACAAAAGATGTGCTGGGCATCACTAAGAAGGCCACTTCAAATAAACTAAAACAAAATTAAAAAAGCATGTATCACACTACATACAGCACATTGAAAACTGATAAATTAAACCTGGCTTCCCCCACATCATGCATCTTATCTCTCCATCTCAAGGAAGACAAAGCTAGAAAAAATAGAGAAGGGCAACAGACACTGCAGAAATGGAGCAACTGCTTTAAAAAGTTTAAAAGACCAGAAACTGATTTGGAGAGAAAACTGGGAGAGACTAGATCAAGTTTTGCCATAACACAAAGGCAATGAATAAGGTGAATAAGGGGTTTTGCTTTCAGCAAGCACTATGAAGCTAAGATTAAGGGAAAGTTGACAAAACGAACCAGTTCCCAGTTCAACACAGGCAAAAGAAAGCACTTTACAAAACAGCTAGTGAATTTCTGGGGCTTGCTGCCACAAAAGACTAAAGGGTTGGCAGTATCGACAGGTTCAAAATGGATTTAATAAATTCATGGCTGACAGGTCTATAAAAAACTCAAAAGACTAGATGGGAATATACTCCCAAACATACATATGTAACAGATCTAGGTGGTGGGAGAAATACAGGAAAACATACAGGGAAGGTGGCCTGGTTTGTCCTTGAACTTTTCCTTCTATTGCAATTATCTGCTGAAATCCTCAGAAATGATTTGTAGAAAGTAATTAATAGGTATGGACATTCTTCTTTATTCTCCAGCTTACACCAGCCTAACATAAAGAAAATTATACTAGAACAAAATTTGTGCTGGCACTAAGGATGGGGACCCTCTGCTTCAGTGACAGACCACGTGCAAAAATGACAGCATGGATGCAAAGCTGGCATACTTGAGTTTAACAGCTTTACCACACCTCATGTAGAAGGATGGAGACAGACCAGAAATGGTCTTGCTCAGAATGCACCACATTTGAGACAGTAAAGCTACCCATTTACTTGGTTCCCTACTCTAGACAATAAGCATTTTGATGTTGAAATAGTAAAAAAAAATCCCAGCATAATTTTTTATGTGCTATTGTAGTAACCCTCAACGTTTTATTTGCAAATGGTTTCTAAATGCTTCACAGGTTAGGAGGGTTACTGGGCTTCAGACAGCATGGTCAGTCACAGCACAAGAGTCAATCCATAACTGTCCACACACCAATTTCACAATAAAACCCAGATCTGAACTAACTTCATTCACAGAGAACAAAAATGACACTACCTTACTTTAGTATGAAAAAAGGGAAAGTAGTTAGCTCAGGTTGTTTGAATTCCAGGCTAAGAGTTTATTTCCATCTTTTTGCCTTATGAACAGTCAGTGGACTTTTTAGACTTTAAAAACAGCATGCAATGAAAAAACTTGAGCTAACTGTTCTTTGCAATATCCTGGTTAATGACCTTTTGGATTTCAAAATTCATCACTGCCATAACATTCAGCAACACATGACACGTATTAGACTAAATCATAAACAGTAAGATGTATGTGGCACATTTCATGTGTTTCCCATTCACTACACTTACCTGCATTTCTTCTTTTGTGAAACTGGCTGCTTCATCACCTAGCTCATGTAGATACATGCAGTCTGGTTTTGGACACTGCATATTTTTTAGAAAATAACTGCAATATTTTGTTGTACCTAAGGATGCCTGAAGGAAAAAAAAATAAGTACTGGAGGTTAAGAATGCCTTTAACCATATAAGATAAAGTTATATCTAAAAAATTACCTCAAGATTTGAAATTCCACCATAATGCATTTTTTGATGCAGATGGAATAAAAAGTCCATTTATAAGAAATATATATATTCTTGAGGATTAGATAATTGGATGAAAATAAAAATGCATCCTAATCTATATAAATGCCTAAGTAAGAATCTCAGTAAATATTTGCATAATCATAAGGAGACATGTAAGCAGGGTCAGGAAATGAATAGTAACTAGATTCTCTATAGCCACCAATTTGGCCAAATCAGCCTGAAGACCTGTTTGCACAGACACCAAAAGGAAAAAAACCTTTGATTTCCCAGGGAGCTTTTGAGAGGTGTGGTGTACGGACTACAGAAACATTCCATAAAAGCAAACAGTGGGTTTTCACACTGTACTATTATGCTATACAACAAAAAAGCCACCGTAAGCATGGACAGGAGGTCCATATGTTTGCCTCAAACTTTGTTTTAAGAAGTTATCTGCCAACCCACCAAAACACTGCCAGCTGGATGCTCACTGAACTTCCAGTTTGAGATTAATACCAGGAAAAGAAGTCAAAAGCCAACACAAACAAAACTGTATGCCAATCCCTGATATTAATGTTCTAGCACACATATGCAAGAACACATAAATGTTACCACCTTAAGTGTTCTGCCGTCTACCACCACATTATTGACGCACTGTATGGCTCTGAGGGCATCTTCTGACCGGATGTAGGTTACATATGCACTGGCACTTGGACCCTAGGAAGAAAATACACTATTTAATTGTTTTTCTTTCCCCAAACAGATCTAATCATTAAGTCACCTTTTTAGCCCATCACTTAATAAACTGGTATATTAAGGGCTTGATGTTTTTAACAAGAAACTGACAAAAAAGGTAGTAACCATAAAAACTCATTTGTGATGCATAAAGAATGAAGAAAAGAGAAATGCATCAGTATGTTGCATTAATGTTCTAAAAATACTTAAAAGACATTTTATCCCCAAAATGCAGACTAGTGACTAAATGCTATATTGCTATTTCTTTGAAGTTTCTCATCCTGTCTCCTAATTTTCAATCTCTCTATGTTGCATTCTGCATCCAGCTTCAAGAGCCTGGTTGGAAAATGCCTCAGTAACTTAATGGTAGTTTGATCCTTTTTTTCTTTTTACACTCTTACCTATTGCTTAATCAGAAATAGGGAGCCCTAGAATCACTCTGCACACATGTATTCTCTCAAGGAATTAAAGTAAAAAAATGACAAAGACCTCTGACTTACCTGTGAGCCTGCATATGATGTGCTGTTATTAATGACAACTTTATGTATTTTACCAAACTTCCCAAAATATTCTGGTCGTTTCAAAACCTACAAGAAAAGAAAGTTCAAATGGTAAACTTATAATTCATACAGAGGTGTACTTATTCTTTTGCAAAACTGTGCAGCTAAAACCTTTAACTAATAAAAAACAGGTCTCTCCTAAAAGAAGAGCACAAAGATTTAGATTTGTTTACCCACATAAAAACATGGTTACTTGCAATACAAAGTATGTTGTCACCACAGAACTTGAATGACAAATATCCCACATTTCATGTTGTATTTTTAAAAATTCTTTCAGTACTCTGATTACCCAAATCCCACCCTGGTAAAATATATCCCATTCAGCATAAGAAGTTCCTGTATATACCTGTTTTATAATTTGATTTAAAAAATAAAATCACATTAATTCTCATTTCCAAATAACCATACACCTTAAACTTGCATTCAGCTATATTAATTACTAGGTATAAAATGCTGAATCCTGACTGCCATTCCCCACACTCCAAAAAAAAAGGGAGTAAACCAATTAGCTCAAGATAACCTCAAGTTTTCCCAAGACCAGACTAAGTAAAGGAAGACAAAAGAAAATTTCTAGGGACAATAAAAAACATTTTGGAATCAATATCATGTTGAAACGAATGAGGGATGATCCCATCCATAAAGGAAAAAAAATATTCATCTTGCCCTCCCAGGAATCAGTTAGCACTAACAAATCATTTAGGGACCCTGGGCAAATCAAGAACATCACCAGCAGATCAAGCAACTCTGCTGCATAACCATTACCTGTGCACCAATGAAAGTGGAAGCATATTTGACATTTATACCAAAAGCTTTTTTTTCCCATTTCTGTGATGGAAGAAGGTATAAAAGTACTGACTACTCAGACTGAAACTAGACAAAAGGGCATTTCTAGTTCTAGAAAATAACCTGAGAGGTTATTATAAAGGAAGATTTGATCCTCTGCTCCATCTTCATATTAGCATTGGATAGTGCAGGTGAACTGAACTGATCCAAGAATTAAACTACCCCTCTCCCTTCCCAAGCAAGCATCAATGCCTTCAAGAACTAACAGCATCACACTGGGAACATCCCAAAGAACTACAGGGTATGTTGTATAGACAACCAGGCATTCATTGTCCCTTCTAACTGTTCTTCATTTGGTCTACACCCTCTTGAAACATACACCCACCCTGAAGGCATCATTCCAGAAGAGAATGACAATCCTAAAGAAACCTCCCTTTTACCTAAGCATACTGCAGATTATACTCCTGGTACAATATGACAGCACAGCCTTCACAATTCTCCTAAGAGCACATCAACAGAAGAGGATCCACTTTACTCCACTATGATCCACAGACATATTTCCAGAAACAGCACATAACAGCCAAGCTCCCATTCCAAATAATCTCAATTTATGAAGGAGGTTTTTGCCTGCTTAAGTAGAAAACTTGAATATAATGTATACTTTTTTTAGCTCATCTCTCTCAGGCTAGGTTTCTTGAAAGATCAAGTCATCTTGTGCTATATATGCAACATTGAGTAAGTACACACTATTTTCTGGTATGTCATTGAGATACTGCTACCAATACACCTAGTGCAGCACATCCCCACCCCCCAAATCAACCCATTCCTAGTTACTTCAAGTATTCAGTGTAAAATTATCTGAGGTGTAAAAAAAAAAAAAAAAAAAAGAAATCAACTGTATTTAACTACTATTTCTCTTAATTACAAATCCTCCATCTGGTCAAAGAAATTAAATTTCAATAATAAATTCATACTGAATTTTTCAATGGTAAAATAGCCCCAAGCCAGTGCTGACAGTTGCTTGCAAATACTTGCTGCTATATTTCAGTACTCACTGAAGTGTTATACACCAGATCAGTTTTAACTTGATTTTTTTTCTTCCCTTCTTATCCTCCCTTTTTTTCTCCTTCACTAAAAGCAGCTTTGCTTTTTACACTTGTTCTTTAACAGTCTAGCAAAATACAGACCATACTCTGAGACCTCAGAAACAGCCACTTCTGTTTGAGACTTCTCCAGATAATTTAGTCTGATGAAGTGAATTTAATCTGGCACTGTAATTTTGAAGACATCTATGTTACCCTGTAGTACATTTCCTCCATATTCTAATTCAAGATACTTTTATGCATTAGCACTTACTCCATTGGCCACCTGCACCTATGACTGATGATGGAAGTAAATAAAGCATTTTAAATATAATCAGTTTTCTCAAATGAAAACCTTATTTTTGATGATGCAGAGTAGTAGGTCAACTTTTTCTGGGGTCTTCCTCTTAGTAACTTTTTCCCCACAGCTTCTTAAGGACATAATCCTTATGGTTCTTCCTAGTATATACTTCCAAGGGTTGGCTTTTTTCTTCTGTCCCTACAGGTTTGTGTGATACTGTATATCAGTTCTTTGTACTCCAACCAAACTCCCATTTTAGAATTGGTGATTCACGACATAGCTGTATAGTGCCAGCAGATCCAGCCTAGGAATATGAGTACCTGAACAGCCCTTATGCTTATTTTTAGCTTAAAATCAAGCTCCCATTATTAAACAAAGAACAATTCCCCCCCCCCCCCCAAAAAAGAAAAAAAATCACAGAGCACCTGTACTCCCTAAGACAGAGACAAACACTTATTGAGGGTATTATGGAGCAGGAAGCTAAGTTCCCTTAAGAAGTGGAGGCCTCATAGCAGCAAACCATTTCAATACAGCTTAATTTTGTATCCTTCAGAGAAACACAAGAATATTCCAATGTTTCATAGCATCAAGTTAAGAGCAAGATCTGTAAGTGTGAACTGCTCACCTCTGGATCTGCTAGGCGCTGAGATAGCCCTACCACGAAGACAAGGTTCTTCTGTACAACCCGTACACTGGCCAAATGTTTGCGATTCTCTGATATCTTCTGTTTCCTCTCATTTTGTTTCTGTTTCTTTTCGTTTTTTATCCTCTGCAGCTCTTCCTGGGAGAGTGGTTTGTACACTGCTGGATCTTCTGGATATGGCTAAACATAACAAACAGCATTAAAACAACCCATGTAAGAAACAACACCTTCGAAAACCATTAATCACCATGTTTTAATGTAAAAATTTCTTTATTATACTGATCTGATTGTTATGGACACCCACATTATAGAGGCATACTCAGTCCTTTGGGAAGGGTAAACTTCTTGCATTTACATGGAATTCTTCTATTTATAGACATAATATTGATTTGGGCAACCAAATTCTAACCCAGCTGCCTAGTCAATTTGGTAATATCACAAGCAGCTACAACATGACAGCCAACACATCCTGTTATAATTTCACTAACAAGAGCTTAGTGTAAGTAGGATGAAAGCATGCACTTTATATTTATTTCTGATACAGATCTGGGTACTTAAATGTACTCAAGACATTTAAGTATCTTTAAGTATTTCTGAGATAAGAAATGAAAATACAAATGTAGTTTCAGTGGTCCACTAAGTTCAAGACAGTAACATCATTATACTACTCAAAGTTTACATGGTTAATTTCTAGTGAAGAGACAGATTTCAACACAATTAATGACAGTATTCTTGCCATGCTTATGTACAAGTTTGAAATTTGGTCTCTCCATCCCTACAGGTAACTCCTCACAGATATAACACTGTATATTTTCATCTCAAAAGTATGCAAGAGAAGTACAAGTATCCTCAGAGTTACCTAGAAAGACCGCTCTATTCATGCTATAAAGGCACTATTTTAGCTGGGTCTTGCAGACTACAGTGCACTGTCCTCTGCCCCAGATTACTCCTCAAAGCAGTCCCACATTCCTTACCTGCCCCAGTTTTTTCAGACTGAAAAGTGAGGTTTCACACTGTACACAGAAAGCAATGCTAAGCACAAAAACAAGTACATAGAACATATCTCAAACAGAAGGAAGAGTTTCTAAACACCAAGTAAAAAATGAGAAGAGTACAGGAAATGTGAATTAAGACAAAGACTTAAGACAAAGAAGCTAAGCTCAAGCTCACCAGTATGTTGAACTAAGGTCTTTGCTTGTACTACCATAACCAAAGCTTTCAGTGTGCAAGTCCAACAAAAATGAATTTAACTTTTTCCTTACTGTCTTAATGACAAAAGTACAAAACTAGCTGTCATACTAAATAACTTGAGAAAAATCTACAACAGATGAAAATGTTTAGGTTAAAAGCATATCTTCCTCATAGTTGCATGATGTTACTCCAAGAGCCACCAAGTGCTCAGACCTGATAGCCTTCTGAGTATATCCCCAAACAAATCGAAATCCATTCTTCAGTTTAAAGTTCAGCATGGTTAAGCTACACATTAGATATCTTCTGCAAATATGCTACAGTTGACTTGAGCAGATGGCATCTCACAGTCAAACATCAAGTCCTCTGGAACATGTTTTAGTATCATGAAGGAATTTAAATGTGTAAGATACTTTAGCAGGTGTCCTTAACATGATAGGTGTCCTTAACATGAAAACACAATAAGGGCTCAAGTTACTCTTGAAGAACAGTCAAAACCATAACATTTCTCAAAAAGATATTCAGTATTACTCTGATTAATTACTCAGTTAACTCAGATAACACTGAATACATTATATAGATTTCAAAATATACTTGATGAACACCAACAACCAACTTGTAAGGTCACTTGAGATTTGCTATAGCCAATTATTATCTTGTGTTTTAACACATCTACATATGAGGACTTCTGAGCTGCAGAATAATTTTACACTTAATGAGCTTCTCAAAATCTGTATTAGTCAATCACATCAACTAAAGAAGAAAAATGTTAGGTTTTTACAGGAAAGAAAGACTACTCAGGGCAAAGATTGAGTTATCTCAGTTATCAGTGTGTTCAGATAGGAATGGGAAGAAAAGTGCACCAGTATAACAGATATAGTTCCAAAAATATGGCTTGCCCTACATCAAGTGATGTCCTATCTACAATCCATTCTTTCAAAGATTAATTCCTACTCCACATCCCATACTATGCAAGGCAAAACTTGCAAGAGTGCTGCTCTCTGGTACTGTGCAAGAAATGCATTAATGTTTTCAGTAGATTCAGTAAGGCTCCTGAAGGTTCAAGGAAACTACAGCAGTGTCAAAAGTCATCAGCTTCTTTCTTGCCAAGTCCAGCCACATTCAGAGCATATTCACAAGTGAGTAGCAAATCAGACAGGATATTCCTTCTCTGTACAGCTATTTGCTGCTGGAGGTACTGAACATGAATCAGGAAACATCCCAGGTAGCTCAAGCATAACCCTGAACAGAACATTTCTATGTCCAAGCAGTAGTTTGTATTTCTACAGGAAAGCATAAAAACTCCTAGTAGAACACAACTGGGCAGCTTGAGAATTAGGGAAAGAGAAATGTCTCCATCTCAGCAGAAAGCTTGAGACTAGCAGAATAGGAACTTCAGTCATTAAGTAGCAGCAGCAATTGGTGTCCACCATGGATAACCACACTTATCTGAGCACTAGATACTGTAGGGCTGTATTAAATACATGTTTTGTATGTGAATCACCCATATGACATGCTTCTAATGCTCCCAAGGAATAGGTTGATATGCTGACTTGCAGGACCTATAAATGAATCTGCACACATCTCTTGAATCCCAAGAATAACCCAAAAACAACTGAGGGGTAGATGATTTTCCTAGCTATGTATCATGTGTGGCATAATAAAAAATTAGGAGATATTGCACATTTAAAGAAGGTGGAAGGCAAATAAGCATAGCATCAACATCTCAGAAACTAATTCTAAAAAAAAATAGTATTAGAAATCATTTTCCTTTCAAATAAAGGACAAAAAATCAGTCTCCAAATAGGGAAATAAATTATTTCATCTTCAGAGTCATTGCTTCCCAGTGATGAAGTTCACAAACTTGGATGATGGTTCAACTACAAACAGGTGCATGCACTGCAGACTGCTGGAACAAGTCTCTGAAAGCCAAGCAAGGTGGATTGATAGCTGGTGTACTTCACAGCACCATTTGCTATGTTGTTTTTGCTGTCTAACCCTACAAATCAGAAGTAGAGAGAGGACTATACATAACAGAGCCTCCCAGGTTTTGCAACAAAAAAGTAGAAATGCTACTGACATGACTACAGCTTATTTTTTTAAAACAATATACTTGCTTAACATACTGTCTCTAATGCCTTAGCTGATAAAGGATTTGAGATCCAAACAAAGTAGCTACCTCTAGTGGTATCAGCATTGATGTACTTTCAGATGCAAGACATTAGGCAATATCAACATGACCAGTTCACTGACTAAGTTCAGCTGACACCTCTCACTTAAGTTATACCAGCACTTTTCAGACAAAAACACTGAGGTTCCAAAAACAAGTGTGCCATCATGGAATATGACCAAATTTTCTTTACACTAAGTGCAAGGTAGTCCCTACAAGAACATCACAAAAAGTTTGAATGTCTCTTGAAGTCTTTGTTTCTCTAATCAGAGAAAGACCTTGATGAATTCTCAGTCTTCCTGACTAATTTGGTCTTTTTATTTCAGTTTTGTTTCCTTTCAGACTTTTTTTCCCCCATTTCCCAACTGTTGAAAGCTGAGCTGTGATTTATCAAGCACTTTGCTTTTGTCATTCCCAGGTAGGCCACATTCCTTCCACAGAATGGATGCACCAGCATTTCCCACTTGTTGTCTTGCTACCAAATAGGTCCTGAAACAAGAAATACAAAGGAAATGAATAAGGTTTATGCACAGTATACACCATTATACTTACATTTTAAAAAGAAATTTCCTATCTATTTCAAAATATCAATTGCTGCACCAAACTACTCAGTTGTGGGATAAAAAGCATAAGAAGAAACACTGATATTTGGAGACTGTGCATTAAGACTAAGTCTTCCTTTTACACAGAAGTAGTAAGAGAAACATGGACAAAGCATGTTAATTTCTTGATCATACATCTAAGCAGTATGCTATTTCCCTCCATCTCTAGCACAAGGTGCTAGATCTCTCATAGGAGAGATAAAGGACACTTAGTCAAGGAACTGGAGAAAAAGTCAAAGCCACGCCACAGGAACAACTGTCTATCAAGTTGTGTTATTTGGTGGAAGAGCAAAATACTTAAGAAACATGAACAAGCTAGGTTTTTTTGTTGCTGGATTAAAAAAAGTGCAGGAACTGACATTAAGGGCTAAGAGTGGCATGTTCTAATTAAGCAATTGAGACAGGATGTATTATTCACATGACAAACAGGAGCTAGACTGCTGAATTTTACAGAAAGGATAATAGAAATATCCCTGCAAAGAAAAAGCAAGTCTGCTGACAAGCAAACCAGCTTCTGGCTACAGAAATCTCTTCTGAAGACAGCATATTTTCATTCTATTTTGTCTAGTTAGCAGCTATTTCACTCACAGTTAAGAAATCAATTAACTGGAAAAAACCAGAAGCCTTGCTTGGTATCTTACAACTGGCTATACCTACAATTCTGAAGGGCATCAGGAACCCAAAGCCAGATAGCTCCATTTTTTTTTTAAGTAGGTACTTTCGGAGTTAGTGAATTAAATAAAAACAATTTCTATTTCTCTAGAAATAAGGCTTTTTCAAGGCTATTTCAGAAGATTTTAATGAAGTTTAGAAAGTTTTTAACATGTTAATAGTAAGATGTACCAGTTTCCAACCAGCATTTAAGTTTAATTCACACTAGCACCTTACTGAAGAAAATGCTTGTGTACTACTATTATTCACAGGAGGAAACTTAAGGCAGACTAAATCAATTGACTGCAACGACATGAACGTATTCTGCATGTGCAGATATTAAGTTATATGACAGTTCAAACACACAGAAGTACTCTCTCCTGGGCAGAAGAAACCACATGCTAACATCTTCTCAGTTAGAAGTGAATTAAAGAAGCCTAAGAAGATAATGGTATATATGCAATGCACAGTTAAGATCTAATGGCATACGTGCCACCACAGCATTCAGCCAAGCTATTTTATTACAGACCTTTCCAAAATCTCCCCCAAACACTTCAACCAAAACCCCTGGACATGGGGTTGTTCACTGCTCCTCTCCATGGAGTAGTGCTCAAATTACTAGGTAAGTCACACTGCATTCAGTAACATTGGCACAAATAGCAGGTTTCTATTATGTAATTGTAAATAACAAACTCATCCTTGTTTTAATATATGTTTATCTACAGTCCATTTCACAATAAGTATCCTCCACTGGTATACTCATCATAACAATATGGCATACCGGTTTAAACCACTGTACCTACTATAAACTTTCCTGCTAAAACTTTGCTGCTTTGCCATGTTCTGTGCTTCAGCATTTTAAGTGGCCACAGTCAATGTACACCATAGTAGCTACAAACAGAAAAATGCTCAGCTCTTTCCCCAGAAGCCTTACTATGCACAGACAGCGACTACGTAGACACACTGAACACAAATACACATACCTGGTTCCTTCTGTCCAGCACACTTCAAAAGATGGCTTCTTCACTTATTTAATGCTGTAACTCTGTAGCTCAAGACTATTTATTCCCAAGATCCTGGTGTGGTCTCTGCATCACAATGTCTTTGTGCCACAGAAGAGATGTCCTCCTCAGCCGGACTTCTTCAGGCCAGTCTCTTACAATCCAGCGATACAGCTCCAAATCCACTCAAGAATATCTTGCAGTCCATAAATGAAGAACGTATCAACATAATCCTCATCTGTTATGAAAGATGATGTCTCCTTTCTCTCCAGGAGTGGCCAGTATGTTTCACTCCAATCATAGCACTTGAGGTTTCCTCATGAACAGTTTTTCTGAACAAACTGTATCCAATTAGGCAAAATATTTGCACATCCAACCATAGGGCAGAGTATTCCACATTAAGAGGTGAGCATATTTTAAAAAAGTCAGACACCCAAAACCAGTGACTAGCACACTGCTTCTGTGATTCTTCAAATACATTTCACAAACTTCAAATAACAAACAGGTAAGAAGTAGTGTAACCAATCCAGGAAAACAAAGCGACTTAGACAAGGAAATCCCAGAAATCTCGTGTTGTATCAGAAGAGTAGAAATCTTCTTGTACTGTAGGAAATTACTATACATCATGTGTCATCTACAGCAGGTATCCCAAGTGGAGAATGATTTGGCTGATAACACGTGGCTCTATCTTGCAGAACACGGAGCTCAATTATTGCAGCAAATTTACAGAAATTTTAAACAAACATGCTGCTGTGGGAGAGCCTTCAGGCTTTCAGAGGCATCCAAACACAGGTCAACAGTAGCAGCTCTAGCGTGGCCAAAGCTCAAAAGAGCAGCAAGAAAATATGACTGGAAGTGCTTATAAAATACTGTGGCAGTGAATAAAGATAGTGAGGCCCAGTAAGATTACTGGGGGGCTGAAAAGGAAGCTGTAACATGAGACAGGAAGACAAGAGAGGCATAAACTAGGGACAGGATCATTAAATAGGATTAAATAGTAGGAGAACAAGAAGACATAAGGAGCTGCAACTACAAGAAGAGAAAGGCCAGGCAAGAAAGTTACAGTCAAGGGAAGGCATTAAAGACAAGAAGATACTGAAAAGGCATTTTATTAAACACTGAAGATAAGGAAATACTGAGTTTAAGCAAAACACTAGAAGGAGAAATAAAATAATTCAAAAGAAATAACAGGCAACTTAGTGAAGTTGACATTTACAGTTGTGGCCAACCAAATCAGCCAGACATCAAGACACAGGGAGATATCAAGTACTACCTTCAAGCATCTGTCAACAAGATCAGAATACTAGACACACAGTCTAGACTTTGAAATGCTTCAAAATTTAACACCACTGGATATCTTTCCAAAGGTTTTTATACATTTAGTATCCACTAAAATATGAATTAAAAAGCTCCAGTGCCACAACAAAACAAGTAGGTCTCTATAAACTTGATTCTCAGTCAGCTCTGTCAGTTTAGCTAAACCTTAGCTCTCAGCAAACCCAATGCTGGAATACTCACTATTCTTCCTGAAAAGACTCTGTTAATGCATTAGTACTCCCAGCTCAAAGAATTTTTATTTTTAGCAGTTCTCACAGCATCAGCATGCCTTAGTTCTGATCCGAAGCTTCCCCTACCAATCCGGTTCTGAATTTAATAAACCAAGACCAGCTGTGTCGTAACAGCTTCAATACATATGCAGACAGAATCTGAAAGATCCAACACCTCACCCTTGATCTAGGCCATGGCTAGATGATTGTCTTTGGTACCAACACAACACAAAAGCCTTGTGAAATATGCAAGACAAGCCGCTGTTCCAGGGATTTACCTTTCTGCAAGCAGGACAAAGTCCATTCTCATCAGTGCGAATACGATGCCAACAGAAACGACAGATTTGGTACCCACAGGTGCAAGGGAAGAAATTGATGTCATCAATTTCCAGAGGCTCCATGCAAAGAGGGCATTCCACAGGGTCTTCCTTAGCGTCAGGGCTGCGAGACATCTTTATATGTTCGCAGAGCAGCAAAAGTTTATAATAACTTAATAGACCAAGAAGGTCAGCACTTGAAGGTCTGTAAGAGGGAAATAAAAAGAAAAAAAATTATTTAAACTGTGTACAACTTTTCTTTTGTACCTTTTAACATTTCAGGTTTTCATCACTTTTTCTTCTCCCCACACAAGTTATCTACTAAAACACAAGTTTCTGCCAAATCGATTTGATTGTCTTTTCCTACTTACAAGCCTCACAAATAATAAAACGGTGGTACTGGTGATGCACCCTCCCCACCTGGACAGACAAGCACTTTGGTAGTTCACTGGCCTCTTTGGGTTTCAAAATGCAGATTGCAAAGAAATCAGTGTATACCATACATTGTTGTATGCTATGTACATTAACCTCCTTTAGCTACTCCTTTCTTGAAGTCCTTTACAAACCCAAAGTCAAATCCTTGAATGCGGGATTTTATGAACAATTTATTCCTTTGCTCAGAGACTTGGAACAATGAGATTTGCAGTAACATTTAGGTCATCCATTCAAACTTTTGAGGTTACAGAATTAACAAACAAAACCAAGGAAAGCTTCTTACTCAGGATAATTTATTTATTTTGTCTATCTCATTGTTTTGGTCCAGAGACTGATCTGAGGTCAGCCTTAGGACTACTTCATTAGCAATGATTTTTAAGGTACACATCATTCTACATGTGTCAAACTTCCATCCAAGTCAGCTATCTTTTTCATCAGCACCCAATTCACACCAAAGCCAAAATACACACAATGTGGTTGAAAAAGCTCAAGTTTTAATTTGGAGTGCAGCCACAAGAAGATATTTCTGAACGAGAATTTTGAAGAAGGCCAATATTCAAGTCACTATTAATTTCCTGAAATCAGCCATTTGAGTATGCTTCTATTCTCAGTTTAAGGATGCAGCACAGGAAATTTACTTTCAGATTCAAAACAAGACACTTGGAGTCACCACTGAGAAAATTAATGTGGGTTGTTTTCTTCTTATTTCTTTAAGTGACACTCTGGATATATGAAATTGTATCCAATCTCAACAAGCTGTCTCCATCTGCTGCACGAGATATGCATGTAGATGGGGCAGAAATCAAGGGCAACAGTAGAATTTTTAGGTGGACCTTTGGAAGAAAAATAAAAGGAACAAATGAACAAAAACTAAAAACCCATTGATAAATAGTGAAAAGATGTGACCAGAATTGATAGCTGGATTGTCATACTAGCTTTAATGAACTACACCACTTCTTTAGAAATAAGTGAACTCTAAAGTTTTTAAAATACAGAATTATTTTTACAACCATGTTTTTCCCAAAACATCACTAATGGAATTATAATTGAACCACACACACAAAATCTGGAGTCCCCCTCTACTCTCCCAAAAAGTTTTCTGTTTCATTTCTAACCAAAAGCTACTGGATTGTGTACTGACCAGTATTTCTCCAGGCTTTTACGAGAAAATCCAGAAACCAAATCTCACACACCTCTATCTGAGGAAGAGTGACATTCAATTCTGTCCCTGGAAACAAGATGACTGAATTGTTGTGAGATCAAACCCTTGCTCACAGATTTCAGTATGGTCTGATGTTAGCCTTACATAGCACTGATTTAATACTTTTACCACCCCCCTAAAAAAGAAAAACCAAGCAATTGGTTGTATTTTGATCTTCCTCACCCCATATCATACTTTCTTGCATGAAGTCTATCTTGAGAAGACCAAGAGGTTCCAGCTCAAGTTGGGACCCCCCACCTTACTGGACCAGATCTGTCTAGCATCAGTCTGCAATACTCATTCCTGTCTGCACACCACTTCAGGGACAGAAATTCCTCTACAAGCAGCCAGGAAAGAACCCTGAGGAGGTAAAACCACACATGCAATCAAAGCACCATCCAAATACACAGCAGAGAGCGTATAGCTTTATATGGGAATGGCTGCATTGTCACCAGGTTAACCTGCAATCACAGGCTGATACCAGAAGACCAGACTACCTGCAATTCCAACTAGTTTGGTAGGCAGTATATCCTCCAAGCACAAAGTGTACTTCTGGTAAACATATACCAGTGCCCTTGAGAGAAATGAAATGACCACAAAAAAGTAAGGATGAGAGAACAACTATCAGATGCTGTAAGTGTAACTTCTCTATATAGTATGCATTAGCAACAACACTGTCCTCTTTCTGACTGTCACAATGACTAAAATCAAAAAGTTAAACTTCTATGATAATACAGCAGCTTTCATTTCATTATCTGTGCTTTCATTCATACTATATTCACAATCATTTTGACAGTCTCAAAACCAGGTTCCGGAAGTTTGCCAGAGTTTCCTACAAAGAATGCTAGCAGAATCTGACCTGAAGGGAAAAAAGGATTACTTTGTTTGGGAGCTTTGTTTTAAAGAACACATCCCCACTGGCTGAAAAATGGGAGGGACTGTTAAAAGGCCCCAAAACATCATTTAAGTGGTTATTAGGCAGATAACACACACTTTTACAGTAGCCTGTAAACACTTTGTGTAAGCTTTTCACACTTGTACAGCAACAAAACCATAACAATATGAAAATTACTTTAAATCAAAGGGATAAACTCAACAGATTTTGTTCAGTTTGGCTTTGGATTTAACTTTGTGACAGATCTCCCAACAACAGGTCAGTAAGCACTCCGTCTATTCTTTATACTTCATACTCAATCCACCACATGCTCAGCAGCTCTGAGCCTATTGAAACACATTTAAGTAAAGCTATACTAGTACTAGTGAAACTGTAGTTAAAAGAGAAACTTTCACCGCTACAGTAAAATCACTGAACTGACTTAGGAAGTTATTATTTGGAATCTCCACTAAGAAATGTCATCAGTTCACGTGGATAAAAAGCATGACATATTAGCTAGTGCCTCTGGGATATGCAGATGAGCTCTAACAAAACTGCAACATAATTAACATTTATGAGCTGTTTAAGTTAACACCAAGAGTTCAGCAGCTGCTAGCAATAATGTCAATAGCTTGCTTCAGTCAGCAAATGGCCTGTTATTTTACAACAAGGAGTAAGGAGCAGCTGTGTGCCATGTTTCTTGAAACTGAGGAAATATTTATTTACTTGGCCACAGACCATTCAAGCATCCCATTTAGAGATTCTCCACTGGAGTGTGTCTCCATTTCAGAAGGGTTTATATACCAGGATTTGTGTCTGAAATCTGCATCGGAACAGTGCTTGTTTCTTTTCAAAACTGGAATAACATGCAGAGTAAGGCATCAAAAATGCATTCTGCATATAGTTCATGCACTACCAAGAAACACAGAGTAACTAGCCAGCTCTAAGACCATTCTGAACAATTCCAGATAACAGCACAGGAAAAGTAATGAAGCAATAGCAAAAAACAAAAGGCAGTATTATATGTTGTGCTTGATCCAGAGTATTTTGTCTTTGGGATCAAGTTCAAAGAGATGAAATTAATCAGGTCTCAGGAGAAAAGGAAGAAGATTGTGCACATCTACACATGCTTTACAAGCAGATAGAATTTGTACACACATATCCAAAACTCCAATGACTGAAGTCAAACATGGCTCCAACAGTTCGCCATCCTGTTTACAGGACACTATGCCAAAATATTCGCACAGATGAAGCAGAAGTGGACAATGTCCAGCAGCATGCTTGAGGTGTAGCGATTTTGTAAAAGATAATATCCAAACTACAGAAATATGAAATTCTGTGCTTTATCCCTTGTACTGTACCAACTAATAAGTTCTTTTCCAAACACATACGGAATGGAAAAAATGGAGACATTTTTATTAAGTGCTTACTTAGCAGATGGCAGCTGTGTCTAATCAGCTTCACCAAACAATTGTTACTCCTGATAAAATCCTCTGGACTTTGCAGCTGAGGAAAAAGTGATCCTACTATTTGAGGGTACTGACCTAAACACAACTTCTAATATACCTAGTGATTTCAGCCCATTTAGGATGCAGATGCTCGCTGCCTTTCTCTCTTGCACTTGAGGTGAGCAAACAAGTTTAACTTCCAGCAGTGTATCTTCCCTATTTAATTTTAAAAGGGGTCATAAAAAAAGGAGGGGAGGAGGCAGGGGAAAAAATAAACTTATTATGCCTTGTTTTTCCTCAACAGTTTGAGACTTGACACACACTCCTCATCTCTCCAAAGCAGACATGAGAACATCTCCATTTGCTAGCAGTTCATTTTAGTAAACACGTCCCTTACAGTTTAAGTTCTCCTCAGGAGGGGCAGCTAGCTCCAGAGAAAACAGACACATTCTTCTTCTCACACAATGGAGTGAATCCAGCCTTGCTACTTGCTTTAAGAAAACACAAATGTCACAGACAAAAGTTCTCAAAATCTAGTTATGAAAAAAACTCAGTAAAGACTCACATCCCAGAAAGTATTTGGAGACTTAGGGCCTCTTGAAGGAAAAAAAAAATCCAGACATGCATTAGCTAATGTTTCACTTGAAGTTGAAACATACCTGACACTTGAAGTGAAACAGGTCGGAGTCTATGCACTGAACCTTTAGTAAGGGCTCATTAAACTTACGCAAACAGAAACCCATGCTTTTTTCATGGCCTTGTATCTCTTGCAACTCATCAGCCATGAGAAGTCTCAAAACTTCAGTGTATGCAGATGCTTGCCCACATAATGCTACTGGGAAGGCAGCTCCCCCTGGCAAGACCCCTGCTCCCACTCTGCTGAAGGATCACTTCCCTTTCTACGCTTCACCTCCATGTTGATCCATATACAAGCTGGAGGGAGAAGGACAAGCAGACTGCAGACAGCAGCAATAATGGGTTATCCCTTCCTTGAAGCAGGGTACAATCAGCAGCTCTGTCAGCACAGCACTCTCCTTCTGGCCAGCTTTGCCAGGGGGGTACGTGTAAGTCGGCTGAGGCACATTTAAGACAACTGCTTCCACTAGTGACTGTTAGAAGGAAAACAATGCCCACCTTCTTCAGACTGCAAGTAAGAAAGGCTATCACTTCATTGCACTGCAGTGACCGCTTGAAGCTTCACCTTAAAACCTTTCATAGGCACACTACAAAGAAAAGCCAATTTTTACTATTTAAAAACAGAACTGAGGGAGATTTGGTGAGTTAGCAGATAATCCATATGGCAGAAAGTTCCCAACATACCAAATCCTTGTAACAGACACAAGACTAGCTGTTTTCACAAAGTCATCCACGCAATTCAGAAGAATCTGTGAAACTTCCACATAATTTTCCATCTTTTTGACATGCTACCCTGTATTTGCCTTTTTTTGAGCCCTACCAAAGAAGAGAGGTCGCTTTCTCCCACCAGCCCTTCACTCACATCAAAATACAGTAATATTTTACAATCACCTGGTTAGCGATACTGACATATGAGACAGCCAACATTTTCAGGAGTACTGAAAAAGGGCTATGCTTTTCTGAGTTTTGTGGCTCTCTTACTGACTGGGAACAAAGACACTTCAGTAGCAAGCAAGCAAGCTCCTGAATTCATCCAAGCTAATTTTCATTTGAGACCAATGAAAAGTTCACTTCCTCCTTCTATTTCCTGACTGTGCTGAACATTTAAAGGAAATGTACTACAGATTGTAAAATCATGTCCTGTAATTACAAAGTCCATTATCCCCCACGGCCTCTTTCTGGGATGTTTATTACTGTGTTTGTAATCTACAGCTACATTTTGATCACAGGACAAACAACTTCTAAGAAAAGTTAAGACACTAAGTCCCAAATGTTTGGAAAGTATGACCAGGAATCACGCAGTCACCTCAGTACTTCTGAAAACACTGTTACACTGGCTAGGATTATCCCCAAGTTATTTAGCTCAGAGGTCAAAACTGAAGCCTCTAGACACTCCCCTGCTTTGTGTCTCCCTACAGGTGCCTAGGGAGCTCACCCTCATGGTCTCAGACTTCAAATTCTGCCAGCATAAGCAGCTGTACCATCACTTGAACCAAAAGACCAAAACATAACTATCTTTGCATGGTAATATTTAACTAAATCCATCCTTCATCTCCATCACACAGCCATACAGAAGCCATCTCAATTATTGTGAAAACACAGAAACAAACATCTAGAAGTAGCAACTGCTCAAGCAGCATGTTCAGCAACAGTGCAACACAGCCAAAGAAAGCGCCTGAGAAGTTTCTACCTCGTGCCCTCAAGGCAGCTAATAACAAAAATAGTCAGATGACTCCTGCTAAATGAAAAGGGACCTAATCATTCTTTATAAACCCAAAGTGAACACAAACTATTTTAAGACAGTTACATGGCAAAGAAAAAAAAGTTATAGACCACAAAAAGATACTTTTCTCTCATTTAAACAGAACCAAGAATTGGTCATTATTGGCATATTGTTACAGCACCCAGAACACTGCATAAAGGACTACAGTGACACATGAATGCCAAGTAAGATATTATTTACTCAGATAACTTACTTTCTTACAAGTCATTAACAGAATCAAGACATATTTTATTCAGAAAGAAAAAAGGCCAAGTAAGATTTTGACAAATTCATCCACAAGCTCATAAAGGTCTGGACATAATTATACAAGACAACACTATCCCAGCATGTAGGTCATCTCACTCAATGAAATTACAAGCATAATATTGGCCTCTAATTGTAAAAATTAATTTCCCACATTCAGTTCTAGGATTCCTTTTCTTCCACTTTCTGCAGGCCCCTAATTTTTATTTTCTGTACTTACAGCATCACTATATATAGATATTACATGTCTAAAGCAATTGGATAATGAATTAGAAATGGGCTATACAATTATTAGTTTACGTAGTTTAAGTCTCTGTCACACACAGAGACTATGTAATATTGGTATATATATTCCAGCATGGTTATTTCCTTCTGACAAAGTAGATGCTCAAGCAACAAGTAAAGCAAAATAGCTATACTTCTACACATTTGTATACAGCAAATCATACCTCACAAATTGTTGTCAATGGATGTTACAGAGACCATAAAATGTAATACTAAAACAAAAATAAATCTGTCTGCTCTCACTTAATATTAAATATGTTCCATCTGAACTACTCTAAAATCCCTAAATTTCTCATTACTGGGAAAAAGGCTACTACTCCATGCCTTGTAGCTTCTCCTCAGAGCATCTGCTGGCAGTCACTGTCAGAAACATGATCTAGATATACCAACTTGCCAATCACGCAGCAAGCACAGGTGGCTATTAAACCGGCTGTTGGGCAATGGAGGGGCTTCATGGTGCTCACACAGCACTCCAGCGTCAAACACTTGCTTTGCACTTGGGGTGTCTACACATCACTGTGCCATAGTCCAATTTCTCCACAACGTTGTGTTCTAGCTAGTTCCTACTAAGGTGCCACATACACTGAGACATGATCTACAGATTAATTTAGAACTTAAACTCCAAAATTCACAAAAATTCAACATGCCACCCCAGTCACCACATCACCAATACCCTTCCCCTCTGCTCTGCCGTTCAGGATATTCTTCCATCTCCCATGACACAGCTCAGCTCTCTCTTCCTGTCTCCTAGGTAATCCTCTCACCATCTCCCATTTTCATTTGATCTCCTGGTACCATTCAAGCTATTCACATTTCTGTAGGATGCCTTCACCCAAAAGATGAAAAAAACCCCAGCATTTGTTCCAAGCTTCCAGGTATCAGAGTTTTTATCAGTCCATTTCTTTCTTCACAGAAGAGGTGAGAACATGCCATTCTATAACAAAAGTTTCTTGTGTTAGTTTGTACTAGATAGCATTCTTAATAATAATGGCAAATATTCTCAGATCCAATTAGAAAGAACAGCTCAGGTCTGAAGAACTCCACATCCTTTAAAGAGCAATGACCCAGAAATTCTTACACACACAGGAAAATCAGCCCACTTGAGGCTGTAAGACTAAGACTGTATTTGAATATAACCCATTTGCATAACTCTGCCTGCAGCCATTACCTTCTGGATAATTTTCCAGAAGGATTTACTTTTGACCTGTTGCTCCAGCTGCATTAGTTCACACAGACTAAATATTCCAACTGGTCTGATCTGAAAGTCATGCCACCACTGAAGAACAATCTGGCACAGAACACCAACACAGTATGCCCAGAATGAAGCATATAAATTTTTTTTTTTTAACTTGCATTCAAGGACAGCTCAGCTTTTACATTATAAAAAAACTCTTGATTTGCATTTTCACATTGCAGCATTAACAAGACCACTGCAGCATCTTTAGAAGTCCTAGCCTGCTTATCCAGCTGTACTCTTTAAAACTACAGCAGTTCTACTGTCCAGTGCAAAAAACCTGTAAGCAGTTTTCTTATTTGTTCCTGGATATTTATGTTATCCAAATGAAGGAAAAAGAAAATTCAGTTAAAACTCCAGCAAACAGATCTCCAGAGATTTAAGTATCTATTAGATAATTGCCTTCCTCTACAGCAGAAGAAGTCTCTTATTTGCCCCTAAAGAAGCAGGTACAGAAACAGTACCACACAAAGCATAACCAAAGAAATTTATCTTGTCATCAGAGCAAAAGCACACTACAAAATTTTTTCTCTGGATTTTTTACAAAGATTCTAAGATTTTTAATTGTTAATAGGCAGCACTTTTGCTCTTGGGGGAATAGTATCCAATAGCCAACACACACACTTCTGAAATTATCTTGGGAATAATACTTGGAAAGTTAGAACCGCTAGGGGCAGGGGGGAACAAGCACAAAAAAGGAGGATAGAAGCTGATGATACTGAAGAGATATGCACTCTATAGTGCATGGTGCTGCAAATAAAAGACACACATATATTCCTTTAGCCAGTAAGAATTACCAAAACTGCTTGTAGAAAATTAGCTATAAAACCCAAATCAGCATGATCACAGCTTATGGCTTCTTTTCTCAACCTGCTAAGTGTATCAGGAACCTTCCAAATTCTTGAACTCTCCTTATGAAGTGCCAAGTTGTCACAGCAATATTAAGTGATAACAAAGTGATAACAAACTAGGGAAGTGTAGCAGCCACATACTAGTATTATCAAAATACCCTCACACAAGACACACAGCAAGTAGTAAATTTTCTGTTTAAGTGGGGGGATTGACCACTCCACATGTCTTGCCTCTAGCCAAGAGTCCCCTTGAACATTGTTTGTGATTTCACAGACTGTTTGATCTGTTTTTCTTCAATAGAAAGAGTACAAATCAATGTACAAGATAACCTTTCTTCCTTGTTACTGAGACATGAATAAAACTAAGAATTATTCACTCTGAAGCTTAATAACACAGCTGAATACACTTCAGAATGAGGATATGGGAGATTCAGCTAGGGTTAGTAACTACCCCTCAGTTCCCTTCCATTGCTTTCCCAATTTCAAGGATGCTAGTTAAGACACCAGAAAATCTGAGACAGAAGCAATTTTAAGTAATTCTCAAAGTTTCTTATGTGTTAAAAATTTATTTAAAACAACCTTCAAGAAACAGGTAACAGAGTATTTAATGTTTATTTGTTTCTTCTCCATCTTCTCAATTAAAATGTTTTTATTAGACTTTAACTCAGTTGTCCAATATTTTCAAATAACTTGACCTTTACAGAGCAACAGTTATGATGCCACTTTCAAGTCATTTTAAACAGCAAACATAATGAACATAATATCAGCCTAATTACTGATTTCTTAGCAACAACAGTATTAAATCTCTCATGTTTCTCCATAATGGATGAAAGCAAAAAGACTTTTTGGTTGGGTTGGAAGGGGAGAAAAGCACCCAAACAAGTTTAAGACAGAGAAAGAAAGCCTTATACAGCTCATCTATAGGTTCTGGATGAGTAGTGATTCCAGCTTGAGTGCTTCTGCTAGTCAAGTAATAATGCAAAGCATTGAGCCCAGAAGAATAAAAACTCTTTGTCAAAGTCCAAGCACTTCTCAGTGCCCACAATTCCATCTTGAAACTCACTGGCAGCTGATGCCAGAAATTAGAAGACTGGCATAAAGTAAAGCCATAGACTACATTGGAAATGCTGTCTTATACTAGTAAAACACAAACTATTACTGCATCCCTTCCCTAGTTACAAACTGTGAAGCACCTATGTCAGTGCCTCCCCTAGAAGTTTGTACTTTTATGTCCAACATTAATTTAGGTAAAAAAATTTCATTTCACTCCAAAATCATGTGGATACTTACAAAGAATCCAAATGAACATCTGATTCTGCAGACTGCAGCTTTATTCCTCATAACTCAGTGTCCTACTGGATGCCATGAAGCAATGAAACCTTCTCAGGCCCTTTTAAGCATGAACTGTGATAATCCAGAATAGTTTGAATAGTACAGATACAGGATGAGCCTGTCTCACTCCTCAAAGTTTCTAAAAAGACCTCAAAAGGAAAAAAAAATTAAGGGAAAAGTAGCCTAATATGTATATAATAAAATCTACATTCTTTAATCAGAGTCAAAAAACTCCAGAGATTCCTTTCTGAAGCTGCAATTGCTCCCCCAGAAAGCCAACAGGAACTACACCTTTCTGTCTCAAGGTAATGTTTCCACACCTAGGTCAGTCCTAGGAGCAGCAGCATCAGCTGCTGGCTACTAACTGGAGCTCTTGACTTTAACTGAAGAAGACCACAACAGAGTAAGTAGTGATAATCATCAAACCCCTGCCCAGTCATCACCATATAAGCCATTCTTGAAAAGGTCAAGATGAAGCAGAGACAGTAAAATTATTTACTTTAAAAATATTAAACACTTTGTACTTCTGGATCTAGAGATATGGTGTAGGAACAATAGTCAGCTGCTGTCATTCCTCTACATAGGACAGAACTCAAGGAAAACTGCTGGAGCAGTAACAGCCTCTGACAGACTACCAGCTTTTCTGTACTATCCCATTTTAACTATTTCCAAGTCTGAATCAAGTATTTTGCCTTTAAGTGACTCTGATTACATATAGTCAAACCAAGATGAAGAATTTGAGGGTTTTTTTAATCAGGTAACTCAGCAGTAATTTCTCTTCACGTAACTCATGTTTTTTGAATATGCTGTGGTCTACAGCTCACTTAGAAAAGAAAGAAAGAAAAGGAGAAAAAAAAGTGAACAGATCTCCTGACTGTGTTCCTGATTCAGCACATGAAGAACAATGCCAGAATTTTCTCTTTAGGAGCATCAAGCCAAAGTTAATGAAGTTGCATTTTGAATTTTCAAGAAAAATACACAGTTTGAGTAAGAGAATGGCAATCAGCAATCAATTACAGAATGCTGACATGTGAATTGACATTCCCAATCACTAAATATTACAAACATCTTGAATATATTAACCCACCCATAGTCTGGAACTGAGATTTCTTGCCTCCATTGATAATTATAGAAGCTCCAATGTGTTAGTACACATGGCCTGAAAAGTTGGCAGAAGTTTCTCCCTCCATACGTGGACATTCATTTTTACCCAATACTTTTTCAATACAAGTTCTACTTGCTACAAATAAGGAGTGAAAATTTATAAAATCAAACATAATTAATGCCTGATCTGTTTTCGAACAAACTTCAATGAGGTTAAAGAATAAATCTCTTCATAAACTTTTCATGCAAAAGAGCTATAAATTCTAGGTTATATTTATTTTAAAAGCCATTTTACTTAGGAGTTTGATTGGGTTTGTCTCTACAAGTTTATAACTTACATCCAGGTTTACTTTCACAAAGTCTTGTCAGTGACCCATGTTGATAATGCAACTGGGGAGTTTTTACCTGCTCAGCCTGTACTTCACACAGAAAAGATAAAGTATAAAAATTCTCATGTTTAACTTAAATCAAGAAAAGCTCTCCCACCATAACTTCATTAGAAGTCCTGAAGATAGCTACCAGGAGTTAGTCAGGCAACAGATAGACACTCCATGAAATCTCACAGCTCTTTGCAGAAGTACATCAGGAAATTATGTCTCTGATCAACAAAACCTACAAGAAGCTAATTTAATGTTACAAACTGCTGAATCAGCCAGGTAACCATACTCACACTACACACACAGAATTGCCAACTGCATTGCTCTTATTTTCACACTACAGGTACTACCTGACATTCCCAGGATTCTAGTGTATTGCAGCGCTTTCATTTACAAGACTTTAAAAGACATCATAAGCAAATCTACAGCAAAAAGCATTTCTGTGTCCAGCAATACCATATATTATTAAGTACAAACATTTACCCATAGCACTGAGATACTGTCCATAAGATGCTTTTCTAGTCACTAGCAAGAGATAAAAATTTGAGGAAGACATTAGTTATATTGAGATTGGTTTGATCTAAGTGTAAACTGGGAGGACAGACATTTCTGTAGTATTACTTGAACATCATTACACAAAAAAACAGTTATAACCCATCTCCAAAACTTTAGCATTGACAAAAGAGACTAACTTACTTACTGCTAGTATCACTTCGAAAAAGCTGCTTGTGACCAAACTATTCTTTGTTGGTTTGCTTGTTATGATAAATAAAACTTATTTCTTGGCACAGCAGTATCTCAAATAAACAGATCCTAGCACCTCCCAATATACTGCAACTTCATACGTAATCTGTACAGACAGCCACAATTGAAATCCTAAACATTTGAAGAAAAAAGAAACAACACCTCCACAGTCAGTAAATTACATGGCCTCATATTGCTTAATTAGAAGGACTCTTCTCTAATGTTTTTCATGCTGGTAGTGTCAATTCTCATCAGCAAATGGCTTTCAACAGCCAAGAGGGCAGTTTTAACCTAAAGATCAATAGAAGTAAATTCTGGAAAAGAGCAGCATCAAAATATACAGAGCACAGAGTTCTGAAGAACTTCAGGTACTGCTATATGTAAAATGTGCAGGGACAAAATAAAAATATAGAGGCTACACAAGCCCAGTTTGAGCAGTGTCCATGGGGGTGCATATTTATCACCTGGTAGCAAACCTTATGTCAAGATTCCCTCTAGGTGGAGAAAGATCATCTTCAATCATTTTCTGCTTGAATACTCTTAGCTGGAGTTTGAAAATCCATGCATTTTTACTTTGCCTTGGATAAAGTTTCTGGGAAGAAAATTAGTTAATCATGTATTTGTTCAGATTAAGAGTTTGAGCCCACTTCTGCCAATAATTTAGAGCTGAAGTTGACAATAATGCTGTATTTTTGATAAGGTAAATCAAAGTCAAGTCACATGAGCCTGTGTCCCAGTGTTCTTCCAGTTAGCTGCCAAAGTAAGCTTGTTCTTGTTACTCTGCCTTCACAGGTATAAAGCAGAGGAGGCAGGCTGCCATGGATCAAAATAGTCCATCTAAATCTTCAGGATGCAAGGCATGGGGAAGACTCCACAGTGGACCAAAAAGCCAGAGTTCTTTTGTAATGAGGAGGATGGCAGGAGCACAGAGAACACCCTGCAACCAGCCCCAGGGAGCATAAACAAATCATCACATGTAGCCTGGGCACGTTCAGAGAAAGCCCAAGTCTCCTCAGCAAGGGCAAGCACCCCACAGAGATGAGTACCACAATCAAGTTTCTCTTCACTTTTTCTGATGATGATCAAACCTACAACACCAACAAACAGGAATGAGAGACAAGTCCCTAGATAGGCCTTCATACAACCAGCACACAAGCATCTACTCATCTTTACAAATCTGGCCCTATCAAAGGAGCCAGAGAAAAGCCTAAATCACTTCCTGGAGAAGAAGAAACTCCAAACCAAGACCTTTCCTTGCCCCCTCCACAAGGCACCTCTACTGTGAAACAGCAACATAAAACCTTCAAAGTCTGGCAGATTACCCCAAACTGAAAGCTTCCTTGCACAGTTTGTTTTACAGAAGGATCACTCATTCCTAAACAAGGCCCATTATACTCAATCATTGCTCTAGACATGATACATTATGTGTACAGAACCCGTCTTGCAGAAGAGGAATTCAGAGGGCTGGTGCTAACAAAGCTGAGATGACTGTAGTAACACCACCTCACAAGAAAACACCCAGATTTTCCCTGAAATAGGAGACTATGCAAGATTTCAAGAGCTAAGGAGAAGTTGTAAGAACACAGTATTATCTGTGGATTAGGTTGCTATTGAAACAACCAATGTTTGAAACTACACAAGAAAACTCATAACACTGTTAAGTGTCACATTCCTTATATTCAGGATTAGCTTTCAGAATATATTGGCAAATTTGCTCCATTCCTGGAAAATCTACAACTCATTCCTTAATTGAATTAGAGATCAATGAAAATAGACTTAGGAGGCTGAATGTTTAGATCTCAGTAAAACCTGAAAGCATTTGTAAAATATTTCTTACCTTTCTACAAAACAAGCTGAATGAGTTTCTTTGTAGCCTCCCACAGCAGCTGAGATCCTTGCCTTTGTGAAAGGTAGTTTTCCCCACTAACACTTCACACCATCCAACCTAGTATGGTTGAAAGATCGTGGAAGCACAAAAAAAAATAAGGGGGGGGGGGGAACTCAGTATGCCATCATGACTTCCTGAAAAGCTGTAGCTTTCACTGAAAATCCTTGACTTGATTATCATGGCCCTTTTTCCCACTATGGGGAGAAACACAAGTAGAAAGTTGTCTTGCATCAGTAACAGTACAAGCATTTTTTGTTTGGGGCCAGAGATGGGAGTGTCAGAAAAAGAGTTTTTTGGGCTGTACATCTATATTGGCTACACACTCTCAGGGACAACTGAAAAGCTCTGCTTATTGTGGTCTGTTACAGTGCCAGACTCTGCATGGCCAGCACCATGATAATCACCAAAAGTTCTCAGGACTGAACAGTCCCAAAAGCTTCACAGTCCTCTCTAGATAAAAGGGCAGGAACAGAGATTCTAGAAGTCTCAAGGTAGTAGGCCTAGAACATTAAATACAGAAAGAACATCTTTGTTCATTGATCAGTATTGCAATCCACCGATTGTTCTTTCAGCAGAACAATCCTTTCTCTTTAAAGACAGTGGTCATGGAAGAGGCCTCTACAGGCTCAGGAAGGCTTTCCTAGCATTTTCTATAGAGAAGGTGAACCCATACAAAAACATATCAAAGCAGACCTCAAAGACATAAGGTTACAAGCTGCAGGGACTTCTTTAAGAAACAAAATGTACATGGTGTTTTATTTAAAAAGTCATTAGTACCAAAGAGCAATTTCAAAGAGCGATGGATTCCAAACAAGCCTAACTCTAAAAGCACCCATATAATCAATCACACACATCAATTTAGGATCCATAACTCCTGAACTGTGGCAAATCAGGACCTAGAGGTGTCTGCACCCTTACTTCTTATTCTTCCAGCAACCCACCCGGGCCAAGGACTACAGCTGCTCAGGACAGATTTGTTCAGTGTGTCCAGACTGGTGTACAAGACCCCTGAGAACAGAATCCAGTGAGCAGCAAAACAACATTCTTTTCCTTGCTATGACCACATGTTTGAGATGTGCTGCTATTGACTCTTGTGCTTTGGTTTTCAGAACTCAACAATTTCTGACTACTCTTCTGACAGTATCATTCTCTTTTCATTAAGACATTCCACTTAGTAAGATTTCTATTTGAGTCTTGAATATAACTACTGCATTACTCACACACATTCTAAAACCTGATTCTCTAAAAAAGCAACTCACTCAGTTTGGAGGAAAATAATTTGCAAATCTCATTTTGAAAGGGAAAATGGCTAACCTACACAGCTATTATAAACAGCCATAAACCCCTGCTAATAAAGGTATTTGAAAAATTAATATGCAAATAAACCTAAATCAGTTCAGCAGTGCATTCTACAAGAAAAATGACCCACTCACTCTGTTTTACTGTTCAGAATTTCTAGGATCTTGGCATCAGGAAGACAAGTAATAGTGAATCAGAATGAAATACAAATGTGTGTTTTTTACTTTTATGCTTACTATGGATACTTAGTACAGGACAGATACTGGCTGTATCTGACATGCAATATACTTTAGGAAAACAGCTAAACACAGAGCCTAATTCGATGAGAAAGTCTTTCAAAATTAGTCTTAAAGACACAGATACTCCATCCGAACTGCGTGTGCAGAAATAAGAAAAAACAATGGGTCATACTGCACAGCTACTTTTGTGTGGGCTAGTGTGCGTGATTCCAGACCTATATAGAAACTTTGTGTGGCTTAGTCTTCATCTGCAAGGTGCTGAATAGTAATTGTTTTAAAGAGAGACCTGAAAACCCGTATTACTGTTCCTACATCAGAGTGGAGTGGTTGCCACTGTCCCCAACAGCAATGTCCACTTTCAAAATGAAAGCATTAGATTTACTCCCTGAGTTATACAAAGATATTTCTCAACATTTTTTCTGAGGATTTAAGAGAGACAGCAGGGGAATATCATATTATTCAGGGATATGGCACCCAGGGTATCTGCCTCCTGACAAGGAACAGTTTACACATTCCAGGTTCTTTTAATACCCATCTGCATGATGGGCCAGACCCATACAGTAATCACATACAGTATCTTCTGCCCCTCTGATTTAATAAAATTACAGATTTTTATCCACTTTTTAAGATAGGACACTTATCTTTGGAAGAGGTTAGTGTTTAATCATGGCCTACTGTAACAGAAAAGGCTCATGATCAGTACTGTGCATACAGATAGGTAAATCAGATGCTGTCAAGAGTTTACACTGATGACATAACACATATGGAGAAATGCTGGTAGCTGAGACTGCCTATAAAGCATTACTGTGCCTGCAGACAGTCAAAAATGAAGAGTCAGGGTGAATAAAAGCAGCTTTGGTTTTGCAGTGCTCTCCAGCCATTTTGTTTCCATTCTGTTTATTAATATCTAGTTTTGTAGGTTTCAACTACATCACTGTTCCCAAATTCACACTAGAATGTCAGTCAGTTAAATTCCCACCTCTTATACAAACAGTGAGCCTTTGGAAAGGGATGAAATATTCTTGCTACTGCTGGAACATGAGCAACTGAATTCCCTGACCTTGTGGAAGGAAATGCTCCTTGGGTGGAGTAGGTAGTGCAGAGAAGAAATCCAGTTATAGAGCAATAGAAAAGTAACATGCTCTCCCAGGCAGAGGAAAGCAGGCTGACATCAGTCAGTGGCAAGGACATGCTTCCCACTGCCCCATTCCTTAGGGTAACAGATTACAACAGCTGCCAGGTTAGCTGCTTCTATGTAAGGCAAGAGCTCCAAACCAACCACACACAGAATTTACATTATTTCTCCTCCACAAGAAGTCACAAGGTAAAGAACTACGTTCCCAGTAACCATCTTTCAATGAAAATTACACAGTTTAGTTTTTCAACTTTCATATGAAAACAGTTTCTATGAAAGACTAAAAATATTTCTGAACACTTTTAAAAGAGCATTAATAGTCACACAAGTTGTTTTAAAAAACATAGCTATGTACAAGACTAAGAATGTTAAAGCACACAGAATATTCCCTCTAGATTAAATGCACAGACAGCATATAAAATAGCACGTCACTATGCAGAATTAAGGTTTTTGACATGAAGTCACAAGCCACTTTGCCACACCCTGAACACAGAGATACCAAAGGCAAAGCATGTGCCCACAGCAGTTTTCCTTCAGCAGGACAGAGATCAAGGACAGCCACAAGAGAAGATGAGCATGAACATGGAGAAAACTTGTCTCCTCCTAGCACTGCACACTTCTGCAGAGTCCTGAAACTGCCTAAGATGAAGAAGTCACCCTTGTGCCTTGCATACACTCCTACATTCATCCTACTCTAAAAAAGCCATAGAGTTTCTACATGGAGATTGCTTCTTTTATTAAACCAATGCATATAATGAACTCGTTTATTGGTCTAACACAAGGTACTATCTCTGCACCCAACAAGATGCTACTTCTGCAGCCTTCATTTTGGACAGGGGAACGGGATGACAAAGTCTGACATTTTAAAAATTCAGTAATTACTGACTGATATATTAAAGGTCCTATTTATAACTTATATTCAGCACTTGATACAAAGCTACTTCCCAAATTTTTATCACTGTTAAAGATAAATTTATCTCAGAGTGTGCACAAGAATTAATAGTAATTTACCTTGATATTCTCAGTAAACAACAAAAGGAGAAACATTGTTATTTGGAAAGTACATAGATCAAAATCAACTACATTATGGCAGAGAAAACCAATAGCTACACTTAGGGGGTGGTAGGGGTAAAAGAGCTCTAGAATACTCTTGGAACATACACATTGTAAGTCATCCACTACAGCAAAGTCTTTTCAGACAAGGTAAAAGGAAAAAACCAGAGCCCTCAGCATACAACTGAGCAGTAAAATAAGCATCTTGCATCAGCTTAAAAGGGATCAAAAAATCCCTGAAGTATCTATTAAACAGTCATTCCACAGTGTCTGTAATAGGCACCATTATCATTGCTGAACATCTCAAATACTTCTGCTTCCTATTTAAACGTGTTTACAAATCTCATTTGTTCTTTTCTCCCAGATCAACACAAATTCAGGGTATAGGTGGCAAAATTCATTACATGTAAGTAAGTATTTTAGGCAGAACTGCAGTGGCATATTGTTAGAATTCCTTATCACTATGCACTTTGCTCAGAAAAAAATTAACTCAGAACAGCTTAAACTGAAAAGTTTACTGTTCTCCACAAAACATATAGGATCTGCTTCTCAACTTCCATCAACCTTTAAAAGCCATTTTGTCTTTCAGAATTGTTTTCTTATACTAATTATCTACAAAACGACTATGATGTAGAATTGAACAAATATAAGTGGCCTTCCCCCATCTTTCAAAAAAGCTTTCACTTGTTACAAATGTTACACTTGCATTTTTAGACAAAGACAATATTGTTTAAATTTTATTTTCAATATATCTAGCAGCAGTTAAAATACAGATATAATTCACTGAAATTATATAGGAGGGAAACAACCCACAACAGAAAACACCTTTTTATGTTCAACAGTTCCAAGAAAAAAAAAAAAAAAAGGATTAAAAAAATCATATACTTAGATGAAGAGCTTGTCCTTCATCACCTCTGCTCTTAGAATAGAACACCAAAATTTTGTTTGCAGAGCACTACATCTCCAGTAGCCACTCAATGTTCTAGCATTCTGACCTTCCAGCTGGCACCTAGACCCAACTCAAATTTGGTCCCAGTCAGGGTTAGTTTTTACAGTAGTTAGGAAGGGGGCACTGCTATGACACAGAGGTTATTCCAGGCCATTTTCCAGGGATGGGAGAATCCATCCCTTTTAGGTCACACAGTATGATGGAGGGAAGTCAGGTGTTGTCAGGGGTTTCCTGGGATGAGCAATCACTTGTGCATCATTCACCTCTTTCTTGCACCCTCTGTCATTTGTATTGCTGCTGTTACTGTTCCATGCTTATCTCATTGCTGTTTCCAGTAAATTCTTACCTCAATACGTGGTCTTGACCTTTCTGCCTCCATTTCACCTCCCCAGGCTGCTGTAGGGGGAGGGAGGAGTGAGCAAGCAGCTCGTGGTTTGGAGTATTTCAGTGGAACACTGAGTTACAGAACACCACTTCTACAGCACAGCACACATGTAAGCTACTCACTACACCTGTCAGCCCAGGTAGCCAGCACCCACAGTAGCCCACAGACTGCCCTTAACCAACTACGTTACCACCTGTGGGGAGAAACCAAGAAAAACAGTCAGCAGAAAGAATGAAGTACCTTTGCATTCCTCCAGGCCAGAATTTGTGTATGATTATTTGCATTACACCTGCTAAACTTCCCTGACTGACAAAGAAACAAAGAGTAGTACTAGACACACAAAAAGCTCACTCAAACACTTCTTTTACAGCATTCTATAAAGGTTTACAAACACATGTATTCATTTATCAATCCCTAATTAGCTGTATTTTCCAAGTGCCATTAAACCCTCACAAGTCTTAAGAGTCAAGAGTGATAATTACTGTCCAGTGCTTTGCTTTTAAAGGAAATACAAGCCCTAATAGGCTGAAAAAAATACATGTCCTTCAGATTTAATCTAAAAGCAAGACTAAGATAATAATGAGTTAGTTTAAAAACACTTTTCTAATTACTCAAACAAAATTCCCAAGCCTGAGAAAGAATACCTGCAAAATCTAGAATAACTAGTGTAAAGGACATTATCTATTGGTACAATGCAAAGATGAAGCTAATTGCTAGGACCAGATTTTCCCTCATTCTCCCAAGAGACTCTGCAGAAGATATGAAACACCATCACAATGTTCAACACCTATCTTTATCTTTCATTAGGGGCTCTATTCATAGTCCTAATCATCACACTGAAGCTACCTAGTCTTAGACTAAATTCTGCCCTAAGATAAATCATAGTGCATTTGCAGTTACAAATTGGAGAAATTACTCTGGATTATCAAAACTGTGCTTTTTAACCAATAGAAGTAAAGTATGTTTCTCCAGCTTTCTACATAGACACAACTACAGAAACAAACATTTAACCAAATACAGCCTTGTTGCTATTCCTGGGGCTTTGGACAGAAGTACTTAATCTGAAGGACAAACAACAAAAACCTTACAAGGGAGACTGGAATTAAAACAGCCACAACCACCCCACACACATACAATCCAGCCCAACTTCAATACTAAATCACTTTTATTCCAACACACTCTCAGCCTGACTACAGCTGTGGAAGGGAGATGCCTGCAACTGCAGTACCATGGACAGTGTATGGAAAAGTTGATAGAATCATAGAATAAGCTGAGTTGGAAGGGAACCATCAGGATCATTGAGTCCAACTCCTGGCCCAGCACAGGGCACCTTGAGTCACACCATGTGCCTGAGAGCATTGTGAAAATGCTTCTTGAATGTGCCATTGACAACTGTGCACTCCACAGATTCTATCTATCCCTTCCATTGAAAAAAATGCCACCCTCAGCCCCAAACCCCACTCATCCTCCCCACACCTCTTCTGCCCTGTCTATTCCCCCTAAAGAGTCTGCAACTATCCAACAGGGCACACTAATCACAAGACTCATCCCACCAGGTTTCACTTATGCCAACATCAAATTTCTAGGACTGGGCCAAAGCTTGGAGCTAGTCTTGCTTGTTCCTCATGCTGCCTGTATTGGTGTAAAAACATTTCAGGTGTGGTACTTTGTAGCATTGAGGGATCCCATCAGCGCTCATTTCCTTTTTTTTTTTTTGGCACACCATCCCATTGCACATCACTAGCAAGCCTGGTATTTTCCCATTCCCTTTTGAGCATTTCATCACTGAGGTTTTAAGCAACCACCTTGAACTTTAGGAAGATGAACATCCTGTCTCAGTGCAAGAGATTCAGGGATTCTGCATTACATCCATAAGCTGCAGTATTTACATCAAGGATTATCTTTTAGTTTAAATAAACCCTCCTGCACTTCCACTGAAGCCACATCTGCTTTAAGCCAATTAACACAATCACAGAATGGCCTGGATTGGAAGGTTCCTTAAAAATCATCTAGTTCCAACACCCCTGTCATGAGCAGCAACACCTTTTGCAATAGACCAGGTTGCTCAGAGCTCCATCCCTCCTGTCCTTGAGTACTTCTAGGCATGGGGCATCCACAGCTTCCCTGAGCAACCTGTGCCAATGCCTCACAGTAATGATTTATTTCTAATATCTAAGCCAAGCCTACTCTCAGTTTGATTGTCACTACATGATGCTTTCTGGGCTGTGAGTGCCATTGCTGGGTCATGTCCCAGCATGAGGGTCAGCCCCTGATCCACCAGTACCCCCGAGTGCTTCTCAGAGGGGCTGCTCTCCATCTGTTCATCCCCCAGACAGTGCTGATACCTGGGGTTGCCCCAACCTACGTGCTGCACCTTGCACTTGGTCTTGTTAAGCCTCATGTGAGTTTATAGGCTTATCAATGATTTTTAGTTTCAAGCTCTAACATGGACAATTTCATACTCATGAAGTTGAGGATTGGTTAAGTTTTGGCTACAGATTCACAGAATAATTCCAGTTGGAAAGGATCTCTAGGGTTCTACATTCAACCTCCTTCTCAAATCAAAATAAGCAAAACAAGTCTATATTACACTATGCTTTATCAAGCTGGGCATCAAAACATTCAAAGCTGAACACTGCAGAACCTTTCACCTGTCACAATAATTGTCCCACTCCACAGAGAAACACGTTCATCCAAAATGAAGTTATTTTAATGCATGCCTGCTGTCTCTTGCCTGCCTTCCACACACTGCTCTAGCAAGTTCAGTTCAGTATTTTCAATAGCATGCCCAACCAATAGGTACTCCAACCATTAGTTCCTCCTGCTTCCCAAAGTCTTTTCTGCAGCCTGAGGATGCACATCCCTAACAGCAGACAGAATTTTAGCAAACTGTTACTTCTTATACACATCTGCTAGATTTAAAGTCTTCCAACACAAAGTTTTGATTCAAAGCAGCTGTTATCTTTATCCCTGCACTTCACCAGATACAACTGCAGGAACTAAGACCTCATAATAAAATCCGCTCTAGTACAAGCTAAAATGAGTTATACGTACTGCCTTTCTGGGCTCACTATAGCCCCTCTCAACAATGTACATCAACTCTAAAAGTAAACATCCCCTATTCAGCCTGCAGCTCTCTTTCTAAATTAGAATTAAAAGTTATGGATGAACTTCTAGAAAAACATCATACAGTTAAATGAAGAGTTGTAGTTTTACAAGCTCATATTTATACACACACGGGAAGAAAAAAAGATGCCCTGAACTGAGGGGGAAAGAAAAGACCAAACCAACTACCAAGCCTCAAAGATCAGAAATATATCAGGGAGGAGAATAAGAGTACATTATAGGGCTGCTGTCTAAACCACTGTCAGTTTAGACAAAAACATGCACCAAAAAAAGTAAAAAGATTACCAAGGACACCACAAGTACTCCAGCCCCTGGAGCAAATTCCTGGTAAGGTAGAGTACCCTACCAACAATTACACACAGAAGTTCTTGTATCAGTCTTCCCAATACTCCAAAGTTACTTATCAGACTAACAATAAGATATTTCAGAACAGTAATAGCTCTTCAGAAATTGTCCCATACTCTTTGACAAAGAAAATAACATCAGGAATTATTAACCACTGGAAAATTCACATCATGACTAGTCAGTCAAGAAATCCCTGAGACAGGAGAAGGAGTAAAGAAGAAATGTATCCAAAGCTTTATTTCATGCCTCCTACCACTAAGTGAGATATGCTCCAGCACTTCTCAAAAGAAAAAGGCTGGGGGGCTACATTGGAAGAAGCAGTGATGCTTCCTTAACAAAAAAAAGGGAATCTTCTCCATATTGCTCTAGAAAACTCACATTCTGTATTTCATTCACAGCTGAAGGGGAGCAAATATGTCAGAAAAAGGTCTGTACTCATCATCCAGCCTATTAGAAAAAATCTATACAAATAAAATAAATCCTTGCACAGGCTTAAAATCATTCTTCAGAATCCTTGAAAAACTACCAAGAAATACAGAGAACAAGGAGGATTTGGTCAGCCTCTTCAACCTCATGCTAAAACTTGTGAGACAGCAGCCACTACCCCCAGATTCACTCTCAGCCATTCCCACTCAGTATCTTTAGTCACAAGTGGAGAAAAGCAAACCTGACTTCTGCAAAATGTGGCAGCGTTCACCCCTCACTACAGTCAGGAGAGGCAAGTCAGTTTAAGCCCCCGGTGAATGAACACTGGACAACTGGGAGACAGAACATTATTGGTTGAGTAACTTTATTATGTTGGATCCCCAGCATAATGAAGAGAGGAAACTGTTTCAGCAGGTGCAGAGAAGGGCCACAGATGAGCAGAGCTCTGCAGTATCTTTCCCATGAGGTTGAGGTTGTTCAGCCTGCAGAAGAGAAGGCTCCAGGGAGATCTGGACAGCAGCCTCCCAGTATCCCATGGGGGGCCTACAAGAAGTATGGAGAGGGACCCTTATCAGGAAGTCAAGTGATATGACTAGGGGTAAAAGCTTTAAACTGGAAGAGGGTAGATTTAAATTAGATGTTAGGAAAAAATTCATCACTATGAGGGTGGTGAGGCACTGGAACAGGCTGTCTAGAGATGCTGTGGATGACCCATGCCTGGAAGTGTTCAAGGCCAGGCTGGATAGAGCTTTAAGCAACCTGGAAAAGTGCAAGGTGTCCATGCCCATAGCAGGGGTGTTGGAGTGAAATGATCTTTAAGGTCCTTTCCAAACCAAACCATTCTGTGATTCTATGAACTTGTCTATACTTTCCACTTTAAACCTAAGTCAACACAGAAATGCATTACAACTTCATTGCATTTAGGTGGTGCTCAAGGCAGAAAACCAAAATACTACAAATTAAGGCTGTGATCCTACAAACATTTAAGTAGTAAACTTTACCCAATGGAATAGATCTATTGATGATAATGAGGCTAGAGAACATGTTTGGAACATAAAAACATTGCCTACATTTACAATATTAGCTTCAAAAATGTAAGTTTTATTATAACAATTCCCTACCCTGAGCGCTGCTGTTACACAATGTAAGTCTTAATATATAAATACACAAGGCACAGTGGAATTGTAAAGATACAACAGAAGTTTAGTACATATAAACCCACTTAAACTTGAAAGAAACTAGTTACACCAAGGTACCTACACTTTTTCAAGAGTGAAAAAGTAAATAAAGCATTAGCCCCTGTAGCTATTAATTGCAAAGCCCAAAGGAAAAAATAAATGAGTGAACCATTTCAGCTTTTTCTTGATGTGTACCTGGGAGGCAAAGTCAATTCCAAATACAGCACATGTCCTGTGCTCAAACTTGTGGCACTATCTGAAAGTAGGTGGAAATGAGGCCTGTGGCTTATTTCTTGTTTCACGTTGAAAATGACAAAGGATGAGGCTTCTCTAAAATCTGTAATTCTCTAGCAAATAATTCAAGGCAATAAGGTTTCTCTTTTAGTAATTTATAAAACAGTTGTGTAACATAAAAGGTAGATCTAATTAAAGGGCCAAAGCAAACAAATCCAATGTGCTATCAGTTCTATTAGCTGAAGAAAGAGATCAGCTTGGAGTTCTGTATGGAAAGTAAGAATACTATGCTTAAGACTTCATCTCCTTCAGACAAGAGCAGGATGCTGTTTCAATAACATGTACTGACATAGGAGTCAGCAGAAAATGGTAAAAACATCTACCATGTTACAGTCACACAAATTCCAGTTGGGAGCTGGTTTGGCTTCTACACAGAATACTTAGAATTTTACTTTACTTTCCATTCAGTAATTAAAAAAATGAGATTTATTTCAAACCATTAATTTAACAAGAAGCACAGAAAAACACTGGAGAGTCAAAGAACCATCTTATCACACATGCTCCCCATACCTGCTAGAAATCCAGAAAGGCAGTTGCTCTGCACAATATTCACCCACATCATAAATACCTATTCCCACATATCTGCTACCCAAATTACAATTGCCTACTTCTGCTTTTCAGGGAAATACAGATTTGTTACTAAAAAACAAAGCTGACAAGGATCAAGACCTGCATTGAGGGAAGCACCTTTATCCCAGTGAGGAACAGAACATAGAGAACTGCATGAACATAATCTATATGCTGTGGTAAACAAACTTTAGAGACAGACACACATAAAGCAATTTCTTAGGAAAAAAAAAGGGGACAACAATGAGAAATAACAGCATCAGCTTCCACAAATTTAAGCAGAATGTGCAGTATTAGATTTATATAAATTCCTTCTACTGCTACCTCCACTACCTAGAGCTGCATTAACTCAGGCAAGTGAACTTAAGGAGTCATTTGGCACATATGAAGTGCTGAATGAAATCCCAAACAATTTGTCAGACTGTGACAAATATATGCTATAAAAAGCATAGAAGTTCAAGTTGACTGCAAATACACTTGCCCAACATGTCCTTTAAATGCTGTGATTTTTTTTAATATTAAGAGACAGGTCTGAGGTTTTACCAACCAAGAGCAGCTGAATGCAATTCCTTTGGAGAAGCCTAAGCCCATATGAGACACAAGCTAATCAAAACCCATAAGAAAATCAAACAACTGCCTTAAGAGAACAAAGAACTGGCTGATAGATTTAAGTTCCTTTAAAACCAGAAGAAACAAAATACAAAATGAAGACATTAAGGATGCCTCAGAAACATTTATGCTGTTGTCAGCTTTGAGAATATGCTCTTCGATATCTGATTTTCTATTTAGTAAATAAGAAAAGTAAAACAAAAACCCAAATAAAACACAGACTGACACTGAGTCTATCTCCTTCCTTATACTTTCATATACTATGGTATTTTCTAAGCCCATCACAAGTCTCAGGAAAAAACAGTACAATCAAAAGATGCTGCACTGCCCCTCTGTAGAAGTTAGGTGCACCGGGCTTTCAGAGGTGGCACACACTGAATACAGCAGAAACAGCAGCTGGTACTAAGTAGCTCATGTGTTAAGAGCAGATGACTACAGCACTGCAAACGCCAAAAGGAACCTGACCCTCCCTCTCACCTCATTACACCAAATCACATAAGTTTGAAAACAAACTTTGCTGCACCTCTGGTCAATAGTTTAATACAAACGTGCAAAGAATTAAAAAAAAAAATACCCTCACGGTAACTGGTATAATTACAAGAGAGAGAATAAACATTTTACTCCAAAACTGCCTGTTTTCTGACTCTTCACTTCACTTATATTCTATACAACTGTGCTCAAAGAATAAAAGCCATGTGCCACTGCAGGCTTCCTTATAAAGATGGCACATAAAGATAGTGTTCTCTTTTTAGACACTGAAGTCAAAAGCAAATAGCTGGTTTCCCAGGAAAAGATACTACAGAACCAATTCTAAGCAGTTTCTGCCCAAGGTATGGTGTTTTCTTCTGACTGTCAGAGTCACATGGTCACACAACACAGCTGGCTCTCACCAAGTTTCACTGTGCTATGTATGTATACCATAGTAACCAGAGGAATAGTTCTCATACAAGTTATACCCCTGCCCCACCCCCAGAGAATCACAAGCCTCAAGTTAAATCAGAATGAGAGCATGAGCATAAAAATTTAAGAAATTAATGTCTCTAAAAGGGCTCAGTGAAAGGAGGGAGCCATTACACTGGTGAAAACATGAGAATGGACAAACCTTGAAGCATGCTCACAATTATAACTACTACTCAAGACTCAAATGAAACTGTAATCCAGTCAGATAACACTACCCATGTGCAGAAAACAGTCTGATATAAGAGCTGCTATTTCCTTAAACTTCCCAGCTGTTCTTCCATATTTTCAACGTACACTAACAGTTATGTAAAGGAAAACCAGCGATCATCTTCTGGTTTCAGACTTACCACCTATGTCCTAGAACCAGTTTGCCACTAACTGTGAAACCACATTAATATGTTAAATATATGCTTTACTAAATGAAAGGATTAGCAAAGGAGCTTTCAAAGATGGGAGGAAGCTCTAACTTCTCTAACGTGGTTTCTCAGTTATAAATTACTTGACCCTTAACCTAGGATGAAGTTTCATAAAAGGGAAGATTACCTTCTTAGGAAAAGGGATTCAGGCATGCTAAATGATCAACAGAAACACATGCAAGAAGGCTCCTTCAGAGGAGCAGCAGTTACATGATAAATGGCAGTAAGATTAAGTCACTAGACAAATTGGATTAATGCTACTGGGCCTCTCTCAATTCAGACCAGTGTGTTTAACAGAACTTCAGGAGTTTAGGAGCTCTTACAGTTCACACTGATTGAAGGAAATGCATTCAAATTAACTATTGGGCATGCTGACCTATAAACACAAATTTTGACCTAGCAAGTTTTGGCCTTTTATGCTAGTTTAAGAGCTCTCAGGGGACAGACATTTTATGAATGAGATACTGAAGACTAATTCTAGTTTCATTCAATAAAAAAAAAAAAGTCACATGTCATGAAGCAGGAGCTATTCAAAGACAGGGAATAGTTTCTATTTTTGAATGTCCAACAGCCCAAGGTAATATCTACAGATCACAGAGAAGCTCTAGGTCTTTAACTGACAGGCACAGCTATAGCTACACATACCTATCTTCATTCATTATATCTGGAGAGAAGACAGAGAAAGACAAAAAAGTAGCTGAATACTTTCTCCCCACATCTAGTGATTATTGCTACAGACTTCTTCCCTATCCTGTTTCTCTATAATTCTAGGCTGTAGTAGAAAACAAACTCTGAACAACAGCCACCATATGCTTACCTATCTGGGACATAACCTGCATCAAAACTTCTATCATAAACTCTTCAGGTAGGCAGCTCCAAAGCACACACAAATATAATTACCTCTTCCCAGTCCTCCACTCAAACTCCATTTGTTTTTTTTAGGACAGCAACTTACTATAACAGGTAATAAGAGACAGGTTTAGAAATAACAAAATTACTCCACCTGCAAGTACAGTATTTCACACTCGAGGTGTCTTAGCTCATGTATCTTGCAATTTAAAATTAATATACACTATTCAAGCAGGATCCACATTAAATCCATACTGGTGAAGGAGACTCTAAACCAAAATATAACATGAAGCCTGCTTTCAAATAAATCTCACCTGTTGAATTCAGTGCTCCTGAAAAATTGTTACAAGTCTACCAATGCAGTGTATTTTATTCTACAAGGGTTAAGTTGGCCACCCTTTTAGTTACTACTTTTGCATATCAAATCTTATCTGGAAGAAAACATTTAAGAACATCCACACCAGGAAAAAAGAAATGCCCCTTCTGTTAAGCAAGGAAAAGATTAGGCCTCAGCAGTGTGAAACATAAGCACTCAACCACAAAAAAGGCCTAAAAATGGCCCAAAGTAAAACCTGGGATGAAGCACTGCTTGAAAATCACAGTACACATGCCTATCACATTTTTTGGCCATCCCTACAAAGCTCATGTGATTCTGTTTTGAATTTGAAGAACTCGTTAGAAGTGAAGACAGAAGAGTGCTGCCATTTTTGCAGTTTCTTTCACTTCATTTGTTTTGAAAAAAGAAAACAAAAATAAATCAAACCCCAACAACACAAAAACATCACCCCAAATTTCTAGTGCTAATAATTGATTCTTGCAATCAAATACAAAATACTGCAATATTACCTGCCAGCAATGAAAGACTGCTAAGCTGAGAAAAGTAAAATAATCAAAGCCCAGAAGGAGCTCAGACAGTGTAAGAGCCTGCACTACAGCAAGTGACCCTCCATCTCTCAACCAAGATATGCAGAAGTACAATTACTTTACATCTGATTTTGTAGTCAATTGAAACCCACTTCATATTGGGCATCTATTGCTCTCAAGACAACAGTGAGATAGAAGAAACAGATGCTGGGATCACGGTATGTTAGAAAGCTACAGATGAAGTTTTCCATTTTTCCCTTGAAAGAGAACAGAACTGGATCAAAATCAGACAGCACTGATCAGAGAAAAAGCCTTAGCAAAGATCCAAGCTCCCTTTCCACCAAGTTCAGTAGCATGTTTGCTTGATCTCTACATCTACCTTTAACTCAGTGACTAAAGGATTAAAAAATCTCCCATATGCTGATCCCAACCTATTTTTCCTCAATTTGAAAACCAGCAACAGATGAAATACCTCAATAAAAATACACTAATAACTGATTAACCATTATGAAATCAACACTAACATATTCTGCTCCTGAATAAAAACATAGTTTTCAGGATACACAGAAAAGGATAAGAAGTGTCATTCCCTTGGCTGCTGATTGTCTTGATAGCTCTGGATGCAGGCTTCCTCAAGTTGTTAAAGCACATGCTTGAGATTTATGAACACCTTATTTTGCACATCCATGGTTAGAAAACACTTGCCAGCTCCATTTAAATGATGATAGATTCCTACTAGAAATACCTTGAAGTTGTCAAGTTCCCAGAACAGCCAAGTGGAAGGAAAGAAAATAAAACATATCACCACAAAACTTACTTGATTTTAGTACTATGTGGAAATCACTAGTTTAGACACTAATCTTCCCTTTGAGCTGATGCAGCCAGTCTAAGAACAGCTAACCAGAAGCCAAAAGTATGTATCCTGAATACTCACTAAATCTGTATAATCTTGAATACAATTTTGAACTAAGAAGACGATGAAGATTCCTTTTTCAAACTCATACAAGAAATATGCCATCTGACAAAACCAAGCACGTCAAAGTTTCTGGTGTGACAGAAAAAAATCCCAGTCTGGTAAAAACATGCACCTAACTGATCCAAACAGTCTAATGCATGCTTTTACTTAGATATGTTATATTCATATTTCCTGCTAGACACTTGCACTGCCCTCCCAATTTACTTACAGGAAGAACCAGAAGGCCTGAGCAGCAGCTCAAGCCATGCCAAACCATTTGCTGCTATACTTAATTTTCCAAGTATGAAAAGTATTTACAGTAGTTAAAATGTTAACAAATGTTAACCAACCTTCTGAAAAGAATAAATTCATAGACTATTCTCCAAGAAACAGAAGAGGGCGGCCCAGAGGGATGGGGACTCTATTCATAAAGTTCCATCTCCTCACACTGTTACCATCCAATAAAAAGGGGACTAAACAGGTAGAAAGAGACACACTGAAAAAAAAACCAAAAAGAAAGCATGAACACCTTTAAAGAGAAAAAACATTCAGGACATTGAAGCAAGGTAAGTTATGCAGTCTTTCACATATGCACTTACTCAAGTTATCTCAGCAATACAGCATAACTGCAAGTGGGACAAGAGGTGTTTTGTACAACCTAAGGCACTATTCACCGTGTGAAAGTTTAAGAACCCTTGACCCCAGCAATCTTGCTGAGCAAGTAATTTCCTTCCAGCATGTGTTAAGGCCTATAGATCAGCCTCATCTTACCAGAGCAACCAAGACCCAAGATGCAATCTGTTATCAGCCACTTAACAGTTACCTGTGCTTACAGAGTGGTCTATTTGAAATAATCTCATTTATTTCAAAGAGGTAGGTGAGATTTTGAGCAATAGTTGCCAGAGTTAAGCCTTCAGGGCCCATACTTAGGATCTTGGTCAGAGCTATTTCAAAAACATTTAGCTCACAAAGAATATCCTAACTTCTATGAACAATAGCCATGAAGGAAAACATGTACTTTTACATAAAGATGATTTTTATTACATAAAAAGCCATGTACTCGTGTATGCTCTCTCACCAGCCTTTTTAACTCAAGTTTTTTATTTAGTTGGCACTCTAAGGATGGTCTTAAACTTTCTGAAGCACCAAGAAACTAGTAGAGCACTATTCCTGACAGACACTCACCACCTTTTCTCTGTAAAAAGAAAAACTGCTAGGACCCTCCAACACCCTAATTTTAAAAAGCTAACAATGAGGCATCTAAAGAAACATGCAAGTTAAAAGAATACATAATTTTATCACTGTATTCCCCCTTTCCAAAACAATCTTTTCCCCTAAAATGAACTTAGTTTTCAATTCAGCCAAGTTCAACTGCCAAGCATTTCTAAACATGTGTTCATCTTGTTTATGAAATGGAAACTCTATTGCAGAATTCCAAAAGCCTAAGGTGCAGCACAGCTGAATCCTAGACCACAAGTTAGATCACTACATTATTACAGAGGTGCTAAGAAACTAGCAGTACATTTGGCTATTTGAAGGCCATGTGAAACTAATTCATGCTCTTGAGTCAAACAAGGCTGTTTTATTCCCTGCTCTTCATAAACCTGTATTTTATTTTTTCTCTTTCCTTTTTAAGCAGTGAAAGGGGCTAGAAAAAGTTTCATTCCTCTACATATTCATCTTTCAGTACGTGTGCTCTTCTCCTAGTGCCAGACACCATGTTTACATGAATATGAAGTCAAAGTACAGGGATGTTCGAGTCAAGACATCTCAAAACTAAAACAAAACACAGGCAGTTAAAACACAGCAAGTTAGAAACCTGTACAGGCTCAGTAAACATGTGACTGGCCAAAATTAACTCCTAAAACTTTTGGACAGGAGTAAGCCAACATCTGCAGGTCTAGAATTTCCACAGCTTTAACCAGCTGTGGATTTTGCTCACATTAACATACACTCTGGAGAGAATTGCTTCTCCTCTGAACAGCATACTTAGTATTACCACACTGACAGAAGCATACAAGCCATGGACAATTAAATCCTCTCTGGTATAGTAACAAAGCATTTTAAGATAATTATCTAGTGTATTTTCCCTCCCCTTTACTGTACATACAAAGGCACCGGCTGCTCACTTTTAAACTGGCAGGTAGAGCTGTAGGACCGTCGCTAGAAGCAGGATAAGCACCCATACACAGCCTTGTCATTTGTTTCTGCTAATACACAAAATGGAAAGAACTTCTAGGATTTTGCAAGCAGGAGACAGAAAGTTACGTACCGATTATTTTACTGACAGACAAATCTCAGGAGGTTGCACGGACTGTCCAAAATAACACTAAAATTAAGAGGCTGCCATTCACCATCTGTTTGCCTCTCCCTCAGGAAAAAAGTGCCTATCACAAGAAGAAATGGAGCCTGGCTCCAGGGAAGAGGAAGAAGGGGAGAGAGGAAATTTCCACGCAAATTCTAAGTGAATCACGCTGCGATGCCCGCGCCTGGCCGCACCGGCCTGCCCCGGCAAATGCGAGCGGTTCCGGGGCCACCGTCCCTCCGCCAGCCCGGCCGGTGGCCCGGCCCGTCCCAAGGGCTTCCCCGCGCCGGAGGGGGGGCGAGGAGGAAATCAGTACAGCCTCCTCCGGGCAGCGACACGGAGGGAGCCCCTTCCCCGGTGCCCCCGGGGAGGAGGAGCCGCCCGCTCGCCCCCGCGCCCTCCCCTTACGGCCCGGTGCCCTCGGCGCCCGGCAGCGGCCCAGCGCGTCCTGCCGTCGCCGGGGCTGCACCGGCGGGTGGGCTGCGGCCTGCGCCGTCCCAGCGAAGCCTCGGCGCTCTCGTAGTCAGAGCGGCCCGGCTCCCCCCCGCCTCCTCCTCGTCTCTCCTTCCCTCCTCCTTCCCTCCCCGGCCCGGCCTTCAGCTCGCACTCACCCGCCTTCCTCCTGCCTGCCCGGCCCGCGGTGCGTGTGCGCGGCTCTCCCTCTCAGGCTGCCCAGCGCGGCGGGGGCGGCCAGGCGGGTGGGTGAGTGAGCGTGCGGGAAAGGAGGCGAGGGGAAAAGGAGGAGAAGGGTGGGGAGGGAAGGAGAGAGGCGGCGAGGAAGGAGAGAAGCGGAGAGGAGAAACCCGCAGCGGTGCTCCTGGGGCGAGACGTATGGCGGCAGCCGGTCGGGCGCTCGGGCGGCTGCTCCGACGACCTTTACGCGAGGGACGGGCGATCTCCAAGCTCGGGGCGCTCCGCTGCCAGCCCGGCCACCATCTTACATTGGGGAGACTTGCCCTGGACGCCGCCCCCGCTGCGCGTGCGCTGCCGGCAGTGGGCGGGGAGCGGCGCGGGAGGGGGGACGGGGCGCGACGGCAGCGGCCGCGACGGCGCGGGGCATGACGGGACTTGTAGGCGGCGGTGGTGGCCCGGGTAGCGCGGGAGGAGGCGGAGGTGGCCCCAGCCGGAGCCCGGTCCTCTTCTGCCAAGCCGGGGATCCGGAGCTCTCCGCCGGGCAGGGCCGTCCCCGTCCGTAAATTCCCTGCAACTTCAGCCACCTGTTGCCGGACATTGAACCGCGCGGTTTTCAAGCAGTGGGTTGATTTCTTTAAATTTTTTTTCCCTGTCATAGGTGTTACTTTGGGGTTTTTCCCCCTGCCGGGTCGAAGCGATGCTCATCGGTCTTTGCCGGTTGTTGGCTACAACGTCGGGGCTGTGCTGTGCTGTGCTGTGCTGTGCTCTGCCCGGAGCGCCCGGCACGGCTGTCAGCGGCTCGCTCGCTCGGGGCTGGCCGCGGCCCCGCGAAGCCGCCGCGGCAGCTCCGCCTCACGGCGCCCGGGCCCTCGGCCGCCGGCAGAGCGGGACTGCGCCCTGCTACCGCCACAGCCGGTCGGGCCACCCCGCGCCGCTCCCGTCTCACCCTCCCCTCGCTTTATTCTCACTTTTTATTTTGTAGAAACTCAGAGAAACTGTATTGCTTCTATCCCCTCTTTCTACCACAGACGCGCTGTGCCATGGATCTGATCAAATTGCACGCATATCCCTCTCTTTTTCCTGCGATCCCCGATGCTGCACGGAAGACCCCATCACCTCAGCTGACAGAATGCTTTTTACTCATCGCCTTTATAGCTCTCTTGTGGCTTTCCTGGCCTGGCATCCTTAGCTCTCCGGGCAGCCAGCCTCATCCTGGGTGTTTAATTATCAGTTATCTCCAGTGCACAAACTATTAATACTTTTGCCATGACAATATTCACCTGAGAATTTGACTTATTTCAGCAGTTGGTAGGACAAAGAGGTGTTCATCACCGAATGCACTGGCACAACAGTTACATTTAAGGGCATGGATTCTTTTCTCCTTTACTTGAGTTTCTTAGTTTGAAGTATTATACTAGTACAGCTTTGTACAATATGCTTGTTCAACTAACAGTGGAACTTGTGTTGACATAGCTTATCTCCTTCCTAAAACAAGTTAATGTTACCTTGTGCATATTAAATTTTAGATTGATATATGTATGTCCCCCACAGGAAAGCTCTACAAATTAACTTTACAACTTCTTGCTGTCAGCAAGACCCAGGTCTGCATAAAAAGATATGCTGTTCTCAGCAGTAGTCTTGACATGTAAACTCAAATGCAACGTTATTCAGAAAACAAAACATAAAATGGAATGTAAACACCCATATATGTGAGAAATCCTGTTTCTCTGCATATATCTTAGAGTGTAACATATATTTAATATACCAATGGAAAAGTAACTAGTTACTATATATTAATCAAATTCGGGTGAATGTATGTGTATAACAATGTATTTCTCAAAAACTTTATTATTTTCATATTTTCCTGTCAACTGATATATAAACCATTAGGTTCCAGAAGTACCCATTATGTAAGTAACTTATATAAGTGATGTGATTGTTGACACACCTAATACCCAGCAACATTTCCTGTTGATTAAAAGCAAGTACTCAGACTTGGAAAGAAAGGATAAAAATAATATAGTTAAGACCTGCTATTTTGAATCAGAATTGAGTCTGTTAATATTAAGTGAAATCTGTACTTTCTTTTCATTCAGAATTAAGGAGTCTTTCCCTTAGTAAAAGTCTGTTCAAATCATGTTGCTGAGACGTGCGTGAACAGATAGCAGCAGCATCCAGTAATAATGTAGGAAAAAATCTACATGGCTGAAGACTACTCTGGCTGATGTCACCAAAAGTTATCCATAGCCCTGCTTCCACCTCTTAGCCCTGCTTCCACCTCTTAGCCCTGCTTCCACCTCTTCTTTAATCTGGTAAGAATAATGCACTAGGCCATCATGTGGCCATTTTAAAGTTTTAAGATGTCCTTAATTACTTTTAAGTAATTGGAATTGCTTTCATAAGGTTACTTAATTGCATTTTGACACCTTATTTACTTTTGGAAATGTTTGGATTTGTTTTGAATGGGTCTGGCAACTCAGCAGGACTGTTTGTAAGAAATCATTTCCATGTTCATAAAGAAAAGCTTTTGGAACACGTTTTCTTGGAAATAACCAATATGTACCAGCTAGAGTAAAAATGTCTGTTCATATGATTTATATATTGTGGTTCAGTCCCCAGTTCTCTGACATTTTTTGCATATGCACTGTCATGCATTGATTCACACCCTGTACCGGGAAATTGTTCTCCTGGGCAATGATCCGCAGTCACTGTCTTGAGGAACAAACATAGGAACCTGCTAGGATTCTGCAGTTTGGTGTGAAGCCAAGCTATTTTCAGGACTCCTCCAGTGTTAAGCCACCACCATTTCAAATGCTTGCCCACCTGTTTGGAGGAAACGATGGAGAGTCCAGAGAATGGACTAGAGAAAGACATGATGGTGGGGTAGTGATACTGGCAGGAAAGGAGGAGGTGGAGACCGAGTCATTCCATGGCTGTTTGGGATAGAGAGTAATTATGCTGGGACTTTAGGATGGTAAAGTTGCAAAGCATCTGTACAGATTGCAGTCTGAATATTCAGCAGCAAAGAGACAATACAGCTGCACCTCTACATGTGGACTTTCTGCTCACTGGGATTGATAATGGTCTACCAGTATGTGCTAGAAATGTTTATCACATGTATATTTCACTGTGTTGGTACTGAGGAAATACTTCCTGTTTTACAAAGTTTATGACCCCAAGCTCTGCTGGCAGCAGTGGCTGAATGTGCCTATATTTCAAGCTGAAAATTTGGTTTCATAAATAGAAAAAAAATTCTTTTTCTCAAGCTTCTTCAAGCAAAGCCTTATGAATCGCTACAGAAAGTTCTATGTTATAGAATTATATACAATGGTTAATAACAGGTTTTTTGGAAATTCAGCCTTATTTACTGAAACAGAAATAAGAATTGCTCTGCAGACTGCAATGGATGTTATTGATGTGTCCACTCCTTTTCTCACTCTTGGAGGTCTAAACATCTTTCTGCTTCTCTGACTAATGATGCCTTTTACTTGGCAAATGCACTGGAGAAAGGAACTGCATGACTGTTCTGACCAACTGTAAAATAATAATAAAGGGCTTTGTTGGGAAATTAAGGGCAGGTGGAGGAGCCTTACAAACACTCTGATCAATATTTGCTGCAAGTGGCAGATGTTCACTATGTCTTATTGGAAGTCCATGAGAGGAGAAGGAGATCTCTGTGCTGCTCAGGAAAACAAGGTGAGTGAATTGTCCTGCTCTTTCTTAAATGAGAGAATAGAGTGGTGAAAAATTAATATATTATAAAGATAAGGAGAGAGATGTATCTTTGTTATGTTTTTGAATTATTAGGGGAAAATGAGAACCTCAATGGGATGCTACAGCCAATTTTTTCATTGCAACCTTATTTATTCAGCATAACTCTGGCATAGCACACCTTATCTGCTAAGTGCACCTATCTTTGCAGAAAGCAGAAATCATTCCTGTTTTCTGGAAAGGGTGTCGTGGGGATCTCCAAGAAGCTCCCACTATTTGTTAACCACAGAGTGCACTTGAAGTAGTGGCATAAGATCCTAATATTCTTCAGAGGACTGGGGTTTTTCTACAATTTACAGCAAATCTTCCTGCTGGTGGCATTTTCCCTTATCCCAAACTCCTCTGAATCTAGACACTCATGTCCAAGTTAACACAAGTTGTCATAAACATCCTTCCAGCTCTTTTTTTGCTTTCTGGCTCCTGTGCTGAAATCCATTCATAGAATCCTTGAACTTCTCTTTCCTATTCTCTTCCTTTTTGAAGTATTTTTTGTTCATTAAGCAACCTATTAGGCTAAAGTTCCTCATCATAATGGCGCCTTTGTTGTCAGAGATAAATTGCAGTTATTTGTTATTTCTGCACTGGACTCAGTGCCAATGATCATAGGTTTCAATTTCAAATCAATTTTGGAATGTCATTCCCATCTGTTTTTTCAGTTTGGGCTTCCCTAGGAAGTGGTTGTTCTCAGCAAACCCCATAGTGCGTAAAAATAAGAAGCCTTTCTCTCTCTACATCTCTTTTCTGTAGAAATCCTGTGCTCATCTTGGAATGAGAAGGAGGGAAGAAGATGCTGGGCTAAAGAGAGAGATAGTTTCCTGTTATTGAATAGTAACAGGGCTTGAGTTTGCAGTTTTATGTGCACCTCTGTAGCAATGTTACCTTGAATATGTTTCCAAGAGCTGAGAAAAAGTCTTAGAGCAAAAGCCAATGGATAAATCAGAAGGATGTGCAGCATTGCATAGAAGGGTACTGAAGTATATTCAACTGCAGAAGTGAGAGAGACCATACAGATGAGAAATGAAGAGGGCTGCACTGCTTTGCTCTGTGCATAAAAGCACAGTCTTTGCCCTATGACCTCCTGCAACACATGCAGGTCAGCATCATGTGCACCAGAAGGAAGCAGACTGTAAAGCAATTGGCCTGAATTCAAGAATTTTATATTGCTGAAGGTTTGATTACAAGTGTTTTATAATCTCAGCATTTTGAAATGTTTAATTTTGGTAATTCATCTTATAAAATGTGAAAGGAAGCTAAAGAATGCTGAACCAATTATAAGCCAAAGTATATTTGCTATTGCTTATTTTTTCTGCATTTGATGTTGCAATAAATATGCCTGCCCTACAATCTGTATTCCTTTTAACTCATGGGATGCTGCCCATGAGAGTTTTTTGAGTGGCAGGAAGAGCAGCAGTGAGCCCAGATGTGTAGCAAGCAGCACAAGGTGGGAACACAAGACTGGGACCTTGTTTGTGGTGCACCATGATGGCCACAGCAGAGAAGGTGGCTCTAGACAGATGGAAACAGGCTCATGGTTCATATAGCTCAATTTCCCCTGCCAGTGATGGCATCTGGATACCACCTGGCTTAGAGTTGCAGAGCTGTGACATAATATAGGACGTGATAGGAATACTTCCCTCAGCAGCATTTTCAGGCTAACCACCTTTCTGGATTTCAAACAGCTTTTTTGTAACCTCAGTCTTTGTATTTCAGTTCAGTGGTTTGAAAACAATATTAGGCCTACAACTCCATGTTTGAAGTGACATCATGTGATAGCTGTGGTAAGTCACCTGGGTCTGTTACAATAGAGAGGTTCAACAGTTGACTTCCCATGGATAAATCTTTCACAGCTTATCCTATTCTGGCCCGTTAGAAGTCCTGGAAGTCCTGTTCACATCCCTTCAGTTCTTGTAGAACAGCCGGCGTTATTTTGCTTTATGGCAGCACTGGTCCATTTCTCAGGAATGTCCCTCTCTTGCATTCAGTTTGACCAACAGTCACAAAGAGTAATATTTGAGGCAATGCCATAAAGTTTGAGCTGGATGTGCTGATACACATAACCCATGAGACAATATCAGGGAAGGAAAGAGGTGGTACTCAAAAAAAAGTGTGCATCTGGAGGAACACACATATACTGGAATTGCAATGGAAGCCATCAGCATTCAGCAGGAGTGATTAATATACTTGATCCAGATGATCTTGGAACAGAAGAGAGCACTCAGGGGCCAGACACCAAAGAAACCTTATCACATTACACAATGAGGGAAAATTATTCAAAAATGGGCAGAATCCTCTCATAAACTGGATGCAGCTCATAGCTGAGGGCTAGTGAGCCTGGGTTTCATTCATGCAAAAAAAGAAAGGCCAGCCACTTTAAAACAATTGTTACAAATATGCTCAAGCCAACTCATCTGAAATATTTGAAGTAACATGCCTGTGTAGACAGGACTTCATTATGTTACATATTATTGTTTTCAGGGAGTCATCACCTGCTCTTTAAAGCAAAACATACATTACAAGACAGAATGATTGCTCATTATTGTCATATTCCTTAATTGCCTTCTATATTAGTGCATTCAAAGGAATGTATTTTTCCTCTTCTGCCCTTCTCTGCCTTCATCCAACAGCACTCAGCATTTTCCACAGAGCTCAAAATTGCTCACATTCTTATAAAAATGCCTCAGCCATATGGGATTTGCTGAGATGAAATAAAAAGTGCATGACTTGAGAAAATGCAATACTTTCTCCTGCATATTGATTCCATGGCTGCTGTATAAACAGGAACTGTCCATTACAAGAACTTCCACTGACTTCTTCTTGTGTTGGAGCTCATGTTCTGCATAAGCCAGGTGTGACAGGAGCTCACCTGTCAAGAAAGATGACGTTGCATTAAAGGGTTGGTGTGAACTTTGACGCTTGTAAATATATTGCACCAGCCAAGCTCCACCTGCAACCTTGCATTTTTCCAGACAGATATATTTCCTTCTGCCAAAAGGAATGTGACCTACTGCAGCTAATTTTATGCTATATAAATAATGCTGATAGAGAGACAAGCCTGAGATAAGATAGGTTAGATAGGCAAAGTAATAAATGAAGTAGGAAAGTCAAAGCATTTATTAATCAGAAATATGAATATGTTCCTTAAGGAGCTGCAGGAAACCAGCTGTAATGAGGACAAATGAGAGATCCAAGAATAATTAGATCAGTTTTACACATAGGCAGCACTGTAACTGAGACTTTATATGACAGATCTTTGCTTGTTGTACAGAGAAATTTGGTTCTTATATTCTGATAGAGAACATTTCCTCTTAGTCTGTGCTTGACACGCCGACAGAGGGAAGGTTGTGCTGTGTGCCTTGTGCTGCTCTGCTCTCTTTCCCTTCTGCTCCATCTTTCCCCCAGACTCTGCACCATGACAGGACCAGGCCAAGAACCACTACGGGTCAGGAACATATCCAGGGAGAGCAGGGACCAAGCTGGTATCCTGACCATATTTTATAGATTAACCAAGACACCTAAAGCATGAAAATATACTTTTCTGTTTTAATATACATTTTTTTATTCTTCATATGAATTTTAAAATTGTACTATGTTTTCCTTGGCAACATTTTAAAATCATTGGTACATCAGTGTATGAATATGAGAATTCCTGCTAACAGGCCAGACATGGAATTAAAGCCTTGGGTAGACCCAGTTTGTTTTACTCCTAATAATCCAGCATTTGTGGGGTTTTAAGGAATGATAAATGACCTCATCTTAAATAGGTTATATTAAACTGTAGCCAGTCAGCTCTGGTAGGTGCCATAGTTTTCTAAAGCAAATAAATCAGGTACTGATTTTTATTTTAACCTACTTTCACATTTTCTTTTTTTTTTTTCCTGTTTACTTTCTTTATGTTGCTACCGTAATTGGGGAAAAAAAAATATTTTTTGCACGGAAAAATTCTGAAGCATGGAAAGCTTCAGAACAGATGTGCCCCAGACATTTCCACTGATAGTGTATTGTGTCATGCATGCCTGAAGTGTTTATAATTTGTTTTATGCAAACCTTTATGCTGGGCCTTGAAATGTACTGTGCAGTTGTCAGATTGTCATGGGAAGAAGGTAGGATATGCTCAGTGTTTTGTGTGGTTTTAGTCCATGCCTAGAAGTATTTCTCCTGACTAGTACACAAACCAATGTAATGTCTAAAAGCCACAGAATCTGAAACTTTTAGGTGTTTATACTTGCATGGGATCCCATGAAAGTATCCCGATTTCCAAAACAACTGAGCATTTGCAACTTCTTCTGAGGTCAATGAAGACTCATCTTCTCTGAAACACAGTTCCATTCTGCAAGTTTCCACACAGAAATTCTGTGTTGAATATTAGACCTACACTGTGGAAAACATAATGTACAATATTACAAGCATTAAGATTAGGTGGGTAGCCAGCTGCTTCCCATTTGTGTAAAAAGACTTGGCCAAAGTCAGGGACAAGAGAGAAGTGAGCTGCTGGTTGTTTGCTTCTTCACTCCTCCTCTTTGCAGATAGGAACCTAGACGTTGGACTTCCTTCCTTCTGTGTAATATATACCTTTCCTCATTCTTCTGAGCAGTATATACTTTGACTCATCTCAGGCCTACTTCAAAGACACATAAATCAGAGGGAACAGTCCCAGACCTTTCCTACTACAGTGAAGTCATACATTCTCACCTCAGGACAGGTAAACAGTGAGTTATCTCAGCTGAGCTCTTAGTCAAGACAAGGGAGTTAATTTTTCATCTCCAAGATCTCATTAAAATCCAAGATTATTTAAATTTAATAATTTAAGTGAAAATGCCACTATGGATATTTTTAAAAATAGTTTAAAAAGTAAGGTATCTATTTTTTGAGGTACGTCTACTTTGATGCACAGAAAAGCACTCAGATCTCAAAAGATGCAAACGGCTGAAAGAATAATGGTTCTGTTGTACTCCTGTAAAAAGAAGGACCAGGTGGCCTAGTTGAGTTTTATTGGGCATTGCTTTGTAATTGTTGACATGACTGAACCATCAAAGCTGTAAAAGGTGCTTGTCTAATATTCTGAGCAGTGTACTTCCTTAAGAAAACTTAGCTCTGATACAGCATTCACCTTTAATTGATACTTTTCCTCTCAGATAACTGTGGAATAAAGATGATGAATAGAGTCAAATTACTTTTTCATGGCTCATCTTCATCTTATATAGAGTTTTAAAGTTTAGAGCATGGGTATGTCCTCCTTACAGGAGGTCTACATGTCTCAGTCTGCAGAGGGCTGACAACTGCCATGGAGCAGACTGACAGCACAATTATCTGCAAGGTGTGCCCTATGGAGAAAAGGCTGAGCTTCAGCAGTTTGGTCATGTTACAGCATGTGACAAAATGTTACCAAAGAAGTGATTACTCCTGTCCTACCACAGCAGTCCTTGTGTCAATGGGTTCTAGCAATGGCAGCCATGCTTAAATTGAAGAACTTCTTACTAAGCTATGTAAGCCATGATTTGGATGAGAAAATGTAGGATATGGGCAGAGAAGCATGGTGAGAACAACACACGCTGCCCTGGGTGATACTAGAGCTGAGTGTGCACTTACTGTACTGCATTGTATTCTTCCCCTTAATTTTAAATACTAGCAGTTAATAACTATCCCCTTTATGCTGTCCAAGTTTGTGTTTGCACAGTATTTAAAGAGGAGGTAAGTTTCTTACAGACAGGGATTCCTAGAAATGAAGTAGGCTGTTAACTCTAGAGGGATACTAGCTCCACAAAAAGCTAGCTCCTTGTCTTGTGTTATGTGTGAAAGTTCGTGTGAGGCAAAACTTGGAGCTGGATCATTATTTCATGGAGCCATGAATAGAGAGAAAAGACACAACTTTCAAACAAGAAATCAGTTTACTGAGAGCACTGGGGCTATATGACTCACTAATTTATCTGAGTAGGTAAACAAACCAGAAAGTATTGAAAGAATGCCTGTGATGAATGAAAATGAAAACATGCTTTTGTTCTTGCTCAGATCAGAAAAAAAATCCACTCTGAATACAGATTGCCTAGGTTTGGAATATCTGTAAAGGAAAAAAGTTACAGCTGGTCATGTTGACAGAGCTGGTAGTTCACTTTCACATATGACTCAAGCTTTCAAGAAGTCTCCAAAGTAGTTAACACAGAAGTTTGGGTTTTGTTTTTTTTTTTTTTTTTGTGAAAATAAAGTGAATTAATATTTGAGTCAAACACATGCTGATGTGTTTGTTAAAAAGTCTTGATCACTGAGACAAATCACAAGAGAAATATTCTTCACCTGGTGGTCAGATTAGCCTTTTGAATGGTGGGATTTTCTCTGCCCCGTTCCCTGGCAGGTTCCAGTTGCATATCTGGTGGAGGTTTAATGATTTTCATAAAGTGAAGTGTCACTAACAAGAGACTGAGAGCATAGAATGCCAAAGACCCCTCCAACATTCATGGGAGGTAGCAGTTGCATATTAAGCTGGGAGGGAAGAATTTAGCAAGCCTCTCACAACCTGAACAAGTAATCTGAACCTCTCCAGTGAAAGGGAGGCATCAATCTTCCCTATAATGCTCTTCAGATCTCACCTCAAAACTGACACTAGACTTTCTGAGAAGTTCTGGGAAAACATACTTTGAAACACATTTATCATCATCTAATATGAAACAATGTCAAACTAAGACACCCAAAAGGCATAATCAAATCCTCATTAAAACTATGGCCACCTAATTTTTGGGGGTTTCTCATAGCTTAGTGTCTTTGTGTAGTTATAGTCTAAATATACCTGCAAGCAAACCTTTCCCACAGTGTTTCAGAATGAGTCAGTACCTCAAGCTTCTCCTGGGCTGGACCTCACCATAACTACTTGTTTCTGCAGACAAACTGCTCATTAAAGAGGACTCAGAGTGATGCATAAGAAAAACAAAATTATATTGTTACTAGGCAGATGCCCAGGAATGCAGCTGAGTGATGCAAATACAGCAGAAGACTTTAACAGACATGTGACCTCCACTGAAATATTTTGACATCAGAATCGATTAATACAATTTCTTGTTCCAGAAATTGAATTTGTTCAGTCCACGTTCTTTAAATTCTTGCTCCTGAACATAATTCTTCCTGATTCTCTGCAAACTTACATGAAACAAAAAAATCGACCAGAACAGAAAGCAAATCCTTTCTTATGCTATCTATTTACATAGGGTTTTTTTTCCAATAAGTTATCTCAGACCATCAAGACAGGGAAAGTATTTCAGTAACAAATTGTCAGAAGTGCACAAACTATATTTTGCATACATCTTTTGGGTACAGGATGCTTCTTGTCTTCTGCCCAGAGAAGTCCAAAGAAGTGGACAGTGCTGGGAAGATAATTAACAAAATGGTAGTATAATTTGTGAAGCAATTTTACATTGCAGTAGAGATGGCATTGCAAGGTAGCCTTTTCCTGAGGCTCATTGGTTCCTATATCAATTTCACTCCGTTTGTAAGTATAAAGTAGTGATTTATATCAATTTAGTTTAAATTGACTCCCTCTCCCATTTCTTGCATTATATCTAGTTACAGAAACCCTCTGCTTTACATTAATAGCACAGAGATTTTTGTGCAATTTTACACGTCTTCAGTGTTGCCCAAGTGAACTCATTATACTCTCTCATAGCTTTGCACTTATTCCAACCCACCCGTTCTTGGATGGGAACCCAAAAGAATGAAAGAAGTATGTAAGTCAGCTGCAGAATATATACAACATGCTTTAGAAAGTGCTCAGAATGAATTACAGCATAAAGCCTGAATTTGCAAAACTGGCAACTTGCAAAAACATCAGCCATCCTTAAATCTGATACGTAAATCCCTGAACAGAATGAATATCAATAAGGCAGTTGATGTGCCAAGACTTCTGTTTACTATATCAAATATCTTCACTTTGCTTATGCTTTGTTTTTCCAGCATTTCCATGGCTGTAGGTTTCTGCACCTCTCGTTTTCAATTACTGGCAGCTACATCGTTACACTAATCAGATCACCTTCTGGGCTAATAACTGCCTCAATGCCCTCAGTAGCTGAATGGAGAAATTATTACAGAAAGACTGTTCTTCATTCCAGAATAGAGAAGAAACAGAAACAAAACAGATAGCTTAGAGAGCCCCAAAGCAGGAATTAGGAAAAAAATAACTCACGATACATGACGGAGCCAAGAACAGTATTTTCACTCTAGCTCTGAAGCCTGAACAAGGCTCATACAAACCCAACTGACAAGCAGGATATTGCTTATCAAGGCATTCATTTCTGGTCAGATGCCTATAGTCGCTAATTGTCCTCACCTACACAGGAAGGGCAGCACTTGCTGTTCGTCTCCCCCTGCTCCCTGACCCCAAGGAAGGTGTTCATGTAACTTTGAGAACTTTTAGCTCATTGTTGCTTTTGGCTAGATAAACTACTTACACGAGCTAGTGACAACCTCACACAGTGTCCTTGATCAGCTTAGATACCATGGTGACACCAGAAATACCTAGGATGGAAGACAGAAATTACAAAATTATTTTGTTGAGAAATGCTGAAGGCAAAGGTCTCAGACCTTTTTCTGAGATTTCATGCCAAGCAAACTATCTCCATGTATAAAACATGCTTTTTGCAGCAAAGACAGGATTATAGCTAAGAAGTTTCTAGGAAATTTAGCCAGCACATAAGACAATACAGGATTTTTTACTCTGCCAACTAACATAAAACAAAAATACATTATTTTTCCTCTGTTCAGATGATGGGGCCAGGCTGAAGATCTGTTCGATCAGCATTCCAGGCCTGCTGTGAGATGCTATACCTATTTTTACAGAACAGTAAGCTGAGATGCACAGAGTTGGTGTCAGTCAAAACAAGAGCTCCAGGAAGTCTTATTAGACTAATCAGTAGCCAGAAATGTTTCTGGATTTTTGGGAAAGAGGCATATTTCACAATGCAAGGACTGGTCTATTTATGTAGATGTACTTCTACAATGCAACTTTTTCAGTTTCAGCTGCAGTGCTGAAAAGAATTTTCTAATTTTTTTCCATCGTGCGATGGAGATGTGAAAGATGTGATCATAATGACACTAAAGATTAAAGGTTTGAAATTAAGTAGGGCCTCTTAGCATTTGAACAATACTCTTTTTTTGGCTAATAATTATTCTTCCTCATAATAATAATATGTAAAGAGAGGAAATTATATCATCATCATCATTATTATCTTGGTATCTTGATGTATGATTTGACAATGAACCATCAAATACAGTACTATCAAAATTAAGAATGTTACACCTGTAGCACATCACAAACCACCTACAAGTTACAAAGAGTAGGTTCCCACTGTGCAGCTCATTTGAATTATTACTAAGAGTTATTTTCACCTATAGAAATTAATGTAGGTCTCTCACCACACAACCAGAATTTGCTACCCTACAGGCAATTTGGAACCTCCTTTCCCTGGAATCCAGGGGAATTAATATCCATCCCAGGTATTTAGTGTCAGCCTACCTTTGATACTTCACAGATTTCTGTCTAGTAATTAAGGATGAAAGACATTGGTGTCCCTTATTGAACCCCTCTGTGTTGCAGAACTTGCTGAGAGCTATTCTTAGGGAGAGGAGTGAGGTATTCTTTCCCTATAGTGACTTGTCAAAAATAGACTACCAAACCAGCCAGTGATCCTGGGTAAACAATGGGAACCTTAATTAAAGGACAGCAAATAAAGCAAGAATAAGCAAGAATTACTATTAATGGACTTCCTTACTCATTAAAGCATGAATGGATGGATGCAGTTATGCCAATAAAAATATGTGCAGAATGTATGGTATGGTGTAGCTAGATGCCTCTCTTACTTCATCCATACTAGGAACTGAACTGTCACAACTATTTTGCATTAAAATATCACATTGCTGACAGAGAAAGAATATAATAAATGCTGTGCAGCTGGAGCCAAATGTGGTATTTTTTCTTCTGTAGTTCAGCTGCCCAATGACCTACCCCTTGCTATCCACTATTTCAGGCTGTCTTTTTTTTCTTGTTGCTATGTGACCCTAGGTCAATTGGCAAGGAGAGGAAAGAATTATTTGGAAATTTAAAATACTAAATCTGCAGTGGTTAGAAAGGATTTTTTCCTTCAACAGAGTTCAAAAAAAGTGGGTGCAATCTGGCTGTATCTGAATGCCAAAAGAAATATGACAGCTCTTAATGCCTGGGAAAGGCTTGAAAAAAAATCAATTATTTATTTCTCTCCCTACTTTAAAACTTCATGTTTCTTAAGGAAACACAGCTTAGGAAATCCCACTGTAAGCCAAACCTTTTCAGTAACTTTTGAACCTATTGCAATTTCTGGGTCAATTCCAACCTAATCTGATCAAAAGCTAGAGGGGTCATAAATTTAGTGCAAATCTGGGAATGTATTAAGGAAAAAGATCAAAATTAGAATCTCTGTGGAAGGAAAGACTGAAGCAAAACCTCAAGCTATCCACTACTTTTTGCTGTGGCCAGGTGATCAGCATATGCATCTCCAAGTTTGTCTGATACCTGCAGGACTATGGCTTCACAAGGAAGGATGCACAGGAGAGGATACAGGAATGCCCCATCCAGGTACCAAGGCTGCTTTAGTTCAGCTGCTTGGGGAATAACTTCACTTATTTCCTACTTTTACCTCTTGCCTGGCATTCTTCATTTCCTGGAATGAAATGAACAATTCACTGTCATTCTCATAATTATTGGTGTGGTCTGTTCATGGTTAAGACCAGGATAAGGTAAATCTCAAAGAATATGAGATCTTTGACTAAATCAACAAATTAGGCCAAATTATTGAGAACACATTCATATACTGAACTCTGAGAATTCCCCTCTTTTCTAAAATATTCATTTTTCTCTCCTCTTCTGACTAAGTGAAACAGTTTCTCTGTTTTCTGTCTCCTTTTTCTTAGAGCTGCCTTGCCAATTCAGTCTCACCCCAGGAGCTCTGCTCTCTCTATTACCCCTTCTGCCATCCCATTACAGGGGAGATCTACAGAAGCAAAGATAGTTATTTTGCCAATTTCCCATGGGTCTAGTTCATTGGACATGGTTTTGCAACCATGGAATACTGGTTTAATAAAGTTCAAGAGGGGAAACTATTGGAACTAAAAATGAGTACTTTTGGTGGAATATTTTATCCTAAAGGTAATACAGGAGGGAATTTCTGTAAGAATGCTGATTACTACTGGGGCAGAGAATGGTAAATTGACTTCAGACACAGACTACGTCTAAGATACTGATATTTGTTCCTCAGCTCCAGATGAATAAGTGTATAAACATGCTTTTTATTTTCTTTTCTTTGTGCCTGGTACTTTTTCATTTTCTTTCTTGCACATTGAGTTTAAATGCAGCTTTCTTCACAGGATAACTCCTATCAGATCTGGTGGTTTTTGTTTGTTTTTGGTTTTGTTTGTTTGTTTGTTTTTTTGTGGGGGGTGTTGGGGTTTTTTTTAATCCTCCCCTATACAAGATTGTAAACCCTCATTCATATGCAAAAATTATTTATTGTATCTATTTTTTAAAGATTTCAATCAGAAACCAGACAAGCTGGAATCATCCTGATGATATTTTTTTTCAATTAAAAAATAAATTTAAATATTCTAGTGAATGTATCTCCTAGTGCAGTGTCTGAATTCAGGTATTTAGCCATATTCAGTGAGAACGGCTTATAGGGCAGGGCTTGGAAGGAAAGACTCACTTGAGCGTGGCATGGAAAGGAAAAGGGAAAGAAGAACGGAACGGCACGGAGTCGCTGTGTTATTTACATCAGAGGAGGGAAGGCGGGAGTGCAGAAGCCCGGCGCTCTCCCTTCCCGCAGCCGCCTGCAGCGCACACGAAGCCGGCCGGCACGCTGAACCACGAACCTACACTGACTACAGCTCCCAGCAGCCCGGGCGCCGGGCTGCCCCGCCGCCGCCGGAGCCGCTGCCCCTGCCGGGGCCCAGCCGCGCGGTGCCGCGGCAGCGAGGCGGGGCCTAGGCACGCCCGGGCCTTCCTCGGGCGCCGGCGCCGCGACGCGCCTCCCTCTGCCCAAGATGGCGGCTCCGTTGGCGGTAAATTCGGGTAAGAACAATCTGAGCGTGGGGCTGCGGCTTCTCCTCCGCCTCTCCCCGCGGCCGTCCCGCTCCGCGGCCGCCGGCGGCCCTGCGCCTCTCCTCCGAGCCCGCGGAACCGGGGCGGCCGCCCTGGGCAGGCCGGGCGTGGCGAGGCGGCGAGGCGAGGCCCGGCGGGCAGCGGGGAAGGGCTGCGGGGCGCCAGGCCGGTGCGGGGCGCCAGGCCGGTGCGGGGCGCCAGGCCGGTGCGGGGCGCGGTGGGCGGACAGGCGCTGGAGAGCGGCCTCCCGTGCAGCGGTGCCCGGGCTCGGGCCGCGCAGAGCTGCCGGGGACGGAGCTCCGCGGTCAGAGTTGCCGCCATGCCTGGCTGGTCCTGGCGGGGAGTCACGTCAGGCAGCCAAAGCCCCCTTGCTTACAGGGGACTGTGCAACTCGGTGTGCACGTGGTTACGCATCACTTCGGTATTGCACTCATCTCCTAATGCTGTGTGGTGTAAGAGGCAGAAAGGAAATATATCCAGAATCTTGCCCTGCTTTCTGCATGTAGTGCCATTCAGCAGTTAGAGAAAACAAAGCCCCTATCCCTCTTTAGCCTTCTTTTTGTAAGGCTGGACCAGGTCACTTCTTTCATCCTCTCATTCATTCTGTTCTCTGGCTCGCTATTTCAGTGTCTAGCTCTGAGGGCCCAAAATTAGACACAGTGTGGGAGTGAAGGACTCTGAGATGCCTAAATAATCACTTATTTGCATTTTCTGGCAACAGCTGTTAATAGAGCTGTTAATAGAGCCTGGAGCCTTGCTATGAGCCTGTGCTGCTGATTGATGTTCAGCCTCCTGTCTGCTAGAACACTTGGGTGTTTGACACTTGGGTAAAGCTGCTCTCCAGAAGCTCCTTTGGTTCCCAGCCTGTGCAGTGGTTCTGTGTTGGGTGCAAGATGTTGCATTTACTCTTGCTGAGCTTCATTAGGTTAACAGAAGGAGAATGGAGACCCTGTGAAAAACAGTTGTCACTGGCATGTAGGCCAAAAGATCTGTAAATAAGGTTTTGTATGTCAGTAGTGACAGTTAATAGTCATTATTAATTCTAGCTAATAGAATTAAAAGTTCCATTCCTGTGGCAAGCAGATTTTACAGAGAAGATTTTTGGTCTCACTGAATGGATTGCATCCCTGTAGCCTCACAGAAAAGCAGTAATAAAGACTCTTAATGAAAACTATGGCTTTGTTGAAGTGAAAATTGGAGTAGATCAAATGAGACTATTTTATGAGTTACACAGCAAGAGAGTCTATCACCTTATAATTAAAAAAACTAGTGGAAGAAGGAGTTTTTTACAAGAAATATGAGAAAAATTTAAAGGAGATGTGGCACTAGAACTGGTAAAGATTTTGCCTTAGGTATAGTATATTGTTTGGGGGAACAGACACCTCATGGTAGTGTCTGTCACTTGGTAAAGTGTTCAGGCATATATGCATCAACTGCTACTGTTGCCAAGAGAAGCAGCTCAGCCTGTCTTTTCTTGCTGTCCCTGATGGGACAGTCGGCCGTTCTAAAATTAGTAATAATAGAACAGCTTAAGTGGGAAAAAGTCAGCATGGTTGCTGAAGTCCCACCTCTTCCTATTCCTAGTGCCTATTCCTTTCTCTGCAATAATTCATCTTTGTGCCATTGCAGAGCAAACTGGGTTGAAGATGTGATCCTGTTGAAAATAAACTCCTTTTTGGATTAGATTTTGCTTTGAGAAATTGGATCCTTAATTTGTTCTAATTCCCTAGAGTACAGTTCATGTGTTTGGGCTGGTGCAAAGCAATTATGTGGTAGGGACAAGAGCAAACAAATGGGCCAGGGAAGTAATTGAACACCTTTTGGCAGACACTGTGGTTTGCTGCTGGTGTTTAGTGGACATGGTAATGTAGTAAGAGTGAAAAGACAATTTCAAGTGGAAATAAATCTGAAGTCTGATGTTGTGTGGGACAGCCAGTTATAGCTGAGTGTGAAATTATGCATGCAGTAGTAGCTATTTCTAGGCAGGGGTGACATTGTAGGAGTTAAAACACTGATGCTCAGAAAAGGCAAATTTGTCCCTTTTTTACAGGTTGGCCTGACACAGCCACTGCGTTTGGCACTGCTAAACGTGTTGTCTCAGTCATTTGTAAATTCACATGTACCGACTCAGCATGAATGTCTTCACCATTTAAGTGTGTAGACTTCATCATTTAAGTATGGCAGTCTTTGATCTGACATCCTAGAGGTACTTTGAAGCTTAGGAGATTGGCGTTTTGATTGTTGGGAGGGATATCAATTTTAGTTTGAGTAATCAAAGGAGTTTGTGGTCTCTCAACAGCAAATGTTTTTCTCTGATTAGTGAGGCAAGATTTTACACCCCTTCCAGATGACTCAGTACACACTGGTTCATCTCTGACAATGTAGGAGCTATAAGGGTGATGTAAATAGCTTGCTTTTGCTTAAACTGCTTTTAGTTTTCCAACTTGCTCACTCAAGCACTTTGGAAATGGTTGAAGCAATATTTCTTCAGCCATCTGCTGTAATGCAAGAGTATTGTATATTTTGATTTGATGGGTTGTTTAGCTAATAGTGAAGGGATTCCTTTTCTGGAGTGTTCTGTAGAAGTGGTAGAGGCACAGTCCTGGAGGGATTTAAAAGACATGTAGATGTGGCACCTGGGGACATGTTTTAGTGGTGGATTTGGCAGTGTCAGATTAATGCTTAAACTTAATGATGTTAAAGGTCTTTTCCAACCTAATAACTGTATTGTGAGTATTCTTGTAAGATGACTTTCAGCACCAGAATTTAGGTGTGTACATAATCTTTTTTGGTTCTTTACTTCTCTAGATGCAATTAAGTTTTATATCAGACCATTGTTGGTTTTTTTTTTTTGGTTTTGTGCCTTAGGAAAGGAAAATATACTTATCTTCACGGATGTAAGAGTATACTGACATGCCAAGAGTAACAGTAAACTAAAAAAGGGTCTACTTATTGAAAGCAATCGAGAAATAATTTGTTTTCTTCCTCTCTCTATTTCAAATACATTGTTTTATCTCTCCTTTTAGCTGCAAGCTTGTGGGGTCCATATAAGGACATATGGCAGACTGTAATGAATGCCATTTGGAAAAGGCAACCTGAAGCTGTTCATCGTCTCGATCAAGTTTTAAAGAAGCACAAATCTGACTTCATTTCTCTCTTCAGAAATCCGGTACTGGACTGATGCTCTCTTCTGGAATGAGCTGGAGAGTTGATGATTTACTCTGTCTTATATTGTTATCTACATGCCATTTTAGATCATGACTATTCTTTTCATGTTTTTACAGTACATAACACAGATGTGTTATACCAGTCCTGTTCTGCTGTAAGAATACAAGTAGTATTAAGTGGGAAAAAATAATACATGCATATTATATTGTATCATCTACAGGATAATTTTATCTATGATGATTTTTTTTCTCTCATTATTTGAGTGCTATTTTGAAAGGAGTAATAAAAGTATCTGATGATTCATCAGTCATGTATTAACTTGTTTTGTTACTCTTGTGTGTCTGAAAGCACAAAGCTATTTTGTCTGGTTTTGTTCATATTTCAGTCAGATTGACAACCAAAAAATAGGTGAACACGTGAATTTAAAAAATACAGAATATGTCTTGTTCAGAAGGCCAGATAATGTAAAAAAACTCCCTGTTTCTTGGCTGGTGGATCATAAGGTAGTAACTAGAAATATATCTTCTTTCAGGGGTGTAATTTCTCCAATAGTAGATGGCTTTTTTAAATTGAAAGGTCAGAAAATTTAACAGTCAGCCATAGAGTTTCATCAGTATATTTTAGCATCTCAGTTTAATAGAAAAAGAATGATGTAGAGAACAGTTGGGAGTAACATAACAGTTCTGATCAACAACCCAGATGTCTTTAACTGAGTTGATGTCAATTCCTGTTGAGAATTTTATCAAAGTTTATTTTCAACCACTAGTATTTTGAGTAAACTAAATGTCAGCACTGATTGTATAAGATTAGTTTTTTACATTCCCACAAAGAGACCACTGCTGTCCAAGCATGAAGCATTTTTAGGATGCCTTTACTATCTGTTTAAAAACACTGCCTTTGTTTTTATGATGACAACCTAACCTGACAGAACTGTATTTGTGAGGAAGGATTAATGAGTAAAGCTTTAATTCAGTATTTGATCTTGCCATTTTGAATAACTTCCTGTGCTTGTTTCTCTTGCAGCCAAAAAATGTTCAGCAGCATGAGAAAATTCAGAAAGCAAGCACAGAGGGAGTTGCCATCCAGGGTCAGCAAGGAACTAGGCTTTTGCCAGAGCAGCTCATCAGAGAAGCCTTTATCCTCAGTGACCTCTTTGATATTGGAGAGCTGGCAGCTGTTGAGCTCCTTCTAGCTGGTGAGAAGGGAAAATATTCAAGATCTGGAAAAATACTGCCTTAATAGTGCCTTCTTATTTAAGTGTACATTTAAGGTGAATGCATGATACAGTGAAGGCCTTAGCTTCCTATCACAGAATGTTCTTAAAAAAATTCTCACTGTAATGTCATATGGTAGCAAGCCCTAATGTTTGTATGCTCAGCTAATATACCCCCCATCAAGGGGGGTTATATTCTGAGGAGGTTTTATGATTTGCTTTCTGTATCGTTGAATTTAAACGTAATTAAAACATGATTGAGAATTTTTCCGTAAAGCAGTGTAATAGATACTGATTCTTCAAATTATATGTTAGTTATACATTGCTGTGTGATTCTGTAATCTAATAACTGATTAGTAAGAGAAGTATTCTGGAGAGTGACACATTCTTTGTGTAGAAGATTGATTTTAGAATCATTATGTTAAAATTGTTAGTTATTACTAGCTACTGTTCATTAACTTGAAAAATTTGTTAAAGAAGTAGATTGCAAATTTGTCACCTTTGGAAAGCTATCTTCAAGTCAGGCTCACTTTCTATTTTGAACTTGAATTTTCAGTGTAGTTTCAGATAGAAAATCTCATTTTGAATAAAATATATTTCTCTGATAATCATCTCAAATTGATTATTAAGATGGGTACATATCAGTGGCAAATACCATTTGGACTAGCATTTAAAAAAAAAATTTGTATGTTTTAGTAGTTGAGTAATAATTTTACCAATAGCACCCAAAATATCTGGGATTTCTTTTAAGTGTCTGAAACAGATCAAAGTGGCAGTGAATAACCACAGTTACTTTGAATGTGATATTTGAATTTCAATTAGAAATACAAAGATACAGAGCTGTTATCAAGGCATGTATGTTCAGCTCTCTTTGTCTGTTTTTGTGCATTTTCATTCACTAGGAGAACACCAGCAGCCTCACTTTCCTGGCCTGACAAGAGGTCTAGTGGCGGTTCTGTTGTACTGGGATGGAAAAAGGTGCATTGCCAATTCACTGCGAACCCTCATCCAGTCACGCCAAGGCAAGACGTGGACACTGGAACTCAGGTGTGTATCAGGGCAATAAGCTGATCAAAACTCTTTGTTTTAAGTGCTCTTAGAACTAATTAGACTAAGGGAATGTGTATAGTCTCGAATTTGCTTTTTTTCTCATAACATGATGCAGCTGCTTTCATGTTTGTTTCTAAAGCATAATCTTTTTTTGCACATATTTTTGTTGGATTATAGGGATATCTATTTTACTTTCAGTTCTTTCATGCTACCTCACCTTTTGGCAGTATTTTATTTCAGACACTGTCCCAGCCATTGTTGCTCTAACTATTGGTCGTTGCTCAGTATTTGAGGACACTGCTGTGTTCTGACTTTATGTGTACTGTAAAAGGGAATTGTGATCCTGGCTTTACTTAAAAGGAATGTACTAGTATTTTTTGCCTTGAAAAAGAAAGCAGTGCACACTGCTTCCAAGTTGGCTAGAGAAAGATGAAAAAATGTATTCTAGTGTAAATATAAATTCCAAGTGCAGTATCTGGACAATTGCATTTACTAGTAAGAAAGAGCCTGTCAGTTTGTGAGTTATGTGCATCTTGTGTATAATACTTTTTCCTTTTAATAGAAATCTTAACTAGCTGATCCCTGTTGTATTCTCATATTCCATGCTCTTGAACCTACAGCTGCCTAAAGACTCTGTATCCCTTCAGCATAATGTTTTGAGGGCACTACTTACTGATTAGTGATGCATCTTTAGTTGCTCTCTGGATATAATTTATTTGTATGGTTTTTTGTCATCAAATACATTTTATGGGATTCAGTATTTTAGACGTGTTTGTGACTGGAAAACTATGATTAATTGTTAAATTTATGTTCTTTCCATTTCAGTCAAGAGTTAATTTCCATGACAACACGCTTTACAGATGACCTTATGGAGCAGGGTTTGACTCAGAAGATCCTCACACTTGTGTCTCACATTGATTTGAACAATGAATTTGATAAACTCCAGAGAGAGCGGGGATTGGGCAGTGAGAAACATCGCAAAGAGGTAAAATTCACTGAGCATGGATATTCTTCTGTGTTACTCAACACATTAGGATAGAGTTAGACTGCAAGGAGTCCTTTACCTTTGCACAAAGTCTGCTCCACAGCTTGTGCAATATCAGTGTGGGATTCACATTGCTTCCTGCATTTCTATTTTGCTGTTGCTCCCAGATGCTAGGGAATGTCTTATTTGTAGTGAAGAATTGTAACAGTAAAAATCTAAGCCTAATATTTACACTGTGTGTAAATTTCTTCTTTTCTAAACTCTGAAGTCTGTATTTTAAATTATCAGCACTACCATTATCTGCACTACTGACATAAGAAAAGTGAACTAATTCACAAATTATTAAAACAGATTGAAACCAAGTTGAGTCAGGTGAATAATTCTCTTAATAACCCAATTGTGTTAATATGAATGAAAGCATTTCTAATAGTCAAGTGAAAATTGCTTGAAAATACAGTGTCATCTTTGTAGTTCTTGGGCTTAATTGACACTGTGACTAACTGCAGCATAATTTTGCTGGCAGGAAGATTTTAAACATGATTGTTTTTATTTTTGACCTCATTTCTAATGGGCGATCTGCCTCAAAATCATTCTGTGTAATAATAAATCAATTTACTTTCCACTGGATAAAGAACTAGCTTTACACTTTTACTATGAATCTAGAAACTGTGAAAAGAGTATCTTTCTCATTTATCTTAAATTACCTTAATTTACCTTAGTTTCACCTGAAGATTGATTTTTGGGGCAAAGGGAAGGTTGACTGTAACTGGGGTAACTGCCAGTGCAGTTGTGTAATTAGAGACAGGAGTGTGCCTTCTGTGTGATCCATTTACAGCTGTGTAAATTCTATTTAGATTGATGTCTCTTGACCTCGGCAGGGGTACTGGTTTATGTGTAGTCATATTCCCAGATATCTACTCACACCTCTCATGAAATACATAGGAATATAAATGCAATTAACAAGCAGAAGGGTCCTTTTTTTTTGTTTAGCAAGTAAACCCAGCATTTTCTGTAGCTGCTGTGTTCAGAGGGATTTTTAGTTTAAGCCAGTCATCGTGATTGACTGAGAAGGAGAAATTGAACATGTTACCAGAATAGATATATTCACCAGGTTGGTTTTTATTGTTTGTTTGTTTGTCTTGTAAAGGTTTCTGATCTCATTAAAGAATGCCGACAGTCCTTGGCTGAAAGTCTCTTTGTGTGGACCTGTCAGTCACCCCTGAGTAAGGATGACACTCTACTCCTCATAAGTTACCTGGAGAAGGTAACAGTGGAAGCTGATGGCTCATTGGATGGGGTGAATTTGTCTCTTCTCATGGCTCTCCTTTACTGCTTTGATGTCAGCTTTCTGGAACAAGGGGCAGAGGATCGTGAAGGTAATGCTGGCAGCTTTCCCTGAGGTTACATTGTGCAGATGGATAAATTGTTGTTTGAGCTGTTTTGTTATTGATGAGTAACAAATTGGCAGGATTTTGCATGTGTTTTTTCACATTTGTATACTGAGTATTGGTTTTGTGTTTTTGTTGTTGAAGACTTGATGCACCGGCTCCCTCTGCTATCAGAAAGACAGTACATAGCAACGATCCACACTCGGCTTCAGGAGTGCCAGCCCTGGAAATTACCAGGCCTGCAAGCCACTGTCAGATTAGCCTGGGCACTGACATTGCGAGGAATATCCCAATTCTCTGATGTGACAGGTAAAGTTCAGTTGCTGCACATTAGTATTCAGAGACTGCAAGTGGTGTAAGTCAAAGGATCCATTACCTTTCTGAGGTATTATTTACTTCCTTAAAACTTTTTCTATATAAGTTTCGTTGTAGTGAATTGAATTGCTCTGAAATATACACAGATGTAGAAGTAATTATTTACTAGACAGTAATAGTGCCTTATTGAAGTGAAAGAGATTTTAACGTACTGGAAAATTCAAGTATTTAATTTTCAGCTTTAGTATCATTTGAATCTGCTTAAATCCAGAATGGATTCTTGACTGTGTTTTTTTTACATCTGTAGATGTTAGACCTCAGTATCTTGAGATGATGAATCTAGTCATAATTTTATTTTTTCCATTCTGAACCTCACAAACCATCTAGCTTTCTACTATGTCAAAATTGAGTCTACTCCAAAATATCTAAAAAAGAAAATGTAAACAATATAATTAATGTTTAAATAAAGTTGGTTTGTGGTTCTTGGTTGACTGCCTTAGGTTTTTTTGGGGTAAATGGATATGCACTGTAACATTTATTAAAACAGAAAGTAGAGGTCATCATCTGCCATTAATTTATCTTTTTTTCAGTCTAGTTCTCCTGTACAGTAGAAAAAACAGAGCTGATAGAAGTATGGAAATTTGCATGCCTGCGTATCCTGAAATATATTTGTTTGGTAACAGATTGTTATTTACTTCTTCCCCTCTTGTGAATTTTGTTGCCCAGCTCTAGCAGAATTCACTGAGGCAGACGAGGCAATGGCAGAGCTAGCAATTGCTGATTATGTTTTCCTGTTCCTCACTGAATCCGTTGTGGCGTCTGAAAATTTCTACCAGGAGGAATTTTACATTCGCAAAATCCATAACCTTGTCACGGACTTCCTCGCACTCATGCCAATGAAAGTAAGTTGTTTGGGTGAGTAGCACTTACTGAGAAGTGTGGGCATCTCTTCTACGTTTCTGTTACTTGGACAAGGTAGCACAGAGATTCAGATGTGATGCTCAGCTTGAGTTCCAGCTTCAGAAAACCTGTTTGCTTTATAGAAGCCATAATGTATGGGGTTTGTTTTCCACACCGAAGTAGAATGTGGTTCTTAAAACACTTCAGTGTGGTGAGATTTGCAACACAAGCTTTTATGGTGGTAGTAGTGTTTGTTTTACATGATTAAAATTTAAATGAATGCTGAAATTCCATTTCAGTTTGGGTTTGGTTTTTTTGGTTTTTTCCTGCTTTGGCTCAGATTTTCAGTTAGTTGTAGCTAATGCCTGAAGACAAAGAGAGATGTTCATTACAAACAGGATTTTGTAATGCAGAATATAAGACAAAATCAGACCATTGACTTGCATTCTAGTTTGATGTAAGTCAGTACTAACTGTTTCACAGGGAGTTGTTAGTAGGCAATTGAGGTATAGCCTTGCAAGGCAACTTTTTGTCTTAACTGTTGATAGGTAGTGGTTGGCTTATGTCCTTAGTTATTTCTACTGAATCTCAAATTTTAGGCAAAAAGAAGTGTCTGTTTTGCAGGATCTTTGTTTTGCTTTCTGTGTCTGTGCAACCTTGGTTCAGTTTTACTTAAATCTCTAAGTCAGCATTTTAATTAATTCTTCTGCATAGTTTTTGCATTTATGCTCCTTGCCAGTGATGATTTGGGAAATCTTTTGGTTGCCTCCATTATATTTGTTCAGAACTTGATAATTGGCTTTAGTACCTCAAATTATTGTTTATTTAACTTACCAACAGTTTTTATTTTGTTCAGTTAGTATACCAATTTAGCTAGTTTGCTTTGACCCTTTCCACAGTTATTTTGAGTTTTTAATAATTTTTTCTTGTTATTATTATTTTTAAACTATTTTTTAAACAATTATTTTGCTTCTCATTCAGTTTTGCACATTGAGATATATTATAGACCATGAAGTAGTCTCTACGGACTGTCAACATGTTTTATTTTTTATGTGTTGAATTGGTTGCTTACTTCTGTTTCTTGTTCTTCAATGTCTCCTTAATATTTAACAAAACTTTTAATCTCATGTTGGTTTGCTTTCTATAAGCCTCTGTTGAGGTCTCATGTCAAAAGCTTTTTGAATTTAAAACTAAATGTCAGCTGGTTTTTGTTTAATAATTAGCATTTTCAACACAAAGAAGTTTGGGATGCTGATTAAATGGTTACTTTAAAAAAAGATTTGCTTGCCATTCTTCTTGCTCTTCTCTCTTGTTTTTTCTGTGGTATTTATTGACATGTGATAATGCTTCTGGCTGAGACAGAGTAACTCCAAAGTTGCATCAGTTCAGACCTTTTCAAGTTGTAAAGTAGCTGCAAGTAGGAGTAGTCTTTAATGGTGAAGAAGGGTGCAATCCAGAGATCTATATACAGGAATCAATATTTTGCATTCATGTTTGCATTTACATTACATGTTTCTTTTCACTCCTTGTGAATAATGGTCTAGCATCCTTTGAAACGAAGCTGTTTAGCTTTTAAATTAGAAAGAGGAAAAGGATCCACCTTTTGGAGCAAAACCAAATTATCTGGTGCAATCAGTTAGGAGAAACTCCCATGGTACAAGTTGAGGGCTTTTGCTATGTTCTAAGGGCTTTGGCAGTAAGTTATAGTCAATCACTACAACTCTGCGTGCAAGCTCTTGAGAGGGAGAGAGGACTGAAAAAATAGAAAATTGAATATTCTTGTCATGTTCGTGCAAGTACCTTTGCTTTCATAGTTTTAATAGGCCATGTAGACAATTCCATTATTTCTGTTTATTTCATTCTTAGCTAAATATAGACCACTGTTTCCTTTTCCACTTTATAAATCGTGCAGGTGAAACAGCTGAGGAACCGTGCTGACGAAGATGCTCGCATGATCCACATGAGTATTCAGATGGGTAACGATCCACCTATTTCCCTTCGGAGAGATCTGGAGCATTTAATGCTTCTAGTAAGCCTTATTTTCTTGTAAATTACTGTGACAAATAATGATTGTGACTTGCATTTGTCATCTGAAACTTGTATCTGAATGATACCATATGGTGCTGGATCTTTCCCTTTTGGGATGAATTTTTTTTTTCCTTAAGTACAGACACTTTTCTATAATTTTTCATATAAAGGAGTTAATTTGCTGCCTTGGTTTCTGATGTTAATGTCATGGTTTTTATTATTTTTTAGTAAGGAAATACTGCATTGTTTCTTACATTTGAAGGTTTTAGATGTTTTACCCCGCTGTTGACAATTACTCTGATAAATAATTGAAATGTTCAAATAATTATGTGTTGATATATTTGTAATGAGAGTTTGGGAAGACTGTTTGATATTTGCTCAGTAAGGTGACTCCATCAAGACTGATGGAATTACAAATTCCCTTATTTCAGTAGAGTTTTGACCATAAGCATACATTTAAAAGAATGATTTTCTGTCATATTTTTAATAAAATAAAGAAAATCAAAATAAAATAAAATGGAAATAAAAATACTTACATTTGTTTAAATATTAGCTATTAGGGTTACTTTACTGCACTTTCAGAAAAATCTATGTTGAAAAATAAATTTGCGTACTGAACTGAGGTGTTTTATATTTTCTGATAATTTAAAAGCTTGTATTACTAGTCTTTTCCAAAGATATCCTTCAGGTTATAGGATATCAGCAGGAAAATTTGTAATGAAATGCTTTCTTAAGCATCTCATATAGCTATAGTAAACTTGAATGAAGAAATAAAAATTTGCTCTGAGAAATTTGTATGTTCAGATAGCAGATAAGGTTTCTAATTATGATACTACCTAACTTGTAAAATTAATATATAAAGGTAGGCATATGGTTGTTTAAGGAGAAATGACACTGGGTTTTTTAGCAATGATTTAATCCATAATAGTTAAATAGAAAATTATTAAATTTTCACTGATAGCTACATTTCGAATTTTGCTGGCTGTCACTAGTTCCAGTTCTGTTATTTAGAGGCTGTGATTTTCAGAAAGTTTTAAGAACTGGAACACCAGCCCTGTGATGCTTTGCCTCTCAGATTTTTTTAGCTAATCTAGAAGCAGTGCTTATTTTTGAAGTAATTGTTTTTTTTCTTCCTGGAGTTGTTACTTTTCTTGCATCTTCTTTTTTCTGACAGATTGCTGAGTTGTACAGGAAGGACCCCTTTAATCTGGAGCTTGCCCACGAGTACTGGTGTCCATCAGAGCCCCTGCAGACCTCCACCATCATGGGCTCCTACCTTGGAGTAGCTCACCAGCGACCCCCTCAGCGCCAGGTTATCTCGATTTTCTTGAGTAATTACCAGTAACTTAAAACCAAAGTAACAAAAAACCCTCAAGCAACAAATTTTCTTTTTGGTATCCTTATTACAGATAAGCTCTAAGAAGACCTTACCTTTTTTCAGTGACCCAGTTGCATGTGTCCTGCTCTGCATGGCATGGTTGTTGCTTCTGCCAGCCATTCACAGTTGTCAATAAACTAAGCAAGAAAGAGTACTAACAAACCTCTTTGAAAATGTTGTTTAGGTTTGATTTGTTCCAGTTGCTGAATGGATTCTGATAGTTCTCTTGTGTTTTTTGTCTGATGACTTCTGCATGCCTTTTTCATTTAACTGAGAAATTAGATTCCTTAACAATAAATAAACCAAAACTTTATTAACTGCAGTTGATAGTATTTTAAGGGTAAAAAGTCCTAAGACTATTTTAATTATTTAAAGTCCTAAAATTATAGTCCATAAGAGACAGAACTTAAATTAGAATGAAGACACAATCTAAGCAGATAAAGTAGACACCTTGGGTACCTTGGGTTCTGTCAGCCCTAAATGCTTTTTGAAGGACTTTGCAGTGCTAGGCAAAACCTAGCCAAAAAAAAAAAACCAAAAAAAATCAGACACATCCCGAGACCCACCCAGAATACTGTCAACTTAAATTAGGACCAGGTGCAAGCAAGCCTAATGTCCCTGAAAGGAATCACTGTGTGTGTGAGTCACTGTTCAGGTATATGACAAGCACACTGAATTCTTTACTTGCACTGTGAGATGTGCTAAAAATACTCCTGCGGAACATTTGGGAGCTGAAGTAAATTTTATCACTAGAAATACTGAATTGCAGAGTTAGTATATTGTGCAGTCACATGAGTTATTTTGTTTAGTTCCTCTTTCAAACATGACTGAATAGGCCAGTCTACAAAGGAACTTGTCCACCCTGCCCTCATTACATTAGAATTTGTTTTCTGACTTTTACTTCTTAATGTTTTCCTATAATACTCAGCTTTTCCTTTTTTTTTTTAAACACTGATCTTTATTTGTTCTAGGTTGTCTTGTCAAAGTTTGTTAGGCAAATGGGAGATCTACTTCCTTCCACAATTTACATCCCATACTTGAAAATGCTGCGGGGACTGGCTAGTGGGCCTCAGTGTGCTCATTACTGCTTTAGTTTGCTAAAAGTCAATGGCAGTAGTCATGGTAAGAGAAGTGACACTTCAGCTCTTTCTCAACTCCTTTACTTTCCAAAAGTGCGAAGACTCATTTGAGATGAATTGTGGCCTCATACTTTTAACATTTCATTAGTAGTACGAAGGTGAAACTGGAAGTCTTTACTTGAAACTGTAATCTGAAATAAAACCTGCCAGATGAGGTAGTTAGATGTCTGAGCACCATGTGAGCAATTCACCTAGTGAAATAATACTTAAAAAAAAAAAAATCCATGTCTTAGCACCATAAGGAATGCAGAACGTCAGTGTTGCTTATTATAAAACAAAAAATAAGTAATGTCTTAAAGCTAGCTGTATTTACAAAATACACAATGTAACTTTCCTGAGCTAACTTTGTTCAGAAGCGCTTTGTTCAGTTAGAATTTTTTGATTCATTTAATACAATAGCACTTTCTCAAAGTAGGAGATGCTACTCAGTCCTGTGTTTTGCATTCATTTTGCATTGGTCAAATTATAAAAAACCCCCCTCCTCTGAAAATAGAAAAAATGCTGCAAAGATTCCAATTCATAAAACAGAAAACTTATTTATACTAGTTCTTTATATTAGCACCTTTCTGTCTCAAAAAAGCCCATAAACAAGCAAAAGTCCCCAAACATAAATGATTAATTTTGGATACAATAACTTTCCTTTGAACTTTACTTTTTTCTTTAGATAAGAAACTTTTAGTTTTAGCCATCCTGCTTTTCACTCTGTGAAAGAGTAGAAAGAAAATCTCGTCACCTGTTTGTCATTTTTCTAGCGGAAAACATCCAAGGAGCAGGTGGCAGTCCTGTCTCCTGGGAACATTTCTTCCACTCCTTGATGCTTTATCATGAGCACTTAAGGAAAGACTTGCCAAGTGCAGACAGTGTCCAGTACCGTCACCTGCCTCTCCGAGGCATCACACAGAAAGAACAGGATGGATTAATTGCATTTTTACAGCTGACCACTGTTATAGTCAATTGGGTAAGTAACATTTTATTTGCTTTTCTTTGTTAAAACTTTTTTTTTTCCTTGCAAATCATCATCATTCAGCTCTGAAGTTCTCCTTGACCAAAAAAAGTATGTAAGGAAAATTTATCTAGCAGTTGTCATTTTATCTGTGAACTCCATAAGCATGGGAAACATCAGGAGTAACTGTAATGACCAAACACTGAAGGTGTAGGTGAAGCAGAAAGAGATGATTCCTTTTCCTGTGTTCTTGGTATTGCTGATTTTCTTGCTTACTTGACTCTCATGCTGGTAATGGAGCTGATAATGTCTTTCAGAAGTGAGGTATATTCACAATAAATCACTGTGGAGTAGGAAAGTTCTTTGCCTTTATTTATGAGTTTGAAAAAGCAATAGTTGAATTCAAAAGGAAGTGGTATAAATTTGGCAAGGAATATGATCAGCTGTGAAAGTTGCCTCTAGGGTTATGATTTAAAATGTCCCCAAACCAAGGGTGTAAAATTATTTGAATGAATTGACTGGAAGAGAATTCCAGGAGAATAAAATTGCAGTGCATAATTTTGTGTTGTGAATTGTCTGTGTAATTCTGAATAGTGTATAATTCTGCTCTTAAGTACCCACCAGATTTTGCAGCCTAAAATTTTTGTGATATAGGGAGATAGCCTTGGTTTTGCTGACACAAACACAAGACAGATCAGTGAAACTAAATACAATTTTAAAAAATTGTCTTTGGTGGTAATGATAGTGGGGTGATCCTGTTCGAGCTGTAATGTCAGTGTTGGATATGCATGGATAAAGGGAACTCTTAAAAGTAATATTTTGTGGCATCATTAAATCATAATCTGGGATGAAGATAAATTTGTTCTAAGGGTGCAGGGAATTACCATTTGATGAGGCTAGAGGCTTGATCTTATCCAGTGGTTCATCCTAGAGTCTGTAGTGAGTTTATGTGAGTGATGATCCTGTTCTTAGACTAAAACAAATTGATACAAGTTCTTAGAAAACATCCAAATGAAGTGTGAGTTCATACAAATATATAGAGATAGGAGTATATAGAATGTTTGTAATAGAAAAATGAATAAAAGTCCCTCTACCCATGGTTGAAGAAGCTGCTGGAGTGTCAGTACTTAAAGACTAATTCCATGAATGGTTGTCTACTAAAAAAAGCAGATTGTTATAAGAAGCTTGTATTATCCAAATAATTTTTCTGTGTGGATAGGCACAATTTTAGTACTTGTAAGTCTTTATACTCAGCTTTTTGTTTAATTAAAATGGTTGGCTTTGGAATTGTCTACTATTCTTTTGATATCTTGTGTACTTTCGAGTACAAAGCAGTCTTTCATGCTGAACCGTGAATTAGAGATTATAAGACATGAAAAGCTTTCAAAGTAATAATGTGCAGTTCTGTTTTCTGTTTCCTCTGTAGAGTGAGAATGCTCGCTTGGCTCTTTGTGAGCACCCTCAGTGGACACCAGTAGTGGTCATCCTGGGACTCCTGCAGTGCAGCATTCCTCCTATTTTGAAAGCAGAGCTGTTAGAAACCCTTACTGCTTTTGGAAGATCTCCTGAAATAGCTGCTTCACTCTGGCAGTCCCTGGAATATACACAGGTATCTTAGGATTTTCCGTGCTTAGAACTGTAGCATCCGAGTTTGTTGAAATTGCCAGTATTTGAAATAGTATTGCATTTCCTCCTAAATTTTCTTTTTCCATTGTTGAATATAATTTTTTTCACAGTTAATGGGGTCAAAGTGTTAATGCTTTGAAATTATTTTGAAAATGACAGTATCACCTCAGAGATGTCATTGGCTGTGCTTATTTTACATCAGTACTAATTTCCTAACAGTCCTGTTTGAACTGTAATTGCTGCCTTATTTTTAGTTGCTATTAAGAGATCCTGACAATAATGACCTCTCACCACCTTTGCTTCCTAATTTATGGTATTTCTTAAAGTATACTATTGTAAGAGATAATGAAGGAAATATCTTTCCCCCCCTACTCAATATAAGATAAAAATCATTAATCTGAAAACGTGATGCAGATCTTGGAGAACATAAAGCTGGAAGCATACAAGTGTCAAACATAATTCAGCCTCTCAGACAGAAAAATCTTGGCTTTTTATCCTTTAAAAGGATTTAGAAAACCTCTTCTTAGATCTAAAACGTGATGAGTCTCTTTCTTTTTTTACTCCTGATAAAAATTGTGGAGATGCACTTTGATTATGTGAAATGTGTTGGTCTGTTTTCATTTCTCTTTCTGTTTTGAAGATATTACAAACTGTGAGAAGTCCAGGCCAGAGACAAGCAATTGGTATTGAGGTAAGAAAGTCTCTGTACTTTGGCAGCCTCTCTGATCATCTGCATATGCATTTGGGAAGCACTTGCAGAGGCTGCCTCTCCTTCATGTGTCCATGGGAAACTTTTCTAATAGACGCTGTTGTTTCACTGCTTTGTAATTTACTTTCAAGCCTGCTTGTAATTTCTGGAAAATTTTATCAATTTTTGCATCTAGTTCAGCTTCATACTAGTAACAGAACAGCATCTAAACACATCAAATTCCTCATGAGCACTTCTTGCTAACTTTTTCCTAAATTGGACTCACTTTTGTTACATCTTGGTGTAGCTCACTTTGTGTCTAACAACAGTGATAAATAAAAACAAAGTAGGTAAATGTTGAGGGTTATCTTCAAGTAGCTCAGAAAGGAATGAATATGTGTTGCTGAACTGAAATAACAGTATTGATGCTTTGCTGCTTTTGGTCTGTTTGTGTTGTACTGTAGACAGAAATGCTGCTAAATTGATTTACTGTGACGTAATCCACATTATATTATTTATATTATAATATATAATATTTATAATATTATATAAATGATATTTTTATTATTATTTATTATTATAAATTATATAAATTATATTATTTCTCACATGTTTCCTCCTCCCTCAAAATTTGTGATTTGTCTCCTCCTGTTTTTGCTGTCCTCCTGGGAAGGTTGAATTGAATGAGATTGAGTCCCGCTATGAGGAATATCCTTTAACCCGCGCCTTCTGTCGACTCATCAGCACACTAGTGGAGAGTTCATTCCCAGCTAACTTGGGAGCAGGTCTGCGCCCTCCAGGCTTTGATCCCTACCTCCAGTTCCTCAGGGATTCTGTGTTTCTCCGATTCCGCACCAGAGCTTACCGGAAAGCTGCTGAAAAAGTAAGTTTTGGTTGAAAATATTTTTTTCCTTAGGATATAGTTGTTGATGTGGCTTAGATCTGTTTGAGAAAGCTGTGCAAAAGTAACCTAGAGCACTTGATAGTGTTTTGATTCTGTAAACAGGTGATATTTCAACTCACGGATGAGGATATACTTCAAAGGAGCCTGTATAAAGTATCTTTTAAAAAAGAAGCTTGTATTGCTAAATTTCAATTTGCTATGCAGGATTCTGCAAGTCTACTATATGGCTAATGATTTCTGAACATGACATGCCCAAACCTACAAGTCACATTTGTCCTTTTCTCAATGTTACATCACAAAATAATTCTGACTTGCTGAACCAAGGAATTTGGCTTTGGTTCTGGATAAAATACTTCTGGATGGAGGCATGTGCTAAACTGTATCCTGGAAGCTGGCTATTCTTAATCTATTCTTAGCTGTATACCTAATTAAAACTATTTTTTTAAACTTAACCTAATAAGCAATAAATCCAATAATACAATATCCTAATATGTATATTGTATAATAGAGCATAAAGCAGGTAATAAATCTGTTTCAGTGTTCCCCTTTCACTTCAGAAAGAAAGCTTGGGCTTTCAAATTATTTGACACAATGAAGTATAGTGTTGTTGGCATGACTATATAATTTTGAAATGCTAGCCATAGTTCTGATCCAGTACATCATTGCAGTGTGTGTTGTGTTCTTTGTGATCTTGGCTTTGTTACACAGCCTTAATCTGTGTATTATTTGTTTTCTCATTGTCTGCAGTGGGAAGTAGCTGAGGTAGTTCTGGAAGTGTTTTACAAATTATTGCGGGACTACGAGCCTCAACTTGAAGACTTTGTGGACCAATATGTGGAGTTACAAGGTTAGCTTGTTCATTTGTTCACTGACAAACAGAATTGTAGCTTGTTTTGCTCTGTTGCCTCTATCTTGGGGTCTTGTTTAATATTGCAAATAAGCTGGTGGAAAGCTAGGCCAAGACTTTAAAATAGGAAGATGTTAAAAATTTCCACGTAGTATTGAGATCTGCGTTGCTGACTCAGTAGGTCCTCATGTACACTATTTTCTACTTCTCTGTCTCTGCTAGGAGAATAACTTCTGTCTCTTTCGTTTCTGACTTGGTTGAAGAGCAACATTTGACACTTGAACAACACCTCAGTTCTGGCTTGTTCCTCTGGACTTGTTTGGTCTCTATCTAAATCACCACTATTTGTAGGGTTAATTTAAAAGCAGCATTGTATTTGAGATAACCTTTACTATTAATATTATTAATACATGAGTTATTGAAAGCAGATAGTAATGGTGGAATTGTGACCTGAAGTCATTTGATTCTGAGCAACTGTTCTTTAAAAGGCTAAAGTAGATTATACTTGCCTCATTATAGGAAATCTAGGGTTTTTTTGGACTCCAGATTTTTTTTTTTCTTGAAACAAAGTTTCTTATAGTGAATTCCATTGTGATGCTTGTGGATTTTCTTGTAGCAGTGCTGTGAGAACCACTTTTTAATTGAAAACAGCTTTAGAGTTGGAAGACCTGTGTGCCTCATACTTGGACAAAGAGTACTTGGCAGCATACCTAGCTCAGAAAACTTGTTAGCTTGTTCCTGTCCTCAGCTAATCCTTCAACTTGTATGATTTTTTGTGGGTTCCGTGATGCATTGGAGAAGTGGGTTAATCTAGGTTTGAGTAGGTGCATTTTTTGAACAGATTCAGTGTGTGGCTCCACAGTGGCATGTCTTCTCTGTTAGTGTGTGGTGGAGTTGCACACACAGAATGAATGGAAGAAGGGCATTTTTAAAGCTGGTGCCAAAAGTAACCCTTGTACCCTTGTTCTCACTTGTGTGTTAAAAAAGATTTCTACTCTTTTCCTGCTTTTATATACCACAGTTTATGAAGAGCCTAGGCAAACTGGAAGCATTAGTCTTCTCCTTTTATTTCATATCACGAAGGTCTTTGAATTTTAGGCTAGTAGTTTTGTTTTTGCATACATTATTTCAACAGTCATAGGAATTTTTGGTGGACATTCTCTTTGACTTCTGGAACTACTTTTTCCCTCATTCAGGGTCTTCGTGCAGTTTTAGGGGGGGGACATAAACTTTTTCCAGTTTCTTTTTGGTAAGATCTTTTTTGGGTTTAAATTTGAAATTGTGATATTGGGTACTGGAAAGTAATGGTAATTGCCCTTACAACTATTCCCAAACTTTTAAAAGTTCCTCAATGGCTTCTATATAAAAAAAAATCTCTCAAGACTTTGTACAAAGGATGTTGCTTAGACCCATGGGGGCTGTTATGTTTTGTAGCTTAGGCTAACTTGAGTAATAGAACGGTTTTTTATTAGAGGTTATATATTTTTTTACTCCTTCTGTATTTAGGAGAAGAAATAATAGCATATAAACCACCTGGATTCAATTTGATGTATCATCTGTTGAATGAGTCCCCAATGCTGGAACTTTGCCTTAGTTTGCTAGAAGAAGGGGTTAAGCAGCTTGATACTTACGCTCCGTTTCCTGGTACGTGCCTAGAATTCATTTTTAATGTGAAGTTAAAATGTATAGTAAGTAGGATTTAAAGCTAGCATTGCTTATCTAACTTGTATCTCTTGTATATAAAAATTGTATTTTGGGGAAGTTTTCCTACTGGTAAACAACTGACGGGTTTCTTTTCTTGGTGCAAGGCTTGATGAATGACATTTTTGAATGTAGTCTATTTAGCTTCTCCTCTGTATTTCTCATGTTCTTTGTGCACTGCAGGAAAGAAGCATTTAGAGAAAGCTGTACAGTATTGCCTTGCACTTCTAAACTTAACCCTACAGAAGGAGAACATTTTTATGGATCTGTTGCGGGAGAGCCACCTTTCCCTTATTGTCACACCACTGGAGCAGCTGCTTCAAGGAATCAATCCTCGCACTAAAAAGGCTGATCACGTGGTGAATATTGCTAGGTATGTGCAAAGTACTGAGAAGGGAGGAGTTTTGGAGGCACAGAAGTGTTTGGATCCTGAATCCTTTCATTGGTTTCACTAGCCAATGCTCCTCTTCACACAGAGCATCTCATGAATTTTTTTGGGGGAACAGGAGATGTCTTCACAGGTGGTATGATCTGTGATTGTCTAGTGCAAGGTTGGGATCTGTATTTATAGTTTTTCTTTCAGAATTTCCCCCCCCTCATGATTTCTTCCTGTCTACCTTATGTTCAATGATTCCCTTGCATATAATTTCATTTTGCCCCAGACTTTGGTTGTCACAGAGTGGGAAAGTTCAGTGAATTTGGTTGTTGGCCACGTTTTACAGTATTGCCCATTATTTACTGTATTAAATGCCTACAAGCAGTTGTTTCAACTTCTGCAGCAGTGTTTAATGTAGATATTGGATAAAAAGAATGATAAAAATTCCAGGAAAGGTTATTATCCCTACTCAGCCTACTAATCTCTCCCAATGGAGGAACATTCATTGTTTCATGCAGAGTGAAATTTTGTTAGAAGCTTTAATGTTATCTCATGTAATTTGATTTGTAAATGTTTCATTTTTAAATGTTGTTTAATTTCTTATCCATCTTTAAAAAGTTAAATTCTCAACAATTTCGTTGTCATAATTTTGTGTCTTTGAAGGTATCTTTACCATGGAAACAGCAATCCTGAACTAGCTTTTGAAAGTGCCAAGATTTTGTGCTGTATTTCTGATAATTCCAACATCCAGATAAAACTAGTTGGTGATTTCACACATGATCAGGTAAGTATCTGTTTCTTTGAATCTGGGAAGAGAAACTGGTGGAGAAATACTAGGGCTTCATAATGTTTCTTTAAAGGAAACTACATTAAAACTATATTTTGTTTTATATCTACCCACATATAAAACATCTTTTACTGTGGCATTGGAAAAACAATTACTTAATTAATTGAACAAAACAAAATCATGATTGTTTTCAAGAAGAAAAAGGGCAATATTCTTTGAGATAGGGAGATCTTTTTGTGACTTTATAGTCATCAATCTGTGAGAATAATTTAGCATATGTAACAACAGTAGATTTTTTTTTTCCTGTTCACTGGCTAATTGCTGACCTGTTCTTAGAACAGCTGTGACTCTTTAATTCTTGCTTATTAAGTAGATTATATAATTTTTGTCTAAAAGTTCTATCAACTTACATGAAGGGAATGATGAAAAGTATTTGGTTTAGTACTCTTAAAATTGTCTTCATTTCCATCCTTCCATTGTTGAATACAGAGTGTTAGCCAGAAGCTGATGGCTGGATTTGTGGAATGTTTAGACAATGAAGATGCAGAAGAATTAATTAATCCAGATGAAGGTATGTAAAAGGCTTCTTAAAATGGCTTAAATAGTTGTCTTTTGCATGGAATAAAGTTAATGAAAGAAGTGTTAAAAAATGTTCTTAAGTCAGGAAACAATCTTCCTCTGTTTTCTGTGGAATTGGACCTTTAACAGAATGAAAAGTGCCTGTGTTTTGTTAAAGTATGTCCACAGTATGGTGAGCCAGCTCCAAATTGAGTCTATTTTCAGAAGACAAGTATTTAACATTGCTTTGGATATACTATTTACAGCTGTATTAACAGTAATTTGCAATTTTGTTCTTGTATCTCTTTGCAGTAATATAAGTCCATCCCTCAACATTCTTGTATTTAACTTGAAGACACTGAAGATTATTCTATTAGATGGATTTTTTACTTCATTAGTCACTATATCTGCTTTTTCTCCTTTTTCTTTTCTTTTTCTAATCAAGAACTGGAGCCGGAGAAGAAGCGGGCACAAATCCATCATGAAACCAGGATCCATATTCTGAATCTCCTTATCACCTCTCTTGAGTGCAGTCCTCCCAGCCTAGCTCTGTATCTCTTGGGATTTGAACTAAAGAAACCTGTCAGCACCACAAATTTGCAAGATCCAGGTATGAAGAGGAGAGATTGAGCTGTCATTTAATCAGTTCTGCTAACAACACTGAGAATATTTATTGGGAAATTCATGGGGAAAAGCAGTTCCTCTTCAATTAAAGAATAAAACAACAGGCTGTGAACAAGTCCTCAAAAGCTACATGAAAAGATGTATTAATACTCAAATGCAGCATTTAAAAACTTTAGGATTTGAGTCTTTGTTTAAGTTGTATTTTGGAACAGACTTGAAATTAGAATTGTGGGGGAAAACGATAATTTAGAAGGGAAACATTGATGTATTTATTATTTAATACAGCGTAGCTGTGTCCCTAGTAGAAAGAAGTTGATTTGATGATCCAAGTTGTACCTACATATGACAACATGTGAACCTACAAAAGAGATTGTTGCTTTTAACTGGTTCTACTTCTTGGCTATTGTTCTGTCCTTCCTCAAGCTCCTGTTTAAAATTTTTTATAGGAAAGAAAACCAGTTTAGTTTTTTAATGTTTTAGAAGAAAACCTTTTAGGACAATGTGGGATTTCATTCTAGTGCTAGGAATATATAAATATATTAATTATATATATATGACAGTGCAAACTTCAGAAAGATCACTCCTGCTGCTTTCAAGTTGAACTGGTGAGAGTAATAGTGTGTTACTTTGTGTCTTGTTTGCCTCCTCAGTTTCTAATTGGTATTTTACAAAACAGACTGGACAAGTCCAGCAGGGATGATGAGGGAGCTGGGTTACTGAGCCTGTGCGGAGCAGCTGAGGGAAGTCTGGAAAAGAGAAAGACTTTGAGAGAACCTAATAGAAATCTTTGAACACCTGCAAAGACATAAATGACAGGATAAAACCCCAGACTTTTCAGAGGAGTGTGGCAGGAAGATGAGAGGCAGTAGGCATGAAATGAAACAAGAGAGGCTCAATTTGGATATATTAGAAATTTTGTCACCAGAAGACAGTGAAGCAGGTTGGCTGTAGAGGTCATGCAGTCTTCATGTTTGGAGGTTTTCAAGACCCAACTGTCTAAAGCCAAGAACAATGGTTTGATATCATAGCTAAGAGTAGTTTGGTGTTGAGATGTCATGGTGTCCCTTCCAGTCTGAAATAAAAGGTCATTTCTCAACTGTTTTCAAGGATGTTTTATATAAACAAGTTTGAACAACATTCAATAATTTGATTTTTGGTTTTTTTTTGAGAAAAATATTTCTCATTATCTTCAGGTTTGTATTGGATGCTATGGACCAGCAGTTTTTAGTTCTTCATAGTTCTAAATGAAATATAGATAGGACCTGAGTTTTATTTCTTCAGATATTGTGAAATATCTGTAGTTACACAATACAGGTAAATAATCTGCACCCACACAATTTTACAGGGCATCTATCATATGTTAGGTCAGTGATGAGGAAATCTGTCTCAAGGGTGTGAGAGACCTTGCCCACATCTTTCAGTTTTCTTGTTAATAAGGGGAAGAAATAATGACTGTAAGACATTTACCTCAAGATAATAATTTCCTGTTAAAGCATAAATTATACATGTTCAAACAGAGATTATTTCCCCTGTAAGAACTCTGATTATTGATGCTTTTGCTGCTTCAGGACCTCTTTTTGGGTCGATTAAAGATTTAATTGGCTAAGGGAAGAATGCAAAAAGACAGAATTTTGACTTCAGTATTAAAATCTATTCCCTATGGTTGCAGTGTTCTGCCTTTAGGAGAATTAGTCATATAATGGCTGTATTTGTAAAATAAGACAGGAGTTTTTTAAAGCTGTTCTTTGAAATTGTCAAATGGCTCTTGGTTTAAAAGTGTAAAACAAGAATTCAAATTGATTCACTAGCATCTCAAAAGCCTACAGACTAACTATAAATATTTTCATTAGGCTTTTGCTGAAACATGGTTCCTTCTTTGATTTTAAGTAATGGTGATAAAACTTTCCCAGAAGATTTTGCTGCAGCTCTGTGGAGCGGTATAGTGTAGCACAGGGTATCTGAACGATTTAGGTTCTGTATTTCTGTGTACTTGACCTATACTGGCTATGGAGGAAAGTAAGATCAAGAATGTCAAGTTATTTTTCTCTTTTCAGGTGTCTTGGGTTGCCCACGGACTTGCCTTCATGCTATTTTGAACATCCTGGAGAAGGGTACTGAAACAAGGAGTGGGCCTACAGCAGTTCGGGAATCTCCCCATCTTGCAGAACTCTGTTACCAGGTATTCAGCATATTTTCTGTTGGCATATACTAAAAGTAGACTCTAAATAAAATTGGCTACTCCTTGGTTGATGAACACAGATTATTTATGGCTCTAATAATATTTTAATAGTAAAACTTAACCTAAATATTTTTGGTCAGCCTCTAAGTCCGTTGCGACGTGCCAACTTTAAATCTTTTTTTTAAATTTTGGAAGTGTAGTATGATAACAAATAACATAAAATTCCGACTAAGCCAATGAAATTCTCTGTTTTATTCTGTAGCCATAGAGAATGTACATTTGTGTGGCTGAGAGGGTGTCAGGTGGGGGAAACAGCTGAGTTAGACATATGTGTGAGGTAGCTGATGCTTGCACACTTGTATCATGTTGAAAATCCATGGGCTCTAGAAAGGATTTTAAACATTATGAAAAGGAAAAGGCAACTCTGTAGAAGCAGGGAAAATTTATTACATATCCTCTCTTGGTGGACATGCAGACAGAAAAATACTCATTTTTAAGTGAGCTGAACAAATAGGCTCATCTATTGTCATGTTGTGAACAAACAGCCATTGTGGTCACCCACATGCTGGTAGTACTTTTAAGATCATAATTCAACATCTGTTACAAATAATATGTTCAACTTTGAAGAAAGCTGATGGAAAATTTACTGTAAATACTGGTAATATTGTTTGAGCAGTAGAACAGTATTATGCTTTTGATTTGGTGGTTGGTCTGTTTTAAAATAAATTCCATACATGGATATCTACTGTTTTTGATTGTCAGGTGATCTATCAGTTGTGTGCATGCTCTGACACTTCAGGTCCAACTATGAGATATCTGAGGACCAGTCAGGATTTCTTATTCACTCAGCTGCAGTACTTGCCATTTTCTATCAAAGGTAATTTTTATGCTATGATAAGATTGTGCATGCTTAAAATTCAATGCATTTTTTGACTCCTTAGGAGTGAAAGAAGAAACATAGGTAGCATTATTAAACTGAATTTATTACAGCCTCTGCTAATCGTTTAATTCTGCAAATATTGAACTCTCTCTACTTAAGAAATTTTTAGATTTTTAGTGCTGAACTTTTGGAAAAGAATGTTAGCTTTGGAGTGCACTAAGTCTCCAGAACGACATCCTAATCTATATTGCAATTATCATTGTAGTTTTGTTAGATCACACTACAGAAAAAAAAAAAAAATTGAAAAGAGTATTATAAAGAACCAGGGGATTATAAGGCTGATGGTTGTAACCACCTGTGTTGCCCCTTTCTTTGAATAAAGTACTTTTAAGCTAGTAGGTATGTTTTATATTTCAAATCAAGATTTCTCAGATGTTTTAAACTGAACAAATATGCTTTGTCAGATGCTTGACCCTCAGTCTTTTGTTCAATGACAGTAAACTTAGCATTCAAGTACATGTATCCAGCATGTATAAAGTGCTTTAGATGATTCTTATGTAACTTAGGAATCTAAATTAGATGAATATAGGAAGATTCTAGGAGACCTGTGTTCCAGTCTCACCAATTTTGATTAAAGCTACAGTCCATGTGGGTAAATGCCTGGTTATTTTCACTGAAATTGTAACTGACCCCATTGGCTCATGAAGCACTACATTCTTCACAATGACTGTTCTAACAGTTGGTTGTGTCCAGTTTGGTTCTGTATGTTTATATGCTTATTGCATATATGTACCTGGTTTATTTTCAAAATAACCACATGTTCATTTACTGGCTTTTGTCAGATCTCTCTTTTTGTCCTGTAAACAATTGGTAAGCAAATAATAACTAATGACATCCTCTAAAAGCTTTCTCAAGTTAAAAATGCTTTCCTTGGAGTAAGTAATATTATTTATGCTGTTTTATAATTGTTGCCTTATCCCTGTCCAGAACATGAGATTTCAACACTCAACCAAATGTCTTGGCTAATGAAGACTGCAGCTATCGAAATGCGAGTGACGTCCCTGAACCGCCAGCGCTCCCACACGCAGAGGCTGCTGCATCTGCTGCTCGATGACATGCCTGTGAAACCATACCTGGGTAAGAGGGACTTATGGTGAGGCTAAATAGGCTGTAATAAATGGAGAATGAGACACTTCATTTGAATTCTTTTCTTCATAAGCTTGTGGCAGTTCATTTGTGGTATGGGAAGAAAGATGATTGTAGACTCCAAAGTGAAAGAAAGCAGGGCATCGTTTTGTTCATTGCTGGTGGAAAAATTAAAAACTGTTTATGAGGTAGGAGTGGCAATATTAAAAAAAAATTAAATTGTGGAATAATTTATTTTGACCTGCCACTCAAAATTGTTACAAAATAGAGAAGGTGGAGGGTCTTCCATGGTAAACAGTTAATCTCTCACAGAGGATAGTAGATACACATCAATTTTGCTTTTAACATTATAACATCACAAAAGTGATATTTCATCCCAATGTAGTGTAAAATTCAATGTTGAATAAAAAGGCAAGATTTCAGAGGTTTAGAACAGGGTAGAGGTAAATTAAGAAAAATAAAACCAGATGGCAATAAAACTCTTTACATGAAGAAGGTAGAATATATTGGAAGATATTTTAACAGGCTACTGCAGTATGGTGTTTTCCCTTACTTTTATCAGCCTGAGCACTCTCTTCCTCCTAGTGAGGATCTGAGTATGGGAAACTGTACTCAGATATGCTACTCATTTTATGGTGTCTATCCAACTGCATTACTCATACTGAAGAGTGGGATGTCTATTTAAGCATTTCTCAGATTTTCTGATCTGTATATAATAACTGGATAGCTTTTGTCAGATAAGTATTTTTTTCATTTGATTAGGAGTTCAAGGGTATATTGTATTAGAAGGCTTTGATGTGAAAGGTTTATCAGTTTATCATTGTGCCCTGTCTTTCACTAAAAGTAGGTGATATTTTTCACTTAGATTTGTTTTTGTAATTTATTTAGTATGTTTTATTATCTTCAGCTGATGGTGAAGGAGGGATGGAAGACGAAAGTCGATCAGTCAGTGGATTTCTCCACTTTGACACTGCTTCCAAAGGTAACTGTTATGACTGTTGATTATTGATCAGTAAAGTGTATCTGCTCCTGAACAGGCAGGAGGGCCACCTCCAGAAAGGACACTTCAGAAAAGAAAGTAATGGGTGTTCTAAATAGCAGCAGTACATGAAACAATTTTATTTAGTATGGGGAAAAAAAAAAAAAGAACCTTGATACAGATGGTTGGAGTGAGTGAAAAACACTGAACTGGAAAGGCAATTTGAAGAGTATGTTTAGGTATCTGTGCAGGGATGAAATGGGAGAGTGGCAGTCTATCAAATTAATTGCTAACAAGTAGAAGCAGTGAGACTGTTGCTAAGGCTGAACATATTTGTATTTTCATGACAAAGAATGTAAGTCCCACATAAATAAATAAATTCAGATTCTTTATGGTTTCTCAACAAAAGATTGCAATGGTTATAATTGAAAACCAGCCTGGTTTAATTTTGGAGAAAAAATTAGTCTTGTGTTTGTAAATATTGGATGACATGCATGTATAACAGGAGAACTGTACAGTATAAGAGATCTTAAGGATTTAAACGTAGAAAAACTAAAGTAGTAGAAAAACTAAAGATTTTACAATTAGAAGGGCTTTTGGAAGTATGAGAATTTGTCTTAAAATGTTTTTAAACCTGTTACATAGGTTGATAGCACTTTCTGAAGATTTAATGCTTTCTTTTGAAACTTTACACATTAAGCTGAAGATTTAGATTTACAAAGGTAAATAGACTCTATTTGTTAATATTTTGGTTTCCCCTTGATAATTCTGAATACAATTTGAATTGATTTGCATTTCCAGTACGCAGAAAGATCTTAAATATCCTGGATTCAATTGACTTCAGTCAGGACATTCCAGAGCCTTTACAACTGGATTTTTTTGACCGGGCTCAAATTGAGCAAGTCATTACTAATTGTGAGCACAAGAATGCACGTGGACAAGTGGTCTGCAACGTCAAGGTTAGCACTGGTCTTTGTTTTCAAGTTGCATGTGCTATTTTATAACTTAATAATTAAAAAAAATCAGTGTGTTAATAATACTTTGAAACTTGCTTTTACATAAAAGGTGTGTGTTTCAGATATGTATTTTTTTGGTTGCTATTACACAACTAACATACGTGTACACAATTACTTGTGCAATGTTGTTGTGTACCATGGTAGTTCTTGGAGGCTTTATTTATGAATGTATCACATTGTGACAAGTACTTGACCTATGTATTATAAATTGTCCTGAAGAATTTGTGACCCTAAAAAATGAGTAAAACTTGTTTGAATCCCAGTCCATCTGTTGCATCTGTCACTATGTAGCCATCTCCTAGATTCTTTTAGGAGATACAAATACATCTCCTTTGTCACTTGTCCTAGTTTTGACTCAAGTACTCTTAATTTTCTTCATAGTAGCTGGTATAGTATTGTGTTTTGGATTTAGGATGACAGTAATGTTCCCAACACTTCATCCTTTAGCTATTCCTAAGCAATATTTATTTAGTGAAGGACTTTTCAGCTTCTCAAACAACTCCCCAGTGAGTAGGCTGTGGGCACAGGAATCTGGGAGGAGACACAGCCAGGACAGCTGACCCAAAACTTGCCAAAGTTCCATACTGTGTGATACCATGCTCAGTGTATAAACTAAGGGGAAAACTGGCTGTGCAGTGGTTGGCAGGTAGTGAGCAATTGCATTTGTGCAGCCCTTGTTTGTATTAGTTTAAATGTTGTATTGTTCCCCCCGCTTTCCTTTTCTGTTCTATTAAACTGTCTTTAACTCAACCCACAAAATTTCACTTTGTTTTCCCCCCAGTTCTCTCCCCTATCCCACTGGGGGAGGGAGTGAATTGCTGTGTGGGGTTTATCTACCTGCCAGGTTAAACTGGTTTAATCATTTAAGTGTCACTTTTAATTTCAGTACGTTCACAGAGTTCTGGTTGCAGAAGTCAATGCCCTTCAAGGAATGGCAGCAATAGGCCAGAGACCTTTACTTATGGAGGTAAGTACAGAAAAAATTAACTGTTGTTTGTTGTTGCTCTTGGTGGATTTTGTAGCCTGTCAAGCAGTAAGCATTACTATAAAAGATTGTGGATTTGAGTCCTAACTTAGATTTAGTAACTCCTGAAGACAAAAACCACAAAACTGATAAGCTAAGGTACTTCTTACCATACTGTTCCCTAAACAGGTGGCCTGTAGTCTGTTTTCCTTTTTTCTTTAACCTCTTCCCTCCTCATTAGTGGTAACAATTGCAGCTCCTCACCCCATTGTACAGAAAGCAGTTACACACTGATGTCAAGATTGGCTGTTCAAGTACAAGCATGTTCATCTTATGGCCAAGATCATTTTGCCTTTCTCTCACAGGGGATGCTGATTTATTTTTCCTTTTTTCTACACAGATATAGTTTCAGACTTGGAGATCAGTTATTTTATAAGTTTCCTGCCATCTTTTAATTTAAGTCAAAATTGGTTACATGGATGCAAAGGATAAAGGAGAAATTACTCAGACTAAATGGGAAAAAGAAGCCCAAATAGTTTTTTCCTAGTTGTTTTTGTTTTGATTTCAAAGTGCTAGAAAAGAATTTTCCTGGTTAATTTTTTTTTCCTATGAGATTGAGACATTCATGATGTCCGCCCTGTGAAAAGCAGCTCAGAAATGGAATGGGCTACCTTGTTAAAGTAGCAATAGCACCTTGTTTCTAGTAAGCTGAAGACTTAACATTTTATTCTGAAGACTACTACTCATAGAAAAAATTGTCATCTTGAAGTCTGTCTTGGCAATGAATTTGTTTTATTCCATAGTAACTGAGTTTCTTTGTGGGGGGTTTTCAGGAGATCAACACTATCCTGCAGTACGTGGTAGAGCGCAACAAGCTGCTGCAGTGCCTCCATGCCAAGAGGCATGCTCTGGAGTCCTGGAGACAGCTGGTGGAAATCATACTCACTGCCTGCCCCCAGGACCTCATCCAGGCTGAGGACAGGCAGCTGATTATCCGGGATCTCTTGCAGGATGTGCATGACAAGGTAGTGCTCTGCTGGAAATCAGCCCACTCCTTCAACTTTGTTGCTGCATCTTTTTATGTGAAAGTGCTGCAATTTTGATTGTAATCCAAAAAAAATGTTGCCTGCCTTTAGTATTTGTTTTAGTTTTCTGATTGCTGCTATGCTGATAGATGAGACAGAGGCGATACTTTGTATTCTTGCATAGTTACTGTTGAACTGTGAACCATATATTGGCAGATTTCAGAGGCATTTCAGTGTCATCCAGCATTATGGTAGTCTGGCAAAGGTGTGTGAAAAAGAAACACCCTGCTTTGATGAGAAACAAAGAACTTACTGAAGGCTGAAGGCAAACTGCTGCATTTGCTAATTTACTGTGTTTAGATGACTCACTGCAAATCCTACTGCTGCTGCTTTTGAAAAATTAGAGAGCTGAATGAAACTTCACAGTAGAAAAACTAAAGATTTTACAATTAGAAGGGCTTTTGGAAGTATGAGAGTTTGTCTTAGAAGTCTAGGTATTTTACTGCTGAGTTATAGTAATAATTTTTGAGACAGACTAGACAGTTACTACTGACCTATCCATTCTAAAAGGCAAAATTTAATGAAGGATTGTTGTATTTTTTAGTCTGCTGGGGTATTATTATTTTTTTGCTTTATTATGAGAGTTATGTGGTTTGTAGTTCTGATTAATAGAGTTTTGTTTTGAGAAATATATATTAAAAAGTTTTATATTTTCAAGGAAAAAACTTTTTTGTTACTACCATTATTTTTTTCTGTAGGAGTTACTTGAAAGTTACCTATTTTTACTAGAGTGCTGGTTTTGTTTTTTATTTGAACTGAATTTAAAACAGGAAACAAGGAAGGCCTTCACTAGCTGCAGAAATTTCTTTCCTAAAATCTTTACAAAGAGGAAATTCCAGACTCTTAATTTTCTGTAACATCTTGGTGAAGACTTTTGTGAAGTTGAGAAAAAAAATTGTTACTGTCTACTGCAAATAATTGAACTACTGTTCAAAATTACTACATTGCTTAAAATGAAAGCTTCTTCAGCATTAGCAATAAAGATAGCAGATTTACCTTCCAAATAATACAGTGAGCAAAAACAATACATGCAAACTTCTTGTTAGTGTTTTTCCACATTGTCTTAATGCTTCTTTGATGCTCAACCCTTTGGGTTTTTTAAGTAGTACCTTTACATTTTTAATGGTAATAAAATAGCTGTATAGCAAAGCAGATACCAGTTATTCTTTCCCTAGCTTAGGTTTAAATATTTTACTAATAAAGCATCTCAAATGTCAACGCATTTCTTCCCTTTCTGCCATCCAGATTTGATTATGAGTCTGCCTGTGATTTATGTAAAAAAATCCAGAAGGCTAGTGGTCTTCTCAATTAAAATATGTTCAACTCAGGTTTCTAAACAAGTTTCTGACATTACTGATTTTTATGTGTTTTAAATACTGTCATGTTAATGAAATCCTTATGCATACATAAATTTAATAGTTGTGAGAGGCTAATTTAACTACTTTAATAACTCATGAAATCAGACACTTTTAAACATTTTTTTTTCTCTTTTGCCTTTTTTTTTGGTCTTTCTACTTCTGTATTAAGATCCTTGATGATGATGCAGCCCAGGAGTTGATGCCAGTGGTGGCAGGGGCTGTGTTCACCCTGACTGCCCACCTGAGCCAGTCTTTGAAAACGGAGCAGAAACAGCCACTTGCACTCTCCATGGCAGGACAGTCCCAGTATGTCTTGATGCTGGATGGTTCTTTTACCTCATCACCTGGCTCCGAGAGCATATCCATGGGTTTTGCTTCTGTTGGTGACTCCTCCCTCCACATCATCTTAAAAAAGCTGCTGGATTTCATTTTGAAAACAGGTGTGTTGACTTCTGCAGGGCGTGTATGTGAATTCCAACTGCCAAGAGTAAAAAGATGGGCTGAGCTGCTTTCAGATACTGCAGTGAAGACTTTTGTTACAGTCAGATCAATCATACATCATTAGTATAGATGTAAGCAATGTTGATAACTAAAAAAATTAGCAAGCACTTTAAAAAATCTGAACAACAAACCTAAGAGAAATATGTAAGTGACTGAAAGAGAATTTCATATTTTCATTCTTTTGGTACAGCATAAACTTGCTGAATTTACTCATAAATACACTTTTATGCAACAGTAGAACTTCACCTTAGGGAATCTAATTGCTTTATTTACTTTTGCCAAGCACTGCCATAGGAAAGTTAAATTAAGTGCCAGTAGAACATGGTGTTATGGAATTTACATTTGTTTGGTTTTAATTGTGAATGTTTCTTGTTAACAGGTGGTGGCTTCCAGAGAGTGAGGACACACCTTTATGGATCACTGCTTTATTATTTGCAGATTGCCCAGAGACCAGATGAACCAGACACTTTGGAAGCCGGTATGGTCCCAACTGTATTTGGAAAAGAGCAAAAAAAGTTATTATTAAACCCTGGAGGGTACAGTTTCTGCATGCTGAGTTGTCTTCTGGAAATAGGTGGAAAACATCTTGCTCTAAGAGCCTCTGAAATAAATTGCTTATGCCTTCACATACCATAGTGATCCTATTTAAAAAAAACCAAAACAAATTCCAAAGCAAAAAAATCGCAAAAGACCAACCACACAAAAAAACCTCAAAACAAACCCCAAGGTTTGTTTATAATTTTATACCCTTTCTCTTCCTTTATCTGAAGATCCCTCTAGGGGGGAAACAAACACAAAAGCCTCACACACACCCCACCCCCATCCCCTCCCAAAAAAAATAAGCAAAGAATAAGCCAGCCAGAGTTGCTATGTATCCTTGAGTACTTCTGGTAAATACCACATTTCTCTCTGTGAATGGCTAAAATACTTGAATTGTTAGTGTTTCTAATAATTGTTCAGACAGGAATTGAGAAGAAATCTTGGGGCTAGTTACCTGCATGCAGACTTTTACTTGGCCTGGGTTTTGAGCTACAGTAGTAAAAGGAAAAAGACAAACTATGAATTTGTTATGACCCCTTTGAAGTGTCTGACTGACTTTGGTTTCATTCTCTCTCATTTAAGTCACATTGTTAATTTAGCTCACACTTAATGCTTTAGTCCCAGTGAAAGTTCATAGAATCTTAGGATGGTTTGGGTTGGAAGGGACCTTTAAAATGATCTCATTCTAACCCCCTGCCATGGGCAGGGACACCAGACCAGGTTGCTCAAAACTTTATCCAATCTAGCCTTGAACATTTCCAGTTTTAGGCCTCTTAGTTTATCTAGGTAACAAGTACTGAACATTTGAATTATGTTAAGCAGACTATTTACAAGGGTCATGTATCTACACTGGTCCACACTTTCTGCTCTGGCTGGTCTGTGTGATATTCAAGGAAGGGTGGATTTGTAGAACATTTGCAGTTCATTTAAAAACCCTTGACTTTGTTTGGGGTATTTCTGTTGCAAGGCGTAGAGAGAATGCCCTGAAGGATGTAGCTGAGTTAATGCTAAGATGCCTATCTTTGAATGTTTTCATTTTTTGTTTTATTTGCTTTTTACAGCTAAAAAAACTATGTGGGAACATTTGACAGCTCCTGAAGATATGTTTAGTAAATTGCAACGGGAAAACATGGCAACTATTGAGAGTTATGGGGCAGCTCTGATGGAGGTGGTCTGTCGTGATGCTTGTGATGGCCATGAGATAGGCAGGGTAAATGAATCTATTCTTTTAAAGTTACTGTTCTGTTTGTTTTAAAGAACATTATCTGTGCAAAGATGGGAAGTTTCATGAGGTAGAACTAGAACATTTCTCTAGATACAGGATCTGTTTCATGTTTCTGTCCTCCCACTCATCCTTCAAGCTGCTGAAAGTAGAGCCATACGTGCATATTAATTTTTTTCTCAACGAGGCTGTGTGTCCTATTGTTTAAAAATAAGGGTAGAAAGCTCTGCTGCAATAGATATAGGTAGGGACCCCTGTTACCATTACTTGTTAGCATTTTTAAGTCATGGACTTACCTTGGGAAGATGTGACTTCATGACAAAGTAATTTCTGATAGTAGCCAGTAGCTGAGAATTTCCTCAGAAGGCAAACTAGTTGTAAATAGTAATCGTGCATGAGGCAATACTTCCTTAAAATATTTTGCCTTAGTTGTTGGTCAACAATATCTGTAATGTTTTTTAAAAGAATAGTAGAGAAAGGTAATTGTCTCATACTATACTAGTGTCAAGAATTCTTAAAATATTTTCCACATAAATAGTTGCAATTGTAGTGAAGAAATGCATTCTGCTTATAAGAAGCTGTTAGAGGAAACTGCTTAGCATTTCATGTTTCTAGGTATTTATTAAAAATCTCATTGATCTTATATGTTTAATTCTGTTTTGATTTGTTTGTTTTTCTTCCCTCATCCCAGATGCTGGCATTGGCTTTACTTGATCACATTGTTTCAGTAGACAAGCAGCAGCAGTGGCTGTTGTATCTCTCCAACAGTGGCTACCTGAAGGTGCTTGTGGATAGCCTGGCAGATGATGATCTGGCTCTTCAGAGCTTGCTCACACCTCAGCCCCCTTTGCTCAAGGCGCTGTACACCTATGAGTCCAAAATGGTAACAGTACTTTAGAAATGACTTTGTGTTACAGTGTTAATTTTTTAATTTTACTTTTTAGTAAAAGTTGTTTGTCTACGCTTTGCATTGATTGTACTCACAGATATTGTTAAGGAAGCTTTCCTGTCTGACCATTCAAGAGCACTCTGGCAGTCACACTTGCACCACCAGAGATTTTAACCGCTGGGATCAAAGCCCCTCCGTAGCGAGTGGCTCCAGTGACCGATGGGTGCCCTGCTTTACCCTCACCACACTCACACACTCAGACCAGGTTTCCTTACCCCAGGTTTGACCCTAGGTTTCCCAGGGCAGTCTCAGACATCTGGATCCTTAAAATGATTTAATCATGGTGCAACAACAGACCAAGAGCCCGAGCTGGTGCCTCTGAGGAGGGACCCTGAACAAAGGAACCCCTGGGTTTTATGTACTCTAAGGAGTCTGTGTGAGTCAGTCTGGGGTCTTCAGCTGAGTCCTTGTCTCCTGCCGTGTCTCTGAGTGTCCAGTCCTCTGGCTGGTGCCCCACATCCTTCGTGCCCTTTGTTTTGCAAAGGGTGGGCAGTTCACAGGCTCTTGCTTGGGGCTCCTGCCACCCAGAGCTCAATCTGCAGCTGCACACTGAGCTACCTGCACTGAAGGTATTCCCTAAGGATATTTTACTAAAATAGTATATTTGAAATGATGCAAAAATCAAGTGAGAAAGTAGACATTATAAGCCTCATTGTGCATCTCCAAAACTTAACCTTCTCTACTGTTGTGTAGGCATTCCTCACTCGAATAGCCAAAAGTCAGCAAGGTGCACTAGAGCTGCTGCGGTCCGGCGTCATTGTGCGGCTGGCACAGTGCCAGGTGTATGACATGCGACCCGAAACAGACCATCAGGGGTAAGTGTTGCTTCCCTGGCTGGGGGTGAAACCATAACACGGTCTTCCTGGAAGCACATCACATCTTTTTATAGCCTCATGATTTTTGAGCAGACTTGTGGGTTTATTCTTTGTGTGTGTGTTTCTTAAACCTATCAGTTCAGTTCAAAGGTACCTTTCATTGGGAGGAAAATTTCAGGTGTGGGTATGAGGTTGTACTTGCATGCTAATTACTTAGACTACATAAAATCGATATCTCAGATAAAAATGATGATTATTATTATTAAATAATTTATACTGTAATGTTTGACAAACAGCTTACACTGTAAACTTGTTCTGGGGGCTTTGCAGTTTGTGAAGGGCAGAGTCTGTCCTCCATCATAAAATATTGAGAGAGCAGTGAATTAAATGCTATTTCAGGAATGTTTTATGATGTGTTTAAAAAAAAAAAATCACAGTTATATATTGCTTGGCAAGTGTCTTGATGTGCCTCTTGACAAGTTTAATACCACATTAGTCATTGTGAGGTAATTGAGAGAAGATCTCAGAGAAAGAAATTCCATATTTAGGGGAAATTACCTGGGTTGATTTCAAGCCTTGGCTCCTTTTTTAAACTCACAGTTCTTAATAACACAGAGAGTTGAAACGCTTCAGAAAAATTTAAGACTTAGACAAGGTATACTATTTGAAAGTTCTAAATAGACATAATAAGATTGTATAAAACCTACAGGACATTTGTGGAGGACTATATTTAACAGTTACTTTAGAATTAAGTACAACTCTTCCTAAAATATTTGAGAATACCTAGTTTTGTATATCAGTAAGCAGGTATGGTATTTCTGCAACAAAGTTATCTAGTTTAGTGTAGCATAATACAAAGAAGTAATTTTCCCTGCTTAAAGAAAATGTCTGGCAGCAGCTGTGTATCATAAATGTGTTGCTTTTCCAATATAAAGTCAGTTCAGGTCTAGACATCTTATTGAAATATGAATAGTTTTAGGTTCTTGATTGATTGTAGGCTGAGGCTCTGCCTGACTAGTGGATTTCACTCTTCTTGCACTCTTTATCTTTTTTTTTCTCCCTTCTTTTTATACCTGCTAAGAATGTATGCAATGAGAGATCCCCCAGTGTTCATTCCTGCTCCAGTGGAGCGTTACCGCCAGATTCTTCTTCCAGCTCTCCAGCTGTGCCAAGTGATCCTCACCTCCAGCATGGCACAACACTTGCAAGCTGCGGGACAGGTAAGTTCCAAAACTTGCTTGAGTACCACTGGTATTGCTCATTCAAAGAAATTATGTGTGCCTTTGCTCTGACAGTAAGTTGTTTTGGTTTTTTTAAATCCCATCCTCACTGGTACACGAGGTCTTTTAAAGTTCTTCAGAAGCATTGTTTCCTCTCTGCTTGCCATTAAATTTTGAGTCATTCATATTTTCTCTTTTTTTCTTGTGGTGCAGGTTTTGCAGTTCCTCATTTCCCATTCTGATACAATCCAGGCGATCCTGAGGTGTCAAGATGTAAGTGCTGGATCTCTCCAGGAGCTGGCCTCCCTGACAGGAATAATCAGCAAGGCAGCATTGCCTGGTAGGAACTGCAGTTTTGAAGTCTCAGTCCCATTTGCATGAATCTCAGGCTTTGTTTTCTGTAAAGAAACAGTAAGACAGAAGAGAATATCCATGACAATACAGATTTTTTTTTTTGACATGTGGAGCTCTGAGAAAAATCGAAAAATGTTATAATATTTTCTTGAAGTAAAGATGCAGTAGACATAGTGCTCTTACCCATATGTATCTGATTTCCCATTTTCTTTTCAGCATGCTACCTCACACTAAGTACTTTTCGTCTTGGAGGTGATTTACCAATAGAAGTGCTCAAAGTATCTGTGGTCTCACCAAAAAACAATTTTTACTCACTAAGTTCTGTAACTGAGGAAATTAAGATAGAAAATTGTTTGCATACAATTTTTTGTATGCAATAAAATACCCATTTTTTAATGTCTTCTTTGTTTTTATTTGTTTAAAATATAAAGTTTCCTGGGGGAAAGCACTGCAGATTAGCATACTGCCATTTTTCTTGAGTGACTTCTTCACAAAGGGCTAATAATTATTGTGATCGATATAGTGGTTTCTTCTGCATGCTTGCCAGTTCAAAATAACTTCTCTATTTTGATTTAATGGTTTTCTTTGTTCAGGAGAGATGTCTGACTACTGTAGAAAGGAGTGCAGAGCTGTAGGTTAAGCCCAGGTGCTTCTTTGCTTAGATATACAGAGCTTTGCACAATAGCTGTAGTTTCCATGCCAGCCTCCCTTCCTCTTTGCCCTTATTTGATTACTTACCAGAACAGTAAGTTCCATGCTCTCATGCATCTCCTGGTAGCTGCATTCACATCTGAATGTTTTGCTCAAAAAATATGCAAAATACAAGTTGAATGTTTGGCTGAAATATTTCTGAACAGTGCTTGTATTTACATGTATATAATGCACAAATCTGTTAAAAAAACCCCAAACAAACAGTTACTTAATGGCTGTGTCTTTTATCAGGAGTGCTAACTGAGCTGGACATGGATGTTAATGAAGGGACACAGATGGAGCTACAAGGACACATAGGGCGATTTCAGGTAATAAAGTCATATATTTAAGCCATGTCCTTTTAGAATTGGCTACCTTGATGTGTTTCTTCCTATTTGTTTTACTTTGAATAGTTGCAATTGGGAAAGAGATGTTTTCCAGCATAAAGAAGAATGTGTGTGGGGTTTTTTCATGGGAGTGGGGTGGGTGGTCTGTTTTTTGGTGTCTCCCCACACTTCCCCATGCATTAGAAAAGATAACACTTGACAACATCAGGGTTGCAACAGGGACTTTGTTTCCCTTCCTAGCTTAGGACTTAGGTGAAGAGAAAAATTTGAAGCCAACACCAAAGCATGTGAAGTAATGCAGAAACAGTCTGTTACCACTTTGGCCACAATCATGTCTCCAGCTCAACAATTTTGGTGTATCAGACATGCTAGCGGTTCATTTATTTGTTACTGAAGTAGTTTTTGTACTCTGCTTTTACTGGATGTTAGATTCTGTTTGTCTGTATAGGTAAAGGTGTTTTAGGTGTAGGAATGGGTAAACCTAAACTCTCATTGATAGTATTCTGTATAATAGTCTGCAAGAGACACAAGAAAAGTTGTGCATTTGTGAATTGCACTCATTTCTCATTGACAATGTTTTAGGGTGCCATTAATTTCTAAATTAAATCAAGGTAAGTCAAAACACTAAAAACTTAAATTTTGTTTACAAAGTGCTCTAAGTTTTATCTGCGTCGCTTTCTTAATACTGTTTTAAGGAACATGTATCACTTAAGTGAAAAGAATCGTGCACTTCATTTTAATGTTCATTTCTTCTGGCAGCGCCAGTGCTTAGGACTTCTGAGTCGGTTTGGAGGGTCAGACAGGCTACGGCAGTTCAAGCTGCAAGATGATAACGTAGCAGGAGACAGAGTGAACAAGAGGGATGAAATTGAGTTGGCCATGCAACAGGTAAGGACACAAGATAAAAGAAGCTTCAGTCTCAACATTTTACCTGCTGTGCAGATTTGTTTGGTTATCGTTATTTCGTATGATAGTGGTAATGCTCTACACTGGTTTTAGTGTGGTACAGGAGTCCACATTTTATTTAAAGTAATCCTTGAAAATGTATTTACTTACATTTGCATTAGAAACCTTTATTGTTTCGCATACAAACTCTGTGAATTTTGAAGGCTTAAATTGATAGAATGTTCAAAATTAAAGCTGTGTATAGAGGGTAATGGCTAACACTAAATAAAGCCTAAGGGGACTTAAAATTTTCCAGAAATTCTAGCTAGTAGGTTTGGGAAAGAGGCAAAGTTGCAAGTCCTAGACTTGCAGTAGAAGAGAGTTTGTAACCGATGAGAAAATAGAATCATCACGTTCTGGTGGGAATAGAGGAGCAAAGCATATTGTTCACTGACATTTGTCCATGTAAAATTTAATGCTTCAAAGCCTGTAGATACTGTAATTGACATGCTGTCTTGTTTTTTTCCCTTTGCTGGCAGATCTGTGCCAACGTGATGGAATACTGTGAGTCACTGATGTTGCAAAGCGCCCCCAGTTTCCAGCACACTGTTTGTCTGTTTACTCCCAGCCTGTCAGAGTCAACCAACCGAGATGGGCCTCGGCAGGGTGAGATTTTTGACTTGCTGTTTTTTGAGCCTGAACAGTGTGACATTTGGGCTACTACAAAATAGTGAAAATAGTGAACCAGAGGCTGTAGTTTCACATACTGTTTAAGTCACTTTATGCCAATACTGTAGCTGCTCACTCTCTCATTCTGGCATTCATGCTTGTTCAGCCTTGCGCTAAGCCAAATCAGGAAACTAATCCTAGTTAAAACAAACAAATTGTTTTTTCATTCACAGCCTCAGAAATATATGTCAGTAAAGAAATGTGTGTATGTAAATAAATAGCACAAGACAGGGGAAAGTCAAGATCAGATTTCAGCATCTGTGCTGGATTACATTATTTGAAAGTAGGACCTCATTTATGACATGTAAGATGTGTTTTGATTGGAACTCTATTACAACACATGGCAAGAGTTTACACTGTGCTATTATGCAGTTGAATGGATTAAATATGTAAATAGTAAGTCTTCTAATCTAGTTACATTTCACATTTTGCACTCACTACTGCGCTAGGCTGACTGCCTTTTAGTACAGCAGTCACAGAATTTTTTGCCTAGACTTACATTTAGGTTACTTCTGACACAAGGGCAAAACATACTTGCCAGTGCTTTCTTGTCTAGGTTATTGACAGAGAGCACAGCTTATTGATTTCTTGGGGGTTTATTAGTTTTGTTTTCTCATCTTCAACATCTTGTCTAGATACACAAGCACCAGTGGTCCCATATTGGCACTTGCCTGGCCTGGGCATTATTGTTTACCTGCTGAAACAGAGCACTAGCGATTTCTTCAGTTACTATGACAGCCATCGTCAGAGTGTTAACAAACTGCAAAATGTGGAGCAACTGCCACCAGATGAAATAAAAGAGGTAATTGTTCTTCTGAGTCTGTAGTTACTGTATTGTAGTAATTTGGACACAGCTGTAACAAAGGCTCCAAAGCATCTTTGATAAGCAAGTAGTTCCACTTCTTGTGCATGTTCTTTTCTGTTGTTGGTGAAGGGGGTCCATAGAATGAGTGATCTAAAACTTCAGGGAAAATATTTGGCTTAACTTTGTAAAAGTTGTGACTTTCATTATAGTTGCTTGGAGATGGGTTTCATTTTTCCATTTTTTGGTCAGCAAGGTTGTGCAAATTCAAAATAGAGAGTAAGGTTGTAAAGAAATAGTAGCTTAGAAGAAAGTTCTAGATACTAGTAAGTAATCTTATTTGCTTATTTCTCTTGATGTTCTGTAATTTGCTACTGTCTTTCTGTTTTTTTCTCTTCCCATCACAGTTGTGTCAGTCAGTTATGCCAGCTGGGGTTGACAAGATTTCCACTTCCCAAAAATACGTATTGGCAAGGCGGCGCCTGGTGAAACTAATAAATAACCGAGCCAAGTTGCTCTCCCTCTGTTCCTGTATCCTTCTAAAATTGAAATGACCCTCAAGGTGATGATCCAGAAAAGCAGAGAGATAGAAATAGGGTTTTTTTACCTGGATTTCTGACCACTTTGAACAAAAATTCTTCGCAAAAAGTAAATTTGAAATACTGACAATTAACTTACAAGGGTATTGCTCTGCTACTGCCAGAATGTAACGATTTTCAAGTTAATGATTCCCATTTTGAAACCCAGCTAGGACTTTCTGCAATATGCCAATAAAGGAATTGTTACAGCCCAGATCTTCAATTTTAGTGTCCAGACCCCATAAACATTCACACATGTCCAAATATGGTGGAAGAAATACTTTGAAAAATAATTTTGATGTGCCTGTCATAATAGGAGTTTGTAGTCTTACAGCCAACCTTGCATAAACCTAAATCTCATAAACACCAGTAATTCTATGGAAATAACCAGTCATGCACAAAAGAATTGTCTTCCGCAGATCAGAATTTTCTTCTGCAACCTCCCTTGGGAAAGATGTGCTCTTGCACACTTCTCCATTGTCACCTAAGATGCTCCTGCCATGCCTGGATTTATAACCTCAGCTTTACTTTACTGTGTGCAGCCGAGGCACCTTTACAAACCACATGAGCACTCCATACTCTGCTCTCCTCCTGAGGGCTGGATTGAGGCTCTGCAGGGTGATGAGCGATCCATCACTGGGTTATGGCAGTGTAGGAGGTGACAGGTGGTTGAGCTGACCTCTTCAGCTGTTTCCAAGTGTGTAAATATGCTCATATATGTTATACATAATGTACAATCCAAAGACAACCAAATTGGAGTCCTTCACTGAGATGTGTCTGCAGATATCATAGAAATATGTCTCTTCATCCTTTGGCGCCATCTGGAACACTACCTACTGCACTGCACACCCACTGACTCCCAAGACCCGCTGCTGTCCTCTAGGATGTCATTTAAGAAAGGAAGGCTGCAAGGTAAAATTTCTCAAGCATCAAAATGCCTTTGAATACCTTCTTGTGATTAGCTTTAAAAGCGATTTCCTACTATTAATATCTTGCCTTTTATATTTAATAAAAGAGATTTTGGATTTGGCACACCTTTGGATATTCCACTGGAGAATTGGCAATACTGATATTGTTTACTCCCAGACTTCTGGGGTATGTGTATTACACACAACCTCCAAAGGAAAGTAAAAGTAACTATTATTTTTATTTCTGCCCTTCAAACTAACTGAAGTTCAGCTAATACAATCAGATAATTGATCCAAAATAGTGTATTGGAAAATATTTCAATATAATCTAAGATGAAATTATGAAATAAAGTTAATATTGGTGGTTTTAAAAGTATTTAAAATTTAGAATTATAGCCACCATTGATTCACCAGAGGATTTTAAGTTTGTTGAATTTCATCTTTTAAAAAAAGAAAGAAAATGGAAGGAAATCAGGGAGAGTGGATTTGCAGAGGAGTGCCATGTTGTGTGTTCAAAATTATTTATGAGTCACTGTTTATGTATTTTCTCTTAAGTCATTTAAGTAAAAAAAAAATCGTGTAATTTCTAATGCCTAAGTTTACTTTTGGATCAAATTGGAACACTGTTTTAAATTTGTTTTATGACTTGATACAGAGATAGTGTGGAGCAGCCAACACAATTTTAACATCTTGTTTTCTGTTGCCAGATTCCTTTGGATCAGAGCCAAGCTTGGATTTCAGTAGTGGACTGAATCGAGTGAGCCAGCACGATATAGACCAGGTGAGATGTGACAGTCTGCTGCAGGGTACAGAAGGCTCCTGGCTACCCTGCAGCTATTAGAAGCAGTCTGACTGTTGTTTTCCCACTTCTGAACAAACTGCAGTAACACCAACAGCATAGAACTTAATTTAGAATTAGTGAAGCATTACAAAATTGTTTTGGAAAATATTGTGAAACAGGTGGCACTTTTGCTACTGTGCACATATCTTTGAATCTTAATATGAAAAGTTAAGTAAAAAATTAACTATACTTATAAAATAATAATTCTTTTTCTCTTACCAACCAGTCAAATGGTGTTTTTTAATAACAGCTTTCCAAAAACACCAGATATCCTTGAAAGACCTGCAATATGAGGGCAATTTTCTCAATTCTCTGTGATCAAACTGTTCACTATAGGTCAGCTTCAGCTAGGCTTATAGAGAAATGAGATCAAAACAGTAACAAGAACTGAGGAGACTATAAAATGTGAATGGTAGAAAAGAAGTAATTTCACTTACACAGAAATAAAATAGTTTGTGTAAATTTGATGCAGAAGTGGCAGGAAAAAGATATTAATAAATCTCACTGACATTTCTATGACTATGCAGAAAATAACTGTTCTTCAAAATGGAGTCTCAAGTACCTTTATAAGATCTAGAACTGTAAGAAAAGTTGCTGTGTTTTGTGATGAGGCATGTGTAATTCATTTTGTTTGTTCAAAAGTAAAGTATACAGTATCATCTTGGTAAAATACTTCAAATGGAGTTAATTCAGTGACTCTTTACATATGCATTAATGAAAAAATGTTGTTGGTGCACACAGACTCTCTAAAGAGTCCCTAAAGGACTAGGAAAATTTTAATTGGAAGATGTGTTTGTATGACGATGAGTGAAGAAGCTGAATTATAACCAATAATGCCTAAAACAGAATAAGTAGTACTTACTAGAGAAAAACCCATTCTTTGGAAAGCAGGTCAGAGAATAAATCATAGTGAAGGGGTTGACAGGCAGTGGATGACAAGCTGGCATTTCAGGAAGAAAAGGTTTTGTATTGATGACTGCATCAAATCTCTGTTTCTCAGCTTCAGATTGAAGCCACAAACAGCTTTGGTGAATCTCTGCAGAAGAAGCTCCTGGACATTGAGGGTTTATACTCCAAGATTCGCTCGCGGTACACCTTTATTCAAGCTCTCGTTAGACGTATCCGTGGTCTCCTAAGGATATCAAGGACCTAAAAGACACTTGGTAGATGCTGCTTGCCCAGTGAAGCTGTGTGCTAGGGCAGGCCTTCTGGATCATTGCATTTTATAGATCAGACATTTTCTAAGTATTGCCAAAATTATTTTGTTACTTTTTTTTATCCCTGTGGATGAGTTTTGTGTATTCTTTCCTACTGCTCCCAACGTGACATAAAAAATAAAGGATTCTTTTCGACTGAGTTATGAATAATGTAAAATTTCAAGCAAGAAAGAATTCTAATGGAGGGCCTCAAGGAAACAGGAAGTTCTGCAGCTGTGATGATACTACATTTGTTGATGCTTTCAGAGAAAACTAAAACATCTTTGTCTGTGTTGTTCCTGTTTCACACAGAGATTTAATGAAACCATAGAGTTGACGTGTCATCACTTGCAGACTGATTACTGTGATGTGGATTTTATATTCATTTTGCACTGTGAACTGCTAATTTTTGCTCCCCCTCGTCCTACCTTTTATTCAGCTGGAAGAAGTACAAGCTGCTTCTCTTTGAACAAGTTTAAATTAGAAAAGCGATAAAAGTCATGGAAAGTAACTGCTATAGGTTTGGTTCTTGTGGCTGGGGGAGTAAAGGTTTCTGTGCTTTTCTTGCTGCAACACAAGTATAAGGACAGAATAAGGTGCATGGGGAGGAAGCCAGTAATCGTGAGTGGTAGGTTGTTTCTATTGTTAGATTGTTCTCTTATGAGACTTTCACATATCCCTGTATCTTCCGTTAAAAAGCTATTAAAAAAAGCATAATCATTGATTATTGACATGAGATCTGTTGCACTTCTCCCTTAACTCAGTCTGAGCTTACGGCCCAGTTCATGTGTGCCTTGTACATTTGTTTCCTCTGAGTTCTCATTATGTCACATTTTTTATGATTTCATATTTACTTATCTGTGCAACCTGATTACATGGCTGACATCATTTTTATGCAGGGATGACGACAGTGCTGCTGTCAGGTGAGCCTGTTAGCTAACCCATAGGAGCAGCTTGCTATCAGTGTTACACAGCCGGACTTTGACTGTTGAATTCCAGCCGGGAATGTTTCTTGTTTCTCCCCCAGTCGGAGGGAACCAGTCCCTAACCCAAGAACCGTGCTGGCTCCGAGGTCTCCCCTCCCGCCCTTTGGCAGCAGGCCGTGGTTCCGAGCAGTTGTGCGGCCGAGGCTCCCGTTCGCCCCCGGCTCCCGGGGCAGCGCGGAGGCCCCGGGCCGGTGACGCCGCCGGGCCCCGCCCGCCGCGCGCTCCCGCCGCCGCAGATTCGCCACGCGCGGGCCCCGGGGCCGCGGTTTTTATTCTCCAGACCTTTCTCCCTGCTCTGATTCCCGCCCGGGCGTGTCCAGGGAGGGCGCGGCGAGGGTCCCGCTCCTAGGCCGTGCTCTCCGCGCCGGGGGCGGAGCCGGGCTCCGTGTGTCGAAACGGCGGCGGGCGCGGAGCGCTTTGTTTACTCGCCGCGGAGTTCGACGTGGAGCCGGGCGGAGGCGGCAGGGCCAGCGCGGCGAGGGCAGCGGAGCGGGGCGGGCCGGAGCACCGGCGGAGCGGCTCGACATGGGTGAGGAGCGGCCGGGAAGCGGCTGACCGAGGGGACCTGTCCATCAGGACCCTTCCCTGCGGCGGGGAGGGCGGACGGGTCGGTGCTGAGCCCTCCCGCGGGTCTCCAGCCCGCCGGCGGCGGCGGCAGAGCGGGCTGAGGGCCGCGCTTGGCGATGCCCACCGCCCTCGGGCCAGGCCCTGCCCGCGGGCCGGTCCCCGGGCAGCCGGCCCTGCAGGAGGCCGCGCTGGGGCTGCCTTGCGATGGGGACTCGTCCGAGCAGCCGCAGGAGGGAGTACTCGGTCATATCCTCAGGTGCTGTACTCCTGACACCTGGCAAAATTAAACTGTGAATCGAGTCTGTAATGGGCTGCTGCTAAGGAGCGGATTAGGAGAGGAGGTCCTGCGGACCAGTAAATGAAGTAGAGGGTATATTACAGAGAGGCCCTGAATTTGAGGGTTGAGTGGTTGAGGTGAACCTGTCCTGTTGCAGATGGTGTTTGAGCAGTGTTTTAGTGTGGAAAAAGCATACACAATAGCATATAAAAAGAGGGAGTGAGAGGTGTCTGGCAGCAAGCAAAGTTACTGGCTGAAAGAATTTTTGCATCTTAGGCCTCCATGCAGCCAGTGGTAACGTTCTGCTTGTGATGTTTCTATCGAAATACCTTTTTCCAGCTCAGTTCTCTTAAGGTTATTTGCCTGCCTGGCAGTAAGAGGTGCCATGAGCAGCACTATGCAGACTGGCAACTCATGGTCCCTTATAACTTCTTGTTTTCCAGGTCTGTAGTGTATGGCTTCTGTGGTGGGATGGGCCTAGAAGAAATAAAGCAACCTGTTATCAGTCTCATTTTCTTCTGAAGTATAAGCTTTGCTCCCTCCTTTCCCTGGAAAAGCAGATGCCTAGATAGGCAAATATGGGGAATAATTTTTATCAAAGCATCTTTCAGTAAGATTTTGGTTGCAAATCTTCTTAATTTGTCTCTGATATATTTGTCAGTGTTGTCAATGATTCTGGCTTGTTGGATGTTTCATTACATTTTGCAGGCTTTAAGTGTATTTACAAAGTTATGATTTAACATTAGATATGTTTGTTATAAAAATCTTTGGAAAAAAAGGAATTGTTACTGGCTTAGAATATCAGTATTCTTTTTATGAATAAAAATCTAGTAGGCATAAATCAGATATTAGCCTGGCCACAAGTACTCTTGCATGCATTTAGAGAACAAATGAGATGCTGGGGCAAGCCAGTTTTGGAAAAAAAAAAAAAGAATGAGAAGGACATTTAAAATCAGCTGCTAGACTTCTCTGTAGCATTACCATACTTGATTTGGTGCAGCTTTGCTGTTTGTAATGAACTGATTTAATAGGTCAAACTGGTTTATACCTAATTTTAAGAAAAAAAGAAGTGGTTGGTCCTGTGGAAGGCCGTAGACATCTTCTGTTGCTGAATTCTTTCAGGCTTCTTTTGGTCCTTGTATAATCTCTGGCACTGAAAAGGTAGAGTCTGATACAAGCCAAAAAGAAGATGACTCATATTTTGGCGAAGGAGAGAAAAGGAAAAAATAAAATTGTAACTGCAGTGAGATTTGATACTGCTGCAATGTGATTTGCTGGAGTGAGCTACCATAAAATCATAAAATGGCAGTATAAACCAGGAGGACATGATGTTGATGAGCAGCCATTTGGGCAACAGCCTGGACTTGTCCTTTTTCAGTGGAGAAATGTCTTGTAGGCCAGTAAGAGATGAGGTCAGTCCGTCTGCCTTGCATATCCTCCACAGAGCCGGCTGACACTGAAATGTCTCTCTCTTCTGGTTTTTGTAGGGGGCTTCTTCTCCACCATCTTTTCCAGTTTGTTTGGAACTCGAGAGATGAGGATTCTCATCCTGGGGCTGGATGGAGCAGGAAAAACAACCATTCTCTACAGGTTACAGGTTGGAGAAGTTGTTACCACCATTCCAAGTAAGTGATCTGCCCATAGGGAGAGTATTTGCCTGGAGCCTGTGATTTGCCTGTAGCTCTGACACAGAAACTTTGCCAGCTGAACTTATTACATGCTTCCTTCATAAACAGAAGGACCTTATGGTGTGGGAGCCTTGCACTGTTGTATCTAAGAACTTTTCCTGGATAAAAGTATTACAAAAAATATTTTATGCTACCTTGAAAAATTCAAAAAGCATTTGACCTCAAGAATGTTAGCATGATTACACAGACTACTTGTGGTAGGTCAGCACTCAATAGATGGTAAATGTGCACTCTATAATGAGTTTGTTTCCAAATACAGGTATTATGTGAACTTCAGAGGTCATTGTTGCTGTACATAGGATGGTGTACCTTTTTTTTTGACAAGGGCTGAATGAACACTTTTGTTTAACATGGATAAGAAGATGATTTAACTTTACATTCTGTAGAAAATGTAATAGAACTCAATGTGAGGTTTCAAGGGAGAGGATGATGCTTGTTTAAAAAAATGCAACTGATTTCACCACTTGTCTTGGCATTCATGCAGCCACACCCACCCAGTGTGTGTGCCCAAGGGCCATGATCACTGTGTGTAACATGAAGGACAAGGGGTGCTTGACTTTTTTATGTCCCTGACATGTCTGTTGAGTTCCTCCTGAATCTCACTTTGCTCAGGCCTCTATTACCTTTTAGAAGCCAACAGTTTGCTGGGACTTAATCTTTTTGCCTGAGGGTTTTGTTTTTATTTCAGCCTCCATAAATTCTAAGCAGCCTGTGCCCACTGTTCACTTCCCTGTGCTGCATTTCTCTGGGCTGGCAGGACAAGGAATGACATATGTGATACTGCAGCCTTGTTGCCATCTTCCAGACGTTGGTATCAAGTCCTCTCCTGAGAAGCTGGTTCTGCTTTGGTTCTGCTGTGGCTCTAAAAGAGTGCAGACCTTGTTTGGACAGAAGGACACATTCCTCAGTGCTCTCTTGCTGTCAGTTGTATACTTGGTTATCACAGCAGGCCAGTTCTTTAACCCTTGCTCTGTTTCTTTTAGTGATTTCAGACACACTGCTGTTGATTTTTAACAACCTTTGCATTTCTTACAAATCTCTACAATATGTTTACAATGTGGTTTTATTAGTTCAAAAAAATATTTCTGCATTATTTTGAGTCATGTTTGTTGGGGTAGCTTTTCAAAGGGCATGAGCTACTGAGAATTTTCAGGTCTGAAAATTTTAAACTGAGTGCTGTGATATTCTTCAGAAAAACAGGAAAATCACCAACAGTGAAATTGTTTAACTTTGTTTCAGCTATTGGCTTCAATGTTGAGACGGTGACCTACAAGAATCTGAAATTCCAAGTCTGGGACTTAGGAGGACAGACAAGCATAAGGTAATAGATTTCTTAAAGTCAATTAACTTTCTCTAAAAACTTCTTGGAATTCTCATAGCAGGCATTTCTGAAAATTGTTTTAAGTTTTTAAAAGCCCATTCTCAGGAGAGCATTTTCATCTAATGGAATTCAGTTTGTAAAACCTGTGATGCACAGATTGGAAAAAAACAAGCCAGTGTTTTCATTTTTATTTGGTTTTACTTTGAAAAACAAATTTATTAGTGTAGGAGGCAATTGAGTAGCATTCTGAGAAAGAGTGGAGGGGGTGATAAAAACCCAGAAAGATACTTCCTAGCTTTGCATTCTTAAGAGTAGTGAAGTTGTTTTTAGGTATAGATGGCAATTTTTAAGCAAGCTTCACAAGTTTTGTAATGAGTCATTAACACACACCCCTGTATCACACCTTGTGATTCCTTTTTCAGTGCTTAGTAGCAAGGTGCAGTGTAGTTAGCTGGTAAGGAAGGTGCAGTTAGTGAGATAAAGGTTCCTTCCCTTTTTAGTTTCAGGACAGTAATTCTGAAAAAGGTGTTTTGTTTTGATCCTTGTTAATTACTTGCCTGTATTAATTACTCATTTAAGATTTCTCTGGTGACCCTTCTTTGGTGATTATAATGCAGATGCTTATGTCTTTAAACTTTCTTTGCTTTCCTGTCCCTCAGTTATGGGTCTGATGTCCTGCAATGTGATTCCCAAATAAATCTGTCCCCAGCATATCTGTTCTTTCCCTGTTTTCAAGTTGCTTCTTTATTTGCTTTGTGTTGGTTGGAGTTTTTTGGGTGGTTTTTTTTTTGTTGTGCCTCGGAGAGTATTTGTACTATCTGTTAGTTTTTGTAGCCTCTTGAAGAAATCTCTTGCCTCTTGGGGCTTTTCACCCCAGGGACAGTTTTTACTTCCTCTGGGTGATCTGTTTTTAATTATCTAGCTAAAAGGAACTGCTAACATGCAAATGACATGACTGGAACTTCTGTCTCCTCTGCAGGCCCTACTGGCGGTGTTACTATTCAAACACAGACGCTGTCATTTATGTAGTGGACAGCTGTGATCGAGACAGAATTGGCACTTCAAAATCAGAGCTTGTTGCTATGTTAGAGGTAAGAAAACAAGGATCACAGTCGTTATCAGTAAAAAAAATTGAGAAATTAAAACTTTTTTTTTGGAGTAAATATGAAATTTGATTCAGTGAACCAAGTGAAACTCAACTTCACTTGTGAAACTTCAGCCCTCAGCATAGCCCATGCAGCACTTCTGACTGACAAAAGCACTGAATACTCTGCAGGTATTTCATGGCTTTGTGCAGCATTATCTGGACAGTTAATTTCATGTAGCCTTGCAGTCACATGAAAATTTACCTGCCTGCCAGGACAGCTGCTCAATACTGCAGTGTGGCAAGACCAAGCCCTGAAGGATTGACAGTAATTAGTAATTGACATCCTACGATGTTTTGAAGCTGAAGAACAAATGCAGAACAAGGTAATAGAAGTAAGATCAGTTGAGCAACACTTCCTTTCTCTCTCTCTTGCCTTGCCACCCAAAATACCTGCAAGCTCATTTAATGTGCCTTGTTAAATTCAGCTACCAGCTCGTTTCATAACCTGGACTGGCCTGTTTTGAAACTGCTCCTATAGGGAACAGTTTCATATTGGTATTGAAATTCCAGTATCATACTGGAATTGAAAATAAACATCGTTCTTTCACTGAAGAATTTTCTACAGAACAGAAATCAGCAAACAAAATAATTGAGAGCTGCTGAAGTACTTTTTTATTATATGTAGAGTTTTTTATTATATAGGTTTTCTCTCCTTAAATTCCATAGAAGTCTCTGCAACAACTTCCACAATTTCCCTTTTTTTTAGGAAGAAGAGCTGAAGAAAGCCATTTTGGTGGTGTTTGCAAATAAACAGGACATGGAACAGGCCATGACTCCCACAGAAATGGCAAATGCCCTTGGCTTACCAGCTTTGAAGGACCGAAAATGGCAGATATTCAAAACCTCTGCAACTAAAGGCACAGGGCTTGATGAAGCAATGGAATGGTGAGTACCAGTCTAGTTATGCTTCATTCATATATCTAATTTTACACATTTGGGATTTTATAAGACTGGATTTGTGGATAGTCTGACATAAAAGAGTCCACATTAGAAGAATGGCTGGTTTTCTGCTGGAAGTATTTCAGCAGAATTGAAATGACCTTTCAGTAAACTGACTTAACCTTTTTCCTAGGTTGGTGGAGGCCTTGAAGAGCAGGCAGTGATACAAAACTGACCAGTGCAAGGAAATGTCAGCTATAGCCAGCATCCTCCTTTCTGCAGTTAAGTATGTTCAGGCCACAGATACTTGTAAATAGATCAGATTTGAGTTTGACTTCTGTAATGTGGATGCCTCTCTCCAATTGTAAAACTGAAATAAGTGAATGTGTACATTATGAAACTCCATTTCTTACTTTTTGTTTAAAGAATGTACTTATGGTAATTTGTATGAAAGTCTTACTGGCTGAGAAAGTTGATGGGTTTTTTTTTTGTCATCCCCCCTTCCTTTGATGGTTTTGGTGGCCAGCATATTGGTGTAGATAGAACACTAATAAAATCTGGAACTGTCAGCTATACCCAGGGTGTGTTGCTTCCTAGAGGCTACTTGCTTGCTGCTTGCTTTACAGGAACGAGTCCAAGGGCTACCAGTTCCAGCAGCCATGTAGGTGAACACCTGCAGAGGTGCACCTGCAGTGCAGACACACTGTTACAGTGAGGTACAGCAAGAGAGCACCTCTGGCTGCCAACAGGGCATTCAGTGGGTGTCTGAAAGGAAAACCAGTGTCTTCAGCACACACTACTGCCCTGATGTGCCAGGGCAGTGACTTGAATTTAACTTCCACCTTCATGAGCTGTTGTTCCTGCACTCTCAGCCAGAAGTGACAGGTAAGTGGCTCAGTATAGCTGCAGAAACTGAAGGCCAAATCAAAATCAGGAGGCAGACTTGTCTCTCCAAGACCAGTGTGTTCACAGGCAGAAATGCAATCATCACAGAACCCATTTCTTACAAATGAAGTAAAATTTAATATAAAATATCATAGTTGTTGCCCATTCAACTGTACATGCTCTGGTAAATATACAGATTTGGAAAAAATTTAGACGTTTTTACTTAAGATCCTTGATGAAAAAGGACATAAAAATACTAATAAATACAATTGAAATATGTAAGTACTTTTTAAAACAGTAATTAGTTCTTTAACTCAGTATTACTTTTCATAAATTAATCCTCCAGGAAGGAAAAGCCCTTTTATTCCACCATTGCCAAATCTTTTAGTGCGTTACTTCGATGTCGCTTGGCCTTGTACATAGGACGCAGGGATTCTATCTTTCTCTTCCTGGTTTCTGCTTTATTCTTGTGTCTCTTCAGCTTCCTCCTTGCAGCAATGTCAGGATTTGCTACAGTCTAAGGAAAAACAGTACATTGTTAGTTCACTGACAACTAACAGCAGTCCCTGTGAAAATCATGAACTTCCTGAGAAATCGGTGACTGCTAAGACAACACATGGGTGGTATTCAGGCTGCTTTGCCCTTCAGGTAAGCAGGAAATCATCCCTGTCAGCCAGAACCTGTGCAAGAGGCCGATCATACACAGCTTCTTCCAAGTTTTATAAAGGAACTGATGAAACTGTCCTAAATAAAGATGAAGTTCTTCCTCAAACTCCCGTTCCTGGGCATCTCTCAAGCCTTTAGAGAAGCCCTATTTCTTTTCCTCTCAAGAGAAAGTGGAATCTTACCTGCAAAGCCCTTTGCTTTTTCCTCATTGCTCTTTTCTGGTTGGCCTGTTTCTGCACAGAAGAAAAGGCCAGCGAAAAGGCCTCCAGCCCCACTAACTTCTTGAGAAGTTCTATGATTTCTTGGGAAAGGTTCTTCAGTGTTGGATCTATTAAAACAAAATTGACTTACTTACTTAATCTTTTCAGCATATGGAACAAAAGCCAAGAGCACAATATGGATTACTCTTTCTTTAATAAAGGATGGCTGCACTGATAAACCTTGCCCAAACCGGTGCCTCTGAAATCTGCTGGTGCTCCACCAGCTTTCCCAGAGAGTAGCTTTTCAACCAGCAAACAAACAAACAAACAAAGCTTCTGAGAAGCAAAAAAAATTTTTAGAAGGGTGAAGTCATTCCAAAGGTAATTACAAGAGGCTTTCTTTCTAGATATAGCCAGTAGGCTTCTAGTGAAATAGGCTTTGTTGGAAATAAAGATTATTCCAGTCAGCACCCTTGGTAAGCAAAACAAGGGCTGACTTAATTGTTGGAATCACTAGTTAATGGCAATATATTAACTACAATCACTGGGGGGGAAAAAAAGATACTGGGGGTGAAAAAAGGCTACAAAGAGGTGCAAAGGAAAACTGAGAGCAGGGCAAATACTTCCCCTGGTCTCTCAAACAGTTCTTCCAAGCTCCTCTCAGGAAGGACTCTCTAAGTCTTGCCACCATGAGCCCACCTTTGAGTACTACTTTTTTACCACTACACCACATGCTCAAGCTTTACCCACTTGAACACAGGAGCATTCCTAACTTCATTCCAGTCTTTGAACATGCATGTTTCTATTTCAGCTGACATACACCCTCCTCCCTTCCTGGTATTTTGGTTAGGCAGCAAGCAGGTGAAATTCACTGATTACAGTATCAATGCCTCAGCAGACAAAAGGAATGGCAGGTAGTGTTTGTACGGGGGCATAGCTGTGATGCACGTTCCTCTTTGTGAGGGAAATCCCTTACCTTGCTCTGCATAGTTGCTGTTCAGCTCCCTGTACAGAGGGGTGAGAATTGTTGGAAGGTAGGGCTTGATCCTGTCTTGCCCCAGATCCACCGAGATTGCTCCCAGGAACTTAAAGATGCAGCTTCTCTGAAAAGAAGTATGTGGGACATGAAGTAAGGAAAGCTGGAAGGAAGCTTCCTAACTGAACTACTACCAGAGGGCCATGTATCACTGTTCAACACAGCAGGTGCTGTTTTAGACACCTGAGTCACAAACTCACTGCTGTTTCAAGGTCTTACTGCTTTCAAGTACAGCCTTTAGAGAGACACAACCCCTGCTGTGTGAGCTGGGACTGGGTTGGCAGCTGTTGGCACTTTGAACAACAGGCGTGTTCTCACTGTTCTCAACAGCTGAGGACACACAAGTTCAACCTATCTCTGCACCATGGGGAACCACAGTGCTTTTGGTGATGCTCTCCCACACCTCCCCCCTCCTCCTCCTAGCAAGTTACTCCTGCTGCCATTCCCCTGCCTGCAGGAGCACTCTTGGGCATTCAAAGGTACTGCTCTGTTCTCTTCAGCTTGGTGCCTTGAGGTTTTACCACTCTTCCCCCACCCCTCAAGAGGCTGGAAGCATTAGCAAGGACTGGCACAAGTCTTTCATGAGAGCCCCAAAACACAGTAGGTGTTTCTTCAGCACCTACTAATCCTCGCTTCAATGCCAGCTCACAGCACCCTCTGCCCCTTGTCCCCTGAAAGCAAAGAGCCAGAGCAACACTGTCCTGTAGAAGTGCCCACCTCATCAAAAGCAGTGGGACCACACTGTTCTTACCTTTAAAGGGACCTTAGGGGAATATGCTGCTTCTCTCTTCCCCATGACAGAGAGCTTCTTCATTAACCACAGTAGTGTGGCTGGCTGGCCTTTCTCTTGTGTGTCCTCTCTTTCTTCCTCTCCTTGAGCAGAAGTATCTCTCTCATCCTCTGAGACCTCCTGCTCTTCCACTTCACACCTGAGCTCTCCATCTGCCTCTTTACCTTCTTCTGAGGCAGGAGCTAGCAAGTAAACAACTTTGGCCACAAAAAGTAAATTCTTTATAACCTGAAGTGTGGAAACAGAGGAGTCAGTCACTGTGGGTTGCCTCTGTAAGAGCCAAGACTTGATCTGACAGAGGATTGTGCCCTGGGCAGAGAGCAGCTAGCCCTGAACTGTGTATCTGTTCTGTGCCACCACCTAGGACACAACATCCCTCACATGCCAGGGCCTGCTCTGTGCCTTCCTGCAGCCCCAGACAGGCTCCTGCCCTTACCTGCTCGCTCAGAGACATGTCCAGGAACTTGGACTGCAGCTGATGGCAGAATGCAAACACGAGTTCCTTCATCTGGGGAAATGAAAAATGAGAAAGGAATGACTCCACTGAAGGGAGCTGGCAGCAGACACTCAAAGCAGTACTTTGCAGTCACCAAAGGCAATTCCCAGGGGAGACCAAAGGATCAACACAACTTCTGCCTGCATCTTACAAACTGGAAAGGTATTTTTGTGCTGCTGAGAATAAGACCCCAGAGAAGCCCCCTTCCAGCAGCAGAGCCACCTCCTCAAACGCTTTGAGTGATGAGGATTAGACAGCAGACAAGTGACTAAAAGAGAAACATACATGCCAAACTGAACTATTTTTATGTCCCAGTCAGGGAATGGGCATGAGCAGAGTGAAGGAGTAGTATGGACATCATTACCTTTTTGTCCAGTTCAGCAGTCAAGAAGACTGTGGATGCAGACAGCTCTGTTGGTGTCTTTTTTCTCTTCCCTGACTTTCTTTCCTTCCATTTGTTGACAAGATCTTCTGGCTTATAAGATGCAAACAACAAGCCAAAGATCTCAGTGGCTGTCAGCCAGACCCAGTTATGAGGATACCACAGGTGAGACTGGACATGATCTGGGGAAAAGAAAACCTCTTTCAGCAAAGGAGATGGTCCATTGAGAGCAAAAATAGAATGAGGCTACTCCCAACAATTTATTTTTATTGCAACATATGCTGCAATAAAAAGGTGAATTAAATGAACTGTGCTCATCTGCTCAGAATATAATAAAAGAGTTTCTAGCAACTCAATCCAGCCAAAGTGAAGAGCAGCAAAAACCTACAGGTAGCCAAATGTCCCCACAGTGATCAGGCAAGTCATGTTTCTGCAACAACTACAGTCCCCATGGGGACTTGGTGCCACAGCTCATCTGCCCAGAATGTCTGGGGGACTGGCTTGTGTCAGCTGGGCCTGCTGCTGATGGTCCAATCAAACCCCTGCAGAGAGGCTGAGGATGCTTCAGAGAAGACATGGAGCTGCTCTCCTGTCTCACCTCTGGCCAAAATCCAGGATAACAATGATTATCTGCTATCTCACTAAAGGCACCTGGCAGGCTGGACTCTTCAAAGTCACTAACCAGCCACATCAGGTCTTCTGATTGCAGCAAATGAAGAAGTTAAAATAAGGGCAACAAAATGGCAATAACCAGCTTCATATTTTATAATCTTGCACACAGGGAAATTGCTTGAATCAAGTAACTTCCAGGTCTTCACATCCTGACAGGCACAGTATTTAGAGCACTATTACCATGTGTCATCATTTTCTGGCTGGTATGTGTGATCAAGGAAATCTCATCTTCTCAGGAGACCTCAATGTTTTCATCCAAGAGAATGTAATTATGGTGAAACATGCAATAGTTTCCAATTATTTGCTCTGTGGGTAATAGAAAGCACCTCCCAGCAACTGAGACAGAGGGTGTGTTGTTTTCATCAAGCATGTAACCTTTTCCATTAGCAACTTCTCTTTCATTGCCCAATATCTGCTGTGTGTTAGCACTTTGCAGAATGGAAACCTTGTATAATTAAGTTCAGTCATTTCTATTAGCATGTGAAAAACCAGAAGGCACACAATCTTTCTTGGAGCACAGCTGTACTAGCTCCTGAATGATACTTACCCCAGATCCTGCTCACAACATCACTGTGCTTGGTTAACTGAATCAAGTTGCACTCTGTGATTAGCTTTTTTACCAGCACAAGAAAGCTGAATAGCAGCCTATCTGCAGCCTTCTCCTCTTCTTCTTCAGTTATCTAATAAAATCAGCAAGTGAAGAAAGATACTTATGAGAACCTGAGGATAGTCCTGATTAGTCCTGGCTAAATAAATTTCAGATCAACCGTTCAAAAAAAAGCCAGAAGACTGACTTGTACCCAATTCCCAATGTAAACAGAACAGAAGCACCTTCACTGAAGCATTTCCTCTGGAGACAATCTCTGCAGGAGATTGTATTAGAATCATTCTTCTTGTTTTTCATACAGACATGACTGTAACAAACTGCTGGGTTTCTACATGCAAGCAATTACACACATTATGTCTGTGCACGTACTTGTGCAGATTTGATTCTCATCATCAGAGCCCAGCTGAGAGCAGATTTGTCTGTATCACCTGGGAAGCCCCAAGTTGTTATGACAACACTGTGTGTGCTGCCTGTGGGCCTCACTGTGCCTGCAACCACCAGCTGGCTTGATGTCAGTCGTCAGTAAATGTCACAGCACAGAGTGTGATTACAGCAAATTTCTCCTCACTGCAGGTATTTTATTTTCATCTCTTGCCAATTTACAGATTTGAGAGTCTCTTCTCTCTTGTGCAAGGGCAGCATGCTGAACATAAGTAACATTCATGGCCACTTCCCAGGCACAGTGACTGGGATCCCTTTGGGATTATCACATGCCAAGCAGAATCTGAGGCAGCCTTGTTATTCTGAGGTAATCAAGTGCACTAAAAAGATTTTCCATACAACAAAATCATGGTCTTAAAGTACAGGAAGTACTTTGAAAGTAAAAGCTGTAGATAACCCTGGACAAAGCAGACAGTCACATGCATGCACTCCTGACATGCAATGCTTACACAAATCTCTGCAGCTAGCAGACACATTTCCCACACTGCAAGGAACAATATATCCGCTGGTTACACTGTATGGTTGCAGGCTCAGGCCAGGTGGCTTTGCAAAGTTTCTTTTCCCCTTGTGCTGTGACATATGACATCAAACTTGAGCTTACAGGCAAAAAAATAAGGTTCTAGGTCAGTGAGGTCCTCTTCAGAACAGATGTGTGTGTTTTGTGTCTTTCCTCAGTCTTGAACAGTTAAGTTCAACCCTTAAATCTCTCCTACACTTTTTCCCTTTTTTAAAATTCTCTTCACTTGAGCTTCATGCATGGAGAAAAGTTACTTACATTTTCAAATCTACTTGGGTTGATTTCTTTTTCAATCAAAGTGAGGACTGCTGCAAGGCGCCGTTCAAACATTACTCCATCCACTTCAACAAACAAACCGCATGCCTGGGCAGCCAACCTCCTGTGTGAGCTCTGACACACAAGAAATAACAAAAAATTAACTCTTATAATCAAATCCTGCAGCTCCCAAGTGCAGGAGCTGGTAGCAAACCTTACTTTCTGCCTGTAGCAATAGCACCTTAAGAGAAGCTGGTTTTCAGAGTATACTGAAAAAGGAGATGCTGCCAGCAAGGTATAAAAGCACCTGGCAGCACAAGTTATCCCTGGGAATGCACCCTAAAACTGAATGCCAGAACTGCTGAAATCCCAACTGCAGAAATCTGGGAGTTACTTTTCAACTCTGCACAATGCAACAGGCAGCTTACAGTTACAAACCAAAACTGAACATCCTAGGATGGAAACCATGAAGTGTTTAAGAATGCTAACTCTACTAGTGTAGAGGGACAGAACCTGGGTTCAGCTAGAGGACAGCTTATCACCCAAGCATCCAGATCCAAACAGTAGATCTTGAAGACCAGGTTTGCTGCCTTCCAGTTGCCAGCAACAGAATGAAGCATGTCTGCGATAAAGTCAGCACAAAATGAGATCAGAAAAGCTTTAAGGAATTTGCTCAAAACTCTAACCTGAGCAAAGACTACACTGAGCCAAAAGTGGAACTGTTAGAGAGCTGCAAAATGCAGCTGGGAAGAGTCTGTAGGTTGACCTAAAGCATCAGCAGGTCCCTATATTTGTGCAGCTTTATGAAGCTGTACCATTTCTTGCTCTCTAAGTCAGGAACAACTAATCCACCAACCCACCAGCTCTGGTACTAGCAATCTCTTGCTTGCCTTAATCTTACTCAGCCCTCCAGTAGAGTTCAGACCTGGTCAGTGAAAAGACCAAAGAATACCTTTTTGCTGTGAAACCACTCAGTGACCAGTGAAAACATCAGATCTTGTTTTTCATTGCTGATCTTACGGAGAAGAGATTTACATGTCAAAGCTGCCATCTTTTTGCATTTGGCTGAGTCATCATTTATCATCATCATACAAAGAGAGAGAAAAAACAGCCCACAGTATTTGTGCAGGAGATCCTAGAAAGAAACAACCATTATCAACCACAAACACACAAGGAGCTTCCAGGATTTAAAGAGAAAAAGAGGAGTATTTGCTGCACTATATTCAGGAGCAGTGTTAGCCCTGAGTAGGCTCCATGTCAAGGCAGCTGAACTGCTAAAATGGGATGACCCTGTTGTTGGACAATACAGGGAGTGTACAGCAGCCCCAGCCCTGCTTTGACTCTGACTTGCTACCATATCCCTGGGTCAGCAAAGTGAGTGTGAAACCTTAAAGGGCATTTTCATGCCCAACTCTCACTGAAACAGGCTTAAGTCCTCAGCATTGCAGCAACACCCAAATGTCCTTCTCTCAAGAGACTGCAGTTCTTTGCCACCTTAAAGAGTTCCCAGGAACCAATCTGAAATATTAATTCATCAGGCAGTGCTGAAGCACAGCTTACTGTGCAGAATTTCTCTTCCTTCCAAATTCTAGCTTGATTGCACTTCTCCCAGTGTCCTGAATGCACAGTTAAGCTCCAGCTGCAGAGATTCAAGGCAGCTTAGGATTTTGCCTATGTGATCCTGCATAGATGCAGTTAGTTTATAGCTTTTATGTTGATCACCCCACTGAGAAGCCCTTCCTCTCCAGTCAGGCCAACCGAACAGAACACACCAGTTCTGTCAACAATCTCTCATGAATATTGAAAAATCCTTACAGCAAGAAAACTCTCACTTTCTATTCCTACCCTGTTTCCTAAACTGGTTGTGTTTCTTCCTGCCATAAATCACAACTGAGTTTATCCAAACTCCAGCTGACACAGCTTTATTTTACTTGCAAACAGAACACATTAGGCAAAGAAGTACTGCAGACTTTCCAGTATGTCATTCCTCTTTTGGAGCAAAGCCAGGTTCTTTGGAGATAAGTGAATGTTCTGCTCATGATAAGAGATAATAGGAACTAGCAAATGCTTCCAAAATTAACTGCTTGGAAAATGCTGTTACTACAACCCACAGTAACTGCCTGATTCTTGGAACACCAGGGGGTGCTCGTTACCTGCGGGAACGTGTCGAGGAGGTATGCAATCATCTCCAGTGCAGATTCCCTGCCAGTTTCATACTCATACCTGTGAAGAAATAAAGGATTAACTGTTAGGAATGAGTTAATCCTCCTATGAAGTTGCCAACAATTTACAACAACCAATTCCAGAAACACGCACTGATAGAGATCTTTCTACAACAGCTACCAGACCTGGCCTGATACTGTGGACAAGAGCTCTGTCTGTCAGAGAATGAGCACAGGGACACAAACAGCCCAGGAAGTGCTGACTCCAGCCCACTGAGTCAGCAAAGCCACACTGTGCTGGGGAACCTGGTAACTGCTGTCACCTTGAACAAGGGAGGGGTGAAGCTCAGGAGGAGGTTGGAGGCACAGCACTCCTGTGGAATTGGTACAGTTGTTTTAACTGTGCCTGCAATTGCACTTGAGACACTGCCATGGGACAGCAGTCCCCTAAAAATGCACCTTCCCTTATTCCTCCTGGATTTTCCATTTCACCTGTGTCCTAGGGTGACTTTATGATGATTCACAGCCAGTGGAGGTGGTAAACTACTAAGCAAACAACAGAAATTTTGCTTACAAACAGATAAAGAACGATATTAGCAGTGAAACAGGGATAAGAAAAAAGCATTTGCTTCATCCAACAGCCAGACTTGGGAAAAGGGAAGTGTTTCACAAGTAGGAAAATGAAGACTTCATCCATGCCTTCTGCTCATAACAAAGAGCTTTTTGGCATACTAGAATAATATTTAAAAACAAAGTTCTGTTCTCACAGAACAGTGACTGCAAGTCAGAAATATAAACTCACTCCAGCTGTGCAAGCATGAAATCCAAATTGGGTTTCAGTTTGTCACCAAGAGGGTAATCCAGAATGTATTTCAAGTAAATCTGGAAAGAAAAAACAATACGGAGAGGAGTTAAAAGAAACACTCAGGTAAGCTTGTAAAAAGGTTATGAAGACAATTTAGTGACAGAGCAGCAAGCTTATGAGAATCATCCCTTTCATCCTGTTCCTATTATACAAAGGGTCAACAACTGCCAAGCTCTGTGCCTGGAACAGGATCAGTTTTTAAAGTACTACTGTGATTTGCACAGGCATCTGTGAAGAGATCCTGCATCCTTCAAAATCCATCCTGTAACTATGAAAGCTGTATTTCCTGATCCTACTGCACCTATATCCCAATGCTTGAGACAAAGTAACCAGTTCTGTCTTTCAGTTGGTTTTACATTGGAAAGAATAAGATAGTAGAGGAAAGCAATTATGGATTTGTGGCAAATTTGCTTATCCTGAGCCTTAAAAAAGAACAAAACTTAGTTACATAGGATTAAAAGCCTCCAGAGGAGGGACCATGTCACTGCTGCTAAGCAGCTCTCCTGTACTTGGCACTGGTGAGGTTGCACCTCAAGTACTGTGTTCAGTTTTGGGCTTCTCACAGCAAGAAAGACATTGAGGTGCTGAGCAGCAATGAAGCTGGAGAAGGGTAAGGAGCACAAGTCTTATGAAGGGCGGCTGAGGGAGCTGGGGTTGTTTGGCCTGGAGAAGAGGAGGCTCAGGGGAGACCTCATCACTCTCTACACCTGCCTGAAAGGAGGCTGTAGCCAGGTGGGGGTTGGTCTCTTCTCCCACGTGACAAGTGACAGGACAAGGGGAAATGGCCTCAAGTTTTGCCAGGGGAAGTATAGACTGGATATTAGGAAAAAGTTCTGCACTGCAAGGGTGGTCAAGCACTGGAACTGGCTGCCCTGGGAAGTGGTGGATTATTTAAAATAGGCTGGAGGTACTTAAAAGAAGTATAGATGTGCCACTCAGGGACATGGCTTAGTAGTGGATGGGGCAGTGCTGGGTTAAGGGTTAGACTCTATGACCTTAAACCTAAACAATTTTACAGTTCTATGAAGGCACACCACAGTCTCACTATAGGCAAGAAGTCTATGGTTCTGCTATGCACCAGTCTCAAGAACTGAAGCCAGACAGCAAGGAGAATAAAGATCAGCAAAGAAGGGGAAATGGAGTTCAGAGTTCAGCAGGGCCAAGGCACATGTCTGTGAGAGGCAGTATGGTCACACTAAACCCTCTGGCCTGTTAGACAGCTGTAAAAAAAGTGAGAGACTCCTCACTCCACCAACCTGCCTGCACTGGACTCGCACTGGCTCACTCTGACCTGTGATAGCCAGCTGGGCAACCTTCTGCAGCACGTCATCAATTTCAGGGACAATCAGCTTCCTGGATAAAATAGCCTGAAAATGTGAAAGCACAGCTGGAGTCACATCATTCTGCTTATACAGTGTCTACAACCCAGACAGCACTGGTCTCAGGTGGCACCTTAACACTGACTTTTTCACACACAGACAGTGCAACTCAAAGGAAAAAAAAAGAAAACCAAAGGATGGCTTACACATCCATATCTGTTTCTTTTGGGCAACACAGAATATCTAGTCTAACGATCAGAGATGTTGATTCTTTAGTAAAAACATACTCGGATCCAAATACATCCTCATATGCATTGTGTATAAAACAACCTCCCAAACACTTTTAAACAGGGACTACAAGTCAAACAGTAAAATTTTGTTGACTTTTCCTCTCTTATAACAGAGAGCTTCAACAGCATCTGCAACCTGTTCCTGATGTGAGAATGTACAGCCTTTCTTTCACCAGGAAGCAGGATCACTGCTGTTCCAGTGGCTCACAGAACACTCACAACTGCTGCACAGAAATACCTTGAGAAGGCCAAAGGCAGTGGCTTGGCGTGATGAGTCATAAATGTCTTCTTCAGCAAAGCCAAGCAACACTTGGAGCTGTTTGCTTGTTATCTGACTCTTTGCATTCTTCACAAGTATTGTTACACACTACAAAATCAAATTGCACATTGTCAGTACACATGCAATGCCATAAAGTAAAGGTGCATGCCAAAGTTTGACTTCATTTATACAAGTTCAGCCTGAAAAGACAAACTGCTGCTCCAGAACATGTGGCCAACACTATTCTCATCACATTTTGCTTTCAGATGGCAATTGTGAGACAAAAGTAAACAAGTGAATTGTACCTTTCCCATGTCTCAATTCAGCTACCAGGATTTACTCAGGTGGAACAAGATACTACTACAATGAAGAAAAAAGGCAAACATGTTTCTATAAAGATATTTTTTTCAGATACAAGCTGTCCATTTTTAGGGAGCAACTATCTTTAAGTTTGTATTTGGGAAAGAATCAGCAAGGCCACATATTCCTCACTAGCTTTGATCTCCAGACTACCTCTCCAGGGACAGTTGCAGGAGGGATCTGTAGCTAGAAGAGTCTCATTCTAGAAAGTTAATCCTAAAGCAGAAATGAGCAGAGCTGCGTCTGACTTACTTTGAAACAGCTCACAACCAGGTGGAAATTCTGGCCTTTGGCTATTCCTGTCTTGGCAAACTCTTTCAGCAAGAGGAAAAGCTGCTTGATCAGTGACTCCATATTCGTACTGATAGAAGGCAAAGGGAACTTTAAAATCCATACCAAGGACTGCAGAGCACCAGTTATGACCTGGAAGAAAGAGCCAAAGGACAGCATGTGGGTACAATGACACTGAGAGAACTCTTCTCACTGTTTGACAGACATGGTCAGGCTATCTAAAACTGTGGTAAAAGGCAGTTAGCTAACAAACCCAACCTATTTCAAACCATTCATGGGTAACACAAGTGTTTCTTAGTTCTGAAAGCACTATCTGCGACTTCAATATTCTATAACTTTGATTTTATCAGGTGAAGATATGAAGCAGAGCTGCCTTCAAGACATGGAAAGCCTCACTCCAAGTATCTGACAGGGTATGAGGTATGCCTTCCACTCTTGGGCTCTAGGCTCACTCAAACCAAAAGCTGTCCCAAAAAGTGGCTGCCTACAGTGCTAGGAACAAAGACTTTGGAGTTGGATCAGAAGAAACAACAGTTGTGAGAACACTGCTCCCAGCAGCCACAGAATCTCATGAACATCCTCATAAATAGTCTGTAAATTCCTCTTATGAACATTCTCTCTCTGCAACACAGAGCAGAGCATTCAGTCCTCCATCAGCCACAAGACTCCCTTGGGATTACATGTCCTCAAACAATTTAATCTGCACACCTATTAAAGCAGGTTTGAAAAACTGGTGGCTTTCTCTCCTCCTGCAAGTTAACTTTAAGATGACATTTGTGGGCAGGACTCTTAGTACAGCAGACAGAACACACAGACTTCAGCTCAGAATTGTACCTTGACATCCATAGATTTCAGGCAGTCTATAAGCAGCTGAACAAAAGGGTCTAGCATTTCCAAAGCATGCTCCTCAGAAGAATTTACTTTGGATCTCTTCAGGCTCATGTGCAGTAGCTGTCATAGAAAAATCAGGACATTTATCTCAAAGTCAGCCAGAATGCAAAAGAGTCAAGTAAGGTCCCACAACTGTTTCAGGTTATAGTAGAATTTATGCCATATCCCACACAAATATTTCAACAGGCTGGGTACTTTAAAAAAAGTATCTAAAAGCACCACTGGAGTTACAATATACAAAGTGAAGTTAAGGCTAATGGCTGTGCTATTAAAACAATATATCCAGAATACTTTCCTTTGCATACTCTTTAACAAAATTTTGAATGCAAAATTTTTTATCTGAGGAGATCTTACCCGAAGTCCTGAATCAACCAGGATATATGTGTTAGTCCTGCTGCTGACACGAGCTTTCTGCCCTCCTCTTGTGGGAGTGGGCTGGAGCAGCAGGCAGCTCTCTGGTTGCAATCGAGGGTCTGGAGGAGGGGCAGCTTTTTTCCTGAAAAGCAGTGTATGCATGGCAAAAGAAAATATTCAGATATGAACCCTCTCCATAACAATCCTGCTGTTGGGAGTAAAAGGAGCTGAACTGTGCTCAGCTGCTTCCCACACAGCAAGCAAAAGCAGGTCACAGATGGACCACAATGAAATAAAACCAGTTTGAAAGCAGCATGAGGGCTGCTTTCAAACTGGTTTTAGACAGGACTCAGACTTGAGAACAATGCCACTATTCCAGAGATAACAAAACACAATCATTTGTATAACATCCTCACTTTTTTCTTAGTGGACAGATCAACTTTGGAAGTTCCTTCAAGCAAATACACGTCCTGCCACTACCCACTGCTCTTCTTTACTGATCATTACATCAGTTACTGCTGGCTTACAAACAGTGCTCCGAAGCCTGCAAACAGCAGACTTCTAGAGAAAGCCAGCCTACCTAACACCAAATGCAGGACACCCAAACCCAGCTCTGAGCAGTGACACCACCAGATGGAGAGAAAATCTGATGGTTCTCCTCATCTTCTGCCCCAGCAGCAAAGCAATAAAGTGAAAGACCATGCTTTTCCTTGTTCCTGGCCCCATGGAAATGTTTGCAGCCTGCTTCTAAACACTGTTCATTGTTCCTCCATCCTAACATCCTAATGCATGTTATCAACTCATCAGACAGTGAAAAAGCCCTGCTGAAGGTCCAGAGACCTTGCAAGAGAAGACTCCCATGAGTTCCACAAATGCTAACTCCCATTATTAAGCTTTCTCTTTGCCCTGTAACTGCCCAAATGATTCAGTTACATTGAAAACAAAAGGGGAATGAAAGCAATTAAACTCTCATGCATTTCATCAGCTGGATTTGAGAACTGCCATTTCTGCAAGCAAACCAATACCAGACCAGCTGAACAACACCCTGGAACTCACTTGGCCTTCTCAGTGAGCAGAGGTAAATTTTCACTGATGAGACCATGACTGAGGAGGAGGAGGGATTCTGCATTCATGTCTGAGTTGAAGATGAGCCCTGCCATGATGTGACGCAGCGCCTCATGCACTTTCCGAACTATCTTCAAGCTTGTAGTGCTCTCCAGAATCTGCAAAGGTAAAAACATGAGAATTTAAGAGGACAGGCTGATGGCAATTATCTGTTATCTGTAATCAGAAATCATGGGAAAAACTAGACCAATTTCTCTCTCATCATGTTGTCACAGTCTCCAGCTCTTTAGGTGAATAGCATCCCATTGCCTCAGCTCTGCACCAACATCCCTCCCTTCCTCTTGTCAGCCTTCATCCAGTTCAGCTACAGCCACCAGGACACAAGAGCTAATGAGCAAACCAGGGTTCCATTCCTGTGTGAGCTTGCACTCTGCTAAAAAATCTGCATCTTTGAAAAGGCAATTATTGCACATGGATAGTCCCTGTATACATTTTGTTGACATTTCCTCCATGCGCAAGAGACTAAACCACAGAGCAGCCTTGCTCCTTGCAGGACTTCTAAGCTCCAGAGGAAAGAAGAGTGGGCAGAGGGAGAGTGCATGGAGAACTCAAAGTGGGATGTATCCACTTGAGCAGCAGTTAAAAGCTTCCCAGAATGCCACTCCCTACCCTGGACATCAGCAGTAAAGTCTCACTGCTTTCCCAAAGGAAAATGGGAAGCCAAAGCAAGATTCCATAGGTGATTTCAAAGTAGCCACCCAGAGGCTCTAGAATCACCTTACAGAATTGAGAGTGCTCACAGTTTGTAAGAGAGACTCTGGCTGACTTTTCTTACCTCCTTCAGTGGCAGAATAAGTTTTGTCACCTGGCCCCTTCCTATGAACTTCCCAAGAATTTCATAGGAATCGTAGCTCTTGTTTTTGCGTGCTTCCATGATCTTGGAGACAATACCCTTCACTTCTTTCTCTTCAGCCACATTCCCAAACAACTCTTGGTTGAAAATCTTAGGAAAACAGGCAAGAGAAATGAATGATTGAAGAAAAGCAGGTTTCTCCAGTAGCAACAGAACAACACTATTTTCCCCCACTCACAGAAAAAACAATTCTCCAGGTTTCCTACAAATCATGTCTATCCTTCCTTTGTCAATACAGAACATCCTTGTTTAAGTACACCAGATGAGAACACTGTTCTCACACCCCTCAGTGGTGTTGTGACACAGGAATGGGACTGTAGTCAGATCAATACATCCCACTATACCCCATCTGTGTGGCCAGCTGAGTTCCTGGGCTCTGTGGACTGCACTGAGTAGATCTCTGCTGACTCGCTCAGCCATTTAGAGTACAGGAAAACACAGGTAGGTGTCTTAATCTTGAATCCATCCCCTCTCAGGATGCAGGGCTCAGGATACAGCCCCAGAGACACTTGACTTCTCTTGATTCCCATCTACAACAGGGCCTACTGGTGCCTCCTTCCTTGGCAGTACACACACAACAGCCTGGTTTGCCACCAAGTCAGAGACAATCCAGACAAAACCTTCCCCTCCTAGAATATGTCCCAAGCACTTCATGATGCTTTTTCTTTTAGCCTTGAACAGCTTTTACCTCAATCAGGATATCTAAGCAGGGGTCCAAATCACCAGCACTGAGCCTGGTAGTAAGGCCCTTCAGTAACAGGTTCACAGTGAAAGTCAGCACATGGAGCTACAGAAAAAGAGAACAGATTATTCCAAACCTCTGCATTGACCTCTTTAATCATACTGCATGGGGACACTCCCATACCAGAGACATCACAAGACACATACTGCACTTGAGCTTTCATTACAGGAAAAAAAGACACTGGGAGGATGAGAATCTATGTAGTAGCAAGAGAAAAAGGATCCCTATCCCACCCCATACTGGCAAGAGGGCTGGAATCTCTTCTCTCTCCAAGGCTCTTACTGATATACTTAGGCCGCTCTAATTGGTTCTTTCACTGTTACAGCAGCTAGAAGCTCATACTACTCCACTGTGGTAATTCACATGAAAAATGATTCTTAACCCAAACCATGGAAAGAGGAAAGATGAATTAATAGTCAGAGCCTTGGCTCTGGATCTAGGAAGCAATCCTTCAACTACCATCACCACACACTGTCTGTGCAGTCCCCGTGGCAACTCCCCCCCCCCGATACTGCTTAGCCCTCATGACCTTATGGAAAGATTTCCTCTAATCTGCCTGGAACCAGAAATTCATCCTTCCCCTTCATACCTCAAGTCTTCACTAGGAAAATGGCTTAGACTCTCAGTTCTTTGAGGGTACAGACCCTTATTTGACACTTGGCAAGGCATAACAAAGACTGATGTAGGCATTAGCAACAATATTTACTTGTATTATACCAAGCTATTCTACCAGTGCATAACAATTCCAATAGCAACTTCCCTTTGGATTCTCCTCCCAATATACTAGAAAAAAAAAGCCTACAGAGAGCAGAAGAGGAAGAATTTCAGCATTACCTGGTAGCCATGGATGAGCGCAGACCGCATCTCCCTTAGGATATACAGAAGGTAGTGCACTCCCAACACTTCCATGATTTTAATGAGGGTGTTGCGGGCAATGTCCCGTATTTCCTGAAATCTGTTTCTCAGGAATGTGCAGACTTTCAGTAAGATGCTGGAAGCAAAGACAAACAGCTTTGTTCACCTCCAAGCAGAGCAGAACTAATTACCCTGCCAAGGAAGCTGCTTTTCAGCACTGTTTCACAACCACAGCTGTACTCACAGCCAGCCTCACAGAGAGGTTTTATAGGCATACACACACGTACTGTCCTTCAGGACAGGTTCTACTGATTATCCTTTCTTTCTGTACATTATTCTTTCCACAGCACAACCAGCCCTGCCTCTGCACCTTGATTCACAGCTTTGCTCTTGGGACAGGATTTACAGCAGTTAAATGCTGAGGTGCAGAGGTGCATGTCACTAGGAACAGGAATTTCCAAAAGAAGTATTTAAGGTCTGTTAGGATGTCCCTCTTTAACCATGTACGTAACCACAGCTCAAGAAAGGTGCCTGCACTCCTTCCCTGAACAATGAACAGCCCCACTGGGATGTAAGGAGCCCCACTGGGATTTACCTTGGTAGGTTGGCTTCCATCACTTCCTGGGGAAGACACTGCATCATTCTGACCATTGCAAAAGCTAACGGAACACGAACTACCTCATCATCATTCACAACATTGGATTTCACAAGCTTGTGCTCCTCGTCTCTTTTAACCTTTTTAAGAGAGCAAGACATAATGCACTTTTAATATACAGAAACAAACTCTGCTTTTTCTCAACAAACCCTATAAGAGGCCAGTATGACAGGCTGCTACCCTCTGATGACTGCAGGAAAAACCCAGACAGCTAAAGGACAGGTGAGATAAATCCCTGTGTTTTCAATACAGAAACTAGGCTGGTGCAAGCAAGTGGCTGAGAACTCTTCAACAGGCTGGACAAAATGAATCATTTCACTTGTGTAGTTTGAGACAGTTCTCAGCAGGGAAGTTAGGAAACCATATTCACATGACCAGAGGGTCTGTCAGTAATCTCCATGACTCAGCAAAGGGCATGAAGCCTTTTTTGTGCTTCCAGAGGTCTCTCTCCAGTTGTGTCTTTTTTTTTTAATGTGTTGCTTTTTCACTGGCTCTGAAGTTGTATCCCAATCCTTAAAGTAGCAGCCTACAAAATACCTTTTAAACATTAACTCCTCACCTTTGCAACAATACACCTGTGCAATTTAGGCAAGATGTTGACTGTAACTGTTTCCTGAATGTGTTTGATCAGACACTGGAGCTCTTCTTTATTTCGGGGTAAGAATGAAACAGGTTTGGGCACTTGTTCAGCATTTTCAGATGGCTCAGCTGCTTGCTCAGGTTCTACTGGCTTCTCAGAGAGATTCTTCCCATTCTTTTCTTCAACCTCCTCCTCTTCCCCTTCACTCTGCTCCAGCTCCATGGCTTCTTCAGCCTCCACCACTGGCTCGAGTTCCATGGCAGCAGCTTCTATCAAGTAATTGCCAAAAGTACAGGTAAATACAAAAGAAAATAAAACTTGAGCCCTTAATTGAGACTCCTGTGACAGCTTGGTTCTACATAAAGCTCCTAGCTACCACCACTGACAGCAAACCACCAATAAGCACCAGGCTTCTTCTACATGGAAAAGAAGCTTTGGCTTGCTGGTTTCTGATTAGCATCCCTCAGGGCCAGGTTTAAAGCAAAGATTACATTACTCTGTGTCTGAACCCCTCAGTTAGCTGAGCAAAGGTCAATGTGCTTCAACTTTAGAGAGCTGCCATTCACTTAAAACTGAGGATTTCACAAGGCAAGAGGTACTGACAAGCACAGCTGTGAGACATCTTCCTCCTTCACCCAAGGGTCCCAACATAGGTAACCACAATAGTGAAGAAGCTGAAGATACAACTTTGTCCCGTGCAATGGCAAGGGAAGCAAGGTGAGGACATCTTGGCTGCAGATAACCATGAGAACCACACAGGTTCTGGGCTGTTTTGGCTTACAGAAGCCTGGGATGGAGTGGTAATGTTGACATGATTCCCTACACCTCTCCTGACTTTGTCAACACACAGGAGGAAAATCTGCACTGCTCTTGAGGAGACAAGTCAACACTAGCTTCCAGGATGCCCATTTTAAAAAGACACGAGTAGCTGATGTCAAGAGTAAACCACAAAACTTTGATCAGCTGCATTTGAGTAGTCTGAGGAGTGTTTTTACAAGCAGACACAAAAAGCTCACCTTGGTTGTCAATGGTCACAAGCTGCTTTTCAAGTGTTTTATGGTCAAAGTGAAAGGCTTCCAGCACTGTCTCTAACAAGCTGCAGAAGGAAAACATGAAGAAAGATCAGCCCTCTGCACAAAAAGAAGAGGATGCATATACAACAGAAAAATCTTACAAGTGCTTTTTGGAAAACATCAGATTTAGTGACATTTCACCATAACGAGGTTTATCCTGAAAAACTCCAGAAAATAAAAACTGGTTCCTTCTCAGCTACACATATTCTGTGACCCAGGTCAATGTGAAACCTCACAGAGAGTGGTACTGGAGCAATGGAGGCGTCCCAGGAGCAGGGACAGCCTGACAGAACTGCTGCCGTGCACTGAGTGAGACATGGTGTAACTAAGTAACAACCTGTTAAAACTTCATAGCGCCAGGCAGCAAGCCATGCCTACCTTCACTTGCCTAAATCCACCTCAAAGCCAGCAATCTCTCACCTCAGAGAAGAGGCAGAAGTCCATGAGATGCTCCTAAAACCACTGAATTGTGCCTAAGCAGTCTTTGGAGAAACCCAGAGCAGCACTGCTCGTGGTACCCACCTGACTCCCAGCTTCGTACCGATCTGTCCTGTTTGCAAGACATGGATGAAATGCTTTAAGTGGTACAAATAGGCTGACCACGAAAGATGTCGGCAGACAGCTCCAACAACTTCAACTGAGGCTGTTACCATGTTTTCATGCTGCTCAAAAGAGAGAAATTCAGCTGCTGTTAGCATTTATAATGATTGTGCATCTAAAGCACCTGAAGCAACAAGAGACAGAAGTAACGTTTGTCTAGTGGGCATGCTTGAGATTCAGTATTTTTAGATCTCCTCCTGAGCATCAAGGTAGGGAAAAAAAATAAAAAATTACAGTCCATCAAGCAGATCTCCAGACCCACTTCCTCCAAATTATTCTGCACATTTAACTTTTCCTCACATACTTAAACCTATGGGCTCACTTGTGCTAAGAACTAAGAACAAGAACCAGTGTCAAGGCATCCAATCACAAACACATGGCTCATTGCTGGTCAACTATAAACCCATTTCAGATGTGAAATAAAATGTGTCTATTTCTTCACCAAAGTTTCAATCAACACATTTTACTGTCCTCTGGTCAAAGAGTCACTCTACTGAGGGGCACAGACTGCACTGCTGCAGGGGCTGGGTCCTATGCCTGAGCTCTAATTGTTTCAGCTTCAGAATAATATTTCTGACAGTAAGCAAATTAGACATTTACTTTGCTTGATGGAAGCAGTTCTGCTGCTCTCCTGGCAGTGTGCAGGGAACTACAGAAGTGTGAAACCTGACTTTTAAGAGCCACAGGTGGAAAGTCTGTCCACACTGACATTACAAGTAATTTCACTGAAAGTGAAAGTGACTAAAAAACCGTCAGCCTTCAAATTTTAATTACAAAGCTGTTATTGATTTCAGATGTTTCCAGCCAATTCCTGCAGTTTCCCTCTAAATCCAGAGAAAACTGTATTTATTCCCACCTCTGTTACTAGGTGCAGACTATATTCCCACAGTCTACTGTCAAAGAGTATCGCAACTAAACAGGCAGGCAGAAATTTGGAGGCAGAGGGAAGAAAATAAGAAGCTGATTACAAAAAATAAAGACAAATAAAACCTGAAGTAAAAACTAAAACAAAACAAAAAACCCTAACCCAAACAGTTAAGAGATCAACCTTTGAAAAGCAGGACAAGTTTAGCAGATACAGGACTGGGCCCAGATTGCTTCTGCACTTTCCAAACCCTCTTTCTGCCACCAATACCAGCACAGCACTTTTATCTACAATGGAGACACTCACTTCACAAACATATCAGCTGTCTAAGGGGGTTAGGTTTTTAAGGGAAATGGTATATATAAGAAGGGGGAAAATATTCAAGTAGATGCATTCAATTGAAAGAGCCTACCTTAAGCATTTTTTCACTGAAAATTGCAGTTGTAGCATAAGGCATGATGTAATTCTGCAGGGATTTAGAAGACAGCACAAGCTTTTCTTCAGTGAGCTGCTTTGCCAGTTTCCTCAGAGCTCGTGCTCTTCTGTGGATCTGAGACATGTCACATGGGAGAGAGTGAATGAGGTGGTGCTTGAGTCACAGCTAGCACGAGAGAGTACCTACATCCCCTAGTTCTGAAAATGTCTCAATTTTAGGTAATGGCATAAACATATTACAGTCCTTTCTAAGGCATGCCTTTTCCCTTAAATCTCTGGGCTTTCACTAGCCTTTTGCCTCAACAGATATTCCAAGTCAATGGCATTGTGGATTCACAATCATAAGACTGTGCCATCTTGAGGTGTTAGACAAGGGAGGCAACTGCAAACAGCAGCTGCTGCAATGAAATGCAAAGACCAGAGAAAATTACAAGTTAAGAACTTACAACTTTGCATATAACTACAGATACAGCAAAGACTCTCTCAGATTGCACCTCTGAAAGCAGAAGAAATGTATTTTCATACTGCAAGAAAAACCAGGCTTTGTGTAACATTTATATTGCTAAGGTTTGTGAATGGGAAGGGGCTGCAGAGACTCCAGACTGAGAGCAGCAGGGAGCATCCAGAAAGAGACCCATTCCATACCATAAACCAAAGACATTTCTAGATAGAAATGTGACTTTGATTCTCAATCACTCCTTATCATGTCTACATCCCTCTTTTTTGTAACAGTATCTAATGACACAGGTTCAATTTCTCTGCAGACAACACACAGATGCTTTTCAAAACATCCCCTCACAGTAAGACTCTTTTGCTTGGCAGGAGAAGAGAGGCACTAAGAAATGCCTGCTGTCTTTTACCTGCATGTGTTTCATGTTCTCAAAGAAGTCCATGTCAGGATCATGGCGGTTGGTCAGCTGGACCAAATCCTGGAATTCGGGATTTGTTGGGAATGTCTGAATGAGGCAGGAAAGCAGTGATGTGTAGTCCTGCTGGATGCTCTAAAAATAGCAAGCAGTGAATGGTAAGTATCCCTTGGAGAGGCTGCTACAAACTCCTGAGAACAGCAGTGCTGTCATTAACAAGTGTTTCAGTCAAACGTCCTAATTCTTGGTAACAACAAATGCACCCATTATGGCCTGCATATAAATTAAAGCCTCCCTTCCAAAAAACGAGTTTCAACTAAGAAAAGCTGAACAACAGCAGAGAAACACAGTTAATTTCTATAATCTTTTAGAATTTTATAAGGTTTCAAATTAAGGGTAAGTTTACAGTGGGTACCTGCACTTCTTATCCCAGTAGAGGACTTTGAGAACTCACCCAAAAAACATCTCATGAAGATAGCTGGAAATGTGTGATCAGATACCACTGCCTTACCTCAGTCTTACTCTTCAGACCCCTTCTCACAGACTCCAGGAGAGTGTGCTGGATCAGCTCCTTGTACTCATCTTCTGTGTGGCTGATCTCTGCCAGTCGGTGGATAAGACTGGTCAAGCAAAGGCTTGCGTTGTCACTGAGAGCCATATCCCCGAGCTGAGTGGATGAAGAAATGGCACCACATGAGTCTGGCTGTGACACCTTTCTCTACCCAAAAGCTGGGACAGAACAGCACCACTGGACACAACATAGCGAGTCCTGTAGAGACTCAGAAACTCTTGAGAGCTTTCCTATAGAAGTTCTAGTCCCAAATTAATGTCTAAACTACCCATCAGGAAAAAACCTTTTACATTTACCAGCAGACCCACACAACCAGAACATGCTGCAACAAACAGAAAATCAGCCTTTCAAGCCTGTAATATGCCTTTTATCCAGTACAAATGACCAAACATTTGCGGGGCTCACTAACAGAAAGTTGTGCTGCACTGTATTTGCCTTTTGGGACACACAGATGAAAAGGTAAACAGACAAAACTTCAAAAACATGTTTGTAAGAATACCTAAAGATACTTTCTGAATGTTATGTGGTGCCAAAAAACAGCAATGGAAGTAAGTTGAAAGTTAGATTCATCAGGGACACATGGTGCATATAGCAAGGGAAGGAACATTCAGCCAACCTGGATGGTGTAGAAGCAGTTGTGCATAACAGGGATGAGGAAGTCAGTATCCACTGTCTGCATTTCCTTGATGTGGGCTGTGATTGACTGAAATGCTGACAGACGCACATCGAAGTCGATATCATCCAGATGTCGCTGATCAAAGGCATTCAGCTAAGACAGAGCAACAAGTCATTAATGAAAAATGATAGAAATGTGATCATATCATTGGGGGGAAAAAGGGAGCAGAGAGAGAAACTGTGCATACCTTAACAACATCAGTAATATACTTCAACTTAGCATCCAAGTCAGATAATGTCTAAAAAACATAAAAATTCAGTTAACTTTTATAGTTGTTAAAAATTTGGATAACTCAAGACTTTACCACTTGAGACAAAAAATAAATAAAGCAGCAGCATTAGCCTTTCTCGTGTTAGAACCTCCATAAGAGCCTTTCTCATGTAAGTTGGAGGATATGTGTTTTAAGTCCTAAGTTTCCAAATATCTACACTGTACGTTTCGTGTTCTACTGCTAAGAATTTATGTTAGTCACTTCAAAGTAATACAGAACATCCTACTATAAACTGTGAGAGAAGAATACAAATAAAAATTGTCTTCAGGATACTGAAACGCATTCTTATTTCAACAACATGCATGATTTGTTGCAGTTTAAATGCTTTGCTAGGCTTCTCTTACACTAAAGACCCCTGGCTCACATCAACCAGGCTGCAAGCCAAAACTTTTAAAAATGTTTGTGCAGCTCATTAATTTCTATCACATCGAATTCTGTTATTTTCACTTCACACAAGAAGTAGAGTAAAATGGTTTTTAAAGTCATGCACAAAAAGAAATACTCCTATTATTTTGTTCATGATCTCTTAGAACAAATTTTAAAAGGCATAGAAAGATGTAGAAATGCAATACCTGAAATACCAAGCACAACTTATTTCGAGACAGTTTGTTCTGGATGACAGAAAAAAGCTTTGCCAGTGGTTTGAGAAAGCTTGTAGGGTTTGAGCAATGCCTCAGCAAGTTCTGCACCGTCTCCAGAATGTCAATTTGTGTACCCTGAAAGAGACACACGACTCTCAATAAGTACTGAGACCTCACAAGATTATTTCATTTCCTTGGGACATATTTCAAGACACGAAGTGCACATTGCTGTACTTCATTCAGATCAGAGATACTGAACGAGAACAAAGAATTAGAAGGACACAATGCAATCTTCAAATCTCTCAGACATACTTGCAGCCTCTCAATTAGAAACAATACAGTGTTAAGAGATGACTGTCAGCATGATAAAGATTTCTTTTATGTGTCTTTCCTCATGACTCAAAGGTCAGGAGAACTAATAGAGCTTTAGAAAGCAGTCTTGTTCACCAGAGGTGAACATTAACAGCACCATATACTTCACACAATAGGTCAAGTTGGAAAGGACCATAGGGGTGAATTTGGTCCAGCCTCCCTGCTCAAGGAAGGTCATCCCAGAGCACTTGGCACAGGATTGCATCCAGACACTTCTTGAGTATCTCCAGTGAGGGGGCCTGGCCACTGCGCAGTAAAGTCTTGAACAAACTCCCTCAACAGCAATCACATGTGGTGGCCTAATATTTCACAGATTTAAACCCCAAAATATTACTGTATACAGTTTGCCTTTGCCTTTCATAAAGCAGCAGACTAATGCAGCACTGCCCAGTACACCACACACACCACATACTCAACCACATATATTCACATTGCGGTCCAGACCCTGTGGCTTTGGGGTGCATAAAATACACACTGAAGAAGAGCAATTATTTCAAACACTGCAAGCAATTTGGTGGATTGAATACATTGACAAAGAAAGTAAAGACTGCATTATAACTTCAGCAGACCTTCCTCATGACAAGGGGGAACAGAATCAGTCTGGACACTGGCACCTCTGGGTGAGTAGTGCACATCTACACACAGTGGCACTGCACTCTGAACAGACTACAAACATGTGAAGACTTGATTGCAGGCTGATAATGAGAAATGGCATGTATATGACTTTTAAACAAACAAACATACTTGATTAAAATAAAATCATATGTTAAGTAGGGGTGAGGAAATAATTTTTACCTACCTGCTCCATGTTAGTCTGATAAAGGAAAGGAATGAGAAGGCTCACAAGCACTGAATTCTGGCTCTTTTCTTGTATGAATTTGCTGATCCTGCAAAATTGGACAAGGTAATTTACTCTTTTATATCATTTCAATCACCAGTACAGAGCAAAGAAGTCTGTCAGCACTAGTGTCATTTCACAAGGCTTTGTCAGCCTATCCAGGCTAACAGAGCGTGCCTACCAAATTCACAGTCCCAGCCTAAGCATTCAGTTCCACATGACTGCAGGCATTTCTGCACCTTTTTCTAACCTCAAGAGATATTAGGTTTGAGTACCAGCAACAAAACCAGCTAGAATCAACTTCTGAAAACTTATCACCTCAATAACCAGCAAGTAACAAGGTCAATGACAGATCCAGGTATTTACAACAAATTTTAAAAAGTTGAGACACAATGTTTTTTAATTTGGAAACTATTACAATAAGCCTCTTTCTTCCTCCCTCCTTCCAGCTTTTTAACTATTTCAGGCTCTAAGAATCACTTACTTGGAAAGTATACTCAGCTCTTTGCTGACTTGAGCTCTGTACTTCTTCTTTTTCACCTTCTCCACATTTAACATTGTTTTGCTGAAGTACTGAAGTATGGTAGGAACATGAGGCAGGACCAACTGGCAACCTAGGCTGAGGGGTTCTGTAAGAGATACAACAGTTAGCAACACCCAAGAAACTCTGCTGCAAGAAACAGAATGGAGATCCAACACTATACAAAGGGGAAATTAGGATAAGAGAGGTTTCATTAGTAAATGGGAGCTATGAACATGCAGGGCAGCTGGTGGCTGGGAAGAAGCACCAGCACTTGCTGAGACCAGGTCTAACATGTCTGAGATGGGATCAAAGAAAGCACAAACCACTCTCCTCACAGATTTCAGTAACAGCCCTTGTAAGGGTAGGCTTATTAGAAAGTACCAAGGACATTCCTCAACAGTATCAACATCTAAAATAACTGGAACATTTGTAGATGTGGTTTTCTTTATTCCACCACTGACCTCTTGTGTAAAATGAAAACTGCCACAACAAGGGCACATGCTCCTTTCCACTAGCTTTGAGTGTTGCTGAAAGCAGCACAGTGATGCTGTCTCCATAGCATCAAACACAGCACACAACTGTTCTGTCTACTAACTCTCAAAGACGCCAGGTCTTTCCAGTCAGGGAGCACAGACTAAACATAAAAGTGATACAGGATCATGTGCATACAGGAATGGGGCCTTTATATAAAACCTGGTGTTAGGCACAGAGCCAAGTCAGCAATGCAGTTCTTGAACTTGTATCAGTCAAAGCTTCACAGACAGAACAGGTCAACATTCCTTCATAAGGAATCTCTCTGTGCTCAGGATCCTGCCACTCAAACGTGGACTTCATCAGTCATCAAGCAAGCAGGACTTTACAGTTCTTGAGCACAAGACAAGTTTGTACCTTGATGTTTCCATCTCTGCCAGGAGGTCCTCTTCCCCAGCATTCTTAGACAGCCTCACCATAATCTAACACCTCCACCTAAAGCACCCAACAGGTCTCTGAGAACTCTCAGGCAGGCATACCTTCTGTCATGTCTCCAGTGGCCATGACAACACAGTCAGTCACGCTCAAACTGGAAACCTGCTCCGTGGGTTCAAAATCTGGGCTGTTGAGAAGGCTATCAGCAATGTCCATCACAAGGCTGGATGTGGCCTCAGACAGATTCTTGGCTGACAGCACAGCAAAAACATTTGTCAGTATATCACTCTCTGGATGATCTGGCTGCTGCTTGCCCAGCAAAGGGAAATACCTGAGAGAAAGTTATAAAAAGGTTCACTGAAAATTAGGTTCAGAATTTTCAGCTAACAATTCTTCTGTGTGAGAAGTCACACAAAAAATAATGACTGTCTTCCACTTCAACCAAGAAAAAAGTGCACAAAAACCAGAAGAGCATCATCAAAAATACAATGAATGGAGGTTGAGAGGTTATCAAGTCTCTTTTCTAATCCTTTCTCCACAGCCTGAGTCTCCTCTTAGTTTGCTCCTAACCTAGTGATGCAACATAATTTTTAACAGAAGTTTGTGCATAAGGTCTTCATGCCTACCAATGAAGTGTCTCAAAAGAAACACCTGGTACTTTAGCAAAGGAAAAACAGTGAGTCTGAGGAAGAGGCAAAAATCACTCAAGACAGTTGAGCTGGAACTTCTCACAATCAAAAAAAGCTCTTTTACAACTTTCAGTAACAGATTCTCAGTCACAGATTCTGTGCTGAACTTGCCCATACTCCTTCATAAAATAGAAAGAAATAGAGACTCTAAAAATATGAACGGAATTATATATTGTAAAACTGACTTCCCATCTCACAAGACTAAGAAGTCATTGGTCAAGACAAACACATCCCTAAGAAATCAGACCTCCTCCTCACCTGTGAGTTGAGTTTGGGCTGCATATTTGCTTAGTTATTAATACACGGAAAAAGTAGCCTATTATAAAAGTGAGTTCTTGCATAAATTGGAAAGCTTCCCAGCTGCTTTGACTGCTATCAAAAGAATAAGAGCCTAATGGAAAAAGAAAATATGGGTTTGGACACAATTATTCACAGCCTGTTAGTGTGCTCCTTCTTCTTTGTGTTTTATGTATTCCGAAGTACTTAGGCTTCTTTGCCAAAGAACACTTACCTGGGGTTCTTACTCCAGGTGTGAATGAGTTTGAGCAGAAAAGTTGGAGAATACTGACTCTCTGAAGCCAATCTGCAGACCTAAAGGAGAGAAAAATCAGATACCAATGCAACACAAGTAAGTAAAGCCACTTGAAAACGTCCTCTCTAACAAAGACCTCACATTCTAAAGTTTACCTTTTTTATAAAGTAATTTCAACCTTTTATATCGTAATTTTCCAACTTCTTCAATATTTGTTAAATGACTCTTAGATAATTTCACTCCTGTTTATACAATATTCCAGCTACCATTTTTGCCTTCCCTTGAAACTAGATTCCCACAACACCTCACATTTGCCACAGAGACTTAGCAAACTCTCCCAGACATACCTAGGAAATCTCAAGCACAGCACCCAAAACTCACTCCTCTCACACCTCCTATGCCCTGACTGACTGCAGCACCTGGTCTGTATCTCCACACTGGACAGGCTGGAACATCATATTGCTTCCCATGAATGGGATCTCCTAACAGGGTTCTGTGTCCAAAACAACCCCAACTGTGTTGGGGTTGTGTTGCTGCTAACAAGTCTCTGCAGCAAAATCCTGGGCTATGAACAACAGCAAACTCCAATGGCAGGTTCAACAGGCTTAAACCAATTTGCCCTCTCCATCAGTTTTACACACCTCAGTTCTGTAGTTTTAAAAAAGGAAAGCACACAAGTCAAAACGATTCTTTTGCCAAAACCAAATCTTCATGAAGTTCACCAGAAAATACTCCAGAGGGAGCTTCTGGATCATACTACCATCCAAGCTTCAAAACCATCTATCTTCCTGACATATGTAAGGACAAGAGGCATTCTAACTATTTAGTAACAAAAGTACATCTTGTTCAGAGTTACTCAGAACTTGCAAACACTGTGCTCTGTGAAAGCTTTAAGTGCTTTGCAATAGCCTGAACTGCTCTGGAACAGCAATAAATGTCCACTGCTTTTCTCACGGAGCACCTCAGCTGTAAGAAGACTCCATGGACAAACCAGGAACATGCACTTCCCTGTTGCCCAGCCCAGTGCAAAACAGAGCTATATGCACTGCCTGGTACTTTTTATCTACTGTTTTTCCACATAACCATACTATACATCCCATATTGTTACTGATAGAGCAGAGAAACAGTGTAGGAGTAAACAAACACAATGTCTAGAAAAGCAGCTCTGTGGTTTCACAGACTAGACCAGTGCTCTTTAACAGGCTTTTCTGCTGCAGGGAAGTTGGGCATTTGGATACCTTAAAAGCCTCTACTGAAGAGCATGCTTGCAGTCAGCCCCTCTTACTCAGCTAACCTTTTCATGGACACAACTTGCTTTTAGAGCAGAGACAACCCAGCAGCTGGTACAGGCACTCCCTGACAACCTCAGACACTGCACTGACAAAGACAATATAATTTAATTTTAAATCCTGTGTTCTCTCTCCATCTCACAGCAGTGCATTTTCCAAGCTCAGAGGTGATCTGAATTTCTCTGATAAAAGCCACATGCCTGTGCTTTGTCACTGTACTCACATGGAACTCTTTGCAGGCAGGCTCAAGACCACTTAGCCCACTGACAGACCCTCCTGGGTCCTTCCTTTCCTGCAGCAGCACCCAACAGCTGTCACACAGAAAAGTAGCTAAGTACACCTAGAAATGACTTGTATTATTTAGCTTCCTTGAAGCAGCTAGGGAAGAACTCTGCTTCTGTGGTTAAAGAACAAGGAAATAGCATCCATTTTATTCAGATGAATTAATTTGTACTTTAATCTGTGACTTGATTATTCCAGGACTAATCAGAGAAGAGCCAAGAAACTGGCCTTGCACAGACACACTGGGATGCCACAATCTGTCCAAGGCCACATCCAGTCTAGCAATGGACAGGGCTGACATGATGGACTGCAGTACAGCTGGAGTTTTCTGCATGGTGCATGTTTCAAACAAGTTATTTGGAAAAACAAGAAATACTTACCTGAGGCCATACCACAGCATGGAAAACTGCATCGATCTCTTCCACACTAAAGCTGTAGGTCTCATAATCAGAAAAAAACTCTGCCACAAGCTTGAGACCAAGACGTCTCAAATTCTTCAGTGGATTAATCAACCTAGGTTGGACCTGTAATGAAAACCAACAAAAAACCCAACCCAGTAAGACCTTGGCAGAACAACTACCAACTACTTGCTCTGAAATTAAATCCAGCAATTGACTGACCACATCCAGACACATTCTGTGCAGAAACTTCTGTTTTCTCTTGTAACTTGTTCACAGTAGCAATGTACACCTCAGAGCTGACCTAAATGTTTCTAGAAGGGGCCTGCCTGTTCCTGCATTGAGGCAGTTACAGAGGACTCCTTCAGGTCATAAAAAATCCATGCTGATAGGTTTAACCCCGTAGCATCTGCCCCTTTTGGATGCAATGCAGAAAGCTGCACTGCAATTAATTAGATTTCCAACTCTGACACTTAAACAATTCTGTTTTACACTTGAAAGGACCGAAATCACCTCTTCAAAGTGAAGTTGTACTTTGTACACTGAGATCTTCTGGGAAGAAATCAACAGACGAAGAGAAGGGGGGAGGAACAGAGAAGGAAAGAATGTGAATTATGTCTTCCAGTGGAGTAGGGTGGGGGCTATAGCATTTGGTTACAGGAAGGTGCTTCCTGTACCCATTTAGTGGCTATGTTCCATAGCCTTTCTTTGGGAAAACATTTCAGTAAGGGAATTCACGCAGAGCTGCATTCTGACTCTCCTCCCTGAGAGAAGTCTTGACCTGAGTAACCTAAATTATTTCCATACTGTGCAATGCAGCTCATAGCATGAGCACAAGAAGTAGCTCCACAGTGCAGAGGTAATGAACTTCAGCCTCAGAAACAACAAAGCCACATGAGAGCAGATGAAAGCCACTGTCTGATATTGGAGCTCTTTTGGGTCCCCATATCATGATCCACAAGTGGATCCAAGAATATAAAATCACAAGTAAAAAAGACAAAGAGGAGATGGTGGAAAAGGAACTGATCAAGCTCTTGCAACAGGACGTCCCAAGCTATGCTGAATGTGCACAATGGAGTGCAATCAGCTTCCAGGTGGCAAATGAACTGTTTGAAAGCCCAAAGAAAGCACAAACCATACTATTGCTAATGGCAACCTCCAAGTGAAGTCATTTTGGGTTTCCCACTATCCAATCACCATGAGTTCTCTGACATCAAGCCTTTGAGAGGACAAAGAAACTCAATAGTGAACACAATCAGTAGGAAATGGTTGTGGATGCCATGGGACAGACAGAGAGAAATGGTAAGCATTTCTCTCTCTCTGTCCCACAGCATCCACAAATGGTAAATTAATAACTTGTTTTAAAGTGGTCAAAGTTGATGTTTAACTCTCCAGGCAGTATCAGTCTGCAATAAATTACTCTCAAACTCCAAGAATGTCTTCTAATTATTAGTCAAGATAAACAGATTTCTCACACTCTTCCTGGAGCTTTTAACAGCCCCTGGGCTAATGAAGTGCTAAATTAAGTTCAGACAAACAACAGACTGTCAATCCTGATATTACACAACCATGACAGAATTACTGCAGCAACTCTGGCAAAATGTGGCTTTCCTAGCAGTTAATGAAGCAGTTTTAAGAACTCCTGTCTCCTGTCCTCATTGAAAACATGCAGGCATATGCAATGCACTGCTGAAGTCAGACTGTGGGATGCTGACGTCCTCAAATTTGCTCATCTTCTTCGTAAATTAAGACAGTTACCAGGTTCTGTCCAGCCTGCAGGCAACTATGAGACCCTGGATACTGCCTATTGCAAGGACTTGCTTTGTTGGATAGATTTTTTTTCAAAGCAAGTTCTAACCTCAAATGCTCACAGCTGGGTCTTGGCAAGAACATGCTCATGGTGACGAAACATTCATTCCCACTTGCTCAGGCCATCATCTCCTAATACCTTGCAACACCACAGTGATGATGACTGTGCAGTTTGGTTGTTTCCTACCTAATACATGAGCAGGCTCTGCACCAGGAAGACAGAAAAGTCTGGCTCAGTGTTACAGTTTCTGAGCAGCTGCCAACAGACCCCACTAGCTGGACTAGAGCTGAGGGATGTCTGTGCTGCTCCCTGCACACAGGGCAGCAATAAGCCAATACCCCCTACCTTCAGGTGCAACCAATCTTTAACAGGATGTTTTCCTCACCTGACCCCTTCTGCTTGTACAGCCACTGCTCAGCAAGGGAAAAAACATTTCCACTGCTCTGCAGATACCTGGCTAGGACCCAAATAATAACACTGGATTAGTATGACTTCTGATACAGAGCTGAAGATGCTTCTAGTGTGCTGAAAGCATGGCTGGTAGTCATGTCCCGTGTCCCATGACAGGAGACACAAAGGGCAGATAATCACCATGATCATCCACAATGCTGAGCTCCCCTGAGGTCTAGCACTGCAACAAAACACCTCATGGACAAGCTTTGCTCTCATGTCTTCAGGGAAGGAACTTCAAACCCCTCCTTCCCCTGCTCAAATGTTTTATCCTGGCAGCCAAGAAACTCCATCTTTACGGCAAATTTCAACTTCCATCTTGTTACATGTTTTCAACAGAACATTTATCTCTCTCTCATGCCCATCTCTCCACAAAACAGATAGGAACAATGCACAGAGATCACCTCCAACTCTTTCTTCAGTAGCTCAAACAAAAACACTGTTCAAATCACTTTTCTAAGTACATTAACTTTGCCTGCACAGCTTGAGCCCTGTAGCACTTTCAGACAAGCACCACTTGCCTCTATTTTGACAGACTTCTAATTGCTAAGCTTCACTCCACCATGAGTATCCATCCATCCACCATCATCTTATCTTTATCTGAATCAGTAAAGCTCTGTCTATATGTGTAAGCTCAGAGGAGGAGGAGAGAAAGAAACTTAATTTACATGTTTGTATATTGTTTGCATATACTGTACCTTCTCTCTTTGCTGAAGGATGCAGGATACCACTGCAGTCATGCAGAGCAGAATCTGTAGAATTTCAGGCAGGTATTGCTGGATCAAATGTCCCATGTTTTTCAACACAACCTCAAGACCATTGAAGAGGCTATGCTGACGCCCAAGAGGCAGGACTTTAGCTAAATCCAGCTCTGACATACTTTGAAGGACTGCAGTCTGGCAAGGCCCTGTGATAGGCAAAGGAATAGCAAATTATCTAGGGAAGCATCATGGAGACACCCACCACCAAGAATAATTTCAGTGAAAAATAGTGGAATTTGGCCCTAAATTACAGATCCTCACAGTCAGATTTTTAAATAAGAACAGCTCTGTGTCTCCATCTCTCTGATATTTAGATGTCTCCCACTGCTACAGAATAAGAGCACTTTACAAGCTTTTTACTGCCATGATACTCAGGCTAGCCTATGATGCCAGCCACTACCCACTCCTGGCCTGCTACAACTTTTTTGCACAGCTGTGGCAAGTTGTTCAGTTTTTCTGGCCTTGGACATGTAAACAGAGTAATCAGAGCAATCATGCTTTGTAAGGAGAAATTTAGGGGAAACCAGTCCTTACCAAGGGTTTACTTTCATCCCTTCAAGGCTTGGTTAAGAGACAAACTGAAGCACATAACAGTACTAAGCCTATTTATCCTCCCACATCTCTACAGTCAGGAAATACCACACCCCCAGCTTCTATGGCATACCTACCATTACTGAATTGCTTCACAGCTTCAAAGAGTAGATCCAAGAACATCCGGATCTCTTCTGGCAGCGAGCCGGCCAGAAATCGCAGAACAATCGACATGCGAGTGCTTGCTGAAGACTTGCCCTGTGTTTTGCTCCCTGTTTTGTTTCTCATTCTGCCATAGAGAATCCTTCCAAAACCAAAAAGAGGTTGCATTAGCTTTCAGCAAGCTATCTGTTTTCCAGCCTCTTATTCTGCAGGGGAAACTCGGTTTAAAAATATTCTCTAATGAAAGTTCTCCCTTCAGGTTCTCCACTGAACTATTCCATATTACCCAAAAACATCTTAGTGAAAGATCAGCTTCTGCTTCTACAATGGAAGCTCTGCTGGAAACTTCAGGTATAAAACTGGTTACTTTGCAGGACAATTCACATCACTGCAAATAGCTGGCAACACTCAATGAACTGAAATGTCCTCACAGTCCTCTGTAATCCTTAGTAGAAACAGTATGTACCAAAATGCTGTTTTTAAAGAAAACACCATTTGCATAACACATTATATAAATGTGTTAATAAGAAAACCATACAGAATATCACAAACTAAGTCATTAAACTATACCATTAAGAATGGGTTTATCCCAACTATCCAAAATGAGAAGCAGCATTACATCTCTCTGCTCATGGTACTTCGCCATGAAGCTTTTGAACTCACACTTCAGAACACACCTCATAAGAACAGGGATGAGATCTGGTCGATGCTCTGTTTTTACTACTGTGGTCTCCTCAGAAATACTGAAATGGACTATCTCTTCTTTAAAGCTCTTGTCCTCCAGTAGCCTTTGCAAGTTCTCCCTGAGAGTAACAAACATTATTTGAGGGCAGGTAGGGTTATAAACATAGACAGATAGACACACAGATGCATCTACATCTAATTACCTACCTATCTATCCTTGCTGTATACAAAATATTAAAGTACTATTTTTTCACTCTTTTATTTAAAAAAATATTTTATAAGCAATAAGTTCAAGCTAATGATGTAGACAGGTAAGTCCTGGATGTATTCCAAGGAAATTATTTAACTATAAACTACAGTTTTATGCTGTCACTTTCTTTGGGTGGTTATAAATCATCAGTACAAAAGACATCTTTGAAAATGATGGAACTACTAACACTACTGACACTATTCTGGCCCAGAATGGAAGTGTTGTTATTTTTCTCTAAACAAAAAAGAGACACTGATCAACCTCAAGATCTGATTTCCTCTCTTAGATACAAAACTTACAGCTGACTAAAATTAAACTTTACATATATGTCTTCAACAAATACAGGACCCCAAATAAAACTGACCCCAAAGCAGGCTTCTGATATGTTAGCAGGCTAATTCACCAGTGCTAAAATAATATAAAAGCTTTTACCTGTATGGCAGTAGATGAGGATGCTTGTATGTCATTATACAGTCAAGAGCTATTCTCTGCACATTCTGGTCTTGATGAGACAGTAACTGCAAATAACAAAAGAAAGAAAATGAGTCCCTATCTAGGAGGCAGAAATGCTTACTGAAAATAGTGAAACAACCCAAAGGCTACCGGCTCAAGCAGGTTTTGGACTAACTTATTCAAATGGAAGCAGAATGTATGTGTTGCCAGTATAAAGCCAAGATGTACATGCACAACTTCCACTCATAAAAAGGGGCATGGTTGCTGACAGTTCATATATACTTTTCCTTCCTACCTACATAGGATAGTTATAATATTATGGGTTTTTTATAGCTGTCTTTTGGACCATTATGAGTTTGCATTCATCATCAAAACCAGTTATCAGCTGTGTATCTAAGAAGAGTGGATTAAAAAGCAGACTACCCAAACCATTCCAAGATATCTGTATTTCTTTCCTATGACAAACACAAACTACTTGGAAGACTTGGTATGCAAAGTCTCAGTGAGATTCTCCCTCTCTTGAAGATGACTCCTCATAACCTAGGCACTAAACAACACCAAGGAGTGGTCACAGCACCAAGACTACCTGAGTTAAAGAACTGTTTGCACAATGCACTCAGGCACATGGTTTGATTCTTGGGGTGTCCTCTGCAGGGCCAGGAACTGGACTCAATGGTCCTGATAGATCTGTTCCAACTCAGCATATTCTGTGATTCTGAGATTCAGAAAATCTGAGGGAAAATCTCAGGGAAAAGAAGTTGAGAAATACAGATCATTTCCCCAGGCAGCATCTTTATCAGCTCTTCAGTCTTCTACTAAATAGCACAGCAAGTGTCATCAGAGGTCACTTTGCCATGACGTCCCTATGCCAGATGGACACACCAGCCATCACAATGCATATACTAAGACACAGAAATGCAAACACTAAGTGATGAAATAATCTTTCTTCTTGTGCCAGGCTGTTCTTCCCACAGTGATTTGACCTTTACACGACTGCCCAATATTTTGCTAAGAACACAGGCAAGCAAACACATCGATCAACTGTTTTTCTAAGCAATACTTTGAGATAGACTGAAACAGAGTGGATGTCTACTAGAGGTTGTCAAATTCAGGGACTAAGGAATGGAGCTTTCAACACCCACAGCCTCAGAAAACAAACTGGGAACAATGAGAGCAATCCCCAATGACCGGAACAAATCCACAAACTGGGAACCAACACAACCCTGTGAAATTAAAAAATTAAAAAACAAAACCATTTTAAGGATTGTAAAATAAAGAATTAGAATCCCTCTTTGAAGTCATAATTTTGACAATTCTTTCAGGGAAATCCCTAGAATCAAGCAAATTGAATATTCTTCAAGAAGAAATTCCTTTTTTGATGCTTGATAATCTCTTGTACATACTGGCCATACTCTTAGTATACAAAACACTATAGACAAAGACAGATCTCCTTAGATCTTCCCCAAGTTTTGGATTCTAAGTTTTCCCCCATATCCTGCATGAAGTGATATGCATGAAGAAACAGATATACTCTGCAGCCACTCTTCCACCTTGCCAAAGACTACTACTTGTCAGCTGTCAGATCTGTTTGCCAGTGCCTGGAAAACTAAGCCAGGTCTCTTAAGCAGGTCTTAGCCTAAGGGGCTCATTTCAAGTGAAGCCTGTTAGAAAGTCCCCTCAAGGACAGCTCCTTTTTCAGCTATCACAGCTGAGATCAAAAAATGACAGCTTTCCTCAGTATTAGACATGGCACTCAAATAAAGAGTTGATTGATTAGTAGTATTTCTAAGAGTAAGCAGATAGCCTCACCTGGGTATACAAGGCATTCAACTTCTGCTCCAGATACAATGCACGAGGATTTGAGAATTTTGAGAAAACTTGTAAGTGGGCTATTAGTTGCCTGCAAAACAAAGCAATGATTTTTAAAAAGATCCAGGAGACAAACGAACAGGGAACTTAGGTTAAAATTCATTAACAAGAAAGAAAACAAAACACAACACAAGAGGATCCCAAGTCTTCAGCACTATTTCAGACATCTCAAGAAGTGTCCTGCTCCCTAAGCAGCTCCTTCCAGCTGTCACTTCACTGCACAGAGAACGCCTTTACTTCAGCAGCACTGGATAGGTTCAGTTTTTTCATGAGAAAGGGGTAAATTAAGGATGCTTACTTTTTTTAAATTAAAGATGCTTACTTTTTAAATTAAGGATGATTACTTTTCTCTGCCAACCCAGCCTAGAACACCAAAACTCTGTATTTATCTTTTTGTTTATTCACTTGCCCATAACTGGTGCCCATGTTGCTCCTACCAATGTGATGGGCTGCATTCAGCCACAGACTGGGCTGGGGCTGCAAGGACAGATGGGAGTCAGTTCCTCTAGCACTGGCAGGGTCACCTCACATCTGCCCCACGTCCTCCTCATGGAAAGGTGTGACCGTGGTCACAAGGGTTTTCAGGATGAACAAGAGACGAGAATGTTGACTCCATGATCAGAAGGCTTGATTTATTATTTTATAATATATGTTACATTAAGACTATACTAAAAAGAAATAGAAAGGAAAAGGTTTCTTCAGAAGCTAGCTAAGCTAAGAATAGAAAAGAATGAATAACAAAGATCTGTGTCTCAGACAGAGAGCAAGAGCCAGCTCTGCCATGAGTGGTCAGGAAATCCAAACACCCACAGGAGACCAATCACGGGCCTACCTGTTGCATTCCACAGCAGCAGATAACCATTGTTTACTTTTGGTTGCTGAAACTGCAGCTTCTCACAAGGAAAAATCCTAAGAAAGGATTTTTCATGAAAGATGTCTGCGACAGAAAGGGACAGAGAAGACCAGGATAAATGAGATCTCCTCTACCAAGTGTGCTGTGGGACTGGTAGAAGCTGTCCCCATTCAGCTGCTAATTTACAGTGAAACCTCCACACACTTGAGATGGGCCACCCTCTTCCATGGCTGGGCATAGACAACGGATGAGTAGGATGCCTTCCAGGAACCTCACAGGGAGCCTGGAGCAGGTGCTCCCTGCTTCAGCCATGCTTCCCAGGACACAGGGTGCAGCCCCACAAGGGAGTCCTCCCTGGCACAGGCCTGACCTGGGAAGGGAGGTCACTCCACAACTCATTAACACACCCCCGGTAAATCTTTCATGCCTTTGTTACAGCTACCGGGTGCTAATGTTTCCACTTCACTGCACAGATGTTCTGAGATGGAGGCTGGGAAAACAAAAAAATATCTTGGACTGTCACTGTATTTTAATTGCTGATAACTTGCAGATACAAGCCAGACTCCAGGAAAAAAAATGAAACACCCATAGGACACCTGGGATTAAATGACACTTTAGGTCACATATCAAATACTTGTATACTTGTCTTGTTCCAACATATAAGGTGACATTTTGAAGTTCTCTGTCATTACAAGGGTGATCCTTTGCAAAAGAAGTGTCAGAATATAACTCTTTGTGCTGTATTTGTAAGGGATATTAGACAGAGGTCATCACTGGGGAGAATTCATACAAAGAGCAACTTTCTCCAAGCATTCAGCACTGCAACAATGACACTCAGCAACATGCAGCTTCAGTCTACCAAATAAAAACCTTGGTCCCTACAAAGACAAGATTTATAATGGGCAGGAAATGGCAGAATCCCAATATTCTATACCTAAATATCCCAATATTTTATACCAATATTCTATAACAGAATCCAAATATTCTATACCTAAACAAATAATCTAATTTTTTGAAGTGTTTGGCAATGCCCACAGTTTTCAAAGACTAACAGATATGCACAGAGAAGCCAGGGAAACCAGGTACAAGAGTCTCTGGAAACTTCAGAATACTACACATTTTTTGCCCAAAGTAAAACACACCACAGACAGGTCAGCAGGTAATGCGATAATGATAAAACCTGGGCAATGTGTTTTAGTACTGTACAGGCAGAATCTCTGACTTGTAATCCACTGAGAAATGATGAAGCACTAGCAAAAGAAGAAAAAATAATATATACAAAACCACAGCTTGTATCTCAATGTGAGCTGCTGAATCTGCCTTTCCATGAGAGCACTAGCAAAAGGGAAAACTAAAAATACTTACTTAGCAGCAGCTCTTCTTGTTTTCTTTTTCGGTACTCCTATACTAATTGGTTCCCCTTCTTCCTTTTCTTCTTCCTCCTCCTCCTCCTCCTCCTCCATAGCAACATCATTCACCTCTTCAGCGACTATTTGTTTTTCTGCTATGGTACCACTAATTTTCCTTCTGAGATCCTGAGATGGAGCCACTAAGGAATCTGCTGGGTAGTACTCATTTCTGTGTTTAAAAAAAAAGAAGGAAGGAATTAGAAGCATAACATTTCTCAAGGTTTTAGGGCAACAACATCAACTAAAAACCTCACCATTCTTACTGTAACATCTTATTATGTCCATCATACTGTCTGATATGTGCACACATATGCAAGCACACCATTGCTTTCCCTCCAGGGGCAGAAATTTGAATCAGCCTCTAACAAAATCAGTATTTTCCCCATCCTGGGGGAAAACACTTTGGTATTCTGTGATTCCAAACTAAAGTGTGTTTTCATTAAAGAGGAACTTCATTTCCACTGAAATCACTCTGTAACTGAGTAACGAGAGTGACAATGTCAAGTCAATGAATGAGTAGCAGAGACCTACTACTGTAAGTTTCATTTCAGCCTGCTTCATTTCTAACAGAATCCACACTTCAATTAAAAGGTTACCTCTACTGGAAACAGACATGTCATCAGCCATGCATTCAAGAAATAAAGTCTCTAATGGGATAGCCACTCTTAAAGCTCAGCAATACATTGAAAGCAATGTGTTGACTCAACTGAAAAATAAATCTTACTTACCGAATGAATCTCAAAAGAAGTGGGGAAAGTTCCCTCGACCGTGGCTCCACTCTGTCCGGAAACTTATCCAGTGCTTTCCAAAGTAGGAACCTGTAATTTGTGTGGTCCAGCCGTTCACTGCAATCTGTTCTACTCCTCAGCTGCTCCAGAAAGACAGTCCCCACCTCTCCTTCTGGCATCTTCTCACTTTCTGTTTCAGCAATGCTCTCCTCCTGTTCATCTAATTCATCTTGCAGCTCCATTTCTACAGAAGAGATAAGAAAATCTTTTCAGGTTACTTCATAATCACCAATAGCAAGGAATCCATCCCCCATTACAAAAGTAATACATTTGGTGACATGCTCCTGTTTAGACACAACTGTATTTAACACTGACCTGAAAGACACACATTGCTTAGAAAGTGTTCTAGGATGCCTTGCAACCCTGGCACTTCTCAACTGGGCTCAGTTCCCCTGAGTAACAGAGAAGTTCACAAATGGCTGCACACTTGTGACTCTGTATTGAAATATTAGATTGCATATGCCCATAGGTAAACCTCAAGAGCACACACTGTGTGCAGAAATTCCACGGAGCAGGAAGATGGTCTGCACCATTACACAGGTTTTGTCACTGCTCCTGATCAGTCTGAGCAGTGCCAGCCTTAAGCAGAGATGAAACTGCTGCAGGGTTTCCAACAACCTGCAACTCCCTCCTGTAATGCAGGTGGCCTTTTCCAGCTACTGTTTGGTGTTTAGGACAGGAGACACAGCTTCCTCACAAGCCTCTCTACTCCTGCCCTGGACATGACAGAAGTACTGGTTCTGAATTCCCCCATCATACATAAATTTGGGGAACTTGAAAAACAGGCATATAATTCACCATTTACCTGGGTTGCTATGATAACCATGCTTAGGATAGGTGACTTACCAGCATAGCTAGCAGCCCTCTCCAAATGTTCATACAGGACCTTCCAGAACTGTTTATTCTCCATTTCCTTTGCATGAGAACTAACAAAGCAGAATACAGCATGAAATTAGAAGGAAGATAAGAAAAGGCAAGCGTCACTCAGCTAGTTATCAACTACCACAATCAAAGGCTTTGATCACTGCTTTAATGTGGCTGTCCAGAGACAGGACATCTGCACAATGCAGCTGTAGCACTTCCTTGCCTTTTCTCATGGATCCCAAATGTCAACTGTTATTAAAATAATCTGGTTGTATCCCATGACTTCAAATGAACTCAAAATTGAGTAAAAATATTCTCAAGCTTTCTACTGACTTCTGTACAGCAAATCATATAGAATCAAAGGAAGAATTACCATGGACATATCTTTTGAAGAGCTGGTTTAATTTTTTTCTTTAATTAATTCACTGGTTTGAAGAGGAAAATCCCATCCTTTTTAATCATACAACAAAGGGAGGAAAAAAGAAGATGAAGTCATGCTGAAAGAAGTCACTTATTTTTTCACCATGCTAAGACTTCCCTACTCTTTAGTACGATTTAGAGGTTTTCCAGTAAGGACAGAAAAGTTAGCAGATGAGGAAACAGAGAGATTTCTTGTTCCTTTAAACATTTGTGAAACATAAATCAAATCCTGCTACCTCTGACTAAAAACTCTTGTTGAAACTCTGATGTTATTTGACTGTATTTGTTGCAAGTTCCCTTTGAAGTAAAAAAATCAGGAAGTAAACTGAAGAGTCTACACAGGCTGAGATTTGAGAGATCAAATTAATTTCAGAAGATCTCACATGAAGGTTCTCTTGCACAAATCTCTCCAAACTGGACATTTTTTACCTCAGCTTCAGTTCACAGAAGAATGAAAGGAATGTCCTGTGACACAACTACAGACTGCAGCATCCAACTGCATATACTCACGTTATAAGTTCAGTTACAGGATCCCAGAGAGGGCTGAAGTTAATATAAAGCATTCCTAGTAAATACCGAAGAGGCACCTAGAACGACACACAACACCATCTTGTGAGATGCAGAAACACTAGTTAAAGACCAACCAAGCTCCTCTAACCTTTCTTTCTCTCAAAGGGGAAACTTTGGTCTAAGATGTTTTCAGGACTGCTACAAGAGATGAAGGATGTCACATACATAATAATTTCTTCATGTGGAATATCTAGAACCCATTTATTTCTTCATAGCTTCATGTGGAAATCTAGAACCCATTTACTGTAAGCTACACTGAGATCTCATAACTATACCAAAATAATATGAATATGGAAAAACCAGTTCAGGACAGATGATCTGGACTGTCTCTCTCACCAACTTCAGTGCTGCCACAGCAAAATGAGGGACCTCAGACAGATGAAAGTTTGCCCAGAGGAGTACTCACTGCACTAGGCCTAATGGCATGATCTCCTCACTGAGCTACATGGAGGAGTGACCTACAATCCTTCCTCATGGATGTGAGGGCCCCTTTAGCTCAGCAGCAGAGGACATTCAACAATTAGAGGCATAAAAAAATTCCTGCTGAAGCAAGATCCAGAAGTGAGGTCACCAATAGCCAGTGAGAGTCCTACCAATGTTCAACCACACTGAGGACATGGCAAGGTCATGAGTTTAAATTTGCTCACATCTCATTTCTCCCTGGAATCATTTGCCTTCCTTTCCATGACTTCAAACGCAGATTAATCTGACTGTGGGCCATTTATCTGGATACCACTGTTTTACTACTTAACACAGTACTCCTGAGGACAATGGGATCTGGGATCCCTACTAACAAGTAAGTTTTCTAAAACATAATCTGAGAGTTAATTGACTTTTTTGATGCACTCTCATTAAACACTCTGCAATCCATGTGATGAAATAAGAACATTCTCTTGGAATAAAGGAATGTGACAACTGCTTTTTGACAATAAATCCTTACCTCCTGCAAAGATCCACTTGGTATTGCAGGCTGCACTATGTCACATCTTAGTTTCCTCAAATGGAGAAGTTTTTCTCTGTAATCATTCACTGTTGCTGGCACAAGTTCTGCTTGGAGCAATATGGAAAATAATGGCTGGAATTCCCCTGTGCCATCACCCTGAACAAACAAGTGACATGAATTCTATTAGAGTACCTTTATCTCATTGAAAAGTACTTCAAAAAAACTATACAGACTCACAGCCATTCTGGACAAAAGAACAAAGTCAAAGGACTTGCTCTGGTTTCCACCATTTAGGAACACATCTGAGAACACCAGGAGGTGGGGGACTAAGAAATAAGACTGGAATGTGAAAGGACAAAAGCAGAGGACCACCTCTACCAGATACATTTTGTTTCTGCTAAGTGAACAACACTTCACACAAAACACAGATAGCTTTGAAATGTTAAATGAAAAGCTTTAGCCCTACCTCAATCTGTGCAGAAGGTGGATTATCAAAATGGTTTAGAATTCGAACCGTCAACAGCCGGACCTATTCCAAGGAGAAGCATATGTCAGGCAATATGAATTGACAAATACACACCTCCAGAGAGATTAATGTCTGGTACAGCACACTGATTTCACTAGGTTCACCTTGGTGCTGAGAAACAGATGAATTCCTGAAGTCTAGAAAGCAATTAGAAGTGAATGCATTATGCTCCTGCCCTGATTTAGCTCTAGGGAAGAGGCAAGGCTGACAGGGCTAACAGTTAACCTCTGTTAACTCATGCCCCATTGACACAGGTCTCAGCAGACACTATGGAAGTAATGGCTTTACAGTCTCATCATGCCTCTCCTTCCAGACTTTATCATTTAACTAAGTTTACTTATGTTTGATTGTTAAAATACAAATTACTTTGCATGTGCTCAAAACAGCAGATTACCTTGGAAACACCAGTGGAAATATTAGGATGCAACTTCTCAAACAAGTCCATTAGGTTCCTTTGGGAAAGGGGCTCCTGGCAGCCACATAATGCCAGCCTCGTGTAATAGAGATCAGCCAACAGCAATGCAGAGGGGTCTGAAGGGAAAGTGCTAAAACAACAGAAGATTTTATTAGCATACAGAAAGCACTGCAACAACACTGGTATTAAAAAACAAGGCAGTAGGGATAACTACAACATTAAGGGAAAATTCCATGATTTCAGACTCTGCTTGCAGCAGCAGGCCAGTGAAATTAGACTTCACCAGCACAATGACTTGTAGCTGCAAAACCCATGACAGCCCAAGAGGCATGAGATCCCTCCTTTGTGTCAATCAGGCTTGTCAAGCTGAGGCTTGCATGCTGGACACACAGCTGCAGAAAATAAATCTGCATAGGTCACACCAGGGCTTCTGGTACTGCCCAGGTGCTCAGTCAGTGATCAACTTCAACAGAAGAGAAATAATCTAGGTTTAGGTGAGACCCCAGGAATCCTGTCTGCTCACAGAGAAACCTCCTTCTGCTCCCTTACATCCCTTGCTCCAAGCAGGTTTCACATCCCCTGCACAGAGCTGACAGGAAAACATTAGACTAAAGCTCATTGCCAATAATTCCTGTCTGATCTGGGCAAGTTGTTTTATGTCCATCATGCCCCAGACATGAGCACCATAACTTCCTAAATGAACAGGATGTTTTGAAGCTCAAGCCACTAAAGACTTGCAGATGCCAGAGAGAGCATTCAGCTCTCTCCCTGTCCCTCCAGCCAGAGAGTTTTCTGTGCTAATTATAAGTTAAATAGAGTGAAAATAAATAAAATGGAGTACACAAAATCTCCTCCCATTGTGGAGCAAGCACAAACATGGGTATGCAAGGGCATGGTGGAATCCCAACACCAGGAGCAAACTCAGGCTTTTGACACAGCTCAGAAAGTGCTGTTCCTGTCTCTTTTGTCATTATAATGTAACACAGAATTACTAGGTGCAGCATTCCAAAGCAAAACCAGAACCAGGGTAGCACTCCAACATAAAACTAGAACCAACTTACTTGACACACTACCCTGCAGCTAAGAAAGCATCAGTTTGCAGAGAAAATGTCATTGAACAGGAACTACATCTACCTAGCTCTCCAAAGAAAGAGCCTACAACTTTGCTCCATTACATAACCACAATACTGAAGCAATGCACCAGCAATGCACCAGCATAACAGAATGGACAGCACACAAAGAAGCATTTAACCAGCTCTTATGTAAAGGCAAAGGCAAATTTTTGCCCTTCCAAGGAAAACCATGAAGCACCACAGAACAGGCAGAGTTTACTTACGTCACCAAGCTCTTGACACGCTCCACAGGTAACAAATGGAGTACTTCAGCAGATTCCACCAAACTAAGGAGAGTACTTACAGCTTGGCAGGCCACAAACAGGTTTCCTGGAGCAGAGAAAGAACAAGAACATCTTGTAAATTTACTCAGCTCTCAGTGACTTGTGCTTGTATGGTGCATTCCCATCCTGGTACGGCTGGAGTCAGAGAAATAAGGTAGCATATGGAGCCCAGAACTGGCATGTGTATTTTCTAACCATAACACACAACCATAACACATAAAAGAAGTGCTTCCCTGGCTATCAAAGTAAGTGCCTCCTGCAGCAAGCCAGCACTGAAAACTGTGACAGCTCCCAGTTTGCATGTTTCCATCACACCCACATGTGCAGAAAGCAGGGATCTGGAGCTAAGCACTGTGGCAGGAGTCACAGACAGCACTCTGCTCAAAAGGAAGAAATGCTGCCAAATTGATGTGAATGCAGCAAAAACAAAGCAAAAATACATACTGATGCCACCACTACACAGGTGCCTATAAAACTGGAACTTTGGCAATGCACTACTGTGTAAGATCTTTAAAGCTGTCCCATGTACCTAAAGACTGAGTATATATTAATGAATGGCAGGTGGATTTGCTGAATTCTGTCTCCTTTCTAAACCTCTCAGACTCCTTTCGAGATGGAGGGTTTCCCAGAAGCACAAGATAGCCAATGCCCTGCCAGGCAAGAAAGGGCAATTCCTTTCCCATCACACTTCTAAATTAGCAAATATGTTGCTTTAAAAAAAAAAAAAAAAAAAAAAAAAAGAGAAAAAGAGTAATTCCCCTCCTTCATCTCTTTCCAGGTTAAAGAAATATTGTTCCTAAACCAGGCAAATTAAAGAAAGTTTTTAAAAGATTTAGCTCTCTTACATGCTGCCAATGGAAAAGAAAGGGAAGTGAGCATTCATATCCTATTTATTCCTCTGCAAACATTCCTCTATTCTAAGTTGCATAATTCCCCAGGTATGTGATTTCCCAGATCCTGCTAACCATTAACCTCCACAAGGAGCTCCTCAAAGAGAGAAGAAACATCAAGTAATGACAGGAGGAAACTTTCTGCATCTATCTGCATAGTGTAAGGACAGTTCCCAAGGTGCAATCTGCATGCCCTTTGGTAGCAGTAGGCCCATGCTGGACAAAGATAGCAGCTTCCACCTCACTACAGACACTCCTGTGTGATCAATAAGGGAAGCACTTCCATACTGGCCCTGAAGAGCTGCCAGAGATACCTTGCTGTTGCTCTGACCCAGTTTTCAAGCCCGTTTCCTTGCACTCCACAGCAACCAGAACACCAGAAATACCCAGTTCTGAAACTTGCACTTTGCCTCAGGGCTAAGAGGGCAGGAAGGTCAAATAGAGCACAGGGAGCCTTGCAGCGGCAGTGAGAGAAGACTGGAGTCCTAGTAGAAGGTGAAGGAATTGCAGGAATCATGGAGGTGGAAAGAATGCCAGGGGATGAGAAAAGTATCCAGGAACTCTAGTTTGGGGGAAGGGTGAAGAAAACCAAGCAAATAAGTGTAATATGGGACAATAGGAGGCATGAGTACAGGACTGAGGATGCATTTACTTTCTTTTCCCTTATCAACAAAGGAAGAAATAGCAATGTGCCTCTGGCATGCACACAGAGCCTGAGCAGTGCTGCTACTACTGCCAGCAAAGATGAGACCCAAGAAAAGAAATTCTAGATACTCCTTTTTTAGGCTAAGTACATTACCAATAAAACAATCATGACAGCATGAAAAACCTGCAAATATGATAAAAGAAAGACCTAAATGCTTGACAAAGCTTCTTTAAAGAAGAAAAAGCAATAGAGCTGATTGGTGGATACATTTAGGAATAGTAACAAAGGTATTATAAATGGAAAATGACAGACAGCTCTTACAAACAAAGGAACAATGAATACTCAACGTGAAGCATTCAGAAAGTTGTTTTTAGCTTGTCACAAGGTCAAATACTTTCTAGATCTCTGAGTAACTGCCCTGCTCTATGCAGGCTCAGTTAATTTTTTTTTTTCTGGCGAGAGAGGGAAGACAACCAGTAACCAACTCTTCCTGGAGAAAAGATGCAGCATTTAGAATTGGTGGTGCCTCTTGGGTCAGAGATGGTGTAGTGGTTTTGGCTGGGATAGAGGCAATTTTCTTCATAGCAGCTAGTATGTAGCTCTGTTTTGGATTTGTGCTGGAAACTGTTGATAACAGAAGGATGTTTCTGTTACCAAAGAATAGCACTCACACAAGGGCTTTCCTGCTCCTTTCCTGCTCCTCACCCCACTCCACCAGTGGGGAGGCTGGAGGTACACAAGGCATTGGGAGGGGTGTTGTCATTTAACTCCAGCCAGCCACCAAAGCCCCTACAGCCACTTGCCCACTCCCCCACCAGCAGCATCAGGGAGAGAATCAGAAGGGTAAAAGCCAGAAAACTTGTGGGTTGAGATAAAGCAAAAAAGCCATGAACACAAGCAAACCAGAACAAGAACCTGCTTCCCATGGGGAGGCAGGTGTTCATCCATCTCCAGGAGAGCAGGGCCCCATCACATGTAGGGATGACTTGGGAAGACAAATGCCATCACTTCAAACATCCCCTCCCTTCCTCCTCCTTCCCCACAATTTATATACTGAGCATGAAGTGATAAGGTCTGGAATATCCCCCTTTGGTCAGCTGTTCTGACTGTGCCTCCTCCCAGCCTGCCATGTACCCTTAGCCTCCTTGGCAGCACGGCACCATGAAAAGCAGAAAAGGCCTTGGCAGCAGCAGTAGGCTCAGTAGTAACGAAAACACCTCTGTATCATCAACCCTGTATTCAGCACAAATCCAGAACACAGCCCCATACCAGCCACTGTGATGAAAACTAACTCCACCAGTGGAACACAGCTGGGACAGCTGACCCCACTGATCAAAGAGATATCCCCTATCATACAGCACCATGCTCAGCATTTAAAACAGGGGCAAGAAGAAGGCATGCCATTTGTCTTCCCATGTAACTGTTATGAGTGATGGAGCCCTGCTTTCCTGGGATAGCTGAACACGTGCCTGCCTTTGGGAAATGGTGAATGAATTTCTTATTCTGCTTCACTTGCATGCATGGCTTTTGCTTTATCTGTTAAACTATCTGTATCTCAACCCTTGAGTTTTCTCCCTTTTTACCGTTCTGATGCTCTCCCCTCATCCCTGCTGAGTAAGCAAGCAGCTGTGTGAGGCTTAGTTGCTGGCTGAGGTTAAAATACAACACTTCTTTCTGGTACCCAACATGTGGCTTGCAAGGTTAGAAGAAACAGCAGTGTGCCTCTGGCACACACAGAGCCTGAGCAGTGCAAGGTTGCAATGTGCAGGCTGAACCCTGATTGAAAGCTGTTATTGCTGTTTAGCTATTAATATTAATTGGCAAGCTTCTGTGCCTGCCATAAGGCTTGCTTGTCTTACTGTATTTTATCAGCCACTGATCATTAGTGACTGCTTTTTGCTTTCACAGCTGTAGTGCTGTACTGCTTAGCATCCTTCTCTGCTGTACCTGGGAACATTTTGGTAACAGCCATGGCAATGCACCCAGGTGGGCAGGTGGCCAGGGCAGTGCTGCTCTTTTTGTCCTGCTGTACCAGCCAGGCTGGAACTCCACTGTGAACTTGAGTCAATCAGATTGTGACCTATGGACAAGTCCACACAGGAGCAGGATATCCCAAAGCATCTATGGCTGTGGTTAAGTCCATGACAGAGTAGATACATCTCAAAGCAACTATGGCTTTAGTTATGTCTATGCTGTAGCAGGTGTACCTCTGAAGGAATTGTGACCCAAGGGTAAATCCAGGCTGGAGAAAGTACACCTGAAGCATCTGTGCCTGTGGGTAAGTACATGCTGCAGCAGGTACACTGTGAGTCCTCCCCAGGTATGCATGAGGTCATGCTGGAGCACCTCAAAGTGTGTGGCCACAGACAAGTTCATGACAGCAGGTACATTCCTGAGGGAGAGCAGCCATGGGTAAGGCCACATTTGGAGCAGGTACATCTCTGAAGGCACTGTGGCCCATGGATAAGGCTACCTTGGAACGGATGCACCCCAAAACACCTGTGGTGATGGGGAAGCCTACACCACAGCAGGTAAACCCCAGGAGAAACTGGGACTTGTATGTAAGACTCCACTTGGAGCAGGTACTCCCCTCACAAGACTGTGGGTAAATTCAAACCCAAGCAGGGGCAAGGAGAAGAGTTCATTGCAATGTTAAGCCCTGTGGCCTGGCCCAAAGGGACTGGGGTGGAGATTATAACAGATACAACTTTAAATGGTTGTAACCCATTTCATTTGTATGTGGTAGGTTTAAGGCACATGTTGTAGGAACTACTATAGCAGGAACCACCCAAACCAATGGAGGACAAGCTTTACAAGAAGCAGTGTAAGTGCAGCAGTGAATTAACATGAGCTGACTCTGGTGGCAAACAATTCCACACAAGACACCAACTCTCCTGTCCTGAGTGACCACCATAACAGATGGAACCCAGATTTGTGGATAAAATGAACTCAGCAGATAATTCTGTGAACATTTTACAGGGGTGGTCCACAGACTAAGGGAATGATATATCAAAGGATGGGAGGGGAAGAGGTGGATAATGAGGCTGCATTGGATAGTGTGATACCTGAGTATGACATAAATGGCATTGAATAACAGGCAGGGAATGTGCTGGTTTTGGCTGGGATAGAGCTGAGTTTCTGCATAGCAGCTGGTATGAGGCTCTGGCTTGGATCTGTGCTGAAAATAGTGTTGACAACACAGGAATGTTTTTGTTATCAGTGTGCAGCACTCACAAAAGCATCAAGGCCTTTTCTGCTTTTCCCACCAGCCCACTAGTGAGTGGGCTGGGAGTGCACAAGGAGCTGGGAAGGAACACATCCAGGACAGCTGACCCCAACTGACCAAAAGGATATTTGAAAACATATGGTCATGCTCAGCAGATAAAGTGGGAATGTTCAGAGTGATGGTGTTTGTCTTCCCAAGTCACTATTATGCATGGCATAATGCTGCTTTCCTGGAAGTTTCTTGCCCACCCATGGGAAGTGGTAAATGAATTTCTTGTTTTGCTTTGCTTCTGTGTACAGCTTTTGCTTTACCTATTAAGCTGCCTTCATCTCAGTCCACAAACTTTCCCACTTTTACTACTCTGATTCTCTGCCCCATCCCACTGGGCAAGTATGAGCAGGTGAGCAGCTGGGTGGGGCTTAGTTGCCAGCTGGGGTTAAACCACAAGGGTCTTCTTTGGCACCCAACACAGAGCTCAAAGGGTTTGAGACAATGATATTTAATTGGAGTTTATAGCTGTCATTGATGAGTAGCTATTCACTGACAGATGCTAACACCCTAAACTTTGCACTATAGGTTTGAATTGGAGCTTATGAGTCAGTCTCTTCTTTTCAGCCTGGATTTGATTTAGATAGGTTTCCTTCCTCTTTTTTTTCCTCACTTTCTTCTTTTTCTTCCCAATCACCTCTGTCTTCCACTATGCAGGACATCTGTCACCCCATCATTATTAGGAACAGCAAATGTTCCTCTGTTTTCCTGGAGGTAGTTTCCTCCCAAGCTTTGCTCTTCTAGTTTAAGTCAAGCTGGTAATTTTGGATACAATGCTACCACTATTCATTTTCATGCTTTGTAAGATCAGAAAAACTGCTTTTATTTTTTTATATATCAACAAAAAGCAAATAAACAGGAAGTAACTGTAACTGACCTTTGCAGAGGCTTCCTTTGTCAATGGCTGTGAAGAGAGAGTCTATAAAATTCGTCACATGAGGCAGAATGTGGTCTTTGTTCATTGGTCTGTTCAAAATAAATCGGAAGACTTTTATTTCTGTTACACTGACACCTACGTATAAAATTTTCAATCCTGTTTATCTTTATTAAATTACAGGTAGCTCATTCCAAGTTTGAAACCAGCAGCAAAATGTTTTTGCTATTTCTGACTCACAATTTAAGCTGTAGCACTCACTGCATCTTCTTTCTAACTAGTCCTTCAATAATTACTGAAAAAATACTGTTGAGAGAGGATAGTGCTTAAAACACACAAACTGAAATGTGTCAAGAACATCTCTATACACTAAAGCACCATATTTAGTGAGTAGGCAATCAAGAAGCTGATATTCTATTCCAGTCTTTACTGTTGACTCATGGTATTTCCATACAGCACTTGTTTTTGTCTTCTAACCCCAGTTTCCTGAGCCTAGCACTAGCACTTATAGTCCTTTCCTTAGTAAAGTGATTTCTTACAGAAAGAGAGCAAATAGGCAGTAAGAAAGTAGACAGTACTACAGAAATACATGACAACAGTACCTTAGAATATCCCTTACCTAATATGTGGTAGTACAACCAAGGCAACCCAAGACTGTGAAAGGTCAGTGATGTCTTCCTCCTTCGGTAAATGCATTAAAGACAGTACATGATCCAACACTGATACTCCTGTGTTTTCTCCTTGTCTTTTACTTGTTTGTTGCCTTGTATTAGAGCTAAAAATAAACCCAAATTTTTTAATAATTCACCACTGTATATCAGAGATTTTTTTTTGCTCCTATGATATTCAAAATTACGTTGTCTACTTCTAGCAAAAAGGACTTGCATAACACAGATTTTTTTCTTCTTAGTACCTTCTACTGCACAAAACATCATCTAGTCATGCTGAAGAGCATAAAACATGGCCCCCAAGAAATATCAGCTCTTTATTTCAAGGTCAAATAATATTTCTAGAAAGACACTGGTTCTCAGTTGGACACCCTCACAACTGGGACATATAGACTCTAGGAACACCTGGGAGTCACCTCTATAACTGTTGTTAATATACCATGATAACATTGACACAGATGAATGACAGAAAACGAACAGTGAGGTAAAAGTTTTGGGACTTAAATGGAATCACAAGGTGAGCCCAAACCAACAAGCCTATTTGCAGGCAGAAAGGGCTGACACCATACTGGAACAGATGAACTGGAGTCCTTCACACTCATGCACAGCAATCTTTCCATTCCACCCAGTGTTTGCAACATCACAGTCAGAAGGCTGCATAGGCTTCACTCGTCAAGAAATACAGAAGCTCATAAAAAGGCAACAATAAGAATTATTAGAGGCATAAGAAAATACGTTTATGAAATAAACCTCAAGGAATTAGGATTGTTGGTCCAGAGAAAGAAGATCTTAGACATGTTTGATGATGAAAGCCTGCTATTTGTAAAAGCTTGATGCAAAGAGTAAGAAATATTCTGCTCTTTATGTTTCCAGCAGATAAGATAAGCAGCAAGGGATTTAAACTGCTGTAAAGAAGGTTTAAGTTATACACTGAGGACTGGGGGAAAAACCCCTAACAACCCAAGAAAAAAAAAAAAACAAAAGCCAAAAAGCCCAAATAAATAAAACACAACCTGTGTAAGTGTAAAGATACCAAAGTACTGGCCCAGACTGCCAGAGGCAGCTCAGAAATCTCCAGAATTGGAGTATTTAAAAACTAGGTAGGAGACAGGGTATGCAACTCTTGAGATGTCTCCTGACTGTAATTTACACCACTGACATTGCAAGAGCACAAAAAGCCAATCCAAGCAGGACCAAGGTCCTTGCAGCTCTGTACTCCAAATCACTGAAAAAATAGAGATCCAGAAACAAAAAAAAACAAGGGAAGAAAACCAAATTTAATCATTTTGACTCAACCTTCTGTTCCTGAAACCTCAGTGCTTCCACTACTATTAAATAAAAAGAGGAAAAAACCACACAGAGTAGATTGCTTAAAGGAAAAACCAGACCTTACATAAAAGGCAATACAAAGTCAAAAGTTTTGAATTAGCTGAGTTAGAATTACTAGAAAAATCACTATCATTAGATTAGCAATGGTCATTCTGTGCTTCAGTGGTTACCCCTAATTTTCTGAAGAGGCTCCAGGGAAAGCAACCACTTCATTGCAACCAAGCTAGGTTTGCAACTAAAAGCAGTCAAGCTGTGCCAGCACAGTGCTGCTTCTGGATTAATTACATGTCCTTTGATATCCAGCTGGGCTCTATGGCAAGACTATTGTACTGCTGCCAAGAAAGCTCCTGGACAAGACACATGCATACAGGGAAAAAAGCTGGGGCACAGGCAGGAGGTTAGCAATTATGAAAAGCTGAATTGCTGCACTCACTACAAAGGTTAACTGCCAAGGGATGCAGTTTGCATCATGGTGTAACAGATCCCCATCATATGTGCACCACAACACTGTTTGTATCAGTGACCACCTTTCCAAAGCAGCATCTCTTCTCATATGATTTCAAAAAGCCAAGTGATGTCATACTATATCACTTGGTTTGCAAATCTGCCAGCAGTGTGCCATTTTATGCAACTCCAGCAAATACTGGAGGGCAACTTTTATGTGCTCTGCACTGCCCTCAGGCCTAGAGCCACACAGACACATCTAGTGTCAGCTGAACTTGACAAGTCTCACCTGACAGATGCCTCACTGAAAACAAGAGGGTACTTTTCAAATGCCATTGAACCAATTGTAGGAGGCTCTGCTTTCACCAAAATGAGTTTAGCCAGAATTGCCACGGCCTCATCCTTTGTGATTGCATCTGTGCCAGAGAAGCAATGTTCAATGTATTCTAGAAAGCATGGGAGAAAATGCTGAAGAGACAAAAAAAAAAAGGGTCAAAGATTGGAAAGTCTTTTAACCATCATCAAATCCACAAAAAAACCCTTGACACAAACCACAGGGAAATCCAAATGCTCACAAATAAGCCAGCAAAGCATTGGACTTAGTTCTGGTGCCCCTAGACACCAGCAGGGACTGTAATTTAATGCAAAAACTCACTTTGCACCAAATCCAGTCTTATCAGGACACTCCAGATCCTTGACTTGGCTTTCACCTCCCATTTCATTTAATTAATTTGATTCCTCCCAGATCACCACTTATACAGCTTATTTTTCATTTCCACTTAATTTCTCCAGAACTCATTCTCTTCCTCCCACCCATAACACACTCACCCTCTTAACAAGCTTCTTTTTGTGAACAGGTATCTATCACCTTCTCCAACTCTGAGAACCCTTAACAACTTGAACACAATAGCACAAGTAACCTCTTTCCTTCTTATCAGATCATAACAGAAGTTTAAATAAACATCATGTCAATACACAACAATCCTTCAGCATTCAAGGCAGGTAAGTATACTGTGGAATCTCCAGTTCCCTTTAGCAACAAAAATAAACATAATGCACAATCACTTCCACCTACCCTCTCAAATTGCTTCATTGTGAACATTGCTTCAGAGAAGTCCAAAAGAAAATGCCGTTCAAATCTACTTGCAAATACCTGAAAGATGCAAGTGAAAGGTTGCAGAAAGAGAGACATTTCATAGTGAGCTCTTCACTACCCATGGGACATGTTTTTTGGTATACAAATCAAGCATTCTTTGAACTCTTGAGATACTCTGCCTGGCCCTCTTGCTAATTCCAGCACACAGAGCAGCATTGTTTCCAAGAGACAATTTAGGTACAGAAATGTACAGTCCTTTTTAACAAACCCTACTGACACAACCCTTTTTGACAAACACTACTCAATCCTACTGTCTCTGTGCAAAGCCAACTGAGCTATCTCTTCAGTGCGATATGGAAAACAGAAGTTGAAAGTTCTAGAACTGCAGCACAGACACACTAAGTGTTAGGAAAAAGCTTAGGCCCAAAACATATTTCAACTCGGCATTTTTTCATAGCAGGTTGCAGAAAGCTCACTACCTCATGGGCAGAGCAAACCTCTGTGCTTTTGAATGATCCAAAATAGGAACAGTCCTTTGAGATACTCAGGATCAGTACTCCTCAATGCCAAGATAAAAGACACACCCAGATCTCTCTTTCCCAGACCCTTCAGAACACAAGGACAGCTTTAAGCCTCCTTCCAGTTTAACAGAAGCCCATACAAATATCCTCAAATGTTTGACGAAGTCTGCTGAGCAAAACTGGCCTCATGCCACAGGCAAAACCAATCTTACTTCAGCACAAGTCAACACTGAAGACCTGATGAAATTTGATCTTCTTTAAACAATTGCAAGTCTTGCTTTCCCATTGTAAATCGCGTGGCATTTTTATTTGAAATATTTTTTCACACACAGTAAAAACTATGGCCCACACTGTTAATTGCAAAAATATAATTTACTGTAACATGAAAACTAAGGAATCAGACTCCATAGTATAATCTCCTGTTGATCTTTGCAACACTACATTTGATAGGAATGTATGCAGATAATAATGTCAATGCTCCAGGAGCAAAGGTAGTACTGAAATATGCTTATCCCTGTACTTTCTAAATCAAAACTGCACTTGTGTGAACCTTGTCCACAAGGCTAAGGCATGCTCATTAAATGCTTGGAAACTTAATGAATTTTTTTTTTCCGCTAAGTTTGACTCAATGATCTGCTTTATCAGATGATTATCATTTATCATCACAGGCAGGATGCATTCCTTCACTGTTGTCCTTCCTTTCTCTACAGAGGCTGTAGGTGTTTGAATTAGAGCCTGGATTTCATTGCAATGATGTCTGCCATGGTGGCACTGCTATACTGACAGACTGTGCAAGACTCTCAGGTAATCCCAACACCTCATCAGACTTCATTTAAGGCATTGGGCAGGTTCTTCATTATCTGTGCAAAAGACTGAAGGGAACATTACAGCATATTTCGTAGCCTGAAATAGAATGTCCAGAAATCACCCTGCTCTAGGGAATTTGAAGACTGGGATTTCTGGTATAAGCAGCAATCCTTGTTACCTTCTGGATAGCTTCCTTGGTCAAAGAATCTGGCAACAAAACATTTTCTGCCAGCAAGAATGCAGAAATGGCATTCAGCAGCATCTTGCAGCAAGATGATGAGAGATATGGTGTCTGTAACATTTTCATTAAAACCTGAAATGAAAAGAGAGAACTCATATTTGTCCATGAAGATAATGATTATCTGGTCTGAATGGCCTGGACAGTCCCTGGATCAGGAGGGCACAGATTTCTAAGCTTCAGCCCACAGAAACAAATCCTACTAGCCCCACTGAAGTCCAAAAGCCCAAAATCTAGCCTAATGGGGTCAAATGTATGTGAATCTGGCAGAACTGCTCTATACCAGTGATATGGGGGGATTTCCTCCACAGTGGCAGGAACAGACACTAGAAGCAGTAGCTCATTTTCCCCATTGCTCATTTAAAGCTGGGCTACACTAGCATTACCATACAGAGGTAAAATCTCACAGGATCAGAGAGGTAGCAATACTCAAAATATGTGAATGTCTCCATTCACTCAAATCCCAAGCCCAGACATGCATCAGAAATGTGTAAAAATGCTTCAGCTGACCACACCTCTTCCATATCCAAACAATACCTCTCTGACACATATAAGTGCCAGTCTGACCCACCTGACAGACATCTTCAGGCAGTGAGATTTTAGATCCATTTGCATGTTCCACTAAGATCAGATAAGCTTGCAGAATCCTTTCCATCTGCTCTGAAGCCACAGAGCTGTTGACCTTCGTTATTTTCTTCTGCAAATCTAGGAGTGACTCCTGTTTAAATAAAATAGGGAACTTAAATGCTTCAGATAAATGAACAGACTCTCTTTCAGTTACTGCTATTTGAAGGACATTCAGAAGAATCAGTATCTCAGCTGCCCAACAAACTATTGCTGGCTCTTTCATACATATTCCACAAATTAAACTGTGCAGAAACACTGTGAAATTTCCCTTAGGTAAAAACACACCCCAGACTCCTTGGACAGAAACACAAGGAACTCCTAAAATAAGGGTCCCCAGAAAGGCTGACACTTGACATACAAAGGAGGAAAGAGAAATATTGGGTTCAACACCCACGATGGGTTGGAAGCACCCAGCTTTCACTGGAATTATCAGAATTTAGGTACTTTTACCTAAATTCTTTTTGCATCATTTTGCTAATGTGGATGCTGAGAGATTACTTATATAATTTACATTCTACATTAGTCTCTTTCTGTCCAGAGAGACAGAAGATATAAACTTCTACCCTTGATCCAACAAATTGAACTCAATTTAGACAGCTATTACAGACTACATGAATACTTCCCTCTGAGCAAGATATCCCCTGTGCATCCATCAGTTTCCAAGGTAAAAGAAAAAGCCTCATTAAAAATAAAAGGAAATGTGTCACAAATTTCCAAGATTTCGTAACAACTGCAGATGATGAGTCAAAGATACAAAGGGTTTGTATCCTCAGAGATACAAAACATTCAGTGATAAACAAATCTGTAGCTAATGACATCAGGTAAAAACTGCTTACCATATTGGGTGAGGCCAGAGAAACAGAATGGGATTTTCTAGGAAACTGGCTAATCACAGGAAAGTAGTCTCAAGAAGGAACCAATAGGAATTATTTACCCATGCTGGAAGGACTACCTTAAAAAAGCTCATGGGAACCATTTCCTGCAGTTTCCTGTTTTATCCCTCTCAGGAGCACAACTGACACAGTCTGTTGTCAGTTGCAAGAGGCTTCAATCCCCCTACCACATGTTTGCAAACTTTTAAATATTGGCCAGGTAAGCAAAACACACTGCCAGGCTGTGTCATTGCTGATTATTCTACATCACCCTGATCCAACACAGCACAGCCCACACCACTCAGCTGTGCTCCTTCAAACTAGAGTGTAACCCCCAAGCAGCAACACAGGAACACCCAGACTGAAAACATTCTGATTTTCACTACTTGGCTGCAAGGCTCAAACTTGGATTTTCAGGTTTAACCTAACTCTTTGCCTTAAAAAGATGCGAAGGGCAAAAAGCTTCCCTTTTACTGTCATAAAGTGGTTTTGAACCACCAATAGTTCAGCAACATAAAACAAGCACTACATTCCAACAAGGGTTTTGCAGTGCATGCAAAGGCAGACTGTACAAACCATCATTGCCCAGCTTCTGGTCCAGTAAAACAGAAACACTTTCCTCAATAAGTGCAGAATTTTTTCTCTGTCACTCATGAATAAAAAAATAACAGTAAGGAGAAAAACAATTAGTGTACCTCCAGGCACTTGAAGACAATGTCAAAATGCTCCTTATGGATATGCACTGCAGCTGATTTGATCATTTGCTTGAAGGCTTCTCCAACAGCTACCCATGGTAGCTCAATTTCTTCTTCAGTCATAGGCCCCAGCTTCGTCAGAATTAACTTCATAGCCTGCACAGGAAAAGAGTATATAGTGTTCTTACCTTAGAAAATAAATCTAGCAATCCTAAAACCAATTAGTGCAAGGTATTGCTAAAATATTCCAGTGATCTCAATTCTTTCTAGAATTGAGAAAAAAATAGGCTATCACCTAAAATCTGAAATGTCTCAGCAAGAAGTGTGATTTCAGCATACAGGAATACTGAAAAGGAACTACTTAAAACAACCTTCCTGTCTCCAAAAATATTCTTAGAAGGCTTTCAGATCCTACCATGTAATTACCAACATGCTTATCACCAAGGAGCCACTGAGGTGAAGGAGAAAACACTTCTGGTTTCAGTGAGCACTGCCTAAGGCCTGTTACAGTAACAGTTAAAGCAGCAATCTTGTCTTTACCGTCTCTGCACAGGAGTGGAACATGTTCCGAACACCCTTGCACATCTCAAACAGCAGCTGTCCTACACCTTCCACCTTTTCAGGGTGCTCTCCCAGGTCACGGAGCATTAAATTGAAGAGTTCATTTTTATCAGAAACCTACAAAACATAAGGAGAAAAAAACCATTATCTTCTATTCAGAGCTGCCAGACGGACAGAGACAATCAAAAGGCTCCACAGCACCATGCTCTCCTAGTTCTGCCTTCCTACAACAGTTCAAACTCATTATTTCTGTGACCACACAAGGAAATTCAAAGAAGAAATTTGATCAGCTATTCAGTCACTACAGCTCCCACAACCCCAGAATGTACACAGGTCTGCTGAGGTCACTGCAGCTGAAATATATGGGTTTCATTCTTCTCATGCACATTTAAACACGTGCATAAATGCACTGTTAAATTGGTCACAGCTGAAACAAAAAAGTCCCTGTCCTGATGAGACAGAGACATGAATCAGTTGAACACAGAATCCAGTTGTCCAAAACTATAACCACACTTGAGAATACTGCAGGGACCTCTGGTCCAATACTGTAAACACCTCAGTTTCCGATCATTTGACTGAAGTTCAGAAATTTCCAAAAACAACCAAGCAAATGAACACGTTTTATTAAGGTCTCTCAACTTAGGACAAAAATGAGGATACTCAAACTTGCTAGCCAGTCTAAGGAATCCTGGCTTTTGTACATTTTGACTAAAGAAAACCCAAATACTAACACTCCCTTTTCCTTACTCCATGAAAGGCTGCTGCCTGATCTTGGCTGATCTGCCCGGGAATGTTACATACAGTGATCTTCAGGAGTGGAAAAACTCACAAGAATTTCAGTTCTACAAAGGCTTTAAGTATTGGTGAAAAAGACAGTAAAAAAATGTGCGCATACAAATTCAAGCCTCCCTTCTGCAGGATAACCTTACTATTTCTAGTCATTTTACATAAACCAACCCCAGGCATTTAGTTTAATGTCTCTAAACAGAGAGTGCTAAGGCCTCTATTTGCCACTACTGACATAGAACGCATGACATTCTCAGTATGACAAAAAAAAAACCCCAAAAAAACAAAATGACAACTCAGGACACACTGCATGCCAGTTCAGGCTTTGATAACCCTTCTCTGGAGAAAACCTAATATTGCACATTGAATCCAAAAACCACCTCAAAATGAAGATAGCATCAAAGTACAAACATCTGACTTACCTTTCTCATTAGAAAGACAAAACTTTCAGCAGCAAAGTTTCTGATGTGGAGTTTGTGGTGAGCCAGCAGGGTGCTGTACAGGCTACAAAGACACAAAACAACCCATTGTCTTAGGGGCAATGCAAGAATTGCCATCAGCTGGTTAAAAAATTGTTTCCAGTTTACATTACCACTTTTTACAAACACTAAGAACCTGTGCTAATACATTTCCTCATCTATATTCCTTTCCACTCTCCCTGCATAAAGAACAGGAGTTTTGCAAAGAAGGTCAAATGACAGTGCCAAGCAAATTAAGCCACAATCAGAAATACCTTTCAAATCTGCAGATCTACACAGATTCAACTGCAGCATCAAGATTTTCAAGATATATATTTAGCAGCAATAAGTGAGACGAAAATTGATTTATATGCCAGATTTGTATTCCAGTTGAGCCAACAGGCTCTCCTGTACACTTAAAAGTTTTGAAAGATTCGGTTTGCAAGGCTGACAAATATTTGCAGTTTTCTGGTATCAGTAACAGTGGCAGATGGCTCATCACAGGTTCACTGCAGAGGGAGTGGTGTCTCAGATTCTCTCAAATTGAGCAGATCATTTTTCAATATGTTCGACAGCTTAGCCTGGGCTGGGGAGGAAATTTGTAACCAGTTTTTTGCTCCATCTGTTCCAAACTGAAATTAGGAGGAAAAATCATGGAACCACTGTCTATGTCAAAAGTAAGAGCCCAGCTACATCAGCAATTTCAAACTGAACAAGTGGTCACACTGGGTCAGGCCACATGCTCAGTCAGTCTACAGCACCTGCCAAAAGCAGATACCTAGGAAAGGTTTAAAAACACAGCAAGCACATAAAAAAATCAGCCTTCAAGCACCTGTAGCTCAGGAACTTCCCAAGCCTAGAAGTCCCTGCATTTGGTAACTCCTTGGAGCTTGGCCAGTTCCTCTGAAAAAAGCTGAGAAAGCATGCTAAAAAATACACTGAAGCATTAAACCATGTATTCATGTGGCATTTACACTTCTACTACAGCATCTAGTAACTGCTGATCAAGACAGACATTAAATAAGGTTTTTACCTGTATATATTGTCTATGTCTTTCACCATCAATCTCCACAAATACTTGTAGAGATAGGAAAGAGAGGTAAAAGCCCATTCTAGCAGCTCTGTATCCTGTGTATCCAATAACTTGGTGATGGCCAGGAAGAAGTCAGGAAAGTGAGGATAGAAGTCAGCCTGAAGATCTCGAGCCAGCTGCACCACTAGACTGTGTTTCAGAAAATACACCAGTGTTAGTGCATTTCAAAAACAAACTAATCAAAACCTAGTCAAACATTGCATAGTCCAGCACAGTCTCCTTGGAAAGAAAGGCAGCATCACTTTTACATGCCACTTTTAAAAAAATATCACCTATTAGGCAGCTGCGGATAGCAAGAATCTTAAGATTTTCAAAAAATCAAGCAGACAACAGTAAACAAGAAAACTAATTATTAATGTCAAACAAAGCACATTAATATAATGTCTGACATTCAGTAACACTCCAGCTAATTTGTTTGCCTTGTCACAACTGTATTTTTTGAAGACTTGAAGAACTGTAAAGCTCTACCAGGGAAATATGACCACTTTGGGCATCTCATTGCTTATTTCCTCAAGCACAATAAAGATAAAGAACACTTACAACAGGAATCATGCTTACTTGTAATACCATCAAGGGTTATGACTACTTCTTGTGACCATATACTTACTTTAATAGGGGCTGGTAAGCAAGACTGCCTTCGACTTGCAGATGTGTCTTCAAGCTCTGCACAACAGCACTTTGGTAATAAACCAGCTGGTTGAAGGACTGGCATTTGTTGGCCACTTCATTATAGAATTGCACTGTTCAAACAACAAAAGAGAAGCCCTGAAAACTAGTCCAATCCCTGGTAAGCATGTAGGGTGTTAAAGAATAACAGTGCTCCAGAGCCCAGTCCAAAAGCCAGTCAAGAATCTCCCACTGGGCTCTGGATGAAGAGAACCATATTTTAGCAGTCTAAGGGAAGGAGGAAACATGAATATAAATGACATACCAAAATGGCGAGTGAGGTTCAGCTCCTTCCATTTCCGAAGTCCTTCGAAAAAGTAGGTTTCAACCTCCTGCCAAAACAAAGATGAAGAATAACTACCAACCCTAGTAAAGATGAGAGGTTCAAATAAGGACAACTATCAAGTGCCTTAAACATTTAAAGAATATTCTAATAAATCTTAATTACTCATTTCAACAGGCACTATGGAGTTTCCCTGAAAATAAGCCTTTCTTTCAATATTCAAAACACATTTGAAAATATTTTCTGATGACAGGACTTGTTTACACAACTGCTTTTTATACTTCCGTTGACTGGCCTTGATAATCTAAGATGCTGAGCCATAGTTCACCCAGCACAATGCCTTGGGATTTTCTTTTGGCATCCTCTCAGCTATTGAGTGGGAAGTTCAGAACAATCCAGAAGGCCAGGTGGCAATAACCCACAAAGTGCTATAATCATAATGATGATTTATATGACACAGAGAAATGATCCTTATGATCCATAAAGACACATGCTGCTACTTTATACACATGTTGCCAGTACATGGGTGTCCATAGGTAACAAGTGATAGGACAAGAGGAAAGTGATAGGACAAGAGGCCTGAAGTTGTGCTAGAGGAGGTTTAGACTGGATATTGGGGAAAATTTCTTCACTGAAAGGGTGGTAAGGCATTAGAACAGGACGCCTAGAGAAGTGGTTGAACAATCATCCCTGGAAATATTTAAAAGATGTGCAGATGTAGAACTTAGGGATGTGGCTTAATGATGAACTTGACAGTGTTAGGTTAACAGTCAGACTCAATAATCTTAGAGGTCTTTTTCAGCTTATGATTTTCAAACTTCAGATTCTATTGCAACTACTCAGCTACTCAGCACATGCAAGTCTTCCAAGTCTGGTCCTAGGACTGTGCTAAATGAAACAACAGCATCCTTCATATTCAGAAACAGGTCCACCAGCCACATGGAAGACATCAGGGTGGTACTGACAAAGTCCCTCATTGGCAATACTGCAGACCAGGTAAAAAAGTAAAAGGGAACAAAGCATGAAATGAGGCTCCAGAAAAAGCAGTTCTTGCAGGAGCTTCTTTCTATTTTCCTCCTAAATAAATTTCTTAAGCGACTCTTTCATGGAGTATGTCTATTTGTGATGTTATTTCAGAAAATAATCACAATTGCTGCTCTCACCTCAGCATAGCTCCCAGTTCTGTCAATCCGATGAATAATATCAATATTAATGTTGCTTAGGCGCTCCGAAAAGGTAAGAAACTGCAAAAAAAAAGGACACATTTCTTGCTCAATTCTGAGCACAGCCCTTCCAAATCTCTCTCAATAGCATACACACACTGCAAACAGAAATCCCACTCCTAAAGACGGGCTGCCGGATAATACCCCTCAATATCAGCCCAACAGGAAGATGAAGGCAAAAGACCCAGGAGCAGGACTGACCCTCTACCCCGCAACCTGCACACAGAGGCTCACAGCCCACGCGTCTGCACAACACGATGACAGAGATGCAGAGAAATCGACCCAGATTTCAGCAAACTGCCCCGCTCTCAGGCTTCCTGAAACAGCCCTGGTTAATTTCACTGAATTATTTCCTAAGCTAGGGCGGCGGTGAGCCTGCTGCCTGTCAGGGACGGTGACCCGGCGGTGGGAGCTGCCGGCTACGGGGCAGCAGCCGCTCTCGGCCCCGGGGACCCTCGCAGCGCTGAGCAGAGCCCGCCACGCCGCCGACCCTCACGCCTCCTGCCGCGGTGCCGCTTCGGCAGCCGGGCACGACCACTGAACTAACACCGGCGCTCACCCGGTGCGTGTTGCCCGACTTGTGGGCCGTGGGCTTGCTCTTCATGGTGGCGGCGGCGGCGGAGCCCCACAGCGGGTCCCACACGTGCGGCCCTAGGCACCAGACGCCGCCATGCCGGCACGGGCTGCCGGGAGCAGGGGCGGGACCGCCGGCGGAAGGGGCGGGCGATGGCAAACGAGAGCTGTGCCCGGAGCCGGGGGAGGTCCTGTCCCTGTCTCACCTTGGTACCGAGCGGATCTTCCCCAGCGCTATAGGCAGAGCGGGTCAGCTCCGCCGCTGTGGTGTAGGGCGGCGGGCTGAGGCACCTCGGTACCCGGGGGAGGCCACAGCGGTGCCCAGGGAAGAGCAGTTTGTGCTATGGCGAAAGATGATGGGGCGGAGCGCAGCCCACAGCACAGCCCTGATGGCTCGTCCCGGAACGGCCGCTGCCCAGCTCCCTGATCTTAGTAGTGATTTTTGTCCGGCCCTCAACAATTTAAACAAAAATGTTCATCGCAGATAAAGGGCATGCAAACCAAGTTCTCTCACAAGAGCAAATGTTTACGGACTGGTCGTCCCTTGCAATACCACGGTTTATGGGAGCTTCTGCCTGCGGCTGCAGTTGCAGGAGGGGAAGGACGTGTCAGTGAGGTGGGAGATGAAGTTAAAGTGGGAAGGAGCTTTGGTGCGGGCAGGTGTAGTAAGGACAGCTCAGAACCACGCCATCGTTCGAGGTTGCGTCTTGCTCAGCTTGAGAATTTGTCCCTGCCGAGGCTGCCCGTCCTGCCTGCTGCAGGCAGCTCAAGGCACTGTCAGAAACCAGGCTCCAGGCTGTTCAGACCAGGCCCCTGTCAGAAACCAGGCTCCAGGCTATTCAGACCAGGCCACTGTCAGAAACCAGGCTCCAGGCTATTCAGACCAGGCCACTGTCAGAAACCAGGCTCCAAGCTATTCAGACCAGGCCACTGTCAGAAACCAGGCTCCAGGCTATTCAGACCAGGCCACTGTCAGAAACCAGGCTCCAGGCTATTCAGACCAGGCCCCTGTCAGAAACCAGGCTCCAGGCTGTTCAGACCAGGCCCCTGTCAGAAACCAGGCTTGCAGGCTGTTCCGATGGAAAGACACACAGGTGGATTTGAGCACGGCTGAAGTTCACGATTAGGAGCACGTAGGGACCCACAGCTTCGAACAGACCCAGCAGGTTAAACAGTGCCAGGTGCGTCCAGAAAGGCTGCCCACAGGCAGGCAGTAAGGCATTAGCATGATAGTCATCTGGATAGGTAGGGGAACGTGCTTGCTTCAGCACCTGTGGAGTCAGAGCTACTGAGACAGCTTTAAACCTTGTTCTTCTGCTGTAGGAATAGAAAGGACTTCTGGCATTTGCATTAGGTGGGAAGAGAATGCCTAATTAGGTATTTAAGTTTGAAAAGGTTGGCTTAAGTGATTTCAAGGCCAAATATCTCCATAGAAAGTGCAGCCAAAAGCATGCTGAGAGGTCTGGATCCACAAGACCTTAGGAACCAATATGCAACTGTTTAAGAGCACAAACAACCCTCCAGAAGTGGTTAGTAAATTCACTTACTATGTCTCCTACCTATTGTATACTTGTGAAAAACAGTAATCTTTTTTCCATTATGAATAGCATCTATTCATAGAGCTGTAGAACTTTTTGGGATGCATGCACTACAAAATCATCCAAGGAAATGAGCCAAATCTAACATTCATGTAAAGTAATGGGGAGAAGAGCTCAGGTGTGCTCTGGCTTGCAGAAGTCGTCATCAGCAAAAATAAAAGACATTAGAGGAAGTTTTTAAAAGGCTAAAAATGCTCTTTTTGTGTTTGTAAACTGGCAATTTCTCAGAAGATTGAGACAAGGTAAACCTGCAGCTGCTGATGTTCCTGAGAGTTTCTGGTTGCAAGAGCTACTCACGGCCTGCGTGTCAGCCAGCACTGAATACCACACTTGGAGGTACACCTGAGTGAGCCTCAGGCTCATAGCCCAGGTATCAATACCAGTATGGCCAGGACAGTAGGTCTGGTGCCTCAGCTGGCAAGGTTCAGTGACCCAGAAGGGCCCTTCCCCACTTGTGTATGAGCTGCAGCTATGTTAATGATATCTTTACTACATACACTCCCCTCTGACTGCAATGCCTCAAGCCTCAGGACTTCTACTTTTCCAGTAAGAGATGTGGTTTTCCCATCTGTGGGCAGGCCCCAGCTCCAGCACCCTGTGATTATCTGATGGTTCCTGCCAGCAATTCTCCTTCAGAAATTTATGCTACAGGCATTAAAAATTAAAAGCAGATGGCTTTCTGAAGAGTAATGGCTTATTGGTAGTAATACTAGTAGAGGCATGTAGAGGAAACCTTTGTAAAATAGTGCATGCATGTCTACCAAAGTAGTCACCAATTCAGATCCAACTTCTTCAAACACCCAGTGTGGGCTACAGCCACCAGTCCCTGACTCTAATCCATCAGCACTCCTGAAACAGGTCTAAGATTCCTGTGTCTCCTCCATTCCTGGGCTTTTTAGTCCTGCAGTTCTAAATCTACTTGCTGGACTCAGCAAGAGCCAGAGCCACTTTATGTAGAAGCAAAGCAGGCTTGCCCTCTGGTAGTCTGTAGTTTAGTCTAATAGTAGTAATTGGGGTTAAATACCTCCAAATTTAACCCAGGGTGGTCTCACAGGGCAGAATTAATCTCAGGTTATATAACCTATATGTTTAAAATGCATGTGTCTGCCTTTGAGCATCAACTTCAGGCTCCTTTTCTATTCACTGAAGCTCTAGACGTATTCTTGTACTTGAAACATCTGTGTTAGAATAGAATTAATCCTAGAACTGGTAGTCTCAGGAAGTCTGGATGACTCCATTGTATGCGCATATCTGCAACTGCCCCTGTGGATTCCCCCCACATGACATGGCTCAATAACTACATAAATACATTGTATCCAAACAGGGTTACTGAGTTGCCCTACTTATGTCATATTTTATGTGTATTAATTACAAGCACAGCACATACTCCTGAAGCCCATATGACGCTGAGTTTCTGACTTAAAGGACATGTCACCTGACACAAGACAATGAGCAGCCAGGTCAGACTATTTTTAACCAGAGGACCTTGTAGATTGCATAGGTGCACAGGAGTTCGATCAAATTTTCATTTTCTTACCCTATTCATAGAGGCATAGTGGAGTTTGCATAGGTAATTATCTTGTGTGAGGATTTATCCTTTCAAAATGAAATATAACAGGCTAATAAACGAACAGAAACAACTGTGAATTTGACCAAACAACTTCCAATCTTGGATGCCCAAAGCTAGGTTTCTCAATCAATATTAAAGACACTAAACAGTTATCTGAGCTGGTTGTGAACCCAGAAGCCTTTCTCTTTGCCTGTCTCGAGTCACCACACAGGTGGGGTGGATGTGGCTGTAAACCACTGCATCACAGGAGTTCTTCAAAATCCTCCTGTAGGGAGAAGCTGGCATGAGTTGAAGGCAGGTTATACAAGTGTATCATGCAGTTTGGTGTATTCTTTCAAATGAAGCAAACAGATTTTTAATTTTTAAATTTGTCTGCAAAGCAAGATGAGCCCTTTGTAACACAATGACATATTTTCACTGCCAGTTTCCTTCTCAGCTTCTAGCTGGCATTTTGCCTTGCCTTGCGGAAGAAAACCCCACAAGATTATGTAGGGTGTTGTTGAGAGCACTTCAAAATCAAAGCAGACAAGATACTGGAATCCTGTTCTGCAATGTGGTGGAACTGTTGGGCCACATTTTTTCTAATATGCCTGAAGCATAGAGATTCTGCAAATAATGCAACTCCAGGTCAATGCTAGCTGAGTCATGGGGAGAATTACATGGGGAGAAGAGTAAACCCTTAGGTTTGCTGATCAGAGAGGGTTGAACAAGGGGCTGGAATTTACATCCCAGATTTTCTGTCTGAAATATCCTGAACTTAGGGACTTTCCTCACAGAAAGGGGCACTGACAACCTGGTTCAACCCATGACACACTTAGGCCAGTGACTCATCTATTTCAAGTCAGGGTCCTGCTGCAGAGCTGAAATAGGTGGGCTGTACTAGCTCCATCTCTTGAAGTAAACTGAACAGTACCAGGGACTGTCCACACCAATAGATGATCAATAAAATCCCTGGCACAATTTTGCCACAATTCATGCCCGTTTTCTGCCCAGTAGGAACCCACACCTGGGTTTTTTTTTTTTTAGGCTTTGGTTTTCTGTTTGTTGTTTGGGGTTTTTTCGGTTTTTTTTTAGGCTTTGGTTTTCTGTTTGTTGTTTGGGGTTTTTTGGTTTTTTTGGGGGGGTGGTTTTTTGTGTGTTGGTGGTGGTGGTGGTTTGGTTTGGTTTGGTTTTTTGGTGTTTTTTGTTTTGTTTTTCTTGGTGGGTTTTTTTTCTGGTGGAGAAGAAAGTTTTAGAAATTATTTGTGTTAGAAGGAAAAAGGGTCTGATTTCTGCACAGACCACATGTTCACAGAGAGACCCAGGACAGGAGAGGTTTGCAGTGGTGGCTACAGCTGTTGTTCCTCATCCATTGCTCTGCCACAACAGCAGCAACAGAACTGGCTACAGCCTTGTTGAAAGCAACAGTAATGGAAGCAGCAGGAAGAGGATTCACAGAGGAATCATGGTGGATGGAAAGGAAAATTAAAAGGCAGGATGGAGTCTTGTTCCTGAAGAGAGATGTGAATGCTCTCCTGCATCTCACGCTCACCATTAAAATGAGGGGCATTTGGATTTGACAGAAACCCTCTGGATTTTAGGCTGTCTGTCATGTGTCTGGGACTACTAACAGTCTGTTTACAGCATGCCACTCAGGGAAAAATAAGGCCAGGCTCACTGAAAGGAATGGTATGTTCCTGGCATGGAAGAGAAGGTTATGTACAAAGCAATTGGTACTGTTCTTCATATCTCTGCATCCATCTCATTCATGGAATGCAAGTTAGGTATGTAGGTTTGATGTTTTGGCTAATTAATTTGCTGCTTTTTCTTTTCTTATTTGAAGTTTCAACTGTCATAGTATTCATGCAGCTGTAACTTTGCTTTCAGGTTCCAATAGAGTCAGTACTTCAGTTATCCATTCCTGATCTCATAGATCCAAGAGACATAGTGTACAAAAGCTGAAACTCCGAAGAAAGGGTCTAATAATCTCAGCTCTGCAGTGTACTGTAAGGAAAAACATTTAAATATACATACCTGAGACTGCTAGGAAGCAGTCTAATTTTGATGTGTTCTGTTGAGTTAAATATTTGTGAGTACCTTAGAAAAGCAGAAAAAGTTATACAACATCAAGAGACAAAGCAGCCCTTCTTGGCTCTTCCACCGTGTCATAAGCTGCTGATACCAGCTGCTAAATTACAGATCTTTATGAGAAATTTCCAATATTGGTCTATATAAAGCAGAAAAAAACCCCCAACAAAACACCAAAAAATCAAACCATACCAACCAACCTACCAACCAGCCAACCAACCAACCAACCAACCAACCAAAAAAACCACCAAAAATGTTATTGATGCTGTCACTGCAGAGATGTTGCTAACACTAAGAAAAAGAAAATTAGGGCTGTCCCTTCTTATCATAAAATTTAAGTAAGTTTTTGGACACTGCTGCTGCTTTCAATACCGATTTGTGGGTCTAATTTATGATTAGATCAAATAGGAGCCATTGAAAGAACTGATAAAACAAACATACTGAAATAATAGATCCCTGTGTAAAAGATATCTAGGTGGAGTTTGACACTTCAGTAATAAAGGAAAAGGAAATGAGCCTCCATCTCCAATTAAGAGAGAAAACCCAAAAGACTCTGAAGCAGATGAAGTCCTGGCTGTTTGAACTGGGCAAGCACTTAGCAGAGGGGTGCAGTTCATCTCTCTGGCTATAGCTGCTGGCTGCACAGAGGGCTATATTTCACCTGGTGTTCATAGCCAGTAGAAGATTGCTTGCAGGGTGCCTACCAGTGCCTCTTTTGGTGTGAGATGAAATGAGCCCCTTTAAAATGAGGATCAGCTAATGGTACTGTACAGATACAGAGCACCTGCTGTAGCAAGAGATGGAGTCCCTTAAATCCAGCTGCAGCCAAAATGCTTCTCCTCGACTGCCATTTACTGCTGTGCTTCCTTGTGCATCACATCATTCACCAAGTTTGCACACTGCTAACACTATCACATGGTATTAAACTGACTGTGTAGAAGCTGTGGAGGCTTTATTATGCTAGATCAATACATTTTTTTGCCTGTTTAAAAAAGCATGTTAAAGTTATTATTTCTTCCCCATTGCCTTAGCCCCAAATCCACATTTTCATCAAACCCCACCCAGTAGTCTATTTGAACACATGCTAACACTGGAAAACAATACACTAAAGCAACAGACATTAATTTTAAGAGTCTTAGTGTGCCTGGATTAATAATATCCTCATGCCATGGAGTTTGGTCATGAACATCCACATGACACATATCCACTGTCCCCCACCCACCACAGACCATCCATCACTCCTTAGCATCCTGCAACAGCCATAAGACTGCAGTGCAAGAGGCCAAAAAACCTGCAGTGTCCCAGCAGCATCTTGGGAGAGACCAAGGAGGCTGGCAGGGTTTCTACTCTCCAGAAAAAAACAGGGATTTTCTCTTTGAAATGTCCAGATAGCATCAGAAATAGGTGTAACAAATCTCACGTTATAGAGGGAAACAGAAGAAACAAACCAAGCCAAAGTCAACAGATGCAGATGGTTAGACCTGAGGGAAAAACCTCCTTCTTTATCTACTTTTGGTGATGTATGTTGCTTTGAGAATGTCTGACAAACAAAGCAATTAAACACACAGAGCTGGTATAAATATGCATAACTGCTTTCAAACATTTCCAAGCAATGTATGTGTCTGTGTGATCTCAGCATGGGCAGCCTTGGCAGAGAGTAGAAGAACTGAAGATGACCAAAAAGGGGTTAAAATGAGAGGCAAGGCAGTCAGTTCCTAGAGACATTAAAAAATTGGAAGAATGAAGTGGATAGGAAGCAGCAATTTTGGGGGAAATGCCTCATGGGACTGCGGGTCCTAAAGGAAGGGGATTCTTGAAGAAGTGTGAGAGGGAGGAGGAAGAGAAAGTTTCTTAATGTGAAGAGATGGGGGTGGAGATGAAAGGATTGAGGGAGCACAGGGGATTCAGCAGTAGCAATTACAAAGGAGGATGGGAGGCAGATAATAAGGGAGATGTCAGAACTGATGATAGACACTCTGGATTATGAATGCAAAAATAAATCACAATAATCAAAAAGCTAGTCAGGTCACTGGGGCAGTGGCAGGCAACATTTTTCAGAGTATTTTGAAGTGGCAGAGTTACCAGGTTCATTTCCAGAGGCTTCCTCTGTAGAAAGTGCAAAGAGACAGGCTCCTCCAGGGAGCATATCAAAGCAACAGTTTCTTTCTGCAGAGCCTGTCTCTCTCCTTCAGCAGGGAGCCAAGCTGCATAACCAAAGTACCCTACATGGTACACCTAAAGCAAACACATATCAAAACAACATCAGCTAGAACGTGTGATCTGAGATAGTTTGGATAGCAGGTAGTGAAAAAAAGAGGGAAACAACAGAAACAGAATACAGAAGTTCAGAATTTACTCAGAAAAAAAATCAATTTTTTTGTTCATCATTCTGGTGAACATTTGACAGCCTTTTCTCATACATTAACTGCAAGTAAGCAAACTAGTTGAATTGTAATTCTGTTGATGCAGAATTGAACACCTTAAATAAACAAAAGATCCCAAAGCCATGGGAATAAAGTTCAAACATGTAACTTATTTATCCATTTGAGTTAAAGAAGTAAAATCTGTACCACAGTTTTATTCCCATACTAATTGTTCTTGTGATCAAGTATTTATGTATGCTAGATCTCACTGCATGGACAGGCCATAAATATATTTTGAAATTTGTTCTTTTAGATGAAAGAGAAGAGTTCTCCAGCAAATGCATTATAGACTCCTGATCATTCAGATTTAAATGCTCAGTAGTCAAGGCTAACTTAAGTACTTCCTTCAATCCTGGAGCACTCACTATTGATTTTAAAAGGTGTGTTGGTATTAGTTGGTTACACAATATAAAGTTCCCTTTTCAAGACCATTAAGTACTCACATTTAAATTATTTTCCTTGCAAACTGCATTCATTTGAATTTCAGTGGAATGTGAACATAGAAAAAACAAACGACTAAGGCGTCATTCAAAATGTCGACATAAACCATGGCTCTTTTCTCCTTGTTGATCTCTTTCTTTGCAAGTCACTCTTTCTGTCCTTGTGTCCCAGACATGCTAAGCATGAGAGGACAAACACTTCAAGAAAAAGTTGTTACCCTGAAGGACTTCCTGATGATTAGGGTCTGAAGCAAAGACCTTTCCCAATTCTACACTTCTTCAAATGTAGGATTTGGATAGGATTAGGATTGGAAATATGACAGACATGGAATTAGGGAACCATGCTTCTTGAAATATTTAACTTGTTATGCTTATGGTTGTTTTTAAGACATAAGACACTTGCAAATATCATTGCATCCTTGTTATTTCCCACAAACAGAACACAGTCTGTGCAACAGGCACTTACTACTAGAAAAAAGTTTCTAAAAGGATGCTTGGGAATGTACCCTAGTGATATTACTGGATATAAAGTGGTAACAATTATGGGACATCTCTGTAAAAGAAAATCCCTGTGCTCAAAATACATGTGCCAGGTGAAGAAACTCATCCAAGTTTCACAAAGAATATTGATTGATGATGATGATGATGCTCTTCTGAATCCCCTTTCAGGGTAATTGTGTCATGTCCAAACATTATTAACAGAAAAAGGGCTAACAAAAAATAACTAAAAAGAAAGCTAAGAAAATCACTAAACAAGACTGTGGGACATTAAGATATCTGCCATGTTTTTGGCTTGGGTAGTTAATTTTCTTTATAGTAGCTGGCACAGTGCTGCATTTTGAATGTAGCATGAGATGAGTGTTGATAACACACTGATGTTTTTATTGTTGCTAAGTTGTGCTTACCCTAAGCCAAGACAGTTTCCCATGTTCTGCCAGTGAGCAGATGCACAAGCAAGTGGGAGGGAGCATGGCCAGGACAGCTGATCTGAACTAGCCAAAGGTGTATTCCATACCACAGAACACCATTCCCAGCATATAAACTGAGAGGAGTTGGCCAGGAGACGCTAATTACTGCTCGGGTGTGGGCTGGCCATCAGTCAGTGAGGTGTGAGCAATTGTATTGTGCATTGCTTCTTTCTTTTGGGTTCCTGCCACCCCTTTTTATTAAAATTATTAATATTGTCATTATTATAAATATTATTATTAGATTTTATTTTGTTTCACTTATTAAACTGCTCTTATCTCAACCCACAGGTTTTACTTTTCTTTTTTTTCCATTTCTCCTCCTCACTGCAAGGTGGGGGGAAGGTGGTGATTGAGCAGCTGTGTGGTACTTAGCTGCTGGCTGGGATTAAACCACAACAGGAGCATCAAACCAGGAGAAGCAAAGCCAGTGATGGTGGTAGTAAGGTAACTAACTATACTATGCCAGGCAATTCAAAACAGCAGTGTGTAGAAAAGCACAGCAAGTAGAGGAGATTAGGGTATATTCAACTGACCCTAACTGATGTTCAGAAATATGAAATGCCATCAGCAATGAGCTTCCTTTTCACCAGGCTTCTCAAGGTGACAAGTGATGCTGTATAGGAAGCCATTGCTGCAATTAAAATATTCCAAAAGTAAAAGAAGTGCATTTTTACTTGAAGTACTGCATTGTGAGAAAAATCTGACAGTCTAATTAGGAGTAAATTATTAATTTTGATGTTATTCCTAACACTAACTGTGACATAAAGGAAATTTAACTGCTAGCTCCATGAACAGAGGAGCAAATTGAATCTAGGTCCTCATATCACTGTTGGTTGGCTTATGAACTTAAAAGATGAGAAGCTTTGCCTGCAGTTTTGTGTTTTTAAGGTCTTTATCTCAAATGGTTTCACCATTCCTCTAATAGAGGTTCAGCTCCTGCAGCAGTGTTCCTTTCAACAGGAATATTTATGAGATCCTGCATTTTTTCCTATCTACTTCAATGTGACTGATAGCTCCTTAATCTTTCTGAGGCCCCAATCTCTCTAGATTTGGTGATGGTATACTGTGGTCATTGCATGAAGTGCAAACACCTTCCACATGCATACATGTATATATACATATATACAAGGCATCATCCTACATCCCTGATTTCCTAACAAATCATCCATTTTTTTCAGATTTTGTTTTGAAATTATTTTGTTCGTTTGTTTTTACCAACAGCCAGCCATTTTCTGGCAAGGTTTCCAAACTGATCCTTGTGTAAGCAGCAGAGAACAATGGCCAGTCCTGGCACTACCCAGGTCAATAAAATTGACCACGAACTGTTCTTGATCTGCAAACTCAGCTCAGCTGGTGTAGGGACAGCTGAACCCCACATAGTCTGAAACGAAGCAAAAATTACTGGAAGTTGGAGAGCTCCCAGGCTGCCAAAGCAAAATGTAAAGGGTCTTGCATCACCACTGAACAATGGTCACCAGGCCTCCAGCGCTCTCCTCCCTCATTTACAGTTGTTTTTGCCCATGCCCACATTTGCCTACAAGCAGGATAATCCCTCAAAGTCTATTTTCACAACTTAGTTCAGAGAGATGGGCAGCATCTCTCCAAGTTCAGGGCTCAATATATTTATCTCACCCACAGGAGAAAATACATCTGACTGATCTCCCAGTGCAGTGGCCCATCCACATGAAAAATAACAGGAAGGGAATATCCTTTCCTACAGACTTCCAGGAATACCTCACAGAGCTGTCCCATAGTGGAAATGAGCCCACAAGGGAAATACAATCACAAGGAAGGACCCATTTGGAACCCATAGGCAGTCTGGGGTTTGTTTGGTCAGATCCATGGCCTTTTTAATTAGAGGGTGCTGGAGAGATGTGAATCTTACCCCTCTTGCTATTAAACACTGAATCCCATGGATGACAATAGATCTTACAAAAAGAGAGTCACAGCCACAGTGAGATGAGACACCACATAAGACCCAGTGGAGATGGGGCAAAAGTGTTACAAGAAGATAATGAAAGACACTCTCTGAGTTTGGAAGCCATTTACATATCTATTGTAGCAATGAGAAAAAGCAAATACTTGCAGTTCTGTCTCTGTTACACAGCACAAACCAATAGAGCTAGTTTGGTTCCCTGTGTGAAAAATCCAGAAAAACATTTAGTCCCGTTCTCCAGGTTCACTTGCTGTGATTTAGAACATAGCCATCATACAGATTTGCTGCTGGTTCCAAAAATGGAAACATCCACATTGGAGGATCCAGCCTTTCATGCCATGTTGATCATGATGACATTTGAAAGACAATTTGCTTAACACTACTGGTAAAAGAGCCAAGGATGCCACGTGAAACCAGAGTGATGTGCATTTCCTCATAGCTGCTTGTGTTTCAGTTAAGAAAAAGGATTTGTTTTCCAGTACGTGTTATCATGTTATCATGTACTTGCTGTGTTTACATTATGTCAAAAATTATAAAGAAGCCGAATCAAAATTGTATTAATCCTGTGTAATTAATACTTTAAATGCATGTTATTGTTTGAATGGTTTGAGCAACATAATTCCTGAAGAAGTGCAAACAAAGGACACTGAGCATGAAGCTCTGAGCAGCAGAAGCTGTGGGTCTGAGCCAGAGCCTGCTTATATCCTTCCTGTGAAAAAGGGGTCATGCTTTTTGACAGCAAATACTTTTTTTTGGACAACACCAGTTCATTGCACTGAGTGGGGATGTGCTGGTTTTGATTGAAGTTTTGCTTGGAAGGCTTACCATCTTTCACCTTGTCAGAAGTCGATTTAGGGCAACCACTTCAGATGATCAAAAAATCAATGGCCTAACTGGTAGGTGTAAAGCATAAGTTTCTTTCTTGCTCTTCCTCAACAGGATATCTGGAAGCTCTTACTCATTGCATAAGTAATTAGAGAGTAATTGGGTCACAGAAACTGATGCCCTAACCTGTTGTGGTGAGATTAGGACATGCCACTTGCACACCATGGCCAGCTTCTGTCTCTTCAAGGCCATTCAGACTCCCAGATAGGCATCTAGACACCAGTCCAAAACAGACATGATTTCACAGCTCAACTTAATAATCCTGACAGACCAGACTTCCACCTACTCCCCCTCCTTCCAATATGCACTCAGAAATAACTCCAAAATGCCTGCGATTCCAGATTCTCCCAAGAGAGAGAAGTGTTCCATCACCTGTGCTTGGCTGTCAGGTGTCTGTCTGGTCATTTCTGTCCAAGGTGGCTGCTGAACACCATGTCTCAAAGTGGTCAGATACAGGCAGCTCAGAACACCTTGAGCTGAATCCAGAACTCTTGCAGCAAAGACTACTTCCAGTTTATCCAGCTGTGGATGAGAGCCAGAAGAGGCTGGGCAGGAAGGAAAATTATTCTACCTTCCATGAAGGAAAACAGGGTAATTTTTAATCCTCAGGCTGGTTCTGACTTTTACTAGGGAATCACCTCCAGCATAGCACTTTGCCAATGTACAGCTCAAGATGGAAATCTACTGTGCAAAGCTTCGAAACTCTGCCACAAGGTGTGCTGTATGTGGCTGCATGCTGTCAAGCACATCTGAGTCAGCTTTGGCATCCTTTTATCTTCATTCCACATCTGGGGTTGCTAATATATGGCAAAGTGGCCAAATATGGTATTTGCTGTTAGTCCTGTGTCTACTGCTGGCCATAGAAATAGGCACATCTCCACCACTTGACATGCATGACCTTAGAATCCTAAAGGTGTTTTTGATGTATTCCTCTCTGGGTAAGATGTGTGAAACTCCATTTGTGATGCTCCTGTGCACTTTGACACCTGAACTTGAAGACAATTAGTAAAACTTCTGTGAGCACAGTGCAGGTAGTAGGGTTTCCCGGTTGCACAACTGCAGTGTTCAGCAACTCGTCTTGGTAAGTCTGATTCAGTGAGTTCCCTTCCAGATTGCACAACTCATGGAAACGTATACATTAAATTATATTTTCATCTCAGCCCTTTGGGGAGATGGTGGAATATGCTAATGAGCGAGGGTAGGCTCCCCATCCTGGGGAACTCTCGTGTGAAATGTCTTCCCTCCAGAAGCTCTGGACCAAGAGCTTGCTGTGTAACCGCGTTCAGGCGGGGCTGTGCCGCGGCGCCATCCCGCAGCCCGGAGGCGCGGGGCGGGCTGCCCTGGCCCGGGATCGCCGCCCCTTCTCGCTCCGCGGGGGCGCTCAGCGCCGCGGGGAGGAGCGGGCACCGGGACCGTATAAGGCCCGCCCGCCGTCCCGGCTGCGGCACTCGCGCAGCGGCTCCCGGCGCAGCTCGCTGCCGCCCCAGGGACACGCGTGGGGACCTCGCGGGGCGCTCCGCAGCGCACCTGTCACGGCGGCGGGCACCGCACCTGTCCCACCCGGTGACACCGCATCGCACCTCTGCTTCTGTCCCGCTGGTGTCACCGCGCCGCGCCTGCCCCAGCCCCGGCGGGGGGCACCTCCCCGGGGGCCCGTTCCCATCTGCTTCCTCCTGCTGCCATCCCGTGCCAGCCCTGCGGAGGCAGCAGCAGCCCCTCTGATTTTGGGGAAGATTCTTGGTTCCAAGGGTGAGTGAGTTCCTCAGGCAGAATGGGGCGCTTCACCGTGTGGGACTATGTGGTCTTTGCGGCTATGCTGCTCATCTCGGCCATCATTGGCATCTACTACGCCTTCGTGGGAGGAGGGCAGAAGACATCAAAGGACTTCCTCATGGCAGGCCGCAGCATGAGTGCCCTCCCGGTGGCACTCTCCCTCACCGCCAGCTTCATGTCAGCCGTCACGGTGCTGGGCACCCCTGCTGAGATCTATCGCTATGGTGCCATCTTCTGCATCTTTGCCATCACCTACGGCTTGGTGGTGCTGTGCAGTGCTGAGATCTTCCTGCCTGTCTTCTACAAGCTGGGCATTACCAGCACCTATGAGGTAAGGTGGAGTGGGAAGAAGCCCTCCCCAGCTTTTAGGGAACTGGGAGGCTTCTCATGCCTACTTTCTACATGTCTGCCCTCCACCTTCTCTTCCTCCAAACTCCCTGCACTCTGTGCTGTCCTATGTCACCACACTCCTGAGAGCAGGCTGCAATCCTCTCTGTCCCCAAGTCTGCCCACACTGTCTCTGCAGGCAGGTGATGCTCACTCCTGCTGCCTTAGCTCAGGAGCTGTGTGTCAGATTAGATTTATTTCTTCATGCCAGATACTCAGTTCAGTAGGTGGAGTAATCCTAATGCAGATTGGATGGTGACATGTCATTAATCATCTGTAATTAATATACCCAAACCAGAGCACAAAAGCATCTACTATAGGAACCAGAGTTATCACATCACATCACACTCCCTCCAGATAAGTTTCTAAGCTAAGGTGCAACCACAAAAGTCACCTTTTGGCAGAGTATGTATTTGTGCTGTTCCAAGAGATTTTGAAGAGACTCTTTGTCACCTGAGGCTGTTTACACTACTGAATGTCTTCTCCCTCATGATTATACAAGGAGGTCAGCAAATGCTCTCTGTCTGTGAAAGTTTTTGTGCTTCCACCAAAATAAGGCTGAGCTGGTTTTAAGCACAGCATGCAAGTTAAAGTTATAGCCATCAGCACAGAAACAGCTGAGGTAGTGGGATAATCACCAGTCAAGTCTGACAGTTTTGGGATGGGGAAGCATCTGGTCAGTGCTTTCTTCTGATTCAAAATGTCCATGCAACCTGTTTATCTTCCTGCATGGAGATAGTTCCTAGCTGCAGATTTGGAAGCAAACTGTGCATTTTGCAGAGGACTTTGGGAAAGGAGCATCGGTGCAGGTGAAAGTCCTTGGCTGGCTACTTTGGTCTTTAGCATTTTATTACACTGAACAGAGACATTGCAGCACTGGAGGCTGAAAACAAGATTTCTGTTCGTGAATTTAGATAAGAATTCACCAACAGAAATCTCTGGTGTCTTCCAGTGTATTTTAATCTACTAATCTTTGGACTGTCATGAGGATACTTCAATAGGGCTCTTTTAAATAAAGGCTTATGATCATGACTGGAAAATCACTGATTATCTTGGTGTTGAATCAGTAATGCACCTATAAAAGATATATCTTCTTTTTCTGGACAGAGTCCAGATTTTTAACAACCTTTTGTGTCTGTCCAGGGGTTGAAAACTGCTTCCTTGTGTGGACATGCTCATAGATCACATTTTAAATGCTCAGTTTGTGAGTGAGCCCTTTGAGGTGCTTCAATGTTTATCTATGTTGATTGGACAGATTTGTCAGGCAAATGAGATTTCTTTTGTACAACCACACACCGAGAGGGTTTTTAGGACAGACGGTGGTAAGAAATCTGCTCTACAGCGTGACAGACTAATTTAGAGGTTGTGCTGTCCAGCCTTGATAGAAATGTGTGGGTTCTTGTTTCACAAAAGGATAAATTTTGGCTTATCAGTAGACTATATCAGGCTGCCTTGGGCAGTGCAGAAGGTGGGGTTAATGTGGGGAGAAGCTGCTAACGGCTGAAAATCTTTTGCCCTCTCTTGCAGCAGTTCAAATGGACACACATAATGCCAGAGTTTCCACACTGACTATGATGTAGGAATAGTCTCAATGTTTTCTTTTTTCTCTCTGATTTCACAAACCTAGTGGGTTCTATGTTTTGGCTGCTATGTCATTGTCAACTCTTAGGTTTCCCTGTGCAGAGTCAAGAGTTGGACTTGATTACTCTTGTGTAATCAAGTCCAACTTACTTGTGTACTCTTGTTCCTTTCAACTCAGCATATTTAGTGATTCTGTGATAATACATTCTAGTCTTTTCTGTAGACACCCTTGTATAGTGACTAGCTTATATCCACTTCACTTGTTTGTATGTTATTACCCACTGGTGAAGTTCTGTAAAGAAAACCAGATGAAAGAGATATCAAACCGGTTGGAAGAGATATCAAACAAGGGGACTCTAGGAGTTTTGGCCATTCATGAAAATGTAAAAACTACACTCTGCTCTTTCTGTATTGCTTATCAATTCATTCTAGTCCTATCAATAGTGCCAAATTTCAATATAAGCATTTTTTTTCTTCTTTTTTGCAGTATTTAGAACTTCGATTTAATAAATATCTACGCCTCTGTGGAACGATCCTTTTCATAATACAAACGGCAAGTAAACCTCAAAGCTGTTCTGTGGTCCTTGGGGCCACCAGAATTATTTGGTTGGGTGTAACTGGCTGTTTTCTCTGAGCAGCTGAGGAGGTTACCACAGTGCCTGGGTGGCTGGGAGCAGGAGAAACAAAGCTCTTTCTGCTGCACAGCAATGAGGTGGGGAGCAGGTGCTGAGCTCCCTGCCTCCTGGGTCTCTGTGGGCACTGTTGGATACCCAGAGCAGTCACTTGACATCAGCACCATGCCAAGAGACAAGTGACCCTTCACCACAGGATAGCAGTGTGAAGAGCAGTCATTCACTTGCCTGCTGGAGAAGCCTGCCATGAGTTCAAAATGCAAACGTGTGCCAGTTATCTACAGCGGCAATGTTCATCCTCGGCTGGGTGGATTCTCAGAGCCTGACTAATTCTCAAGGATCAGGGAGAGGTGACAAAAAAGGCTGTCAGGAACTGTCATTTACTTACTGCACAAGAGTTCGCACCACCACCACTGGAAAAACCTTAGGTGTCTGTCTGTAAACTGAGAATTAGAAGATTACTGCCCTGGGGAATGTTAAACTAAAGCAATCTCTTAAATTATTATTGGTAGTTTGCTGTATCTGACCCTTTCAAAGAGTCTGTACAGGACCACAGCTTCTAAATGTCAGTGAGCATATGTCAAATGCACCAGAACAAAAATGTGCTCTTTTCACAGTTTTGAAGTGGACTTTTGGGTAATTCAAAGTAAGAATGACTGTGCAATCAGAAAGCTTTTCTAAGGTACATGCTTGTTTTTGTCCATTTTTATATTTTTTAAGGCACACCCGAAGTCACAGTGCAATCACATTTGCACCAGTAAGATAGTTCCCAATGCAGTGCTCATTACTGATTTGGGCAGTGCTGCTTAGCTGGTTTTTACAGATACACAAGCTCATGGAAAAAGTGCTGGCATGTGTGAAACCTGACACTGTTTCACCAGCACGTATGAAGACATTACAGTTGTGTAAGTTGGAAGAGCTAAGCATTATCTTTGCCTGCAAAGATGAGAAAAATAATTCTATGCAACTTAAATACATGCTCAAAGAAATTAACCAAAGATCTGTAAGTGGCTTTCTCTGCCAAGCACTTACAATTTAACCTGAATAAATTAAATACTAGTGAGGAAAGAAAACCTCCCAGGATTTTAATGGTGCAATTTTAACTCTTCTGTGAATATTAATGCTTAAAGTAAGGTAAAGAAAAGGATTTATAATAATACAACCAAAAAAACCCTACTGAAGATTGTATCAAACAAGGGGACTATTTAAATTGACACAAAAATGTGATCATAGTTGAGACAAATTTTAATTTCTAATGATTCAAGGCTTCTGGCACTTATTCACTGTGTATAAGAAAGCCACAAGTTCTCATGCTGAATCCCTTGAATTAAAAGGCTCGAAGAGGTACAAGTTTGACTGATGGACTATTAGAAAGAAAAAAATTAACTTTATGATTGCATCCAAAGCATTGCAGTCAACAGCTAAATATTCTGATGGAAACCAATAATGAGTGCTGTATGTACTGGAACCATTACTATTTAATACCTTCATTACTAGATAGTGAGAATGAGTTCACCCTCAGCAAGTTTGTGGATGACACCATGCTCAGTGGTGCAGCAGATTTGCTAAAGGGAAAGGACACCAGAGGGACTTTGACAGACTTGAGGAGTGGCCCCATAAAGTTCAACAAACCCATGTGCAAGGTCCTGCACATGGATTGGGGCAATTACAAATATCAGTATAGATTGAAAGATGAACTGATTAGGAGCAGCCTTGCAGAGGAGAACTTGGAGATAGTGATGGATGAAAAATTTGACTATGCCAGAAAGTCTGGTCACAGCCCAGAAAGCCGATTCTGTCCTTCACCAAAAGAAGTGTGGCCAGCAGTTTGAGGGAGGTGATTCTCCCTGTCTACTCCATTCTGGTGTGACCCCACCTGAAGTACTACATCTGGCTGTGGGGTTCCCAGCACAAGAAGTACATAAGACCTCTTGGAGAGGGTCCAGAGGATGACCACAAAAATGGTCTTGGGGGTGGAACACCTCTCCTGTGAAGAAAGGCTGAGAATGTTGGAATTAATTGTTAAACTTGGAGAGGAGAAGGCTGTGGGGAGACTTTATTGAAGCCTTTCAAAGGGGGTTTATGAGAAAGGTGGAGAGAGACTTTTTACCAAGACCTGTAGTGACAGGACAAGGGATGATAGTTTTAAACTGAAAGAAGGTAGATCTTGACTGGATAGAAAGAAGAATTTATTTGCAACAAGGATAGTGAGATACTGGACCAGGTAGTCTGGGGAAGAAGTGTGATAGCCCAGCCCTGGAAGTGTTCAAAGTCAGGCTGGATGGGGCTCTGAGTTTTCATCTACTGCAAGGTATGCCTGTCCATGGCAGGGGCATTGGACTAGATGTTCTTTAAAGGACCGTTCCCACACAAACCATTCTATGATTATATGTTTCAGCAGCACATGCTGACAGTCACTGTATGGACAGCAAGTCAAACACTGACTGGGCTGGGAGGTGGAATGGGTAGTTTTAGAAGATATTCACCAGGGACTAATCAGGACTGGTAGCTTTCTTGTCATGCAAGCTATATATGAAAATCTAGAGAGGACTCGTGGCACTGAGAGAAACAAGCATGCACACACAGTGGCAGGGTGTAGCACACAGGTAAGAATAACTATTTCCCCAATGGCCCCCCTATCCTTTCTGGCATGTGCTTCTAGCAGGTGTGCAGCAGGGGGTCAGGGCAATTAGGTTAGGCTGGGTGAAGAAGCTTCTCCACACTGATTTCCTCATACAGCTAGAGAGCTGCTCACTCCCATTGCCTCTTGGATCTGTCCCAGCATAGCCACTGGCCATGTGGTAGCCAGTCCACCTCGGGGACTGGCTTTGATCTGCTCAAAAGCCATGGCAAGTAATTCACTGGTTAGCAATCCTCCTCTGGTTTGCCACCTGTGCCTAGGGTGGACACTTGCAGGAAGGGCAGAAGCTGGCTGAATTCTGGATGATACCTGATTCTGCTGTTTTTCCATGCCCAAGTCCATCCCTGTAAATCAGAAAGTCAGAAGAGTCCAGCCATAGAAAGCTGATGCGTGTCAGCTCACGACCTATTGGTGATCCAGATGTTTTGAATCAAGACCATTGACCTTCACAGAAGTTATCAGCATGTTGGAAGCTGTATTCTCCTGACCCGTGTCACAGCTGAACTTGTGGCAGCAATAACAGTGATAAAGAAGTAAACAGGATTTAAAACCATATACAAAACAATTGAGGATATCAGTGTATGAATCCCATTGTGCCCACAAAGGTAGATAGACTAGCTCCTTCCTTTGTCTGTATCTCTACTGTGGTTGAAAATATAATCGTGTATGGCTTCATTTTACAGGCTGAGGGTTATAGCACTATCTTGTAGCACTATCTGTAATGACTAACTAATATCATGTTTTGTGTTCTTACTCACATGAATTATAGCTGGATAGTGAAAGGCATATTGATCTCGAGACTGAGAAAATGATAGTAATAGATTCCTTGACAAACCATATGTAAACCTCATTAACTTCCTTATGCTCTTGTTTCCTTTGCAGTTTTAAAGGAATAGAATAAATTAATTATAAAGGGCAGGAGAAGATGAAGATGGATTTTATATTTAAGAGTCCTTGGTATTTGTTTTAAGAACACTAGGGTGTGCGATTGTAGAGTTTAATAGCCTCAGACATTTGTCTTCTAATTGGAATTATTTGTCAACAATTATGAATTTAGAAGATACAGACTACCTAGATACTTGAAAAGAAATCATGTCAGAAAGTTATCACCTTTCTAGGAATTTACATTTATTTTGATATTTCCTTTTTTTTTTTTCCGCTCTAGACTTTATACACTGGTATTGTCATTTATGCTCCAGCTTTAGCACTAAATCAAGGTAAAATGAGTATACTGTAACTGTTCCTCTACTGATATTATTTCTTCTTCATGTAGTATTGGTATGGTGGGGTTTTTTTGGTAATGCAACACATAAAAATATAGCTCAGGGCTTGACTGTGAAGTCTTTTAATGGGAACTCTGTAATCCTAGTCCCTTAATCCCTGCCTGTAAGGAATTACCGAAGAGATTTATGGGAATACTAGCTCTCTTTTACTCTACCTCTGATGCAATACCTGTAGATAATGACTTATTCAGAAAAGTTGAGAAGGTTTAAGTAAATTTTTAAGGCAATCCAGGCAGTAAAGACAAATTTAATTCCTTTGGTTAAGTGCAATTCTTCAAGATGAGAGCAAGGCAAAATAAATATGATTTTGGGCTTCCTGGAACTGTTTAATGGGGTCTGTCCTTTTTGCAGGAAAACCAAATCAACAGCAAAGAGATTGTTAACTTAAGATGTTTATTGTGATATTTACAAAGTTAAATATTTCCATTTTCTACTTCACAATGACTCTTTGATTTGAAAATGAACCACATTCATTTCTAAAAGGGCAAGAGCTTTTCTAAAGAGCCATATTAAACTTCTAATTTGACACCATCAATTTTGTTAATTTGGCAAGAAAAAGGAATAACAAAATGCAAATAAAAAATGAATCATTTTGGCTAGAATCAAGTCACAGTTGTTCTGCTCATTGAATGTTTTTTTTGCCCTGTTCATTGAACAAAAATGAAGAGAAAACCCAACTCTCTCTCTACTGGTTTCCTCCAGTGTATAAGTTCCACAGGTTTTGTGTCGTTGATATTTATATTTGCCTTGCAAATACATGCTAAACCAAGCTATGACTTAGCTGGCTCCTAATCAGAGTAACTTAAGTTTTTCACTGGTTTTGTTTCAGTGTTTCTCATTATCCTGAGCTCTCTGTCAGGGAGCGCCCCATGCCCTGCCTGGCAGCAGGTGAGCATGCCAAGCTGGGGCAGTGACAATCTGTATGTCAGCCACAGCACAGTGTTGTACAGCAGGAATATGTAATCCTTAAGAGCAGGAAGAATAGAAGAAAGGCTTTTGCTCTGACACATTTCTTCCAGACAATGTTTGAACAACCTTATCGCTGTGGGGAACCCCCAAACTGTTTACTTGCTTAAATCCCTGCCTAAGGGCTCGGTAGCAACTACACAGGTATTTCAAGGAAGGACATATATTTTAAAACCTTCCTGAATTGGGACATATTAGACATGTTGTTTGGGAGTATTCACATTAAAGGCAATAGCTTCCTTATATTTTGTCCTGAAATAAATCTCAACTTTTTAGCAGTTTCCAAATCTGTAACAACTGTTTCAGTTTTACAGCTGGTTAGGGTGAATCCCATGGTTTAAACACACTAATCTTTTCATTGCCATTTATACCGCCTACTTTTGCATTTAATTTATTTCTAGCTTTTTCCAATAATTTGCCTTCAGTCTTTTGTCCCCAGTGCTTCATTCACACTGGTGCTTTTTCCCTCTCTTTCAGTCACTGGCTTCGACTTGTGGGGTGCAGTGGTGGCGACTGGCGTGGTCTGCACATTCTACTGCACACTGGTATGTGGGCCCTTCAGTTGAGAAAAATTGGTTCATTTCACCACTCACATCAAATATGGAATTTATTAAAAAGAAGCCTAATAATCAGGTTACTCCATGGAATTACATTTTACACGTGTAGCCACAGGACCATATTCATCCAGGGACCTCTCTGAATGCATAGACAGCCTCTATGCAACTGAAATATATTTTGTTATGATACACTCAAACTTCTGTTGTTGCTGAAAGAATAGCAAAAAAGGTAGATTTTCCTTTCTAAAAATTCTCCTGTGATTTTTCTTCTGATCTAGTAGGGTTTTGCCGTGCAGTTTGTCAAACTGCAACTGTATCAGTCTTGTGTGTTATTGAATAGAGCCACTGAAAATAGCATGCCACATGAACAGATTGGTCTTTAATTCAGCGTTAATTGACCAAGTGTCTAGATGAAATGATGACATGGAACCTCAGTGACAAATTTATTTGCATATGGTGGATTAACTAATGTTTATTTTTATTCAGATGAATGGTATACCTTCTGGAGTTAGTAGTACTTACTTATATAAAATATATCTATCTAAAAATCTCTTTGCGGATACAAACTTCTGAATCAGGTTATATGGTGAAGGAAATACTGGATTAAACTATGTGTATGGCCAAAGTAAATTCCTGTGCACTTCAAAAAAGGGTCACAATGTCCTGAGTATCTTCCAGAATACAATTCCTAAAGACATCAGTACAGAATTAGTTCCATTAAAGATTAATCTATTACCCATAATACAGAAGGCAATGCTTCTGTTAGTTGAATGTGAGTGCAAAGCAGGAGTGCTGCTGCCTTATTGTACCTGATATGTGCTCTTCCTCTTGCAGGGTGGTCTGAAGGCAGTGGTGTGGACAGATGTTTTCCAGGTTGGAATCATGGTTGCTGGATTTTCATCTGTGATTATACGAGCTGTGGTGGTTCAGGAGGGAATTGGACGCATTGTAAATGATTCCTACCACGGAGGAAGATTAAACTTCTGGGAGTGAGTTTGTACTTGCAGAGGACGTGCCTCTCTGTTCCTACAAATAGAGCTCATGTGACTAACTGTGAAATTAAACTGCTACTGTAGGAGGAGGATGGCAGAAGTTGTGACACAGTTTCTGTATATTTTTAAACAAGCTTACCTAGTTTGAGGGATATTTTTTAGGTTTTACTCCATGCAAAATCCTGGAAAGAGAAAAACCTTTTTACTTTGTCAAGTAGGTATTTTAAGGATTCATTTGGGATTCCACTGAAAGAGAATGGTAAATAGGAGAGCACATTTGTATTTATAATTACAATTTGCAAACAGCTGATTTGGCATTTCAGTGACTGCACCAAAACAAATGGGAAAATAATAATTTTTGCCTAATCTGGAAAAGGGAGGATTTTTTTTTCCTGAAAGAAAAAGAAGAAGTAGTTTTAATAGTATTTTACCCTCCATTATTGTAAGTAATCTTAGCCTAAAAATATCACTTTAAAAGTTCAAGAATATTCAGTCTGACAATGTTGAATCAAAGACCGTTTCAAGTAAAAAAGTTATTGTACCTTTGATGAATACAAGATTCTTCTGAGAACCTTCACCCAGTGCTATGAGTGAAAGTTCAGTATAACAAGTATTGTTATTTGTCCTTTATCTATCAGTTCACAATATTAATCAGGTTATTCTGTAAAATTCTTCACCAAATTCTTCAGTAAGTAATTCATCTGTGGGTAATTTTTCCTACTTATTAACAGCAATTTATTTCAATCTGTTTGGCTCATTTGCAGTGGTTGTACTGCATTGATTCTTCTCCCAGTCACTGAGTTCACAGATGGAAAAAGAAAAGGAGTAAAGGATGTAATTGGTGAAAAAATACTAGAGTGTTCACCAAGATAAATATAATTTATTGCTATATTAAAGTTTGATTTAAAAATAATAATTGTTCATGGCCACTTAAAATCTGCTGTTTACTTAGAGGTAAACCAGCAAAATGTTTTATAGAGGGTCTGTCCACAAAGGCTGGGATTGTAAACACACCTTTATACTGGTGTTAGACTGATGTCCCTCTAGATAAGCAGGCACGTTACACTTTTTACTGCAGCATCATTTCATCACAACCATCACAAGCATCATACAACTTTACATAAGACTGTAGTTTATAGGCAAATAAAGCCCTGCAGCTTCACCTTTGGACAGTTCAGAGTGTTTCACTGGCTCAGGATGTCAGCTCTGAGTTTTAAAATTTGCTTTTCATGGCTTCACGTAAAGTAACTTAATGTTCAAAATCTGGCCAAATTAAGAAAGTTTGTATTAGAGCAAGCATGGAGAAATTATTTCTTCTAAGCATTAAGGTCTTTACATATTAAGAAGACTTTCATGTTATGAATTTTCTTATTTTTTTTCCTTTCATTGTAGCTTTGATCCCAATCCTTTGCAAAGACACACCTTCTGGACGATTGTTATAGGTGGGACTTTCACGTGGACTGGTATATACGGGGTTAACCAGTCTCAAGTCCAGAGATACATCGCATGCAAAAACAGATTCCATGCAAAATTGTAAGTCTGTCTGCAGGTACTGTCTGAATTTAGCAGTGGCTGTTCTTTATAAGAGAGATTTTTTTTTAAAGGAATGAGTGGGTATTTTGTCTGTATAAATTGTATTATAAAGGCTAACAACTTTTGCCTTCTGTTTTGTGGACCAGGTAGAAGAAATTTGGCACAGTAATTACTGGTATATGAATTAGATGTGCTTGCTGTAACATTGAACTTTGTGCCTGAATTTTTTTACTGCACCAGGGTTCTCATATAGAAATAGCTGCATTAAGTTTATGTGGAACCTAAAGACCAAATATTGTAGTACTTATGCTGAAGTCATATCAAGACAGTATTTTCACTATGAAACCTGAATCATTGTGTGGGGATTTTGCATAAGTAAAGGCTAAAATATTTTCCTGTAACAATGATTATAGGTGTGAGGAAATCCAGAAATTACTTATTCAGTGATAAAATTGCTGAGCAATCATGTATTTTGTGTTCATAATAATCATGACATATTTTTTAAGAAATCAACTGTGGAAACTGGCAGAGGATTATGTTTTCCTTGAGTGTAAACATTTCTGATGAACCTTTACTCTAGAATGGAGTATATTTACTAGCTCTATTATCTTATCTTTAGAACCATTCCATTAGTTCACAGTGCAGGATTTAGGAATTACTAGTGATCTCATGAAAATAATTTATAGAAGAAATATAGAAGCACACATCATAACTATAGTCCCTGTACATTTATCCATTCTATGGTACAGTGACATAGAGAGAAGAAGCTTTATGAAGGCTTTCACTTCATAAGCTAGCAGAATACCACAAAATCATGCAACATTTACAGCTGAAATATTTTGTTTGTATCAGTAAAGAAAATCTGCCTTTCAGCCATTTGTGCTGCAGACAGGAATGAGCTGATGCTCGTTATCTGGTACATCTTCAGCATTCCCTGACACATCTCCAGCGTACCAGGTCACTTCTGTGCAGTCTGTGGCACATGGCTGGGTTCTAGGTTCTCAGCACTGCAGAGGCAGGAGGCACATCCCACATCTATCTCCCTGGAATGACTGTGTATGGGAGAACAGACACGTTCATTGTGCCAGATTTGCGTGCCAGTCAGGCTGTTCTTCCCAGCACCTGCTCCACTCAGGGCTGTGCCCTCTCTTGGGCCCTCCCTACCCTCTTTGAGAGCAGAGACACTTGCAGAGTGTCTCAGAAGCAGGGTGTGACCAGAGGGAATCTGACACATGGCAGCCTCAGGGTAGTTTTTCTGAGCTGTTGCAGCAGCTTTTGTCAGGGCTGGAAGCTATCTGGTTCTGTAGGAGGTTGAATGGAATTTAGGCTCTCATATTGATGGTTGCCAAGCCTTAATCAGTAGAGCCCTATCCTGCTGGCATGGGTGGTTGGATTCTGTGGCACCTTGCTTGTGCAAGATATTTGCTCTGCATGGAGAAATCATTTTGCATAACAGTTGCAGCTTGTCACAACTATAAACACTGCTATTCTGTGGTGACTATCTAGTTCATATTCAAGTGTAATTAAACACATTTGGCAGGTCACGTTGTTGGCCTGAACCTCTTATTGTCATTTAATCTGTACACAGAAGTCATCAGGTCAAAATAATAGGGTTTTTTACCCCTGTGTCATTTACTGTAAGGCTTTTTGAGAGACAGCACAGTAACACATCAGAGCTCGGAAAAGAATTCCTTCACAGATCCTAACTTGCAGGTTTTGGGAAAGCCTTTAACAGTGGTCCAAGAACAGGAATTTTCTCAGGCTTTGGGAAAGGATTTCACCATTCAAGAAACACCAGTAGGTAGGAGCACATTCTGTCATCTTCGAACAATCACTAGGCAAATTGAACATTATGCTTATATCTGAATGATAAGAGGCACTCAGAGCAGGAGAGCTACGCTGTCAGAAAAATATGGGCTCCTAACACATTTTTCTCTCCTTTCAAGGTCATCAGCTGGCATATTTCAGTGCTAAGTTCTTAGAAACAGACTGAAACAAACAATTGAAAATAAGCTTTCTGCAGTCAAAATGCCTACTTCACACAAACTCCACCCCATGTTACTCACATAGAATTAATGGAAACACCTCCTTTCAACAGTGCTACAATTATTATTCCCCAGTGCTTAGTCATAGTGTGTACCATGAGCTGGGATGTAAATCAGAAGGGAAAAAAAAAGCTCTTTGTCAAACACTGACACAGTTTAAAAACTAGAATTGCTTAAAAACAAGACAATTTATTTTGCTTCTCTATGTTTCTTTTGACCTTCTAATCTTCACTACAGGCTCTAGGCTAATTCTTCTATTACATCTGCTCAAAAGAATTGGATTGATTTTACTCATTGGTTAAATTTTGTGCTAAATCAGTTTCTGGGTGTTGTATATCAAGATAGATTATGCCAGTCCAGGAACAGCTTCAGCTAAGTGGCTGCAAGACATCCAATCAATATGTAAGCATCTATGAGAAGAGGACTACTTAATTTTTACTGAATTAGTTTAGAGAGAAATTTAAAGTGCTGTTGGTTCTGTGTTTAGACCACCCCCTAATTGCAAATACAAGGCAAAATGCAGTTTCCCCTATGATACATAAATCAGCTTTTATTTATATAGGTCTTTTCTAAGAGTTTGCATTGTGCTTGCCAATAACTTTTCTATTGTATAAAACTGATAGTTCAATTTGTTAATCTACATTATACCTTTCTGAAAATGTCCATTTCAATGTCTAACAAGGCTTATAAAGCTAGGTTTACTTCTTTGTTCGTCCTGCTGGTCCTCTACAGAAATACAAAGGCTGTTTCCCCTTACTTTCTTGGGAACCAAAAGCATTAAAAGGCCTCCTGAATCACTGCAAGCATGGATATATTTTCACAGAAACCAAATGTCCTCCCAGAGGAGGCCTTACCAATTGGCACAGGTCCAGGGTATGTGATCTGTCTGGAAGTTAAATCACTATCAGTGATACACAGATAACAGGAGGCAACTGCTGGAAAGGAACGTTGTTTTTCAGGGTCTTGCTCCCAGTGGGTATGTTTGCTTGAAATGACCACTCTAGGTGAGAAGAACTTTGTGACCCTGGAGATACCAAGATATTTGTGACCCAGGAGACATCAAGAGCTTAGAAACATTTGAGAAAACCAGAGACTTAGATGGAAAGCAAAAGCCCTCACTGAGCAAGAACAATGTGTTTTTCACTGCCAATAGAAGCTGCCTGTTGTATGGCAAAGGCAGAATTAAGGCCTGATGAAAACACGTCTGGTCTCACCATTATCTGAAACTGAAGCTTCATCAGGACGTGGGGAGGTGATGGAGTTTCTGGATGATACCAGACTCCAAGTTGTTTAGTTACTGAAGGGGAAGCCCTAGGCTTGTTGAGAATCCCTGCTCTCTGGAAGTGGCATCCAGAGGCAGCTCCAGACCAGGTCCCAGGCCCCAGTTTCTCATTGCTGCTTCCCACAGAGACTGTCTCAGGAGAAAATGGGAGATTTGTAGCTTTACAAAGACAACTCCAGCATTGTGTAAACGCAATACTGCAGCTCCAGAGGCAAAAGAATGCTGGTGCTGACTATAAGGTACCCCACACTTGGATCTGGGGCACCCCGCCTTACAAATCTGCTTGGGGTTTGTCAGGGGTGTGGCATGGGGGAAAGAGCATCCTCTGGCCTGCTGCTTGCAATGTACAACTTGTACACATGATGAAATGTGGGATTGCTCTAGCGCTCCCACCATCTCCATTGCCAGGGGACAAGTGCTCAGACTGTGACACCAAAACCAGAAGTGTCATTTGTACTTGTAGAAATGTGATCTCTCTCCAGGTGAAATGGTGGGAGTTGTATGGTGACTCCCTAGCCCGCAGGCAGCCGCTGACCTGGGAATCTCCTCAGTGCAGGTGTGAGCGCTTCCTTGCTTGGCCCTGGCAGGGATTTTGTGGGATGTTGAGCTCTAACATGGTGTTTCCATGTGTCTTGGTGCAGGTCCCTCTACATCAACCTGGTGGGACTCTGGGCAATCCTAGTCTGTGCCACACTCTGTGGGCTGGCTCTCTACTCCATCTACAAAGACTGTGACCCATGGACGGCTAAACAGGTGTCGGCACTCGACCAGGTACAGCCCCACATCTCAGGGGAAGGTGGTGGGAGGGTATCCTTCCTCTGCAGCCATAATAAACAAAGGCAGTTCAAGAGTCAGGGGGTTGGAAACAGTGACATGATGGAATCCTGTGTCAGGCTGAGACTACAGTTCCTGGAACTGCAAGTCCCTCAGCACTTGGTAAGGTGGGCAGCAGGGAGATCTGCAATGTGGAGAGCTCTCAGTACACCCACCTCTGCAAACATGTGGGTTTTTCACTCAAAATGGGTTCAGGAGTGCCAGCATTGCATGAAACTGCTTTGAAGAGAAGTGAGGGGAAGAGAGCATCAGTGCCCTTGTGAGTGACTGTGGGTCCTGGTGCGCTGCTTTGTGTCATCCTGCCCAAATTCCCCTGGACTGACGAGGGCAAAATCCTTCTCAGATTCAAACCATACTTGTGCCCAAAGCACACACCTGAAGAAAGGCTATTAGCAGGCAGCTCTTTGCTAGTGATGGTGAATCCTTCCCTCCTTCAGAGGAGAGATGGGCAATCAGACTGTGCTGCAGAGGAGCCATCTCACCACTGATGATGACCTCTCCCTAAATAGACCTTGAGCAGCAGGTTTACCTGAGGAACAAGAGTTCTTGGCAGCCTATAGACTGGCCAGAGCCAGGGCCCAAGGAAATCAAATAACTTTTATTTGTGTGCTTAAGCCTAAGATAATCACAGGCTCTGGATAATACTCCAATGGACAGTAGCTGGAAAGGCAGGAGAAGAGCACAGACCCTGGAGCACCTGAGGCAGGACCACTTGGTCTTTAAGAGGAAAATAAAATAAGACCCAAGGTAGAAAATGGAAGAAAATTAAGTTTTTCCTGTCAGTCAAATTAGTTTGGTAGAAAGTGGAAGTAAGATACTAAAAATACCAACTTGTCTGTGAAAAAAAAAATTGTTCAGGGAAGAAAATCTTTAAATTCCTCTCTCTTCCCAGCATTCAGATCTTGCAAGCGTCAAAAAATGGCACACAGTTTCCTATATGGAAATTGATCTCAGGTACCAATATCTGAGTTTGTTGGACTGTCTATGAACCCCTTTTTGTGGAGTCAACAGCAGAAAAAGCATCTGTGGCACCCAGCCCCCCCAAGGGAGTGATGTACAGAACAGAGCACTTGCTGCCCAGGCCTATCTTCCTCTACAATTGTCACTGGAAACCAAGGTCCTGATGGCATGACACTCCAGCTAGATGGTCTCAACAGATTCTCTGTAGCTCTAGTGGACATTTTAGGGTTGTTTTTCTCTGTAAAAAATCAATAAATAGAGCAAGATAGGGCATTAAAAATTAGAACAGCTGGACAGAATGCCAGTGAGAAGGCTGTAAAAAACCAGTAGAGTGATAAGATGAAAAATTAGAGCAAGATGGCAATACTTCTTAATCTGAATTTTTCAGCTAATGCCATACCTAGTGCTGGATATCATGCGTGATTTCCCAGGAGTGCCAGGACTTTTTGTGGCTAGTGCCTACAGTGGGACATTAAGGTAATTTAATAATCTGTAAACTGCTACCTTTTTTCCCCCTTTTTTCTTGGAGCTAAAGTTGTATTTATACTAAAACTTCTGTACATATTTCTTTGTCTAGCTAATTTCTAGTCTTAAAAAAATCACTGGCCTCTTTCATAATGCAGCTTAAAAATCCACAGTTTCCAATATTTGGCTCTTAGGACTTAAAGTAGTTTGGAGTTCTCTACTAACAACATGAGGAAACAGTTAGCCACATGTCATGTAAAACACTAACAAATCCTTCTCTGTGCTTTTAAAGCCCCTCTGCTATAGGAATTTTTGAGTATTATGGATGGGTAGTTACACCAAATAGCTACAGTTGGGGAAATTTCCTATTGCTCATCCTGCATAACTTCAAGGCCATCTGCCTTTCCTTACCCCTGATCTCTAGAGACTTCTTTTCTAGAGTTCCTGGGCTTCCAATTGTCTTGAATGAATCCCATGAGACAACAACCACTATATATCCTACTATATACTGTAGGAGACAGATTGATACCCTTCTGTCCCATACTGGGGAGTGTTTTGTTCAGCTTTCCCAAGGAGTATCTTTAAGAAGCATTGTCTCAGTGAAGGCTCTGAGCAATAGCAAACAGTTAGAAATGAAGAAACTTACAAATGTGACACCAGAATAATTTTTTAAATTCTGAATACTGGTAGGTACATAAATAGAGGGAACAGCCAAAATATTAGTTTCACATGGTGAAGAAAAGCTGGTGGCTTGCAGGAGCAAGGTACATTCAGACAAAGGATGACCTGGTTGTGCCTTAGGAGTGCTGGTTTCTCTGATCCCACAGGGAACCTTCAGTAGTTTGGTTTGTAGATGCCTAATTTATTAGGCATGTAGTTTAGTAGATGCCTAATTTTTAGGTGACCATAATTAAATTATCTGAGTTCTTCTCTGGGGGTGCACTTAAAGTAAACAGTGATGTGGGAATTTTACCTACCCAGTTATATGCTGTAGATCATTTGTGAAGGTATCATGTATACCAGTAGTGTTTACAGCCTAGCTATATATAACAGATATTTCTATTCAGTTCTCCAGGTCCAGCCCAGCTTTTCATCAGTATGTGCCTTGACTTCACCGAGGATAATTACTTTAAACAGTTTTTCTAAGCTGTTAGCTGCATTCTCTGCAATAAGTTATTTAAACCTATGCAACAGTTACATTAGTTTTCTGGTGTTGTTCTAGACAGTGGCAGTTTCTCTGTGCCAGTAACCTACCTGTTATCTATGATTTCACCATTTAAGATATAAAAAAATTGTATAAATCTTGCCTTCTGTAGTACAGTGTCCTCCAGCATCAATGCTCTGGCTGCTGTGACTGTTGAAGACCTCATTAAGCCCTACTTCAAATCTCTCTCTGAAAAGAAGCTGTCATGGATTTCCATGGGGATGAGTAAGTTTGGAAAACATCTTTTCTGCTTTTGCTTTACAAAGTGAAGGTTTGATTCAGACCTTGCTTATGATGGTGTATGTCAGGAGTAAGTAATTCATACCAGTGGGACTATGTCAGTGCAGCATTTGAGGGAGACGATCAGCTGTGTAGGTTTTACACAAATGGGGAACAAGTAAGTCTAAGGAAAAAAGGCAACCATCTTGTTTGGTCTTTAATTTAATTTCTAAGGAAATACGCACTACATCTGTGTTCAGTATTGATTCACAATTCTACAAAGCCAAATATCTCTGACTTAAACACCTATTTTTCTTTCATCTGTCAAAAATGAGAAGCAAAGGAAGCTGTTTTGTAACATTTTTTAAATTGATATGCAAGCAGTAGCCTTGTGTCCCAAAAATATTCCAGGGAACAAGAAATTTCACGTCTTCTCTGATATACTCTCAGACTGTCACTCTGTTTAGCTCCTCTGCTTAATGTAACTCAAAGAGAATCAGAACTAGACTGAACAGATGATTTAAATCTGTGAAATGCAATTGTCACGTCTGCTACTTGTACTGTCTGTGACCAGCTGCAGGTGTAGCCCAAGAAAGTGTTTGTAGTAAGAATGAAAACACCTCCATCCCAACTTGCTGTCATGTAGGAGCCCATACCAGGGAGCATGGCAGACTGCTGGGAGGGTACCAAGAATTAAATATTGTCAGCTGAGAGAAGTTTCTTAAACATTGCAAACAATGCTTATGCCAAAATTGTTGTTTGTGGTATGGTGAGTTGCCTGACACATCACAATGAATAGTGAGATTAACCTCATGCTCGAGCAGTGAAACTCATCAAGGGCGGAGGTGGGAAAAACAAGTAAGCCAGTGTTATGGCTCCTGGAAAGAGGCACTGTGTCCTGGTGACCTGGGATGTTCTCTGTCACTGTGCCAGCTCCCAGTCATCTGCCAGCATTTACTCTTTTGCTTCCTAGACTTTGGCTGAGAAGTGAAAATCATTCCCTCAAAATAAGGACAATGACACAGGATATTAGCTGAGACATATGAACAATAAGTGGGTTATTGCCACTATGCTTAATCTATGTGGCTGACATTTATTACCTAATCTTTAGTAATTCACAGAATGAGGACTTTGTCAACTTTGCGTGATCTCTTCTTAATGTAAACAGAAACCTGACCTTTTGGCCAATTCAGACTCTCTTAGAAAAACTCCAGATGTTAGCACTTTTATCTGGGAGGTGTTAGGACTGTACTGGGTTAGACAGAAACTTTTCCATTAGTGATTTTCAAACTTTGGCAGATTTATACATTGTTCTGCCTTTCACATACAGGCCTGTTTTATGGTGGAGTCTGCATTGCTATGGCTGCAGTGGCATCTCTTCTGGGAGCCTTGTTGCAGGTAGGTGCCAGACAGCTTTTTCATGCCCATGTTGAATGACCCAGAATAGATTATGTAAGAAAATAATTGCTGAATACCATTATGAGATTAGTTTTTATTCTTTCTTGGGTACTGATGTGAAACCACCCATGGCCTGTGTTTTAAGGGTCCATGGCTCAGCCTGTGTTTTAAGCATCCATATATCAAATCCTGGCAACTGAGTACACACCACTTTAAAAAGTTTCATAATTTCTTTCTGAACATCTTCTCTTCTTGTCATTTTGGAAGCTTTACCCTCCTTGCACAGCACCTGATAGCAGACTTTCTTCCTTCCTCAGGCAGCGCTCAGCATTTTTGGCATGGTTGGTGGCCCCCTTTTAGGACTGTTTGCCTTGGGAATCCTGTGCTCCTTTGCAAATGGAATTGTAAGTAGAAATTTAAAGACCTGTTCATCCAAAATGTATTGATAGTTTTGGGCTTCTTCTTCCACTAATAATTTGATGTTGGGCAGCAAGGGAGATGTCTTTGGTACTTTCTGTGAGGACATTTCCCCTTGCTCCCTTTCTTCCTTATCCCAAGGAAATGACAGTCAGAGCTGTATAGGAACTTGAATTTCCATCCCATGAAGAGATTTGGATGGGGGAAATAATCTGAATAAAAATGAGGCTTTGACAAGGATTCTTAAAACCAATTTTAGAAGCAGGGACAATGCATCTCGAGATACAGCTGAACAACCACTAGGCTCAGAGAATGCTGGCCTGTCTGAGCAAAAGGGGGTCAGGCCAGGAAAATGGGGTCTAGGCACTTGCAGACCAAATTGGGGTATTCTCAGAGTGCTTCCATATTGTAAAATTATCATTTTCAGATGAAAAACCTTTTCCATCAAAAAAAGGATTTGACAGACTTTGTTGATATGGTCCATGGTTTAGTCTTGCAGGATTACTATTTATTATTAGTAATTGTACCATTACTATTTACAGGTTTCTGAATTTATTATAGTAATATTATTATAATAATATATTAATATATTAATATTAGTATAATATTTTACTATTACCATTTACAGGTTTACTAATCACTGATCTTTACCTCTTTGCAGTTGAAAATTTTATATATATACTAAAGTAAATAATTAAAAATTATTAGCTCTCAGCCACAACTCCACCTACCTCTGATGTAGGAGAGACTTTTTCGCTAAAACAGGTCACATGAGAAAATTGAAAATTTATTTCTGTATTTGTTCAAGGAGGGCCTCAAATACCATATACCATGAAGACCAAAGTTATCCTTTGATTGTAAAGACCTAGTGGCCAAAGAAAAAGAGGTGTGCTCAGGAGCTGTGAGAAAACATTGTATTTCCCCAAAAGGGAATGAAGTAAACTCCCCAGCACTTCCCAACTGTATATTTCATTTTTGCTATGGAGACTTATGTTCAGATTATCTTGACTATTTCTTACTCATCTAATTGTTGTTTCTTTCAAATATCTTTTGCTTTTCATGTAAATCCAAGTTTCACTTTTTGTTTTGCAGGGAGCATTTGTAGGTCTTGTCAGTGGTTTCATTATTTCACTTTGGGTTGGAATTGGATCCCAGATTTATCCTCCACTTCCAGAGAGAACCAAGCCACTCGATCTCTCAACTGTGGGCTGTAATATGTCCTTAGGAAATTTAACATCAACAGAAATTCCATTAACAACGGTTTTCAGCACACCAGGTGCAGAAAGGTATATGAGTTCATCAAGTACAGTAACGAAGTATGCATTTTTTTTAAAGAAACATGAACATCTGTACAGTATTTGGGTTACTATAATGATCCTCTGGTCTGTCTACCACACTCTTTGAGATGCAGCAGTTTTCTCTGATTTTTTTTTCCCTCTCAGACTGAAGTAGTTTGTCTGAGTTATCCCACAACAGAAGTCAAAGTGAATATTTCTATTAATCTGAAAAGCTTCCATTCAATATTTGAGTTCAAAGGCTTGGACATGCCTTACTGTGGACCACAGTTTTAAACAAAGATATCATTTATAGTTATTGGATTAGCTTCCACAATCTGTCATATGAATTAGAGTAATTGGCAGTTAAAGGGAAAAATGCCAGTTAGCAGGTCTACCTACAGCAACTTATCTGTGCAGAATAGTTCTAATCAGTGCATTCAGAATGGGCACAATATATGGGATTTCCTCCACTTTGCAACTGCCAAATGTCTTACTCTAGATGATCACAGTTAAGTTTAACATGAATGGCAATACAGAGAACAGCAGGAACAGAAAAAAGGCTGAAAAAACACATTTCTAGGGTTTCCAAATCCTTACACCTTAGAGCATTGTACAATCAAGACATACCCTGACACACTGGGTGCCCAACATCCGGTTTCATATACCACACCTCTTGCATGAGCCCTCCAGCATTGCTCCTGGCTGCTGGGAAACACCTGTTGCAACAGAGGACATAGTCAGGGAGAGCAGAATGACGTGTAAAGACAGTTGCTCTGTTGTTTCTGGCTGTTTAGAGCTGCATAGGGTTGATTTCCTTGTTGGTTTTTTTTGTGCCCCTTCCTTTAAATAACACCACCCTTGCTAAAGAAATTAATCCCTTCATCTGGATAACTAGAGTGTTCAGCTCTGCACTAGATTCCTAGCAGAGACAGGACTGTCCTGTTTTACCTGCTCTGTCTCATGCATTGCCTCACTGTACTGGCTAGCCTTGTCTCTTACAAAGGAACTTGTTCTGCAAATTTTGGCACAAATTTTCAGTGCACATATGATTGTATGGAGGTAGCTCAAGATTACCAGGTTGCTTGGTTCAAAAATATCTCTGTATTTATACGCTGTCTGGAAACAAGTACTTTCAAGTTTTTTGGAAAAGAAAAGGAGAGATTAACACTTTTTCTGCTTTATTTCAGGCCTGCCCTGGCAGACAACTGGTATTCCTTGTCTTATCTCTACTTTAGCACACTTGGGACACTCGTCACAGTAGTTGTGGGGATAATTATCAGCCTCCTAACAGGTACTAGTTTCAGAGTTGTGATTGAATGTGTCTCAGATCTCTTTTAAACTAAGATGTCCTGAGAGCCACAGGAAGTGCCAGTAACCTATTGCAAACACTGTGTAAAGGTTACCATCTTAAATCGAATTTCCTCCCCTCAGCGCTTCTGCATCCTGCTCCTGGTCTTTGCCCACAGCAAAAGTTACTACAAATCTCTAAGGAGAAAGAAGTTTCAGCAGATTTTTAAACCTAAGGGTCATAAAAAGAAGGAAAAAAAAGACATCTGTCTTTCCTGTTTTATTAGATGCCTGCAGGGACTGGAGGTTTAAGACTTGTCCCTGAACATGGCAACAACTCCGAGCAAGGAAATACACCCATGCTTCTAGAGGACATAAGCAGTTTGACTTTGAGTGAGTTCAGAGCACTCAAGGGCTGTTGTCTGCATCCATAGAGTGCATGCTTTTCACCACATTCCTCAAGAACATGCCTGAGAGCTGCACATCCTCTGCATGGCTATTTTAGCTTCTCTTTCAGTTTCCCAGTACTTTTGTGCTAAGGGAAAAAGCAGCTTGCCATGGGTAAGAATGGGGAGTTCAGTTCCAGCCCATGGCCTCACTACTTTTGCATCCAGGTCAGATGCAAGCTACATTTGTCATTTACCTCATGCATGGCAGAAACAGTAAAAAAGCAGCTGTTCTCACAGCTTTTCCCAGTATCCCCAGCCAGATTCATATAACAGCCCTCATCTTGGAGGCTGTTTGATTTCAAATTTTTATAATGCTCCACAATGGCTCCAGGACTATGAAACTCCAAACTCAGTAGACAAACTCACATTAACTTCCCTATGCCTTGCAACTTATAAGCACAAGCCACATTTATCTAATTTTATTTTTCTTCTCAGTTTTTAGATTTGCTCCACACTTATCTTCAAGCACATGCTCTTCCCATTGCTATAGTGATGCTTGAATCCAAATTTCACTTTTTACCTGGTAGGGATCAGGTTACATATAGGCCATGAAACAAAGCATGAAAACCACACAATTCTCTAAATCCAGATGAGAAATACTCAGCCCAAGAACAGAAGCACAAAAGAATTAACCCAGTCACAATGTCACCCTGCTTCTCATGGAGCAAGATTCCATTTAAGCCTCAGATAGCAAGCAGAGCTAATTCCCAGCACCTACATCAGTTTTGTTTTCCACCCAAGAATAGCTAATCTTCCATGCCTTAAAAATGCCCAGACATTCCATTAACCCTCATCCCCCCATCTTGGGGATGCTCTTAAACAATTCACTATAAAAATTGCTGGTGAGTTTGGAGACAGGAGTCTTGCTGATAGGGAGCTGAGAACTGGAGCTCAGGGTTCAGGGTAGCACTTGGTGCCAGAGCTCCTGGACTGGCAGAGTAGTCACAGATGCAATTTTTTCTTTTCTGGTGATTGCCGGATTCAATTTTTTTTTCCAAAATAGGAAATCCAAGGAGGATTTAGGAAGCTGGGAAATAGCTAAGGCATTTCAAATAGACCTTGAGGGATAATTTTATATATTGAGAGGAGCAGGGTATACATTTTTGTAAAGAAATGATCCCTAAGGTCTGTGATTGCTTGATGGCTTTTGCTGCATGACTCTGTCCTGCTTGCCTGGCCTGGTGCCCATAGCTGAGGTCTGACACATGGTTTGCATGTGTAAAGCTGGCTGAATAAAGCTTGTCTATTTTGTAGGAGGACTAAAGCAGAACACAGATCCTAAATTCCTGCTGACCAAGGAAGATTTCCTGTCCAACTTCTCACGGTCTGAAACTGAGCAAGTAAGTGTAACTGTGCATCTCTGATTTAAATCAGTCTTTGCTCCAGGGGACAAAGGCAAACAAATTTCCTGGCTCATGTTTTTCCAATCAGGATGAATAGCACCTGATGCTGCCTGATAGGACTATCTGCTTTAAGGCAGTAGGAGAGCACAAGGCAGGTGGGACTAAGGCAAGGAAGCGCTTTTGCCATAGCTTAGCTTCAGTCAACAACAGAGAAGCAACTGAGAAAAGGGACAGTTTTCTCCATGTTTCTGCTAGAATACTCCCTAACTGGCCTCTGGGAAGCTACCCCAAGGCACACCTTGGACTCAGCAAAGATTCCTTTTTTTGTGAACATGTGTTCTCTTAGGTTGGAATTTTTTTGTAACTTTGACTACTGTTTGAGAAAAAACATTTCTAGTCAGTGTATCTGTTTCATACCTCTCATCCTAAGAAAAAGAAAAGGGGAAGTATTATTGGGTAATAACATCCATTAGAAGGGAGAATACAGGGAAATTATTTTTTTAAAATAAACTACAGATCACTTTTCAGTCAATATCGTCAGCTGAGCATTCAAGTTCAACTTTGTTCAGTAGTTCAGGCAATAATCATATCTTTAAGATGGTCCAGCTTGCAAAATGTTTTTTCTTGATACTTACAACTCCTTCTAGAATGATCCTATGTATTTCAGCTTCTGGATAAGAACACCAGTGAAAAAAAGGGATATTATACCATACTATTGTAATGCTATTTGCCCATGTCAGTACTGGAGATCAGCTATCCAGTTACTGTCATTCACTGCCTTCAATGGGTCAACATCTGTTTCTACTATCTGGGAATTTAATCCCTGAAGTCTTTTGAAAAAGAGCAAAACAATCCACCACCCATATGGAAGCTAATGTCCACAGCCATACTTTTTTATGCCTGGAGTCAGAAACAAGTCTCTTTATGTGTCTGTCTCTTATATGGCTAAGAGCTGAATAACAAGTGGTTGGAATCAAAAATACTGTTGGAATCAAAAATACTGCAGAAAGTTGATGAGATAAAAAATCAGAGCTAACTAAGCAACTTTCTGCACATGAGGAGCTCAATATCTCATTCCATTTCCATAATAGAAATGTGACATCAAAGCAATGGTGCATGTTAATCTGCTCTTCCTGTCATAGATGGGGCAAGGATGAAGGGTTGGGAGTCAATAGCTCAAAGACCTGGTGGTGACATATCAGTAGACATGAAAACAGCAATTAGAACTTTGCACACCCAGACCAATTTGCAGGACAAGAACATTTTGTGTTACAAGAACATTTTACACAATAAGTACCTTATGCAATACAAAACTTTCAGTGCCCCTAGAAAAATACCATCTACTGCAATGAATAAGTATTTGTGCTCTGTCAGCAGCCAACATGTTTTCCTGCAAGGCAACCCTGTATGTCAGGCCTGACTCTGCTGGCCAAAGAGAGGTCAAAGAGAGGAAGACTCTTTCTTCTGTTTCACAGCATGGCTTTTGTCTTTTGTTTTTTTAGCCAGAGAAAGTGGAAGTGTTGAACTGGAAACCATTTACCATGGCAAATGAAGGAACTGACAACCCTGCCTTTAGCCACATTGAAATGGATGTTGCAAGTGACAAGAATAAAGTCAATGGTCTTCACATATGACACAAGGCCGTGTCAGCCCATGAGGACAGTTTTGTTCATGTCAAGCACTGTTGATGTTCCTGTTCTGGGTCGGTTACCAGCTCTGCTGGGGTCAGGGGCAGGCATCTGCTGAGCTTTGCGGCACTATCGCCTTTGCATGACCTTGACATTAGTCAAGAAAGGAATCAGGTTTTTCTTGCACTTCCTCACTCTCTCTGATTCTTGGTGACAGAGCCTAAAGCAATATGTGAAATATTTGCCTGATATTTTGAGCTTCCTGGAAAATATCTGCTTTTAATCTCATTTCACCCTCAGAGTGAATTTTTTATTTGGAAAGAGTACTGTTCGCCCAGACATGGTTGTTTTTCTGGCTTGTTTTTTTTTTCTTTTTTCTTTTAAGGCATTGAAAGTATGAAGAGATTAGGGTGTGGGACGTTATCAGATTGCAAGAAACTGTGGGTTTTTTTTTTTGTATAGGAGGCATATTTAGTACTATATGGTTCTTCTGTAGAACTGATTCTGAGAGCATATTTATTTTGTTGGTTTTGTTGTCTATTTTTTTTTTAACCCACTTGTTTCTTGGCTACCTGCAGCTTCTCCTCTGTGCTCACTGCTGTGAGCTGCAAGAGTGACTTTGGTGGTGGTAGAGGCAAGAGTCAGTACTGTTTGTCCTTTCATGCCCTATCTCCCTGTTCTCCTCTGTCTTGCCCTTACAGAGCTGGTTCTCTTGAAGGAAATAATCTATTTGCACTTTTTATTCAGTGCCATAGACCAGAACCACAGCAGCCTTCTGCTGCATGCCCAGCTTGCTGGGCTAGGATTGTTGCACTGGGCTGGGCACAGTGCACAGAGATGTTAACAAAGAAGGTTCCCTTTTGGCTGTACTGGACAAGAGTGAAGGCTGCATCTGCATTTGCCACAGCAGTTCTCTCCAGAGCTATGCGCTGAAACTTTCTTTGTGTTCTTGCAGTCCTTGTTTTCACTCTAGGAATTCATGTTCAAGGTTGGTTCAGATCAGGCAAGTGCATACTGTGTTTTGCAGGTGTGCAGAGCCCCCTGCACAATTCTCTGGGATGGAGAAGGGACCACAGATGATATCACATGGTGGAGGCTTCTCCAGGGCTGCAGGGCTTATGGAATGGCCTATCCTCTGGTGGGGCTGTCAAGAGAAGGTTAACAGCCCATCCACGTGAGACCATGCCCTGTGCTGGTGTTTTGGGAGGGTGAAAACCCCCATTGCTTTCTTCTCCTGCTTGCTTTTGGGTACAGTGGGAAACAGACTGACCCACTGTGTTGTTTTTGTGCTTCAGACTTTTACTATGGCTATACAGGAATGTTTAAAACTCTTCTACAGCAGCAAAGTTAAGCTGGAAAAATAAAGCCATTGCAGGAAAGCTGAGCTGTGATGCTTAGAAGGCAGTCATGCTTGAGAATCAAGTGAAAAACTGACTGCATGCCTTAAATGGCTTTCTAAAAATTATACTGCATTTGTGCCAAGTACTGAGCTGCTGTAACTTGGAAAATGACACAGTGCTAGCTTAGTTACCTTGACTGGGGCCCTGTAGCATCTAAATCAATTTTTTTCTGTGCCCTTGTGACAGAGGACATTTGATGATCTACTGTATAAGATGAACTGTTAGGATCAGAAAAGAAAGGTGAAAAAATGGGCTCTAAGGACTAGGTCTGGAGAAGAGGGCAGCCAGACACTCTGTGGGTGCACCAAGGCCTTGACTCCATGGGCTAACCCAGCGCAAAACTATGTGGTGATGGAGGCAGCTTTCCCCCATGCCTCCTGAAGCATTTTTTTGCATTATCCAGTGCAAACTTTAGGGCCAGCCCCTTTTCCCACTCCACTGCTGTAGCTCTGGTTCAGGTCAGTGCCTAAAGCCACTGTGTGGAAGGGCTGTGATCAAGTGGGATAGATCCCATGAGTTATGTCTTGTGTCCCTTTATCTGAGATCTGAGACAAACAATAGCATCCTGAATAAAGTCTTCTAGGATTCAGGACAGGAATATCTCTGTTTTGGGACTGAGTTACTCTGAGACAATTAGCCCATTGACTGAATCAGCTGGCTATGCTTCTCAAGTCTCAGAAGATAAGTGCAGCTCATTCCACCTTGTGCCTTGTCTTCATGACCCAGAAACAGATACTGCATTCTGTGCTATGGAATACTTCTTCAGCCTTGGAATATAACAATTTATACTTACCTGGTACTTTCAGCCCACAGATCTGAAAGAGGGTAGGTACTGCTATCTCCATGCTGCTGCAGAGTGCTGAAGTGGACTGGTGTGCCTCTGTGTACCCGTGCTTTGTGAGAGAGCTGTAACAGAGAACAGAAGCCTGCAGCAAGCACTTGATCTGTGTGCCTGCCAGTATGGCTACAGCCCTCCCAATCCAAATGCTGAATTCCCATCTGAATGTGCTTCTCCAGAGGGTGACTGGTCACTGCTGTGTGAAACAGAATCAGCATGTCCTTTCTGCATCACTCTGTGCTGAAATTACTGTGCTGTAGTTGATGCTGCCTTAGATCATCTGTAACTTCTACCTGTTTTGTTCATGAAAACTAATCTTCCTTGCTGTCAGACTTAAAAAATGTAGTTTTCTTCTCTGTGCTTTGAATTCACTTAGTTTTTTAAAACAGAGGAAACAAGTTAATTACCATCTTACCTCCCCTTTATTGCTGAAGTCACTATTTAAGCACTGAGCAGTCATTTAACTTGAATTTTGGTATGAAGTGAAGTTTGGGTTTGGGCCAGGTGATATTTATTGGTCCACAATCATAACATCAAAATGAGTTTTCACTGGGAAGTATATCTTTCAGTAAGCAGTTTAGAGACAAACACCCTTAGGCTTTGCAGGTGACCTAAGCAGCTACCCCATTTCTTGTTATCTAACCTCCCATAACTGCTGCAGAGCTATAAAGTGACTTTTTTGGCTTTATTTTTTCCTATATTCTTCTTAATTGATATCATTAATTAAAACAATTAATTGATTTTCAATAATATTTTCTCTGGGAAAATATACTGTCCTCTGCTAGCTGAACTCTAAGCCAAGGCCTTCCTTGTCTGTGTAAAAGCAAGATAATTCTTGGAGTCTCCACCATACTCCTGCATCCTGATCCTTCATCTCTCTCAGCTAAAAGCTCTCCTGATAAAGAAATGTGGGATGCTCAAAACTGACTCATTTCACAGGAGTGGGAGCACTCCGCAGTGTCCAAATTACATGGAGCATCTGGCAGGGTCATGAGACAAAACAATTAGGAACCTGTTTAAGTAAAAACATTAAAAAACCCCAACCATAAAACCACAACAGTAACAATATTTGACTATGTGAACCCACAAAAGAACCACGGAGAGAAAATAGTGACAGATTTTGTCTCTTTTTGGTCTGCATTTAAATTTTACTTCTATCTGACTGGCCAGTTTGCTTGCTGAACAAATAAGGTAAACAGAAAGAAACTCATGAATGACAAGCAGTAAATATTTCATGTGCATTATTTATTTTTAAAGTTTATTACATCACATTGTACAAGCATTAAACATGGCTTTATGTTGATGATTTTTTTTAAAGTGTGAAAACTTGACATTCTTCTCCATAGAATTTTAATTTTTCTATTTACAAATAAACAATTTCTCTATATACTTTATATATATGTATATATATATAATATATATGGTCAATAATGTAACTCCCCTCAGAAAGATTTAAAATAAAAAAGAACTGATTTGTAAACACGTTTTCTGTTGTAGTATTTGGTGACTTGAACGTAGATGATGCTCTATTCCTAGATTTTTCTTTTGTCAGAGTATCCAGGTTGTTCATTTACATTTTTTATTCTAAGATCTGTAAAACCAGCATGGGACAGAATGCAAAAAACTTAGCAAACGGGCTGAAAAACAGTCCCAATATACATTTTTTCCTTGGTTTTAAAAACTGGTGTGTAACTGCTCATGAAGTACATGCTGCTGTCAAGAATGGCCTATGGAGAGCAATCCTATGCTGATTGCAAGATGATTTCACAGTAAATCCTCTGATGTGTGCTGTCCTGCTTGCTATGTAAAATGTCTGTGCCATGCATTGAGGTTGCAGTTTTTTCTCATTCTCTTGAAGGTAGTGCTCTTGTGGAGCTGGAATAAATAAACAACATACAGGACTGTCACATGGAGATTTAAACAAAACCCATCATCAGATCAGGAAGAGAATGGCATAAATTAGTTCTCTAGAGACTATTAAAATTCCATTTATTATTATACTATTATTTGTATTTTATTTTTCTAGGGAAAAAAAAAGGGGGCATCTTTCCTGAGTGTTCTGCTATGTAGCTCTGAAGGACTCTGGGGAAATCTGTTCATCAGACCAGCAGCAGAGAAACCTCGATGGGTTGGCTGGTCAAACTGAAGTGACAGAGATGTACTCAGGGTCTGCCAGGGAGGTCAGAGCCCCTTGCAGCATCATACTCAGCACAAGCTTGGCAAGCAGCCAACCTATGATCTTATTTAGAGCAGAGCAGGACACATCTTCTAGCAATGTGTTGTCAGGAAAATTCATCCTAATGCAGCTATCTTGAAAACTACTCTCAAAAGCAATTATTAGCTATTGCATTTCTGCTGCACATTATTTGTTTTGGCACATTTTATTGCAGTGGTTTCTCTGGAGTGGAAGTCAGTTTATATTCTACTGTATTTCAGTTCAGTTCTCAGAGTTACTGAGATCTAAATTGACAAAGCTGCGTCTTACTGCAGGGATTTGCAAAGGTCCATTTTGCTCATATGGGTGACACTGATTTTATGCATGGCTCATGTCTCACTTTACTACTTAGTAAACAGTTTCTAAGCTCTGGTCATCTGTTGGTTAAGACATTAAACAAAGGGTATCCAAAACAATCCAATTATTCATGTGAATTTCATCTGAATATGATTTTGCACAGTGATCCTGCCTCAAAATTCCCAGGCTGCAGCTGTAGGTGGTGGATGGTAAATACTAACCCATCTGGCATGTGTGTATTGGAGGTCAACATTGCCTGATCCCCACCCCCTATTTACAGAGACAGAAATATTTCTATTTCCCCACTGTCCTGGGGGCTGTGTCCACAGCTGCTGTGAGCAAAGATGAACAAATTCACTTCCCCATTAGTCAGGATTTTACCCCACAGCCACTACTTGTGCTCCCCACTCAGTTTGGCACCAAGACAACACAGAACAGGCTAATCCTGATATTCCTTCAGTGTTTATGTTGTCTCATGGGACTTTCAGGCTTGAGCCAGGATCTGATAAAAGGGAGCTGCTATGTCATTTATCCTCTTCAGATAGGATGGAGGGTCACTACTGGAGGAGGTTCCTTGCTTTTTTGTGTAGGCAGGCAGTGGCTACAGAGAGGAGGGTGCTCACATTTTCTTTCATCCCTCTCCTTCCTCAAGTCATATTGCCTTCCATCAAAGCTCCCTCCTCTCATGCAAATAGCACAGTTCTCCTTTGCAGTGGAAAAAAGTTAATAGATCTAATTTGCTGATATTTGTCTTAGTGCAAATGGTCCTGTTGTCATGTGGAGCTTGAGGTATCCATCTGTAGGATCTTGCATTGCGTGGTCTGTCCAGAAGGGCAAATTCTACTCCTTCTATCAAATTACTTCTAGAATAACTTTTAGAAATAACTGATTGAAGAGCTTTCACAACACTCAGTATTTTGATTCATGTTGCTCCATCCAACACTAATTATGTCTTCAAAGCTACAAGTCCACTCTTTTGGGTTAATAGTCTGGAAATTTTGAATTTCTTAATTAAATCAGAAATTTTAAATTTCTCAATATTAAGGAATTTGCTAAAGGATGCTGACAGTGACTTATTTTGCCCAAGTCTCATTTGCAGCCTGTGCAGAATTGCTCTGCATTAAGGATTTCAAGCTGTTTCATACTACAGTCTGTTGTTTTGTTTTTTCCCTCCACCCCTTCATAGATAATGGAATGATGAATACAGAAAGTGCTACAAGTGTAGATATTCTGGATGACTGTGTTTTATTCTGCTCACCTTGTTCATCTGCCTTTTTTTGTTTGTTTTACTTAGGCAGATAGGTCTTTAAGACACTGTCTGACATGTGTTACATGTGTAAGTACACCCTAATTCCTGACTAGGCCTCAATGTGATCTGGCAACACAAATCTGTGGGCAGTTCTGGGCAAGATGCCCTAACCTGATTTCATTCCTTCAGACATCAGACAGTCCTATAGCTGAAAAGGCACTGTTCAAAACTTTAACATATATTACCAACTTTTCACAGTGTCATTTCCAAATAAATGATCCTACAGCTAGATACCTCTGGCCACATTTAGATGCTTGGCTATCTGCACTTCTGATGCCTACATTTTTCAGCATTGTCAGGCCAGTTGATCAGACTCATGATCATGCATCTCCTTCTAGATAATACTTCAGTATTGTTGAGCAATGGAAATGGTCCAGCTACGTGACCTTAACCGGTGGCAAATGCAAACTAACGCAGTTGGGTCCGCTGTGGAAGAGAGCAACGCTGCCATGCACGTGCTGCAGGTGGTGGCCACACACACAGACAAACACTGCCACGTTGCCAAGGCGCAGTCACTGCTTGTGAAGTAGCAACTTCATGAGAATGAGCCGGAAGATCACCAAGTTCTGTAAAGCACTGGAAGTTGTGTAACTGCTTTGAAGTTCAGGGCCCTGAGTTTTAGTCAGGGCCTGGGAACTTCCTGGCAAGAGTGCAGAGACTTAGTATTGGTCTGATGTGCTCGTGTTGACATCAGCTCTGGAGAGGACTAAGCCTTGGAAACACCTCTAATTTCAAAAGGCTTATGACAAAATCCACCCTTTTGAAGAGGGGCACACATGTGCAAAATGCACACGTTATTGACTATTCCTTTCAGTGCACTCTCTGCTGTTTAAAACCAGGATTTTTTTTATAAACAAGAGTTCTTATCTTCTTTTAAGCAGTTTCTTCCTCATCCTGTCATGGCCACTCATTGTGATAAGATTTTCCATTCTTTTTCCTTTCCTTCCGCTCTTTTTGCAGACGTTCTAGCTCAGCTTCATACATCATTTCCTGAATCAGGTACTTTTCTCTCCTCATTCGATCTCTCAGATCTTTTGGAAGATCTGGAATTAAGTAGGAGATCAGATGCTTTATGCAAAAGACAAGGTGCTGTGAACACAAAAAAAGGAAAGGAAAATTTAAAACCCCAGGAAGAAAACCAGTACTTTTCGTATCTTGTGAAAACCATCTCTTTCTGATATGTGTTTAAACTAAATCCATGACTAAATTTTAAGGGAAAAAACCAATGAAGTTTTTTCCCCCACAAAAACTCCAGCCACTCAGTGAAGTGTGGGTCACAGCAGAAATTATGAGCAGGTGGGTTAAAAGAAAGCCTCAAAACTGTTCTATGACCTGTGTGTTCAAAGCCCAGAGGTCATGATTTGCTGTAAGGTTGTTTGGGCAGAGCCTGGTGTTAGTACTGGTATTAGTTCCTGCTCTGCAGGAAGAGGAGGCTCAAATGATGTAACATTTTCCTTTTGCCATAAACACATCAAAATTTGAAGTAGTTGAATCTATACAAAAGCAGTAATATATCTATACAAAACAAAACCTAAACGCTTTTTCTTACACTGTGTCTCTTATCCAAAGACATATTCCTGTTTAGCAAACACCACAGTTAAACAGAAGTTGACTGACCCTTTGTCCCTCCTATTTTAGGCATGACACAGCAAAACTTGAGTTTGATGCCCAAGGATTGCATGAGTGTCCTTTTCTGTTTGATCAGAAATGCTGCTTGGAGATTTATTCACTTCACTTAAGAGGAAGAACAGATAAACAAAAAAATCTTCCATCTCAGAAAGGACATACATTCAAGATTGGAGAAATAAAGGTATTTTTTCTTCTCCAAGCAGAACCCTTCTTTTGAAAGCCACTGAAAAGAGAATGTAAAATGTTTTCCCATGTATTCTTCCCTCATGATAAATAAACTCACAATACTCTAATTGTTAGGGTTTTTTGCCAAACCTAAAAAGAGGGGGAAAAAGCCTCTTCTGTCAGTTTAGCCTGGACAAAGAATTCCTTTTGCAGTGATAGGAAATACTTTTGTTCGTTTTCAAAGGAGGTTAAGTTATCCAAAACAAACCACACTCAGAGTGCCAAAAAGGGGCCTGAGCCTAGGCAGTTACTTAATTTATGAAAAAACCTATCTTGAATCCCCGGTATCTTTGTGCAATCTTTATTGTAAGCACTGTGGCAATCACAATACAACCCTTAGTGTTTTCAAAAAAAATAGGTCATGGTTTCTGCTGCAATTACCTTTTTGATTCCAGAGATATAGTTAAGGAGACAGCTTGTAGTGTCACTAAACAGAGTGGCTCATATTGAGGGAGGCAGATATGAGCCAGCCTATGGCTTTGGTTGAGAAAAAGCAAAGTCAACTCAGATGTGCCTGGTAAGACTCAAAGTTATTCCACAGTTGGTCACACATTTGGTTGGACACTGAGATTTGAACAGGGCTCATTTTTCTTGCCTCACTTCTCTTTGTGCCTACGCTGTGCTGCCTTTATATCAAGTGTGTATCAAGAGGCCAGACTCTCTTCAGTCTTTAAAATTCTTAGGCTGACTTTCCAAGACTATTCTTGTAGTCCTTTTTGGAGAGGCATACCCTGACTTTCAGTACTGACTGCTCATGAAACTAGAAGGGATTAAGCCCAACAGGCCTCTGTTAAATCTTTCTCTCTTTCTTTCCTTTAATATTTCCTTGAGTGTGGAACAGATGATGGAAGAAATGGTCTCCTTGGAAACTAATAAATTATCCAGTGTAAAGGAAAAAGAGAGCCCAACTTGCAGTGCCATATTCCTTCACCTGGGGAGGTCTGAAAATTGCAATCATGGGGAATTTGCTGAAGTCCTTGGGCTTCTGCTGAACCACAAGGAATAGAAATAATAATCTAGAAAATGCTTCTTCTCCACCTTTGCTCTGACACAAATGCTTCTGTTGTGTTATCCAAAGAGGTGTGTTGAAAGCTCAGTTCAGAATGAATTTACACTCTTCTGTGAGTCAGAATGAAATATGTGCTCATGAACATTACATATATGCCAGTATGGTGACTACAGTTTCCATATGTGTGCTGAATGCCCTGTTGCTATGATTTCAGAGCAGAGGATTGAGTAAATTGTTTTCTAAAATGATGTGTTCCTTCTTTGGCTTCTTTACAGTGTAAAAGATATTTCAAACTTCTTGTGCTCAAGAAATGTTGAGCTCCTGGATTCTGGTGGGGATATTCAGGCTCTTGAAATTAGGCCTTAAGAACTGCTTTTTTTTTTTTTTTTTTTGGTAAATCATCTTATCCTATTTGTCTACTCTTCTGGCTCTTTTTTTCAAAATCAGCATGGGAACACCAGTCATGTGAAGTTGGTATTATCTCCTTTGGTTTGCCTTAAAGACACCTGAAATACTGACAGTAAAAACTAATACTATGAACATAGACAAAGATATTGAATCCTTTTCATTGTCATCATCTTTGTGATGCCAACCATTCTGGAGGAATGGAAGGCATTAAAAAAAAAAACAACAAGAAAAAAAGCTAGATGTGTAAATACTGTAACTTTAACTATTATTGCTTCTCAGTTGCTCAGATTTAATATTTTCTTCTCATGTTCCTTCACCCCTATCCTCATGCAACAGTCAGCATATGCCTTCCCAACCTAGACAAATTACTAAAAAAGTAAATAAAGGCTTCATTTATTTCCCCCCTTTGCAAATCACTGCTATAGTTTTCAGTGTTATATGCCCTTTTCTGTAAGAACCTACATTCCTATGACTGTTCAGAAAACAAAGCTGAGAATACAAAGCACGATATAAGTAGAAGAAACTAGGACAAAAAACACAAAAACACCTCAACAGCTGCCATCATAGATCAGCCCAAAGCAAAGCTTCAGAGGGAAATTAGTTTTCTTTTTGTTTTTGTTCTGCCACCGGGATGGGCACTGACCTCAAACACAATAATGAAGGCCAAGCGCGCTGCCAGGACGTGCCAGAACTGCAGCGTGTAACCGTAGGGCACAGGCGAGTGCGGAGGGTCCCGGTAGTCCCTGTACCTGAAAGACAAGCACAGTGTGGGAGTTAGCAACCTCTACACTGCTGCCTGGCTGAAGGCAAACCCAAAACCTATCTCCTCTTGATCATGACATTCTCTGCACCAAAAATGAGCTCAGTCCAAACTGCACAGGTTACTCTAATGCTGCGTGCTTCAAAGGCTGGGCTTGATTTCAGGTCAGGTTCCTGATTTTGAAGCAAGTGTGCTGACCACCTCCACTTCCCACACTTTTCTTCATGCAGATGGACTTACTTTCAGCTGAAACCTACCAGTAGGATGCACTCCAGGAGTTCTAATAAAAATTGGGTACAAAGAACCCAAACCAGTGTCTGAAGAAAACCCCTGAAACAAATACAGAGGATGGGAGGAGCTTTGACCCTACAGCATCTCCCTTGGCAGCACAACATGTACCTTTCAGGCATCTCCTCAGAACTTGGAGAAGGGTGAGATGCTCTGCTCATTTAAGGGATACTTTATTCCCTTTATTCAAGGACATAAATGTCCCCAGTTTTGTCAGCCTGATAGTTCTCCCAAAATCCATATAAAAATGCCTCATGGATTCCACCTGGCCCTTGATCAATTAGTTGGCCAACCCTGGTGTAAAACATGACTCATCCTGACTTGAGCAGAGCCAGCACTACACCTGTTGGTATATCAAGAGGTGAGGACCATGTGAGAAAGTGATCTCCTGTCTTTTCTCATAGTGTTATTTAGAAGAATTTAGGTCTCCAAAATTTAACTGTAAATATTTATTGAGAGAGTTGAATCCAGGAATACTCCAAGATTGTATTTACAAACCATGAATCTGTTTAAGTCACACATTCTGGAGTCCATTTTTACTAGCAGTTTGTTAATTCTAAAATAGAACTGTGGAAACCTTATTTAAAAGTAGTGTAAAAATTGTTCGTTTCTTCATCTGTTTCCTAGATGGAACAGAAAATCCACTGTAAAAAAATATTGAAAATACCATAGTAAATAATACAGGTTGATCACTAAGTTAGTTTTAAGAAACTAATGAAAATGCAGATGCATAAAAGAAATAAACATTATTTAATCCCTATGACAATCTGTATTTCTCCATGAAGCTTCACTTTCTTACATTGCAGAGGGTGCTATACAGACTGAAATGAACTGTCTTGATATCTTAGCATCAAATCTCTCAGAAATTGCAGTATTTCTAGAATAAGTTCTAAAAACTGAGATGACCTTTCCTTGTGCAAGTAGCATTCTGACTTCATAGTTTAGGATGTTTTAGAATATTCTAAGCATTCTACTTCCTAGGATTCAGTAGGAATCCATTGTTACCCATGAAAAAATGGGGAAACCTTTTATAAACAACCAGAATAGCACAGCACTATCTGTGTTCCAGGCAACCAGAAGCTAACTGGGACTTTTTTCAGACATACTGCCTTCCTGGAAAAATGCCTACACAATTACACAGTAGAACATAATATTTCCTAACCTCCCTATCAATATCTGCTCTGAAGTGCAATTAAAATGATGCTTTAGTAGAATGGAATTTGATAAGAAGCTGATAAACTCAGATAAAGAAAGATATTAATTTTCTTTCAAGGGTAGATATACACAACAATTTAGTGTCTCCCAAAAGGACAGATATATCTTTTGGAGATTTATCACACCAAATTTAATAGTGTTCTGTTTAGGAGATATTGAGCAGACAATTTTTTTTTTTTTAATTGTGGGATTTCCATCATCAAATTTAAGGAGCAGCATCTTCATGCCCCTCCCCCCATTTATTATGTTATACCACTCAAAAGTCTTCCTATTCATAAAAACATCACAATATTGCAAGTATCACTGACATTTGCTGTATCGCAGACCTCTGTGGTATCACAGAGTATCTTTTGTTCTTTAGGCATTCATAAAAGTATTTTTAATTCTTTACAATGAAAAATACTGGGACTAAGTGTATCTCCTAAAGACTACCAGGTCTCATGCTTGTAATGTAACATTACAATTAAAAAATGGTAGCTGTATTTGTTTGGTATTTTTGGTTGGGACACTATTTAAGACCTTTATGTAGACCCTTGGGGTTTTTGGCCATCAAATTCACTCAGGTACAAATCAGCCATTACAGATTTTTCTCAGACTGCAATTTCTCCAATCTGTTGTTGAGGACAAAGACGTGCACATGATTAACTGCTCATCTTTTGATTCAAACCACAAGTATATGATTATTACTAATAATTACACCAGTAAGCAATGACATAAACATATTACCCATTCCACAATTTGGAAATGCTGGATTTGAGGTTTCGTAAAGCCAGCTTATGACAGAGCCTGTTTATGTCTGTCAGACCTGTGGAACACCTCAGTGTGGCCTCTCCTGTGCAACCCTGACTTCCTGTGCATGCCCTGTGATATCATCTCATCACAATTGGGTCTCACTGGCACCTAAGTAATCAGGCACCTATTACTGGCCCTTTGATACCATATTTATCCATGATGATTGTGTCTGAGTCAAGCTATGACACCATAAAAATCCTGCATTAGGAACACCCTCCAGATACCAACTTTTTGGCTTCTCTTTTATCTGAGGAAGGAATCATGCGGGTAACAGTGAAACAGTACCAAGAAGAGCATGACTCTGAACAGCACAGTTAAAACTTTCAATTTTTAACTTCTAAAATTTAGTTTCAACTCCAGATTTATTATTATGCTTCTCTATTTCAATGTCCTAAAGCAGAGAAGTATGTTGACCAGAAACTTACCTGCAATATTTTAATGGTGAACCAGAGAATTCACTTCCATTTGATGTTGGCTCTGAACGGTTTTCAAAGTCAGACACCAGAAATACTGATAAACTGGCATTAACATAGCCAACCATACACCTAGAGGGGACAAAATGCTGTCAGCAGGACACAGCAAGGTTTTTCCATAAACTGTTGTACCCAGGAGGATGTCCTTTGGGTTTCATAAAATCCAAAAGTACAATTTTGGTGCTTATTAATATTTGAAAGGGATGGTGAAGCAATATAAAAGAAATGCTAAAGTAGGTCAGATGAACAATAAAAGTGAAGCAATGGTAGATTTCTATGGGAGAAGAAATGGTGAAGATTGGGACTGGTTACTTTTGAAAAGTCACCTAAATGGTGAACAATAGGGGCAGAGAAAATAATGAGGAGTGTTAGGAAGATAATCAAAATATCCCCACTGTTACACTCATGGTACTAGCACAAAGGGACACTAAATCAGATGGAAAGATAGCACACTTAAAACAGCTTTTTAGAAAATGCCCAGTTGATCAGAGGAACTCCGTTATAGAAGATCCCAGCGTGACTGAATACTGTGAGGGCCAGGCAAAATTTAGAGAATACTGAGTAGGAGAAATTATCCCCTGTTGAAGGGCTGTGGGTGTCAAGTTTATGTTTGTAAAGCTGAAGAGATCTGACCAAAATGTGTTGTGCTGTTCATGCTGCACTGCCCAAACACAGGTAAGGGTAGACACAATACTTATCTTGGTGTAGAGTATAATGCACAGTAAGGGTTGGGGGATTTTGGGTTTGGGTTGGGTTTTCCTAAATATGGACTTGACAGTGTTTGAGAAATTAAATTCAAACACCATCTGGCTTCGTCTCCATACTGATTACATTTGGAACTTAATTTAATTCCAGTATTTTTCTAGTATCATTGTGTGTCATGTGGATCTAATACCTACAGATGTTTTTTGAAAGAAAAGAGTCCCTCTTTCTTTTAAGCTATTCAATAACAGAGGGTCTTCACTCCTTAATCTGAGAAAACTCACTATTCCTGTGGATTTCTGAATATCTTCCTGCTTTTGTAACAGTACTTACTAATAACATTATTCAGAATGCTGACATAAACAGTTTAAATACAGGTTAGCTCCTTCAAAATATTACTACCTGACAGCTTCATCTAGAAATGAAGAAGTGTGAAAGCAGAAGTGTGAAAACATTGTACTAGAGGTTTGTGAAAAGAAGGTAAGAGCCAAACTGTGAGCCAAACTACTTCCCCTGTGCAGAACTAGTTTCAAAGCCACTGAGTCATATTTGAGTCCTAAGAGAAATATTTCTAAAGGTGTTGTTTTTCATCCACAATGGTCCTTAGAAAATCCTTCCTTATGCTTTCCTTAGCAATAAGTGTTGCTTATAGTGCCCCAATGTCCTGTAGATCTTTATAATGGCAAGAGCAGAGGCACATGCTCAGGAACAACTGGCACCAGACCACTTTGCCCCTGAAGGGATTTGAACTCTTCATGAAAGTAAACAGAACATCCTTCCTAGCCCCAGCTAAAACGCCCAAATCCTTGCAGGACAGGAGTTGGCAGGTCTGCTAATCAGGAGCTGCCACACCAGATGCCCTTCTTCTGTCAGTATGATTAAATGTATTGACAGTCAAAAGATGTCAAAGAAGCACCAACAGATGAACTCACTTTCTGCAGCAGGGAGTAAAAAAATCAATCTACCATATGTCCAATAGCAGAATGCAAGCTCTCTGTCCCTGTCTACTGTTTAGCCTGGGTTTCTTTGTACAGCAGGGTTCCTTGCTAATGGCACTGCTAGAGCATTTGCAAACTGTGTCTGTGTTTGGCTGGATTCAGTGACCTTCCCGGAGCACAGCAGCTGAGATTTCACAAGTGGCCATGCAGTAACTATCTCATGCTTCCTGGTAGTGTGCACATGCTAAAATAATCTCAGTGTTTAGCAACACTGAGAGAAAATCCACTTAGGCAGCAGGGATTCAGATCACAAATGTCTCCTGGAAGATTTAATCTAAGAACTCTAGTTTTAGAAGAAAAACAAATTGCTTTCCTCTGTGAGTATATATTGATGTATTAGTTGGAAATTTCTTCCTCTTGCTAGACATTACTTTTTAAAGTAATACATGCTGAATATTACATCAGGAAACTCCCCAGTGTACAAGTTTAAGATGCTCAACAATTCTTTACTGATTCGTATCAGCATTGTTTCAGAAAAAAAACAGTATTATATCCATGTACTACCAGCTGGGAAGTACAGCTTGGGCAGCATCCTGTCACACACACAAAATCTCTGAAATAGCTCTGCCATGTTTGCCTTGAAGTAACCTCATGGATCACAGTCACTCAGCAATCCATTCTGTGAATATGCAGAGCATCAGTACCTATGGTATCTGGTACCTGTTACCTAAACACAAACACATTTGGTTTAGTGGAATAAGAATCATCAGTACCTATGGTATCTGGTACCTGTTACCTAAACACAAACAACACATTTGGTTTAGTGGAATCAGAACATAGTTATACTGCATCTATTCAAGTACTAAGTGATTTTCATGCACATCTGTTCCCCCCTCCAAAAGAAAAGCCTTACTTTTGTCCTGCTTCTCCTTGGCCAGCACAGGGTCCATATTTGTAGGCATAAACAAGGCGAGGGATGAAATCCGATGTCACTGCTATAACAAATGCATTTGTGATAACCGAAAGAATTCCAATGCCTTCCAGGATCCCGTACCAGATGCCTGTTCAACAAGGACAGCACGTTTGCTCCAGGAAAAACAAGAACCAAAGTGCCTGAAATACTGCATGATCTGAAGTAGTTTCCCCCACTGCACAAGGTGTTTTTATGTAGTTTTTATCCAAGAGTCGCTGAGTAAAAATAAATTTTCTTATTGAACAGTGAGACCTCATCACTGTGAATCACACCAAAGGAAGGTTAGACATACCCATTGATTTAATGAGGCATTGAATAGCCCCTGAAACTTTGCTAGAATGCAATTTATTTTGAGAAATCACATCTGAATCAACATAAAAAAAACGTATTCTTCTGTGCTTCTATTAATTACAGCATAGAACTGTTTTTTTTACAAATTATGTCTGTAGTGTATACCATGTACGGCTGTTGTCCAGGCTTCTGGACACTGGCACCCAGTGTGGGTGCCAGAACCCACACTGTTCTCATTCAAAGCTTTAATCAGACACAGACTTTAGGCACATGGTATAATGTTCTAAGAGCACAAAGCCTGAGCATCTGCTATTTCTTGGTGTGGGCTATGGATTTTTGCAATATTGTTGGTTAAGTTACTGAGGTTTCCTATTTGCCCCTCTGAAAACACCAGGGATTCAGTGCTGGGCAGATGAATTTGTTTCTGAGTTCTTCCTAAAGGTGTTGTGCTTTTGCATACTGCAAGGACAGAAGAGATTTGTAGTCAAAATAAGTTGAGAGATCCTTTGCAATAGTGTGTGGCTGGATGACCTCAGGTTGTGTGGACCTTGTGTTTAGCAATGCAGATGTGACTCTCTGAGAGCAAGTTTGTCTGCTGGGATCCAGACCCACCCTGTCTGACCCACCAGGGACCTGGTGGGCACGGCCCCTGAGTCACAGGGGAGCTTGGTTTTGGCCAGATAAACATAAATCATACGGGTTCCTTACAGGATGGTGGCCACTTTAACTTGACTTGCATGTCTCATCTGATATGTCTGGTTATTGTGTTCAAGTTGAGCAGCAGCCTGTGTTGGCACAGTGTGTCTGCCATAAAAAAGCACCTGCAGAGGACACTGATCACTTTACACCTTGGCTGTTAAATCCTCCAGAAAATCATTAAAAGATCATAGACTATTAGTTGCATAAGTTGATTGGCATCAGATACTTGAAGTTTTTTTGAACAGTCAAGGGGTGGATTATTAATTGGGAAGATGACTGACAATACCTTAATCTGCTCTTACTTGAAGTGGTCAAAGCTTTGATGAATAACACATATATATAACAAACACCTCTTAACAAAGAGCTCACCTATATCTTTGGCTCTTGAAGCTAAAGGTCTTCTCCACTGAGTAACAAATTTGTAAGCATCAAGCCGAATTTCAATAATATTGTTTAGTAAGGCCAGAAGTGGTGCCAGTGGAAAAGCTGCCACAAAAATGGTTGTGAACCCAAACTGAAGAACTGGGGGGAAAAAAAAGGAAATATCACAGAAGAGCAGTTAGGATCCAATCCCAAAGGTCTAAAATACCAAACAGTGTATGCAAATAAGCAGTATATACACAGTATACAGACACTTCTTATATGTCATACTATGTAATGGTTTAGTGGCAATTTTACAGCAAGTCCTTGTCAAAAGTTAGAAGAAAGAATAAAAAGCCCCTGGAATGGCCAGCACCATGTAAATTTTGTAATTTGGAATGAAGTTCTGAAGGGGACAAACTGCGCTTTTAGAAAGGGACATTTTTACTCCAGCATCAGCTAGGATCTCTCAATACTTGCAAAGATTAGGGATGAATACATTCTTTTTAATAGTCCAGATGGGAAACAGTTTGAAATTCTGTTTAAGTTTCTAGAGGTAGGTTTTCAGGGTATCAGATTTCCCATTAATTTGAAAAGAACTGTGTGAGGCAGAAAAGGAAAAAAACAATCATGACATATGCAGTTCAGTCACATAGGGCAAAAGTTCATTTTTTTTAATATCTTTTTTTGAGCAGTTATTCTCCTCTCTCCTCTTGATAGAGCAATGCCTTCTTGGCAGTAAGTTACTTTGTTAATGTAAGGTAGTAAATGAGGGAGGATTTTAAACATAAATAATAAGCATGCTGGTCTGTATCATGCACTTCAAAGGAAAAACACAGGACAACTTTTTTAGAAAATAACAGCAAAGTTCTTCAGAAATGTATGCAGATAAAGAACTGGGCTCTGGTTTGGAGAAAAAAATCCAGAATGGGAAATGTTTCATAGATGGGAGGTTAGCAAATCATCAGCAGCATGCTTAACTACATTGGTTTGGTTCTTAAAAACTGACTCCCATTCCTCACCTGACCTGTGAGAATGAAACCTTTTTGCAGTCTCCTCAGCTTCATATAGTGATAATTAAAAGAATTCACCAGCCCACATCAACAAAACACCAACAACATTAAAATATAGTGAAAGAGAGAGAATGAAGGTTAGAGCCATACTCATTTCTAGGTATTCATCAAAGAGTCCATAAGCATTCATAGGCTGCAGATTATAGTCCTTTTCCCACTGTGGGAAGCTTGTTTTTCCCTGTGTGCCATACTCTTGCCGTAGTTTCCTCCTGGTCCACCAGTTTTGAATTAGCCTACATTTTAAATTAAAGAAAAGAAACAAAGTAAAGAATATGAATGGCTATTTATCACAAAATTGGAAGAGCTTAAGTGGGCACAACATATCCTGCAAAATTCATTTCCCAATGTACAGGAAAACGGAGCATTGGTAATACATGTGGATGATGACACAGCATAATAGGTATGAAAACAGATGCAGCTGATGAGCTGTAATCCCAGCCTATATGTTGTTAAAACGATGAAAGGATTTTGACATATTTTCAGTATTTATTTACTTATTTTTCTCTGCACAGAATGGCAAATCACTTCATGGTTTGTTTATGTGGCAGAATACAGTGCTGCGTGGAGATAGCTGAGCTCAGTAAATAAGAGTGGTAATGATGCTGCTGGATTCTTTCCTCTGTGTGTGACCTGGCATCTCTGCATGGCTCTACAGAGTGCAGGGTAACAGTCTCTGGGCAATCCTGGGAGGGAAAAGGAAACCTGAACGGAGTCTGCAGCCAAATATTCAGAGGAGAAAGAGGCAGAAAGAAATGTCTGAACTACCATGGTGGCTGAGAGATGGATGGCTGACGTAGGAGCTACCTCCATCTCAAGAAATGGGGGACCTGTACTGGACATCAGGGGGAAGATACTGTTCCCAAAGAAATGCATGTGTAAGAGCACTGAGAAAGGCAGTGAGCCAAAAGTGAAATGAATTCTCACATCTGAAATAAACACCTTTTCAGGGAGTTGCACTGGTATGGCCAACAAAGGACACTAGTTAAGTGTTACTGTAGAGAGAAAAAAACCCCCAAATGACAGATTTTCATCACAATGACAGATTTTCTCTGAAGTTGTGGTTGGCCACTTTGTCTCGGTAAGAAAAACCATGATAGATCACCCAAATACTTCAGTCCTTTTCCTGACAATGCTTCACTTCTTCCCCTCACAGTGGCCTAGTCTGGTCTGTGAATGGTGCAAAGTGACTGTCAGTAGTCATTAGATTTGGGTAAGGGTTTGGACAGCTGCTTGTTTTCTTGAATCTCAAAGATTATTTTTCCATTTACGTAATTTATCAGGAAGATTACAGCTTTTCCTGTCTTCCTTAAAGAAGTGTAGGTGAAACTGAGTGCAGTTCAACTGAATTCAGGTACAGAGTGCAGGGCTGCCTCCAAGTCCTCTGGCCATCCACATTGTGTTGGCTGCCATCAAGCTCTTAGTAGAAAGGTGTTTTTCACACAAAAAGGAAATGCATCTACTTGCAGCATTTCAGGGCTAGAAGATGGACTGAAGGGTCTGGAGAGCAAACACATCTCTCATCAGAATAAGTTGAAGCGTTTCACAGTGTTGTGACTGTGTCTTTTATATTGTGGTTTTCCTTGTGACTCTGAAGAGAAGATTCATTTCACCTGAAGCAGTTTATTCCTATTAAACCACTTGTTCTTAAACAATCTCCTCCTATCTCTACCAATCACCTTCTTTTATTTCTCTTCTGTGCTCTTTGTTAAGTTTCAGAATCTGTATTAATAGAAAGCAGAAAGTTCTAGTGAAAACTGGCAAAAGTGGTAGGGAATGGAAAGAGAAGGATCAATATTGCTGCTACTGTTCCCTCCTGCCCATCCTTGCAGCCCTAACAGCTGCAAAATACTGACAAGGAGTGCTAGGCCCAGGAAGGATGGAGAAATAGCAAATCCCTCTGAACTTTGCAAGGGCAAACTTTCTGACAGTGTCAGCTCTCTCTTAGATTTTCACTCTTGCTAATTTCCCTTGATGACCATCCACACTCTCTCTAGCATAAACTACACTGATCATATTAAACCTATATTAATCATATTAAACATGCTCATTAAATACTAATCAATAAGGAGTAAACCAATAAGAAATGAGTAATTTCCAACCTTTTAGCTAGGGCACAGCTTCATGTTACCTTGAAAATCCAAGGGAACTTGTCTACATACCAGCCATTTTTCTATCTTTCAGAGTGTATGTGCCAGCAGTGCATTTTTTCTAGCTCATACCTGCTCTTTCAGACATCTTTTATCACCCAACAAGAAACAGAATTTAGACCTTACTAGTATAGCTATGAAATGATACATATAATGTTTTTAATGTAAGCAACATAGTAGTCACACAGTATTTTTTAAGGAGTTTAAGAACACAGAATACAATTTAACAAAATAAAGTACTTCCCATGTATTACTTATTTGTTAATTTTTATATTACACTTTCACTTCTGCAAACTGTGTCCAGTCTGGAAAAAAACCCCAAACATCATCTATATGTCTGGAGTTCTGTATCCTTGGAGAGATTTTCTGTTGTAATGACTACAGCATCCTGCTTTTATTAACTGGTGGTAAGGAAAACATAAACTTAATATTCTGTGACCTACAGAAGCATAGGTATTATATTTACTTACGGATATCCCAATTCCATGAAATTGTTCCATGTCTGCTTTAACACCATTATAATGCCCATTTGCATACAGAGATCAATAAGGCATCCACTAGGGTGGCACTACAGGAAAAAAAAAAAAAAGAAAAAAATGTTAAACAGGAATTATAATGAGTTTTAAAGCATTTATTATTGCTATAACTGATACTGGATCATTTACTAAAAGAGAATTACATGCATTCTCCTTATTTTTGAAAGAAGAGTAAACTCATGGGAACAGATGACACTGTATCATACTGTCAGCATTTTAAGCTTATCACCTAATTATCTGCAGAGGTCAGAGTCAGCTGAAACCAATGCAGTTTTCATAGCAGTGCTTCTAATGTGCTGTGCAACTGTGGGCAGGGCAGGGGCAAAGGCCACCAAGTTTCTCCATTGATTTCAATTGCTTTTGGGGAGGGTGACTGTGCATCAAGTCAAAGAATGAAGAGAGAATTCCTCCTAGCTGCACATAAACCAAACAGTTTATGCCTAGAGGATAGACCTAGAACTATTAATTGAGTACTATTTAACATCTACGGCTGAATAAACCATGCAAAGCTGTTCTCTTCTTGAAGAACTAAAAATCTCTCACTGCTGAGCAACAATTCTTAGTGTTTCTTGCTGAGTGCTTGCTTGCTTTAGCAGTGGCTCTAGACCCTGAAGCAGTGGTGCTGCTTTTGGGAGAGATCTTCAGATAGTACAAATTTAGGTAATTTTTTATCTGGTATTGGAAAAAATAGAAAGGCATGAAAAGTTTTCTACTTTGCAGATCCAAACAGTGTCGTTCAAACTGTATTTTACAATCTTGGGTATTACAGATATGTCAAACAAATCACAACTGGAATTATTTCTCTCTAACTTTTAGGGAGAAAAATTAATTATGACCTGGAATAAAATGAGACATTAATTTCTTATACATACTTCATTATCCAGCTCTCAGAACATGGATCACTGCTGAGGTTTCTGATGACTTAATTTAGCATCTCTTTAGATTAACAGAGTGACAGGGTTGGGGTTTTTTGTTGTTTCTGGGGGGGTTTTGGTTTTTTTTGTTAGGTTTTTTTGTTTTGTTCTGTTTTGTTTTGTTTTTCTTCTCTCTTGTTATTACTAAATCATCATCCTTCTGTTTTTAGGAATCGTTCACATGAATGAATATACCCTGAGAGAGGTGGGTGCAGTGTTAATGAAGTAGCAGCAATGTTACAACCACAACATCAATAATACATAAACTGTGGTCTGAGCATGTCCATGGACACTGGACTAGTGTAACTAAATGTCTTAGACATGGCAAAATTTGACAGGTGAAGAGAGGGGTATTAGAGGAATATCTGGACATGGTATTCTAAAGCAGGTTATTTCTAATAAGACCTAGCAGAGATACAGTCAATAACTTTTTCATTATTAAATTATTTTTTTTTTTATTATTGGACTCTTTTTTTCTCTAAGAAAAGCTAAACAGGGACTACTCAGAGTAGCTTCCACCAGCAACTGACCTAATCTGTAACACCTCCTGTTGCACTTTCATCACAAACCTGGTTCTTTTTTCCTTCCATCTCTTCTCTTGCGCAAAGATGAGACTCTTTCCATGTTCTCTGATCCCTCTGTGAAATGAATCAGCCCATTGAATCAGCAGAAGACTGATTCAGCCAGAAAAAGGAAGTTTACTGCCGATACAATGAACTGAATAGCTCCTCACAGGGCTGGACAAGTGAGAACCAATGCAGAGGAAGAGGAAGGAGCAAGTCTCAGAGTGAGGAAGGAAGACCAGAACTGTTTTCCTTTGACAGCAGCAAGTCAGCTCAGCCCCAGACAGATTTTGGAAGGATGTTAAGTAAAATTCTGTTGGTCTATTTATCAAAGATTCTTCCCTTGAATTAACAGAATTCCCAACATAATTAAGATGTTTTTATTAAAATTCAAATCCTTTTGTTCGTTTTGCTAATATTTGAATGGCCTTTATTAACCAAAATATTTATGTATCCAGATGTGTTTGAAAATTCAAGCTGGCAGGTATTTTCCACTTGCCATTTGTCATTTATCTGCAAAGCTGTTTCAATCATTCATCTGTGAAGCAGGAGAGAAACCACGGGATTTCAGCGTGCAGATAGCAGCACTGGAAAGTAAATGACTGGTCCAGAAACTGCTTCTGTTCACCTCCTATAACTGTCAAATGGGCTTTGAATTCTGAATGTATTTATTTAAAAAAATAAATAAAATGGAATTGGTCCTTGAGTAACTTGCAAAGCCAAACTCTCATTGCTTTTCATATTAATTTGATTTTATAGACATGAGACATTATGCCAGTAGCTTGTTTGGGAAGTTTGTTTAGTTGTTTTGGTCAAATTTCACATACATTTTATGTGTCTGGATTTTTAATTCATTACTTTATTATTTTAGCTCTCTGATCTTCAAGGCTAGAAAAACTGAGAAGAAAGGACTTTTTTTGAAGAAAAAAGTTGTCACATTTGTATTTGACTTTGATTCATTCCAAGGATAAAATATTTCCAATGTGAGGAATCTTTAAACCATCTGATACCACTGTTTGAATGTGATGCCAACACTAGAACTGCTAGCCTTGAAAAGGAAATACATACATATATATATATAAAAATATGTAGATGTGTTTGCAGCAGATGGTAGTGTCAATAGTTTGGAGTTAGACAGCCACTGAAAACCCAATAACACACTTAAAACTGCCTGGGCAGATTTCTGTGTCTGCTTCTGCTTGCATCCATGGCATCTGTGGGCAGCAGATCAATCAGCATGCAGCTATCAAACACTCACCTCTTCCAGCCTCCACCGGTTTATCAGCCTTAAGTAGGCACCAGGGTGTCCTGTAAATCTTTAACACAGGAATATAGATCAACCATGTTGTGTCAGCAGTCTGTGCACAGTAGTACAAGAAAGCTCACACTCTAATTTGAATCTGGTGTTATCTTTATGTGACTGGTGTAACTATAAAAGATGTTATGCTGTAAAAAGTTTTATGGGTATTCCTGGAATAATCCTCATGAAGGACTACAGATATTTTTGCTGCAGTTTTGTTTCAATACCATTGCTCTGCTGTTGGATATTCAACACAGGCAGAGCAGAGGGAAAATCTGACTAAAACTGCTCACATCAGTTTGGAAAATGGCTTTCAACTGCCAGTCCATTTCCTTAGAACATAAAATGCTCTGTGATGTCTGCCTTCCTGTGAAATCAGTGAAAATTTTAGTTTTAAGTAAAAAACATAATTATCTAACTATTCTCCTGTGTTTTCCCCCAAAGTTTTTCCCATATGTAAATAATCCATACTAATGGATTCTTCCACTCAAACCTTCTCTACTAAAAAGGTCTTTTTTTAGGAGACTACCAGAAAGAGATAAACAAATAATATATACTTAGATAGACACATAAATACACAAAAATACATGTATATAAAATATAAAATAAAAATATATATAAAAGATATATATGTGGAAAACCCCTCCAAATGATAGCTCATAACTCACTCTTAACAGTTCAGATCATGTAATCAGAGCAGATCCCTTCCAACTGAACTATCCTATCCTATCCTATCCTTTATTTATGTGTACAAATAACACACACAAAACCAGAGTGAAATGACCTGCATGTATAGTATTGTGAGATGCATCTGTTTCCAATAGTGAAATTGTTAAGTTAATATTGAGACCATGTGGTGATAGGAAATGAAAATTGCATCTGTTTCTGGGCTTTTGAAAGGAGTACAAAACTGCAATCTGTTCTGCTGGAATTTGCATTTTGATATGTGTGATAATATGGTCCATTTTGTTTCATTACAAACAATTTTATTTCTTCTCTCTACTTCATTTTGCACATATGAGTGTGCAGACATCAATCCTACCTTCCAAGGAAGAATGCTATATAAAAGGTAGAGCTGTTCAGATTGACAAACTGAAAAAGAAACATTTTCAAAGTGAAGCTGTTCTCCCACTCCGATTCCGTACGAGGCTGCTCTGTGAAGAAAATGATCAGAGTTTCAGAAGCTTATTCAGATTATCAATTTCCCTTGGCACAAAGGCTGCACACAGCTGTAAGAGCTGGCAAGATATTTGTAAATTAGCCTGCTGTTTTCAAAATATAACCTGGCAGAGAAAATTGTACCCAGAAGCAGGATTCAGCAAGTGAGCTTGTAGAGACTTAGAAATCTATTCTGGTGTCTGCATATATATGTATGTTCCCCTGAGACTGTAAGAAAGTGGTCAAGGTAATGTGTATATTAAACATCCCACCTGTATTTAAGTGGTCTTTACAGGCTCAGGCTCCTCTCTTGTATAATTTTCTGTATCCTACCATAATGATATTGCCACTCCACCAAAGCTATTTAAATGCCTTTTTGTTAGAGATGCCACATGAACTGAAGAAAATCCTCCTAGTAATTCTGTTTCATGGATTTGCCCACATATATCAGAGGAGTGCTACTTCATGGCTCCCCTTCCTTGTCCCAGGGAGCTTGTCACAAAAATCCAAGAAAAAATTTTTCAGTGGATGGGCTAAGGCTAACAGGAAAGGGGAAGACATATTCTTGTCTTTGGGTACTGTTCCTTATTCTCCATCTCAAGAAATATCAAGACAGAAGTTAACAAAACAATGTCCATGCCAATGCACCAGTTCCATATTCTGGAACTACTTTCCAGCTGGCAGGAGCTTGTTGTTAGCTGACCATTCCTGTGAACAGGAGTAATCAGAGAAGTGGAGTTACTAATGGTGATTCTGAGTATCATAATGATAGTAATCATATACTGCTTCCCAAGCAGCCTCCAGTAAAGTACTAGAAGCAAAGAAAAAGCAATAAACTTGATTCTCTTTACTTGGAGCTGTCCTTTCATCAGATGCCAGTCTGCAGGAAGGACAAGTTTGACTACAACAAGGCTGCTGCAGCTGAAGCTTTGCTCACATGCCCATCAGAGACAATGGTGATGCTCTGGAGGAGCACAGATGTGAGTTCTGAAAAAGGTCATGCAAAAGCTGAAGAAGAACATCCTCAATGTCTTCAATGTACTTTTGCTGCCAGTTCTACTTTGAGCTTATTACACTGATAAAGATAATTCAAATCAAATCAGTTCCTTTGGCCACTAGAATAAAAATCACAAAACCATCTGAACAGGTTCAAAAAAACTTGACCTGCTGAATTTTCATACAAGTGCTTTCTGCAAAAAGCAGACCTGCCTTGATGACAACCTAACAGAAAATAATCAAGCTTCAAGGTCTCTAGAATATATCATACTGTCTGTCCCCAGGCTGTCAGGATATAGCTTGTACAATTCACAAACTTGAAAGTCCTATTTCCCAGCTGTAGCTAGCAGATATCTTCTCCATGGATACAGGATAGCAAAAATATTTTAAAACTACAGCATACAAATGAGGACTCTCAGTTTACTAAGAAATGAATAGAATTCTTTTCTACACAGATGTAGAAAAGCCCTGTGAGAAGCTAAAATCGGTTGTTTCCTTTGAGCATCAAAGCATCGACATCTGTCTGTCTGGTCCAAAATAATTTACTGAGCATCATCAATGTACACTGGTTTTCAGGAGCTCAAAATAACCTCCTCAAACCACTTGTATATGTGCAATAATATGGTTTGCTTAATAGGCCTTCAGCCAGAGTCTCATTTCAGGCTTCTTGATATTAAGGAGCCCTTGCCAATTGCCCCCAACTACTGCAATCTTCCAAATATATCAGGAAAATATATCAGGATCTTCACAGATCCTGTCTGAGCCATGGGTATATGAATGACAGCCTGTTGTTACCCCATTGACAGTGGATGCTCTCCTTAGAAAACATGTTTCCTTGCTCTAGCATAAAGACTGCCTTTGCAAGTGAGCTGAAAGGATCACTGGAATTTAGAACATCATGTAGTTTAGGTGTAGGTAGAGTTGATGATTCACCTAGTCATTCTCCCTCCTTACTGCCCTTCTTAAAGGCAGATGTTTGATAGCCAATCAGCACCTTGGTTTCAAGCTATGAATTTGTTTTCCAGAAGTGGCTCCCTTTTTCCATTTTTACAAACCCTGGAGGTTGTGAGTGCTAAGTCTGTCTGAAAACTCATGTCTTTTCTTCCAAGGTAAAAATTTTACATGTACTTATAGTAAAGAATTTGTTTACATTCTTAGATGGTAGGGGGTTGAAACAAGAACAAAGGTGGATGACTGTTATCACCACTGGTTGAATGGCACAGTAGTTTAGTTTATATACTTTCTTTTTACAAACATAAGAAAAGCATTAATTCCTATAGATTGCAGATTAATTAGGATTTTTCATATTTATGCAGACATTTTGAATTTTATCATGGTCTATGGACCAATAAATAAGTACAATATTATTCAATTTTATATTTAACATTACTTACCTAAATTTGTCAGGAAAAGAGCAACTTTTTCATACAGCTGTAATAGAGAAGAAACAGCCTCTTAGTTACATGGCCAGGCTCAAAAATGGAGGGAACATGTTAAATCTAGGAAGAGAACATGTTAAATCTGACATGCAGATGATTTCTGTGATGTTCTGATAATGACAATAAAACTACATAATATTACAACAATGATATAATCAAACAAGGAAGAGTAAAGTTTTTATATCTAATGCTTATCCATAATATATGGAGAAGAAATGCTGTCATTGTCCCTATTTTATATACAGAGTGAAAAAGGGTGAGAGAACTTTTCCAAAAAGAAAAGAAGAAACAACAGCATGACTGAGATTTTTGTTTTAGTTACTTATGGAACATTCACCTCACAAGGGAAAAATCGCTCTAGAAGAGCATGCTATGGTATGTTGGATATGTTGTTTATTTGGGGCTTTTTGATTTTGCTTGGCATTTTGGTGCTGAGAGGAAAAACACTGGGGGGACAGGTTTACTTCAGAGAAAATCTTTAGTAATCCCCACCACCAGACAGATTTCTTACTCTGAGCCAGTGTCATTTTTCTAAATCCTAAGTGGTACTTTCTGCACTTTCAGGTACCATGCTCTCAAACTCTCCAGGAGACTCCAAACTTTGTTAAGATTACAAAACTAATTTGGAGGGTTTTCACAATCAGTATTTGCAAAGGAGTTTTGAACCTATTAACTACATCACCAACACCATCAGTATTAGAGTAAATGAATTCAATTATTTCCATTTGCTTTAAATGAGTCTGGAGCCTATTCCTACAAATTGCTAAATGTCCTTAACTCTCACTGATGCCTGCAGGAATACAAAGCCTCTCATGTTTCAAGCTCAAGTATTTACTTACTCCTACAGTGCATTTTCAGCAAAGTTTCTTTTTATTTGCAGTTATTCCTAGAATCTCTTGCTTAAATTGAGTTATGTATTGTTTACAGGCCAAACTGCCCACTTAAGAGCTGAAGTCATCCTGAAATCTCTCATCCATGTTAACAACCACTTCATGCTTAGAATAGTTTTCCACTGCCTTTGGAGTAAATGGTTTTGTTTCAAGTAATGACAAAGGTAGTTTCTTCTGGGTTTAAAAGCATCTCTTAAGGGCAACTGTAAACGTGCCAAATGTCTGGGTCATTTATATCCTGATCCCAGCAGGGAGTGTGTTTTTTTTTACAAATGTTCACTGCTCTACAGAAGGGTTTATTGAAATTTCAATTTGTTGCTACTCCATTTGGAACAGTAAGACTGTGTTAGAGATTCTGTTAACAATGTTTGGATCTAATTGTCTGCTACTGTCGTTTATCACTACTACCCTCAAGGGACCCTGTTTGGGATCATATTCTGTTCTCTGTTCCTATTTTCCATGGGCAATATTACTGGAATTAACAGTTTTACATAGCCTAGGTAAAGCTACTGATTATTTCCAGGTCAGGCTGCAAGATTCTCTGAGAGACATCATGCTCGAGGGTCACTTTGTTTTGTTGTGTGCTCAGAACGTCTGGTCTGGAATTTACTTGTGGTCTAGACCTTTCCCCTGATGCTTTGAGAGGCTTAGGCTGTCAGCTTGTATCAAAATCACTGCTGGTTTTCAAGTCTTCTAGCAGTGAATTCTCTCCTGCTATGCACATCCTGGCCTGTTCTGGTTTTATTACTGTATCTTTTCTTGCTCTTCTGGCGCTTTTCTTGAATCACAGTTCATGCAGAATTCTACTACCTGAATTGCTTCTGGGGATTTTTCTTCTCCCAGAAGAAATCCCACGATTGCCCTTCAGTAAACTACATTAATCCATCATGGGAAGCAAGGGATTATGCTCCTAAAACCTTCCTTTGAAAAACTCCTGCAGTTTCATATTTGTGGATCTTTTTCTTCCATGAGCTATATCCAGATCCAAGGTTGTGGTGTTTGTTGAAGGTGATGCGTATGAGGCTAGAGAAATCCATCTTTGCAGTGCTCCACTTATTTGATAATTTTAAGAAATAAAACAAAGTTTCTCAAAAGGCACCTTCAAGCAATCTTCCATTATTTAAAAGAAAAATCTCAGAGCTGTTAAACTCTTTGGGAATGAAGAAATTTCATTTCTGCAGCATTTCTTTGTTGCTGCTTCACTGAATATACAATGACTTACACCGAGAGCTTGAAAATAGATGTTGCACTGGCATAGATATATATATATAGTTTTCAATTTTTTCTTTTATGCTTATTGTGTCCTCTATGTAAAGAAAATCACCCAAAGCTAGAGACAAAACCCAATAAAATAAAAATGACATACAAGAAGAGAGCCCTCAGTACAATCTCAGACAGAAAATCAGCTTCCTCCTTTCTGTCCTTTCTCAGCCTACAGTCCCACCTAAGGGAAAATATAGGAAAAACAACAGTTCTGGATAGACTGTTTTAGTCACTAATCCAGTCTTGCCTTCTTCCTTCTTCAAAGAAAGAAGCAAAGTCCTGCAGCAAACACTCTTGGAATTTCCTGCCATATAAAAAAGGACCCATCAAAAAGAATTTTTAGATTATGTAAATGCTTGGATATTGCATAGAGAAGAAAGAAGTCTCTAAGCCAGCCTTGGAAATGAGCAGACCTGAAATAACATCTCATCTTTTCCCTAGGAAGTAAATCAGTGTATCTCCTGGAGTGAAGCCTAACAAGCTGTTTGCAGAGGATGCTTGCTGTTGAGTAGGCAGAGATACACTCTGGCTCCAGTGCCAGCCTGGTTTGTAGGCTGAACCCTCCTTCCCCTCAAAGGCATTTCTATAATGTCAATTGACAAAACCTGATAGTGGAAGGCCATACACATCTTGCCAAGAGCAACAAAGAGCAGACACATTGCTATCAGAACAGCATACAGGAGTATCAGCATCTCAGTGGAAGGAGGGAACTCATTCCCCATCTAATCTATGCTCTACTCTCTTACTGGGACTGTTGCCACATGGAAATTCCATTTTTGTCTTTGTCCCAAGTCTGGTTCCAAACCAGCCCACAACAATAGCTGCCATCAGCCAGCCCCACTGCAGTGCACCCAGGCCATGTCTCTGGTGCACGCTGGCAAAGGCCATGGACACTCTGGAACAAATCACCTCTGCTCAAGCCTTCTGGAGCTTTCAGCTCAAGAGAGTTCTGCTTATGGACATTGGGTCTGTGTTGCAGACATCTTTTCATGAAAAATCCTTTCCTTAGGATTTTTCCTCCTGAGAAGCTGAGAGGCCTCAGGAACAAAATGTAAACAATGGTTATCTGCTGCTGTGCAATGCAACAGGTGCATCTGTGATTGGTCTCGTGGTTGTTTGTAATTAATGGCCAATCACAGCCCAGCTGGCTTGGACACAGAGCCCGAGCCACAAGCCTTTGTTATCATTCCTTTCTATTCTTAGCTAGCTTTCTGATGAAACCTTTTTTTCTATTCTTTTAGTATAGTTTTAATGTAATATATATAATAAAATAATAAATCAAGCCTTCTGAAACATGGAGTCAACATTCTCATCTCTTCCCTCATCCAAGAACCCCTGTGAACACTGTCACAGGTCTGCATATGCATATCCTCACTGGAAAACCACCATGACAGCTGAAATTAGAATTACTGAAATTAGTGTAAATATGAATTAGCTTTGTCACTATATTAAAAAAACCCATCAAAACATAATTAAAAAGAAGAGTATTAATGAAGTGGACTGAAAACTGCATATATGTAAAAGGGAAAGAAGTGGCAGAGGATAAAGCAAGGGTATGATCATCTCCCTAAAATATTTTCATAATATTCAAACATACTTTGCATAATATTTTGGGGTTGGAATTGCACTTTATATAAATAGTAAATGATGTCCATAAACAATAATTCCATGTCTGGCTCAGCATGACACTCCACTCCTGCTGAAAAAAAGAAATGAAAGCATTTGGTTGTCTGCTGACTGAGATATCTACTGCTCTGGTGGCTTAGGTATAACTTTGGATATGTTAATTTTACTCACCACATTCAGTAGCATGATGATGCAAAAGTTGATGCACACTGCAGTCCCTGTAGTTGCAACCTGAGAGTTATTCCTGATTAAAGCCCACTTAAAGGCAGCAAAAGTGCTGACAGTCACAACACGGTAAATAACAATGCCAAAAACAGCAGCAATCACCACACAGATCTGAGGGAAGGAAAAAATCAGAGAGAAGAACCTGAAAACTTCCAGTGCAACAGGAGTTACTTTGTCCCTGAAACTCAAAATTAAATGAAATGAAAGACTTTAAAAGTGTATTCTTTTTGATTCCAGAGGAAGGTGTCAACATGAAAATTTTTCTTCTTGTTAAGTTCTTGTTATTTCTCATAACAAAAAATATCACCAAAAATATTAAAATAACTTTTAGTTTTAAGCATTTTCTTGAAAATCTTCCTTGCCCTTAGCGTTAATGAGGGAAACAGTATTGCCAGCTCTGGGAATTAGAAATTTTCCTTATCTGCACATGATGTGTAGAGGCTAGTCTCAAGCTGCTGTTGCAGCTTGATGGTATCATACTTGGGAAGGATTTTGTGGATCATGGACTTCACTCTTCACACAAATGCCTCCATTTGTAAGCACTGCCTCAAAAACAGCCCAGCCAAGCCAGCCTAGCAAGCTGTTTCTTCCTACAGTTTTGGGAAGTTTCTATCTAGAGAAGGTAACCAGTTCAATTGCTTTTGTGATTTCTTCTCTGATGAAACTTTCAGCTAATGTGACAATTAGAATGAGAAAGCCACAGCTGCTGCTTAATGACTTAATGTTCCTCATGCAATATTTGAGCTGTATTATTTACTACACTGTGAGAGTCTGTGCTGAGTAATTTTGAGAACTGCTCTAACTTGAAGTTTGGTAAGTGTATATCTCCTGTTATAGGTGTAATAAATAAAAAAAAAAGATCTTATCTAAATGGTCAAAAAAAGTGTAGATTCTCTAACTTGCTGGAAGCCCATGCTATGCAAACAGTAAAAATAACTTCAGTGAAAATAATTTTTGTCCTGTTTTAAGGGCTGTTATGGGGCCAATATTTTGTGGTACATGCAATTTAATGCAAGGCTACTTTTTCTGAGTAAGATCTATCACTAGTCTAAGAAGATTAATGACTGAGTTTGCATAAGATAAATTACTGCCACCCTTCAAGAAAAAAAACATGGGGAAAATACACAAAATATGGGAGTTGTAGTATCAATTCTGAGCAGAGACTGCAGTCCTGAATACGTGTCCTCAAGGGCTGAGTCAGGGTGTCCATCCACCTGACGTACCAGAGCACAGTTCATCTCAATAATGCTCTTGCCTTTCTTGACCTAGATAGTTTTGGACAATTTTGGAGCCATCAATCTCCTGCTGTCCTCTGCCCTGTAGCTCACTTACCTGGCTCTCCACAGCTCCTGAGGCTGTACACATCTATCATTGCCTTGTCTCCTGGAAAAGCCCCAGTAAATTCCGCAACAGTCTGTTGATTCCAGACCAGCACTGTGCTTTCAAGAGCAGCACTACCACTCCTGTTGTCATGTGAATAACAGCCCACATCTGCTTCACTGAAATTAGGGGATGGGGGTGTTTCTGCAGAAGTGCACGCAGCTCTCTATTAGGAGAGATTTTGCTGCTCCTTTTAGTTTTGCATAACTAAAGGGATAAATGCATCATTTTAGTCAAGGAACATTGGTTTCTCCATTTTGGCTGCACTAGGAATATGAACTCTTTCCTCATCTCCTCAACACACTGAGAAACTAGATTTTATTAACATCATTAAGCACTCTAGGCATCCTATTTATGTTCTCTGGGAAGTTTACAAAGAAAAACTGCTTCTCCTATGCTTTCCCCATCACTCTGCACTGCCTACACAGGCAAAGTTACCAGTGAGCTAGTTCAGCCAACTCAAGCTGGTGCCTGAATGTGATAGTGTCACTATTCTGGCTTGTGTCACTACCTAGAGTGTCACAGGTGCAGCCTTGAAGGAAGGGGTTGTCTGTGAGCTATCTGTGAGACTTGGTGAAGAGTGAACCAGTGTAAGACTTGACAGAACTCAAGTGATTTGCTATGTAGATTTTCAACATGCATAGAGCTCATTCCACTTTCAAGCAGTAATATCCAATATTTACCTACTCTACTGGCAGAGATAATGATATTTTGTACTTTTAAATAAATAAATGTTGTCAAACCATAAAAAATATTCCAGATGCAGAAACGATGAGTCTGCTGCATTTATCTGCAAATGCTTGATAAGGCTCTGGCTTCCCAGATATGGGGTTCATTCGTTCTTTCTTGGAGTATTTGGCTTCAAACTGAGGACGTATTTCCTCCTAAAAGAGCAGACAGATAATGTTCACATACAGCACATCTAGAAAAAACTCTGTAGGAAACTTCAGATCTTTTATCAGATCACTGTTCTGGGGAATTACATCTTTGAATTCAGCAGCTGGCACAGCTACTATAAAAGCTGAGCTGGGAAATCAGGTCTCCTTCATGAGAACTAGAACAAATTACTGTACCCATAAAAGTAAGTATTGAAAGTATTTAGTAAAATCCCCAATTAGCTATTCCTCTAAATAATGCTCTTTCAAAACTATGTGGCTGCAAGACAAATCGTTTTAAGATTGATACCACAAAATTTTTCAGTCTGACATTATCCTATTGATACTGGAAATTTACAACTAAGAAAAACAAAAAGAAGAACAAAAATAAACCCTAACAACCAAATCTCCTTTTCCCAAGCCTAATTGCTGATTGTTAGGCATTTGGTTACGTTTCCACTACCAACAAAACTTCTCAGCATTTGAAGAAGGATCCCTGCCATCTAACGCTGCTCAATTACTTCTTAACTTGGACAATATTATTAGCAGGAACATCTTTCAGCAGCAGATATGTCAAAGCAAAAACCCTCTTGTGAAATGAAACCTGGGGATTACTTGGGGAGAGATTTGGTTACATCTGTTTACAGCATTGCCAGAAGACAGGATCACCCCTGCTGCAGGTGACACCTGCAGTAGTGCTACCCCTCTGCCCTAACATCACCAAGAGCCACTTGTCCTGTGTCACCTTGTTCCAGTCTGGCATCCAGGACACTGTCAGAGGTGAGATAAAGCACCAGGTTGGGTGGATGGGCTCTCACAAATGCTAGCAGATATTAGAGCAGTGTTTGTAGTACTCTACCATATACTGGGGAGCTGCTCTGTGGTACAGCTGGCTGCAAGGGAGCAGACAAGAACCAGCTTACACATTTCTGTCACTTCCAGCCCTTCAGCTGCATGTAACTGAACTCTGACTGACTGAAGTTGGAAATGCCCAGACCTTAAATGACTGCACTGAAATAGGTGAATGGTAACTGCTCACACAAGTCTTCAGAATGTGAATAAAGGTGAGTTATCTTAAAATCCTACATCCTTTTTTAAAAATTCCCTGAAGAGGAAGGGGGGAAGAAGTCATGTCTCATTCTCCTCCTTCCAAGTTTTGAAGAGCTTTCTCAACACAGTTAATTTCCAAATTCATGCAGCAACCTGGTAACAAGTTATAAAAAAAAATGAAGAGGCATGTATGCCTAGCTGCAATGCCTCTGTAACTAATTATGTGCTTGAGGGAACCAGCCTTACCTCAGCTATACAAAAAGGCTAAGCATGTTTCTGTGGAGGCAGAGTAATACCTTGTTCTTATTCTACTTTGCTCAAGCTGTTCCTGCCACCTCAGGGCTGAAGGAAGCTGAGCAGACCATAGTCTGGCAGAAGGAACAATGTAAGGAGCATTCCTGTGTGCCCAGGGGCATGACAAAGGACAGAGTGTGATAGCTGTGAAGCAGGGCTCCTGAGAATTTTACCCTGTAGATTGTGCAAGGGCTCTGCCAGCTGGCTTGTCATAGGCAAGAAACCTTTACTTCTCTGCACCCCTCTCTGAGCCAAGGCTTGATTATCTTTTACAATCTGCAATGTAGGGAAGTTCTTATCATATCCACATGTCCTAAAATCTCCAGCTGATGCAAGTAATGCAAATGCTATTTTTAGACATTCTCAAAAAAAATTGGAAATCTGGCATGACATTTTGTACCTGTTTAATGATAGTCAGCAATGCTTGGGCAAGTAAACATTACTATGTCTGGCTGAGATTAATGATACAAAGAAAGTGACACTGAAGAAACAGAAAAAATATGCTACAAATAGCAACAGAAGCCAGATTTCCTCTGGGAGTGCCAGGAACTGCATGCAGTTTGTTTCTTGTGGCATGCCCACCCAAGATGCCATTGCTCTCCATGTCTCCCACTTTGCACCTGGCTTGCAAGAGCAGGAAATCCAGATATGTAGGGTTAAAAGAGGCAGGAGACTCTCAGCTCAAATCCCCAGACTGAGAGGCCTCAACATTGCAGGGGTTGCTGTATACCTTTCTTGGATGACAATCTAAAGTGGTGAGGAATTCACAAGGCTGCATATCTGAGTAAGTGCAATTCTCCTTTCCATTGTCTTCATTGTTTCCTTTATTTGTCTCTTCATTTAGAACATGAAGGTGATAATAAAGAGATAGGAAGCCTTATAAATGCTGTTTTTTCAGTATATTATTGCTAGGAAATAATAAATTTCCCTTTGTAATAAAACCCTTATTTTTCAATTTGACAATGAAAGTTAAAGCAAGCAAAGGCTAAACACATATTGTTCATAAAATAACAATCTTCATTATCAAAAGCTTGAGATTTAAAATGGTAATTAGAACTCTTTAATTGATGTCTTTGAAATAACTAATAAAAGCCATCAGCTGATTTTTTTTAGTGATAACTGAATGGAAAGCAGAGAGGAAATTTAATTAGCAGTGATTTTATTAGAAAGTAGCACTTTAGGAGAAAAATTTTCACCTTCTGGAGTCAAAATTCTCATTGGTGTCTCACTGACATACAACTTCCCAATGAAACTCCACAGGATGAATCTTTTCCAATCTACATAAAACAGACTATTCTCCTTCCTTTCCATTTCTCACACATGGATAATTCCAAATTTTTCATAAGAGAAACCCTATTTCATAAGAGAAGCCCTATATGTGTGTATTCACATTACACATTATATGGAGTAATGTGAATTGCCTTAGACCATGTATTTGTGCTCTAGAAGAGCTGCTCTAAATTTCTTTGTGAAATACCTCCTTTTTTCGCCAAGAATTTCTAATCCTTCAACAAGTAAATTATTGAAATAGTCCCATCCTTCCTAGTCCAAGCATATTTTCCTCTATAGCCCAGAAAAAGAATTTATAGATTGAAAATTTGAATCTTGATCACCAGTACAAGTATAGCATCCCCAGAAGTAAGTCTCCAAGCAAAGCCTGTGGTTTGCAGGTGAAGACAATGGCAAAGTGAAGAAGCTTTGAACCACAGAGCAGGGAAATGGTCTCCACATTTTTTCCCCACACTTTCCTCTGGAGCACCTGCTTCCAAACTGTGTTTTTCTCAGGGGGAGAGTGCAGCTCCAATGGAAAACTCCAGCTTTAGATACTCAAGCAGAGGAGGCAGTGCCCATTGGGCTGACCCCGAAGCTGGGACATGCTTAGCTGTGCCATAGCTTTGGGCACTGGGGGCTGTAGCATCTTCACAAAGATACCTCTGGGAGGCAATCAGCTGCTACTCTTTGAATGCCACTGCATGCTGAACAAAGGAGGAAATGATGCCTCAAATGCCAATGAGATACTGATGTTCTAATTACTGGACACACAAATCTTTAAGAAGCAGCCTGCTGAGTTCCTATGGGCATCTTTATCCTCTAATTTGAGAAAGGTACAATCTGGCACACTGCTTCTGAGAAAACTTCTTCTTCCTGTTGTAGAGACTTACAAGATTCCCTCTAGAACTGAAAGGAGGTGCACTGAATAGCTCTGGAGCAGGAACAATCACCACTGCTCCTGACAGAGGTCTTGTTGACACAGCTTACTGGAAGAACTCTGGTGTGAGAATAAAAGACCAGCTGACATCAACCGGGAGCAAGTATCCTCTGAAAATTACCAACATGTAAATATCATCCTGCAGGCCAAACTGAAATAATCTGCCAGGGGAATAGAAATGTATCTTATCAAAAAAACCCAAAACAAGTGTCACTTAAGGACAACCTTGCCAGGAAATTCAATATTTGTAAATGAACTGATCATAGGAGATTCAGGTGATTTATAAAGCCATAATTCAGATTATGGCTTTATAAATCAGCATAATCCCAAATCCAGGTAGGTTAAATGGTGAAAGATGAAGATATATAAGATCCCAAACTACAAACATCTGCAAGACCAGGCTTCCTGGGAAAAAACATAGAGAGGGTCTCATACTGTACTTACATTTCTATTTTGTTTGTTTAAAGGCTCCTTCTCATTCCAGGGACACAGAGGAAGCTATAATTGTCACTCGGAAATTGCAATTTGGTAAAGCTTTTTCTTAGCTGTCAGCATCAGCAGCAGTGGCTTTTTTTGCAACTAGCCATGAGAAGACATGATCCCTGCAAGCCAATCCTGACCACTATGTGAGCCTGAGGCAGGACTGTGTCTCAGCGACTTGCCAGCCTTGGCAAGAGCAGCTTGCTAATCTCAGAAGAGTTGAATCAATATTAAAGTACTTCCTAGAACTAGGAAGAGAGTCCTGGGGTGTCACCCAGAACTGATTGCATATGTGCGCAGATAACAAAGTTCCTGTTGTTATAGAGAAATCAATTTCCAGATGTGTAAGTTATTTCATGTTACATTCTTGGGTTATTTTCTTAGTAATTAAGCATTTAAAAGAAAATCCTACCAGCAATTCCACCATTTCATGGCCTCATTGAGCTACTTTGCCTCATACAGAAAAAATTCCCATAACTCAGAAGCCTGATTCTGTGCTGGCAAGATTGATAAAAAAGAAAATCTTCCACCAAAGCAGCAATGTAGAGGTTCAACTTCACTGAGACCACTACAGCAGCCTCTTACCATCACTCCAAGAGGTTCTGTAGAGTAAGGAGAGCAGGTTTATAGACACCTATATGTCCAAATCCCACTGGAGTAGCACTTTTTCTTCAACATACACTGAATCTTGTTTTTCTCCTGCAAAATAAAACCTTCTAGTTCTATTTAGACCTGAGTTCTCAGTCCCAAGAGCATGTGCTTTCTTTCTGGTGACCACTAGAGAGGAAAAGATTAAGGTTATTTTCTGAAGTTTAGCGCCTTCCCTAAGTGGATTTCCTGTACCAACACTCTCTCTCTCTCTCTCTCTCCATGAGATAACCAGCATCTGAAGGTTCAGAAGCTGGTGCAAGCTTCAAAGGCTTTCCTTCCATCAATACTCTCAGTGACATACTAAAAGAATAGATAAAATCTCATTTGCCAAAATTCACGGTACACTGGGCTGTCAATAATTTCCACCTTTCAAAATAAAAATGCACTTCTCCCATAGTGCATCTCTTCCCTGAAATCTCTCAAATTAATTTAGATTGACAAAAGTGTGAAAAAAGAGGACAGTTTGGCCTGGAGAAAGTTTCTTTACATTCCAGAGGAAACATCTGAGGAGAAAAATCCTTACTTCATAGTTTATAAAGATTTAAAGAATGAACTGAAAATAAATGCAAAATAAAGCCATACATTTTCAACCAAATAATTTTGTATTAAAGGTTAAGGACTACATGTTTTTATACAAACCTCTTCTTCTTCCCAGTCTATCAAGTCCCAATCATAAGCAATTACTGCTCGCCTTCTTTTCCAAAACTCCAGAAAAACAGTGGCTAGAGCAAGTAGGGAAAAAGATGCAAAATTGTTTTTAAGTAAGAAAATGTTAATGACTATCACAGAACTGTTGAATGAAGCTGCAACATTATTTTAATTTATTTGCATAAATGGGTTCCTTTGAACAGCAAATCATGCTGATGATCAAAACTGCTTTCAAAAAGCATTGCTTTCTAAGGATTAGTTTGCTTGCTTCAAGTATGATTGAGGCTTTAGAGATTTCATTTAGTGCTAAATGGGAATGTTTAATTTCTAACCAACCAAGGGAGTGCTCTCAAAGAATAAAACCATTCCTGTGAGTCATCACTGCTCGATAAAGCAGATTTCTGATGAAGCTAGAGGTTTCTTGGGGCCATTGCACATAATGGAGTAACTTTCTTTCTTTGAAGACCATTTACCTGACACAGAAACCAGAACCCAGAGGAAGCACAGTCCAGTGCATTTGAAAATGTGCAGAGTACTACTGGGGAAATGGGAACTTCTGGTTTACACCTTTTTAATTCAACCCCTTTTTTTTTACAGTATGTGAGTTCGTATGAGTGGTGTGGTGTTTATGTCTGATAATTAAACATTGTGTACTACAGCCCTTATTGATGGAGTTCAAGATGGAGTAAAATGCACATGACTGCTATGGGAAGGTGACTGGGAGTAAAATTAGAGAAAGCTGGGAGGCTGTATTCACATTCTGAACAGAAGTTAGAACAGTACAGAAATTATAGGGTAAAATAGAATTGCTGCTGCCTGGATGGAATGTGGGTGGCATGCCCGAAACCCATTCCACCATGACTCCCCATATACCCAATCTGGAAATTTAGCACATGTTAAGGGGAATGGAATGGAGGGTGGAGCAGAATGGAGACACAGAGGTCAGGCTCTGAAGTAATCCCTGCAGGGAGGGGAACTTGATGGTACTGTGCAGCCGATAAATGGCACAGCACCCCTCAGCCAGGGGAGATAGGAGAAGGTGTCTTGTTGCTGAGCCAGAAACTGTGGTGAAATCATTGTCCCTGGATGAACTGGGTTCATTAAAACCTAAGTGTAATATTAACACAGACCTCCATCCCAAAGTTACCCACCTTCAGGGTACAACCTCCCCTCACTGGGCATACACTTTATATTTCATTGACTATATCTTTAAGAGAGAAATGAGAGAATTTTACACCTATCAATAGCAAAAGTATGTATCACTAGAGCCATTCAAGCTTCATCTAAATGTAAACAAATAGTATAAAAGTAAGTTAAGAATAGGGAAAAGTTAGAGAAGACTCCATCATAACTTCTGGGATCAGGGGATGGGCTGAACCTGTCTCCTCCTCCAAAGGAATGTCTATTGGGTAAGAATTGTATTCTATGCTCACTGAATGATCATCTTAAGCTAGGTTTGATTGGTGATTAGAGCTTGTCTGGGTATTGCTTTGAATTCATTTTTGCAGTCAGCTACTGTCATTGTCACTGTCTTTGAATTTTAACCTGTCACAACTTTCCACTCACAGTGTGTATATTAATAAAGAGTGTTGTCCCCTAAACTGTTGGTGTGAGTCCTTCAAGGGCTCTGGCAGTTGTCAGCAGTGGGCAATACTTGAATTAAAATGTGAAGACCTGGGAGGGGGTCTTTCTTCTGTTGTTGGTGTGTGTCCCTGAACAAGTCAGTGGAACCATCCTCTGACCCAGTGGGCAGCTCAGTGGAGAGTAACGGGACATTGGCAGAGTGAGCAGGCCAATACAAAGGTATTGGCTTTCCTGGAGCACTGACAGACCAGTCAAATGTAAAGGATTTTTGAGGAAATTCCCACTTTGATATGACAATTGTGCTTTCATTTTGTGATGGAAAAAAAAATCAAGGAAACAGTAATAGCATAATATAATTCAAAGATTAATACTCAGCCTGCTTAAAGTTACAGCAGTGTTAAGCATTTATTTTGTGTAAAGGATGTAGAAACTACCTAAAGTTAACACAAATCTTCTCCCACTGTGAAGTGGAGAGGAAGCCTGCCCTTTATTGCTCACTGAGAAGCAGCAGATTGATACCCAGAGAACATAAACCTCTTCATTCATGAGCTAGAACAGTATCAGCTGTAACAGTGTCACAATCATCTGACAATATAATTCACATCCATAAAAGTGTCTCCTTAATGGGCTGTTTGCCCTACTGCAGCATATTGATAAAAATGGGACCTGATACTAAGTACTGGCGTCAGTTTGGCAAAAGTTAATTTTTAGACAGGAAGAATTATGTTTTATTGTACTAGCTAGTGCAGTGAAAGTGTGCTTAGGAAATAAAAAGTACAAGCAGACAAGGTAAGGTATCAAAAGCATGTGTAAGGAAGCAGATATTTGGTTTGAGGGCATTTTCATATATCAGGTAATTATTGTTCTGCAAGCTGGAATTATGTTACATCAAGTCACAAGCACTTTGATTTTAGTCAAATAGAGAGTCATGAGCCTAATGCTTCTATAAATGTTTGTAATAGCTGCAGTATAATTGGTTGTGATCAGCAAAACCAGTAAGTGCTAATGAGGCTCCCCTGCTACTGAACCACAAACATGGTTCATTCCTTGATTTTTTTCCTGGTAGAACTGCTTCTCTCCTGTCAGCTCATATTGAATTATTTTGTTCAGGCTAAACAAATAGTCCTGCACTGCTTGGAAACCTAGGAGGAAGAAGCCTGATTGATTTCTGCCACTTTGTTTCCATTCCAGAAAGCTGCTGGCAGCAGAACTCCAGTAGGTGTTTGAGTCCCAGCCCTGAACGTCTCAGATACACCTTTGTTGAACAATACTTCTTTTCTTTCTTGTTTTTCCCACACCTGGAGTGAGGAATTTATGCATATTGTATTTAGCACATTTAGCACCTGTCAGAGTAAGTATGTGAAGTTCTTGAAGCTTCTTTAGAAAGTTATTTTCTAATCGTTAAGTAGCAAATATGATGCTCTGTACAGTGCTGTTTTAGCTTTCACTGTGTTACACTTTTCTCTCTCTATTCAGGTCAGTAGGCAGCTTTCCCTTGCTAGACATTTTAAAATGTGCTATAAATAACTACCTTTGATTGATTCACTGTGCTACTGAGTTCTTCCAAAAGAACTGCATTTTCAAATTTCTCTGCTTATTCTCTAATTGTAATTTTAACTATAAATACCCTATACAAACTTCAGCATTCTTTTCCGACTTTGACATTCAGTAGGACACAGTTGTATTTTCCCATTTGTATGAACCAGATCCTGAGTTTTCTCAATAATTCCTGCTTGGAATTTTGCATTCCTTATTGGCCTTAGCTCCCAGATCTTTTACTAGCTTTTCCTATACTACATTTGTCCTACTTCAGAACTCCACCTTGCAGCTGGGTCCTCAATATCCACTTGTACAAGCAGCTGTCTTAACATCATTTCCTCAGATGCTTTTGTAACAAGTTGTGATCTTATCTCGTAATGCAAATGGCCTCTTGTAGGAAATAGCTTTACCCTGACCTTCTCTCAGAAATCCTCTCTCTATTGTATTTCAGAGCACCATTTAATATATCCATCCTGACTCCTAGAATATATTCTGTATACCGGGAGTCCTGCTGAAGAACACCCTTAAATTCTATCTCCTTGGAGAGCAGATTAATGTCAACGTTTTATGCTAGAGGCAAGATTTGTAGGAAAGTAATATCTTTTATTAGACTAACAGATACATACAGAAAATTTGTTTTATGTTGGCTTTTGTTATTGCTTGAAAAAAGTGTTAAATTCTTCATGCCAGTCCTCCTTTTGCCCTCCCAATTTTGCCTTTCAGTGAGTGTTCTAAAGCTACTTCCTTTATCAAAGGAAACATGCTACACAGGAAAAAATTTCAAAAAGCATTTTTCTTCCATCCCTTACCTCCCCAAAGATGTGCACAGAGAGAGAAACTACCACCAGCCTACTCTGCCTTCAGCATGGATTTAGAAATGATAAATTGCTGGACTTTCCTTTTGAACAGTTACAGAATTTTGCTCTAGAGTTTCTGGAAACATCTAGGCAGTAACAGCTTTGCAATAGGTTTCCCCAGTATCTCAATTGGAAAATCAAAATCTACAATTCCATCTGGCTTTCCTGAAACATGCTGGAGTCAACTGAGTGTCAAATTTACCTAGATTTTTTTAATGAGAATTACTTTTTCCTTCATTTTAAATGTCAACATTTTTTTGAATTAACATCTTTCTCTCATTTTCTGTCTTTGGTAAGAATCTAATTTAGGCAGTAAAAAGAGAGGAACTTTTCCTAGATATGGGAGCTGCTTTATCATCAAGCCAAACATTTCTCAAGGCATACATAAAGAACAAAGTGGAAGTGTTTCTCCCTAGTACAGAAACACAAACCATGATATTGCTTCCCTATTTTGAACATCTGGAAAATGTCATCAAGAAAAAAATATTTTCCAGCTTCTGAGATGATCGCATCTCAGTGAGCATCAATGGCAATCTGTTCACCAATGAAAAAAAATTTAAAAAATGTTAGCGATTACAGGGACTCACTTTTTCCCTGTAAACAACAAAGATTTATACCTTCAATCTATTTGAAAGAGTATTTCCTTTCAACAGAACCTTCAATACAGAAAAAATTATACAAACTGATAATGAATTACCTAAGTGCACTGAAGGGAGTCTTTTTGTCCTTTGATAAATCAGTTAAAAATGAAAGTTTCCTTAAGTCATATGGCTGTCAGGTATACTTTAGTAAGTATCATGCTTTTTTTTTTCCTATTTTATTAATTACTTTTACTTTGCTTACACCAGGCAGAAATTAAATAAGTGAGGTGAACGGTCAATGTTTTTTTTAAAGAGACGTGTACTTCTATTCCAGTGTCCCCTGGTACCCTTAACAATTCCAACCTTTCTTTGATGGGTCTCACTAATGCCACAATGAAGCATTATGAAAGATGGGCCCCCAAGCTTCAGAGCCCTACAATCAGGCTCATTGCTGCTCCACAAATCAAGCACCCCCTGCCAGCATTTGTCACAGTAATTCCTCTCTGCAGCCTGGCCACAGAAGTTTGTTCATCACTTGGAGATATATTTTATTTATATTTAAAATGGGAGCAGATAACTTAATTCATCAACTAAAGATGTCTTTAGAGCAAAAGGATGAAAGCACCATACAGATCACCTCTTCATGGAAAGACCAATGGCCACAGCTGGTTTTGAAACTCCCAAGCAAATGGCTGAGGCTTCTCTCTCAACATGGGAGCTTACTAATGGATGTAAAGATGGTGAAGAAAATACTTTAGAAAATAAAACAGCATCTAAACTCTGGCTAAAGAGGTAACACGGTTCTAGCTGCCTTTTCTTTTTACTTTCATTCTCTTTTTATGAAAACAGTGCCATAATTATTTAATATGTCAGTGTCTGTCAAACTGGATCATCTGGAAGGCTGAACTTTTCACAGCCAATATTTTCTGAGCTTGCCAGTTGTTTCATGCTGACAGAAAAAATATTTCCACAATCAAACTGCTATCATTGATTCTTCTCTTCCTCTATGATTTACTGCCATGATGGCAATGCCTGCAGCTGCCAGTAGGCCTACTGCAGACTGAAATCCCATTTAACACAGGCAGTAAGCCAGCTCCTAAATACAGGAACAGAAAATCCCTGGAAAGTGTGACTTCCCTTATTTGAATGTTGCTTCAGCCCTATCTGCATGGACAATACCTCCACAATCTCACTGTTTTCTCTGCAAACTCTTCTTTAAGGAAGTGTGGTTTGTGTGGAGCCAGAGGATTGCCCCATTCCCCAAGCCATACCCTACACTCACAGCTCCTGCTGGTGCTGCCCTCCCTCCCTCTTGCCAGTCAGCTCCCAAGCACAGTGTAAGCCAACACAAGTGCTGGGGAAAGCTCTCACCCCAGCTGCTCTCCTAGAGTCTCTTCTCCAATAGCCAAATCATCTGGGGGCAGCTTCTATTATATTTGTTTTTCATCTCACTGTGGACTTTGGTGCTGTAGATGCATGGGTGGGCAGGGCATTGCTCAGTCTTGGCAGGCTGGTGTGGAGATTCCTGGAGGCAATTGGGTCTGGGAGTCTGACAGTGATGCTGAAGGAAGGGGAGGAAGGAGAGGCTAATCAGAGAGAGATGTGGTTCCTGTTGACTGGAGAGAGGAAAGAGAGAGGAGAGGGCCTACAACATTTTGTAGCAGGCATGTTCAGCCTTCTCAAAGGCAGTGACCACAAGGCAGAACTGGGCATGGTGACCTCTGTGAGGGACTCCCCTTACCTAGAGCTGCTTTTCCTACAGCCCTGGATCTGGGCACTGCTAAGACACAGAAACCATGCTGTGAGCACAGCTGTTTTCTGAAAACAGTTATTGTTAAGGAGAAACAAAAACACTGGTGCAAAATCTGCACTCTGAAGAAATGCTCACCAGCAGTTAGGAACACTGCCAGAAATGTTCAGCAATGTTAACCCATCAATTTTCCTACCTAGAGATTTCCCTGCCTGTATATTGTGTTGGAAACTCTCAACTTGGAGAAAGAGCTTGGAAAAGCTGAGTAAGTATCTAAGGGAAATCTTTAAGGCTTAGAAATTTTTGGTGATCCTTAGCTCTGTGTAGCTCTGAAACAAAGATGAAATATCAAGCAGAAACATAAAGACTGCATGATCTGTGGATTTTTCTTAAGTGTGATTTGTAATATTTGAATATTTTTAGTATTACATGAAATGGCATAAATAGGCTTGATTGGAGGAAGGAACTGAGATAGACAGGTAAGCTAATCTATGTTGCTCTGGTGGCTCTCATGTTGCCTCCTGGATATTTCTTGTGGTTCAGTAAAGAGATTTGCAGTTTAAAATCGATTTAATTACTTGGACACCTTTCCAAAGCAGTTGGAGATGTGTGAGTAAGAACAGGAGAACAATGACTCAATCTGGGTAGCTCAAGGACTTGGATGCTGGTTTTGAGTCCCCTTCTTGAGCCATTTTCTACAGTTGTTAACCTTCTCTCACAATGGCTTGGTAGCAACTAAGAGACTGGGCATGTTCAGGGATTATTTAAAATAATTTTTTGTGCTGCCAGAAATTACTGGTTCCTCTTGCCTTCAATTCTGCCTACATGACATAGTAGGAAAAATAGTTGAGTCAAAAATAGAACATTTCTATGGGCAAAATGCAGCCTCCATGGCAACAGTTAGACCACACTCGGATCAATTTGCCATTCAATGAAATCTTTTATTTATTTCATCAGAGCTTTGCTTTCACTGCAACCAGCTTACATGGTTTAAGTTTTACTGCCTTTCTGCAAGGTGGGGAAAAATGCTACTCCATTTTAATACTGACACTAAACTGAGCTGCCCTAAGCTAGGAGAAGTCCTGAGCACTAATAGAGAGAAGGCCTTAGTACCAATGGATTTAAAAATGGTTAGAAATTCCCACAGAATTATATATATATATGTACTATGTAGACACTACATAACTGCATTCATGGTTCTGTTTAAATTTAAAAATTATTATCAAATAAAAACTTGATTTAACCAATTGCGTCTTCCTTTTGCAGAAACAGAAAAGTCTCTAGCCTTCTATTCTTTTTCTTAGTGTCAGATAAAAATGTGCTGGAAAATAAAAAGTCCTATGTTGCATCATATTCTTTAAGAAAAAGATGGTGCAATTACTTAATATCAAAATGAAAACTTACCCCACACTGCCATGAAAACAGCAAAAAAGACAGTAGCTCCATTGTCAAAGAGGTGGGTTACCTGAGAGATATATTAATAATGTGATAAATTTGTGATAATAGGCCTTTATTTTTTATTTTCCTAACTAAAATAATGTGATCATGAGTTTAGCTGGCCTGACAATCCTGAGGACCCTTACCTTGACATGTGAAATCCCCCTGTGAATTGACAGGACTATTTGCCAGCCTGGCCTGGGGCTGACCCCTGCCAACACCAGATGTGAGCATCATTTCAGACCCAAAGCATTAATTTTATGGAGCCACACAGAGAGGATGGATGAGAAGATAAAGGCTGATGTCAAGGACACAGTAACACATAGCTCTAGGACACGACCTCTGACACTGCTGAATTTCAAAGTGCAGATTGCATTCAAATATTTTACTACCCAAATTAAACATTGGTTAAAGACAGTGTTAATGTTGGCTGAACTTGATCTGTCACTTCAAGATTTCATCTACCCAGGCTCACTAAAGACAAATGCAAAAGGTAAAATTCATGCTTTTACCAGGAAGTATCTCTATTTGCATAGCCTAGAACATACCTTGGCATATATGCAGCTGTCTGACAACCTCATGAAGGGGCAGTATTTATCACATATAGGGCACATTATGATATCTGTAGCTTGGCAGACTTCTTTACTGGAAAAATAGAAAAGACAAAAATTAATAGCTTGATTACTACAGCAATCTGCACAATAATCTGTCTGGATTGATAGGCTTTGCTAATACTCAGTTACTTATTGAACAAAACTGGTCTGTAGCTGAAGCCAAGATGTTCATAACGGCATGTGTATAATTAATATTTGCTGACTGTCTAAGACTACAGAGTTTAGTCATAGCTGCAGAGTGCAGTTCTCCAGGGACAACCTAGTAGTATCTCTTTACCATTTCCAGCTTCTCCTTGAGTCAGAGTGACCTTTGGTAGGAGGAGGGTGAGGATAACTTCAGACGAAGTTACTCTTGTGACTCAAGTGCACAAAAACTTAGAGATGCAGCACTCAGCAGAAGGTCCAGGGATTTCTTCATCTGAGGAATGCCTCTCTGTGGTGGATCTTTGGGAAAAGCCTTATAGAGAGTGAAAATTCCCCACTCTTGTGCTGGCCTCTTAAAAAGTAATGGAGGAGTCTGCTTTTTCCCTATTTTGTTCTGAGTTGCCAGCACCATTAACAACTGGAACTGGGAAAGAAGAATTTCCTCTCATCCAATTCAGGAGCATAAAACATGGGAAGTTTGATACCAGGTACCTTATGACAACTAGGCAGTCTTTTCTTGACTGTTCATTCAATAGTTTAAAATGAAATAATTAACAGCTTGTGGGAAGATCTCTCAAATTATTCATAACAACTCACAGTTGCAATTTCTTTTTACAAGTTCCCACATTACCTGACTTGGCAGTGGTTCAAAGTGGTGACTCCATACAAAAAGACAAATAATCCAATGAAGGCAGCTGGGAAGAGCATCCCTGTGTACCAGCCTAACCAGGCAAAGTACAGCCCGATTTTCTCACCAAAGTACCGTCTGTTTTAAAACAAAACACAACAAAGTTACCTGCTAATTAGAATAAACTACTTAATCTTGCTCATTAGTAGAAAAAAATATTTCTATCATATCTGAAGAGTAGATTAAAGAGGATAAAAAGCCTTCAACTAAGCTTCTAAATACACACTGAGGGACCTGCCTCAGAAATGAACTTAAAACATTAATTTAAAAATTCAATAACCACAGTTTACAGTTAGATAAGTGGTGACCTCGTGAAGGAAACACTGAGTTACTTTTAGAAAGCTAGTTCTTTGTATTTGGGAAATTGATGGTGTGCTTTGATTTTGGCCGTTTGATTTTACTGCCCGAATAATTGCATTGAAATAAATTTTATCCCTAAAGCTTGTATAACAGCAAAAATTATTTGAGCTCAAATTAGTTCTAAGAAATTAATTAGCCAGAGTTCATTCTCCAATACAGTTTATTTTCATTTGATTATTTATTTTCTTAGCTTAGTTTCTGCAAAACTAATTTCACGATTCTACTGCAGTGGAAAGTGAAGTGCAAGTGAGGTCCATCATCTTGCAATGATTTGAGGAAAGCAGTCTGAATTGATCCTGATTTATTAGATATATTACTCAAAAACTAGCAGCAAAGTAGCCAGAAAGTTTTATCTTGCTACATACATATTCATTAGCAATTTACCTCCTCCCAAACACAACCAACCCTTTATTTATGTGTTAGAGAATTAATCAAGCACACAAAAACCTGCTGAACTCATCAGCAGAGGAGCAGGCTCATGTACTGTCCTATTGATTTGTGCACAGTAGATTTTAGGGGATTATTTGCAAGGCTGGTTCTAAAGAATGATGCAGGATGATATGCTTGTGCTTCAGACATTTTGTAGACAACTTAAATTTGCATATCCACTCAATTTGAAAATAGCTGCTACTGGAAACTCTCTTCCACCCTAATGATGCAACTTCTGATGTATCCAGAGAACAAGTGCAGACAGCCAGCACTGCTGGCTCCTCTACTCTACCAAGGAAACATCATTGGCCAAATTTTCTCAGCCAGAATGGAAAGCCCTAGGACTGTCTCTAGCACTGGGTGCACTGGAGGACACTTGGTCTGGACTGCACAAAATTAGCAGTTTTCAAGTTGTTGTTAAAAATTTCCAGTGTGGGAAACCTCTCTCTGGCCTGAGCTCATGCTCTGATGGAAGATACTGATCTGCAGTGACTATTTTCATTTGAGTTTACCAACTCTGTATAAGAAGCTAAGTATTGTCATTTTGTTTTTATTCTTCTGTCATTCAACAGACTCAAATTCCCAGACTAAAGAGATGGTAAGCTAACACTTACATGCTCAGTTCTGACAAGGGCAGCAGGTCTGATTGTAAAAAACACACTGCAAACTGCTTTTTAAGACCTGATTTAAGAGTGTACATGAAACTTTTGGCCTGATTATTTTCCTGACATCTAGGATGTCAGTCTGTGCCTGCACCTCCAAAAATGCAAACTCACATTTGAGCTTACTTCCACTAAATATGGATGACCTATTTTTCTCCACGTACATTGTTCAAAGGAGTGAAGTCCACCTAACTTTCATCAAGCTTTATTTTTTACTTCATTCTCTACAGTCAAGGATGAATGCTTCCTTGTTTCAACCCTCTAGCTGACAAGCATTAATGGTAAAAATAAACCCCTACCCTTCTGAGCCCTTCAATCTAACAGTGCAAATCATAGTATTCCTTTTGATCTAGAAATCAAACACCTTCATCCTAGATGAAGACCCAAGCAAAGTTCAGTGTGTGCATAAAGAAGATGATGGGGAGAAACCCATCTCTGAAAAGAAAGGAAAAGGCATCTGAGCTGGATTTTAAAATTAAATGTAGGATGTTGACATTACTTTGATGCATATTGGTTTAAATATGGATAAACAACCTCGATATTCCCTTATTGCCCTTTGCAACACAGCTGGTACTCTACAGGCACAGGCTGTACTACTGTAAATTGCATCAGGATCAATTTAATATATCAAGTCTTCTGGCCCCATAGTTTGCATATTTCTCCTTTTAGTCTCTGCTCAGATACCACTCAGTTAAATGCTATGGAAACAAACTATGCCAGTTAGAAGGTCTTTGGAGGCCTAGGTGCCATATTCAGAGGAGTTCCACATTTACTCCAATATGTAGTTCAGCTAGTCTGGACCGTCATGACCCTCAGGAGATGAAAAATGTGTAGATGCCTTTGTCACCCTCTTCAATTTGCCCCAAATATTTGTCTGAAGAACAAATTTGTTCCTTCTCTTCTTCTATCATTATGTAAAGAACAGAAATTTCATATAGCTTGCTTCAGTGATGGCAGTTCTTTCTGAGCCAGGGCTCAGCAATGTACACAAAGAATTCCAGAAGTTTCTTCCCAGAATGCATCACTCTGCATGACTTATACCTAAATTTAACCTGTTATCATTCTACTCATTTCAAGGCCTCTTTGAAATTTTCCAGTGTTGGTAACATCTTTGTGTTCTTGTTAACTTTGCTAATTAATTACTATCTAATTTTTCAGATTATTAATATGGACAGAAAAAAATTGTTTGAGTCTTTAATGGTTCTCCCACAGAAAATTTTCTCCACAACTAACCTAAAAAGGAGGGACATAAAAAATCCCCAAGCACCAAACACAATAATCCATCTCTCCTATCCTTATATATATTGCAACATCAAAATAATAATAAAAATGTAATTTCAGCTTCTCATTGTAAGCTAGCCTGTATACTAGCCCTTCAATACCAGTTACCCTAATGGTGAACTGTATATCCCCTCAACCCATTCCAGTAGTAGAGCTATGACCTAAGTGGTCAAGATTTCAATATCAATATTTATCAATAAGGCACATTTTTGGAAAGTATTAAGCTACAAAGTCTAATTTCCAACCTATGAAATGTGATATTGAATTATCCTATACTTAATGACTCTCATTATGGAATATTTTGCTTTTGACATGCCTAGAAGGAAGTCATGGATCTAGAATATAGACATATCAGGGCTCAAGCCAAGGACCTATCTATTTTCATTAACTCTTTTGCAGGTAAGAATGAAATCCTGTACAGAACTTTCTACACCACAGAAACTAGAGCTTTCCAGCAGGTGTTTTGGACATATGAAGCTCTCATGTCAGAAGCAATGGGGTGGGTAGGAAGGCTTGACAGGAGACTGAAAGGGAGTAGTCAGCTTGCAGTCAAGACATTTAATGGAAACATGGAGCAAAATGCAGATTACTCAGGTGTCAGTTTTTTGCTTCCAAGTTAATTTAGATACCTTTACAATCACTTAAAAACCAGTTTCCTCCCTGCATTTTTGTCCTGTCAATTACATGCACAAGCAGCAGCAGGAGAAATTTGTGCACAATCAAGAGGGAAGCAACTATGCCCACAAGTGTGAAGGAGGTGATCCAAAGTCCCCAGGAATCACTGCCACTGTTTCTGTTGATTTACATGGTCCCAAAGCATATAAATATACTGAGACCTGTTTCTTTTTTAATTATAAGAAGAATTATAATCAATTATAAGAATTATAATCAATTCTAAAGGTCACAAATTATTCTTTTAAAGTATCTATGGACACTAAATTCCAAGAGATGTATAATTAAAGTCGTGGTACCACATCTGTTGTCTAATAGGAGTGGCTTTGTAAATTATGCCAACTCTGTGCCATCGTACTGCCACGTTTCAAAGCAGAGTGGAAGCAGAATCATGCAATTTCCCTCAAATGACTTCTCCTCATTTATTTTTAGTGACTAGTATCTCCATAACAGCCAGCTGATGAGATTAAATGAAATTTGCAGTTGCCAAATTGGCAGCACAGGAGATGGAAACTTCATTTTAACATCTAAGGAAAAAATAAAACAGCACTGGAGTATGAATATTTTCACTTACCATTGTGGTAACTTGACTTTAGGGTAGTAATAGCACATCTATTGATGACATAAATGTACTATCTACATCTAATTTATTTCTTAGCCTTTTTAAAGCATAATGTCAGCTAGCAGTGTAAGTTCTGGCCAGATGTCTGTGGAAGAAGCAACATCCAGTCGCTCCTTTTGTACAGATGACCACACTACACCCTTCAAGCACAGTCCTACATAATTCTTATTATGGGGGGAAAAATGATATTTCCCTGCTGTAGAACTGGCACTGAGAAAAGCTTCTTTTTAAAATGTGCCCACTGAGATGCTTCCAAGTGAAATGAACAGCAGGTCTTGCTGGTGTCATCAGTTTTTCAAGGAAAAGTCTCCAGCTCAATAGACATGTGAACTGCTGAGAGTGGCTGTAGAAGTGGAAGATTCATTCATGGATGCTGGATTACTCACATTTCCTTAGCTCCTCCCAAATCTTCAAATCCTCTGAAAACTCAGCAGGAGCTGAGGAAATGTGAGTAATCCAGCATCTGTGAAGTGAGAAGGAAAAGGCATTCCCTTCACTTTGTTGTCACCCTCCTTCAGTGAATTCATCACAGCTGTGGATGTGCTGCAGGCAGCACATGGCAGGCTGGGCTGGGGCTGCAGCTTTGGACCTGCTGAGTTTGGTGTCTTGTGACTCAGGCTGCTGCCAATGCTCAGGGAATCTTACAGCTCCCCCTGTCCCTCTCCTCTTTGGGTAAACATCCACTCTCAACAACAGCAGGACACTCCTGACTTCAGCTAGGGGTCTATAGCAATTGCCTTTTTTTTAATAGATTTTGAAAAATCTGTCTCATGAAAAAATAAACTTTCTTTAAAAATCTTTAAACCCAGGCAATGCAAGAAGGCTGCTATCAAGGTCTAGAATAATCATATCTCTAACTTTGCTTGTTCTGTTATCATTTATTCTCATACTTTCACAAACCTTTCAGATGCCTGATCATCAAATTAAACCAAACACCAGATATTGCCTCAAGAGCACTTTCATAAACAAGAAATGATGAAGAACAGTAGCCTTGACCACTATGGAAAAATGGTTATAAAACTCTATAGAGATGAGTTGTTTGTACTGTGATAATAATATCTTGTTGTGTACTGGGAAATTAAAAGCAAAAAACCCCTTCAGTATAACTGTTGGCTCTTCCATAAATCAGCAGTTTCTATGGTGTAATTTGTCAAAAAAAATCCAAATGTCTATCCAGTTTATTAAAAAAAAGAAATAAAAAGTTTTTTGGGATTAAATTATGAGATTTAATAAATTATTTCATAAAGGAGTAAAAAAATTACATGAATCAGTAAAAATTTTTATTGTATTTCTTGGTTAGCTTTTTATCCATGGAAAAGAAACTCTCTGTTTTATGAAATGGATAGGTTTTATATGGCCTTAATCAGTAACACTGTCTGTCTCCAGGGCTACCCTCTACAAATCTTTCATCTGGAAACAATTTTGAGAATAAATAAGAGCAAAGTTTTCTATTAGTCACAGGACTTATGAAAGAGGTAATTAATAAGCTGGACCAATTGAATGTTTTGTATGACCCTTCCTGATGGTCAATCTATCTTCAGTGCTCCTGGTACATCTGAAGACTTTATTAACAGGCCCTTGTAGCTCCATGTTCCTCTCTTCAAGTAGAAAATGCCAATTACTGTCCAATATTAGTTCTGCCATCATGATCAGTAAAGGCTCTGGCTCTCTCTATATGCACAAGATCTATGTAATCCTCTATTAGTGCATGCAAGGCTATTTGAAAACATTATTTAAAGGGACTGTAAGAACTTGGAATCACATCTCAACTTTCTCAGTGTTTTCTTCTTTGCAGACTACTTCCAAGATTAACAAAAATCTGGAGAGTGGTGATGTGGCTGGTCTGAGTTGAAGGGCAGTGGTACAGAGGAGACTTCCATCACCAGTGTTGTGAACCCAGTAGCACAATCAGCAACTGTAAGCTCTGCTCTATGCCATTTGTGAGCATCATGAAACTTCCTCCAGAGCTCATTCTGTGGTTGCTCTTTGGAAAAAGAAGATCTAGTTGGTGAGAGCCTATTTTTCACCAAAGCCATGCTCCAAGGAGAAAGAACACCTCCTATGGACAGATGTCTAATCAAGTATACCCAGCCTCCACAGATCCTTCTCCTTTTTTTTTTCCTCTTAAATATCCTGTAAACACTTCATTACAAATTACGGTGTCAGGAAACTCTGGAAGGAAACTTCTTTCACTTTCAGGTCCTTCTACAAACTCCTCTCTAAATATTTCTTCGGTTGTAGTGTCACCATGAACTAAATGGTTTCCCATTACTTCAGGATCAGTTTTTAAAAACCACATGAATTAAATAAGCTTTTCATGGTTTTATCAGAAGTGAAACAACCTGTGCTCAAAGCATCTCTAATGTGACATAGCAAAAGCAGGCAAGTCTTACCTTACAAGATCCAGGGGCTGGTATTTATACCACACTCCCCAGGAAGCCCAGCACTCATAGAGCAGGTGTCTGTGGTTTTCTGCTCCATGGGTTTTTATTGAATTCTTACTTCTGTAACTTCCCTAAAATACAAATCTGGACATTAATGAATAACAGCAGCAAAAAAGAATATTTAAGAAATCTCTCTTACTAGCAGCATGGATAACACAATTTATGCAAACTACATACTTGTGCTCCAAAAGCTAAATATGGCATTAAAAAAAAATCAACTGATGTCACTAAGATTTGAGAATATTTTTACTAAGAAATTTATAATAGATTATATTCAAGTCGTAGCCTATAAATGCAAAGAAAATCTTTGGAGAATCTCAAAAAGCCACCCCAGAGTGTGGTGTTTTTCCTCTCTGAAAGCATACTGATATATCAACGCTAAGAGTTTTTACAGAACTGGAACAACCCTCTTTACTCATCTCTTTTTGCAAGAAATACCCCTAATTTTTCCCCAAGGAAAAAAGCATTGCTAAATGGAAGCATGTCAGAGGCAGACATTAATAAGGTTAAGGATAAATAATTACACAATTAAGAATTCATTTTGTGGGAAATGTCCATTCAAAAAGGAAAAAAAAAAAGAGCAAAATACCTCATGAAGAGGAAATGCAGCTTCATAGGAGCCATTACTGAGCAATCGATTCAGACCTAAGAATCAAAAGTATTCAATTATTTATCAACAGGAGCAGAAAAATGGTGAAGTAAAAAGCAAAACATATTTTCATAAACTGGATAAATGAAGATGGAAGCCAATTGACAGTACACAATATATGTAGAAAAATTAATCTTCTCTAGATTTTGATAACTAAGAAATAATACAGAGAAAGACTTCCTCCAATATTAATCAGAATCTATCATTTATTATGCTAGAGGTTTAAAGATTCATTTGCCAAATCCATCTTTAGAGTAACTTCACTGAAATTAGAGACTTTACACCAGGTTTAAAGTTGACATTATGAAACATGGTCTAACAAAGCTATTTAGGTGAAAGGCTGCATATCTTGGGAGCTAAAATCTTCAGGATAGGTCTCGACATTTTTGAATTGCAGACCATTAAAGCAACAGAAACTCACAATTCCACATGATAACAACTTTTTAAAATGTGTTCAGCTTGTGTCTTATGAAAGTTGCTGAACAGACAGAAAGGAACAAGACAAGCTGCAGCATTAAAAGACCAGAAAATAAAATCATTCCTATCCATCCTACCACAAAAAAATAACCATACAACCCACTCACTCAGGCCATGTCCCTCTTTAATGAGAGACTGGAGAAATGATGATTGCTGAGATGATTGGTGCTTTGCACTTGTAAAATCACCAAAATAAGACTGTACTGCTACCAAGCAATGCAAAACAATCCACATGAAGAACCTGAAGGTATTTGAACCCTATTGACCAGGAGGCATAGAGTCTTGATTCCTTTCCTAATTCACAGGAGACAGACAGCAGCAAGAACACAGCAATGAGAAGTATTAAGTCAACATGAATAACACTTTCAGCAGTAGCATCACTATCTGCCTGGCAAAATATGTTTTCTTCCAATGTCTCTGTCAGAAAAGTAAAACTTGGACAGCAGAGCTGGGCTTTGCTCTGCCCAGGGATCAGTGCAAGGTTGTGTTTACTACAGGTACAGCACAAGTTTACATGTGAGGGAGATTGGGATCTTTAGGTAGGCAGGGATTGCAGGTGTTTGGGCAAGATGCAACATCAGCTCTGCTCGGGGCTATTGCTGCCCTCATCCCAGCAGCTGAGAAAGAAAGAAAGAAGTGAAGTTCTGGGATATTTTCCTCTTCAGGAAAGGTGAGGTTTAAACAGCAGAGAAATGAAATAGATTGCAGAATTTTATGGAGATTTGTCTCTACATTTGTCTCTGTGTGGGACTCAAGCTGTATGTGCTCTGTATGATTTGGCAGAAGGTGGCCACTATTTCATATTCTATCCCTCCTCTGTCACTGCCTGCTCTCCCGGGCCTGCATGTGTGCCTCTCCAAATTTCCACTCTCCAATTGGAAATGTAGCCACAGTTATAGCATTCTTTGCACTGAGGACATCAATGGTGAACTTCCTTTGACTTATAGCAACACCAGAGATACAGAGTCCTCCATCTCCCTTAGGGGTGGATAGGTATCCAGGGAGAAGCCCTGTAGCCTGAGATGTAGAGCAGCACAAATCTTTCCATCCTCCCAAGCACATTTTAATGAAAGAATAAAAGTTTTCCTGCATGAGTCTCTCTGCTTCACTGCTCCTAATCTGTTAATATTTCATGTTTAAATCAGCCTCTTCCCTTGCAGAGGTGATAAATCCCATGTGGTGATATGCCTGTGAAAGCTGACTGGTATTACAGGGAGATGATCACATCTTCCAAGGCAAAGCCCCTACCACAGCAGTGGATGAGATGGAAACAGTCAAAATCAAGGTGATTAAAAAGGAAGGAAAAGAGCCTCTTATGAGGCCAGGCAGACTTCTTCTTTCTTTTTTTAAAGGCATATTTAAAAGCACATTGCTCAGTACTTACCAATTTTGTTTTTCCCTTCTTCATATTTCACTCTTTGTAAGATATGGTGTACAATTCTACTTCTTGTAGCATTATTGAAGAAAGTATCTTTGTTGTGTATTATGAAGCTACATGAAAATAAAAACCAAGAGCATCTCAGAAACACGTAAGAGCACATTTAAGGCAAATATTTATTTCCATTACTTTCTTTAGCACTGTAAAAATCTACAGTATGTAAGCAAGTGCAGGGAGGATAAAAGACACTTGATTAAGAGATGATTAGCCAGGTGAGATGCTGTCAGTAACAGTATTCATTCTCTTACAAAGAATTACGTGGAGATATTTAAGTATTCATTATGATATGCATCACTTTTAGATAATTCACTGAAAACTACAAAATTCTTGCACAAAAAATTGCAAAAACATATCTTTGTAAGTGCAGCAGTAGAATTTCACATCTGTTCTAGGCTTTTTTGTTATGCTTTGGCATTAAGAGTCAGTTGGAACCATCTACTTGGTAAACCATGCTTACTGAAAACTGTTACCAAATACTATGTTAGAAATTGAAAGTATCATATACTCCCACATTTGGTCCTGGAAGATAAAATGCAGTAGAAAATTAGCTCTAAGAGGCCACTTATCAAGTTAAGTATGAATACCGGTTCTATGTTCAATAGGTTAGATAGAATAAATTTTGAAAAACCCAACAAACCCTGTAGATAGGAGGCAATATTGGTTTCCTCATCTGTGTTTTTGAAGAGCTGCAGAATTGAATAAACTGATAAATAAAATGTTAAGGTCACAGAGATGGCATGGAGAGATGAGTCTGTAGGAGAGCACACTAGACAAATATGACCTTAAATGAGATCATCTTAATCAGGAGCTTGGCGTGGATTCACTTCACCTTCTCTTTTGCACAATGTGAGATTCACTTCTCAGTTTTCCCCTCAGGTAATTTAACCCAAATGATTTTTTTTTTTCCAGAATCAATCTTTACTCATGGGAAATAATATGCAGCTTTGCACCTCCACAGTAATTTTGAAAAACGAGGAGTCCAACTTCTGGACTTTGAGAACTTCATGTACTCCCTCTTTATTATCAAAATTCTCAGCTGAATTTTCAATACAATACAATGTTTACATAAGATCCTTTTGTTCTGCTTCAAAGGCTGACAGTAAAAAAAAAATCCTAAAGTAAAGGTATGTAAGACAAATTGTTCCAAGAGCACCAGAAGTAATAAAACCTGGTTTTCTAGAGATTACTATCTCATGTTTCCTTTGCCACTTCACCCCAGATACTCACAGGCCATTTTTGTGCCTACAATCTACTCACTACTGTACTCAGTACTTCTGGCTTCCTCCCATTTCCCTGCTATTCCCAAAGTCCTACTCATGCCCTACAGTGCCTACCAAAGTTAATTAGATTTATGCATATTGGCTGACCATCATGTGCATGCTGATTTACCAGTGGGCTGATACCAAACAGCAAATGCAATTGGTGTCCACTGGCCACAGCCTTTTCTGTATAGGAACAGTTTGGGGCCACTATTCTATTTCAAGCTGCTGTTACTCAAAAGTTATTTAAGACTGAGCTTATCTTTCAGATACAGAAAGATATGTGGACATAACGATGCATCTTTACTGCTACATCTGTATCAAATTCAGCTGAAAGTAATCAGTATGTGAAATAATGACTACCAAAAGTATTTTGAGAGAAAAAAACATACTGTATTCTTGTAAATCTTAATGCTGATAGAAATTATATTTTATAAAATCTAAACTGTGAAACAGGTAGAACAGTGTTATTTTCAGCTGAAGCTGGAACTCTGTAACAGGCTGTTTGTGTAGGAGCAGAAACAAATGAAAAGGCAGGAGTAAAACAGAAATGAATAGTTAGAGATTTTTGCTCTTTATTTAATTTTCTTTTACTGCCTGACTATCCAAGACCCCACCTCCCAGACAGTTAAAGAACTGTGAAGATAACTTCTCAGATACCAAAACAGCACAGTAATTCTCATTCTGACTTAGCTTGACTCGTCATTCTGACGAGTTCTTGTAGGATTCAACTGTGAATTGGATCAGATTATCTGGGACACCTGCAACCTGCAACCAGATAACACCTTAATCTATTTTCTTTGTAATACAAGTTTATTTTTCTCATCTGTTATCACAACTGTCTTATACTGCAACTAGAGATAGCCATTTCAACATCTCTTCTGAAGAACTTGTTTAATAGTTTTGCTTGTATTCAAGAATTTCTATTTTCATGAGTCATAAATGCAAAAAGACAAAAATCAGGGATTATGGGAACTCTAAAAAACAAAGAAATAATCACTTGTTTAAAGAAACACTTCAGTAATTTGCATTCATTGGCAAACTTAGTAGTTGTGTTATTATAACTTTTGATCTTACATGGGCAAGAAGAAATAACCAGATGTGCCTGTGAAGCAGATGTAAACACCTCAGTATGAGAACTGCCATGAAAAACTCTGCCTGTTCCAGAATAGCTGAAGCAGTCCTAAAACACCTGTGAGAATATGAGCTGCAGAGGTTCTGCCCTGCCCAGTCTTGTGCCAGTAAGGGCAGGAGGGGGAGATGAGAGGAAGGACTCACCATGATCAGAGTGGGTCAAAAACATGCCCTTGAGTGTTTTCCAATATATGAATGTTATTCATGAAGACATGGATAAAGAAGAGATGTGAGAGTTCAGCAAAGGTGAAAAAGTAGTGCCAAAAATGAGTCCTCTGGATGTCCTGGACCATCCCTAACAATATCATTATTTTGGGATAGAATTGGTGGTAACATTTGGTATCATTTAAAACATTTAGTAGCATTTAAAGAATAATTCTTCCTTATTTTTGATCATAAAAGTCATAGGGTTCTTAAAATCTGCTTAACTCAAATATCCTTTTTTTTTCTGTGAAATTGTCTGTAGAGTAGAAAGAGCAGCATCACCATAATCAACAGGGCAGGGACCTCTAGCACAGGAAACAAAAAGAGGCAGACATGAGTGGAAGGCCTTGAAAGGTTGAGAATATCGCAGGCAGCTGTATCTGTGTTACAACAACCCTGTTAGACATTGACATAAATTAGGACAATGTCAGGGAGGTTTCAATTTATCCCAAAAGTCACAGGAGTTGCTCTTGTCAGGTGAGAATCAGGAAGCTCAGTGTAGGGCTTACCCCTTTCAACCACCACCCCTTCTCCAATGCTTCATGGATGTTTCTTCCCCTCAATTTTTTGTGCTTCAGTTTGTCTTATTTCTGAGTGTGGGTGGTAAATCCACAGTCAAACAATAACCATCAAAGCTATTCCATGTTCTACAGCATCCAACAAAGAATTCAGATGAGAAAGATTTTCTCTATCTGTGAAGAATCTCACACTTCAAATTTCAGTTCACAGGGGCCAGAGCTGAAGACAATTTCAAACCAGGTACACGTAAACATTTATCAGACATTACTGAGCTATGAACTGTATAATGCAGAGGCTTTCTAGCAAGTTTTTTAACCCTTGTTGCTTTTAGGTGGAAGAATTTCCTCAGCTGTTCTGTTTCTGCTGCCCTTGTTATATTTTCAACACAAGGATTTGAATATTCATAAGAGCAATACAGCTTGTTTTCAGGCTCAGTAAGGGTTTAGATTTTATTTATGAGACTCTTCACTGGTGGTTTTCATAATTTTGTCACCTCATTTGTAAGACAAAAAATAAGTAAGGATTAATGTATTAAATTTTTTTTACCTGTGAAGTTAATGTATAGGTAGATAAAGCCAGTGATTTGTTCCACAACAGCTATAATCATTCACTTGGTCCTGTAAGTCTTATTTGTGTGAGCTATCCTTACTCAAAAAGAAAATCCCAATGAAGATAATGAGAGTACTTTTGGAAGGAAAGCTTCCAGAGTTGATCCCTAATTAAAGTCCCTTTCAAAAATATCATTCTGGAAATACTGCTTTTACATTTATGCTGTAAGAGACATGAAGAGTCAGTGAAGGTTAATTGCTTTGAAGCTATATTTGTAGCCTTTTTAACTAAACTGTGAACTGGAAATTTCAAACTATCTTTCTGTGGATAGCAAAGCACAGCAAAGCTAACTGTTGTCTAAAGAAAGACCTCAAATTAGTGCAAATTCAACCAAGAAAAAATTACCAAGGAATTCCTGTTCACACATTGTCTTTGGTAATTTTGCAGGTTGTACAAACCCTTAAAGGGTAAATTTAGCTCTTGAATCTTTGAATACATATTTGAAAAAAAGTGGGTTTGTTTTTCTTGCTTTATTTTACTTTTTATATTTTGGGAAAGCAAAAGGCAGGAAAAGGCTCTTTGCTTTAGTGACAAGATAAAAAAAGATGAAATCTGAACACCTGTGGCCTGCTGACAAAGACACAAAGGGAGGATGGATGCATGCACAGATCCGTGTGTATCTTTGCACTGTGGGTCCACAGACACTGAAACAGTCTGACACCATATCTAAAATTGCTTCTGCTGGAAGCAGTACAAACTAAGAGCACAGATGTTGCTGGAAGTAGTGATCTCTATGTGAGTAGTGTATTCCTTAGCACATGAAAAATGCCCAACCTTCTGTACTCCCATGTAAATCACAGAGCCAACAGCCAACCTGTTGTTGGCGGAGGTAATAGCAGGTTTTTAGCCAATTTAACGTAGAGAAAGTAAATCATCAGCTGGAGTAACAGCAACAATGTGAGTCTGCAGTATTCCCCTGAGAATAAGACCACACATTTCTCTACTTTATTTGTTTGAAAATGGCTATATTATTAGCACTTGCTGATTTTTGTTTTGCTTGATTTTTAAGGTTGCAGCTAACTGTCTTTTTTATATAAAAGGACATTTTTATTAATGGTTAATAGAGGGTTTTCATATCATACAGGGCCTAAAACAGAGTCACTTTGGGACAAAGAATGTTGTAGTGGCTCTCTCCATTTCTAATTTGGCACCACAGCCTCAAAACTGCCAAAGTAAAATAGAAAGTCATGAAAGTGCTGAATCTCTCCTTCACCTTCCTCTGCCTTTGCCCCAGATGTCTTCCCCCAGATCGCTTCTTAATTTAAATTAGTTCACTTAGAAATATTCACCTGAGATAGAAAGAGGGAGCCTTTTGTATTTTTCAGGGATGCCCTGCTTCTTTCTATTTTTCATGCAATTGAAACTTCCAGAATCAGAGGGAATAAAAAAAAAAAAACCATTGCAAGGCATGTCCAAGTTTGGCAGCACAAAGATTTGTTTGAGAGCAGGATTTGCAAAACTGTGATTCCCCATTTATAAAAAGCCATTTAAAGATGAATAGTTATTATACTCTAGATGTATTCAAATGCCAGAATGACCATCCTGGTTCAAAACAAGTAAGTGTCCATGCAGCCCTGTGCCTTGTCTCCATTTGCAGTAGTTCCCTGATCTATCCATGATTTTGGGGTGAGGGGACTTAAGGGAACATGGGCACAGATCATCTTGGTAGAGATGGGGTTTGTTAAGATCAATTTGAACATCAGAAAAAGCTTGAAAAGCAACTCCACTTTGAGAGACACATCTCTTGGAAATCTGGAAAAAATACAAGACTTATGTACCACAAGGGGACATAATATAAATGAGAAGAAATCTATTAACCTCTGGTATGCAGGGGCATTTTTTGCTTAATTAATCATGTTACTATCCTAGTCCTCCTAATTGAGTAAATTTTTAATCTTATTTTCACTAAGTAACAAATATTTATTTTAAGTGGTCATTCAATTATATATTAGGTTAATATTTAATCAGAGAGTTTATTGCCTTAGAAAGATAAAACAAAGGGGAAATAGCTCCTGATATAGAGTTTGAAATCTCTAAACAGCAATTAACATATTTCCCTAGCTAGTGTACAGTTACCTCAGAAATTGCAGCTAATTGCTGCTGTTACTATTCCCAAGTGATTAGCAGCTGACTACATGATAAATAAATAAGATGTAGTAGAAGAACAACTAAGTGTGTCTAATGGTAAACATTTCTCACATCTTGTGCATTCTTGTAAAAGATAATTTTCAGAAGAAATACTTTGGTATAAGCACAGCCTTTTCCAAGTTGTGGCTGCAAAAAAGAGACACTACTCAGAAGTCTATCTTGAAAATAATCTTTTTGTATTCCACACAATTAAAAAAAAAAAAAAAAAAAAAGAAGTGCTTGGCAGAACTTTCCTCCAAAAAGAGATTTTCTATTACTTAAGAAATAAGATGAATTTTGGTCTTCTCTTGTACTGACAGCTTTGAGATATACCCTATGAAATATGCCATAATGCCTTTAAAAGAAAACCTGAAGCTGTGCTGCAAAAGTTATAGTCATATCTCACAAATGTCATTCTTGTGTTTTCTACTTTGCCAGTTTTGGAGGAAGGACAGATGGCTAGCTGTGCCTCTTAAAACAAACTTAGTTTTTTTTTGAAAGCTGAATTTCTCCACATCTGGCCTTTTTCCATCTGAATGGGAAAGAAAAATGCAAGAAAGAACAAGTCTATTGAAATGATCTACTAAAATTGCATACACTCCTTGTACATGAATATTTTTAAAATATTATTTCCTATGGAAATAAGCTCAGGTAAGGTTTTTTTCTTAATTATTTTCCACCCCAGACACTGAATTGTAAGTATTGTCAGTTCTTTGTCTTTCCATGCTTTTAAAAGAAACTATCACAAATGAAGTCTCCACTCAAGTCATGTTGTAAAATCTGTATTGGACTGGAGTCCTCTATGTGGAAACTGTGGCTAGATCACAAAAGATAAACTGCCTGTTCTTTGGTGACATGAAAGACATCTGATGCTATGAAGAAAGGAAGAAATAAGGAATTTTAGACCCAAATTGCAATATATCAAATGCAGCCAAGCTCATATGAGTATTTAAGGCATAATATTTTAGAAGATGCAAAGCACATAAAACCAGGAAAAAAGGAAGAATTTGGCAGCCTCCAGGTAGGATATGTGGCAAAATCTACTGTGAGGCCATGGAGATCTTATCTGAAAACTAAGTTTTGTGCTTCCGAGATGGTTGTAATTGTGAGTGATTCACTTCATGGTCTTCATTGAGCATATCTTGGATAAACAGTAATTTATGGCAACACAGAAATCCAAAATATTTTCAACTGCCAGAAGTACATGTCTTGCTCTCCAGAAATACTTGTACAATAGCCAGAAAAATCCTCATCAGTGTAATTAAAAGACTGATTATATATTTTAGGTTCCTGTGGGTATTTCTCAAAGAACAGTTGACTGTACTTCCCACTAATCTCTTCCTCTCACTTAGGATTCTAGATGTGCAGGAAAATTGTATGGCTTCTACTGTAAACTTAAAACTCAAAATCTGTATATAAGTTCTGACAAAAAGCAGACACTGGTGGCATTTTTCTGCTACTACCTTAATACAGTGCAAAAAGACTAAAAAACTCGCATTTATTCTGCATCCTCTGAGGACTTCAAGAACTCAATGAGTTACAAACATTTACTTTGCTCAAAAAAATGCTATATGTTCAATGAAAAGTCTTAAACAACACTGAGGTCAGCTAGCTGAACACTGGGATGGTACTGGGACCCCTCCAGTCCTGTACTTGCTCTCTCTGAATCAGTTTTGGCACTACTGTGTGATGGAAGAGGAGGCAGAGTCACAGCTGAAGGCACAAGAGTAGGAAGGAGATTGTCACTGCTCTTCTAGACTGTAGGATGATGTGCTCTTCGAACATTGAACTCCACAAGTAACCACCCATGACAAGTTTGTAGCCTCCAGTATAATTACATTGTATTGGTCACATGGTTAGAGCATACCAGCAAAACCTTAACTGTCCCAAATATCAAAAGGTATGGACTTTTCTTACCACTGACAAAATGGAAGCTAAATTATCATAACATTACTGTAGATGGCAATTCTCCTTTTCAGGATTTCAAGAATTTCAGTGATTATTTATCTTCACAGTCCTAAAACAATACTGTGGGTCTCTGGGTTAAAAAATTGAAATACCTGCATGCAACTCAGTAGAAAAATATTGAACAAGTCATTGTATTTCAAAATTCTAGTGAAACAAAACAAGTCAGGCACAAGGAACAGGCTGAAGCACAATAGGAACACCATTGCTGTCAGAGCCAGCATCTTCCGTGAGAAGGAGGCCAGCTCAGCCAACATTTTATAAGCCCCACACAAAAGGATAGGAAGACTACACACAGAAAGCTAAGCAGAAAATGTCAGGTCTGCCATGGAGTAAAAGTAAAATTTCCAAGGCTGCCATGATGTAAAAGAAGCGTCAAACAACAGCAGGAGTGTTAATGAAACTAACACTTATAAACTCTCCTGACAGTTTACCAACATGAAAATGAGCAAGGCAGAAGAATGAAAAAGAAATACTCTAAAAATACTCTTCATAAATGTCAATCCTCCTTTCAGCCACAAAAAAAATCTCTCAGAACAAACTACCAACCCATTTCCTATGTGCAGTAATTTTAAGGGACGTTAGCAGTTAATATTACTGGTAATAAAAACATTAATGCTGACATCCTGATTTATTAGTTTTTTTAGTATCACTAGTTATTCTCAAACTAGTTTGCACCTACTCTTCCTTTTGCAGGGCACAATAACTGACCCATCTCTGTATCAAACAGACTTCTATTGAAATTTCCCTGGAGTTTTGCACCTGTTCTTGTTTTTCTGCTGTATTTGGAAAGATGCCATTTGTGGCAGAGGTTTATTTTACTCATTTTTATTGCAGCTAGTAAATCAAACCCCTGCAAAAATTATTCATTCAAAATGAGGTATTTTAGAGCTTTGTCAACCTGGCTTCTCCCTGAATAAAACCACATATTTCAGAATTTGGAGCAACCTATAATTCATTCTCTGTCTTCTTTTGGTATCCTCAACAGTGCTGCCTAATCTTTGTGGTTTTGCTCTCAGTCAATGACTGTTTCCCATATCACAAACTCTCTAACTACCCATAAGACATCAAAAATTTGACATCCCTTAATTTCATATGAGTTATGAAAGTTATGTGGGACTTTTTCTGCTCTGCATTTTGCAAGGGAATAAAGGCTTCTTGTAGCCAAGTGATTTCTCTGACATTTGTCCAACACTGGTGTAATTGGTGGAAAAGTGTCACTGCTAAGTCCAAACACTGTCTGAACACTGCCATTTTGCAAGGAGTTTTGCTTCCATAAAATTGAAAGAGAAATGCAATGAAATTGACATTGTCTGTTTTCTTTAGAGTTTTGTTTGTTCTACAGTCATAACTAGGAATTAAATTCAAGTGTCAATATTTCAAACATCAGTGATGAAGGACTAGTTTTGGTTATGCTAAATACATAAGGAATGCTGAGAAAAGTTTTAATCACAGCTTTAAGTGAAAAAGAACAACTGCAATTCTGACCTGAGAGAAAATAGCCATTTGATCCCTTTAAAGATGTAATTGAAATTCCAGTGAATTAAAAGGAACTTTCCCATTGATTTCCTTAGCTTTGAGCTGGACATTTAATTAATAGAAATATAGACTAGTTATCTCTACCTTTTTGTGAAAAAGGGCTAATATGAAGGCACTAGTCCTTAAGACATGAACAAAGGAATCAATTTTTTCCAAGGTGAATCCAGAAGGAAAAGTTTTCACCTTGCCACTGAGATGCTAGAATATATGCTAGAATACTCACTGATGGATCCTTTGTTGGCTGAATGGAGCAGTATAGCAGTCATTCTCCTCCAGATCTGGCAGTGTTTCCTTGTCCAGTTTCATTGGCTTTCTGGGCAACCATCCTCGGAACCTGCTTATCTGTTTCTCGATCCTGCAGCACATGATAAGTATGAGCATTTGTGATAATGGATTTTTCCACTACATTATGAAGTACAGGTTATCAAACCAGGACACTAAATATTTACAATTAGGAAAGGTGCAATGTCTTTTGACTTTTGTTGAGGCAGACCAAATTACATATGCTGAACTCGATTACTCATAACCAGCTTTCTGCAGAGGAGCATTTATTTTGTCTCATCAGAAAAGCAATGCTGATGGTACATGTGGCCGTAAATCTTATGAAGCCCAGTGGAGTGCTTGGCATGTTCTCTAAATCTTTATTTCTCACATTTTTAGTTAGTTTAAAATTCAGGCTTAACCAACGTTAGATTTTGGACATCTAAACATTAGAACAGTGGAGATTGTGACAAAAATCTTTGGCAGCTAAACCCAGCAAGTTACAGCCTATTACTGCTCTCTGTATGGATTCTTACCTTGCAATTCATCCTATTACAAAATAGGCTACTTTGTTCATTTCATTGTTTCTTGCAACACTACAACCTCCATGAAACCAGAACTCTGGGTGTATAAGCTAACAAGTGACTGCTATGCAGATTCTTACATTTCGAAGGTGAAAACAAACAGTGATTGAGCTGGAGGAAGGGCAGATTTAACTACAGGTGCATTCATGCAAAGATACACAGTGAAATGAAGGGAACAACCAGAGCTCATAGCAGAAGACAATCTAAACCAAATTCAAATCCATACTAGAATGCTATAATGAAAAGCTCCCAAGGAAACTGTGCTTAGCACAGTGACTCCTGCTCCAAGTCCTAACCACTGATCCCTGCAAAAATCATGGACTACAAATTATGGAGTGTGCCCATACTTCAGTCACTGGATGAATGTTTCCAGAAGTGGAGCTAAAGGATAAGAATTTACTTCCCTTACTTCCTTTGAACTTAAAGCTCAGCTCTGAAAGAAACTCAAGGACTGCAAATATGGTTGGGGGGGTTGTTTGTTTTCTGGGGTTTTTTTTGTAGTTGTTTGGTTTTTTGAGTTTTTTTTTTTGAAATGGCCAACATAAGAACTCTTAAGACCAGCAAATGCTGGTACCTCTGCGCAGTCAGTTTGAGGGAAGACAACCCATATCCAGGCAGCTGAATATATGGGGAAGTGATGTGAAAATGTCATATATTTTCATTTAAAATTCACAGAGTTATTCCTGGAATATTCAGCCTTCTTCCACCAGGTTTTAAATTGGACAAGGAAGCTAACGTTCATTTTTAAACATGAGTGGAGTATATGATAGAGATAATTCATGCTATTTATGTATAAAATATTGTAAAATCCAAGCTATGTCTTTGACCACCTGGCTGGGAGCAGAGTCTTATGTTTATTCAATTAGTTCCTGGACAACGTTAAGATAATATCAAGTCTGTTAACGTATGAATGAAATCTTCCCGGGCCATGATTGCTGACTTTCCCTGGAATGTCAGGGCCACTCACGAGGGACCTGCACCTGGGAGATTGCATCTACCTCACTCAAGCACTGGCGCCACTCTGCTTCATGTGAATGCGGACTCTTCCGGAAGTGTTCAGACAACCATCTAGACACCTGGACTCACTTTTGTCTATTCCCGCACATGTATGGCCTCAGTTCTACATGTGAAGGGACACAAAGGAACATTCAGTCATTTCTGCCTCAGGCAGAATAAACTGTATATAAACTCGCTGCATGAAACAGTCGGGGTGAACCACCAGGGAGACGCTGACACTTTGTTGGTCTGATCCAGGTTCACGCAGTGCCAACATCCAGGGCTGACGCTGCCTTGGCTGTGGTGGTTTTTCTCAAAATTCTATTTTGTTAAGGATCTAATAAATCATTGCTAAATTTTCTTATAAATGTGGTTTCCGATTTGACCATTTATAACAATTTGGTGACAAGCCCGACATGATCTAATACTGGGGTTCAGGAACCCCTTTCCCACCCAGGGGGTGCCCCGCTGATTTCAGTGGCCCAAGCAGGATTGGATTCTGAAAAACCAATCAGATCCCCAAAGAGCTGCAACTGGAGCTGCGAACCGTAACCGGAGCCGCGTGCTGCAACCAGAACCACAGCCAAGGGAGACAGAGGGCCCAATTCTTGGCAAAGTTCGGAAAGATCTAGAGAGATTTCCGACACCCGAGGTTTTTTCACTCGTAAAACTCAACGTGCACGAAGAGATCCACACAAGAAAAATAACCGTAAGTACTGTGTGGTTGGGTGGAGCGTGATCGGACGAGTGTGTGAGATGTGACTTTGTCACGAGGTGAGTGCGGACCCCAAGACTGCAGTTTCACCATCCCATGAGGGACGTGATCGGTTGAGAGGGAAGTGCAAGGCTCTTTGTTCGAAACACACGAGACCCGGGACTCGGGGGGAGTCTAGGGGGAAAACCGGTCACGGTTGGGATCAGGAGCCTGGAAACTTCTGGGAACCTGTCTGCCTTCTGAAACCGGAGGAAGCAGGTAAGAACAACAGCCCAAAAAGTTGGCAGAGCAGTTCGCTGTTTGACTTGGTCAGGCTGGCGGCTTTTCGTGAGCTGGAAAACCCAATATTGGAGAGAGAGACGGGACCTGTGACGGATGTCCCGGTGAAACAAGAGAAGGTAAGAAAAATTGTAACATTCCTTGAGAAAATGGGGTTGGGAAACAGCAGACACCAGAAAAAACTCAGGAAAAACCCTCCCAAGTCCCTGGAAGAATTCTACCAGAAATCCCCAGAGATAGTTCCTTGGGGTGGATGCTGGAGCACTGGGATGAAAACCCTCAGAGGGTGGGGAAGTCCAAGGAGAAAATGATCCATTTTTCTATGGAAAAATGGGGAGGGAAGGAGATTGGAAAATACGTGATTCTGGTCAATATTCAGCACATTCAAAACCTGGACTTGTCTTTGTTTGACTGCGACATGGCCGGTCGCAGCCCATGGGATCCTGACTGAGGAAATTGAGTACGCCAACATGTGGAGACATGCTTGTTTGGGTCTACACCCGGTACGAGCTCTCCAGCACGTGGCAAAAACAGGGAGGGAATGGGAACCATTGGAAAATCTTCCACCCCCCTGCCTTGTGGCCCCGCAGCAGCCTGATCCCACTCAGGCACCAGCGGCACCAGGAATGCCTCCTGACATGGGGGCTCCGCAAGCTCAGGCGACCGCACCGCTGCCGCCACCAGAGCAGGTGGCGGCATCTGCTTTCCCACATGGCCACACGGCGGCAGCACAGCTGCTGCCACAGGCATCTCTGAAAATTGAGGAAGGAAAGGTAGACATCTCTAGGGACGTCTCTCACCTGGCACGTCGGACAAGGCGGAGAACGAGGAGGGCAACCATGGGGGAAAGTGAGGACGAGGAGGAAAAACCCGGCATCTATCCCTTATGGGAGGTGCCGACAGCTCTGAGGGTGATTGGATACGTGCACACCCCAATCGACACCAGTGATGTGAGGGCATTCAAAACGGAAATGGGAAAATTAATGGATGATCCTTTGGGGGTGGTGGAGAGGTTGGATGAGTTTTTGGGAACCAGCATATACACCTATGACGATCTCCAAGCGATCTTAAGATCGTTATTTAACAACAAAGAGAGAGACATGATCCGGTTAGCCACGATCAAGGATTAGGAAAAACGGAACCCAAATGGGGGGGCTGGGGAGGAACGGTGGCCAAACCAGAAGCCGTCTTGGGAAGCCCAGACAGAAGAGGGGAGGCAAAGGTGATAAATTTAAGAAATATGGTTATTCAAGGTATCCGGGAGGCGGTACTGAAAGGGCAGAACATGAGCAAGATGCTCTGGGAATGTCAAGGGAAAGACAAAACCCCCATGGAGTGGTTGGAAAAACTCCGAAAGGGTCTGAGAATGTACTCAGGAACAGACCCTGATTCCCCAGTGGGAATGGTGTTGTTAAAAACACAGTTCGTGGTGAAATCCTGGGAGGACATTCAGAAAAAACTAGAGAAAATAGACGGGTGGCAAGAGCAGGGGTTACAAGAACTGCTGAGGGAAGCCCAGAAAGTATACATGCATTGGGATGAGGAAAAACAAAAGATTCAAGCCAAGGTTCTCGTGGCAGCAGTAAGGGAGGCTCAGAAGCAGGAACAGGGGAAGGACACAGCGAAAAAGGCGCCAGCAAAGAAACCGAGTCCATCCCAGGGGAGGGGCTCAGGCGAACAGAAGCAGGATGTTGAGTGTTTTTACTGCAAACAGAAGGGGCACATCAAACAGAATTGTCCCAACAAAGCCAAGGACTAGGCAATGTTCCAGGAAGATTAGGGGTGTCAGGGACTTTTCAGTTTGGGGTCCGGAACGTCGAGGGAGCCCTTGGTAAAATTAAGAGTGGGACCTCACAAAGAAGTGACGTGGTTTATGGTGGATTGGGGGCAGAATGGACAACAGTGCTACAGTTACTAAAGGGGTGCTCTCTGAGCAATGACTCTATGATGGTAACTGGGGCAAAAGGGGATCCTTTGGAAGTTCCAATCATAAAAATCATAGAAATAGACACAGGAAACAGAAAACACAGCGGAAATATTTTATTGGCCAAGGGTGCGGACTTTAATTTGCTGGGGCGGGACATGATGGTGGCCCTGGGGATTGGGTTGGCGGAGGAAAAACCTTGGCTCAAGGTGAGACTTTAAAACCTCACTGTTCCAGAAGAGAAAAAACTAGACCCGAGGGTGTGGTATGTTCCAGGGGAAGCTGGGAGGCTGGACATAGAACCAATTTGGGTTGAAATTGAAAGACCAGAAGACCCCATATGGGTCAAACAATATCCCAACCCCATGGAAGGGAGGAGGGGTTTGAAACCAGTGACTGATGAATTAATAAAGAAAGGCACACTGGAGCCCTGCATGTCAAGGCACAACACCCCAATTCTGGCAGTGAGAAAAACAGATGGCAGCTTTAGGCTGGTGCAGGATTTACGGGCTGTGAAACAGAGGACTAAGACTTTGTTCCCCACAGTTTCAAACCCTTACACATTGCTGAACAATCTCACTCCCGAGGACACTTGGTACAGTGTAATTGACTTAAAAGACGCTTTCTGGACCTGCCCTCTCGCCAAGGACAGCCATGATTATTTCGCGTTTCAGTGGGAAGACCCGGAGACAAACAGGAAGCAGCAGCTCAGGTGGACTTTGTTGCCTCAGGGCTTTGTGGACTCTCCAAACTTATTTGGACAGGCACTTGAACAGGTTTTAAGTAATTTTGCAGCAACCGGAGGGACAAAGCTTCTACAGTATGTAGATGATTTGTTGGTCGCAGGTCAGGGGGAGGGGGAGGTAAGGGCGAGCACAATTGAGCTTTTGAACTTTTTGGGGGAAAGGGGGTTGAAGGTTTCAAAGTCAAAGTTGCAGTTCACAGAGCCCAAGGTCAGGTACTTGGGACCCTGGTTAACCAAGGGCAAAAAGAAACTGGACCCGGAAAGGGTGGCAGGGATTATTGCCTTGCCACCCCCGCAGACAAAGAGGGAGGTCCAGCAGCTTTTGGGGTTGTTGGGATACCACTGGCAGTAGATTGAAGGGTACAGCAAAAAAGTGAAATTTCTCTATGAGAAACTCACCACAGACTGGATCAAATGGACACAAAAAGATGAGGAAGAATTCAGGGGAGTCAAGGAAGCACTCATGGCAGCACCAGTGCTGAGCCTCCCAGACGTGAGGAAACCCTTTCAGTTGTTTGTGGATGTGAGCAGTCACACGGCACATGGGGTATTGACGCAGGACTGGGTGGGGGTCAGGAAACCTGTGGGTTACTTGTCCTGGCCTTTGGACCCGGTCAGCAGGGGTTGGCTCACGTGCTTGCAGGTGATTGTGGCTGTGGCTTTGCTGGTGGAGGAGGCAAAGAAGGTAACCTTTGGCGCACCGTTGGTAGTATTTGCACCGCACAACGTGCAGGGCATACTACAGCAGAAGGCAGACAAATGGCTCACTGATGCAAGGTTGCTAAAACATGAGGCCATTTTGATTCACTTGCAGGACTTGGAGTTGAGAACAACAACTGCGCAGAACCACGCACAGTTTCTGTTTGGGGAGGCTGCAGAGGAGTTGGTTCATGATTGCGTGGAGGTGGTCAAGTTGCAGACGAAGTTCAGGGAGGATTTGGAAGAAGAAGAATTGGATGAGGGGGAGAAGTGGTTAGTGGATGGGTCAAGCAGAGTGATTGAAGGGAAAAGAAAATTGGGATACACGGTCGTGGATGGGAAAACAGGAAAGGTGATAGAAGCAGGTCCCCTGAATGTGAGCTGGTCCGCACAAGCATGTGAATTGTACGCAGTTTTGAGGGCATTGAAGGGACTGAAAGGGAAAAAGGGAACAATTTTCACAGATTCAAGGTACGCCTTTGGGGTGGTTCACACATTTGGGAAAATTTGGGAAGAGAGGGGACTGATCAACACGAGAGGAAAGGGACTGATGCACGGGGAGTTAATCCAGCAAATTTTAGAAGGTCTAAGGGGGCCAGAGGAAATTGCGGTGGTCCATGTGAAGGGACACCAGACAGGAATTCAGTTCTGGACCAGAGGCAACAACTTGGCAGACCAGGAGGCTAAAACCACGGCATTGATCGTGGTATGTACCCTGGAGATCGAAAGGGAAGAAACCCCTGACGATCCTCCTCAGCTTTCCCAAAAGGAGATCGAATGCTATGAAAAGATCGGAGGTAAATTGAAGGAAGGTAAGTGGAGGTTACCTAATGGGAGGGAATTAGTTTCCAGAGGTTTTACCAGAAGGATTTTGCAGAAATTGCACCAGAAAATGCACTGGGGTGCACAAGCCCTGGCAGAGCAATTTCTGAAATTTTTCAGGTGCAAGGGAATTTATGAATTGGCAAGACAAGAGGTACAAGGGTGTTTGATTTGTCAAAAAGTAAACATGTCAAGGGCCAAGAAGGCTGCCCTGGGGAGTCGCCCCATTGCGTACTGACCATTTGAAAGAATTCAAGTTGATTTCATAGAATTGCCAAAAGTGGGAAGGTTAAAATTTGTACTGGTAATTGTGGACAAATTGACTCATTGGGTAGAAGCCTTCCCAGCTCACGAGCAATGGCCCAGACTGTGGCCAGAAAATTGTTAGAGGAAATTGTACCCCGATATGGGGTAGTGAATTGCATTGATTCAGATCAGGGAACACATTTCACATCAAAGGTTATTAAGCAGATGGCTGATGCACTGGGCATCTGATGGGAGTACCACACTCTGTGGCACCCCAGAGTTCGGGACAAGTGGAAAGAATGAATCAGACTTTGAAGGCACAGTTTTAAAACTTTCCAAATTAATTTTGGAAACAAAGATGTCCTGGCTGAAGTGTCTACCTTCAGCACTGCTTAATATCCGAACCATGCCTCACTCAGAGACGGGGCTCTCACAGTTTGAAATGCTATATGGAATGCCATATAAACATGGAATGCCGGTGGGACACCCCAGGTTTGTGGATGGTCAGATTCAACCATATCTGGTTGCAATCAACAGGAATTTACAGGAATTCTGAAAACAGGGAATAGTGCCACAGAGTGCTCCTCTGGGGGTCGCTAGTCACAAAATCGAACCTGAGGACAAAGTGTTTGTGAAAGTGTGGAAAGAGGTGCTGCTCTCTTCTCACTGGGAAGTCCTTTTCTTGTGCTCCTGACAATAGACACGGCCATTCGGATGGTGGAGAAAGATTGGATGCACACGTCTAGGGTGAAAAAGATCAAACAGCAGGAGGAAGCACCTGAGTGGAGGGTTACTCCTTCCCCTGGCGACTTGAAGATCAGACTCCAAAGTCCTCGTAAATGACCGACAGCGAGCAGGTAAGTTGTATACTGTCAGATTGTGTATGCTATCCCTTTGTACACTTTAAGTGTGAATATTGTCAAGGGGTTTTTGTTATTCATTGTAGAAGGGGACAGAGGCCAAAGGGACTGTGTACCCAGTGTTTAGAGGAGGAGCTTGAATTGACTGACCGTATCCTGACCTTAGCCACCAATTTGGGTATCATTGAATTGGACTCGCAGGAGTGGTTTCACATTTTTCAAAATGCGGTGTGTGGGAAGCTTAGATCTCAAGCAGAAATCTTGGATGTGGAGTGCCAGAAATCCATCAGGGTCCCATGCAGTTCCGACGCCATCAGAGTGTTGTGGTGGGGCGCCTTTAAGAGGAGGTATGGGGCTAGGTCTGAGGAGGGCGTGTTCCCCGAAGAATACTCCTGCTGCCGTGAAGATGGTCTTCCTCACCGCTGGTGGCACCCCAGAGGGTGGAGGCAAAGGCAGAGGAGTACACCTGGTGGGAATCCTGATTGGCCTGAGCCTAGCTGTGTGCAGGACGCAGAGTCTGCGCACTGAGGTCCCAATGAGAGGCGGAAACAAGAGCTCCGCAGATGAGTGCGGAAAGCGCACTCAGGTGGTCCCAGTCGCAGGGGACGGGGGACACTCAGCATACCAAGCCCCAAAAGAATGTCTCAAGAGAACTGGCAGGTACTGTTGGAAGAATGGCACTCGAGTAAAATTATGTGAATTGGAGATCAGGACTTGCTGTATCAATCCCGAGGCTGGGCTAAGGAACGGGTAGTCAAGTGATCACAAGCATCAAATGAGGAAATGAAGCATGGAACCAATGTCAATCCCCATTTGTAACCAGTGTAACCAAACCATGTGGGTCGAGGGGAAGACAGAATGTATTTTTATTGCATATCACCAGGTGAACCCATTGTGTTATGACAATGTAAGGCAGGGAATATGCACGATGAATGGGAAAATGTACTGGATGGCGAAGAATATGAAATTTGACAGTAAAATTACCCTGAACAAGGACCCGCTCATATTGGACCTGGCACTGGCAAATGATGACAGAGTGTGCCTGCAATATGATAGGGTTGTTTGTTTTGCGAAAAATAAAAATAATGAGGACCCTGAAGGAAGGATGAGAGAGAGAACTCAGGAACTGAAACGAAGGGAGTCAGAATTGAGGAAACAGAATTGATCAGGAATGATTGAAAACATTGGGTGAACTGTATGAAATACTGGAAAGACAGTATGCTGATGGGGAATTACCTTCCCCAGACAGAAACCTGTTCATTGATTTGATGCAAGAAATCGCAACAGAATTGGGTTTGTCGAATTGTTGGATTTGTGGAGGGCTGAAATCTGCAGAAAAATGGCCTTGGAAAGGGGAAGGTTTGGATCCAGAGCAGCTCTTAAAATGGGACAATCCGAGGGTCTCAAAATTGGTGCAGAGACCCGAGGGGTGGATTTTGGATCAAAGGGTAATTAGTACAATCTGTGTCAGTCGAGAGGGAAGAGAGTACACCAAGATGGTGGAATACAGTCCGTGTGCATCTACCCTGACTGTGAACTCAAACACAAAAAGCAAGGTCTGGCAGCCAGAGCCCCCTTCGGGGTATTGGAGCTGGAAGAATGAGACAAATTGTGAATGGGACAAAAGGATGGGATTGTGCTGGGTCAAAGGAGCCAACCCTTTCCAATCCTTGGAGGGTATGAGAGAATACTGGGGAGACCCAGGGAAAATAAATATTAAATGGAAAGCCCCTGATGGAATTTACTGGATTTGTGGGAAAAAAGCATACAGTGAGTTACCCCCAAGATGGAAGGGGTCATGCACTTTAGGCATGATCCGACCAGTCTTCTTTACCCTCCTGAGAACAAAAAGTAATCTGTTGGGGGCTCCATTATATGAGACCCTGAGAAGGGAGAGGAGAAGCCTGAAAAAGATGATACCTGTGATAAGTGGTAAGCAAACCTGGGGGGAGGAAGAGTGGCCAGCGGCACGAATAATTGATTATTATGGGCCGGCCACGTGGGCTCAGGATGGAAGCTACGGGTATAGGACTCCAATTTACCTACTGAAAACAGATTGATTAGGCTGTAAGCAGCTATGGAAATTGTTTCAAATCACACCTCTGAAGCCCTGGATTTACTGAGTCAGCAGAGCACCCAGGTACGGGCCTTTGTGTACCAGATTCGAATAGCTTTAGACTATTTGCTGGCTGAGGAAGGGGGAGTGTGTGGAAAATTCAATGAATCAGAATGTTATATCAAGATCGATGACTATGGGGAAACCATAAGAGGTTTGGCGGCCGAAATCAAAAAGGTGGCCCACGTTCCTGTCCAAAAATGGAATTCAATTTTACAATCTTCATGGTGGGACAAACTATTTGATGGGGCATGCTGGAACAAAGTGATGCTCCTTGTGCTCTGTTCAGTAGCCTGAATCCTATTCCTCCCTTGTCTGATTCCATGCTTTATCAGACTGATCCACTCCATGGTCCAGGGAATACAGATTGCTATAGTTCCCGTGGATTCAGAGGAAGCTTCGGGAGGCAACGCATCTAAGATCATGCGGTTGGGAGAAAGAAAGTATGCCAGCAACGCTGCAGAGGCATTGGCAAAGTTAGAGAATCAGACAACTGTGAAAATGAATAATGTGGTGTATCAGGGCATCCCACAAGGGGAGTACCGAATAGTGTGAGGAAGTACTCTGTTTGTGAGGAACCCTTAGCGGTGATGGGTAGATGTAGGAAATTAAAAATTTAGCAATTTATGAGCATGAATTAAATTGGTGAAATAAATGGGGAGGGATTGTAGCATATGATAGAGATAATTCATGCTATTTATGTATAAAATATTGCAAAATCCAAGCTATGTCTTTGACCACCTGGCTGGGAGCAGAGTCTTATGTTTATTCAATTAGTTCCTGGACAACCTTAAGATAATATCAAGTCTGTTAACGTATGAATGAAATCTTCCCAGGCCATGATTGCTGACTTCCCTGGAATGTCAGGGCCACTCACCAGGGACCTGCACCTGGGAGATTGCATCTACCTCACTCAAGCACCAGCGCCACTCTGCTACATGTGAATGCGGACTCTTCTGAAGCTTTCAGATAACCATCTAGACATCTGGACTCACTTTTGTCTATTCCCGAACATGTATGGCCCGAGTTCTACATGTGAAGGGACACAAAGGAACATTTGGTCATCTCTGCCTCAGGCAGAATAAACTGTATATAAGCTCACTTCATGAAGCAGTCGGGGTGAACCACTGGGGAGACGCTGACACTTTGTCAGTCTGATCCAGGTTCACGCAGCGCCGACACCTGGGGTTGACACTGCCTTGGCTGTGGTGGTTTTTCTCAAAATTCTATTTTGTTAAGGATCTAATAAATCATTGCTAAATTTTCTTATAAATTTGGTTTCCAATTTGATCATTTATAACAATGAGCACATTTCAAAATTAGAAATACATCAGCTGTACCGTTTAAGTCTCATTTCTGCACTTCCAATCTGGAATAGCATGATGGGGCAAGGGGTGTCAGATGTTGCATATGTGTGCAAATTTATCATCAGGACTGTTTGGGAAAACTGGAATATACATGTAAACTTAATATAAGATTTAATTACTTAATTAGTCATAACCTCTCCATGGGCAGTGTTTGCACTGAGTTTGAGCAGTTTGAGCACAGGAGGAGGTGGTTTGCAAATGTCTGTGCTGAATGCAGGTGAGATGTCAGATCCCAGGGCTCCTAAGGGCCTGATCCATTGTAACTCTCCAGCTGCAGCATCCTGACAGCCTTGAGCTAGTCTGTGTAGGCAGATAGAAATGCCAAGGGAAAGTAAGTTCAGGAGAAATCCCTGTCCTTTGGCCTCTGTTTTTTCCCCTGCAAATTCAGTAAGCCCTGTGTATATTCAACAGGCTTAGTGTGTCTGGGTGTGGAAAAGGGAGGAGGGATTAAGAAGAGGGTTTTTCTAAATATCCTGTTCCGTTCCTGTTAATTAAACTCGTTTGAATTCTCTAAGCTATTAACACCCCTGCCCATCTGCAATCCTTTCCCATTCATGCTGCAAGTCAATGTGCACATTTGAGATACTGCCTGCTGCAGGTTTATCACACCACACAAGCACAGCACAAAGGGACTGAGTGCTTTCCCCACTTAACAGCAATGCATTATCCATGCTGGCTTCTCACTGAGTGTACCCAGAATTCAAGTGGTTTGCCATTCCCAAGACTCAGATTACTTGGCATGCTCAGTCAGCCTGCTGGCAAACGGGTCTGAGAAGGTTGCAAAACCTTACTGCAAAGCACAGAACATGCAGTACAGCCTTCTGCAGAGAAAGCAAGCCCCTCTAGTTATCTCCTTGGAAAAGAAAAATGACCAAGTTTTAAAATTTCCTCCAGCTCATTCCAACAGTGCCGTCAGTCAGCAGTGCAGGTTTTGTACTCTACAGGATCATCTTGCAAAAGGAAAAAGCTGAAAAAGTGGTGTTGGTGCTAACAAATACAGACACAAGTGTTAAAAATCTATTTTTTTATCATTTCTGCAAGGCTAATCCATGCCTCATTTTCCCCACACTCAGCTGAATAGGAGAACAGTGTTTGGAAAGCAGTGTGACCTACTCAGGAACAATGGGGTGATGGAGTGATAAAGAGATAGCTGCCTGACACAGTGCCTCAAAGACAGTGTCTCCCACTTCAATCATGCTCCTGCTCTCTAAGCTTAGTCTTTATTTAGCACCCTCTTTCTAAAGATACATATTGTGTTTAACTCACACAAAGAGTTTCTCAAATAATTTAAATGAAACTGTTTTCTCACCATAAATTAGGATAGGGATAGAAACGTTTTTCAAAGGGAAGTTAGGAAAAGAAAAAAAGGTTTTGAATTGAGACTGATTTTTATGATTTTTATGAGTGGGTCAGCTTTTGTAGAAATTTATGCATATTTTGGTGCTAGCTATTTTATTAGTTTACTTTTAAACTGTGCTGCAGGTGCTATAAGGTGTCTGATACCCCTCCTTTCCTTTAAAGTAGGGAAGTTTTGCAAGTTGAAGTGTTGAGATCACCAGAATTTTTCAGAGAGAAAATTCAAGTTAGGTTCACAAGTTGCAAGAGACTTGCTCTGGGCTTTGCCTTGTGACGAAGCTCCTGTCTAAAATAAATTTTGCCCAAATATCAACATAATGTTTGTATTAACTCAAAAAATGGAGAAAGGCTTTGGGTACTTGTAATCTACACTGAACTATGAGTAGAGAATATAGATACTTTTATTGAAGCCATATATCTAAGTTTCACATAAGTGAAAATAAAGCTGAATGTATTTTATTTTTCCCCTCTGGGGCCATTCAGTTACAGCTTTTCTTCCTCAAGTAGCTATTTATAGACCTGAATATAAAAACTGAATTTAGTGTTCTCATCACTCAGGAACTAAATACCAGAAAAATATCATACCTCTTCCCATCCTGACTTCAAATTGCATCCTGACTCATAAGAAAATGAATGTGAAGCAAAACTTCATATAACACATATAAATGATAGAACCTTCACCTTCTCCTTCCTATCTTTTGCTTTAGTCAAAGCAGCCATTCCACAAGACCAATTCCAAAGCTAACAGCTGCTATAGTACCTATTGTAAGATGGGAATGGAAAGTGGGGCAGCATCAACAAGTTTTAGAAGATTTGTGTGCAATTATCACCGTGTGCCAAAGAGGGATAAAATGTCTCAACTCCACAAAGGGCTCATTTGGTGCTTACTAATATGAAAAAACAAATTCCATAATGTGATATCAATGCTGGTGCTGTCAAGTTACCAGCACACTGTTACATAACTTAATATCCAAAATGCTTTTTATTATGCTCATACTGCACAGTGATCATCCCATGGATGTAAATGTATCGACATTATGTGAAAAATGGTATGGCTGTTTACTCCAAAATGCAGATTTTTCAAATTTAATTTTTCTCTCTTAGATGTTCTTGGGAATATTTCCACTGACCTCAGTAATTAGGGGCTAGACTCCTTTGAAAACTGCATCGAGAGTACCATGGCATTAAATACCACATACAGTGAGAGAAATAATTGAGAGAGATAATTGTAGATATATAAATGATCTGGGTTTTGCCAAGTCTGTACAGTTTTTAGGCATTTTGGAGATATATTAATTTAATTTTCCAAGGTATCAAAAAGAAAATGCAAACTGCTGCAGGAAAAGCACTTCACTGCTTGAAGTGAGACATAACCTAGGCATCAAGCATAACCTTAAAGGTATTTAATAATTGAGTGAAAGCACTTCAAAGATTCTTGGAAAATACTCATCTCTCAAGCTTGGTTCATTGGCTTCCTATCTACAAAGTGCTAAGCATCCCCACGGAGGAAACAATAAATAAATAATGCCATCACTATTACAAGTAAGCAGGGTTCATGGAAATGGAAAAACCCCTGTAACTGTGGTATTCTAACCCCAAGAAACTCCCTAATGAGCTACATGGAAAGAAAGAGGTACAGCATTTGCCCTAACATCTGTTTCTTTAAAGACTCCATCAGTTGAAAAATATTTTCTTATTGCTAAAAAAAGCAAAACTGATAAAATTAATTGCTTCTTTCACAATGCGGATGCCTTATAAATGCAACTTCTGTTTGTTTTTTTTGCAGATGTTCTAGTGTATAACCACTCCCTTCATCATTTCTAGAAACACAACTGATTAACTTTTCCATCCAGCTTGACTTTAACCATTATTTTTGTTACTGGGTCCAAATGAGCATAAACTGGCATGAGAGCTGTACTCACCTATTCATGAACTTGTATCGGCGATGCAGGTAATAGATTTTTCTCCTGGAAGAACAGCAAAAATGAAGCCAGTCGAGAAGAAAACCCATCGTCAGTTACAGTATGAACTAGCAAGGAAGGAAAGGAGATTGAAGACAGAAGCCTGTAAGAGGTGGAGGAAGAGACTAAAAGAGAGATTAACAGAGCCATCACAGGAAGCCAAGCCACACAGAAACTGGTGGCATTAGAATTGCCAGAAGGTCATAATTTTCCCATTGTCTCCTCCTTTTCTGCTATTTGTCATGTGTGGAAGATGGGGATTCGAAGATGTTTCTATTTCAGAGTTCATAAACTGTTGCAAGAATTCCATAGGACTGACACAAGTATGGATAAATTATATGATATCTACTAGTGAGTTATTAAAGCTGCATTTGGTGAAACATAAGGGGAATCACTAGAAAAGCCAGGAAAGCTGTACCTTATGCTGCAATACGCTGTAACACATGCAGTACAGAGCAGGATCTGTGGTTCCTCTTGGGATAACATCCCTTGAAACAGAATATAGGCTACACAAGCAAATGCACATGTGCTTAGCACCCTGCCAAGTGTGCAGCCACTCCCTCTGCCCCTCATTCAGGCTGGTTTCTGTTGTCAGTGCAATAAGCTTGTGTGAGAGCAAACGATGAGCAAGTGAGCAGACAAGGGGACACGAGCAGACACATGCTGGACCCACTCCCAACCTTTCTCCTGACCAGCCCTGCTGTGCAGAGCAGCCCCTAACCATCATGTGTACATCTAGGACTGGGAGTCCATGTCCTGGGCCACTCCCCTGCTGGCTGCTCTTGTTCTTCTCATATATGCCTATCATACCACAGCTGCCAGGATCTGACACATTGCCTTCAGCACAGAGATCGCATCTTCACGAGAATTAAGAAAATCTGAGGGTTCTTCAGTGTGGATTTGGGACTCATACTCCTTTCTGGAAAATTTGGGTGCCTGACCAGACTCTGATTTCCTCCTCCAGAGGCTGACTTTGTCATCCACTGAAGGTGATTGCTAAATCAAGGTGGTTTATGTGTATTTTGAGAGGTTCCATTGTGTAATGCAGAACTGTACCACTTCTGGAAAATGAAGGCTTACACCACACATGTTCTAATCTATTGTAGTAGATGTTGTGTAGGAATGTTGTTGGTGCCTTGGAAACAAGTCCTCTAAAATAAGACAACACTAATGCTTTATAAATTATTAAATAATTTGGTTAACATTCCAGGTTAATTTTCAGAACTTTTGAACATTTTAATTATTAGAGTCCATATCATGCTGGTGAAGTAAATTTTTTTAAACTATTTCATTTTGGCCAGCCTTCTTTGGATAGTGTTATTTATCTTGCTCAACTCAATATACTCAATATCTTGCTCTGCTTGACCTTTCTCAGCAGAGAAAGGTCAAAGCTAAGTGTTTCTGAAGATGCCATCCACTTCTTGGTTTCGCTTCCAATATTCAGAGGTATCCACCACTTTTTCCCTCCTGCTTTGAAACAACAAGGATTTCATTCAGTGCTGCATGGACATTGCACAATTCCAACCTGAATAATCAGGAGCAATAAGCTATCAGCAGCTCTTAAAGCAAGGGCTTAGACAAAGGCATCTGGGAACAAACCATCTAGACTTGTGGACATTTTGTAAAATTCTTTTGAAATGGTAAACTGTACTGTTGTTTTTAAGAAAAAATTAAAGAGCCTGCCCAGCAGTCACTAGTGAATTGCCATGATTTCCTCTTAACAATGCTGTAGTAATTCTCTCTCTATGGATGTGGAAAGAATGAAGCCACCATCCTGAAGCAGGTCAAGAAAACCTCAGTCTTTCAAAGCTTTCTATGTAATCTGTATGACACCTACAGTGTTATCTGCTGAGTGATCAGGAAAGAATAAGCTGCTCCATGACTAAATTCAAAGTTCCTGGTGTATTTCTGAATCATGAGACCTCACTCCACTGCCAGAGCAGGTCCATCTCAAGGAATGCCACAGAAGTCAAAGAAGGCACCCTTTTGGCCTAATGCATTGTTTCTATGGCTGGAACACTTTAAAAAAAGAGTATTACTATCCTCCAATGACTTGTGATTGCTTTCAGAATTTTCTCTTTAGCAATAAAAGCACAAGGAAGAACAGTTGAAGATTTGCTGTGAAAATGAAAACAAAATAAATACAAAATAAGCCTGCAATTTTGTCCTTTATACATATCCACTTTTCCTTACGAGCTCTCTACTGCTACAGAGCGTCTCATATCAGAGGCATTTTTCATACTTAGGAAAGAAAAAACAGAAGGAATCCTACAAAGGCACCAGCTCACTAGTTGCATATTCTGGGTCTGATTCTTTTCTTGTTCAGGAGTAATTCCATTAAAATCAATGGAGCTTTATATTACAAACCCTGCTAATTGAAAGAAGAGTCAAGGCCTCTCAGTTCATGGGTTGTGGTCAGTTCCAGGAGCAGTCTTTAAGCTACTTTAAGAGTTATGATAACCAGCAGAGTAAAAGCAATATTTTACATAGAAAATTTCATAGCCCAACATGCAAACAATATTTAATCAATTATAAAAATAGCTTGAATTTCAATGTGGAATTATCTGGTTATCAGTAGTATTGAATATAAGTTCTCTATTTTCTCCACAGAAAAAAAACATTCATAGCTTAAATTGTTTTCCTATGAGATGAGATACTTATTTATACTTATTTATGGGATACTAACTACATACTATACAAGCAATTTACAGGTGCATACCAGATACGTCAAACAGACATGCACTTTCTGTGCTGCCTTACGTACCTGGATCTTCTTGACCTCCCATTGATTTCAATGAAATGTCCATTTAAAAAACAGCAGCGCACAAGTATGCAGGGGGCTCCAGCATTGAAGGGGTTAAAGGGCCTAAGGACAGAATACCCCATGAAAACAGCTGCACTGCTACAGCCCATCTTAATCTCAAACCAGTATTGTACCGAAATTGTAGGCTTTAACAAGAAACAGCAATGCATGTGGTATCTAAGGAACTCCATTTATATTTCCTAAAGGTGTGTGGTATCTTATAGAAGAGCTTTTCTACAGGCATTTTGGTGTTATTATCACATTAACTTTACAGTATAGTGTGGCTTTGGAGGTTGAGACAAAATGCAGCTACACCTACCTGAAAGGCATTCTTACATTCATTAGTTCAGCATATTTGCCCAGGACCTCCCAAGGGGCATGCAGTTTCACAAAGATGATGTCACTGTTTGTTAGGGATGACTGCAAAAGAGAAACAAAACAGCCACCAGAGCTTACTTTTATAAGTAAAAAAGAAAGAAACCATAGTCAGTGGTCAACGTGATGCATCACAATCCCATATTCTTCTTGAAATGTTGTATCAGTATTTTGTCATCCCATTTTTCTTCTGCTGTCCTGGAAGCCATGTGTGCCTCCTTTACATGGAAAAGAGGACATGGAGGGCAGACAGATGCATCCATGGGTTAGCTGAGTGTGCATCTCATGAAGAAAACTTTATGCAGGGTGTGCACATCAGCATGGCTGCTACCTAACAGAAAGCTGTCTGGCAAAGACCTGAGGATGTGCAGCAAAGAGGAGAAGAGGAATTTAGCTCTGTTTGCATTCAGGAGGAGACACAGTGCTCTGCAAGAAAGCTACAGCAGGTTTGGCTGAACACAGAGAGCCACATGATAATACTGGAAGATTAAATGTTCAAATTCTAATGAACATTAATTAAATTTTCATGAAGTTACATATAATACAATTTTAGACATTCAAGTGGATGGCATTCCAAGAAATAGGTAAAGGTGTACTTAGTATGAGAAAAGGAAAATATGATGACAGAAAACCAGGCAGGAAAATTGTTAGTTTGCTTTGGGGATGATTTCCTAGATTTTTAGATGTTGTCCTATATTCAATGTTTCTCACATAAATTATTGGTTAAAACAACTTACTAGAAGTTCTTAAATCTGGTATTGTTTATCTGGAAACTACTGTGACTTTATGGGTGGGAGGCTGCCATTTATACTTTTTACACTCTCCCTCCACTATCCTGATAGATGCTGAAATTATTGAATTTGCATGTCCATGTCCTTAGAGTGGCTAAAATCGTTTTACTACTTTGTGACATGATAGGAATGAAAACTCCAACATTTAAGATACATATATATGATTTTATTCAGCACATCAAAAAACTCCAAAAAACAAATAAACAAATAAAAACCAAAACAAAAAAAAAAAAAAAAGGAAAAAAACTCCACTCAACCCAATCACTATAGAGTTAACATTTTATGAACAACTACAGTATTGGACCATAATAGACATAGAGAGATATTTATACTCAAAATATTACTGGGGTGCAAATATAGATTTGACGTACAAAGGAATGAGTGACTTTATGGTGCTAAAAACTGCAGGAAAAAAATCTTCTTTGCTGACGAATTTTTGAAAAATATTTCAATACAAAATGACACAACAGCAACAAAATGCCCCAAGAGACTTGCTTCCAAGACAATGAATTCACTTGCACTCTTTCCCTGACTTTTATGGATTCTAAATCAGGCTTTAATTATGTTTTTCTTTATAGGAACATTTCACAAATTAGCTTTTATTTTCCCATGCGAATTTAGCAAGGAGATACCACAAAACCAAAACTTAATTCTGCCACTCTAAAAATCTCCTGCAAAATGCTTTCTCAAAGGTGAGGTTAAGCCAGCAGTGGATTGGCAATTTTGTCCAAAATAGCTTGGATTAAAAAACAAAACAAAACAAAACAAAATCCACCCAACCTCAAAAGAACTATCCCAGAAGCCCAACATGCAGAAAGAAACTGCAGTACTGACAGACTAATAAAACTGAGAAATCAGGGAAATTTATTAAAAAGAGCTTCTAAACTTAGTGATGGCTATTAAACAGGAAGTTTATAGGTATTTTCCAGCATATTGTAGTTTGAGCCTTACTAGATATGGGAGCCAAACATGACTTGTGAAGATGCTGCTCCACAAGTGAACACTATCTAAATTTGGTATCTTATTTGTTACGTGTTTTCATGTAGAAACAAGAAAAACTTCTGAATGGTTATCACAATACAGATGTTTAAAGAATATTTTTTTACTCCATATCTTGCAGTGTTGGCACATTAAAATGTTTTCAAAATGACAATCAGCTTTGCCAACAGAAGGTCTAACCAACAGAAAATCTAATCAAAATACACTTGGCAGGTTCAGTTATATTCAGAAAAAAAAAGAAATAATAATGCTAAATTATTAATATAAAAATCCATTTCTCTTGGGTTTGCTCATGTTAAGTGCTCATAAAGGAAAGCACTAAGCAGGGCTGAGAAAAGCAAGGCTGGAAAAAACAAGACTGGAAAGAGAATAACAAATCCAGATGGAGGACAAATTGAATGAGATGTCACACTCACCTAATCTAAGGAGTAAATAGCTAACCAAAATATCTGGAAAAACAATAGCATCTTCATTACAAAAATACTTTAGTGAATGGGATCTCCTAAACTGTCTTGGTTAGATTAGTATTTAGACTCAGTGTCCTTCATCTTAGAGGAACATAGAGAATAGAGGAACATTTTTATGTCATAATTGACTTTCAAGGGTTGGCTTGTTAAATGATTGGGAGAAGTAAACTCAATTTCACATTATGGGAACATGCAAACAAAAATCAATGTAACATCACTCCCCTTGGAAACTTTAATAAGACTACTATTGACACGATCAATTTGCTATAAAGTGATGTCCAGATAATGAAGAAAGAAAACAAGAGGAATTAAGGGGGCAGACCAATGAGATAAAACACTTTAGCAAACACAGAAATAGAATAAATGTTTGGAATTTACCTGTAGCACCATATCACAATGCAATAATTCTCAGGCCACCAATACTCAAATAAATTGGTTGTTTTGAACTGATTTATTGAGGAGGAATATCCATAAAAAACCAGATTTTCTTCTGGTCACTAACAAACATTCTCAGCGGTCTTCAGAACAGCGTAAAGCCAGGATGACGAGACTTACCAGCATCAGGCAACTGTAGACTCATCTGGGGTGGGAGGGACCTCTAGGGTTCATCTGGCCTAAGTCTCTGGCTAACTTAGATCAGCCTGCTCAGACAGGAGCTTGTCCCATTGACTACTAAATATCTCTACAGGCAGAGATTTCACAGCCTTTGGGCAACTCACTGACTGAAACTAGCTGGAGAAAAGGATATTTTCTGTGGAAGAGCTGCTCTCTTCCATAGAGAAATGTTGGGTTAAAACTACCGCTTTCTAGACTTGTTTTCCTTTAAAAACACCCTTAGTTGTTACAAGAACTGTTTTTAATCATTGTTCTCATTGAGAAGTGGTAGCAAGGTACATTTCGTTTAATTGAGCTGATCTTCAAAATAGGTTTGTGTGGTAGAATTCAGATCACCAGAGTCTGAGTTACAGGTAGTCAATACACATTTTGGCTTCACTGACAAGCATCATTAATATCATTGCTGCCAGTCCTAGAATACAGGCAGTACTACAGGTACACATATTATAGACTTCCCCTTCTGGCAAGGCTCCCCTTCTATTTTATCATTAAGTTTTTAAAGATGTTGCGATTTCCCAAAGAAATCCAATCAATTGCAAACACATTTAAAAACAAAGCCACATTTTCTTCTCCATTGTCACTATGTAAGGGGTGAAAGAGACTAAAGCATGGGCCATTTCTGTAACTCCAAAAGCAGAAACACCTGCTGTGGTGAGTTACTGTTGTCAACTAGGTCAAGGAAAGCTTGTAAAAGGTCAGGTTGTCCTTCTTCTAAAGCAGGCACAGAGCGATGCCAACTGCTGGTTACGTTGTGGCTACTAAACTCCCATGTATTCCTGAAAGAATTCTAAGGTTTTTTGATGGCAGGATTTAAATATATATGTATTTGCTATTGACCCGACTCTGCTCATTCTGCACTTATCATTGGTAGTCTGAATAGAAGCAGAGTTATGCTGACATGGAATGTCTCCTGAAAAGCTCATATTTTGCTCTATTTGCAGGCTGCCTTCCAGGATCAAGGCTAAAGATTAGTATCTTTTGTCAAATATCATCTTGAACATTCTCCTCCTCCTTGCTAATTTTAGTTCATTATCAGTAATATTGTCCAGTCATTTCAAGACAAAAGCAGCTGAAGGTACTCACCTTGATTTAAGCATTTCTTGAGTCTAAAAGATAAGAAAGTTGAGAAAACCTATTCAGAGGATATAACCTTGCAGAAGGTTAAAATTACAGTGGCTCTAATTGAATGGTGCCATTGTTTATTTGCCTTGAGGCTACTAGGCAGGTTTTCATTCATGTATGCAAAACAATAGGGTGAAAAAAAAAAAGGCAGAATTTACCATTAAGGTGTTTCCCCTATCATCATTTAAGAGAAAAATTCTCAAGGCTGTATCTCTCTTCACATTTAAAAGCCTTCCTCATGAAAGTAAAATGAGATAAGTAAGATTTTGAAACCAATTTAACAACCAGAATTAATGTCATCTGCTTTAGGAAGATCCTGCAAGGCAAGTGAAAAACGCAGAACAGAAACAGTTCTTTACATTTGGGCAAATTTCTGATAAGACCATAATGCAGGGAAAAACAGAAAAGGAGACAAAATCAACATACTTCTTCCAGTAACAATTCTCTCTGTAATCTAGCTCTGTATGATGTCTGAGTGCAGAGTAGTAAATAGTCACTACTACATGTTCCGCTGTTTTTGAGAATTACTTAGCAGCACAGATTGATTTGCCATGTGGAGTGAATTAAGTGGAAAAACAAAACCCAGCAAATTTTAGTTGATTAAACTGTTCTTCCTCTGCAAAACCAAAGTAAATGTAAATTCATGTGGGCAATTCCATGGAGCTGGAAAAACAGAAAGTATATTCTGCCAATACTTTTCCAGTGCATACATTACTACTGGGCAATTATATAGATACTGTCAATATATGTCTGGTTTCAGGGAAAATACTGCATACTCACAAACATTAGCCTCCACGTTCATGCTTCTGAGGAACCTAATGAACAACAGTGCCAATATGTTTCACACATGTACCTTCAACAAAAGCATGGGTTTAGGCAAAAGGGGAATATATTGTTCTCATTTTAATTTGGATATTAAGAAGCCTTTGACTTGCAAGAAACTGTAAGGCAAAAGCAGTAAGGATGAAAATAAGAATAAAAAGATAGCCCTACATAAAAAATAGGAAGCTGTTGATAAAACCAGTTTTCACCTGAGGACACTGACATGTGAAATGCAGAATAACTTGATCTAAGGAGACAGAGGCACATGATTACAATTTAGAATGATTTTTATGTTAAATTTCATGACAAAATATGATGATGAAGTAAAGTGTATTTTCTTATACTTTGCAAAGTACTTGCAAAGGTCCTGCTCCAGTGAAGTTACTAATGCAGGCAGGTGGCTGCTTCCTGCCAGCATTCAGGCAATGTGTCATCTAATCCAGCTCAGAGCAGGTGTCATTGTTACAGTGCTTAATTTCTGGCAGCATATGACAGGATCTCAATTGTGGAACAGAGCAAGGGGAAATGCTTGCAGTGTCCTTCTATGTAGACAAAAATATGTGAGTGGGAGGACAGCTTCAAGAACAGGGTAGGTTACTTGAGTAGAAGTAAAATGCAAATACTATCTCACTGCTCAGATTTAGTGTGCAATGATGAGCTCACAATCTGCAGTAGAGAAATACAAATTCCTGTAAGATAAGAAACCACATCAGAAGGAAGTCTTTAATTCCAACAAATGTCATCTAAATCCGCAGAATGGGTCTTACAGTAAGGTAACTTAGATGTAGTAAATCAACCATGGAAACAATATCCTCTGACTTGGACTGCACTTCTGAGAGAAAAGAATTAGAAATATCTGCAGCATGACTATCTTAATGGAAAAGGTTGATATGACTGTGAGGTAATGATAAAACATTTATTGATAATTCCATCAGCAAATACTGAATAAATGCAGGTTAGACCCATCTAGGTAAGATCTCTGTGACAATATAGCTAATAATATGGATTTTATCTGACAAATATCCTTTAATTCCTTTGGACTGGAAAATTACTAGAAACATGGGAAATCATTATTTGCAGATTTAAACTGCAGATAGCAAAAATCTCTGAGCAGAATAGTGCATTTTTACTTATGAAAACAGTATTTGACATTGTCTCTAATGAAACATCAGTTATGGGCTCAAATTTTAGATTAAAAAAGTTAGTACTTTATGTAGTCATAGTTGACATCATCAAATCTTTTTGACTGTTCTGTGGGCTTAAGAAAGGCCTCTTAAGTACATTATTTTTCTTTTGGCATCACAGGCCATTAAAAATGCAGCACACAATTGAACTGTATTTTATAAGGCAGCTTCCTTTGTGATTTATCCCAAGTGTAAAATATAAAGCCAATATTTTCCCAATATGGATTTATTTCTCATTAATAATTTTCTTGAAGTAGAAAATATTTACATTTAATGAAGTAATATTTAATGGACATTTTATTGTCCATTAAATATTCATGTTTGCATTTAGAGGCTCGTTGGAAAAACATTGCTTTGGTAAAGAAAAAGTCAGTTTATATTTTGTCCAACAGTTAATTTCACAAACATGATAATTAATAAAACACACAAAAAATGCAGGCAGGCTTATGATAGCTTTTTCATACACATAAGCTAGAGAAAACTGAATAAGCTGCTTATTGCATCACAGAATAATATAGGCCATCTAGTCAAACCTCCTGCTCTAAGCAGGGACAACTAGAATGATTTGTGGGGTCTTGAATATCTCTGTGGCTGGAGACCTTGCAACCTCTCTGGGCACCAGAGTGTCTCTGGACAGAAAGATATCACAGCTGAACTTCCACATAGATGCAGAAGTCTTGGCAGCAGCCCTGGTTCTGAGCACCTGCCCATGCTCCAGCAGTGTGAAGGTCTTTGGTTGTTCAGCTCCCTCTGCAGAGTCTTGTTTTTCAGCTCATACAATCAAGGAAGACAAGAAATACATACATGACTATCAATCTGTACTCCAAAGTCTTTTCAGCACCCACGCTTTCCAGGAGACAGTGAACTGCCCTGCGGATCTCTGTACACCTCTGTGTTTGATGGTGCAACTCAAAACTCTTTCTAAAGGGAGACATGCATGAGCTCAACGAGAGCACAGCTGAGGAAGAGAATACTCTTAAGGTCCCTGTCAGTTCAATTCAGTCCACATGACACAAGCCCCAAGTTCTTCAAGCCAGCTACACACCACCACATGAGTAATTACAGGCAGAGGTGTTAGCCCATGCTGTAGGGGAAGCAGTGGGGTAATGCAAATGCTTGTTAGCACAGCTTGTTATCTTGGGTGCCGTCCCATGCTGGCATGAGTAGGATAACTGCATGGACTGGCAACACCTGGGTGAGTTTCTGCACCCAGGGTGGGTTTCTGTGCAGGACACACGTGTTCCTCTGCTCTGCAGGGAACTCACAGGACTACACTCTCACTGCTCCTTCTCAGACTTAATACAGCTTCTAATTTTCCAGGGAAGAAGTAGCACCAAAGGAAAACCAGTTAAATGAAGGGGAAAGATGCATGAGAAGAATGTGAATCACTCACAACTCTACCAGCTTCTACCATAAACTCTGCTAGTCTGGGCGACTCAAATGCTTGTTCACTCATCTAACATCTCAGTTTTCTGTGCCTTACTTACCTTACTGCAATGATTATTAGAACTGGAAAGAGTTTGAGGAGCCATCTTCTAATAATTCAGTTCACATTGTTTTAATCATTGCTACAAAACTTTCCTGCCTTCCTCATTTAAAGGCAGAGACATGAGCAAGACATTTCCCCTTTCTTCTTCCACTTTATACATACTGTTATACAGTTGTTATATTTCTTTAATAAGATGGACAAAGTGAATTTCTGAGCAACTGCATTCTGTAGTCTTACTAAGGTACTCCAAAGATCTGATACACTAAAAGGATTCAAACAAAATTTTACAAGGAAAGTTGTCTTGTAAATATGCCATATTTACAAGACAACTTGTAAATTGTTGTTGCATATGGTAGAGCATATGATAGAGCAGCCATCTCTTCAGGCATACCACCATTACTACATGAAAGGGAAGTTCTTTCCAAAGCAAAATGTGATGGTGAGAATAGGCTTAATTGCCAATATTCAGTTAAAAAAATTAGACAGTTTGACTTTCTTTTAAATCCCAAACCATGTTAAGACTGTATAAGATTTCCCACAAAAAATTAAATATGAAACCCAAAGAGATAAAGGCAAATCCATCTTAATGTGTTGTCTTTAGCAACCCACAGTTTCATGTTGATCATAAAAAGAAATCTCACAGTTTAATGCAGAATGGAAGTTTCTAGTAATTGATGGTGTACATGATTGTACATTGATGACCTGTCTGCTCAGCTAAGCTCAAAGTAATTTGACCTCTATGTAATTAGATCATTTGATGTTAAAAACCCACACATCAGAAACAGAAGAAAACCCCCACTTTCTTAAGCAAAGACGGAGTAATTATAATCTAACTGGAGACAAGGTGAAATTTAAATACATAATGTCTCTAAACTAAGAAGGCAAAATTCTGGATCCTCTGTGCATCCTTCATTTGTTAGACATGCTTTAAATGAAACAAGGTCGAGGTATGACAAGGGCAAATTATGAATTTGCTTCAGACTGTTCTAATTTATTGTGATAAAGCAATGCCCATACATGGCACAATGAATTGTCAAGGCAGACACCTAAACATGACCTCTGCTATCGATCAATTATTGCTGCTCCCAGCGTGCCTACTGACATAAGGTACTGGATGAAAACACCTCCTGTAGGACACAGAAGAGCAGAGCAGCACCAGATGGAGCTCAGTATCTTAATGGTTCAGATAAATGTGATAGAGCACAGAGAGGATTTCCTCTCCTAGTTCAGAGCTCTGATATGCAGATTTAATGAGAGGAGTTGCAGAAAAAAACAAGAAAACAGTCCTCTTTTTCTTGAAAGACAACATCACTATCACATGAGATAATGTTAGTTTTGATTTGATAGCATATGTTGCAAAGAGGTGGTACTAATCCTGAAATTGTTTGCAGAAAAAATTGGAGTTTTCAGACGCCTATGATACGTGAAATGAAGGCTACAAGTAACACATACACTAGCAAAGAATCCCCTTTCCAAATTCACTTGTACCATAGAAACTGCTGAAATGAAGATTCTTTACTTAATAGACCATACTGTCCTCTCTAGGGATAAAAAACCAAAAAATTGTCTTCAAGAAGCCCCCAGCTTACAAAAGGCAGCTTGTTCAGTGTGGGAAAGTACAAATGTCTTTTATATCTATTGAGAGATAAATAGTTCTAGCTTTTTTGGGTTGTTTTTTTTTGTATTTTGCCCATTTCTTATAAGGGCTGTGCCTCTCAGAGCTGCAGCAAAGAATTCACAGCCCATAACAGAAGTTACAAAAGAGTTTTACCTCTTTGGTACTATTCAGATCCTTTTATTCAGTGCAAAATTTTGGAGTGGAATTGAAATTCTCATCTATTGTACCTCTGGAACACGTATGCTTACAGCAATCTGTTTCGTTCTCTTCTACAGGGAAGCAGAGAAACGTAACATGGAAATAAAATCAATATCTCACTTCACTTAATAATCCCAGATTTTCAAGCTCTGTATAGATGCACTGTGATAGACATTTTCTTCTATTACAGAGATTTCCTGACAAGAAAATGATAATTCCCCTAGATAATTTTTGTAATAAGTCAATATGGCCCATACATGAATGGCTCTATAGACAATAATAATTTTGTTGAAAGGAATTTTCTTAAAAGCATGGCATTTTGGGCCCAATGAATATTATAAAAGATATTTCAAAACTGGAGAGAAATTCCATTAGTGTTGCATCACTAGAAAACAGGGAAAATTTTGCAAATTGCAGAACAGTATCTCAACAAACCACCTCTTAGGGTATTATAATTGCACATACACTGCAGGCTGTTATTCCTGTCAAATATTTAAAATATAACATCCAGTGTGTCTGAGAAATGCAGGGTAGGAATGTGCTTTGCATCATTTGATGCAGCTTTGCAGAGTCACTACAATTATTTGTGCTTTACAAACACACATACACTGTCATGCATAACCTCTTTTGAATGTCAGAGCAGAGTGGTGAATTGGTTAGGGAAGAAATGGTATTAAAATTGTATGGCACACACCTCTCCTAGTTCTTGGTACTGGGGACTGAAAGCTTTGAACTGAATTGTCATCATCACTGCAGCACAGCTGGTGAATTTCTTTTCTAAAATAATGTTATTACCAGACTGCCTACAATTGCCATATTGCTCTTCAAAAAAGGAAAGATTACAAAATTATAAAAATTAACTAATTTCTTCACCACAATATCTCAAAGCAACTCCCCCCTTTCTGTGTCTTACACACATATCCAGAAACACAACTGACAAGTACTTTTCTCAGTGTTTGTTTCCTTCTCCAGAATCCCATCTGCATCTTGCTTACTTATCTCCTAATTAGTCAAAGTCACATTTCTCTGACCAGGTTCCTCTCAGAGCTGCCCACAGAGGGCAGCTAGTCCTGCCCATCACTGGCTGTGTGTGACATACAATGTCACAGTCATATTTTCTGGAAAAATCCCTTCACCCAGGATTTTGCTCCTGGGAAGCTAAGAAGCTGCAGAGAAAAAGGAAAACAATATTATCTCATTGCTTCTCCTCTGTTTTGCTCATGTGGAATGTGTTTGGAGACTGTTTATCCAAAAGGTGATTGTTTCATTGGTCTCATGTGAATTGTTTTGACTTATTGGCCAATCATGGCCCAGCTCTGTCATGGCTCTGGAAGGAGTCACTAGTTTTCTTATTATCTTTTCAGCCTTCTGTAAGTATCCTTTCTGTATTCTTCAGTATAGTTTAGTATAGTATTCTTTTATATAATATAGTATCTTAAAATAATGAATTAGCCTTCTAAGAACATGGAGTCAGATTCATCATTCCTCCCTTCATCTGGGAACCCCGAAAATACAATAGTACAACAGAGGCAGCTCCAATGTCAGATCTGTGCCAATGGCAGCCTCTGGAGCACAGCCAATTACAGAGCTCTATTTTATAAAACTTCAGTTTGAAAAAGTAACAGGAAGTTATCTTAATTTTCAAACTGGAGGAACCTTGTATAAAATACACATATATTAAATTTCCCAAACTACCAAGAGAACAAGAATGAGTGGATTCTTGCTTTGCCCAGATGGTATTTAAGCACAAAAATGGGAGAAAACTGAAAGCTTTGAAATTTTTTTTTTTCTGGCAGATTTTAAGCAAAGAGCTCATCTTACAGAGATGCCATCTCCCCTTTAAAACATGAAAGGTTAACAGGAAAATATCAAAATACAAATAAGGAAAGAGCTCTGGGTAACAACTGAGCAGTCATCACCACTGTACATCATTGGTGGAAAGTGCAGTGGCAGCAACACTGACAAGAAAATAGAAAGTCTAATGTTGGAAATGTCACCAAGTGCCTAAAGTGATGCACTTATCTAACATATGAATATTTTTAATGTATAATGAAGAGCAAAGGAAAATGGGGGAGGGGGAAACCATGCTCTGTGTTTAGGCAAATGACTTCTCATGTTACATTCTAGTGTCTGACAAACACATTCTTGTAGCACAGAAGACAGAGAGGTGGCTGAGAGTTAAATGCAGAAGAGATGAACACACTGTTAGAAGCATCACTGTTAGAATCAAGAAGAGAAGCCAGAAACAGAAGCCAGAACAGGGTAACGTGCATAAAGATTAAAAAAAGAAATCAAATTAAGAGCATACAGGACTCAAATTCCCTAGTCTTTTATTTTGTATAGCTATTCAGCAGGGTGCAAAGTACAGCCTGAGTAAGAAATAGATGGATTAATTAAAGAAAAATCAGAGCAGGACAAAAAGAATGATAAAGAATTTTGGGAAACTTGACCTAGGGGGAAAGGATTGTTCAAAATACAGATGGAATTCAAAGCACCAAAGAAAATGCTAAGCAGAGACCACAGTAACATTTGAAAAACAAGTAAGGAATAGTTAGGATTAAGAAGGAATGAACTGCATTCCATTTTTCTTCTCAATCTGGCAAGAAATAACTGGATTAAATTGTAGCAGAGGAGGTTTAGGTCAGATGCTATCAAGCACCAGACAAGAATTTCTAGGACTTGGCATGTGGGGCTGTAAGGAATATATGAGTGGCTCAGAGTTCTTAGCCTGGGATAAAAGGAGAAGCCCTATGTTATGCTCTCACAAGGATATTACTGTAATAAACCCTGTCAAGAAGGCAGAAATGGTTCTTTAATCAAACTCTTTGTCCACATCCACACACACATATTTTGCTTTCACCATACTAGAATCAATAAAGAGCTATTTGATAAAAAATCACAGAGGACCCAGACAAAAGTGGTATTAAAAGCATAAGTTTCTTCAAGCACATCCGATATCCTTCAAAGTTTCAACAGTATCTCTGTGTGCTGTACTTACTGTGGAATATGTTATTATTTTACTTAAAATTGCTTTCTGAGATCTTCAGACTTATAGGCTTCAAGATCAAAATTTAGCTATAAAGGGCACCAGAAACATATCTTCCCTTTGTTAGAGCCATACACTTAACTCAATCTACAAGAGGCTAGAAACTCAAGAGTGGCACAATCAAAGAGATCAGTGCTTTTGGATATTGGTAATAGTTTTTTGGCAGCGCTCCAGGACTTTTCTGTAGATTTACATGTTTGTCAATTGTTCAGAGAGGTGCATATGCACTATTTAGAAGATACAAATTCTAAGTGTTCAAGAAAACCTGATGCATTTTGAGGTGCTCCCATTTCAGTTTTAGGAGTTTTAGGAACTAACTGTGATAATCTCTGAACACAGGATAAGGAGCGTAAGTGCAAGTAATCTATTCATGTCCAAGTACATCCTGATGAGACCTGAAGCAAACTGTGGCCCAGCACTATGTCCCAGGCCGTTGATCTAATTTTATTTTTCTGTAGCGTCATGAAATAAAATTCCAGTCCAGAGACCCTGATTGGAAAGGCTTCTGTTAGGTCATTTCTGCATCAAGAATCCAGTCATGAGTTTAGGAAATGAGGTTTTCTTTTATGTGACATATTGTCTAGTGGAAAATGTCCTTCATGCTCTACAAGTAATCTATGAAATGAATTAAGAAGATAGCACATAACAGCTTCACTAGCGAGTCATGGTTAGTCCTGTATGAACATTCCAGTGATCAGCTGTGATGCTGTTTAAGAGAGAAAAATATTCTGCTGCAACACCAAACTCAATGAGTTTTATGAAAATTGAGCAAATTGGACAAGGTTTCTAAAGATTTGTCAGGAAATAGGTGAAAATTTCACTTTAGTTTAGTTTAAAAAACTGTCCATAGAAAATAGCATGGTTTTGGTATTTCATTGGATTATATGTTTTCTCTTTTGTAAAGACAGCATTTTTAACAACTACTACAACATTTTAATATGAGATATTTAATACTGAATCTGTTTAAATGAAATATTTTCACATATTCAAAATGTTTCCCTTTCTTCAGCTAAAACTCTTTGCTGAGTCTAATCAATTTTAGTGATTATTAATTGATTGCCTTTCTCCTTTGCTGCATGCTGTTAAGATGTTCACCATAAATACAAAACAATTGTTTCAAGATGTTAAGGGCTTGTGTTGTATTTCCAAAGAGATTTCACAATCACATTTTTATAGTGGGAGCTATACAATGAGAAGGGGGCTTTTCTTACATATCTGCCATGATTTAAAGTGGATATGCCTCCACATTTTGATTTTGTAAGTATCCTCTTATGCTTTCTCACCATTATTCTAAACTACCCCCTTTCCCAAAACTCTGAAAGACTCACCTTTCCCAAACAATTTTTGTGTTGTGCCTTTTGGTTGGAATAATACATTAGTAGGAGATATGAATTGTGTTTCTTTTCATAAAACAGATAAAAATACAGCCCAAGATGGAAATGTAAATCAGCATGGCAAGCAGTCATCAATTCCCAGTCAAAACATCAAAGAACAAAAAATGTCAAATAATGGAAAAACTGCAGAAACATTAATCCATTCCATAGCTTGGGGGCTTTAGAATGGAAATTTTCAGTTGTCACACAATTCCATTAGTTGCATACTTTACATTATACCCGTACTGGGGATGATCTTGCAATCCACATATCTATTAATATAAATCTAAAGATAACACCTGGACAGAGGGCAAACAAAAAGGCTTATCTTGAGTAGTTTGTAGATATGGTGTGTGACAGGTATCTGACCCAGTTTTCCCTGCTGGACACTGGCAGGCCACTATATTTGTATCAAAACACTGGCACCATCATGTCTCTAAGCCCACTGATCCTGAGAAGTTCCCTGAAGGCTTTCTCCCAAGGAGCAGACACCACAGGTGTGATTCAGGGCTACTAAGTTTAGATGTCTGCAATGGAGAGGAACAGGCACCTTCAAGGTGTAATTCATTTGTTCTATTTTCCTCAGAATTAGATGAACTGATGCATATTAAGGGCTTGTTCCTACCTAGTCAGATTACATACATTGTCAACAGCTACAGTCAATATGATGGGTTTTTTTTTCCTCTTGGGCCTCTGCAGTAAAACCACCTTATTTTCCCTGAACTCCTGTTCCTCACCACCCACATCAACTTCTGCAGTAGCAGAGACACGTTACTTCCTACAGCTGCACCTTCATGGGTGCCTCTAGTGCACTGCTCAGCTGTCTGGGACACATCACAGCAGCAGCATTTGATCTGGAACATTTTACAAGGCCTTGGCTGCCATCCATTTCCCCCATCCCACCCTATTAATTCTTCCCGCAGAGGAGACATAGGGAAATGCAGATCTTTAAATAACAAAGCCTCCCATCAGTGTCCTCTGTACTTTAAAAGTCCTCTTGAATTTGGTCAGTACTTTCTGTATTTCATTACTTGGAGTCTTCTCTCCTGTGAATTTCTGAAGCTAATGATGATAAAATCCATAAATTTGCACAAGAACATTGACCTGGAATGTTCTAAAAATCACAGCTTCTATTCTCTCAACTGCTGTTCAGGACATTTGTTTAATCCAGTCTTAGAAAGTCACAGTTTCCAATAGCAATAGCACTCACAGTACAACTTCAAGAACTGTGGTGATGAAGGGCTAGGCTGTTCTCTATAGAAAACCTATAGAATTCTATAGAAAAAAGCCATGACCATCCTGATCTAGCATTGGTGACAGCTCTGCTTCACGAAGTTGACCTTCAGACATGCCTTCTCACCAGTGGTCTGGAGCTTCTCCAGATTCCCCAGAAAATGAGGTCACAGAATAGATTATTAACTTATAATGCACAAAAAGATGCAGAAATCTAAATACAAAAAGACAAATTTCTTGAGGAGAAGAACATGAATTTTGCATATTGTAGGACAAAGTATAGTCATGGTTTCCAGATGTATATGTCTCCATTTTGTTCTTCTCCTATCTACATTTTCACTGTGGAGAGTTTATTCTTTCTGAAAAATTTCAAAGGTTAAAAAGGTGTAAGGGATGGCTTTTAAACAAAACAAGAAAGCACAAAGTTCTTGTATTTTAAGAAATTGGAGTCAATCCTGTTATAAATGGAAAGGTCTATTTGAATCTATTAACAAAAACAAGCTGTACCTAAGAAGAGTAGTGAGTACCATGAAGACCTCCAAGAGGAAACAAAAGGGCTTTCATACTGTTTTGTCTAAAATGTAACTCTTACATATTTTTTCAAGAGGTTTCAGATAACAAAATAAAAGACAATTTGTGCACAGAAGAGAGCTTTGTAAACCAGGTAAGACTTTAAACAGGAGGACATGACTAACTGGCTGACAGAAGTTTCAGCTGGTATGGCTATGTCAGAAGCACTTTTCCCTCAGGTCAGGCTTTTTTAAACTTCATTGACAACACTACTTCATTACCACTCAAGCAGCAAAAAACATATATGTTAATATGCAGTGGATAATTCTGCATTTCATTTGAGCCCAGAGACCCATAAACACAAAGGTCTTTTTCAAGAAAGTTGAGCCCTGATTTAATTAGTTTTATTTTGTTCTGTTCCCACAATTGAGGTACAATTAATCCAAGGCACAGAGCAGCAATGCTCCACTTGCTCCATCACTGACTTAACCCTGTATAACTCCAGGCCCTCTCACTGTCTGAGAAAATCAGACAATGAGAGGGTCTGGAGTCCTTGTGCCAAGAGCAGTGGAAAGGGAACTCTCCCTCCCAGGTTCATGCATCCCTCTTGGCACTACTTGCAGAGGGGCAGCCCCACCCCAGCTCAGGCTGTAGGGGAAGATGTAAATGTCCCCAGGACCGATCATTGTTATTTGTTTTAGATGCATAATGCTGTAAATATTGTGCTGTGTTCTCAAAACCAGTTCAACACCAAAATCATTAACATAAAATGAGAATACAAAGCCTGTTGCTGGGTTTCTATATACTCTGTCTTTCTGTTCCCTAGAGACAACTTTAGATTTTTGTTTATTAAGCCATTACTGTAAGGGAGTGTTGCAGAAAACCAGTCATGTCACCTTTGGGCAATGAAAACTCTCACTGTGCATTAAGTGTTTGTAGCCTTGTGCATTATGCTTATTCCTGAGCTTCTGGCAGGTGAAACAACACCTCAAAAATAATTGCAGTTTAAGACCAGTTATTGTAAAGGTAAAGGTGACTTTTGACATATCAGGGACATCTCATATACAACCATGGTAATTTTTTCTTAATCTGTTGCCTGTCTGGTTTTTTTTTCCTTCAAAAGATGTTTGATGTTCTGATTTGTGGATGTTGATGACAGTAAATTCTTTGACAAGAAATTTTGCCTGTTCCTGAAAGAATTATGTCAGGGGCTTTTAAATTCCTATTCAGTTATCTATGTATTTTCTGTATTACCTCCCCATTCTTTGAAAGAGCCCCTTTTTTTTGAAAAGTGGATCAAGTTTTCAGCAACATTTGTTTAGTCTACTAGTTTTACAACATCCTGTTAAAGGCTGGTAATTGTCAACTCAGAAACATATTCATTTATAGGTTCTTGCACTGCAACACCTCAGATAATCAAGAAATTTATCTTTAAAAACTACATTCTGAAATTTGAATTCAGACCCTATCTCTCCAGTATTTCATTTATCTCCTAATTTTTTTTTTCTAAATTGCCATTGTGTTGTATAGCAGACATAGCATCTGAAATCTAAAACTTTTCCCTCAGAAGTTCAAGCAGCTGGAAACTCCTCCACTGTTTAGTGACTGTGGTTTTTTGGTACAGAATACTGCCTGGGAAAGGACATTGTTCTGCTTGTATCAACACATTTTCTGTAAAACATTGCTGAACAGAGACTCCTTTTGCTATGTACATTAGATAATAAGACAGTCTGATTTTCACTTGCTCTGTCTGAATTGAGATGAAATGAATAACTCAATGTTTAAAACTAAATAACTGGAAGCAATTTCATTTATAATGCTTGTGGTTAGGTTTGCATTTCAGTCTGGTTCTCTTTTTGCAGGCATAGTTGATGTCATATTGATGTCCCTGCCCATGATTTTTGCATGCAACCAGACACAGTGCTTAAAACATTAAATAACAAGCTGCACCTGCTAATAATAGTTATTCTGCTCATGAAAATACAGAGCCTGCAGGCTGCATAATTTGTACTGTAAGTTCATTAGCTCTAGCTATTTACATATTGAATAATAGGATCAGAAAAGTGAGACGCTGAAACAACTTACAAGAGTCCATGAAAGCTATGGAATTTTTGACACTGGTCACAATAGTGGAGTAACATTGAATTACACCTGTGGTGGGTTGACCCTGGCTGCATGCCAGATACCCACTAAAGGCACTCCATCACTCCCTTTTTCATCAGGACACGGGAGAAAATAGAAGAGGAAGCTTACAGCTCTAGATAAGGACAAGGAAAAATCATCCATCTGTTACCATCATGGGCCAAACAGACTTGACTTGGAGAAATTAATTTAATTTATTATTCAATCAAATTAGAATAAGATAATGAGAAATAAAACCAAACCTTAAAACACCTTCCCCCAACCTTTCCCTCTTTCCAGGCTCAGCTTCACTCGAATTTTTCTCTACCTCCTCCTACCCAGTGGTTTCTAAGGATAGGGAATGGGGGCCACAGTCAGGTCTTTATGTGTTGCCTCTGCTGCTCCTTCCTCCTCAGCAGGAGGACCTCTCACACTCTTCCCTTGATCCTCTGTGGAGTCCCTTCCACAGGAGTTAGTGCTCCACTAACTTTTGAACTTGGGTCCTTCCCACAGGCTGCAGTTCTTCATAAACTTCTCCAGGGTGTGTCTCTTTCATGGGATGCAGTCTGTCAGGCACAGATTGTTCCAAGGTGGGTCTCTTGCATGGGGTCACAAGTCCTACCAACAATCTGCTCCAGCATGGGCTCTTCTTTCCAGGAGGCCACAGGTCCTGCCAGGAGCTGGCTCCAGTGTGGACTTCCCACAGGCTCACAGCCTCCTTTGGGCATCCACCTGCTCCAGTGTGGGGTTCTCCACAGGTTACAGGTGGATATGTGCTCTCCTGGGGGCCTCCATGGGCTGCAGGGGCACAGCTGCCTCACCATGGTCTGCAGGGGAATCAGCTCCAGCAGCTAGAGCACCTCCTCCCCTTCCCTCTTCACTGACCTTGGTGCCTGCAGAGTTGTTCCTCTCACTTATTCTCATTCCTCTCTTTTGGCTGCTGGTCTGCAGCAGACTTTTTTATCTTTTTAAATACTTTATCACAGAGGTGCTCCCATTGTTGCTGATGGGCTCAGACTTGGCCAACAGCAGGTTCATCTTGGAGCTGTGTGGTACTGGCTCTGACAGATGTGAGGGTAACTTCCAACAGCTTGTCACAGAAGCCATCCCTGTAGCCCCACTTAGCACCAAAACCTTGCCATGCAAACCCAATACAGGGTCTCATCTTCTCCAAAGATAAGAAAGCCTAGTTTTGTCCAAATGCCAGTTTGGCCTAAAGGAAAGCTGTTAGCCACAGGTGACATCCTGCATGTTGCTTGACCTACCACACATGCACAATAGGGATAATCACCACTCACCCTTGTCCTAGTGCTTCCTAGTACACATCTCACATGGGCATGCTCATAGCTATCTTTCTTTCTGTCAAAAAGCTCAGAGGACAGCTGATACAATTTCAAGGGTGGATACGTGCAGAGCAAGCTCAACAAGACAGGGAAAGGATATGAGCACCAAATACAAACTCTCAGTCAGGAAAAGCTTTTCCAGCTGACCTGCAGCTTGCTTCTGGCTACCACAGAAACTCTCCTGGCAAGATGTAAAAAGTCAGTTGACCATAGACTAAGTACTCTGGTTTAAGCTGTATGCCTGGTTGATTAAATTACATCTATAGGAGCAATAAACTACACGAAAGTTATTGTTCTTTCAATAACTGGATAAAATGAAGTCATAACTGAAAAAATAAACTTGGAATCAACTATAAAGGCACTGAGATTTTATTGTGTGTGGCTCAGAGAACCAAATTACATAAGCTACATTTATAAAACACCTTTTCTAACTCAGATCTGCAAGCGCCACTTGGGGTCTGGAAGTCAGCTCAATTCTTTTCTACCCATGAATCACAATCAGAAAAAAAAAAATTTATGTAACAGGAATCTCATGAACAATTGCGCTGATGACGCACAAACCAGAAAAAAGCAGATCAGTCTCTCATAACTGTTTTGGTTGTGCAGTACTAACAACAACAACAACAAAAAGCAGTAGATGTCATTTTTTTTCCAGAAAGTTGATAGTATTTCATTAAGTTCAGATGCAATAGCTGTTGATTATAATGTCTGTTTCACATCATCACTTTCTGAACACTCTGCTCAGAAGTTTCACTCTTTGAAGTTCTTAGCTTTTTCTTGGTCTTTATTTCTAAGTTTTAGCTCACTTTGACATGGTCATGGGTCTATTTTCCTTTTATACTCTGGGATGTGCTAAAAGTCACGGAGATACTCTGCGTGTTCTTTCTGTCAGCTGTAATTTCCCTCAACATTCATCATCTTGAAAGCAGACTCCAACTTGCTGCTAAATATAAGTATCTTACTGAATACATGTTTCTAGCTTCTTATGTCCTGCCCCATTAGCACAAAGTTACAGCTACATTAAAAGAAACTGCTTTATACAACTATTATAGCTCTTCAAGAACCTATCTATATTTGCTTGCAAACTTGAAAAGTCGTGAAAGAATAGTATGCTGTAATTATATTGCATCAACTACTGAAAAATATTTCAAAATATAACTTCTAGGGTCATGTTAACATAACTTAAGACTCAGCGTATACCCACTAGTAGATATTTGTTCATACAGTACAGCTAAAGCTTATACTGTGCCTTTCTTTCTTGTCCTTTTGGGTTTTCCCCAGAGAACAACTATTATGTATTTCTACTGCCTATTGTATACACCAGCTGTGTTTTTGCTGCCAGATGTTGCACCAGAAATGTCAGCTGCTGCTTGAGGCAGGGAGCAAATGCAATTAGAGGTGCCCTGGTGACAGCTTGACACTTATGGTGGCAAAGTTTAAATCTCTAATCAGGCATGTAAGTCAAAAACCCACACAACTTGGATTCTTCCAAAAGCTGGACCAGCACTACACTGACATCATTTCTCAGGGAGATGCAAAGATCAATGTGCCAGCAGAAGTCCAAATGGATTGGCTGTTACTTGCAAAACATCTGAAGTTAGCTTCTGAAGCACATTGTGCATGCAGTAGCTGTGAGGAGTCCAGCTTTCCAGGACAGTAAGGAATGTTATTGGTTTAAAGTAGTTAATTGCTTTTATACTGAGACATTAGTTACCATATATATACAAAATATATAAAATAAAAGGTCTGAATATTATTTTCACTACTCATGTGGTTAGTTCCCATTTACTTCACTTCTATCACTCACTGTCTACTTGTCTGTCAAGTAGAAAGCTTCCACAAGTAAACTGTATGAAATCAACTTATAATCTATAAATTAAAAACTTTGAACAAAATCATTAAGCATAATATATTAAGTACATTTAGTAGTAGAAATACTCTGTATGACATAGCTTGGTGTAGTCATAAGAAGTAGAAAAACCAAAACCATCATGCTATGTTCATACTAAATGCAGTCTGTTCCTAGGACTACATGATCAGATCCTAACCCAACATCAGATTCATTTTGGATAGATTGTTCTTAGTTAAATGCAAGATGACCTTCTTCTTTTTCTCTTGTACAAATTACTCATGCAAGTGTAGTCTGTGTTTGTTGATCCAGCATAAATTTCTCACCTCTATCCTGCATTTACATTACTTTACAGTGCAGCTTAAAAAGTTTGCAAGTGAATCAGTAATACAAGTTAGCTGCTGCATGCTGGCCACCTCCATGCATGACCTATTTTGATAGTATAGTTTGAAGTATCTTACTGAAACATTTCTGTAATACTGTATTTGTCTACCAGACCTGCATAGATACTCTTGATGGCAACTGAGTTCTACCTGGTCATTTAGGAAAGGTAAATGGTAATTCATGCTGCAGGAATAATTTGGTAAAAGGGTACCTCTCCAAATTTTGGCCAAGAGGTTAAATTTATAAATATTTGTTCTTGTGAAAAATACCATGGGTTCAAAGTAATTCTGACTCTTCATTCTCTCTTGAATAAACAGGTTTTCCAGAAATTGCTGGGCCACAGGGAGAAACATTTAATTTGGAATGGATGCTATCTATATTTTCTCTTCACATAAAACTGATCACAAGTCATTCTCTTCTGCATGTCAGTGGGTTGATCTAAGTCTCAGGTTTATCTTGTATTAAGATAAATCTGAAATGTACCATCACAATGTGGACAGTAACACCCTGTTAACCTTTTGCCCACCAGCTCTGTAAGGGATGAGTCTCATGTGATATTTACAGGTGGTATCAGTGCCTACAAACTTACAGTGTGATTGGTACCTCATCTCCTGTAAGAACATGCTCCACTTGGAGAATGTCCTCTCCATTTTCCCCACAAATAAGTCTTTTTCAAAGAGTATTGAAAAATGAGAGCAGCAGGGTCATTGAGGATCCCAGAGCCAGGATATCATAGTTACTTATCTCACTTGTGAGACATTGGAAAAGAGAATAAATCAACAAAGGAATTGCTTCACCTGGCTGAAAAGAAAATACAGTCTCTTTTCCAGGAATTACCTACAGTTTTGATTACCTTATTTGAGCATCTCTGCATGTGATCACGTGTTGAATGTGGTCTGCAGGTGTCTGGCTGTGACAGGGTCAACACACTCATCCTATCCAGAACCAATATACACAGAAAAGCAGGGGGAAGCATCATAAAATTACTTGTGCTGTATCACTCAATTAGCATTCACTCTTAGAGTTTTGTTTTCAATTTAAAATCTTTACTATTTAATTTTATTTTTCTAATTTTTAATTTTTTTCATCCTTTAAAAATATTTTATCATTATTTTTTTCTTTATTATTATTTTTCTTTTTTTGTTAAAATTTTCATTATTTTAATTATCTGCTCCTTGGTCTGGGATCCTCTCATTGTTTATTACTGTATGTACTGAGCACCAAATCTGGCAGAACTTCCAAGGCAGAGTGGTGTGGTACAGTTGAAGACTGTGAGTGTGAATTTGTTGGGGAATATCTGCAAAATATTATCACCTTTTCCTGGAGTGAGAAACATGTGTCTGCTCAGACCTTTCTCAGTTACATGGTCTTGACACTGTGCCTGAAGTTATCTCAGCTGTTGTGAATTTGTTTCTGATTCCCTCTCTCATTTCATGCTGCTAAGTGAGCACTGCTCCCTGCATTCACCACTTCCTGGGAATTTCCCTGTGCTGAATTTGTCAGTGAGCCACTGCAGTGCACTTTTCCCTCCCTGCAGTAAGGAATATGGGTTTGAAATTGCAGTGTGCAGGATAGCTCTGTAAATTTTCCTCTCTGCCAATGGTTTCATGTTAAAAGGACAGGGCTAACACAATCAAATGCCAAGATATGAACAGCTGGTAGCCAAAAGAGAATGAACCAATAACCACATAAAATTCATGGAAGGTAAAAAATTTCTTTCAGTCCAACAGTTACTACCTATTGCCTCTGAAATTGTTCTGTAGCCAAAGAAATAGGCAGTTTTCTCATTTCATCTGGGAGCAAACTTTTTTCCAGTGGAAGCAGTATAGTGCATGTGAACAACTTGAAAAAAACGCTGCAGTTAAAATTTTCCAGAATTAAGACTCAAAATGATGCACAATCTCAAAAATAGGAGAAGTAAAAATAATGAGAAATAATCTAGACACTAGGTGATCATTCAGCTAAGTTTAAAGCTAAGTGTTATGCAGCACTGTTCTTAATCTCTGGAGATGGGGGAAGGAGTGTACTAAGAATGTATATATTTACTTCAGGATTATAATTTAATTTAGAAACCAACATGATCATAAAATGTACATGCTAGAGTTTAGTTTTAGGTCAGAGTGTTAAAAAAGATTTCTACCCTTGATTTTAAAAACATTAGCCCAAGTCATGTAGCACAACCTCATTTTGATCATTCTGTGTTTAGAAAATGTACAATTACTGATGCTGGCAAGAAGTCACACCAAGGGCAAATGAGATCAGTAAGAAATAAAACTGCATGTCACTAGCAAAATAGAAACTGAAATGAATAATCAAATTGGCAGATCATTAATGCAGCCTAGGCAGCAAAGTCCAAATAAATGATCTTGAAAGCCAAAAAAAAATCCTCTATAGCAAGCGCTTAAATCATCAATTTGAAAAAGTTTTCAGCACAGAATGTTGCAATAAGTTTCATAATACTTAAAATATACAGTGATTTCATAGCTTTCACTGCTGACCTTAGCACAGTAATAAATCTGCAAAAACCACAAAGTAGGAAAAAATTTATTTGAAACCATTGGACATATGTATTAATAGGTAGGATTCCTTCCCCATTTGTTTTCTACACTGCCCAAATTTTAAAGACTTTGTCAGCATCTCTCCTGGTGGAAGCAGGGCAGAATTCTAGGATATGAAGGTGAATAGTTGCAGCAACACTCCCCTGTTCTTGAATGTTGGGTTACAACTCCTATAGGCAGTAGCACGTATACTGGAAATGTAATAATGAACAATCTCTGGCATTGAAAACATCTATCAATTACTGCAGCACGGAAGATGATGACTTCCAGCTTATTTGAAGGAATAGTTTAGGGTAACTTTTGGTGGAACCAGTAAAATGCTCTTAATACACTTACATACACAGTAATACAGGACATAGGCGCATACAGTACCCATGTTCAACCAAAACCATTTAAAGAAAAGAAAAATTTTCATTTTTCTGTAAAGGCTTCCCTTTTTCCCTCCCCAATGTTCTCCAAAGAACTGTGCATGTCAAGCACACAGACAGAATATTTACACATGTACCAAGAATTCAGTGAAAGAAAGGGAGATGTGTAACACCTATATCCTGAAAATTTCTCTTCTGTTTCCATCAGTGGCAGTATGACAATGCATATTAGCATGAGTGTGAGTCCACCAGGCACAAATAAAAGTAAACACTAAGCAATGGCTGTTCTGGATGGAAGTGAGGCTTAAGCCCTGCTTAAGTACATTATCAAAGTTTAAGGAAGATCATAGGCTTGGCAAAAGAGATATGGTCTCTTTAAACCTTGCTCCAGCTACCTAACATATCAATACACTTTAGACACTTACCATTAATTTCTACACTCTTGTCCATAAAAGAGTATATATTTTATTTAGGACATTATGTAAGAAATAATGTAGATATAAATGATTCATATGTACTGCCCAATTATTTCAATGCTTAGAGTTAAGACAGGAGAAACTTTAAGCTGTTTTCAAACTATTAAAATACTTGTCATGTCTGTATGCCTATGCTGATAGATAAAGGAAGGCAGGGATATAGTTAGGTCTCTGGAAAGAGTACCAGGAGCCTCAGCAAATAGTGGAGCACATAGCTGGAAGAAAATGTAGGTGCAAAAATATTGATTGCACTCAGTAGAATTCAGGCCATTCAAACCCAGCACTTGTTTTTTGTATTGCACAGCACACCAGATGAAATTCTGTAGCCTACTTGTGCATAAGGTAGAAAAAGATGACTGTAATGGCCTGTTTGGCCTTCAGTCCCTGTGTCTGATTTTCCTTTAGGCTACACTTTTGCTGCTCTGGCCTATATTTAGGCATGCTTAAAAGCATTTTTCTACTGCTACAACAGAGTGAAGGAGTTTCAGAGTAAACAAATCATACCCCCAGATTCTATATAACTTCAACATGAAAGTATTTTTAAGGAATATCTCTTACTTCTTTTTCCATTTGAAGTCCTTCTGCTCTGATATTTCTCTCAAATACTTCCCTCTTCTCTGTCTGTGGATTAGATTTTCTATACACAAGGATGTAGTCAATCCGACATTTCCCATCTCTAAAATATAGTCCATTGGTTTTGTTCTTATCAGGTACTTCCTGCAAAGAGAAAATCAAGCATTTCAGTAATGTTAATTTTCCTTGATAATTGCTGCATTGCTGTTGGCATCATCAGTTTTCAGTACTACTCAACAGGAGAGATAAGGAATCACAAGCTGTTGAAGTTTTAGGCTCTTCACATACAGTGCTTCTGACATCATCTGAGAGGAGCAAAGACTTCCCTATTAAGGGGGTCTCAAGGGGCATCAGGAGGTCTAAGGAAAATGCTTGGACATATGGGGATGGGATAGGAGAGAATAGAAAACACAAGCAAACCTCCCTCTCCCACTACTCTCCCTAAGTTTAGGAACAATTTCTATAAATTTCTACAAATTTCTATAAAATAGATTAGAGAATAGTGTTACTGAAGCGTAAATTTAAAATTAAGAACTTAGTATGGCTGAATGTCTTTGTACATGTGAAAAGAGTAACCATTAACATTACCACTATGGTTTACTGTAGTGAGAAACACTAAAACCTGGCACAGAGATTTTCTTTACTTTGCCCCATAGGACACAGACAACAATATGAAGGTTCTGTGCTGACCTCACCATGCCTCATCAAACTAACTACTGAATATTCCTTGCATAAGGAACAGCTGAGGATGGATTTATTTGGAAAGAACTATTGGTTTGTAGGTGTGGCAGCACATAAAATCAATAAAAGCAATAAGTACTGTCTCTTTTCTTTATGTATTAAAAAAAAGTGCCTGTTCAAATGTTTGGTCTGACAGAAAAACACAACTTGATTTCACTGTTAATAAGAGGATGAACAGGTCACTCCCCTGAGGTATAAAATACCAAACTACTGGGTCTTTTTCCAGTAAGTCATGAGATGAAATTCTCTACAGATCCTCCTCACAATTTAACACTACTTCTATATTATACAGGTTCTGCCCAGAGTTTAAGCCTTCACTTTCTGACAAGTTGAAATTGCATGGCAGTTTGCAATGGTTGGAGCAATGGTCTCATACAGGAAATGTACACTGTGAAGGATACATGGGAACAAACAGCACTCCCTCTGAGCAGTATAAAGGGCAGGGACCCTCAAGAACCTCAAGATCAGTCCAGCTCTAAGCTGAAGGGAAGGTTAAGCTAATTTACCTCTGTTTTTCCAAAACTCACTCTACTATTTCTGACAAAAATAGCCCTGCCCTACAATATACAATCAAGTCTCTGAAAAAAAAAAGAATATTTTGACTTTCACATATGGGGGAAGGAGGGAATTTTCAAAATACTTTCCCCATAAAACAATTGCTTCTGAATTTAAATCACAAAGTGAACATTATAATAGGAAAAATTATTTTTACAGGAAAACCTCCCAAAACAATTTTCCCATTCAAAGAGTTTAGTATAAGCTATCTTTCTGATTCTCAGCAGGCATTTTGATTAAATGGAAAAACCAATGAAAGCATCCCAAATGTTCCATCCTCTTGGTACATCCAGTTCCCTAAAGGAAGAAGGGAATTTTTCTAGCATTCTTTCATTGCAGTGTCTAGCTCCTGACACAACTTAGGGCAGTCTTGATACAGTGGAACAGTTCTTAGAGCCCAAAAAGAAGGCAAGAAAAAGGATTTAATCTCTAAGGAAAAAACAGTAGCAAACTATTTATATCTATACTGCATATCATGCTGATAAATGATATTATCAGGATATGAGAAGTATTTTTCATAGAACATCAAATGTGAAAACAGCTCAGGAGACACATTTTATCTTTTTCCATTAAAACTCTCTGTCGAGAAGACATAAAAAAAGCCCCAACAGCCCAAAGAGTATTTAAGGTTATTTAAATAAAGGAAGGGTGTGGCAGGAGATTTAGAGGCTGTGGGTCAGCTTGGTGGTCCTGTTGTGATTTCTAACCCTCCTGGCAAGCCTCTTGTTCAGTAGTCAGAGTCATATGTGGTTTTAGTGTAATAGGAAAGGAGCTGTAGAGCGAAACAATCCATCCTGAGGATCTGCTGTGTATGCTATGTAAACTTAAGGGCTCACTTTGGGCCCACTGTAATCTGGTCTGAAGGACTCATTGGATTTACATCCATAAGGGATACAGGTTTAAAATTCAGCACTGCTCTGGACCACAAAGAAATCATGGGTAGGGGGAATTGAGAGATCCAGTTCAAATGTACACTCCTCATCTGAACTCAGAGCCATCCTGAGAGTGCAGGAGTGACTCCACTGGAAAAATTGATTTGCCCCTTCATATGTTTCTTCTTTCTCTGAAGAAAATTGGTTTGCCCTGCACTGACTCATCAGTGAATGCAGAACCTTATACTAAAGAGAACCTATGAGATTCGGCCAAGGGATTTGGCTTGTTGGACTTCAAATATGACTGCTGGGGACAATTACTTCTCTTGGGCTTGTGAAACACTACTAGCTACAGTATTGTAATTTTTCACTCAGAAAGGCAGCTTGGACACCCTTATCTGTACTTAAAGATCCTTTTCATTTTAGGAACACTGTGTGTCAAAGCCAGACTAATAAAGTCTATTAGACTGTTACAGCCTCTGGGAAGGGACCCTTTCTCTGGCTCTCTGTTACAGACTCTAAGGCAACTTTATAGACTGAGTCTGGACTTGCAAGAACTCTTGAGGATCTAACATGATACTGAGACAGTCAGGGTTCAGCAGTGTCAACTTCAGGACTTGTGCATCATCCAAGTATTGTAATACTCTGGCTTATGCAATGCCAGACAGAAACTTGTCCTACCTTCCTCCAGATATTGCATCTCCCTTACCTGTGTAACAAAATCAAAATTCTGTTTTCCTAAACTGATGAAGAAAAAATATATAGCACTAGATCTGCCTGGTTTTTGGTGAAAAAGTGGTGTAGTCATGTATGTCAAACCTCCCTTCTTTCATCTAAAAAAAGGCTGCTGGAAGAAAGTAGAACCGTGAAGACTTCACTCTAACAAGAAGCTCAGCATTTCTGTCTATCTTTACGACTGTGCTGTAATACAATACATATTGTATAATTTGCACTTGTTTTCCAAGGAATACAGCAGTTTTTATATTCTCAGGTGCTCAGCTAGGAACCATCAGGATTCAGACATGACTCATACACATGCATATGCTAGGAGAGCTTTAGGCCAAGGGGCTTACCCACACATATCCATACAAACCATGCAACATCTGAACAGTGTATCTTTTCCTTCTAGAGTTCAGCAGGGACCAAGTACTTTGAAACTCTTTTTGGCAGGCTGCAGCATCCCTTAACTCCCATTAAGACTTTCAATTTTCACCTTTTTTTCCCCCATCTTATACCTATATGTGACCAACATTGCTATTTTCCTCAGCTATGATTACAAAAAGACCCCTTAAATCTGTTCATATTCCTCAAAGGTTTTCCCTTTCCCTTAAAAAAAAAACCAAAAAAGAACACATCTAAGAGAAAAAAAAAAGTTTTGAGGTATTGTTTTTTCAATATCATTACATTAAAACCAGCATGTCCTTCTGATCATTTTATGCTATTTTTTCCTCTTTAACTTACAAAAATCGTGTGCCTTTCACCTGATCCTTTTTGCTACTGACCATATGGTACATGTTCCCAAAATGCAACATGGGACTATCATGTCAGATTAGCCTATTATGGTGCAAGCAGGCAAAGAGAGTCCTTTTTACATTGTACAGGAAGCTAAGGAAGAGCTATGATTAAAGAAGATGAAATTGTGAGCAAGGTCAAACATATTCAGGGTGCCCTGAATTTTGTTGCTTTAATTATCTGTCTAAACATTTGAGGAGTGCAGCTCTCTATGGGCTGAATTTCTGGAACAAAGAAAATCTCTGTCTCTCTCCTCAGCAGTGTTGCACAAAAGAATTTGCACCACAAAACCCTCTAGCTCTTGAAAAAGATTGCCTCTTCTAAACTCTATCAAAACTAGTAAACAAAAGAGGGTCAGGGCAGGGCCCTCAGCAATGTCCTGTGGTTTTCCACTCTTTTTTAATTACTAGCATGGTCCCTGCCAGTTCTGATCTGTTCCAGTCAGCCCTCTGCCAAAAATTCCTCAGGAAAAACTTGCAGGTAACATCAGACCAGTCCAGTAAGGTGCCTCAAAATAGCTCCATTCCTGAGGTGGAGGAAGGGAGAAAAGTCCCTGGTTTCTTCACTTGCTGAGGAAACAACCATAACATCCATGGGTGTCAGGGCAGTGGGAGGCAAAATTAAAGGGCATATTGTTCCTTTCTTCATAAAAGACACAGGAAGAAATTAAGACCCAAATTTTCATCATGGGTCCATGACACTTTGCCTGCTTTAGGACAGATTTTAAAAGGGATTGTGTTCTCAATATTTCCTCCCTGGTATGTTCTCTGAATCACCATTATGCACCATCAGGTGATAATTGTTCCTCATTGCAAGGGAATGCATCTCATAACTGACACCCAATGCTTCTCATGGGAGTTGTAGATAAATCCCCTCCACACTCTTTCCCCTTAAAGGATGGATATAGGGAAAACTTTTCTAGAATTTTCAGAAGCATTGAAGCCTTAGATTAGTATAGATGTTTCACTGAGGGTGCATGAAATCAAAACTTTTGAATTTGAGATATTCTATATTTCAGCATTAAAATCTTAGAATGGGAAACCAGTTCTCATGGAAAAGATTAGACACAATTTGATGTAGAGAATGAGATTTTAAATCAAATTACATTTATTACATCTTTATAATGGGCACGAATAAATATTGTTTTAATAATTCTGTGTGTCCTTACCTCTCCCACAACTTCCAGCCTGCTGGCATCATCAGAAGTACTGGTCAAGTTACCATGGTGAAGCAGGGAATCATCATCTTTGGAAGGGCTGTTCACACCTTCTAACTCATCAAAAAAAATGTTCACATCCTTAGCTACTAAAAAACAGAAAACAAAAATATACATTCAAATCACCTCTGAACCAAATGAAGACAGCAACTATTAACCCATCAATAATTTCACTTTTTAGTTCTGGTATAAATAGATACCATTTAATCTTAAAGTCTGATGAGTGTTGTTGGAATGCTTTCTTCATCAATGAGCTACATAAAGGTTTAGGACACCACAACACCTCTCCGATGAAAAATAAGCAATCTGCTGTCACAATAAAACAGACATTAGCTATCTTTTCAGCTTCTTTTGGGGCAAATGGCTTAAATGACTAGCTTCTGGATTAATATTGTCTCTGGAAGTTTCTTAGGAGGCAGATTTTTAACCTACTATACAAAGTGTGAAGTTCAAAGTTATACAGACCCGTGGGGCAGCCAGAGGCAGAAAGCCTTAAATAAATATTGTTTCTTGAAAGGCATTGAGTAAACAAACCTGGGCAGATATTTCTCTTTTCACAGTTTGGCATGTTTTGATACATATAAATCTGACACTTTCAGATCCACCTACCATGCAGCCCTCAGTCTTGAAGCAATTGCTTACAACTACAGATTTAAGCTGTGGTAAACCAACCCTGACAAAAAGTAACAAAGAGCATAGATATTAAACTCTGGAGTGACTGTCAGATGGGAGGAGTAGGGCAGGCAGGTTCACTCTGCACTCCATGCACTACAGGTCTGGTGAAAAACATGATGAAGAGTTGTGTGCCAGGAGAAGAGAAATGCCTTAGCTGACGATCACGCTTCAGCCGCGGATGGACTTCAGCGCTCCAATCTCATGCCTCATAGGCAAAATCCAAAATTATCAAAGTAGACTTATACCTGTTAGAAGGCACCTCCAAAGGTCCTAGCTACTGAGCCTCTTCCACTGACTACAGTGGGAGCAAATATCTAATAATCTTGACAGGAATTAGTCTAACCCATATCCCTATTCACATTTCTTGCAAGCTTGACTGACTTTTGGAATCATTCTTCTTTTGTGCAATAAACTCCTGTTGCTTTTGCTTGTCCTCAGCTCCCCTAATTTAGTGACAGGCAATTGTAATTCCTGTTGGTGAGAAGCTATAGTAACAGCCAAAACGCTCTAATTGCTGGCAGCATCTTAGTTCCATTCCTAACTACTGGCTGCAGGTGTAAAAATCCATTCCCCCACTGTGGAGAGACTGGAAATCTGCCAGAAATTAACAGCCACTAACTGTTCCCAGTGATCATGAGCATTTTGTGACCTCTTTTTCACCTTTCCCTTCTTCAGGGGTCATAGCCCAGTTTCAGAATCCTTTTTAAAAATCGCTGGTGATACCAACTCTCAGTCTCTGCAGGTGGCCTATTTTTCATGCTCCCAAGCAGGAGAGTCTTATCCATAATATTCATCCTTAAAACAGACATATGTTGCAATTTAAATATACTACTCTTTCCCTGTCAATCATGAGCATGAGGAAAAGTTTTCTCCCTTTTTGTACGTGTCATTTAGATCATCCAAAATCTATTATTACATCCGTAGGTAATAAAAAAAGAAAACCCTATCAAAATATTCAAGAATCCTTCATCTTCATTTTCATGCATGAAATAGGGACCAGGTTAATGAAAGACATTGTATTCTTAACTACAAGAGTTTTGTTTGGAAAACAACTAAAAGTTTCAGAAACAAAAGAGAAGTCCTCATGTCCAATAAATAGGCTAATGTGCTAAGCTAAGCAGCATAGATTGTAAGAGACATTCTGCGTTTCTGGTCTTGTTTAGTTATATATGATGAAAGCCTGCAGCTCCTCAGTGTCCTAGGGGAAACCATAGAGGCTTTAGGAGGCTTAAAAGGCAACAAAGAGATTCCAATTTGTAGCACATGTAGCAGTAATATTACAGATTTTTTTTCCCACCTTAATTCATTTCAGTCCACAAAAACCATACTAGAGATGCTTATAAAAGAGAGGTGAACTGCCACAACAAAGCACAGCACAGCCTAACCTCATGTCTTTCATTGTCCCTACTCTTTCAAAAGTCACAACTAGAAACATTCCACCCCATCAGATAATAATGTGGATGTAGATCATGACCAGATTTTGCACACATGTTCATATGAGAAGAATAAATCTCAATATTCAACAGAAAGAATAACTGAAACAGAAAACATTTTGAATTGCTTGAATTTCACTGAATTGAAACCCATCAGTGCCTCCATGACAGTGACACTTGAATCTGTATATGGTTAAAATTTCAAATAATCTGAAAACAATTGTGAAAAAACCCCAAAAATAATTAAATACTGAAGCTTTCTGAAGATTATTTATCTATTGCAGACAGCATCAATGAAAGCTGTAAAAACGAAAGTTTTGCCTGTTCGCTATACTCCCGAGGGAATTTAAACTATCTTTGTTCTGACATTAACATTGCTTTGGTATAAAAGATGAGGCCTTTGGGATACTAGAATTGCTGCTTCTTGAAGTGCTGGTAATGCTCTGGGTTGCAAAATTCATAGTTTTTTAAGTGGATGTTTTGAGATACAGAGTTTGGTGCGTATGACAGTGAATGTGTCAGTGGCCTTGAAACACCAAATGACTGAATTATCCTGAGGACTTGTGAGGAGCCAAAAAAATCTTATTTTAAGATCATATTAAAATACAATCCATCTCAGCAGTGAAGAAGTCGTGGAAGCAACTCTCATCTGGTTAGTGAAATTAGGTACCATGACTTGTCCAGATTGCCTGCAGTGGAAAATTGTTTATATCAGAGATACACAGATAATTGGCATGTTGGTTGATCACTACAGAAAATATGGGCCCCCAACATTTGCTGAGACAATTTTTCTATACCAAGTCTCCTTATATTCTTAAAAATAAATTAATAAAATACTGTTCTACAAAATCAAGTAGATAATTTATACAGCAATTCCTGTGTGCTTTACATTGGTAATGGTGATGGTACTTCCAACAAAACTCTCCTGTTGCTTGTAGGTAGCTCAGCCTTTCCACTCCAATGGACTGAACACCTCTATAGCCAAATGTTGTTAAAAGGATGATCAGGGCTCCATCTCTCTTGTCCCCTTCAGACCCTGAGTGCTTATACCCACAAATGTCCGTAACAGAATATAATGGCTTTATTATATACATAAATGTTATTTGGGAGACAGACTGCTGCTACTGTACAATCATGTATTTTTAAGCAGTGAAATTTAACAGGAATACAGAGCAGCACATGCATTGCTACAGGAGATATTAAAAATTCTCCCTCTGGTTTTAGATCAGCTTAAATATGCAAACTCTTTTCTCCCCCTCATGTTCTATTTTGCAGGAAAAAAATTTAAAATGACTTGATAATTCAGAATCCCTTGAAGAATAAAAGGGAAAAAAAAGTGTGTATAGAAATATTTTTATCCAAAATATAGTAGAACTACATATTCTGAAAACTGCATGCTGATAAATTCTGAGCAGGAGTCCATACACCATCTCAATGGGTCCACAAGTCACTTCAGATCAAGATGCTGATATAAGGTAGGACTCAAAAAACAAGAGAACTCTTTTAACTTTCTGAAGGTGGATGCTGAAACTGAAGTGCCTAAAAATAAGAACTTTCCTTAAAAAGTGGAACCTGACTATGTTATTGTGTGAGAAGATGGAAACATGCTCAAAGATCATGCTTCTGTTCATTGTCATTTTATGAGCAGAAGTCCCACCAAGCCACCAGGTATACTCTCACTTTGGATAATGCTAGCTGAAGATCAATGCTCCAAGCTTATTTTAGCAAGAAAAAAAAATATTTGGTTTCTAAAAGCATCATTAGCCTTTTTCAAATTATCATTCAATGCTAACAACTGGGAATAAAAGTAACATTGACTGTTCAGAGCAACTACCCTAGAAGGAATATTTAGACATGGTTATCCCAATTAGATGGTATTTGCAACAGACTGCAGGTGACAACACCCTCCATGGCACACAACAAGCCTCTGCAAAGTGGGTTGTACAGAATTCCTTCTGTCTTTGATGAAGGAGATGTAGCTAAAGGACATAGAGGTTAACTTCCCCACAGCACCTGTGTCTGGATAAAGAAAAAACACTCTCTCCCAGGCTGTAAAAGCTGCATCCTTCTCAAAATGCTTGTGAATAATCCATAAATCAAAATGTAAATTCTTGAAGCACTCCCAGATTAAATTGCTTATCCATGTTTAGCCATTTTGTCTATTCACCTCTGAAAGACTCTGCAGTGCCTTTTCAGCCTCTCCAGTCTGCATCCTGACTGCCCCCAGGCCTAAATTTGGGCTGTGCTGGTGTGGAGAAGGGAGAAGACAAAACCTCACGTTAAGATTTCTGATGGGAAAAGCTTTTTAAATCAGAAAACATGGAATTCATCCTAAACCTGTAGCTTAAGTAATAAGGTGATTCAATTTCAAATTATTACCCCCATCATCTATCCTGAGCATTTTCCTTCCACCCCCAAACTAGTACCACCACTAAACAGCCTGATTCTACCACTGTGTGGTTCCTTATTCATGTGGCAAATATCAGGCAGAGTCTGGGTTTTTATACATTCTTATTCATCCTTTAGCACTCTAAAATGTAAGCTGCTGTTTCCCACTCTAGAAAATTGCTATACCAAACACCCAGTTTAAAATCTAACTGGAAAATAAGGAAGCCAGGAAGCCATGGCTTGCATTTTGACTCTCAGCCTGCATAAGAATTTCAAACTCTTAGGAAAAATTCTCACTGAAATTCCAGATTTTATTGGATTCCAGAATTGCATCAGTTTTGGGTAGGGGGGGTGTCTTCCACTGTTATTAACAAGAGTAGCTCAACTTATAGCACAAGTGTTGAGATCATTCTGCAGTTGGACTTAAGAAGGGTGAACCAATTAATTCTTAGTCCACAGCCCATTACATATAAAAAGAGATAATTTTGTGCAGCATCTAAGACACATGGACCTTCACTTGTTGTGACAACCTCATGACTCTCCCAAAAAGTACCAGCTGCAAAAATGTGAGTATAGCCCAAAACTTTGGAAGAACTGGAACATCAAATCCAGTCTTCAAACCCCAACTGCATCATTTTAATAATATTATTAGTTCACACAGCTACTCAGGAGTGCAAAGCACTGAATAAACTACCAGGAATCTTACTATTTCTGATTATGTCTGCATAGAAAATATATACTGCTGGAATCCTTTGGCACACAGTAATTCAAATCTTTCTATGACTTCTCTGATAGTAAAAGATTTTTAACTAGCCTCCAATAATCCATTGCACTTCCTAAGAGATTTTAATAATAGATACTTATCATTCAGTTCATCACTTTGGGTCTGCCTTCAGTCATAATTTCAATACATCTCAATTGAATCTTCTACTGTAAACACAATTTTGCATCCAAGGAAGAACTTACTTTCTTGTATTGCATTAAGAATTTCTGAAAAGTCCACATCTGTCTTCTGTATGTCTGGTTTTATCCATATTTGCGTTTCCAGCTGGTTAACCTGCAAATCCTCTCTTCCTTCTGAAGAAATTGAAGAGATTGATGGGGTTTGTGACAGTGCAGTAGAAAATCCAGCCAAGGGGCTTCAGGTGAGGAAACATACACATTGAATGAAGGTATTTCCATTTTTCCTCCTTAGCAGAACCAAATTTTCTTCAAACCAAGGAGCTTCAGATAGAACATGGACTGACTTAAAGCTAAATAGAATGAAACAACAACATTCTCTGCTATCTGCAACGATGCAGAGTCACCACTGGCAAGTCCCTCATTCAGGTGACCATTTCTGCCATGCCATGAGCATCACCTCACCATACCATCTACAAAACCAGCACCCAAATGTTGTTGCTACAAATGGCACAAGAGATGTTGTTACAAATGGCACAGGAACAAACAGACTGAAACAAAACACACGCACAAAGTAAGTTGCAAGACAGAAAACAACCATTAGGACAAAAAGAACGTGGACAGTGTGTTTCAGATGCAGGGCACCGTAAGATCTTGTATGCCAACCTGATGGCATGATATAGCCTAGGAAGGAGTCCAGCACTGGAGTCCATTTCAAATGGATTCACATTGGTATGTAATAGTTGCTGTTTAAAAGCATTGCAGAATAAAAACTTATTCTGGCGGGTCACAGTTTCAAACCTATTTACACACAAAAATAGGCACAAGATTTGCCCATTTCTGTGCTCTTTCAACATTAGCAAAGAAAGCAGGAAATTTTGAAAACAGAGAAATATTGAGAGGCTGCATATTGAGAGCAGACAGAAAATGGCCAAACAGGCACAAGATGCTGGCTACACGGTATTTGGATACAGACTGAGAGAAAGAGGGAACTACTGGGAATATCTCTGGTTTTTGAAGATTAGCAGGAAAGCTTTTAACAAAGGCATCTGTTAGACATGGAGTCCTTGAGTACCTAAAGCACAGAGTTAGCAAACACCTTCAGTGGTCAGGGAAATATGTGGGAAAGGAATTCATGCCAAAAAGGCTGAGGTGGAAGAACAAAACTTCAGGTCATTTAGGTTACTGTGCTTCACTAGAAGCTATCACTCATGCTTTGGAAAGAAGCATTTTCCTTTCATCTACAGGCTGCCTATAGCAAGATGCTCTTATTGAGAATTCTGGGCTAACCTATTGTATTTTCCCCTTCTCCTTGCCAAATTACTATCTCACTACTGCCTTGATGGGAGTGACAAATAATATTCCTAGGCACAAAATTACTCAAAAGTGTTTTAGAGGCCCTTCTTCACTTTTTGGAGTACAGATCTCAAAATGGGTACACTTTGACCAGCTTCATCCTTTATTATTTTTCAGTGTTAAAATATTAAAAATTAAAATTGTCTCATGCTTGCTTCAGCGTATTCTTTTATTCCACAGCAAAGATTCACTGTTAAGATCAGAGACAACTCCCCTTTTAGATTCCTGCAAAGTGATCTGTCATAGCAGCAGCAGGAGTCAGCATTTAATGATGTAGAACAAAGAGAATTTCTTAAGGGAGACAGCTGATTATTCATACAATAGCAGCCTCAGGAAATCTTCAGATGACCTCAGAGATGAGAGGCTAAGATTTGCCCCAAAAGAGATTTCTAAGGCCCAAGAAAAAATACTGCAACTGCTGAAAAATACATACAAATAATATGATGGAAGTAGAAAAGTAATCAATGGACAGCAATTCAGTTAAGCAGCTTCGCAAATTATATCATTCTGTTTCTTCTTAAATACTCAGCTACTACTTTTAACATACACCAGTTCATACTTGCATCCTTGTGTCCAAGAGCCTTTGTTCTACATTTCAACCCTAGTTAGAGCAAATTAATGACAATATGGACAAATATAAAATACCCTTTGCTCCCTCAAGCCCTCCATCCTTGTTACATTTAAGTCACTGTTCCTCAGAAGAGATGAAGGTAGCAGGATCCCTGCAGCACTCCAGCAGATCAGAATTAATTGGGCCAGGCAGAAAGGAAGTGGCAGTCAGCTATGGATGTCCCAAAGTGCAGATATCTGATGGACTACCTATAATAAAATTAAACTCTTGGAGAATGTACACAGCTGACTTCAAAGCCTCTCTTTAAATAAAAAACCCAAAATGCCTAGGAAGTGGTCAGAAATGACCAGCCTAAACCTGACTGTGTTTCAGACAATGAAGTCAAGACAATTTTGCTGCACTCAAATTCCTCTCCTGTATCTGATCCTCTTGCAGTATAGGGAGTTTTCAGCAATGCACAGAAATGATGGTCTTCTATGGTTGTCAGATTCACAATAACCTTAATATCTGGCCTCACTGCTCAAGTATCAGATTATAACAGCATCCAGTCTGAATATCAGCCAAAATTTTAGGGGTAATCTTCTACCAATCATTTGTGATAAAACACATAGCTAATTACAAACCTGCCTTCACCAACACAAGGGAAAAAATGTATCTACCAACAGCACAGCTTTTATAGTAGGGGTTGCAGGAATGCTTTCTTCTCCCATGACCTTAGTGATGTCAATAAAGACTTGAATTAGGTCACTTGGGCTTCTATCCTCCTCCCTCTGTCAGCATCTCCTTTTCAGGAGGGACTACTGCATATTTTTTTAGATGAGAGAAACACCACCTATGTGGTGGGCTGTGGACTGGCCAAATTAATGCTTTCCGGCTTGTTGTCACATAGAGGTTTTAAACCAGTAGCTCTTTGGAAAGAGCCACAGTGACCTCATCCATGTTCCAGAGATTTATTTTCTTTGCCTTACCACAGATCTTCAATACTACATGCAAAGACAGTATCTGATGTCACTGTTGCTATTGATGGATCACTCACCTGCCTTTAGCATTTCCTTCTTGCTTTAGCAGCTGCTGATTTATGCTTTATCAATTACATATCCCACTGAGTAAAATCAAAGCAATATTGTCTGAGAGGATGGTAAAGACTCTCTTTCCACAGAAGTATGAGAAATAGACACATACAAAAGTGAAGTAAATATTAGATTTAAAAATTTTATGTTTTTTCTTTTGTGAAGATCAGTCTCAAATTTTTCTCAGCTTATTGAGACTTTCTAGTTCAAGGGAAATAATATTTTAAATTACCTCATGGCACTCCTCTGATTTACTTATTGATGCATAAAGTTGTGCATAAACTAACATACTTTTTCTTTTATTTGTCTTGTAGGGTTCCAATTAATTAGGTTAAGAAAACAAACAAGATTTTTAAAAGACTTTTAATTTTAGAAGCTAAATGAGATGGCTTGTTCTCAGTCAGAATTTTAACATACTTCTAAATATAAAAATGACCAACTGTATCAGAGAAGCAATTTGTGTACCAGCATAGTTAATACAGTGCTGATGTTAAACAAGGGCATTCCAACTTGTAGTGAAAGAGATTTTGCCATGTGGGTGGATGCTGCTTTCACAGAGCCATCTACCTCTAAGAGGGCGATACTTAGCGAGAGCAAATATAATTCTGACATGAGCAGGTTTTTTGTTTTGCTACACTAAGTACATGTAAGTTCAACAGAGAAGTTGCCCCTTCTTAGCAGACCCTTTAAAACAAGCTGAAAGCTGCTGTGCATGGTGCCCTTTTCACTCTAGGCTAACCCGTGTCAACAAGGGATAAAGAATCATCCCTTCAGGCATGTTTTTTATTGGTTTCTTCCTGTGAGTTCTCAGCACATCATCTGCATCAAAAGCAGAGTTTCAAAGGGAAACTGCATTAAGCATTTCCTATACATGTTAGTCAGGGGTCTGCCTGTGTGTGTACAGCACAGCTTTACTGCTCTCAACTCTGGCACTTCTCATGTCTGTGACAGGAATGGAAACAAAATGCACAGCACAGCTGGCCTTCCCAGGACCTGCCCCATGACTGCACTGGACAGTGCAACTGCACCTGATGAAAACAACTTTGGTTCAATTACTGCTTCAGAAAAAAACACAAGCTGTTCTATGAGTCATAGAATGTACGCAAATATACATTAACATACATATGTCTTCCTAGCAAGATAAAGCAGTAGCTTGAAAGCAGTAGCTCAGAGATAGATAATTATTTCATTAAGTGGAAGGCTGACGTGTACCATATCAAATCTTTCAGAGAGAGCTGCTTTTGCTACATTGGTCAGAAAGTGTTTTCTGTTAGAAATCCTATATCATGTTCTTTTTTGGTCCTCACCAACCATATTCTTTCTGCTTAGGCATTTTTCTCTCCTGCAGCATAAGGTAAATACTGTGCACATCAAATGCACTTCAGTGATTACATTAGATAGATTTTAATATATCAAAAGTATTTAATTTTTTGTTTCTGCCTTTAAATCTCTCATGTACAGTAGTGCAGAGTTTCACAACACAAACTTATCATTGTTAAGTATGTTCTCAGAGCAGGATGCAGAAACATGTCTTATGTCCTGCCTTGCACTTCCTCTTCTCTACACAGTAGAGAAAGTCTTTGTTTGCAAACTGCAACTTTGGTTCACCAGCCCAACACTTGACTCCTTTCTGGAAAAAGACTGTTACCCAGAAACTTTCCTTCCAACCTTGCTCCTCGCCAGCAGCACTAAGCTTCCTCTACCTTACACCTTCAACACAATTTCAGATTTCTACAAAGGATGTGGGGTGTGTGTGGTGAGTTCCCTTCTCCTTTCATTTTGATGCTTGTTTCCAGTTCTGGGCTCCTTTTGAAGATGGCAGTGGGGGTAAGGCAGGAATACTCACGTGTTAATTCTCTGATTCTGAGAACTTGCTGGCATATTTTTACATGTAATGCAGTGTAACATCAGAGTAAGACCAGCTGTCCCCCACATCTACAAATGCACATGTAATGACAAACTGGAATATCTTAAAAGTGTCAGTTTTTCACAATACAAGTACTTACTTTTACCAAGGTATGTCACATGGTTTGCCCCGACTAGCTACAAACATCCACATTTTTGGAAAAGTTCTAAGTAACTGTTAATGATACACATTGAGTGGCCTTTGGACACTTCTGATTTAATACAAAGTACTCCATAATAATAGCATTAGTACACAATCTGTTTCCAAGACTGAAAAGATTGGGTACCCTGTGGAATTACTCGCAGACCTTTGAAAAACTTCTGACCTTGTAGATTGCCATAGATGCCTATAAATACATAAGAACTTCCATATAACTTTTGATATTCTTTATTGGTTTATTAATTACCTTGAAACAAAAGTGTGTCATCTATCACTATTTGGTATAGCTAAACACATCTTCTTCTAGTAGGCAGAAAACACCATTTATCTTAATGGATTTCCCATTGTTTATGAATAAAATAACATTATCTGACTGTTAGCATCCAAGTGGAGTGTCTAAAAAGACTCAAATGTCTTTTTAGTTTTGAAAATTATTGGAACAAAAATATAGGTCTTCTTCGTTTTCAATGAGAAAGTCCAAGGAATATTAGGAAAAAAAAATTCAAACCCCAAATCATTCTGGCTAAATCGAGGTACCTATGCCATAGCTATCTGTGCATGGTCATTTCAAAGGCACAGCAATAAAAATACTGGTATTATTTTTGAAAAGCAATTAAAAAATATATTCACTTTTCATTGTAATGCATGACACATGCAAGACATGACATATGTTTAATTATTATTAGAACAAACTCTTTTCTTATCTTCCAGAAGCAGCAGTAGTGAAAGGGAGATTTCTGAACACTCAATATTACTGATTTATCACAGACTGTGGTATTTTGATGGCATATGGTCTCCACTCTTCCCTCCATGAAACCCTGGCTGGCAATAAACACAGTTTGTGCCATTTACCTAGAGATGCAGGGAGCTCTATGTTCAGCACTTGTTCTTTTTCTTTCATGCTGTGAATGCCTTTTCCAGAGACAACCATAGGAAAAATGGACAGATAACCCTTGGTGCAAAGCAATACCTTGAAAATGTCCTCTACTGTCACAACAGCCTGAACACCAGACTATAGGACAGGGTCCTGATTGCCCTCAATTCTCATATTTCCAATTCCATCACTGCCCAGAATGAGCTGTTGAGTGCTGTCAAACCCACAAAGGCTGTGCTCCTGTCATCAAGGGGGAGGCACCTCTTAAGTAGCAAATTTGAACAGGACAACAACTGCAGAGAGTTGATAATCCATGCCTCCCACATGGGCAGAACGCACATGGGCAAACTACTGGACAACTCTGCAAAAGCTCACAACCTCTTGCTTCATGTCCCATCCATGCTCAGAAGATGCCTCCATCTTCTGACTATTGAAAGGACCCAAATGTTCACACTGAACACAAGCACATCCCTGTGACTAACATTTCCAATCACTCAGCTCTATTTGGCCCTGGTTCAGATTCTTCAGCAATCAGTAGAGGAACAGAGTTGCACAACAAGCCTTAGGAATTACCTCCTAAAAAGACTTCAGTGATTATACAAAGAGACAAGGCATCAAAGTGTCTCTCCTATGGGGAACAAAGCTACTCTCTTCAAGTGTCACAGTGCCTGAGATGGGTATTCACAAGATATACTCTGAAAATGGCACAAAGCCATTTAATATTTATATAATGAAATATAACTAAGCAAAGACATTTCTCCACAACTGTATATTGCAAATAAGGATCTTGAAAGAAATATAAGATCTAAACACATTGAGCAATCCAGTCCATTTCCTACTACCTTTATTTCTGGAAAAATAATAGTAAGAATGATTGTTACCTTCTCCTCTTTCCTCTTACCTCTCCTCTCTTCCTCTTTTTATATGTGAGCACACATATAAAAACAAAACTATCAAAGATCACCATCACATGTGATCTTCAAATATTTGTCCATGTTTGAAAAATCAAACTACTTGTGAATGATAAATCCCTTTACAAATATCAGAAGTCATTACCAGGCCATTCATAAAGGGGAGGAGAGAAAAACCTTTGCTAAACCAACAGTTTATTGCAAAACCCTCACCCAGTTCTCTCTATTGATGAGACAAACAGAAAATCTGGCTGCACAGGGAACAATCTAACAGAAAACTTCAGTGCACAAATATTTACTTTATCATAATGTGGGACATCAAGACAGCTTTAAAAAGAACCCAGGTGTCTCTTTCAGGTGTGTTTTAATGTAACAACCAGTTATACTCACATTGTACCACAGCACTGCCTTCACAGTCTGAACATAAGCTGGTAATTAATTCTGGCAAAAAGTACCAGCAGCTAAACCATTTGGGGAATTTCAGCTGTCCTAAGACTGCTGAGGAATGAACATAACACAGGATTGTGAAAACGGTTATCCTGAAGATAGGATAGCAGAACAGGGGTCTATGCAGGGCAGGATCCTATTTCTGACATCAAGTACTTAGCCAAAGGGAGTAAGAACAGTGCAAGTACATCCAGTCCATCCCCAGTCTGTTCCTTCCAGTTTGGAAAAATTTAGAGATTTCTGGAGAGGAAGGTTTCATTTGGCTAGTAAACATTCCTGGCTACCAACATCCTTTTTCCCACAAATCTGTTCCTTCTATATTCTACATTGCTTTTGAGTTAACAGGTCATCATCAAATTCCTCCCTCCCCTTTTTACTTACCTTGTTTCCAATTTTCATGAGCTAGGGGGCCTGCCCCTCAGTTACAGCATCATAAGCCCTTTCCCAGGCCAGGGCCACGAAGCCCGGAAATCCACTGTCTTTGTAAAGTCTTTCTTACTTTTGTCTCAGACTAGAGCTACCATTAAATATACCTTCTGTACAGAAACTAAACACAGATCAATGAATCCCACCCTAGTCTATTACAGAGAGAGGATATGGTTCTGACCTACCAGTCTGGGTGGAGACATAATTAGGGAGAGGTTATGATAAATACAATCATTCAGTTACAAACTGGAGTGGAAGAATGGGACCAATATTTGTAGAACATTTTGTAAAAATATTCTTTCTCAAAATTTTAATTTGTCTTTGAGAGAACCTTACAAACAGCAGGAATCATGCTGTCTATACTAGTGCAGTTGGCCTTTCTTATATAGCCTTGCAACCTACTATAATTACCCAAATCTGCAAAGGACAAATAGAGCACTTTGACATTAAAATGCATGGAGTAGTATTGGGCTGTTCACATGAGATGCCTACCCCAAAGAGATTATTTTCAGCAACTGGCTCTAAGCAGAGTCTCCCTCACAAGCAGTAGGAGAATATTGGAATAGCAAGGGTCATAATTTTCAGGCATTCTGGCAACACAAAAGGTGCAGTTGAAAAAATGTGCAGTTTTGATGATCCTTAAAAATATTTCATCAGTTTAATAGGCCCTGAATTCCTTTTCTGTGTTTGGTGCATTCCTAAAGCAAGGTCTAAACAAAGTACTAAACTCTAGTAGCATCTCCCTTTTTCTATTTTAACCACCCTGAATGTTACCAGTAATGAAAAAGACCTCAAAAAGCCAGATGCTTTGTGCTCTATGGGACCTCTAAAACATAAAATAGTACAGAACTGCACTCCCAAGGATGGGAGCAGCCAATATTGTGCCTCTGTGAAGACACACAGAGGACACATTTGCTTTCCTGACACATCCACCCACTCATGGCACAGGAACAGTCAGAGGTCTGTATGACCCAAAGGAAGTTCCCAGAAACAAAGGACAGATTAGAAATGACTTCACCTTTTTGCTTTGCTGCTGCCCTTATGCTTGGTCTAAGTTTATGCAACTCTTTAGGGCTTTTGAGCTTTTTTGGCACCACAGTACATTGGTTGGAATTTCTAGTGGGTCCATTAGAATCCTAGAAGCATTTACGTGTAGCATGTCTACTCATCCAAGGAATAAGAGCCCCCCTGCTGATTTGTTTTGTTTTGGTTTAGCTTGGGTTTTTTGTTGGTTGGTTGGTTTTGGGTTGCTTTTGGTTTTGTTTGGTTGGTTTTTAATTTTTCTTTTTTTTTTTTTTTTTTTTTTATAGTTGTATAGGAAGGTCTGGCAGAATTTTGAGATATCAGGATGAACCAGCAGACTTGGTCTTAGGAAAGAGGTCTTGCTATCTTTTGGACTTTCTACAAACCTTTTGTAGAAATTAATAACACTATGCAGCCCTATTTTAGTTAAATCCCTTTTCTGACTTTAAAAGCATCTCTGCCAAAGTAGAAGCTAGTTTGTTCCATCTTTTGACAGTCTTCCTGCAAGAATCTTTCTTTGGAATATATGTAACATATTTAACATTAGAAATAGAGTCTTACATAATGCTAAACCCCTTTAAGCAAGAACTATAGAGCTAAGAAAAAGTCCCATTTTTCAGTCAAGCATTACAGGAACATAATAACTGATTATTCAAAGTCTCTCTCACTGTTCCTTGAATTATAAGGTTTTTTTTTTAGATTAAATGGGTCATTATTTTCTCAGAAACTTTGCAAAATTTTATATATTGTCTTTTTTTTTTCAGAATAGAATGGTCAAGTCATTTTAAAACAGCCATGTTACACTGGCTTCAGGACATTATAACCTTGCTTTAGGATCAGTGAGTTTAGTCCTAAGCCTTTTCCTATTTTTTCCCCTTGAAAGGAAACACTCTGATGGTAGAACAATCAGGAACAGATGTCCACAGAGAGTGGCATTTTGCAGCCTTTGTGAGGTGACTACATATTGTAAACTAACAACAGCCAGGAGAGCTGAAATCTGAGAGTGAATTGTACTGATTTTAAAGTAAACATGCATAATTGATTTCAGGGCTGAATGAAAGAATGTTTTATAACAGCAAACAGGAGAGTTATCAAAGCAGGAAGAAAAAAAAAAAGCATTTGAAAAGAATTAAGTTTAAAAACACCCTCAAAGAAACACAAAATATCCTGAAAGTCACCACTTCAAATTATTGATATTATTTTTGAAGCCCCTTATTGAGGGCATGCACAGGTCCCTTCCTGATAGACTCAATACTTACGTGTGTCACATGCAGCACAAATTGATACAGAGGGATGCAATTTCTGCCTGCCTAAATTGCATTTAAATTAAGCAAGACAGCATTGAAAAACAGTGTTTTATATGCTAATTTTTTTTTGTTAGCATGCTGTTGCAAAAGTGTTCTCCAAAGTGCTAGAATGAACATTCCAGGAGACTTGATACCTTAAATTTTCAAAGTTACTTTTGTCATAGAAAGGTAAAAGGCTGAATGGAATAGGCAGAATGACTAAGCAAAGTGACAGAAGATTTCAAGCTCTGCATCATCTCCTGGCTAGTTCAGCTCTTAATTTCAAAGTACTGCATAATCACCATGTGGGGTCCTGCACTCAGTCTGATGACGAAAGGTCCTCATGGTAATGAGGCAAACTGCTCCTCTCGTTAGGAGCTTTGCAGGGGCTGCAGAGCACCCAGAGGCAGGAGAATGAACACAGTCTGTGTTCAGCAGGGAGGTGTTCACAGATCACACTTGAAGTACCAACACGGGAGAAATTTTGCTCTGTGCGTTGAACTTACATTGCTTTGAACACAGGCTGTAGAGAAAGTGAAAAGTTAAATATGCAGGCTGGTCTCTTTGACATTAATGTCCAAATTAAAGTCCTTCTGCATAGGAATGATTCTTGTAAAGATGTGGGGGTTTTAATATGAAAATTAGCTTAATGAGGGGAATACTGAACTTTTTCGAAATATGCTTGCATTTTCTATGCTTCATTCCACATGACAGAAAGTTCTGTGTACACCCAGCAGAAGGCATATTGAAAAGGATTGTTCCCTTAATAATGTTAGACAAGTAAGATAACAGCATTACTTTCAGTGTGAAATCAAATTTCCAGATGAATTTACATCAGCTATCCCCATGCCATGCATGCATTTGCTGCCAAGAAGTACTTGCATGACAGAGCTTCCTGGCAGAATTATTTGCAGGGTTTTAGTCTTTTAACCTAGGAGAGATGCATGCCACATGTCCTGCCAGTCAGCAAAGAAAAGAAAATGTGATTTAACCAGCAAGTCGCACCTAACTAACATAGATCTTCTAAAGACCATTTACAATCAAATGTGAATGCTAACAAGCATATGCATATTTTGTGATGAGAAAAGGATATATTTTGCACAGTAAATTATCATTGTTGAAGGCTTCAGTCCAAGATCTTTTGATAATTCAATGCTAATTAACTTGTGACTAAGCTTATCAAACACATTTCCTTTTTTCCTTTGTTGCTAGTTTCAAGAACCAAGGCCTTTTTACTTGCTTCCAAGTCAGTTTTTTTGTTGGCCAAGCCCCCTAGTTCTTCTTTCTTATTTACAAGCTGAGCAAGTAGAGTCATCAATAAAAATGCTGCAGACTGATAAGCAGTAAAAAAAGAGGACCCAAACATAAAGGAAAACCTGTCCAAAGCAAACGTGCCTTCTTTTAAGCTTGTAATTTATCAAATATTTCTTATCACAAAAAGCAAGAGAGTGCAAGAAAAGTTCCTCAGTAAATTCCAATGACCCCAGCAGACTTTCACCATAATGCCAGGAACCAGTCCTTTCAGCACATACAGTTCTTTCAAGTATCATGGATATGTCTTTATAGTTTCAGGTAGCAAGGAATGTCCTTTCCAAAATGTACAGTTCTTTGGCTTTGAAAGAGATATTTTTGAACAGTAAATTTTTGAAAGCAGCATTTTCTAGAATATTTTTATGTGTTTCCTGGAGTGAAGAATCTTTGCATGTTAACTAAATTTTGGAAATAAATTATTTCAAAGACAACCCTTTCTTCTGCTCCTGTAGATTGCCTGCAGTACTGAGTTGTATAAGTGATATAAGTCACTGTATATACACTAATATATCTAAACCTCAAAATGCATTAAGGTTTTACCAGAAGCACAGAGAGAGAAAACCTTGCCAGAGAACCTCAGTATTCCTGTTGTTACAAAATGGGTAACAAGCGATAGGAAATGTTGCAAGTAGAGAATAACTAAGATTCCAGAGTTTGTCACAATGAAAGAATTTACTTTACTGCTGCTTAGACATATTAAATAAGACATATTTGTCCACAGCCAGAAAATTTAGGGACTCCTAGAAATATGAGGTTTGACAAGTTCTGCAGAATCTGAAAAGAAAGGAATTTGTCACCAAGAGAATGAGGCAAGGTAACATTGTCCTGACTTGGAGTAGATTAACAACGGAAAGAGCAGGCAGAAGCCCAGAAACCAAAGTACTGCTTGCTGCACAGCCAAGGCGCAATGCCATCAGAAGGGAGGTGAGGCGTTTTTCTGTCTCCAGATTTGCCTAACCATGACATTGAGGGAATGGCCTGGGATGACAGCTTAACCCCCTCTAGGCTTGTTTCATGCTTCATTCTGTTGCTCTTACAGAGAGCCTAAATGATGATAGTGTTGCTTTCAAAATGAGCCTTCTGTGTGCAGCGCAGACCCGACTATTGTACACTGTCTTCAGGAGCCTTGTGCCAATTCACTGCAGCCAACAATGGCTTTGAACTCTCAGCTTCAGCAGCCTTGTACCCCACTAGCCACAACACACCACAGCTGCTCATATGGAAGGAAGATGATAACTATATGTTTCTCAAAACTAAAATCATACTGTTCCTGACTTTGAAAAGAAATGCATATTTGCCTTAATCCCATTACATCTAAATTTATCATCTGATTGCTTATACTCATCTTTGCTTTCCTTCTTTTAAGAGAAAGTTCCCTTGTGCGGGTGCACCTGCAAAGGTGTCAGGAGTTTTCCCTTCCCCATTAATAGCCTTTTTCTTCCACTTGTTTCTCCATTTTCCTCTGTGTTTTGTTTCAGTTTCTTGATACCTTTATATCTGCTTATAATACAAGCACAGATGTTGTAGTTCTGCTCATGGCTGAGCAGTGCCTCTTTGCAAGCTTGCACAAAAAAGTTTTAAAGTTTATTTATTTTTAAATAAGGTACAGTACAGCCTACTCACCGCTCCCTAGCCACTCTAACACCCAGATTAATAATAGAAGTCATGAGCCTCAGGCTCCTTACTAGTTACAAATAAAACTGGCAGGGAAGTAACTGGAAAGGAATGGTGGAACAATGAACAGTATCTATTATTTCTTGTCCTTAGCATACAGCTATGTATGAACTTCATTCAAAGGCAACTACTGTCAAATAAATAGAATTCATGATAGGTAATAAAAGTTGTCATTCTTGAAAGAAGAAACAATGCAAAGGGAAAAAAGATACTGTGAAGAAAACAGAAGTAGTGTGCTATCAAAGAGAAATACTCTCAACCTGTACGTTATCAAGGATCTTTTCTTTCCATGGTCCTAGTCTCTTTTACTGATAAGAATTAAAATGCCATTTTAAGTCCTAGAAATACCTTCTATTATGCTAGACTGCCTTCATGTTTGGAGTATTTGCTAACTGGAAAAAGAAAATTTCAGAGTATAGCATATACTACTCCAACAGTGAGAGCTACTTGATTATAGCAGCAGTCCAACAGAAGGCAAAACCCAAATTATATGAACTACTTAAAATTAGATGGAACAAAACCCTACAAACACTGTATGCAGTAGCAGGATGACAGCTTAGAAAAGACTGCTGTAAGATCTGGTATCTGAGTAGTTAATATACATAAGAACATTGTCTTTCTAAAATATCAAGCTGCTTACAATATCTGAGATAAGGTACTGCCACTGGACAACTGATGTCTTAATTTGGTAATGAATCTAAGCTGTTAATTTGTGACTGACTTTGAATGAAGAACATATGATTTTTTGTTTAAATCAGAATTTCCTCTTAGGAGTGCTATATATTGCTGCTGCTGCCAACCATAATCTTTCTTAGATCTACTTGCACAAAGCTCAAATGGTTGCAGTTTAACCTGGATACAAACACAAATACAGTGGTCTCAAATAGAATTGAAAAGGCAGACACAAATCATAGAAATGATTTTTCATTTCAGATGAAAAAATGGGACCGTAAGTCAAGAGAAGACTCCTGTCATAAAAAATGGGTTCTCAGTAGGTTCTCAGATGCTCCTACTGTCCAAAGAGAAGACAGATAAAACTTAACTCATATATTGAAAGATAATCATTATCCAAATGGTCACTAATGAATTCCATTTTAGGAAACCTCTGGGGTCTAGCTAAAAAGGGATCTTTTTCTCAATCAGAGTCCTGTGCACAAGCATGTGGTGCATGAACACCATTTAATATTAAAGCACAGACCCTGCTTATCAACAGATAGCTGTAGAATATGCAGCATTTCAAAATGAGTGTTATTGTGCATGTTCAAGATACCTTTTTTTAAAAACTGTGGTGCAGGACTTTTTTTGTCAATCTCTTAACATGCTGTATACATCATTATATATCTTTAGCAACAGCAACATTTCAGTAGTAGCAATTTCTCTACTTGTACGAAGAAGACACAAGTTGAAAAAACAGGACAAACAAGTGAACAGAAAAACTAAAATAAACAAAGCATATGGTTATGAGTCACTGTAAATTCTTTAATCTGTGTTGACAAAGATTATGGTGACTAAATACTATGAGTGCATGAAACTCATGGCAATAGACCTATATAGCAACTTACAATAGATAATCTAAAATTTAAACTTCTATAAAAATCAAGCCATTTACTAGATCTGCAACTTAAGGGTTTGCAGGCAGAACTGTCTGTCTCACACAAATAGACTCTGCCTCCCAGCACTCAATTAGCTGCATACATCATATATCATGCTCTTTTCTGGGCAGCAACACTGGAAGATTATTGAGACCCTCCAATAAATATGCTACAAAACTGACTTCATGGGCAGCTCTAATTTGCTTTGCTCAGGAAAGAAATTTAGTGTCTAATTTCACTGTGAAGAGTCACTGAGCATGGCCAGTTCAAACGTACTTCACTACTATGAGAAATGATATTTCTAAAATAGCACTTTCAATTATCATAACAAGGAATGAACTCACGATGCGAATTAGAATTTGATGGTTCCCTGGAGATTTTGACTTTCTTTTGAAAAGTTTCATTTTGTTAACCAGTTAATCTATGTTCTAAGATGTTGTGCAGATCCACAAGCTTTGTCAGTGTTATAGCAAGAAAGAGTTTGATCTACACCCTGGATTGTGTATTTGGTCAAAACCAATTTTAGTGTCAATTATTGAATTCCATGGGGGATGTCTGTAGCCTCTAGAGCAATTAGCTCAAGGCTTACCAAAATTAAATATATATAAGGGAAGCAGTATTAAAAAATATCCCAAATCTCCTTGCATTAACATTTTGGATACCACTACACATCACAGGGATTTTTATGATTAAACTTAAATTTTTATTTCCCACTTTCAGCTGTCCCAACTGCTGTTACTCCCTACAATCTATAATTGACAAAAACATCAAATGTGAACAAAACATCAGTGAGTAATTCTGACAATCAATAGGTTGCTCTCCACAGAAGGATGACCTTGTGCTATTAACACCAGCCTTGCCATGTCATGGCACATCACATGTGAAATAGGACTGGAAAAGGTATCAAGGCAAATCTGTTACCTGTCTGATGGGTTTTTGCTTTTCCACCAGTGACTGATGAAATTGTAGATCCAGAAGATGAGGCTTCCATTTTTATTGACCCTCTGGCTTGTGGGATCGAGGGATGCCCATCCACGGGGGGATGCTGTGACACTGGGTAGCTTGCTGCAGTTCTCCTCTGACAGACTTGCACACGCTTTTCAGCCCCATGAATAGACAAATTTATACCTGACAGGAATAAGAATTAGTACTGTTAGATACAAGAGATCAATATGGAATAACTAAAATATAAATTGTCAGGGTTTAAAATGGAGCTGCAAGAACGTCCTTAAAGAAAAAAAAAAAAAAAGAAAAGCAAAAAGAGAACTCTAAAAGATTAATTTTCTTGGAAAATTAAAAATGTTAACACCTTTGCTGCTGTATTGTAGGGATCAGATTCAGCCATAGTAATAGATATTTAAATTAATACATAGTTATGGTTTACCAATTTACTGGTCTGCAGGAGGAAATATCTTCCATTCCTTTAAAATAACCACACAGCTCACAAAGGACAATATTAATGAGGCAGCTACCACAAAGTTTATTAAATGACAGTTTTCTGATTGCTGGTTTAGAATTTTTCAGAAATTATTTCTTTTCTTCTGAACCTTTACCCAATACTAGGAAGTCTCATCATATGGAAAAGATGCTAGAGGCATTAACTAGCTTTTAAGGAAAAAATAAAAGTCTGTTTTGAGGAAAGCAGTAAGGCTACACATGACAGTAGTAAGACCTTAAGCTTGGAAAAAATTCCACTTTCTCCTGTCTTGTGAAACCTTATTGTCAGTACTGGAAATTGTCTTTCACACCAAAAATCTCAAATTTGTCACATAATCATTTTTTATACTGAAATTGTGATTAAAAACAAGGCTTTATTTTTCCAAAGAAAAAAGCAAAATGGAAATTTCCTTTGTGGCTAGTGGACAGTCTTAGAAAGAAATGCTATCTTACAGTAAATTGCTGATTCTGACTTCCTCCTGTTCACATTGATGCAGTTGCTCCAACCCCACCTGAATTGCTTTCAGTATACTCTGGTTGAAAACACTCAGACAATCTCTTTTGGGCAAGAAGGCTGAATGATAGTTCTACACTACTGTTTTACGCTTAATTTACTTGTGACTCTTATTGCTTCTGTCAGCAAACTATCTTTGTTTTTGAAGAAACCAAATGAAACATCCTAACCAGATATAAATAAGCAAACTAAAAAGCAGATGGAAAAGCAGACCCTAAAGCCTTAAATTGTGGATATTGTAAGCACATTGTAAAGTGCAGTCGCTCAAAATCATTGGCTATTATTGATTAGATTGCTCAGTTTTGTGAATTGAAATGTCTAAGAATGCCTTAATGACTCTGCTCTTCTAGCTCCCCTGGAAGTCAATGTATGTGAACCTCCAGGTCATGGAAGAGGTTTAGAATCTCTGAAATATTAATACACTTTGATCCATAAAACACTACCAAGGAGAAGAGAGCTCCCACTTCCATAGGCAATTGCTGAAAACAGTGGGGTTGCACACAGGAGAAAAGGCTGTGCAAACTGCTTTCTTTTATGATGGCTTTGTGCATTCAGAATCGAAACTGAGTGCTCGATACTTGTCTTTGCTTCCTGACTCCAGAGCTGCTCTCCTGCAATGTGAAATGTGAAGGCATGAGGAGTTTCCTGCAGCAGCTGCTCACCTGCTTCCTGGTTTTAGGGCTAATGTAACTGCCAGCTTCTAAAGACTTGAAATCACATCCTTAGGATACAGAACAAATCCCAGTCACCTTATTCTTGTGAAAAGCAGCATATCAATCCATGTGAACAGAATGACAATGAGCTTGCCTGGACAACATGTTTCTTTGACCATGCCAGCTGTAACAGGCTTCAAAGGGTGAGAAGCTAAGCCCCAGCTGTAAAATGAGCCTTTTACTAATTTTGCAGTCACTAGAACATTCTGATGTTCAAAATATTGAGCAATTATCCCTAAGGTATTACAAAATTAACTACAACCATTTTGTTTATGCATCACCACAGGTTGTTGCATCATTTAAAACAATCATCCCTCTGAAGCTTACGGTGGAGTCACCCAACGTTCAGCACTAAACTTGAGCCTGTCATCAACACATGCTTTCTGCTGGATCTTGGTAAGGCTGTGCTTTCATTTGGTCATGAAAATAGAGACTTATTTTAGGAACTGGCTCCAAACATAAACTGACTGCTACATTACTCGGTTGTTCAAGTTAAGTTGCTTCTTCACGTTCTGAAAACGGTCTATAAACTCTTGTGCAGCTGTGACTGAGCTTCCTAAACTATTTCTGCAACATGTTCTTTTTCAGACATCAAAATAAAGGATACTGCTGCCAGATTGCTGTTCCTAAGAGCTGCAGAATTTGCAGATTGATGACATCCAAAATTAGATTCCATCAAAAATTTGCGGCTGGTTATATGCAACCTTTTTCTTCTTCCACTAAAGAAAGATGATAAATCATACCTCCAAACTACATGAGGAAGACTATTCCAGCATCACTGAAAACTTTACATTCACAATTTTCTTTAGACATATTTAAAATTTAAAAGTGCCTTAAACCAACCACACAAAGAGTGTCACAAACATATACAGTATATTTGGAAGTTTTTCACTCCAATCCCATTGATACTGCAGTTATTTTTTCATGGAATATATCCTTTTATTAGGAGAATTAATTTCCATTATTTTCCTGAGAATGAGCTACAGAAAAAAGATGCAAGTACCCTTATTTAATTATAATTTCAGGTTTTTCCAGAGAAAGATCAGGTCTTTCTTTTCTATGTACATTTCTTTTGTTAAACTGCAAGTCTAAATAAATGTAAGACAGTAATACTGCCACAAGCTGCAGCATTACCTTGTTTTCATGTGGGCAAAAGTTCTTCTAAAAGAGATATTGGCAGTCAAAAATACATCCCCAGATAACATGCAGAAAAGCACAGACAGGGAGGGGGAATCAGAAGTAGAAAAGAGATTGGGAACAATGCATGTAGTTTATGGCAGAGGAAAACCTGGTGAACTATTGGTACTAAGCAGACTCTAGAGAAAACTCTCCCTATTCTTCCTGCAAAAAACCCACACTGCTGCTGAATCCCAGGGTTTGTGGATCAGAGATGTAAGAAAACAGCAGAGAGGTCTCTGAAGAGTAGATGTTAAAGTTGACATCAATTACTTTGTTGCAGCGTGACAATACTCACACAAGACATCCAGAAAGAAGTTCTCCAGCAGCACACTGCAGTCTGGGTCTTCAACTAACTGTACTTGCTGGAGTTTTTCTTCTGCCTTTAGGCTTGGCCATATAGCTGCTGACACCAAATCCCCTGACCATTGCATGCCTGGCCGTATGGCTTTTGATTGTACCTGTCCCTGCAGCTTGGTGATTTTTAAGTGAGCTTGGCATTCATGCTCAGTAGCTGGGTACAATCACACTGGCATGCTTTGACAAGAAGCACAGATGTTAAAAAGGTCAGGGGTTTCTCCTGCATTGCCCTCTGGCTTAATGTAATGGCTCACGAACACCACTTTGGGCCAGGGCTTCAGTGCAAATGCAAGTGAAAGGCTTAAATAGTGTCCAGAATCCACAGCTGACTTTTCATTTTGGAGGACTGGCTCCTGGACAGGACTCAGCCACCTGCACCTGGCTGGCTGCAGTAAGAGTGGGAAGTAGTCTAGTGTTTTGAAGCTGGATGAGATTTAAGCCTCTACATATTATACATAGCACTCAGTTCTTTTCCTTTCCTGCATGCATCAAAAATCTTTCTCTGTATTTTCAGATATCCACGTGCCTTTCTCTTCCTTACCTGTATTTTCATCCTTTTTTTTTCCTAATACAAGCTTTTTGTCTCCATAAGGAGCTGCTCTTCTTACTGACCTTTCGTTCTCCCATGACTCTGAGCTTGCGGGTTCATATAAGACAAACACCTTCACTACCTTCCTGCCAATAGATCTCAGCTGTGCAGTTTGCCAGCAGAGAAGAGCAGCTTCTATTCTGCTTCTGGATAAATTTTATTGCTCCAAGATAAATCTTTTTATTATAGAATTTTTTAAACCATCAATCCTTCCACATTGAGCATATTTTGTCTCTTATAAAGTGGTAATATGCTTATGACGCTTAGGGATTTATAATGCTCCAGATAAAACCTGCATATGAGAACATTAAAAGGGAGTAATGAAGTACTTCCAAGTCATGAAGCAATAAAATCAAACATAAAAAAGAAAAAGGAGGGAGAAATTATTAACATTCCAAACACTACAGTGTGCCTGAATGCAAAGTTTTGTGTGATTATTTGTTTTGTTGGCTCATCAGATGCTTCAAAGATGAACAGCAACATCCTGCACTACTCAGAAATCACTCTGCCCATCTGATGGACATTTGCTTTGGCTCTGCACCATGCACCTCTGCCAGGCTGTGCACCATGCACCTCTGCTATGGGACTGAGCAGAGTGACATGGCTCTGGTGCCGATGGAGAAGACTTTTGCACCTGAATTTGGGTCAGAAAGGCCGTGTGTCCAAATTATACTGTGCAGGGACTGACACCTCTCCACCTTGGAAGGCACCCCCACAGTGAGTGTCAGGTTTGTGTCAGCCTCAGTTTTCTTCCATCTTATACCACTTTGGGTCACAGGCATGTATTTATAGGTTCCTTTCTGAAGTGTTTGTCTCTAGACAAAGATTATGTGAACATGAATAGGCAATAATAAGACAGTGCAGAGTTACAAAGTTGTACAAACAATCCATTAGCTAACAGTGTTTGATTAGCCTCAAGTGTCCTGACCTGCTTTGTAGATCTTTCCTGGGATAACAAAGTAGTTCTGGCAGGTGCAGGAAGTCCTTTTTGTTTTGTATCATTAGTGTCAGTGCTCCTGTTGGAGGCCAATTACTCCATCTATTTCTCTTTTCTATGTGTGTCTTTTATTTTGTTTCAGCCTTATATGGAGGGCCTTAGGAGCAGATTGAGGCAGGCCCTTTTTTCAAGGCCCTTTTCACAGCAGACCAAGTACAGGGGAGCACAAAAAGTGAGGGAGAAAATGTGAGCTACTCTATCACACATAGTCACAAAAAGTAAAGCAGCTCTGAAAAAGTCTGCAGTCATCAAGGCAGAGATAAGCAAGATTGTAAGTAAGCACTTTGTAAGCATGAGCAGAGGGCAGAAAATGAGGTTTTAAGGAGTATTTAAATGGGAAAATTAGATATTTAGTTGCTTTCAACACACAGGGAAGAAGAAAGTGAGCTAATTTGTCCACCTTAATAAACTAAGTACTCTTTCCTTTCCTTGTGCAAATTGCCACATTTCCCATTAAAGTCAATGATGCTCTGCAGACTGCTTCAGCTTTTTCACATTTTAAAGATAGCTTTGATAAAGGGGATCTCAGAAAGGGAAGCGATGTATAAGGTTTCTCATGCAAACCCAGTTTAATCTGAGATTCAGCAAACAGCTGTACTTGATGCCATGATGGACTTTTTTGCTTGCTCTGAATTCTAGGTGGAAATGAAGGAACATTAGAGAAAAAATCTCCTGCTGTCCTCTGTACACATGCCTGAAAGCATAGTCTAAAGGCAGTTCCCTTTTTTTTCTCACCCTATGTATTACTTAGGTAACAAATACATCCAGAAATCATCCTTAACTTGATGAAAAATGTTACAACATCATTAGGATTCCCATATTAGATTAAAACAGTTCTTAAAAGTTTAAATATCATCTCTTTAATGCAGCATCAAGTATGTTGCCACTGATAACATGTGATTATGAAATCATATCTAAGATCAGGTTATGTTTCAAGTATAGCTTTGGAAATGTTGAAATACTTGTGACTACATCAGATGTAAAAAACCTCACAACTGCAAGCCCTCAGGTAAGCAAACAGAAAAGCTACTACCTACAGAATTTCCCAGGAACTTCACTGGCTGGAGAGAAGGACTGATACTTTGCATCTTGACAAACGACATATTCAGTTTTCTGAGATTTTCTATGATTGCTCCTCCCAACCCTCTTCCTCCTAAATATTGGAGACATTACACGATTTCCAAAATCTGTAGCAGTTTCAGGTGATGTTGCCTAAATGTTACTTTTTTCTCTTATTTTTTATCAATTTTTTTTCCAGTTGGCTTCTGAATTTACATCCATTTTTAGCACATATAATTTTCCCTGGAAACAAACCACAGAGCTTAGAGATACAGTTGGTGGAGGAATAAGTCTTTTTTTTTTTTTTTTTTGTCTGAAACATGGTATCCATGGAAGTACTGTATTGAAAGAGATCATGAATGACCTCTTTCCTTTCCCTCTCCATGATAATACAGAGCTCTATCATATCCCCTGCTCTATTGTTTTCTTCCTGAGCTTAGGAGACCTAGTTTAAACTGTTGCTCCTTTCTAATTAACTGTTGGATGTCTCCAATCATCCCTGGTCACTCTTCTGTTCCTTGCCTTTTTCAAAGGATGAAGACCTGAAATGCACCCTAAGAAACGTTCAAGAAGCAACATCAGAAATGCCCATGATGTTCAGGCTGTGCTTTCACTGAGGATTTACACAGTGACACAATGAAGTTTCTCATTTTATTCTTTCTCTTGTAATTTCACTTGCCCAAAGATACTTGTAGATGGATTCTGCCTCCCTGTCATATTTGCCAGGTCTTTGGGGAATTTTTCAGTGACTCAGGAGTCTTTCTTTTAACCATTTGCTTGAGGTTCCTGTTATTCTTGCTTACAAAAGTGGCTTCACTACCTGTGGTAAAACTGCATCCAGAGCCAGCGTTCAGTTAAGTCTGTTGAAATCCTAATGAATAAAAAGATCATGACCACCTTAGGCCTGCCATCAAAGGGTTGTTTTCACAGCCCTGAATGTGATTTATTGAATTACAACAAGCTAACATTCAATGGTGATTATTTAGCATAACTGAAAAACTCCCAAAGTGCTCAAGGAGAGGCAAGATTACAACCCGAAGTCATGAAAATATCTTGGAGAGAGTCATAATAGTCCTACTTTAATGGTCTACATGGCACTCTGAAAAACCACTTGTCTTCCTTTAGTGTGAAAAGTTTACCTCAGCTATAAAGCTGAGGTAAATATAAAGGTGAATATGAATATATGAGGTGAATATAAAGCTCTTTAGGGCTGCTGTTGAACTAATGGTGATTGCTGCAGCCGTGTTGCAGGTCCATGGTGCTGAACACAGGGTGATGCCTATGCAAGTTGTATGAACCCAGGTGAATAAATGAAACTTTTTTCAACCCCCAAGTTGCCTAACTTGATTAATTTTTAAGCCTTGTACTTTTATTTCTGTCTGACAATTCATTCTTTAGTTCCTCTGTATAAAAAACAAACACACTGTAGAGTGCATATATGTTATACTTACCAGGCTACTGGAATAAATGCCTAACAATTGTGTTCAAAGTGTGCCTCACTTAAGTTCACCCAGCAACCTGAAACCAGTGTCATTTGTCACCATCCCAGCTGCCTGAACTCTTCTGGAGATTGCCTGCATTTTTATTGTTTCAGTTTTTACTGCTCTCTTTCTGTTTGTTTAATATCTATTTTGATTTACTTTATTGTTCCTATTGGACTACCATGAGTGTTAGAACCACACGCATGCTGAAGGGTAATAAAAGAAAAAAAGCGTTCAAAAAAGTTCCTTTGCTTGGCCCAGTATGAAAATCACCGTGAGGAAAAACACCTGGCCTTGAAATCTGATAAACACAATAGAAATCAAAAACTGAGGCTGATAAAACATTTTTAGTAAAGTGCTTTTCTATCAAAAAAATTGCCATTTTTTTTCAGGAAAAGAAAACCCCAAAGTCAAGAATTGCTGTCAAAAGTTTTGTTGAAAAAATTATTCTGAACTTATCTGGACTGGAATATTGCATTTTTTTTTTTGAAGCTACTTGATGCTTTGTAAAAGGTAATCTAACAAATTGAGTAGAACACAAATTACAATGTAGAATATCAGTTACCTCTGAGCAAGCCAAAAAAACCATTATCATTTCAATTACTGAAACACCGTCTGTATTGCCAATCATCAATTAATTTTACTTTAATATACAAATAGTAAGAAATAATTAAAACCATAAACATCCAAACCAGAAAGCAAAACAAATCAAAATAATATAATAAAATACAACAAATACAAGAAGTCCAACTAAGATGAAACATTTTAGCTGTCCAGAAGCAAATCCTAATAGAAATATTTTAAGCATTATGTAGAAATGTGCTCAAAATAAATTCAGAGGGGGGGCACAGTAAGCAAGAATATGAGAATTTCTGTGGATTGGATATTTCAGATTTTGATTCGCTGTTTCTATAATCAAGGGGAATAGACTTGCATTAGAATGAATGTAGGATCATACAAAAAACAATAGATTCATATTTCAGTTTCTGTCACAACAAATAACATCACATCAACACTTCTTTCTTTGAGGCAGTTTTTCCTAAAAAAAATTATTGAAGATTGAATCTGTCTCCTTAAGTGCCTCTTATTGATTTGGAAACTCTAAGAGGCAGTTAATCTTGTCTTATTATTTATTATATATGCACAGCATTTACTAGCTGAAAATAGACTCAACACTGAGATGATTTAAAACTTACTTTCACCTGTGGTAAGCACTGCATTTAAGATCATTTTCTTTCTTAGCAAGTAGCTCTTATTCTGATCTTCAAAATCAAGAGCATTCTCATTAAATCTGTTTGTGCTGATTTTGAGCTTTTTACCCATAGAATAATACCCATACACAGCAGTAATACATGGTGCAGACAGTGGGGCAAACCACAGTGCTCTGTGAAACAAAGCACTAAGTCAAATCCTAGATGCTTTTTACTGGCTGAGGAATAAAAAGTAGCACTAACCATTCAGATGTATTCTAAGTGTAGGTAGATTTAAAAGGAGAGAATTCTCCTTTTTTCTCTCAATTTTAATTTGCTGCCTGAATGTCAACTGCTACATTGCAAATATCACAAGTCTCATTTTATCTGATTTAATCGGATATTCTCCATAATGCAGAGCAGTGCAATCAATCTGAGACATCATCTGTGAAACAGGATAAACACCTCAGGAGACTTCACAGATGGGGAAAGGAGGTATCTCAGGATAACTCTGAATGTGTCTGCTCCATGGCACAGATAGTAATGATTTTCAGCACAGCAACTAGGCTTAATTTAACTTTCTCTTTTTGCATCCTATGCCAGGGGACTGGCCTGTCATCAGTGCCCTCTTGCTGTTCCAGTGTCAGGCCCTGGTCACGCTCTCTGGGGCACTCTCAAGCAGCAGATCAAGTGCACTTCCCTGTCTTCACCCAGCCTGTGCTATAGCCCTGGATGTGGGGCCTTTACCAGGCATGGTGTCTAAATCCTCCATGCTCACAGTTAGTCTCATCAACCATCAATTGACTTTTACTTTCAATGCTATATTATCATTGAAATTACACAGCCAATGCCTTCAGGGGCAGGCCATAACACAACAAAACTTACTTCAACTCCTCCCTCAGCCAAATAAAAATATTATCTTATAGATAATGTTGCAGCAAAGTATAAACTTTACTAAAATGTTTTTAAAGCAAACATGCATCTGAACACATATGTATCTGAGTAAATTGGTCGAGTGTTCATGTCAAACCTGACCATGTCAAACTGGTCAACTGGTCATGTGTTGGGTCAAGTCCAACACCTGAGAGGGTTTTTGGCCTCTGAAACAGCTGTCCATTGTGGGCATGTCCCAGGCTTTAGCATCTCACGTGTGCAGGATTTGATGCTGGATCCCCAGTGGGAGGAGGCACAGAAGTCCCCCACCCCTCCTGGGGAAGGCCCTGATATGGGCTGGAAGGATGTGCTGTGGTAGGTTCCGTCAGAGCCTGGATGGGCCTTACTCTGCAAGGAAGAGGCATCAGCCTCCACAGCCCTGCTTGCTGCAGCACCTGTGTCTGGATGAGGCTCTTCCATGGCAGATATATTTACAAGGGCCAGTTTTACCAGAAATGTTGAGGCATGTGTACTACTTGTCTTTCTTTTGCGCATCATTACTTTTCAGCACACTCCCTCTTGGCAAGTAATGATTTTGGTTGTAATAAAGCCTATGGTGCCAAGCTTTCTAAATGGCCATAAAGTGAAGATGATCCCCAGAAGAGGTGGCAGATGTAGTGTGCAGCAGATGCCAATGAATGTCTGTGTTCATCGGCCGCCTCATCTTTCTGGCAACATTTCAGACCATTAACAGTAACAAAATACCATTGAAAAGAATACATAAACCTGCCATGTTTACATATACGTTCCTCACAGGCATCCAGTTGATTGTTCTCAGTTTATGCTCATCTTGATAGAACAAAGCACAGGTCTTGCTTATTCTTCTGAGCTAGATTGTATTTCTGATGGAAGACTAATAAACCCTGGGAGACAACAGTAGCTACATAATGATTGTCTGAATTTGGCAGATTCCATAGACATGGAAAAAAACTCTCTATTCATAAATACCATTTCAATTCCTTGAGCTCTTTATAGCAGACTGAGAAGAAATTGTAGAACACTACAAAAATGCAGTAGCTGCATTGTAGGGTACTGTAAGGTATCTAACAGATTTGGTTTTTCAAAAGACAGTCCATCTTCTAACTCCTTTACTGAATAATAGCCTTGTACAAGGGCAAGGCTCACTGTTTTTTCATAAATGATTTTCCGATATGTTAGCAATTAAAAAAAACATGCATATCATGCAAGATAGACTTTCAGGTATGTTTATGCACTACATAAAGCACTGGATATTAATTTGATGTTACTACTTTTTAAGAGGAGGCACAGAAGAGACACAAATTTTCTGAATCCATCCAAACTAGCTTGATTATAGAATGAACCTATAATAATAGAAACCAGTGCCTAAATTTAGCTCCTGTGATTGATACTTTCTCAGTGAAAGGGCATTAATGAATATTCTTTCATAAAACTTTTCCTTTCTTCACTCTTAACCCTGACACTCAATGTCATTAATTTCAAAAACCACCAAGTGAAAGTAAAAAAAGATAATTAAAAAAAATCTCACTGCATATGTAAAAATATTACAAATACCTCTAAGTTACACCTGCAAGTATTGCAAGTATACTGAAAATTTTATTTTTAAGAACATTCCAGTTGGACAATGATGCTGAATTTGTTCTGAATGTCACAGTGGTTTTGAGGGTTCAAGCCAGCAGAAGGTTCAGGCAGAGAGTCAGTTTCTCTTCACAAGTACCATTTTGTCCATAGTTGAGTACCTTCACCAAAAGATGTGTAGAACACAATCTTTTTGAACAAATCCAAAACTGAAATTTCATCACCAAAACTGCCCATAAAATCCTGAAGCGATTCTGAGAAGATCTTAGCATATTGTAACCCGGTCTGTCTTTGAGCAATACACAGTGTCTGAACAATTAAAAGTGGTTGTGCACTCTCCTCCTATGGTGATACAACATCCACAAAAAGAGAACTCAGATACACAGGCAACAGCCTATTGAGAAACCAAGGGAATAGTCTGCTAGTAGAGGAATTAAACACAGAGAAACTGATGGGCAGCTAGTGAGTGGAAAAAAAAAAACCAAACAAATATAACATCAAACCTTCTACATGCAAAACACATTTTTAAAAAAAAAAACCCAAACCACCCAAGTGCCAAGAACATAAAAAACCCCAAACAATCTGCCTGTCTCATTCCTTCCCAGAGGAGATGCCTGGTTATACATATCTCCATAAAGCTGTTTTATGTACTCCCTGAAAGAAAGAGCCAAGAGTACCTTTTCACACTGTATCTGATCTACAGAGTCAAAATGGCACTGAAAACCATGGGTCCCACTGGACTCCTCTCTTCCTTCTAATCCTTTATGAACACAATTCTAAATCCTTAAAAATCCTTAATCTGGGTTTAGAAAAAATATTCTTGTTAAATTTCTATGAAGAGTTAACCACCAACCAGAAATATTTTTCTTCATTTACAAAGCAGTATGAGCCAGCTAACAAGAGGTTTTTGATGAATCACAGCAGTCATAATTACAATTACATGAACAGAAATCTGGGAATAAATTTCCATATATGATTTTAATGCTTCAATCGATAAAGCATACTGTCTGTCTAGAAGTCAAATATGTAGATGAGTTAGAATTGAAGTAGATGAAAGTGTGAGAGAATGAATATTCGATAGGAATAGCATTTTCTCTAATTCTGGATAATGTTCATGATGTTTTCCATCTCCTTATGTGGCACCTTTCCTTGTTGAACACTGGGCATTGTCTTCATTTAATGATTTCTGACAATAACATCTTCAGTGATAAAGCCATGGCAAGGAACTGTTTGTGACACATTCTCTTTTTCAAAAACTGCTGGGTTTTGGGTTTGTTTCTGCCTTTGCAACTCTGAAAACTTAATCCATTCAAAATGCATTTTTCCATTATGGGACTTTTTAAAAAAGTGAATCTAAGGCAGTCAAGATAAAAATAGCTTCATCATTGACAATACTGAGCCTTTCTTTATTTTTCTTTCAAGTCTTCCAGTTAACAATCCATTTTATAGATAAATATATCAGAACCAAAGCATGAGGCCAAATACAAAGAGGATGCATAAACATTCGTAAGTCCTAAAAATTACTGTCCAAATATGCTTGAGATATCTGGTGCTCCTATCAGTTCCATAACTGTTTTTTCCTTCTTGGAATTTAATGGTATATATGGTATATGTCAAAATGTTTTCTATATTATCTTCAATCAAAAGAAAATATCTCAAAGCAGTTACTTCAATCCAGTCTCTCAATATCTACAATTTAGAATTCAATGATTATTTTCACTGACTCTAAAACCACATTCAACGAATACAAAGACCATATATGTTCTTAATTCATGCAAAATGATAAATCCCTCTCTGCTGTCTTTCTCATTTTCACAAGTGCAAAATAGTCTAAAGGTATGAAAATTCTTTTTTTCCTCCCTTACTGTGCTAGGGCACAGCTCATTTCATCTCATCTCCTTTATTCTAAAACTGTAATTGTTATTTATGATGCACAAAGTCTACTGTTCATCCTTTCAATAGAAATGAACATGTATTGTCTGTAAATGCAGGAAAACATGACTTTCTCAGTAAAAAGGATTATGCACTAGGTTTTACTACATGGTGATGGATATTATGAGAAAGATTGTGACCCAGCTCTAATCCCATCCATCAGAAGGGCTGGGGAAGGAGAACATCTGCCAACCTTCATACAACCAAGCCATCAGCCAATTTTTCACAAACTTGGCCACAGTAATTCACAACAGTCATTTCCTTTTTTTAAAGATTCTGTTTCAGCTTGCAGTCACTTGGCATGACCCACTATCAACTTTCTTGCAGACACCATCTCATGCCTCAACGATATTTTTCAAATGTACAGCTTACTGAATTGCTTGCTGACCTAACACCTTGTCAAGCTTCATCTGACTTTGGAATTTAATATAAAGCTCTTCACAGGACCCTGTACACATAAGAAAAAACAGCCCTTCAGATCACACTGATCCTATCCTCCATTACAAAAGCACAAAAGACAATCTTCTACTTACCCACATTTCACATGAAATAAAAATACCACTGCATGATGGCAGAATATCTCAAAAGAACATGCATTTCAGATAAGTGCTAATAACTTTATTGCTAAGTTTGCTCTAAAAGTTAAACTTTTCTGAAGATATTACATAACATGAGTAATGCAGTAATTGAGCTTATTTTTAACTGCGCTTATTTTTAATTGAGCTACTCAGGTATTGAACTTAAGGCTGTCACCTTTAAATGACTTGCTATATTAATGTAATAAATTTTAAAATTCTTTCTAAAACTTTCATCTGCTTAGATGTGCTTTGTAATCTGCTTCTTCCAGATACATAGCGCATGGAGAAGTTCTGGAGTGTTTACAGCACCAGCTAGCCCTAATCCCAGCAGAACCAGCTTGCTTTTTTCAGGCAGGGAGCAAGACCAGTGAAATACAACTGTAGCCATACAGCTAAATAAATAAACCTGGGTGGTGAGCTCATGGATGAAGCCCACCCTAGACTCTGGCCGTGTGGCTCAGACAGCCTCCCGTGGGCAGCTCAAGGCCTCACAATTATGGATTGCATGAAAGGCGAAAACAAAGTCCTCTTCTGACCTGTCCTCCTGCTTCCTACATGCAGAGTGGGAGCACTCCCACACACCCTGGTACACTTTTGGATCATTATAGTCAACCTTGGTAGAACCAGCAGGATGATGGTTTTTTTTTTAGTTTTCCTTGGTATTTTTGCAATTTGATAAAAAGTGGCTTTCTCTTGCCAGTCCATTGGCCTCCTACCTGAAAATCTGAAATCTGCCCAGAGACTCAAGTTCTCTGGATGTAAGCTCCTTCTCCCAGTCTAAGAACTACTTTGGACATAGAAAGTTTAATTCTAAAATGCTCTAATTTTGATTATTTCAGAATGACACACCAGAGCTACCATTTCAGGGAAAACGTCGAAATTCCATCTGATGTACAATATCAGTACAATTTCCCCTCTGGCGAAATTCCAGTGGGAAAAGAAATTACATATTCCTTGGATCTAACACATACCAAAAATACAATATAAGATAATCAAGCTGAGTACTGAGAGAAATAAGATATGACTGTTAAAGTTACATTTCACTGAACTCTAACGTGTGAAGGATTTTCTTCTTTTAATGCATAAACAACTGGTTTTCTCCTCCTCTGTTCTGTTACCTCACTATGCTTTCCAATTTTAAAAATATTTCTCACTAAAATTCTGAATATGCATGAAAAGGCAGTCCAGAAGTGGAAGAAAGAAAAATAATATTTTAAGTGTGAGAGAAATGTTGGCAAATTGTTAACTAAATATCTACTTAGATGAAATCTAGTGATATCACAAGTATTACCACCAGGCTCTATCTAGTTCTCCAAGTCTATTTTAAGCCAGCATTATGATGAGATAGTTAGCATGCAGCATCCTTATAAAAAATAAAATTAAAACCACCAGAGTCATTTAACTTCCTTTTGCATATAAAAGTCCCTCTAACTGATTCTTGTAAAACCTTATATTCTATGGTAACATTGCTAGAAGCTGTAAAAACTCACCTTTCTCTTAGCTGAGGATGCTTCTTAAAGGCAACTTCCTATGTTTGGAAACTCACTGTAAAGGTTGCCATGGTGATTAATTTTAAAAGTGAAATTCTCCCTTTTTAAAGTTTTTTCTTTAAAGAAGAAATGTGCTAGGGCTCAGCTCTCAGCAAGATAAATGGGAATGAAAATTCCACCTTAATCCTGAAGATTAAAGGACAAAACCTCTGTGTAACTACAATTTCAGAAGAAGAGATGTTTTCAGAAAAATTTTGGAAATATCTATTTTTACCTAAAAATGAAAGAAAAAGTACATCCATAGGCAAAAGAATTGAAGGGAAAAAGCAACATTTTCTAGTGGTCAGATGTAGCCAGCAGGCTAGTTTATACTACTGATAGGATGGAGGAAAGGCAAGGAAAGAATGGTTGGGGTAGCTGAAACTCAATAGAAAAACTGGCAGTCAGCTAGGGATAGTGACATTGTGTGGCAAGAGAAAGAAGTGAAATGCATCCCCAAAGAGAAGGCTAGAAACCAAAGGTCACTACTGAAAAGCTCTTTACCTAAGGCATTGTCCATTTTATTTCCATGGCCCAAGATGTAATTTCACATGGGTGTTTCCGTCTATCAACATCTCCTCTTCCCAGGGATGTGCAAAGCTACATTAAACCTTGGCTGTCTACACAGCTGTGTGAGCTGTCAGGGAACAGACAACTGCACAGCTCTGTTCCTGTGCTGGGAGATGGAAAAGTACCATTTCTTCTCTAAAAAACATACAATTTTCAACATTACGTCATCCAACTTGCCCCTGCATAAGCTGTCACTGCAGAAATCACTGGCAAATTAAACTGGGAAATGCTGTGCCAGTTCAATACCCAGGCAATTTATGGCTTCTTTATTCACATAAAGATCACAGTACTGTGAGATAGCTGCATTATTCATTATGTGTTTAATATTTTCTCTCTCCAGGCAAAAGTATCTGTACATACACAATTAAAATGTCTGACATAGACAGAGTTGATTTTAATACAAAGAATCAAATTTGTTTCAGAGACCTGCTTGACCTTAAAGCTCTATGGTTTAAATCAACAGAAGGAAAACCAGGCTGAGACTTATGTGGTGCAGTGCCTGGGCATTACTCATTTTACCTTGAATGACTATCCAAGAAAGCCTCTTTACTTGAGCTTATCACATCAGTGATAAGACCACATGGTAAATGTAAAATAGTCTAAGTTATATAGAATTATTTTTCACTCAACACACGTGGTCATGATGGTAACAAAAGAAAACACCTTTTTAAAAATGGCAGAACATTCAAATAATTACTATTACTTCTTTGCCATTATTATAAAGTTTAGTAAATCCACGTGCTTTGTAATTATCTATTAGGACTTCCAGGGAAAAAAATCCCTGATGCATGGCATCAGAGTTACAGGTATGAATACAATGCAAATAGAGTAGGAAACAGTCACCATCTCATTCCCCAGACTCCAGAGCAGCAATGCTACTCCTAAGTTAGTGCTCCCCACACCTTCCTGCCTTCTCTTGCAGGGACAGATCACACCTATTGGCAACTGCATGCTCCCTAAAGAAAATCTAGTTTGTTTTTACTGTCCCAGAGATCTGTGTTTTTCAGCACACAGATTTTAAGCAATGAAAAGTCGATTTTCTGAGCAAAGGGAGAACAGTAGTTCAATGTGCAAACAGCTAGAGTGGTATAAACGTTTCAAGGCTTTCATCTCTGTCATTAACAGGTACATTCATCCTTTTACACATTAATCTTTATAGAGAATGTAGTTAGTTTAAACTGCAAATTTTCTTCATACTCTCTCTTGAACAAGGGTTTTTGTAAGAATTATGGAGACAAGCCACACTCCAGACAGTCATCATTAGGAGTTTCAACCTCCTTATGTACTCATAGCAGAGAAGTGGCTGAAGGTTTCCACAGAGCACCAATAGCTCAGAACAAAGCTGAGACTGACCACACTTAAACCACTCCATGATGTGTCTTTGAAGGCTGAGGCTAATTCTATGTTCAGGAGTAAGCTACAAAGAGTAGTGAAGCATCCATCATTTGTGTGCTTGGTACCTTTTTTCTTCACCCGTATTTTTCTTTACTTTTCCTGTGTCTCTGTCCTTTCTTGTGACTGGCATTTTCTTTAGGCCATGATTTGCTTCTCATTTACTCAACATGAGGAAGCTGCAGAACAGTAAAGGGATCTTAAATAGAGTGTTTGAGAATTTCTTTGGAGCCTGAAGTTGAAAGTGTGTTTTTCATCTAATAAAAGGCTAAATGAACCAAATAAACCAAAAGAAAATGTAGTGGGTTTAGCTGAACCTTCTGTTTCATCACCCTTGCTCAAGCTGATGATGTTTCCCTCATGACATCACCAATATGTTAGTACCAGCTCCTTGCACTAAAACAAAAAGCAATTCAAGAAAACCCAGCACACAGAGGAAGAGAGAATGGCACTGGGGGCAGGTGACTGTAGAACCAGCTTGGGAAATCCCTGGGCCAACACAGGCAGACACATATGCCATCCCAGCATCATATTGTGATTTCCCTCCCCTCCTTAAGATGTTCCTGATATCTTACCAGGAGCTTGCCCACCCAGACATGAAGGTACAAAGCAAGTGAGGACACAGTGGCTGAATACAGTTTCTGAAACATTTGAACACACAGTAAAAGTTCTGGACAATTTTTGTTGCACAGAATAGGACTAAAAACAGATGCTGGATTGTTTTACCTTACTCTCAAACAAGAGGGAAAGACTCAGCACAAGAAATAAATACTTACATTATAAACTTGGAAGTTCCATGCTATAGATAACCTTGGAAAAACAAAGGAATCACTTAATCAGAGACAAAACCCTTGTGGATGTTCCCAGCTTAGAAGGCAGCACTTCAAAGACACAATCTAAATATACATAAATAGTTCCAGATAGGAAGGCCTCTGTGGGACTAACTCAAAATGAGGTGTGTTAATGGCACAGGATGAGGAGACTAGGCTTAAACTGAGAGAGCCCAGAAATAAGAAAAGAGGAATGAATTTGCCTGTCAAGGGAGAAAGATACAGCTTATTCCCTTCTGCCAGTGTTTCCTCATTAGCACTGAACAGTGGCTGTCCAAGCTCTTCCTTTCCAATCCAGACCATAGTTGTACCTCATCCTTTCCAGATGGGAGTAAGCTGCAGTGTGAATGCAGCAAAGAACAAAGTATTCAGCACTACCAGAACAAGCTGCCAGCAATTCAGCTGTTAAATTTGCAAATTTGCTATTAGACCAGTATGACCAATTAGTTTTCTAGCTGGATGGGGGAATCACTGAAATGTAATCTCCTGCAGCACTGCTAAGTGGCACAATTAGCCTGAAGAATGGTGGCCAAGCATTATTAACATGTCACAGAGGCAATCTGTGACTGCTACACAAAAATATGGCCCCTAGGACAGCCATGAAAGAGCAGGCTGCCTTTCAGTGTCTGCAGAAATAAACATGGGGGACACCCTCCACATGGCAGAAATGCAGGGTAAGCCAAGGTCTCAGAGCAGTTCTGGCAGATGACAGCAAGATGGTGCCCTCAAGGTGCTGGGTGATTAGAGCTCAAGCAATAAGTCTTCTGCTTTCTCTCTATGCAGCCCAAGCCTCCTGAAACACTTGGTTGTATTAACCACAGAGGAGTCATTAAGACTGGTCTGACAGTAATGCAATCACACCTGCTGAGAGAATCAACAGCCTACTTTCAGGGAGGAGACTCTCTGGCTGGAAGGCTTCACAGTCCTGAAATCAGGGACCAATGTTCTGAATACAAATTCCTAATTAGTAGGAAAAATTCCTATCCAGAACCTAACAAAACCACAACACCCTGCTTACCCTAGGACAAAATTATTACTTCCTGTGGTGAAGTCCCATCATATTGAGCAAGGCAATGAGGCTCATCAGTATATTTGACAGAGACTTCATAAGTAGTGCTGACTTAAATCTGTTTTAAACATCAGCCAGGGCCTAGAAGTGAAGTGTAAACTGAACCAAGTGTCAAAGCTTCAGCAAGGACACTTGCAGGAGAAATAGAGCTGAGGTAGAGACAACCCAGGAGCATGACATTAAGTTATATTCAAATCTTTACAGGTATTTGGAGAACCTCAAGGGGGGTGGGTCTGTCTATCCATCAAACATCAGGATCTGAGGACATGTGAAAGACTCCAGCCAAGTCATCCAGGAAATGCTCAGACCAATGAGGCAAAAGGGCTCAAATAACAATCAGTTACATCTCTGTATCCTTCACATAGCTTAGCAGACTCTGAGGATGCTCAAGGCAGTTAACACCTGCCAGTGAACAACGGGGATAGTCCAAGACCTGGCACCAGACATTTGTCTGGGTTAACGAAGAACTAAGCAAACCAGTAATCCTATCATATTACTTTATGATTTATACTAGTGAAGAGCTCATGAACAAATCAGTACTGAACCACAATGCCAGAGAGGCCAACCATGGCAGCCTTAGCCCAGAGCCACTAGCTCAGCACACATAATAGCAGTCCTGATGAAACAGAAGGCCTTATCCAGAAACTGAAACTTCTTGCTCATTGCTGACTGTAGAAATACCAAGCAGCATGAACTTTCTACATTGCCACACCATTAATCCTTATAACAGAAGAAAAAGACTGAGCGTCTGTCAATAACTTACCATGCCTTGCTGAAGGCTAAAGGTAATCTGGGGAAATGGCAAAAATTAAGTGCTCTAACAGGTAATCAAAAATGTTCACTGTGTGACTATGCAAAATATACATCCTGTATCTCCTTCTATCTGCTGAGAGATGAGGTCTCCCCTCAAGACTGGATTTGTCTGAGGGGACTTGAGCACTGTCTCAGCAGAATTATGGAATGACATCCTGAGATGAACAGCATCTCATGAGAAAGGACAGGGAAAAGCAAAGTAGTATATCAGTTTACCTGCCCTAGGGCATATGCTGGTATCATACGGTGCAAATTGAGGAACAGAGCAGAGGGGGGCTTCATCAGCCTGGGAAAAGACAGAGAGGGTCTGTTCACTTTCAGTGGCAGGAGGCATGTAACACAGCAGGTGACTCCTTCACATTCTTAGACCTGGCCAATGCAAATGCATTTTGATCCTTTGGCTAGAAATATCATGTGTAAACAGAACATTTTTCTAATATCCAAACTAAACCTCCCTGGACATAACTTCAGGCCATTCCCTTGTGTCCTGTTGCTGGTGACCACAGAAAAGAGATCAGTGCCTGCCCCTCCTCTTCCCCTCACAAGAAGTTGTAACTGCAATGAGGTTTTCCCTCAGTCTCCTCCAGACTGAACAGAGCAAGTGACTTCAGCCATTCCTCACACACCTTCCTCTCAAAGCTCTTCAACATCTTTGCTGCCCTCCTTTGGATGTTCTCTAATTCAGGCCCATGGAGGGCCAATGGGAACCTCACCAATTCCATGCAACCCAGCAGAGAATCTTTAAGATGATAGACAGAATTTTACTGTCTCTCAGAAAGATGAAGTAGAAGTGGTAGATTATTTAGAGGAATTTGAAGCCTAGCATTTGAAGCCTGGGTTTATCTATGAAGCATTAGCAACCTCTGGCCTCAACAAAAGAGTAAACATTTTCAAAATAAAACCACATCCATCTAGCAAAGACAAAAATGAAAATAGAAACCTGTAGCAACCTGCATACCACTTGAAGGGTTGAAGGTTGAAGACTGATCAGTCTACATGTATCTCAGTGGATAGCACTGCAGCTATGCATCCAACACCTCTGCAAACAGCTAATTCAGGGGCACACTGCTACATGACTCACAAACAAGGGGGATTTTCTTCTCCTTGCTGGGAAAGATGAGAACATTACTTCTACATGTACAGTACAATTTTGAAGTTATTAAAAGAAAAGTGAGCTTAAATTTTCTCCTGCTGTGTTCGACTTCTGTATTTAGTCATTCTTGGTTTTCTCTAGTTCTCATTTTTCCTCCCTAGGTATTTAGTAAAAGAAAAATTCTCCTTTCCTGCTTTTATATTTGCTGATGAATTATCAAAGACAATAGAAAGTATGTAACCTCTAAAATTCAGTCATGTATCTACCAGTTCTGGAGCCTGCAATATGTAGTGTCAGAGAAAGTAATAAATATTTTCATATTAAATCTTAAAATTACTATAAATATTACTACACACATTGAAGCAAAGGTAAGAACAGATGTAGAACCATTTACCACAGATTCTCCTCACCAGGTTTACCTGAAATCACAAAAAATCACTGCAAGGCAACTCAAACTCAGGAAACAGCACAAGAAGAAGCAACAGCGAAGGTGTTGATTTGTCTGTCTTACACATCTCCCTGTGGAAGTCACCCACCTTCAAAGCTGAGAGGGGCAGACCCTCTCCCCAGAAACAGAGGGAAAATGCAAAGAAAAAGAAGGAAAGGTCCCTGCCAATTATTATGTATGTTTAGTAAGAGACTTGTTTGGGAGCCTATTAATCATTTTTCACTCCTGAAGAGTCATTTTTCCCCAGCAGAGTCACACCATAAGCAATGTCACATTGTCACAGACGATGCAGCACCGCTGACATGCTGTAATTTTCTCTGAATGCAGACATTTATGGTTTCATGCTAACATACCTCATGCTGATGGTGTAATAATCTTGATCTGCAGTTTATACAAGGAAAAAAGAAAGTAGGAAATCACTGACAAGTGACCCCAATAGCAAGTATCCCCGTTTGCCAGAGAGGCTCTGCTCTTGTTGTTAATGCATGTCCTGTTAGCCAGCTCAATTGCAAATGACTTGTTTAAAATGTGAAGGTGGCAGTGCCATCCTGGAGGTCTCACTGCCCATTACCCAGAAGAAATATGCCATCAATGCAGCAAAGACCTTGCAAGGAGCTGCTGACAGGGAGGGGCAGCCCTGATTCAGGCTGATGCCACCAGTGTTGTGACCTTGAGCTGAGACAACAGAGGGCCAAACCAGCCCCAAAATAGGGAGAGCTGGGGTCTGTTGCTCTGCCCAGGGGATGAAGGGGTGGAGCACAACCTTATTTCTGGGAAGACATCTCAACCTGAAATGGTGCTGCTTCATGTCCCCATGTCTTTCCTATCCAGGGCTTGGGCAGAACCACAGAAAATAAAACTGGCTGTTCCCTCCTGCAGTGCTCAGTGACTGCCCAAGGTACCCCAGTCAGGAGCCAGCCCTGTCCTCCTGGCACTCTGCTGTGCTCAATTCTAACTCATGCTGCATCATCTCTGGGGCTGCTTTGGCTTCCTGGGCAGCTCTGCCTCTTGGGAGCCTGATACCCTTTTGTCACTCAAAGATTTTCCTTCTTTCAAAAAAAGTCTTGCATTTCACTTGTTCTCTGTCTCATTTCAGATCCCTTAAAATGTACATTCCTCCATTTCCTCTATCTTTGATCTTTTAATTAATCTGGTTGCCTTTGTTCAAGTGCAGTACAATGTCTTTGCAGCACTATTTCTTGTGATATATATTGCCTTGGTTATTTAATTCTCTAAAGCCTTCTGGAGACAGCTTATTTACAGGACATCATATAATTATAGGAAGGTTTTTAGATTGTGCTGGAAATGAAGCTGTCATTGGGAAAGTAGCTCTGAAATATGCTGTGGATTTAACTCACTGTTTCAAGTATTACATTCAGATACAAACAACACCTAAATGCCAAAACATGAATATAAATTTCATATATAAAAACAATTTACTCCCAAAAAGCACAAAAACATCCTCATATAACTGCCCTCAGTAAAAATATCAATTAATTACATTATAAAATCAGAATTTGGAAAAAAAACCATTTCTAGCAGGAGGTAAACTTTGTGTTATTCACAAATATTTCAGTATGCTGCGTATTATTTAGATATATTATTTAATGAAAGCAGATGCTTGCTTCTCCTTTAACAGCTGGGAAATAGCCCTTCTGGGACAAGTATAACACAGGACAAATCTGTTCTGAAGCCTTTGTGGCCCACTCCTCTCCTGATATGCAGGTAAATCCTTAGGCTCGAAATCCATACACAACATATTTCTACCTCAGGCTGCCTGGCTTCCAGAGAAACCTCACCTTTCTTTAAATGAAAAAAATAAAGAAACATGCTAAATACCCCCCCCCCCCTTCAACCCAGCCAACAAACAAAGAACTCACCCCAAAACCAAACCAACAATAAAAAACAAACCTAGAGAATAAAAATCATCTATTAAAAGTCTCTGTCCTACCCATGGGAAATTAATCAGAAAACGAAACCAAAGCAGAACAAGGATTTTTTTATGCCTCTCTCCTTCTGTGTATATACTCTTACACACCTTTGAAAAAAACCCATATATATATTTTTATATATATATATATATATATATATATATATATATGTATGTAACAAGTCATTGGTCATCATAAGTATTACTACAGTAGCAGTCATACTTGCCATCTCTACAAAATATAGTCACAACGATATTCTACACCTAACAACATTAACATTCCTGATTAGGGAACACTATGGCAAGAAGGAAGATCTGCTAGGCTACAGCAAAATGTAGATCACTGCACAATTACCTCAGGGTAATCTGTTTCAAAAACGTTGCAAAAATAATGACAAGGAAGGTAGAGCAACACTTCCAAACAAAACTACAGAACATCCCAGAGCTGAGGGTTACCCATTAGGTTGTTAACTTGCATGACCCTTAGCAAAGTAGACCATTTCTAGTGACATGGGTTCATTCAACATAGAGCTTTTGAGCAACACAGAGCTTTTGACTGCAAGAAAAGTCATTTCAAGGCTGAAAAATATGCAGTGTGTAAGTAAGCTTGCATAAGCTGATAAAAATATAAAGACCAAGAGAAATCAGGGAGGGAAGTGGGGTTAAGAGACATGTGCAGGATGGGTCTCTTGCCAAAACTGAGAGCCTTCCTACAAATGTAGAACTTGAAATGATAAAAAGTCGCTCATTTTGTACTAAGAAATCTGACAAAAAAGACCATTTTTACATTATATCCTTTCTTGAACATATATTTTTCTCTAGCACTATTGTATTTCCTGCAAATAGAGTAAAAATTACTGTTCCCAAATCTTTTGCAACAAAGTTCAAATTTCCTTGTGAAAAATTCTGTTACCTGTGGGCTATGAAACACAATGAACTAATGGAGCCTTCTTCACTCATAAGTTGCCTCACAGAGGAAGATTCATTTTAATTTGAGTGGAGTGATTTCTGACTACATAATTACAACCTGGGATGCTTCTAGAATGATTTTGCTATACAGTTCTTAAAAATGTCAGTGCATTGCTTATCCAATTCTACACATGTTATAAAACTTTTCTTCAGATTCACAATAGCAAGGCAAAGTTAATAGAAGATACTGAGCCTATACAAAAGCTGAAGACAGATAAAAGATGCCAAGTGAACCAACCCTTTTGTTGTCAACACAGATCTGAATTAAAATGTCGGCAGAAGTTCCTTGCAAGGAGTTTTATGTCATTTACCACCTTATACCCTTAGAATCCATCCCTTTTCTTGATTAAAGCACATAAGCTTTGCTAATAATTTTACTTAAACCTGTTTGGTGTTACTGAGTTGTCACCAGCTTTTATTGGATGAAGATTTTTTTGAAACTACCAGTGAAAATGTGACCACTCTATACTAGGCAAGCACCTTTGAAACACTGAGTGGTATTTGCCCAAAAGACAGCAGATTGTTGTACAGTGCTGTAGTGACAGCATGTGAGTGACTGCAGGTGCAGCCAAACTCTCACAGAGATGTTCCACTGCAACCTTTCAGGAAGACACAGTTTCTGATCTCACAGCTGTTCTCAGATGTAGCAAGGGATATTTAAAAAGTAAGACATAAGAAAGATCAAACTCATTGTATAAAATGAGGTTACACAGTAACTGGGGCTCTTTTAAAGTACTACCTGGACACACGCACCCTAAAGAAGCCTCACACCTTGCAAACTTGAAACATTAGCAGGAGTTAGAGCACTAATCCTACCAGACACAAAGCGTCACAAGGACCACAGACATGAAAGTACACCTAGCTCAGAGTCTGACAGCTTACCTGGATCCAAAAAGTCAGAGTCTAGTCTGACGTAAAGCTGCTCTGAAGCACCATAAAAGATACTCTGAGACCTTGTTTGTTTAACCAGAGCAAGAGGCTATAATGACCTTAAAATGGTGCCCAAATTCTGGTGCTGTAATTGTGCCCCAACAGCACCAGATGGGTGATGTGTAGCTATGATATTTTCTCAAAAATCCTTTCCTTAAGATTTTTTTCTCCTGAGAAGCCGAGAGGCCTCAGGAACAAAATGTAAACAATGGTTATCTGCTGCTGTGGAATGCAACAGGTGGATCTGTGATTGGTCTCATAGAGTTGCTTCTAATTAATGGCCAGTCACAGTCAGCTGGCTCCGACTCTCTGTCCAAGACACAAACTTTTGTTATCATTCCATTCCTTTTCTATTCTTAGCTAGCCTTCTGATGAAATCCTTTCTTCTTTCAGTATGGTTTTAATATAATATATAATAAAATAATAAATCAAGCCTTCTGAAACATGGAGTCAACATTCTCATCTCTTCCCTCATTCCTCGGACCCCTGTGAACACCGTCACGAGTGATGCTTGTGTTGAGCTGTCTTGCTGTGGAGTTAAGCAGGTGACTTTTCAGGGAAATACAAACCCTGCTTTGCCAGGGCTAGGGCCAGAACAACACAGGGAACAGGGAGTAAAGGAGCTTGCAAGATCACCCAGGCTCTCCTCTACCTTCTCTATTGAGAGACCTAGCTCATGCAGCTACTTTAACCCACCCTGGAAATCTTCCAGGAGAGATGGCACAGGCTGTCTGTTCCCAGGCAGTCTCCTCTAACATCTCACTCTCCTCATGATTAGAAAGTTTTCCTTCATGTCTGAAGCTCCTTTACTGCAGGTTAAGGTCTCTTCTCCTTGATCTACTTGCTGTGGACAGAGAGATCAGACTTCTCCTTTCCTGTCTGCCACCACCTCTGGTGTAACCTTACAGAAGGGACAAACACGCTCGCTCTCAGTCTCCACTCTGCCAGACCGAGCACCAGCAGCTCTTTGGCTGAACTCCTGCACACCTTGTTTTTCAGCTGCACTCTCCCAAAATTTCTTCCATCAGCTTTTCCACCTCCTCCTAGAAAGGGACTGCCTTAAACTAGGCAAAATACTACAGCTGAGATCTTCTGTGTGCCAGCAACAGAAGGAGGATTTCTCCAGGTATCTTCCTCACAGCTATCCTCCTCCTACACCCCACTATGTTGCCTGTTTGCAGCAGTACAACATTATTGGCTCACACTCAGTTTTTGTATCACTGTAACTCCCCCACCCCCAGATCTTTTTCCAGAAAGCAGCCACTTCTTGTTCCCCATCCTCCACACTTGCAGTTGGTTTTTTTGTGCCTAAATGTGGTCATCCCAGCCAAATAGCATCCAACCTTTTTCCAGACCATTTTTGTAGTTTATCATGGCTATCTGAGTTTGACTCCTGCCCTTCAACATTCCTGCAGCATATCTAACTGGTCTGTGTAATGTGTAAATGTACTTAGAATTGAATAGATATAAAAGATGTAATGGAATATCATATTACATATGCCATAGATTGTCATGTTCTATGAGTAACTGCATAGCACCAAACTCCAGGTGACCTCTGTAAAAAGTTCTGTGCTGCACATTATTTCAGGGCAACTGGCTTGACATCTAATCTGTGCCTGTTCTTTTTCAGAACATTCTAGTACAATATTGCACCTTGTAAGAGTTTCATGAGCATCAGGCTTCAGTAGTTTGCAAATGAGTGTCATGAAAGACCCTTTGAAAACCGCTACTGAGCCAAGAAATATGTCAATTATTATTTCTCCCATATCCAGTAAACGTGATGTTCTCTCACATGAGAAAATCAGATGGCTTCCATGAAATTTCTTCTTTACATAATCTAAAGACTGCTGCTCCTCTCCTTGTTACCTTCTAAATATGAACCAACTTGCTTACTTGCTCAGTAACTTTTCCTGCTTTTTATTTTCAGGGATTAATCCCAAACTAACTGGTTAACAAATTTTTCTTCCTTCACAAAGGTGCAATTTATTCCCCTCCCCCCCTCTTTTTTTTTTTCTTTTACAGTATAACAGTCCTGTACTCTATCAATAATTCTTTAACATATTAGCATCAAATTAGCTCCTCTGCCTGAACAGTAGAACAGGCAAGCTGCCTTGGCAGTACTGTGCTTTCCCTCTCATTACACTAAATAGCTCTTTTTAAGCCAGCCTCTCCTCTTTCTCTCGTATCTGCTTTGAAAGTGTCTTTCTCTTAGTAGTTAAAATCTACTCACTTTCTACTAGGACTCCACACTTGGAAACCACTTGTTTTGAAACATCTAAAAGGCATTTTAGCCTGGCTTTGAAGCACTTTGCTCAGAGGGGTCTTTACTTAATTTACATACAAGTCTGGCCCATAGCCCTTACCTTGGAAGTGCCAGAATACTGAGACTCTGTAATTTTAGAGAGGTGTTTCTTTTGAATATTGAATTGCCCTCCAATGTAACCTTACCTTGTGAGCATCAGAATTTGGGAAGTGGGGGAGGGAAGAGTTTAAAAATTATCTTTGTTCTGTTAGAGAAACCAGCAACATTTTGCTGCTGAAGTGAATGGGGACAGGCTGAAGGGCCTCACTTCTGTTGAAACAAGATCTCAAGAAACTGTAATCTCCTCAATTAGTTTCTATTTCTTTCATGAGGCTCTAACTGCTGAATTGGACTTAAATTTGCAAATAATTTAAATCAACATAAAACTACATATGCTGTCATTTAGTTTTGGGCAAGTAAATTCTGAAATGTTTGCTTTTTGCCTCTTTTTCCTCTCTCAAAGCACTATTTTATATTTTTTCCTTTGCCTATGAATTAATTCTGATTTTTAAGGTTTTCTGTTTCAGCGAAATGTGGATAGCTTTCCATCAAAGCAGCAAAGACATACCAATCTGTCAAAAAGCATTTGTTACAAACCAAAAATTTGCTAGAAAGAAAAGATTCTCAAAAACAATTCAACAGAATTTATATTAAGATCTTGTGAACATTAGCAAAACAGCATTTCTATAATGGTATAAAAAATAACTAAATACTTGAGCAGATGCTTCAGAGAGGCAAAAATATCTGGCAGAAAAAAACGGAGGGATTTTTTTATGTAATCTGCCCTCTTCCTTCACCCTCACTTTGCTGCTGCCACTCACATATCAAATAACAAAAAGCCCAACTGCTCACAGATGCACAGATGAATTTTGCCCAGAGAAACAGCTGTTCAGTGCCATCTCTGATACTTACTCATCTGCAGCTTTTCAAGGCACCAGGCTAGCACTGTTCTGTTGCTCCTAACAGAAGAGATAGGAGCTGAAAGAGGCACGATTTGGGTTTTTTTACATAAAGAATATGGGGCTTAAGTAACTGTATGAGAGTGAGGAAGGTAAGCATGGAAACATCAAGGTTATCAGTAGAGAACAAAAAGCACTAATCCCTGGTTTGACCTGAATTTTCCTAATGTTGGATTAGCTTAGATATTTTGCATTAATCTTTTCCACCAGACATTTTCATTCTGTGATCTAAGGGTGCCTGGTTTTGCACAGCTTCTATCCTCATTACCTTATATTAACTTAAAATTTTACACATCTATTGCCAAAGAGATAATGGTCTTCTCTATGTATCTATTTTACTTCTCACTAAATTGGATTCTGCTTGCCTTCTGAAATGTTATATGTAACCTTCTATTTATCTACAGCCAAGCTGCCTGAGGGAATAAATTCTTGTTCCTCCCAGGAAGATATATGTGCTCCCTGCAGTACATGGCCCATTTAATGAAAAAAAATTACTACTATAATTGCAAGTTTTCAGGACTTTGTCAAAACCCTATAAATGTTTTCTTTGGCCATTTACAATGAATAATTTAATAATTTCTAAGTATTTCAAATTATTTCCTTGGAACAGCTTGTCGAAGAACAAATTATTTTGTGTCAATTCATAAAAAATAATACAGAAAATGTTCTTTTGGGAGATGTTGACTTGGCTGATACTCAGCCCTGTTGTCAAAAATCTTCATGAATGGATTGCAGGATATATTATGAACATTGTATGCCTTATATTGATCACAGATAACTCCTTGGTGTGGGAGTTTGGGGGAGCCAAACTGAAGATGAACAGGACAAAAAGAATGAATGAGAGTAGATGAATCATTTGCCAGACAAGAAAGAAATAACAGAGATACAGTCTAACAGCAGTATTATTATCTTTGTGATAGGCTAAGAATATAGCATTTAATTATTCACATTTCTTTAAAAAAAAAAACCAACTAAAGATGTCAATTAAGAGGATATATACTGTAATGGAAATTGGAGTTTCTGAGAGATGGTGCTATTTTTCAGCAGTCACACTTGCACAAAGAAATCAGAGAAATAAAATAAAATATTTGCAAAAGTGCCTGAATTTTCAATACAAGTGAATTTTCAATACAAGTGAATTTTCAATACAAGTGAATTTTCAATACAAGTTTTAGAAATCAGAGGAAAAATGGAAGGACCAGCTGGTAGAGGGTGTAAGAGAAACATCAACAGTGCCAAGCTTTCCTTGGCTTCTCTCCCCTATAACCTGTGGCCTTTCTCTGCAAGCACTGCTCTCCCCTGCCAAATGGTGTTACTCACCAAAGCAAGTTGTAAATTTTAGAAGGGAAAAACCAAAAAGGCAATGTCAGGAAGCCCTTACTGCAAAAAAATGTGGAGGAAGCAGCAAGGTAAGTCCCTACTGCTGTAGTTAGGGGAGCAGAGGGACAACATAGTGATGAAACACCTTTCTTTCCACTGTGTTTCAGCACATTTCAAGGATCAGCATTTGTTTTGCTATTGAGTAGACGTGAGAGGGAGCTCCACTGAATTGTGGTGCCACTGCTTTAAGTTCCAAAGAGACAAATACATTAATGCTCTAAACAAATATTTAAATTTATTTCAGTTTCCAGCTGATTCAGGTTGCTACTGGTTTTCCTCAATCCTGCCACAAATACATGATCTGCTCAGAGTATACAGTAGGGTCACCTGGCATTCAAAAATACTGTGCTGAAAAGAATATAAGCAGTATCAAAATCTAATAATCTCTTAGGCATTAAGAAAATCCTCTCTTTTCCAGTAGTTGCTGCAAAGTTACTCATAATATCATTTTAAGCACCTCTATGATTGCTATCGAGATGTCTTTCCAGCTGTGGAAACTTCTGCACTGAGCATTATATTCAATATTAACAGTAGCACAAATATTCTTAATGTTTATTTGTAGCTTGCCTGCAATTTTTACTGCAACCTTTCTCTTTTTATCCAAATTTCCTATTATTTTGGGGGTTTCTTCTGAGTCCAACATCCAGATAACGTAGATTGCTATAAGACCATAGAGTTGAGAAGGCATTTTGGAGCAGTACAGGATAACCAACACATAGGGGAAGGTTGAAACCCAATCTACAACCCACAGTTCTGTCAACAGGAGCAGCAGCTGATGCACTGTCCTTCTCTTGGGGGACACCTGGGAACAGCCCTGTTTCTGCCTTTACTGGTGTGACTGTCAACTACCTGAGTCACAGTCCTTGCTGACAGCTGCAAAGCCACGACCTGAAAGTAATTTGTTGTTAATATATATGAGATAGGACTTTCAGAAACAGCACTAATGGCATTTGCTACAAAGGGCTAAGGAAATTCCATCTGCTGTGCTGTCCCAACTACTGCTGATTTTGTCTCCAGTTCCTGGAGATCTGCTTTGGGCATCAAGTCAGCTCACTCAAATATGGGTGAGCAAGGACAAAGGACATTAAGAATATTTGGTAAAAAAAGCAGCAGGCATTTTCCAACTAGCCTAGGTCTGCAGCAACTTTCAGCAGGAACAGCCAAACAGAAAACACATTTGTATTTTTTGTTTTTCTGCTTCTTAATTTACAGCTTGGTTTGGTGAGTAAACCCGGCACATTCAAAGCTCATTTCTATAAGCAAACAGATACAAAACTGGGAGAAGCAGTTGACTCTCTCAAGAGCAGGGAGGCCCTGCTGAGAGACCTCAACAAGTTAGAGAGCTGGGCATCACCAACTGTATGAGGTCCAACAAGGGGAAGTGCTGGATTCTGCAACTGGGATGGAACAGACAGACTGGATGTACAGACAGACTGGGGAGCAAGGCACTGGAAAGCAGTGCCAAGGAAATGGACCTGAGGCTCCTGGTTGATGGCAAGCTGAACATGAGCCAGCAGTGCCCTGGCAGCCAGGAGGGTCAACTCTGTCCTGGGGGGCATCAGGGACAGCATCACCAGCTGGGCAAGGGAGGGGATTGTCCCCTCTGCTGTGCACTGGGGCAGACTCACCTCTAGTGCTGTGTGCAGTCTGGGTACCACAACAAAAAAGATACTAAGAGAACATCCAAATGAGGAGAACAAAGATGGTGAAGAACCTTGAGGGGAAGATATATAAGGAATGCTGAGGTTACTTGCTCTGTTCAGCCTGGAGGAGACTGAGGGCAGACTTTGCAGATTCCTCAAGAGGGGAAGAGCAAGGTCAGACACTCTCCTCCATGGTAACCAGTGACAGGACTCAAAGGAATGACCCAAAGTTGTGTCAGGGAGGTTTAGGTTGGGTGTTAGAAAAAGGTTCTTCACCCAGAGGATGTCTGAGCACTGGAACAGGCTCCCCAGGAAAGTGGTCACAGCACCAGCCTGGCAGAGCTCAAGAAGGGTTTGGACAATATTTTCAGGCACACAGTATGACATCCTGACCTAGGGATGGTCCTGTGCAGGGCCAGGAGTTGGCCTCAATGATCCTTGTGGGTCCCTTCCAACTTAGCATATTCTGTGAACATGGATCTGCTACACCAATCCCTGAAACTGACACCAAAGTTGCAAAGCAAATGAAAAAATACTTCCAGAAGGATTCCTTGTCTGTGAGAGGAATTGATGCTGCTCTCCCAATACATGCTGCAGACTAGACAGGTAGGTATTAACCTCACCTTGCTATTTGCATTGAAGACAATGGTCCATTTCCCCTAAGAGCCCATGACCCTCTAGCCTTGCAGACTTTCCATATACATTCATAAGTCAAACATTTCTTTCTTAGAAACTGACTCTCAGCTTAAAACCTGAAAGTCTGATAAGGCCCTGGGTAACCTGTTCCAGCATAGTAACTCCTCACAGGAGTGTTGCCTTCATACATAGAACAGGACGGACCAATGCCCACAGCAAAAGAGGCGCCATAACAAAAAGCAGAAACCCAGAATTCCCATTCACAGTGCCAGGCAGCAAGGGTTCTGTATGTTATCTCCCATCACGTTCATCTTTTCAATAGGCTTGGTCTTCCAAACTCATAGACACCTCAGTAATCTTGGCTAACAAAAAAGCAGAGAAAATAGTCACATGTAGAGGAAATTGCAAGCTGAAGGCCATTATTTAGCAGAGTACACGGCTGGTAACAAAATCAGTCATTTTTACATTCATGAGGAAGGCCCTTGAGCAGCAGGCCTGCTGATATTAATTTTTTTGTTTAATTTTCATGGACTCAGTTTATTTCTTTGAATTGCTTAGCTTTTGAGATAATTAAATAATAAAATTGTTCTGTTTGCAAAATTGCAGCATGTTGCTTTCACACAATGCAAAGAACCAGATGGGTATTTGGTTGCTAAAGTCAGTAGTTGTTTTTTGTCTTGCTTTTGCTTAAGAAACTGTTAATATTTAGGGCACAGTTTTTTCAACCTAAATTTGCATGAATAGGTCTTTTCAGACTACAAACTAGATTTTTGATACCCTCATTACAGAGTTAATCTCTCTTTTGGAGGAGTCTGTGGACAACTCTTAGTGCTTGTCTCTCTTGGAAATCAGATAATTTACTTAATTTCCAAAGATACAGACCAGAGAGCATTGTTTTTCTAAAATGCCATCTTAATCAAACAACAAAAAAAGACACCTCTGCTGTTTTCAAAGGCATTTACCAAAGTAAACATTTATCCACTTGTTCTTTGACCTACAGCTTTTTTACAGTGCTAACACACCAGTGCATTGAGAGAAAAACCCTGCAGTGTGATTCTGGTCCTTTTGCTGGAAGTACAAATGAAAATGAATATTTTCAAATCAGTATCTGGCATTTTTTTGACCGGAGTCATAAAAAAGTCTTACTCCTGAGAAAAGAAAAGATGGGAGTACTTACTGACAACATAATACATGTGTAATGTGAACATAAGAATATACAAATAGGTGAGATACCTTGTGAGATTTCTAATAACCTATGGTAATCACATTTTTAAAAAGACATCAAAGAATTACTTCAACCTCATGGAATGATGCCATAGAAAGACATACCGCTTTTGTTCCTAATATTAATCAATCTTAGAGAGGTATTTGACTCAGTGCCCACAGGAACTGAATATCTTAGAGTCTTTAATGGGTTTAGCCTTATAAAGAAAACATAAAGAAAACAGAAAAGTTCCTTGCTTACTTACACTGCTAAATGCACACAACCTCAGTGATCCCCCTTTGGTCACCCTAGAAGAATATGGGCAATCCAGAAACATCTACTGTGAAGACCTGTCCACGCAACTTTGTTAAATGCATCACTTTCAACCTATAGACATAGCAAAGTGAAAATAAATATATTCAGAAAAGTAGAAAAATTCAACGTTGCCATGCTAATAGCTCGTCTACCACAAGAGTCAGTCACAGACCCACCAACAAAATTAAAGCAGCTCTTGACTCAGTTTTAGCGTTATCAAAATGCTAATAAACAAGTACACTTGGTCTCACTAGAAATATTTAGTTAATTCTCTTAATTTACTAAGTTTATTGGTGGTTCTGTTTTCAAATAATCCATGGGTACATGTGTGTTTGTATGTCTGTGCGTACAAAACTCCGTTTGAATTTTTGATCGTTGTCTTTCAAAAGCTGTCCTGTATTTCACATTTTTCTTCAACTGGAACCAGTATATTTCCTGAGAAGTCAGGTGGTTCCCTTGAGAACACACTGCATGTCAGGGATGGTGTCAGGACTTGCAGCCATCACTTGAAACTCTGCAGAGAAATTCTCTGCCCATAAACATTTTAGCTGCGTTCCTTCTGCTTCTTCTGACCTTATAGTTACTTCTGGATTCAGATGTGGTTTGAAGGATCAATTTCAGTGACAAAATTGCTACATTATGCTAATGAGTTTGGAATACAAAGCTTGTTTTTTGACAGCTCCTTCACTGTCATCACTGAACATTTAAATGAAATGTGATTAGACCCACAAACAATAAGAAATGTTGGGTGACACTCCTGAAAGAGAATCACCATAAATGGCACAAAATCAAGAGTCCAAATGCAAAGTAAAAGACTGCCAGCAAATTCAATAGGATCACTGCTTCCCAAGTTTTGCTTGTGCATGTAACTGTGTGGGTTCCCACTAGACATTAAGGTTGGGAAACAGATTAAAATCTGGATTTGTTTGCTTTGGGTACCCCTGGTATCTATCTATCTTTTAGAATCATTTTCTTATGATCCTAAAAGGATGTATACCCATGTGCATGTATACTCAGCAAGAAAAGCAGTGTCCAATGTCTCAGTCTTACAGGTGTACATAAAGCCAAGTAGAAACTCAATATTTTCTGAGAAGCTCACAGTACATTGCCAACAGGACTCTTGTTACATCAATAGTGGATGTAATCCAGGTTCAACCTGTCTTCTTTTTTTGTTATTTTAATGAAATTCTAATTTCACAAGGCATACTCCAGTTGAGAAAGTAAAGAAATCCTCAATTTTCTTTTCTGGGCTCCAGTTCAGAAAACAGGAATATAGAGAGGATCCCAATTTTGTTATCTCTCTTTTGGCATTGTCCCTCCATTTGATGATGCATCAGCAATTAGCATTTTGGAAAAAAAGGAGAAAAGAGAAGGAAAAGACATCTTTTGAATTGCTCGATGTTTTCATTATGCTCTGCAGTCTAGTAGCTCTTCAGAAGTAGTAAATTAGCCTGCAGCACTGATTTTTCCCAAGACACCTCTAATACTTTGAATTTGCATCCTTATCATGTATATTATGTATGCCTGTGCGTCACTGTGCCTGAATTAGACTACAAGTTCCTTGTCACAGAATACCTTATTCTGTTCACAGCACTACATTCAATTTTGGTGCTCAAGAAATAAAGTTAACATAACAAACATAATGGCAAGCAAAATCTACCAAAATATTCCTAATGCAAGAGTGACTACGGGTCCAAGAGCTATTAGACAAAAATTAATAGACGGCACAGCCTAAAGGTTCACAGCTGAAGACTTCTAAAAAAACCTCCACAGACTTTGGATGCTCATTTCTTTCCACAAACAAACATTGTGGGAGCTCTTCTACCAAGGGAGAGCAGCTCATTCTAAAATAACTTCCTGCATAGAAGTTCCTGCTAATTAACCACTGTCTCCCCATTTCCCTGGCTCTCTGCAAGGCTGGTAGAGGGGAGGGGTCACATCCCACCTCGTGGCTGATTTTCAGAGGGAAAGGAATATTCCTTTTGTCTCTCACTTGGGAGCCTCTAGGTTTCTATTCTCAGTGCAAGATAGCAGGAAGGAAATATCCCAGGGCTAAGACACCAGGTAAAAAAGAGTCCTTCAAGTTTATGCAAATGCAGGACAGTTCATACGAGTTCTGTTATTTATTTCCACTTCCTCGGTCTTGATTCCTGCCCTTCTGACATTAAGAACTGCTGGCTTGAAGCCACTGGATCAATAACAGGGTTTTTGGCTCATTTTAGATCCATTACATGGACAATATTCTGAGAAACAAGCACCATCAACGCCAACAGCACAAAATTATTCCTACATGTCCTGAATCAATGTGTTAGCAATTTTGCAAGTTCTGACAATGAATACCACATGAGATAATAGACCTTGTCTTTCAGAGAGATAAACTATTCATCTCAAAGAGTAAAAAAGGCCTAATTTTCTCAAGTATCACCATAGTATCACCATAATATGATGCTAATCTTACAATCTATTATATAACCATAATTTATTCTGAAGAAGCTTCACTCTTCTTTATAGGATTAAGAGCAGTCCATTGCCAACCACATTGATGTAAATGAAGAAATAGTCTGATTTAGCAGTTTCTGCTCCACTTTGTAGCATTCACAGATTTGCTTAATCTACAGTACCGTCTTGATAATCTCAAATTTTCCATCAGGACCTTGGTTTTTGTAGGTAAAGAGATGTTCTGTAACTACACTGCTGTGTATTAAATTACCATTACCCTAAGCAGTGCCTGGGATTACTGAAAATGTTCAGAATTAGAGGAAGGAAATGGTATTTTCTGTCTAATGAGTAGTTTTATTCTATTTGCACTGGACAGCCCTCCTCATATGGTAGGTTTCCCAGTGTGCTGACTTCTTTTTTTCATTAAGTGTTCTCCTGCATTAATATCTTACAAGCTCTGCCTTCCTGGCACAGCTGTGGCTGTCCTGTCTATGGCAGAGCTCGATGCAGCCTTCTCATTCAGCAAAATTATTTTTTTTTAATTTATGCCTATGTAAAATTTTTATGCATGCTGCAATAATTATGGAGCGAGCACAAGCTGTATTACATGGAAGTGATTCCTTGCACCTCACCAAACACAGAGGAGTCAGGAATTTAAATAGCTGGGAGGATGCATTCTCATTTCCCAGCAATGTTTCCTGCTCCTGTGGTTTGTCTGCTGGGAGCTGAGCAGAGCACAGGGACAGGAGAAGGTGCCACATCAGCTGTGAGGTGACACAGCAGTTGTTTCAATGACAGCAATCCTTTCAAAATGGAGATCAGAGCTTAATCAGCAAATAGCTAGTGACCTGGAAAGGCAGGTAATTTAGTGCTTGGCTGCAAGATGAACACTTAATTGAAGCCTTTATCAAGTGCTTGCAGAATTTACTCCCAGAGTTTACTCGCAGGCTCAAATGCCCTGTGAAGCAAAAGGGATTGTTGTTATCTTACACTATCCAGTGTAACATGCAAGTTGACTTGCATTTCTGAAGAGTCATACAATCCAGATGGAAATAGATGGGGCTTCCTCACACTCTTCTGCTTCCTCCTGCTGTCAGAATTTCCAGTGATATCAAACTTGTCACAGACTAAGCACTGCAACATAAGCACCAAAGCTTGGCTTGAGCAAAGTTCAAGTTCTTGAGACATGCCAATATCCATGCAGCTCATCAGTTCCTGGTTTAGACATGGCTGCAGCAGAAAAAAAAACATCAGTCTATCTCTCTTCTACCATTAGGAGGGTGACCTCCAGCCTTGGGTAGGTTTTAAGGCATAATCAAGCAGCAAAAAAAACCAAATAAATTCAGCAACCAGTGAAAATGTGCTGATAAAGTACCTACTCTCTTAGGCCTACTCACTCCTGTGGACTGGCTTAGAAAACTGGTCTTTGCACTGTGGATGCTTTCATAGGTACTGCCGCAATGCCTCCAACTATCTTTGCCTTAGGATAACACATTAAAACCTCCAAATCAGAAAAAGCAGGAGGATAAAAATCTTGTACCATTTTTCCTGGAGCTTCAACGTGGGCTTTTTTTTTTTTTTTTGCCACAACTAAATGTGGGAGGGAAAAGATTTAAAGCATAACTGAGTAAATGTCTCCTTACTTTACTGCCCATAACTCCCTTTCCTTGATGCCTTGTCCATGTTTGACACAAGAGGAATCATTTCCCAGGGAAGATGCTTTGTTTGGAAATTTTGTCAGTGTTTCTTTGCTGATCAGCGAGAAAGGCTTCAGAAAGACAAATACAAAGATCACCAACTGTTATCCAAAACTGAAACATATGTTTATCACGTGTGCTATACTCAACTAGAAGCTGAAGATGTGCTCCTTTGTTTGCTCACCCTTATAAGTATATAAAGAGAAATCAGCTAGCAGCTAACTGTGCCACGTTCTAAGCGATTTTATTTTTGCGTGTGTGTGCATGCACTGATAAGAGTCCTGAATTTAATTTTTTAATTGACTTTGGGAATGAATAAGAAATGTTTTGGATTATCCCCTAGGGTAGCAGCACTCCCCTGTGAAATAAAGCCCTGTCATTGGTGGTGTTGACCAGAAATGCGAAATGCCAACTAACAGAAATGCCAGGCTTTGCAGTGGTCTTGACCAAACTAATCATAAATCCGCAGTGTCGGTTCTTTCACCTCTACATCATCTGAAAAGTACAAATAGGACATAACTTGGCACTGGCTGCCAAATGGACATCAGCAGTGATGGAGGGGAACACTGAGCAGGCAGGAAAGCAGTCACTGCTGTGCCCTGCAGAGTGGGCAGAGGTAGTGGGTTAAAGCAGAAGGCAGAAACCCTTGCTTGCCCTTTGCTGGTGCTGACCAAGCAGAGGCATCTGCTAAGTCAGGTATCAAGATGGTAGTACAAGAATTGGGAACTGCTGCTCAGACTATTTTTACCCTTCTTCCAAGAGAAGAGCAGCATTTGAGAAAATCCAGACTAATACTTTAAATACTTCTCCTTATAAAGACAGAAATCCATTTACAATTTAGTAATAGGCTACAGCTGTAAAGACTTGTTTTGTGCATGACCCTGGATGTGTTCTCCAGAATACAACAATATGATGAAGACAGAGCCTGAAATATCTTCCTCAGCAAGAGTAGTGTAGAAATGGAGGTCTTAGCAACAATATGGACAGAAACACCACATGACTGAGTGAACTTGTAAGAACAACTCAGATATTAAGTTGAAAGTCAAAACAAAACCACACTTTCTGGAGGTTCATTAATTTTAAGACATCATTAAAATCTTGTGGCCTTTCCTTATGATTCTCTCAAATGTGAATTATTGTAGCGATGGATGAGACACTACACTCACAGCTCTTCTGGAACTTCTGCTGTTCTTGCAAAATACACAGTCAATTTAGTTTACTGCACTGGATTAGAGATAAACCTGCTGATCTTAAGAAGCGACCTTCAATTTCTTTTTATCAGAAGCTCAGGAAGTCTTGGATGTCATTGGTTTGACAGCATGGCAGAACATTTCTCTAACTCACTTGCAAACCTAAGTAAAAATGCACTAAAAGTGAGGTAATAAACTCCAGTTTAACTCAAGGATTGTGCTCGGCACAGCATCCAGTGCTGAATCTGCACACTACATATTGCTGCATCACCAGTGACCTTCTTCTGACTCTCATTCCCATAGCCCACTGCAGATGCTAAATTCTGATCAGGTACAGCTATTACAGATAAACATGCCTGTTGGCAGATAATTAAATTATGCAAACTTGTGCTATTTCCCGCGCAATTTAGAACCAAGTTATTCTCAATGGAAATTTACAACTTCCAATTTAGACATTTATCCTCTATTTTCAGACTTTGGCTGATCCATCCTTCAAACCTCTCCCACAAGACAAACTTTATTTTACATACAAGAAGATAAGGCATGAAGGACTGTCTCTGCTCCAGTCATCAGTATAGCATCATTAGTGGTGAATGTGTTCTCCTTGTGATTCCACACAAGAAGAACAAGAAAAGCTGCATCTCTCCCACCTGTGCTGCTCATTCCTATATGGATGTGGTGCAGCTATAACAGTGTTTGTCACTGAGCCTAATCAGCAAAGCTGTAGTAAGGCCCAAGTGATTTGACCAAAACTCAAATAGCAAAATACTGGCAGAACCAGACAGAAGGTTCCCATCTTCCAGATATGCTATGCTGAGATCAGCCCCCTACCTCATTTTCTGTATCTCTCCAGAAAAAAAAATTAAAATAAATGAGTCATTAAATAATTAAGGAGAACTTCAGTGATTCACTAAAATTTCAAGTACTGATCTCATTGTAATGGGAAATTGATCTAAAGAAATTTACCACCAATGCATTTTCATGAAAAGGTAGCCCAAAGAAGTTCATACTTATAATTTACTCATCTTCCTGCATCTACTAATATATTAGGATAGTTTTGTCATCATCCTGCTACTGACACAGCTTTGTTCTGTTTAGTATGACTGTGGTATTAGTGAAGAAGTTTTGTTCAAGTTGATGATGAACCAATGGCAATGTAGACTGTCTGTGTGTTCATTGTCTCTGGGAAACAGCACTCAGATTGTCTCCACACATCACAAGTTAGCCAAAGTGGGCAGATATCCCAAGCCAGTGCTTTTCTCCCCTAGTCTGCAGCCTGTGCAGTGTCCCTGCAGCTCCTCTGGATCTGGGTTTCAAGAGCAGGGTAAGGAGTCTGACTGCTTTGCACCACAGCTTTTAAGAAGCAGACACACACTGCAAAATCCATTGAAACCGATTCAACTAGTAGAAATTTCTTGCTACACTTAGGGGTGGATTTCTGAACAAGAGACAATTTACTGTACCTATAATTAGATCTCCCTGGCAAGACTCCTTGATTGTTCCATATATCACATCCTAGTGGATATAGGATTTCCCTCTAAAATCCTATACACACATACATGTCCCATGTGAAACTGCATTATGCAGCTCAAAAGTTCTTTCATCACTACTTATACTCCTTGCCTAAATCTCAATATTTTGTTTTCTCTTTCTTTGAAAAGTTTCAAACCAGGATCATATACATGGCGATTTTGTTTTAAAATTATTGTTTTAAATTATTTCCTAAAGTCAGAAAGAAGTCTGAAAAAAGCAGCTTCTATCAGAAGTGCTATGTGAAAAGGTAGAGAACTTCAATTCAATCTAGATTTTCAAGAACACTCCCTTAAAAATTGCTAAGATCCTACATCTTGAAGCTAGCATTCATATTTTATGTTTCTTATACCATCATGTTATTATTGTGAAAAGGTCAGCATGGGAGTTGCAGTATTTTCTAAAACTCTATATTTGTCTTCTACTTTTCTCCTTATTTTAGTTCATTCACTGCATAAGGGAGATATAAAAATGTGTAGGTCCAGTCCAGATACTTTAAGATTTTTATGGGAAGAATTTAGTCTTTATTTACTAGCTTTATTACAATTATTTAGTGCCAGGTTTTCCCCTATGTATTTATTTTAACATCAGTATAAAATAAACTAAGAGAGGCAATCCAAACCTTGTTTAGGACAACGTTGAAAAAATGACTATGTAGCAAAAAACTTTAAAAAGAGCTTAGCTTCCTTATGATAGTACTTAAATTATTTTCAAATTAATTCTGTGCAAACTGAACCTGCAAGGTTTGTGCAGGTTTACAGAGGATTTGCACTGAGCCTGCCTGGTTTGAACGGTGCCTTTGCCCATGCTAAGGTAGCTTCCCTTGTGGGCTGTCAGCAAACATTGAGACTGTCCCAGCTAAGCATGGTCAGCATCAGTAGGTCTAGAGATGGAAATCTTTCTTCTCAGTTTCATGCTGTGGTAGAATAATCTCTTTTTTTCCCCCCTTCCAATTTCCTCAAAAAAGTTCCTCAGAGACCCCGCTGTTACAAGCTCACAGACACAACCACGGCAAGAAACACTCTCCACTTCAATCCTGAATTAAGCATTGTCCCATTGTTCATCTCTGGAAACTGCAAAATGAATGACTATGGGCTAAATCAGATCATCTCTGAACATAAATTGTCACACCTGAGGTTTCTGCAGTGGAAGCACATTGACTTAAGCCCACTGAAATCGTGTCCCTTCTGGTTGGGAACATGCTCAAGGCCAGGATTGCATGAAAACTTTTAAGGTTAGTTTTCTTCAGCAATCTGGAAGCATGCAGGTTTCAGTGCAGAGAAAACAGAATAATTTTTCTTTTCCCCATCAAAAATTGTAGCAAAGGGTGTATTCCACAGCACAGAGGACAGCATCAATAAAGTTAGCAGCGTGTGAACAAAATTGTCAGGGTCTTTATCTCCAATGACCAGAACACACATCCAGCAATTCTCTTAGCTAGAACAAAGGCACTTTTTCTGTCTGCAAGTGAATGCCTACAATAAAAAATGAATTGTCAAATTAAGCTGTTGATTAATTCAGGGCTATTTCTATCCAATAATCCTGAAATAATGCTATTAAAGCAGAAAAGTATTCTTTTCTTTTCTTAGTTGATCATTCAACAGACTTTAAGCAAGAAATTGTTAATTTCTAGCAATTTAGCCTTGAAACTCAATGTACAATTTAGAGCCATAAAATCCATGGGTCTTCTGTGATTATAACATGAAGATTTAGACCATTTATTTGACTAATTACCTATTTTTTTTTCTGCTGACTTGAGTATGGTTCTGAAAGAGAAAAATGTACATCAAGAAAAAGCTTTAAAGCAGTGAACAATGCAATTTTCATCAAAATATATCCTATCCTCATTCATATATTCCACAATTTTTCTGTACAAATTCTATATCTAAAATATACTTCTTATCCTATTTCATCATTCTTTATGTTCAATTCCCTTTTAAAATAAAACACATTTTTTCCTAGAGGAAGAGAAAGGGAAAAAAACCACCCCTCTCACCTTATTATTTATTTTTCAACTCTGAGGAATATAAAAATCGATTCAAACAAAAAATGACACAGCACTGATTTTCATAGCCTTGTACATTGTTCCTACATCGGGTAACTGCTTGTTCAGACTCTTCTTGTATGGACCAGGTGTCCTGCCTCTGGACTCCAGAGTGTCCAGGAGGCTGGATGATCTATGAAGTGAGACTAAATCATCACCATGAATAACTGCTAATTAACATCACTAAGTGACCTTTCTGCTGCAGGCAAGAGACATTTCAAAAACACAGTTCTGTTTGTTTCCCAGGTACCTCAGTTGAACGCCCACAGAAAGATCCAGATTCAAGTTTTCTACATCTGTGCTGCTCACAAACTGCCAACTGTGCTGAGAAAAATCTTGACCCTGCTGCTCCCCATCGTTCTCACTTCCACTTGTTACTGCCATTCATTTCTGCTGCATTAGCAGCTTCATTCCTCTTCAAGCACCAGAAATTAGAATTAGTCAAAAAATTGCATAGAAATGAGGAGAGATTTTGTGTCTCAGCGCCACAAAGAATTTCTACTCAAGACAACCATTCATTGTGCAAACCAGACACAGAGTTGCTCAATCCTTGTCCCCACTGTACCAGCTGCTGTGTTGACCTCTCGGTATTTTATGGGACTTTCTGTAAGGAATGTTGTTTCTCTGTCAGGACTTTGACATTACCCAAAACAGACCTAAAGAATGTTAGGAGCTTAGAAATCTGTACAAGGCACAAAAATTATTAGGTTTCCAACAGGGTCCAAGTTCCCACAATCTCAGGTGGGACTATATGTAAAAACATTTAAATGATGCATTCAAGTTACACTTCTAAGTGGTAAACAATGATTGGAGGAACACATCTAGTCATCACATGCTTTTAAAAAAACCAAAAATCTCTTGTCTCAAATGCTTACTGTCTTTGTATGAAAGAGACAAATTGAGTAAAAGAATGAGACTAGGGGGTATTTAATGTGCCAAGCAGGAATGAGACAAAGCTCATTTGCTCTCACTCACTCCCTGTTACTGTTAATTGTATGGATCATTTACTAAAACTTTCAAAATAATATGCTGTGCTTTATAAAAACTGATACCCATCCATTAAGGAAGATGTGACTACAATCAAAAATATTGCACCAAGCTAGGTTTGAATTTTAAATTTTTTTTGGTTGTTAATTTATTCTAAAACCAACCAGACAGGTATCATTGTATGCTGTAAATTTCAACTACTGGGGTGTTGAAAACTCACTACAAATTAGCAGCTGCTTCTGCCTCAGCCAGGCAATACTTTTGCAAGAATGGAAAAGACAAGCATGCATTTTTACTTGCAATTGATTTCCCAACAAACTGCAGCACTGGATTCTCTCTCACTTTTTCAAAGATTTTCAATTACATCAATTCCTACTGACACACAGAAGATCTGCAATGTGTCTTGCATGACTCAATTTTTTGAAAGCACCTGTCTCTGAATTATTTTATCACACTTGCAGTATGAGCTTGCTCAGCAAAATGGCAGCACTAGACCCAGAGGATTAACATTGCACCAAAGTGCTCAGCATCTAGCCGTTAACAGGGTATAATATTAGTGGTGTGTCAGGATTTTCATATGAAGAGTAAGGAAAAATTTCTCCAGTCTTTCAAAAAGCATGAAATTCAACACAAAGGTGACCCTTGGCTTAGCTATTGAAGGTTGCAAGCCTGGCTTGCCCTAAATCAACTAATAAATGCCTGCTTATGCTGAAAGGAAATGGTCTGTGTGGGAAAACGAGCATTTTATGTATTTCCTTTTGAGGAAATCAATAAGTCTCTAATTTCCTTGACACAGAATTAGATGCTAAGCGCCTTAAAACTGCTATATAGAGTAAATGAACCTGCTATCTTGCTCTGCATACTTCTATTTATGCAAATGGCTCCTCTCCACCTCCTGAGCATTAGTATTTTTAGCTGACAATTGTTAGTGTGATTACATGTAAAAACATTTAAATGATGCATTCAAGTTACATTTCTAAGTGATAAACAATGACTGGAGGAACATCCTTACTGCTCTGACCCTAGTTCTGCAATTCTCTGGTATTGGCTTCAGAGTATATTCAGCCCACTATATTCCCCTTGATATATCTCAATCCCTAAAGTAATTAAAGAAATTATTGTAAAGCCTGAAAAATTGTCTCATGCAGCTCCTTCAGTTGCAGCCAGAGTAAGGTATATACTAGACCCCAGCAGGGAGACAGGTTCAAGCCCTTTCCTGGGATTATGCATTAAATAGAATTCTTGTTCTTGCCCTGGGACAGCACAATGCAGGTGACAAACCACCACAAAGCCACAGGCACTGTAGGATGCCATGCTGTGACATCTTCCTGCCAACAACACTCCAGCAGCATTTAGTAGGCAATTGCTGATTCAAAATCTGCATTCCCATAACCTTGGCTGACTGGCCAGATGATGGCAAAGCCTCTGAAACAGAACAGTGCCCAGGCTATTTTCAAGGGAACGTGAGCAAAGTATTAATTGCTTTACTCACAACACAAAGCAGGAGAGAAGATTTTTTTAAAATTTTTTTTTGGACTTGATCAGTTGCAATTTTACTACTTGTGTAAAGTCCTTTGCTAAAACTATGTTAATGAGAAGGAATGAAAACACTTCCACAATTTAACTGGATTTACTTATAACACTGAAACTGTAAAGACAGAATTTGTGCTCACATAATAGTTAATCAACATCAATTTTTCATTTTAAAAAGCAGCTTTAAAGTATTAACCACATCAATGAATATGCTATAAAATCACTAACCATGCATATACAAACACAGATGCCTCAAGATTTAAAATGCCATTTCTGAATTGGGAAATCTGCTCAGGCAAATTTAAAAGCAACTTTGTTGGAAATTCAGAGGGAGAAAATTATGTTTAGGATGGACATTATGAAGAAGTTCTTCACAGAAAGAGTAAGGCAGAAAGAGTTGGGCATTGGAATGAGCTGCCCACATAAGTAGTGGAGTCACCATTGCTGGTGGGAGGTGTTTAAAAAAAGACTGGATATGGCACTCAGCCCCATGATCTGATTGACAAGGTGGTGGTAGGTCACAGGTTGGACTTGATGATCTCCAAGGTCTTTTCCAACCTAATTGATTCTGTGAATACCCATCCATCCATCCATCCATCCATCCATCCATCCATCCATCCATCCATCTACCTACCTACCTATCTATCTCTGAGAGATGGTTATCGCTGTAAAAAAATAAGATTACCTAAAGTTTTAGGCTGCCTAATTATTTTTTTTCTGTCAGCAATTGATGTGGTGTATTTTTCCACCTCTTACAGCTCAAGGGCATCACTGTAATGGTAGAAGAGTAGAGACCTTCTCTCCCAGGATCCCACAGCTAGCAGTCACATCACATCATGAAGGAGGACAAATGTCAAGATAAAAAGGTCTGTGGCAGTAGAGGACACAGTTCCATTAAAATGCCATCAACAGGGAGTTTTGTAGCAAAAGATGTTCTTGCCTCTTCTGACAGTTCTACCAGCCCTGGAATGCCAACCATGGCTACCAAGCTGACCCCTGACCATACTCAAGACAAGGAAGACAAAAATTGAAGCTCTCTAATACCTTACATATACAGCCAACATTTTTCCCAATATCAGAGGATGAAAATACTGGATTTTATAAAGTTGTTTAAAATATTTAGGTGTTGACATATAATACAACTATATCAGAAGGCTGTTGAGTTTGCAGTGTCAAGTGCCTAAGAAGTGCCAGGATTCAGGCTGCATCTGTGAAATAGACTCAGCACTTCTGTGCTTATGCAACATGATATGAGTTTTAATTTCAGACCACACAGAAATTTTTATCCTCAGTGTGCACTTAGGATGGACACTTCTGTGATAAGCATCAGCTCCACCTGGCCTCTGCCCAGTCTCTGTGCACAGGAAAAGCCATACAGAAACACACATTAAATCTGCCTGAAGACAAAGGTTGGTCTCAGGATCAAAGAATTTGGGTTTTAATTTGAGGTACTCAACTGCATACTCTCCTCTGCTTTCTGTGCTGGTAAGAAAGTGACTTCAGAGGGGGTATGTCACTGTCCAAGCACCCAGCAGACAACACCAAAGTTATGGTGCTCATAGCTACAGTCAGTGTCCACTGAAGTCTTATTTTCATTATATAAAACGCTATAATGTGATAGAGACATGAAAAAAATCATGCCCTTGACATTTTACATTCAGAACCCTAACCTAATGAGAATTTCTCTCTTTCACATCAAAAACCTCAGCTCCTTATTAATGAAGTAATAAGAACAGATGACACCAAGAATGGAAATAACATCTTCTTACATCATAGTTTCTATGAGGATAATTGTTTGCCATCTGGACATTAGCAGAAGTTGTGGTGATTGCAATAAAAACACAAATATCAGTAAATTTTTGTTTGGAGCCTGGTTTGGATCATAGAACAAAATATCTCACAAATAAAATAAAAAGAAACCAAGATAATTCAAGGAAAACATTGCATGTCAACATATGACTAAAATCTCCAGGCTATCGCATAAATACAGGCAACCAATATTCTGGTATTTAACAATTCTTAAATGCTCAAAGCTGCTTCCTCCCATGGTATTCAGTAAAATAAAACTAGCAGTGCTAGCATCCAAGAGTGCAATGAAGTACTCACAAAGCCATACCCGAAGTTTAAAATTGATTGACAGGCTTACAGACGTTTCTAAAAGTGCAGTTCAAAAAATGTAAGTGTTGACAGCATGGCCTCAGAACACGTTTTCCCCTGGACTCCATTCAGCAAACACAACATATGCTTGACAACAGTGAAAGAGAAACACAACAATTGCAAGTTACTTAGCCTGGGGTGCACTGCAATCAGAGCACATCAAAAACTAACCAGGCATCATGGTATGCCCTGGAAACAAACAACTGGAATTTTTAGACAGGCAGTGACAAGCTGTAGCGTTATCAAAGTTATTTGGCAAATATCCTAAATATTTCTCCACACTCTGTAACAATATAATTTTGTCTTTAAAAAACAACTTTTCATTTTTTAAAAAATTTTTGAGGTCCTTTACTTGTTTTAGAAACTAGAAGACTGAAAGTTTTTTCTTGACCTTTTGTATTTGAATGTAGCTTATTTAGAATTATCTGCTAGTATTAAAATTTTCACTCCCCCTATATTGTCACTCTGGGAAAACAGGCTAGCCTGGCATGGGCTGGTAGTGTCACAGGTTTCAAGAGTCCTGGGTTGAACCAAGATATATATTTCTGTGTGATCTTGAGTGAGACACTTAAATTTTTGACAATGAACAGCCTCCTGTGCAATAATTGCCATGCTATCACATGATAACTGAAAGCACACAGAAATTCCCAAATTTGCACAGTTTCTTTCATCACAACCTGATCCTGAAGCAAAATGTCAAAAAGAAAATAAAACACTAACAAACAAACAAAAAACCCAAACCCAAAAAACCCAACAAAACAAAACAAATGCTAAAAAAACCCAACAAAAAGACCCACCCCAAACCCCAGTGGATATGGGCCACATCCATCTCTCTTCTTTCTTCTCTTGTCTCCCTTCTCAACTTAGAAGCAGACGTGATATCCAACCTCACACAAGGAGAACCAGGAAAAGCACAGACCTATTATGCCTCCTCACTGCAACATATATTAAATTTCAATTCAAGCAGTGTATCTTAAGGTAAGGAAATGGCTTAGTAATATTGATATCTGAGCCCCCACTTCTTCATTGCAATGTCACCTGTAAAACCCATTGCATTGTTTAACAAACAATTAAAGGAAAGTTTTGGTTGTTGCAAAAAATGGTGACCTGCACAACAAGTGCTGCTGAAGTACCACAATTCAGTGGTCTGAGTTCATATTTTCATTAAGGCTCAAAATTACAAGCAAAAAACAAACACCAGTATGTGAGTGGGACACCTGGGCACAGTCTGGAGGAGCAAGTAAAAAAACAGAAGGAGCAGACAGAGAAATGCTGGAGGGGGAATGGAGCAGATCTTGAAAGAGGGTTAAAGGACAGGAGGTCCAGCAAGAAGCAGAAGCGCAAAATGCAGAATTGTAAGAAATAAGATCAGACATAGAAGCAGAAATATAAGAGGCAGAATTAAAACTGCAGAAAAAGAGTTACCTGAATGCTGATATCACTGAGCTTTACAGGAAGCAACTGGATAATTTAGACCCAAATTTTGTCACAAAAGTTGTGGTATATATTAACGTAATATAGTAATCACAAAACAATTGAGTCATGCTAGTTTTTAGGTAAAAAAGGAAAATAAAGTAGTATTTTTCTTACATGAGAATGCATATATTTTTTGCAGAACTGCTCCAGGTGACAACAGTGCAATGAGAAGTTGCAGTAACAACTTCATCATGGGACACTGACTACTGATGGAAACGTGTTTGTATCATCAGAATTGCACCATAAGATACTAATCAGAATACTTCAGAGTCTATTACTATTAGAAATATAAACTAAGTAAACTTCATGAAGCATGCTGAAGTAGAAGGCTAACCAAACTTTTGCCAGGGCATTTCTGAAATCAAAATCACAAATCCTACATTATAAAGGAAAATAGGGAAATTCTGTCTATGGCTCAACAGCAATTTCAGCGTGACCAGTTAAAAAGGACTTCTTATGCCTAGGCTCATCTGGTGGTTATCATAAAGAGGCAGAGAATAGAACAAGTATTAGAAGCACACAGCATCATTCAAAACAAAACTCTGTGGGTAGAAACTTGACTACCCTCTATTTAATTTATATGAGATCAGGAATTTTCACCAGTCTGGAAAAGTTAATTTAAATGACATAGTCTAGAACATCAAATGCTGCAGATATTTCTCTGGGAACAAAGGACAACAAGGAATTAGAAGAGGTAATACTTTTCTTTTCCCTGAGGGTAGAGGAGCATTCAACTTAATTCATTTTCTCCCCCTCATCTAAAATAAAGAATTTTTATGAAAATAGCCTCAAAAACACTAAACATAAACCAAAGCAGCAATGTCTGCATGAAACTGCAAGAGAGGTTGAAATAACTCAGACCAGTATCACCTGCTTAATTCTTCTTTGCCATGGTTCTTTGATCTCAGATTCCACAGCTACAAAATATATTATTTTCCTGCTAGATGAATGAAAAGAATATCCATGTTAACGAGGATGACATTTTACTTAACTCCTAAGTTCCAGCCCTTTTGTCCTGCCAAACCTGTTTGTCATTGCCTTTTGTTCTCCATTTTTCTATGCATGGTTCACAATATATTGTGACTGCAGACCAAGGTCTTACAAACACTGAAAGAACAAAATTTGCATTTCCCTAGGCACTGAATCAGAGCAGTGTTCTGCCTAGAGGAAACTCAGCACAGGATGGCAACTAGCATGGTTATAACTCTCCCCAGCCCTCAATACAAAAGAAAACCAAAACCTAGAAAAATGTGAAGGCAAATCAATATGTAAAAAGGCAAAAAAGTACATACCAAGGGAAAACAGTGGAGAGTGAGTGACACAGAGCACAAACAAGAAAAGAATTTAACTGAGGCTGGGGGATAGATGAACAAGATGTAGAGAGGTTGTATGTCTACCAGGATATATAGAAAAATACCAATGGACTTCACAAAGTTCTGGATTTTGACTGGCATTTTACAGGGAGTGGTTTCCCAAGAACTATCAAGCCCATTTAGAAAAAGTCTCTGGTGATCTAATACATCATGTATAAAGTATTATGCTTAATCTTAATGAAAACCAGTTTCTTCAAAGAAAATGATCTGAAATGGGAATATATCTCCTGCTGATCCAAAACAGCTAATCACCAAGCCAACTAATCACCAGCTTTTCCATACAGCAAACTGGCTCAGAGGAGATTCTGTCTTTCTCTTCTCAAGTGATTTTGTTAATTAACTTCCTCATCCAAAAATTAAGGAAGGCAGAAAAATTTTTCTATATTTGAAGGCTGCAAGCACTATATAAAAAAGGAAATTAATGTCAATACTGCAGGGGGCTGCAACAAGACCAAATGGATGAAGGTAGAAAAGCTGTTTTGATGTGGGCACTATTTTAATAATCTCCCAGCACTAGTGACATAAACCCTATAGATAAATTATACAGAAGCCTACTCCTCCTTGCTTCATATTAAACAGCAATAATTTTCTAAGGAAGATTAGGACATCTCTTTTAGGCATGTTTCCAACCACCCTCTGGAAGTGCAAATTTTTGGTATTCTACCTCTATAGAGAGCACTAGAAACTCATCTCCTATGACCATCATCAATACCTACATAATCCTGGAATCTTGGAACTCACTCATGTCCAGAGAATGCATTCAGGAGATTCAATCTCTATTTCTTTTAAAATATATTTATCTATGCTAGCATGGACTTTTGAGGGACTAAGTTGTCCGAAGTTCACGGACAGCAAGCCTTCCTTTGGACAATCAGATTGCAAATGCTGAGTCTGGAAATCTCTGGATTTATGTTCAAAGTTCACCATTTGGTGGGAACTAGTCTTCTCTCAGAGCTGAATTTGGAGGCCAGACTGCTGTAACTCCTCCTGAGGTCATAAAGGGAAACTGTTTTGAAGGATTGGTCTTGCAGCATTATTAGTATCTACATACAGCTCTTAGAAATATGAGGCTTTTCTGAAAACATTCTCCCAGATTTGTGCTCTCTTAGAGTAAAATCCATGCATGTGCAGAGAGCTGCCCACCATTAGCTCCCTTATTTGGGGATATCATTGCAGCTTTAGTGATATTCATCCTGCTTAGGGTGTTTTTCATAAAGATTAAAATACTTGCATTGCCTGCTCCAGTGCCAAGACCCCTTCTACTAGAATACTGGAGGAATAACCCATAACTCCTAACAAAACTTTTATTTCTCCTTATATTATACAATGAGAAGTTCTTTATTCTAAACCAATCTCACATTACCAGAATGCAAACAGCTAATGTTGGTCAAGTGAAACAGGCCTAGTGCTGCTCCATTGTTACCACATTGAGACTGGAATAATATAATTTTGACTTTTGCTATGCAGGAGAAAGTTCTGTAACACACAGAACACCCCTCTATTGTCCAGTGTTTCCTGTGCAGAAGTTACATAAGAACAAACCTGCACGACATGAAATGAAAGACCATGGTTTCCATGAAGAACCAGACAGATCTACACAAAGCACTCTGCACTTGTACAGAAGCAGAAAATGCAATCCCCTCCTGAGATACAACAGGAACAGGATGCAAGCACTTATAGGAAGGCAGGGTATGCACAGGAGACACAGGACACACATAATGTCTGAAAGCCAATCCTTCCCCACTGACATAGAGACAGCACGTAGCACACACACACACCCTGCCTAGCACTTCCCCAAAGCACCAAACTTCTGACAGATTATGCAGCACAGTGTTCAAACACAGCATTTCCAGACTCCCATAAACTGCAAAAGTAGCAGCTGCACTGAAGAGAGCTCACCTGTTAAAGCTGCAAAACATATAGAGACAGGTTTGTAAATCCTGCAACATTAGAGTTACAAAGTCCTTGAAATCATCCTGGACAAAATCTGCAGACTCAGTGGGATAATATGTCCAGGAACACCTTTAAAGTTAGCTATATTAATAAGGAAGAAAGCCTAAAAGGTGCAGTTGAGTTTTGATTATTCATGTGGGGCTCATTAGTGGGTCAGGATAGATGAAGAAACAGCCAGGTAAAAGCACAACTGATACAGCATGAAAAAAATCACCAGCCAGAGTGCTGCTGGTACTGATGACTTCAGCTCTGCAACATGCATATCTCAGTACTGCTTTCCAGTCTGGGGCAGAGAGGGAAGTTGGAGCATGGCTAATTCACTGCCTGAATTCTTCAGCCAGCGATAATCAATAGCTGTCTGCATAAGTTTTGTCAGAAAGGATATGAGCAGATGGAAAGCATAAAATTACTGAAGCAGTATGGATAAATGAGTGAGCTTTCTGTAAAAACATACCAATTTATATTCCCAACATAAATATATATGTTTAAGTACTTGTGGAGTAAAAAAGCTTTAAAAACTTGCTTCTATAGACAAGTGGATGAAGAATGCATATTGATCATATACAAGAAAAAAAAGAATGCAATGACTTCATCAGACCATTGGGTGATTTTGGCTGGCTGAGGAACAGAGCCTTTTTTTTTTTCCTTTCCCTGCAGTTGTTTTCCATGCAGTCTTCAGCCACCCTGCAAAGGAATTAACATGACACCACGCTGTGAAACAAGGAAGTGCTATGCATGCATTGCCTATCAGAGCATTCACCGAATTCCCAAGAAATGAACAGCACATCTACCTAGTTGAATTTCATGTAATTTGGGGAATTTCACTCTTCTCTATACCTCTCAAGACTGTTACAGAGGCTTGCATCTTCATTTTTCAAGCCTTTAGCCTGCAACAAGATGTGCTGGCAAGGATTTTAGATGCATAGACTTCTCTGTTGCAGTACTCAGATGTTAGGTTCCAAATGCAAACATCCCATTGCAAGCTCATATAGTTTAAACTGGAGAAAATACTTCAGGATCATTTTCCTCTCTTCCTTTTGCCTCAAGGTTATTGCAAAAGCACATGACAGTATGCACTTTGGCTTTTAAACTTTTATGGGAAAAGACAGATATGATTATGCACTTTTATGTTCAAAATTAGCTTTTACAAGATTATTTTATTTAAACATTAGTAATTTTTGAGTGACAACAACACTTCTGATAAATTGTTGGGTAGGAATGTATCTACATTTTAGGGCATATGAATATCTGAATTTACAATAATATTTTAAAGCATAATAGCATGCAGTTCTGTAATTAACTGTGAGGTCTTCAGGGTATTTTAGGTGGTGCATGCATTTTGCAAAACTGTTGGTTTTTTATGTTTACAATAATTTTATATGGAGAAAATGGTAAAAACCTCCAAGTTCAAATGCATGCACAAAGTTACTATTCACATTTAATCAAGAAAAGCTAAGCCTAATTCCTCCAAGGCACTCTCACAAACCTGCAGGTTGTGCAGGGTCTCAGGACTGCTTCTCTGTGTGTGTTACCAGGAGCCCTGCACATCATCTACAGCAAAAAGTTTCTTTGCTGCTGTCATAGTGTCAGCACCCTGAAACTGGAAGAGAACAAACTCAGGCACCTTCATTACTGATATAAAAGAGTTAAGTAACACATAGACCAGTCATGGTGCCAAAGCCTTTCTGTAGGAGACAGTGGGGAAGGCTGCTCTAGAGGGAAATGTTTTTAGGCAGTTCCTTGAGCTGCACAATTGCCAAAACTGGCCTGTTCCCTACCAGAGTAGGAGATTTGCAGCACATCCTCACTGCATCAGTGAGAAGGGAAGCCAGGCTCAGGATCAGCTGCACCAGTGGGTTCTTCATGATGCCAAAACACAAGATCTGATGGGGGAGATGACTCAGAGCACTGAGATCTGGGCTACGTGCTGGCCCTTGCTGCTTGTTCTGAGGGCAATGCAGCAGGTACCTCACTGCACCATGAAGTCCTCTACCTGCAGATTTGGGGAAGCCTCCTCCTTCTCCCAGTGCCTCTTGTCTAACCTGGGCTTCCCTCTCCCCCACCACACTCATACATGCTCGTCAATACAGCTTGACATTACACCCAAGTACAGAAAAGAAATTAAGGGTATTGAAAATAGCATTTTCTAAAGTTTTTACTCATTAGGGAGGGAAAAGGAGGTACACAAACTCAATTCAACTGATCAGCTCATGTGAAGCAAAACTCTCTGAAATATAGGATAAATTGTTTTATTAAGTCACGACATAAGCTACATTAAACCAAGAAAAAAATTCCCAGATACCAGCATATCTCTTGTTAAACCCAGAAAAGGCAACGCAGAGACAGAATAAAAGCTTTATTCTTATCCTACCTCAGTAAAACAAAGGTATAAGAACACATCTCCTCTTTGCTCTGCTTGAAGTCAGACCACCCTGTGACAAGTTTGAGCCAGTGCTATATCTATGCCTTCAGTGGACCTTTGAAGAGGTAGCAGAGTCTTTATTATTCCTGCAGGCTGCAAGGGCTATGCATAGTCAATCCACGTAATGAATCCACAGCATGAAACACATTCAAGTTAAAAGAAATACTTTTGTAGTTCTCCCATACCAAAAACAAATGAAAACATCTCTCTACCAGAAACTGTATATTTGCTTTACTTTAAATCTCATGCAACAAACTAAAAAAGAAAAAACCAAACCCACAAAAACCAACCAAACTAAAACTAAGGACACAGTTTACTGTGGTCTAAATAACAACCTTTCCTGTTTATAAAATCAGAGCTTTTAAAATAGCTTAGAGCACAAATTAAGCCAGAACAGATTTTCAGACATTTAAAAGCACTTTTTTTTTTCTACTGCAGAGATGTAAAAGCACTTCAAAAAGCTAAGAATTTACAACAGTAAGGACCAGATAGGGATGAGCGTTATTAGGTCGCCTATTCTGTAACTTCTTGTCCCAGCTATTCTGCACCTGTAAGATGCAAACGCCCACTTAAAAACACCTGATGACATAGGCTTCTACACAAAATGCTGAAAGAGCCCATCTGTCCCATGCCAAGGAGAGCAAATACCAGCTCAAATCACACGTATGCTCACACCTCAGCACTGAGGGGCTTCAGAGTTTTCTAGGTGGCTGCTGAAGCAGGGGACATCTGTGCCCTCAGTGCAAGGGTACAGCCCTAGAGAAGAGAGCCTGTCACCTTTACCCTGTCTCTATTCCAGCGTATCCCGCTGCTGCCACAGGCAATCGGGAGCAATGCTGGAGCCTCCCGTTTCAAGGACAAAGAGGCAGTACTCAGCTTGCAGTCAATACTTCAGAGCTGCGGGTCAGAGGAGGGAAAGAGCAAAATAAAGAGAAAACTTGCATTTTACTTAGCCAGCATCTGCTACGAAGATGATGAAAATTATGACTAGATATTAAGTGAAGGTCACGAGACTTATCTAAGACTACCGGGGGAGAAAAACAGATGGGGAAGGGGGAGGGAGAGGGAGAGAGAGGGAGAGAGCACGAGCACTGCAGCAAAGAAGCTGCGCTCTGCCAATATATGCTGGCACTTACCATAAAAATAGAAAGATCCAAAGAGAATCAGATTAAGGATCCTTTTTATCTCTCTTCAGTAGAAAGGTTCCCACATGAAGCTCTGAACACAGCTGTCCAGGGGAAAAGCAAGGTAATGTGCTGATGCACAGAAAGCACAAGCACACGAACGGTAAGTCCTTTCACAGCCTTCGAAAACCTGCAAGCAGTTTGTGCCGGAAAACCAGAGGTAAGAAGTCTGGAAACGACTCCTACATAACACTGCAGCTAAACCGGGCTGCTGGATTTCCAGTCACTCATAGCGCACTGTTTTCATCCTCATCTTCTCACCATGACTTACATTCTAGAGGTGGGCTTGGGGGTGGGGATAAGAGATTTCTCCTCCGAGTGGAACGGATCGCAGAAGCGGCATCAGCATTTGTAATCAGTCTCTGGGAGCACCCAATCAGAGGACCCGAGGGGTGGCAGCTGTCCGAGGCAGGGCAGCCCGACGCGACAGCTGCCGGCACGGTCCTGCCGCGCCCGGCATCACCGGCGCTCCGGTGCCCGCAGCCCCGCGGGGGATTCTGCACCCACGGGCAAACCCAGCGCCTTCGGGCCCTGCGCCGGCTCCTCGGGCAGCAGCGCTCAGACAGGCACAGGCTCCTCTGGCTGTGCTCGGACAGGCGCCTTGCTGCCCCTCCGCAGTCCCACAGAGGCAAGAAAAGTTTGGAGGTTTGGGTATCAGCGTCATTTACATTGTAATTTTATGAGCCGGTAGGTTCCCTACATAAAATATACATTAATCGTTGCTTCCTCTTCAAAGGTATCTTTTCGAAGAAAAAAGAAGTCTGTAAGAGATTTTACAGCGTTGTCCCATTGCTGTGAATGGCCCTGTTAGAGCCAGTGCTGGTTTTGAAATGACATCACAGACCCCAGACAGCATCAAAACCACAGAAAATACACGAGCAAAGTTCCTCTCCCTGCACCTGCCAACTGGATGACAACTGGATTAAATGTTTTGCTGCTTTCTACCATACTATTTGACACCAAAAAAAGATGTTAAAGGACCCCAGACCTCGACTTAATTTTCAATAATGATGTCCAGGATGTGGAGAGAAGTATTCCTATGGTATTTAAACCACTGAACCAAGTCAAAAGTAAGGTGATGCAGTCAGATTTAAAGCTGCTAAGCACTGTAATTTACAAGGGATGTTCCTGATTCTAAGTTACAAGTGGCTGCATTTGACAATGGGGGAGAAATTATTCTGATCCTGCTCACAATGCAGTCCGTAGTGGAGGAAACATAAATGCAGCATGGAAATTTGTGTTTACTTAAAGTTGACACTCTGCCAGTAGAAAAAGTTAGATGCTTACCTTTCCAAAACATTTTTAGAACAGTCAGTCCTGAATTTTTGCTGTATCACAAAGTAATCATGAATATCATACATCTGATATTCACATTTCAAAAGATGAAAAGGCCATGTAGTGCAAGGGGGGAGCATGGGGAAAACAGACATAAAAGCATTCCCAGCAGTGGTACCCATATTACTTGATCAGTATCAGGTACTTGGAGATCACACCAGGTAACAACATAAACCTATCAGGGAAAGAGGAGGCTTAACAACAACAACAACATTTAAAAAAATAATAGTAAATCACAGCTTCTACATTTTGAAGCACTGACTAAAAATCTAAAGGCCAATTTAATACAACTCATCTGTTCCAAAATGTTTGAAAGTGTAAATAGTGCAAGAACATACAAATTCCAGTAGTAACAACAACAGAACACTAGGCTGTCATCCCATATTGGTCAGATATCACCTTTCTGTATGTTTTTTTCCTCTCTTTTGTTTTGGCTTGGTTTTAGGTTTTTTTAATACAATTTTTTTCCCTTCTGATGACAGGATATTGGAAAGCCCATTACTTTCTTACATTTTATTTAGGTTTTAATTAGCTGGCTTCATATTGTCAACAGGACATGCATGATATTTATTCCTCCCTTTTCATACACATAATTAGCCCAAAAAACATGAGATCTGCTCAAGAGGGAGTAGGCACAGGTGAAGGCAGATCAAAAGAGCAAATGACAAAGGAGGGCAATTACCATTTCCAACTAATGCACTAAGATATATACAGATAATAACACATACACAGGTAAGCAAAATTAAAAACATAGCCAATATAGGGGCAAACATGAGAAAAGAAGGAAGCAGCAGAAGAAAACATATTTAAACTCTGCATTAAGCTTTCAAAACAGACTGCAATGCTAACAGAAAGATTACTATTTAACACCTGTGAGTGTTCCCAAGCCCAGATCCTGTGCTGGTATTGAGGAGGGTGATGAGAGCAACAGCTTTCTGCTAACTTTATCTTGCCTGAAAGTGACTTAGGAAAATCAGCTCTTGGTACTGCTCAACTGGAACATCCTTCAACTTTCTGATTTTTCTATTTTTATTATGCATTAAATTGAAGTGCTTTCAGTTATCAGCTTTTTAACCTCTATATTGATCTATTGAGAATTGGCAAAAATCCCTGCTTAGTTGTCATATTGGTAAATGTAGATGTTTTCTGATCTTTTCCTCTGTCATATGGCTCCTTTGCAATTTTTCAGTACCTTTTTTTAGCTCAATTAGGAATTGAAACAATTCTTTTAAAGTACTGTAAAACAAGTTATCTTTCTACTTATTCTAAAATAATTGGTGGTTTCTAATTAGAAACTATTGAGTATTGGAATGAAGTATTTCAGGTTATGATATCAGTTTTCCCTTTTAATACAGAACAGAAATATTTACTGAATATATCTCCTTTTAACATTGTCATGGAAAATTCTGTTTTTCTACATCAGAGCTCTAACAGACCAACACATTTTGAGTAAAAAATCAATTCCTAATATACTGTTACTTCCAGTTATAAGAGAAAACTTATTTATTTTCTACTGAATTAAACATGCATTAATATTGATGGCTGTCAATACAGCAATTTTTTTTGTACTTTATCCTTTTTATCTTACAGTTATGAAATTAATATTTTAAGAATTCATTATTCAAAATGTCATTTCCTTGGAAAATATAAAATGCTCTTAAATGACTTCCAGACAACAAAAAATTCATCATTATAAAAAAGTGACTTCATTTTTCAAATCTCTTAGCCATGAAACAGGAATTATCAATGTCAATTCAAGTAGAAATTTTATCAATCTCTTTTTCAAGAAGTGGGTGGTCCAAAGCTTTTGCTTATGTTGCTGCTACATCATTTGAAATTGCATAAGGGAGGTTCTGAACAACACATGCATATGGAAAGGAAGCTAAAAAGTATGATGGACTTCAAGCAAAAGATGTTAGTTCAGCAAAATCAAAATGACCATTAATAAAATTAAAAAAAAAAAAATCCATACAGCTATTTCTGAAGTACTAAAAATATCGAGATAGAGGAAAAAAGAACAAGTAATCATCTAGAGATGCTTCCATTTCTGCAGTCTAAGTTTCAGTATAATGCAGGTGGGAAGCAGTACAGAGCTGACAAGACTGCATGGAGAGAATGGCTGCTACTCACTGAGGCATCTTCATTCTGGTAAGAGAGCTTCAAAGACCTTTGCTGCAACAATTTAAAAAGCAAACAACAAATAAGCTTTTCAATGATAAAGCCAAACCCCCTGGCAGAAAAGCTGTTCATAAGAAACCCCCAAAACCTCAAGAAACTCCCCCAAACCTATGTCTCTTAGCCATCCTTTAGCTGAAAAATCAGTAATGGCCCTGTCTGCATTCCAGAGACTTTATCTAAAAGGAATTTATCTAGGGAATAGTAGCAAGATGTTATTTAGGGATTGTTTCACTTATGGAGAATTTTCCTGGATGTTTTATATGAGAGAAATAGCTTCGTTGTGGTTGTCCATGTACCCACAAGTGGCTTAGGTACCCACATTTGTCAAAAAAAAAAAACAACAACAAAAACCCAAAAAGATCCACATCAAAACACCTCAAAATTCTACAATTTTGGAATGAAGAGACATTGACAATATTCTCGCCACCTTCTCTTCTCCTTCCTAAAGGGACAGTAAAATTAATACCAGACAGAGGTAGCTGAGGGACACAACTCATACCAAGAATACCATTACCAGTTCCAATATCTACAATATCATTTGTCTCCAACTCAGGAACTCACAATAAGACTTTCCATAAATCAAGTAAGAAAATTATAGACAGGTAATATTTCTTAAAGCATAAAGAACAGGTTTTGTTAAAGCAACTTCAAGAGGGCTCTAACAAATCAATTGCTGTCTGAAGCCTAAGCTTGTAGGTATAAGCTGTTAACATACATAGGCCAAGAAATGGTAGTTTTGATTTAAAGTTATTCTTCAAAAAAGGGGAAAATATTAAATATTCAATGATAATATATTTTAAAACTTTAAAAAATCAGTTATGCTACCTCTACATAACTCCATATTAACTATATTTTGTACCATGCACCCTAACAAGAAACGAATGTCATAACACATGAAGCAGTTAAACCACTCTTAACAGATTGCAATTTAATGGTACAGAATATTCCATTTATTTCTAGCTATTCCCTTAATTAGGTAAATGAAATTCATAACAGCAAAACAAGTTTTATGATAGCCCAAAGAAAACTACCATTATGAATGATTTTAAGCACTGAACTACCAGCAGTAGAAGATAGTGAGATAAAGTTGGTGAAAATTCAGAAATAACAACAAGCCTTTAACAAAGCAAGTAAAAAAAGTCTTTATATATACATGGATCACACAGATCCCTTTCAGGCTGTAGACTAGAGAGGAGTTGGTAGGACTTTTCTAATCTGCAAGGAGACAGGCAGGTTACATCAGGTCACACAGGATGGAGAGGCTGCAATGCTTAGGTCCTGAGAGGAATAAGGGGAAAGCTGACATCTAGAAAGCAGGGGGCCACCTTGCAGGAGCAGACAGGCCCCCAGACACTTAAAAGGGCTTTCCAGCCCTCTCTTAAAGCAGGTGTCTTAAAGCTGTGTCAGACCTTTAGTCAAATTGCAGATGACCATATACTAATCCTTCAACTTCTTGGAAGTAAAACATGACCTGAAGTTAGTGCTGAAGCAGAGAGGAAGGACCCAGCACAGGTAAGTGATCAGAGCAGCCCCAACAGAGCATCCCCTGCTAATTTTTGCCCTGTATCCAGGTGTACTGCTGGTTCAGTGATTCTGTTTCGTAGCTGCATCCAGACCTACTTCTAGCACAATTTATAAACTAGATGGTGAGAGGATTTGCAAACAAAACATTAAGAATGCAGCACAGGGATATGGGGGAAAACATTAGATGGCATAAATAGGCCTCTGAGATTAGAAGGGCCTTTAGGGTCAGACACCCTGACATGATGCATGCACATGTGACAAACATTTGAGAGCTTGCAATAGTAGAGACTGTTAAACACTTGGCATGCTCACTGCTGACCTGTTAGAGGTTTAAATAAATAATACTTTAAATAAAACATAATAATTAAAAATGCATGATATTTGTGAAGAGACAAAGTGCTTTATTAACTTCTGATTTCAAGTTTACCGTACCTTTATTAACAAGTAGGAATGAATCTCTTTTGAAACAATAAAAATCTGAACTGATCTAAGCTGTTCCTGATATAGGAATTGGACAAGACTATTTCAAGATGCCTAAATTACTCTACAACTCTAAAACACCCCACCAAACTTCAAGAACAGTCAGCCAAGCAAATCTCTCAAATAGAAACAAACAGCAGCAAAACTGTTAGTGATAACCACTAAATAATAATAATATCCACTGGTGAATATACACACACATATGCACATCATAATGAAAGAGCCGAATTCCTTCAACAGGTGTTTCAGGCAGAGCCAAGAAAAGAAGAGATTTCTGTACTGAGTTCTTTTTCTCAGCAAGGACCTACATAAAAGATCTCACACTGAGAAGTTTCAAAAGTTGGCTGATCAGGCTCTGAAAGTGACTCCATGTGATGCTGACCTTTTCAATGCCACCACACCTACCAAGGCTGGGCTGAGCTCCCCATATCTTAGTCTCCTTTACTGAAGTTAAAGGAGTTTTTCTTCTATAGAAATATTTTAAGTGAATCTTAGAAATAGTAATGGGATTATTGAGTGTTCTTGCAGAAAGTGAAGTTATTTTTAAAATGAACTTACTATCTAATTAGGTGGTTCAGTATTTCAGCTCATTCAGAAGCACAGACCATTTTCAGGCATCCAACCATTAAAATTTTAGGTATGAAACAAAAATAAAATAACCACAAAATTGATTATTTATTTGGGCTTTCCAGGTTTTCATGGATTCTTAATATAAGAAAAAGAAATTCTAAAAATGTAACCATTAGTAATTGTTTTGGATCTCTACAATACCAAAAGCAAGAGAAATGAAAATAGAAATCCTCAAGTAGTGCGTATAACTGAAACTATACTTGTAAATGCATCTCTTCAGGACACATTCATAAATGCTGCCAGGCACAGTCAACAGTAATTCAAAACAACCTTTTAATAACAGCTTGTATCCCCCTGTAAAATGCCTTATAAAAGGAGCTCAAAAGAACTGGGCTCCCACCAAGAAATAAATCTCACCACACGGCATTTAGGACCTAATGAAATCAACAAAATGCAATGAAATTAGTATCTGCATGTGACAAACTCAGTATTTTGTGTGTATTTACTGATTACTATCCCTGTATCCTAAGGTGATACATAAAACCTGAACTAAAATACACAATATTTTTAGACTGCTGTTGATTCTCCAGTGTAGAAAGAGCCTAAAAATGTCAGCACACCAGTTTCTTCAGCTTGCCAGGTAAACTGAAGAGTGAGTTATAGTGAGGACAAGAAGACAAAGGTTTTGTGCAATGTTTTTACAGATTCTTCTGGCTTAGTTAAGTGAAGAATCTTTATGGGACAGTGTGAGCTATTTTGACTGAAGCAGACAGAAATGCTTTATTTAGTTCTTGCCTTATGAAACCCTTGTATTGATTTCCTCCCTTCCCTGTCAATTTAGATGTGTTTCCTTTTTTTAATGTGAAAAAAAAACCTGAAAAAAATTGAATTTCAAATTTTTTTTCAAAATGTCAAAGTATATTTTTGTATGAGAGACTAGTGTTATCTCTGTAGTGTAGCACTGCACTCTGCCATCCAACTTCAACACTTATAATGGAAGCTCAGTGGGAAATTGGTAACCTCAGTTCACCTAGAAGTCAAAGGTGCAGTACAATAGCTCCAACACATAACCACAGATCTGCTGCTTAGACAGGACTAGTCTAGCAAGTTTTGAGAGAGCTGTAACCTGTCTGAATTTTAATCTAGGGCAAAAAAAGAACAAAAAATACTAAATGGAAGTTTCCCAAAAAGTTTCCCAAGTGGAACACCCCAGTCTGAAATATGAGAAGCAAAAAGGCACTGATATTGCAACAGCTCTGCTTGAATAAGACCATTCACTAGATTTGATCTGTATACACTGTTTTAGTTCCCATTTCTCCTCTGCATACACACACACATCCAAATCCCTTCTAGTGGAGCACTTATAATTTACTATTTTACGACTATTTCCAGTGTAACTGCTGTTATATTTAATTTAAAAATATTTCACCTAATCAGGAGTGCTTTCTCCTTTGTAGTGAAGAAAAGGAAGGGGTGCTTGCTGGCAAAATGGAAGACACCTACACATTGATGTGCCAGCCCTGGAAGACTGAAAAAAGCACCAAGTCCTACACAGTTCAACAGAAAGATTCATGAAGAAAATCCACATGTAAGCCAACAAAGCTGTTCCTGTAAGGGCCTACAATGAATCTATATTGATATCTGGAGCTAAAGTTGCTTTAGGTCTTAAGCAAGAGTTGCCTGACATCCCCATAAATCATATGCAAGGAAAGAAGATTCAAGGACTTGAATATCCCTGGTGGAAAAAGCTGTTGTGTTGCTTAGAGATTTGATAACTGCTGCTATGACATGGAAGTACAACTGGATGGAAAGATTGCTGACTTAGGTGCTGATTACTCTGCTGTTAAAGCATCATGCAAGCAGCAGTGTCCAGCTGGCACTAATGATACTTCACAACTCTCCATCTGCAGCTCCCCATGCACGCTGTGGGGGGAATGTCCTGTGCAAAGTACAAGAGATAATTAGGAACAGAGGCTAGAAACACAAACCAAACAAACACTACCTGCTTATTGTGGTACACTCTCAGCCTCCCCAGTACTAACAAAGAATGATAAATGACCAGTGCACACATGGAAATATTGATCTCCATTCATTATTATGTTTTTTCAAATTAAATATTACTATAATATTTAATTTTATTAAATATAACAATAATATTTAATTATATATATTTAGATAATATATAATATTACTATATAATATAATTATATTATTATATTATAATTTATAATAAATATTTATATTTAATTATATATTATATAATTGTATAAATATTCTTTAATTATAAATAATAATATTATTAATTTATATATTTATTTCAAATATTACTATTTGAAGACATTTCTGAAAGCAGGAGTAGGTTTTGTGTGCAGCCATGCTCTGCTTCTCTTTTCCTGTCATCACCTGAGAAAGGCTCTTTAAAATCAAAAAATTCTCCATATTGACTTTTTGACATGCTCCACTCTTCCTAGAGCCACAGATTCAGAGCAGCAATTTTCAAATGTTGCTTTGTTTCCCCCTCATTTTTATATATAGGAGCTGGGATTTGAGTGCTACTGTGGCCCTGAAAGAAGTGATGGTTTGGTTATTCAGATTAATCACCATTTCCACACTAAACAAAGACCATCAGGAAGAAAGTGACTCAAGAAAATATGATCACCACAAGTAGCTGTAGAGCAAGAGGTAATGACAAGCCAGAAAAGAGATCATTTTTCACCTACGCATATGGAACACCAAATGAGACTGATCAATTGGTTCAAATAATCTATGACATGCAGAAAATAAAGCAAAGAAATTATGAATATCAACTTTTGCTATAAAGCTCTTTTTTTCTCTCCTTTCACCTTCCTTCCTCACATTTCTGTCACTTTGTTGCCTGGGGCCCGGAAAGGAAGATTTTGTTAAATTTCCATAATGCAGCAGAACCATTAGTCTCATAGCCACAGACTAAGAAAAAAAAATTGTTAAGTTTACAAGAAATAAAACTCATTGTACAGTTAAAGTCAGAAAAACAACTTACATTTATGATTTCATATGTCCCCAGGACAAATGTGGGGGTCAGGCTGTCGTGATTGCTGCCACTAAAGCATGCACTGCCAGAAAGTGAGATGGGTTTTGCTCCCCTGTATCTTCCTATTTACCCTTGGTTTCCCTTTGGAGAGCTAGATCAGGTGATAAATTCCTGACTAGATGAAACACCTCAGTTTTCTTGTCCCAGCAGGGATCTGAGCAAAGCAATGACAGAACAACCTGCCACCACCAAGTCAGGTTGGTGAGGAAGGTGACTGGGAGACCCACCCCATGAGCACCATGGGCAGAGCCCAGTGTCCATGCTCTGCTCTTTGGCTGAGCTGAGCTTTCTGCCCCCTGCATGTGCCTGCAGCAAACAGTGGGCTTCTGTCTGGGCACGTGGGGAGTGAGCTGAAGGACACTGGCATGGGTCAGCCTGCAGCTTTCATCACAGCAAGGCCAGGCTCAGGTCACCTCAAAAAGTGCTGCTGCTCCTGCTCCTTCTCCTGCACAGTCCCTCCTGCCATGCCTGCCCCCATGGTGGCTCTGCCTCTGCTGAGGCAGCAGCATGCTCCCAAAGGGCAAACCACAAACCCCACTGATGAGATCCCAGTGGCTGTGCCAGAACAGCACAAGTGAATCCTCAGTGCAAAAATCAAACCCTCTCAACAGACCAGCATGGAAGCAAAGCAATTACAGCTTCCACACCACCCTTTTCAAACACAACATGAGGCACCCAAGAAAGAATTGAGCTGGTTTTCCACAACCTCTGTGAGGTGTGAGGACACACTAATCTCTGCCAGACAGGAAGATTTCTCCCTGTAACTTGGCCTCTCATGATCCCAGGCCTTAAACTGTCCTTGTAGTTTGGCAGAAGGTGTCCTTTTCACTTCCCAAGTGCCTGCCCGTACATACTGACTGTAATTGGAGGAGTAATGTACATTAAGTTTGCCAGCTTCATTGGGATTCATTTTTAATAACAAGATTGAAAAGGTGAAAGCAGTACAATTTTATTCTGTCAGAGCCAAAAGCTGGTTTCTGATGACAAAGTTGCAGAGGAGAACAAAAGAACCAAACCCTATTTTATAAGATGACAGAACCTTCCCTGAGCTATCACTTGAAACTCCTGAAGCACGTTTTTGCTGTAGGGGAAAGAAATAGGACAGCTGCATTCCCCCAGAGCTGAGCCCTGTGGGCATTCCAGGGGCTGCTGGATCAACCACTTTCCTCCTGCCCAAGCAGAGCTTCCCAGCTCCCATATCCACATTTATTGGCAGCTTCCTGACCTTCTGTTGTTGCTCTCATCTGCTTTTTAACTAGCAGCAAAGCCACTCCTGGCTTATTTTTCCTTAACAGTGGAGCTGCTGCCATTTCCCAAGTTTTCTCCCCAGATTCTAGAATATCAAAGTGCAGGATTGAGGTCCCTCTTGGCCCTCCAGGCCTCTGATCACAGAGTGCCATCATGCTCTCTAATACATTTCTACAAGCTTAGGTAACTTTTGAGGTATTTTCAGTCCCGTCAGGACCATCTCACTTTTTGATAAATAACAAACCATCTGGAAATATTTGTTGCATGCTTACCTTACAAATATTTCCATTTTCAGTCTGCTTTCAGCTCTCCACTGGGATCAACCACATGCAGAAAAAAATATATAGGAGACAGATCTGGCCTGTAAAAGAAGTCTTCCAGCCGTCTCTTTGACTCCCAATTCAGAGAACTTTGTACTCATAGTAGAAACTAACTTCCTCAGCACACCTACCTTCACACACAATGGAGCCAACCACAGAGCTTCTCACAGCTGAAAATTGTTATAAAATAAAATGAAGAGGGAAAAACCTTCTGAAGCTTCAGAGTGGATGTCAGTTATCAGAAGACTTGAAGATTTTCAAGCACACGTGTTTCTGCAGCAACATTGCAGAATGTCAACGTTTCCCAAGAATAAATCCACGAGACTGTTAAGTACAACCTCTTGGCAAAAAGTTATGGAATTCGTAAAAGGACTTTGTTTCTATTTCAATGCAGACTAAATTAAGTCATTACTTCAGCTGCCAAAGAAATTTTTATAAAGGAAACCTCCCAGAAGACTTCAAGTGGCAAGTTTCCTTACAACAAGCAAAGGTGCACTCTGAGGTCACCTGCAAAGACAGCCAAATCCTGTCACCAGAGTGGCATCAACCACCCTGAGCATTTGAGACTTAAATGATCAAAACACTTGAACGTCAAACCAAAAGCTCAGGAAAGAACCACTAAAATAAAAAGATTGCTTGCATGCTAAAAAGTACACATTAGCTTAAATATTTTGCTAGGTCATCCATCATGGTCCCAGCAGTATTTATGATTAATTAGCTTATTCCTCTTGGAAAATGAAAGGCCTTTACAGAGGACTGACTGGAAGGTCTAGACCTTAAAAATACACCAATGTTTTAATTCAGTTACAAAAGTAAAACCAACTATTTAAATAACTTAAAGTAATGTAAATGTGAATAATCAGATATTAGTATTTTCAGAGTGGTTTACTAACACATTTACACTGATTAACTACACATTACACTGATTTACTTTTTCCAGAAGTGCTCTGCATAAAGATATATTAATATAGAAAATTAGCCCAGCTTATTAAATTAGTATATTTGTCACCACCATAGAAAATCCTAGATTTAAGGAGGAGCTTTTTTACCTTGTATAAGCAAGGAACAGATTGAAAGAAATGTATGAATTTAACACAAAAATCAGTGTCTTTTATGCAACAAAACAAATACTTTTGAAAAACAAACTGCTGCATATGGAGCTGGAGGGACTTTTTCATTTTTGAAAGACAGCCATGCACAGGATCTGCAGAGTCAAATATTTATTTGTCGTATAAATGTTGAAACAAGAATAATCACATTTTTAAATGAAATACCAAAATAGCAAAACTGCAACTAATCATGTATGCAAACCATTTCTAGACACTGACATGCTTGAAGTGTTTTGCATTGCTAGGTTGCTTCAAATTCTAAATCAATGTAAAACAATATTAAGAAAAAATTCTTCTACTAAAACCTTCAAGTCTATGTCAAGTCCCCTTAGATGCCAAAGAAAATTTTAAACAGTATGCCTGAAAGAAAAAATGAGGCCTTTGTTCTCTGAGCCAAACTCTCCTCTGTATATGCTATATTTTGAAGAATTGGGAAACAAGGTTCTATAGTCTTCCACTAAGAAGAGGTTCTATCAATAAAGGTAAAAATGTGTCTGATTACTCTTGAGATAGAGGTCATAGGGGCAAGATATTCTACAGAACCTCAACAGACCATGGCAACTTCAAAAGAGTAACTTGGCAAATCTTGGAGTACTTTCCTTCCACAGCTAAAGAAGGAAAATGAGACTTTGAAAGTCCACAAGATATCGTGAATGTAGATGCAGTTCTGATCCGAAATATTATTACCTGACCAGGAAATAATACACTAAAAAACATCATATTAAATTAAAAGTAGTAAAGCATAGTATTAAAACTATAGTATATAAATAGTTAAGATATAAATTAAATAAACTTTGGTAAAGGAAGAATAGTTTACAATAAAAACTCCTTATTTAAAAAATATATTATCAGTCACATTTATGTGTATGAAAATTTAGATTTAATTTTTTTTCACATTGGGTTTTACTATTATTTTAGTATTCAGTTAAGTTGCTCAAAATAAGAATGAACCGTGTGTTCATGATGCAAGAAAATTATCACTTGCTTATGAGTCTTAGGACAACACAACTGCATCTGAAAAGATGCACAGAAACTACATCAGTCCTGGATCAGTTCTCCTATATACATAAACCCATTAAATGAGAATTTCCCACTCCTATGAAGATGACCTTACATGATGTTATTCTGAATTATCTCAGAAGCTGTTTTACTGAAGCTTACATCAGTCAATCCCAAGATTTTTGTGTAAAACCATTTTAATTCAGTCATTACAGGTTCTTCTGTTTTAGCTTTCAGATATTCACTGCCTGATTCATATATCTGAGCTCAACTGAACGAAATCAATAATATTTTTAATAAAAGCTTTTAACATAGCACAAAATTCAGGGTTGCTAAGTTATACAAGACAGTGTTTCTGAACTAAGCCCACAGTGTGCATGAATAACTTCATTGAGATCATGAGACTGGATGTTTATGAATTTAGTGGCATTATTTCTGCAAATGTCCAGTTTTAGGCACTGCCTTATTCACAGAGTTTTGGACATATTCTTTGAAGCAATTGGCCTTTAAGCTTGATGCATGTCCAAAGAGTTGTTAAGCCTTGAATTCATTCACCATCACTTCCATTTGCATGTTCTAGCCTCACATAAAAACCTTGTTTCAGCAAAATAGATTCCTATTTTGCTGAAATAGGAACTTTTCTGTACTTTTAAAGCAAATATCTTATTTTACAGCTTCTTCCTTTCTATCTTCTAAAAAGTAAAGTGTGGAGAAGAAGAGCATGTGTAAGAATTTTAAAGAAATGTAGATTTTTGTTGTAATCAGAACTCAGTACAAAGTATTACCAGATATACAACCTCTTCATCAAAAGCCTGGTTTCCACGGTGACCAGCACATCATCTGCTGGTTTGTTTAATTTTTAAAAAAACTTGCTTTTTAATGTCACCCATTCCCAAAATTAGGATAGAAAATAAGCTTAGAGAAATGTGATTTTTTTCCCTACAGTATCTAAACCAAACTGAGGACTTAGATGCCCACACAGTATCAGCATAATGCATCATTCTTTTTATCTAAAGCTTGCTCATCCAACACAGTTACTAGTAGCTACTCTACTCTGACAAAAACGTTCATCAAGGAATTTTTTTAAGCCATATGGATGACAGTGACAAGCAGGTGAACCACTGCTCAAGCTCAACACCTTTAAACTCTGTAGGAACATAAGTTAAAAATTGGTGTGCTAGATCAGGCTAGAGGCCTTCTAGTCTACTGGCTGAAGCATTGTGCTCCCAGTAATAGCCAGAGATCATCATTTCTGCCACATTTATCATTGAAAGTGACCACTTCTTCCTTCACCCCGTGAACTGAACTACTGCATCCCTTAGCCATGAGAAAAACCCCATTCTAACCAGGCATAAAACCAAGCTGAACTCATGATTTTCTATATATATCAAAATAGCTGAATTTTACTTTTGCTACTTCCAGTTGGCTTTTGCGGTCAGTTCCCCACTTGTTACTCATGGCATTCAACAAAAAGAAAGACTAAAAAGCCTTGTGCCTCATCTCCCTGCCTGGGAGGAAACACCTACCACTGGACCAGTCAGATGCCTTTCCTGCCTCTGCAGTCCCTTTCTTGTCCCTAGTCACCATGTGTTTATATAGTAATCAACATTTATATGATACAGACACTGTCTATTTCTCACTGCAAATTTCATCCTCTATTCAGCTGCCCAGCACATTCAACATTTAATTCAATCCCACATCCTATTTTTAACAATGACTCATTTAATTTCATCCTCACCCTCTTGCAGTCTCAGTTCAAGACTATTATATAACTCAAACCAGTAAAATATACAGCTACAATTTTTTACTGTTACAGCTTCATTGCTTATAATTTCTGCCAAAGATACCTTTTATTTTAATGCAACGTTGGATGTTTACTAATACAGGTTCTCAATAACCAGCTGTACTGATAACAAGAGATAAGACTTTGTTTAACCTGCTAACTTGAAGATCACCTAGAGACATCTGATTTCTGGTTTGACTTGATAAACACTACCCTCGTGATCATGCAGAGTAGTTGAATAATGGCTCCACCTTTTTCTTTCTTTCTCCCTCGCCTACTATACACAGAATGGCATAGCGTAATATCTGCCTAAGGGAAAAAAATAATAATAAAACCTGTTTTCAGCAAGCCTGAGGTACAGCATGTTCTTATCTTTATGCACAGACCTACACAACACTCCCTTCTCCCACAAAATTAATCTCCAATAATTTATTTTCACTCTTCAATATTTTCATCTTAAAAGCTGAAGTGCTTCAAGGATGTGAATGACAGTATTTTTGGCAAGGGAGAAAGAGGCACCCAGGGGAAGCACTTAGAAGAATAAGAAAGAAGTATGTAGGTATTTCTGCATGAGGTGTATTTGTAAGTTTTAGTCCTGATGTGGAAAAGATTACTGGGCTTTGAGAACTCGTCATCTGAAAAGCAGCAATTACTTCTGTAACTCCAGAGTGATGTCTGACATGCACCTCATTTTTTTTTCTATGCAGACAACAGATAGTCAAATACCCATTTCAGATTACTGCAGCTTTATTTCCAGGATAGAAGGGAAAAATGAGGTAGGAAACAATCAACAAAAGGAAGCACAAACAGAGAGAGCAGCTGTATATTTAAATAGAAATTTTGTTTAGCATAGGTTCAATTATCTCATGCTGCACTGCAAGTGAGTTTTTCCATTGATTCTAACAGAGTTTAAATAAAGACCTGACTTGCAAGATAAAACTCAGGATTAAGGGGGCTCCAGCAGGGTAATCGGGATTCAACAGGAAGCATGTCAGTACATTTAGGAATTCTGTCCAAGAGTTTTTTTGCCCTTTACAGTGAATGTTACTTGGTCTTCTCAACCAAAACACAGGGCTTAGACATAAATACCATGGCAAAGCTGAAAGCAATCAGACACAAGCACTCAGGAGCAAATATTCTACTGGACACCAGATCAACATCTGGCAAATAAACCCTCTGCTTATCTGTTACAGAATAGGCTCCCAGCTAGAGGTTGGCCATGGACCAGCTCTCTGGAGAGAGGTGATCTACCCTCCCCTTGGCCCTCCATGGGCAGCCTGCCACCTCCATGGGCATCCTCCATCCTGACTGAATGAGAGGTACAGGCACCACAGTGGCTTGCTGTGCTTGTTGTCTCAGTTTGAACCTTTCAGTTTCCTAAAGCCTCAAGTGAAGCAAAGCCCCTCACCTGTGATCCAGGCATGGGAAACTGCTGGCAGTGTGAGAGGAAAAGCTACATACTAGAGCTTCCTCCAGCCATCACCTCCTCAGAGCTGAGCAGAAGCAGGCTGGGGGCAAGCAGAGATACATAGCTGGAAGTTCCCCTTCCCTGGAAATGCTATAAATGAAGAATGCAAAATAGGTAGAAAATAGGGAACAAATTCACAATATGTACACAGAACAAAGAGGTGGGCAGGAAGGAGAAGGAAAAGAGATTTTCAGAGGTACTTCATTACTCTTCTTTCAATGAGGGGAGTAATGGGATACAAAGCTTGGTTACCTTAAACTGAGTTTAACAACACAGGAAAAAGACATAAGGGCTCTACTGGAGCTATTTTATGCAGTTAATTCCATTTCAGTTATACAGCTCCTGCTCTCTGGCTCAGTCTTGTACTGCAGTGCTACACATGAACGCTTCCCACTTGATGTCTGAAACTCTTGACACATCCTTTCTCTTTTAAAGGACCAAGGCTTCATTATCCAAAGAAAAATGAAACAGCTCATTAAAAAAAAACACTGGAAAAAAGTAAAGGAAACACATTAGACATTTGGGTGGTTTTTTTGGTTCATGTTCTTTGATGTGACTATCAAAAGTGGGTTTATTATAAAGTTAGGGTTTTTTCCTGCTCAAGGATATATCAGTTACTTACATATAGAACACTTCAAGGTTTAATTGTGTAATGTTCTCTAATGAGAAACAAAATAAAAAGAACTCTATTGTTAGACCCTTAATTTCTCTGGAAGTAAAATTGGGAAAGTCTTTTTTTGATTCTGTAAAGTTAACAAGCAGATACTAAATAATAATTTTATGCTTATTTTTAGTAGTGTTTTGGTTATAAAATATGCAAGATAAGTACACTGTTCACAGGGAAAGGCATGTCATTGACAGGAGAATGAAACAGATTGCTGTTCACAAACCCTTCTTTGATTTAAAGGACTAATTAAACATTTCTTTCTTTCACTAAGCCTTGAAGATCCTCTAGCACTAGGAGGCTGCAATTGGAAGAGTGGTAGGAAGACATATCCTTAGGTAAAAACCAATTCTTCAATTACTGATTCAAAATCCATCCTAACCCGTTTCTTCATTAATTGAGTAGCTTACAAAACCAAAATATTGCCCAGAGAAAAAGAGTCTCCATGAAGTCTGATATTCAAAGTAATTCTTATTGCCCCAATGGTTCTCAATCGACAGTGTAGAAATATATCCAAGAAAAACTATCCAAATAAGTTTGGACATCCAAATTTGCCTATCCAAATAAGGCAATCAAAAAGAATTAAATGTTATAAATCTAAGTCTGTGTTTGCTAAGTGGTGGTGTGAGGAGGAGATAGAGTATTACAGTCCCTCCTGAGTTTAGGTTCACATTAAGCACCAGCAGGAAGCAAACAGGGATAATGTGAGATTCCTGCTTGAACTTGTGCAATGATGTGCCAACCTCAGATCAGCAAAAAGGCAAATATCCACATTGTAGATAAATAGGATGGCCAGGTCTTCCAGCTAGTTTCAAAATTAGCACAAAGAGAATGCAGGAGAGTAAATGCACTTCCAGCTCTAAAGATGCTCTCTGAAGACAAGTTTGAAGCACACTGGTACAACAGTTCAGGAGGCACGTGCTAGCATTGCCAGTTTTAAATGCCTTGAACCAACAGCGTGATCAGTCCTGGCTGGCATTTCCAAATACATTTTTACAGGAATTACCAGCTCATTGTATCTAGGCACATTTTAGTTTCTCACTCATAAGTGGTAAGAATAATTAGAGAAGCAGATAAATTGTCAACTCTCAAGTTCATTAAGCATCCACTTCATTGCTTTGCTGGATCCAAATCAGGAAGTTCAGCAGCTTCTAGACTCGATCCTACAATAAGGTCAAAAGAGTACAGAAGTTTCACAGGTTTTATTTTCTTTCTTTTAAACATGAGTGTTTTAGAATGGTCTGTGCACTTAATGTCAGCCAGAATTTTGAGTAAACAGTATTGCACTTTGAATCATAAAAGCAATTCTACTGGTAGCCAAAGTTTTGAAACTGATTAAGTAAGCACACTTAGATATTTGGAAGTATAGATTTAATGGCCCTCTCTGTCCCAAGAGTCAGCAAGGACATTCTTTGCAAGATCCTAATTTATCATATTTATTGAATGCAGTATGCATTTCAGCCATTTCAGGTATAAACTTAAACACATTTAGTCTTATTTTATTAAAAAGAAAAATGCATATGATGCATTTCAGGAGCAAAAGATGACATAGCACTGGAAGAAAGGCATTCCATAGTGCTTAGCACTTCTGAAAGTGCACTCCTCTCCTTTTTGAGAAAAGTAGCGAACCATTGCCTTTCTTAACCGTGAAAGATTCTGCTGCTGGCTGAATGAAAGAATTGACAAGGATAAGCCTCCCCCCTTCATGGCCACAATGATTAATGAACAGAGGCATGAGCTTGTGCTGGCAGACAGGAGAGAAGGGTAGGGAAGGCAGGCTGTTCTCAGGCCAGTGAGACAAGTTTATGTAGTTGTCAACTGGACTTCATTGTTTCTTGGGTTCAGCTGACTACAAAGTTCCCAAGGAACATTTTTGCCAACAGTGTTTTTCCTCTTTATAAAGACAACCAAGAGCTCTCTATTAGGTTTCTGCAGTTCCTTGCTGTCTATCTCTTGTTCACTCCTTTCAAGATGCTCTACAGAGATCACCAGGCCAATCTCCCAAAACAGTCCCTCTCTTGATGCAAGCACAAAAGGAAAACAGCAGAGAAGCACAAGCAGTCAGCAGCACTGTGGGCACAGCAGACTTTGTCCTTGGCATTTAAAAGGCAGCAAAATTCAAGGATTCTAATCAGAGATAACAAAGATGTGGTTTTTTTCTATTTCTCAATTTCATTATTTCATCAATCACCGATTGATGAAACAACAACCTCAGAAATAACCATCACCTTTTTAATTCCCTCTTTCCCTCCAATATACTAAGAATGCATTAGGACTTTTTACCAAAAATCAATGCTTAACCACAAACTGCAGCCTGAAGTGATCCACTGACTTTATTGCTGCTGCATATTCTGCTAAATCTCTCACAATGCCTTCAACCACAGTAAGGAGTGCCAGCACCATCTTGTGGCTATCACTTTCATAGAGAATCCCCAGGAGCTGGTCAGTTTATGACCCCTGCATATTAAGACTTGCAACTGGAACACACACTGTAAGAGTTAAAATGAGGAGTTGCATCTCTAGGGTCACTTTGCAGTTTCCTCAGATTCTGAAGGCTGCTGGTCAGGATAAATAGATGGATCAGATGCCTGTTCTTCAGACTCAGCTATTTCCCCAAACTTTACAAACATTAGATTATTAAATAAACAGAAACCTACAGCTTGCGCGTTCTTTCTTTAAGTGGCTTTTGTTTTGCGAGTCTAAACATGGCAAATTTTTTTTACTCTCTTCTCCCTTATTGTTCTGGTAGTTTTTCCTCTGCTTAAGCCCCAGTAAATCTCTACTCTCACTGAAAATAAGCAGTCAGTTTAGGTAAAAATCTTCTGTCTCTCCCTCTGTAGCAAATACTTCACCTGAAACATGCCAGGCCTCCATTTGCTTTTTTCATAGCTGCAGCCCATCTCCAATTAGTAGTTGAATTTATCTTTCTCTACTATTTCTTGCTGAAGACTCACAGCTTATCGGAGAAAAAGAAAAAAACCTGCTGTGCACAGTAGCAAAAGCTGCACCATTGTATTCCATAACTTTTCCCTTATTCTGTTCCAAAAAGCCATCAATTTCTTCCTACCTGACATTCTGAATATCCCTAGCAGTGATGATGCCTGTGACCTTAGACTCATCAGCACATTTCACCAATGCACTCCTCTTTTCCAGGCAAAAATCCTCCATAAAAATATTAACCTTATTTCCAAACCAGTACTGGGAAAACTCCACTATTCATCTTTCTCCTGTTTAGCAGTCCCCATCCCAAGACTGTTTTCATGTCCCCCTCAATCATTGCCTTATTCACATTATAATTCTTCAAAGTATCATTTTTATTCAGGGGAACAAATAAATTGCTAAGCAGGCCAATATTATTCCTTTTACAGAATCCAGTTAACATTGGATCTACTTCCTTTGCATCTAACCTATCAAATAGATAGTACTGGAATCCTATACCACACTAGAAAGTAGGCACCATCACAAATATCTATATATATGGGTTTCTATATATAGGTTTTTGCTGTTATTGAACAATTTAAAACTTAAAAATTGCACAAGACAAGACAGCTGCAGAATCAGACAATACATATAAGTATGCACTTACTTACAAATCAAGAAATACAGGCAAAAATAAAATTATTTTTATATATGTCAAATACAGCATTCACAGCAGGTGCAATGTCTTGCAGTGTAGTAACAAAAGGCAAAAGGTTTCAGGCCATGATTGTGCATGCAAAATAAAATAAGGAGGTCACAGGAATTTATGTAAATAAAAGAGTGGACATGACCTGCAGCCAGACTTCCAATAGTTTTGAGGAACAAACCTGGAACTCTCTTTCAGGTTTACTTACGGTTACAAAAGCTGTGTACTATGATCATAGTATTATTTTTTTCCAAAGTTTGTGTTTCTGTCTGACTGTAAGACAGGCCCAAATGCATCCCTGAGGAGGGTCCATCTTGAGTCCTCTACATTTTCCCTGTCTCTGCTGTGAAGTACAAGCTCTCCTGAAATAGCTCTGCTCTGGACATTCACACACCAGGGACCAGGCTCAGACCAAGGAAAATAAAGTAGCTGCCTACTTTACCTTTCAGTTGCTTCGTTGGGATTTAGCAGCCTAAATGCATTTTTGGGATTATTCCATTGAAGAAAGGATGGAGTAAGGTTCCGTAACAGTGAAGAAGGGCAAAAAAAGTAGTTCAGGTAATTATAGCCCAGTCAGACAAACATCATTATTTGAAAAGAGATAGTGACAAAGAGTAAGTAAGCAATAAATCAAGTGTCTTTAACCACCTTGAAGAAAACAAGATGATAACAAAGAGTTGACATATTTTTCAGAAACAATTCATAGCAAATCAATATAATTGCTTTCAAAACCGCTGATCTAGCAGACAAGGGGACAGGTCCCTGTAATGAGCAAACAAGAGAAATACAGTCTAGATGAAGGTGCACTAATTTCAGGTCAGAAGCAGTTGAATGAAATTATTCAGATTATTATCAGAAAAATGGGAAATACATTTCAAAAAGGCACAGATTTCTTGTTATATCCAGTATTTTAATGAATTATGGTATTTTGTATTTCTTTAAAATTTGTAGCTGGCACAAATTTGACAGGTATTGTTCAGCTTCTGACTATTTCCACCCAGTGCAAATCTATTAATCTCAATCCAGCTGGTGTTGTCTAGTAAATCTTCTGTACATTCTGGAATATAGTGTTCAATGTAATTAAGCATTGAATAATGATCATAAGAAGAGACAAAGTTAATCAAAAAGAACTCTTCTTGACTCAGCTAAAAACTAATATGCAGTTGTGAAATATTTACCACAATGACCTTCCTCTCTGGTACTCCCTCACAAATTTTTTAGGTTAGAAAATGAGCAAAGCATAACTCATGTTTCGTCCATTCTAAACAGAAGCCTGGCTTTTATTGACCAGAGCAATCCTCTCAAACCTCCATTATTTCAAATGACAACTAATACTAGAAATTCAACAATTCCCTTCCCTTCCAAAACAGTCCATGAAATTGATTAATTCTGGTCTCTATTATACTCCTATACCCAAGGACAAAATCTGACACTACTCTGCAAATTATCTAGCATTACAAAATGCTGCAAAGCAACAAAAGCACTAAATTGAGACTAATGTTTCAAGTACTATGCAAAGCACCCACTAAAACCAGCTGCAGATTTATCTTTCATACTTTGTATCAAAATACACTGAGTTGTTTTACATCATTATCTTATTCAGAACATTGAAATCCAGCTCAGACATCACCATGCACAGTTTATTACAAGGTCCCAAGCATGCACTGCTTGAATGGAAGCAGACAGAATTTTTCCACCATCAGTAGTTAAAAAAAGAATTCTTTTGAACTATATTGTGTGAGTTGAATGCATTATATACCAGTGGTTTAGCTCAGTTTGTTTTTTAAAGAATTTGCCTCTAAAATGTTATAGAGAGTTTAATTGTAAATGCACAGACAAGAAGCAGCACAGTAAGCCTGTGGCATTCTTGTGCATTTCAAGTTTTTGTAAATGATCTGATCAAGTAGTCCTGGAAATAAATGAGTGTGGATATATCTTTAAGATTTACCCTGCCTCATTAATCTGTCCCTCAGTTACCCTCTGTCTTTTCAAGAACTCCCCCATTTCAGCTGACACTGTACTCTTGCCTGAGCTTCCACAGAAGTGCTGTATGCTGCAAACAGGCTTTTCAATCACAGCAAGACAGTCCCTGAAAATTGATGTAGTTTAAAACACTTGAGGACCCTTTGCACTAGTAGTGTTATAATGAAGCCCAGGGGCAGGGTGTGCACTGGAGTTGCAGATGTGACACCCAGCCTAAAGGAGTGGCTGCTGGCACAACACTGCTCTACCCCTGAGCAGTAGTGGTAAAACACTGGGTACATGCAGTACCTTCTACTCTGCTGCAGGATTAGATTTAAAAATTAGGTTTAGAAAAATCCCACTGATTATACATTGTTTGATTGGATAAAGAAATTAAGATATTAATTATCGGGATGAAGAATGTACCTTCTTGTGCTAGAACTTTGAACCAGGAGCACCCTGCCCTGCTGAAAATGGACATCACTTGAGTGCTAACCTGACACCATGCTGCTTTTCAGTATGACATTTTCATAAACATCTCAGTGTGAACTCTTCAAAGACCTTGTAGCTTCTTAAATTAGGGCATTTGTATTTGGCTTGCTAATATAATATCTTAATGGTGTCTTTGGCTATTTGCATCCATACTTTAGAACTAGGAAATTGTCCTGCAATGGTAACAGGTTCTTATCAAGTTTTATTACTGTTTCATTATGCTACTACTATTTTCTTTTATTTTAAATTAACACTTCTTCTCTTCTCCACAACATCACCTCTAGGTGTCAAGTGCCTCCTCACTCCTCACTGTCCCAAAACCACTTCAAATTAAAACCAGAGTTGTCACTCATCATGTTGGAAAAATAAGTGTCACACAGTATTCGTATCAGTAAAACAGATGGTAACATAAACCAAGATGCAAATTAAGCCTACAGAATATAGTCACAGAGTTCATACAATCAACACTGCACTAAAGAAGGACATGCATTTTTACACGTCTCAAGCAGAAAAAGCAGAAGGTAAAGCAGAAAAAAAGGTAAATGAAAGCCACAACATTTGACCTTCCTGAAGCTGTGCAGGATTTGCCCTAATGCTCCTGCTTAGCAAGTGTCACCATCAAAGCAGATATTAGGAATGGGGCTTGAAGTGCTGGAACCTGAGATTTCCAGCTGCCATGAGCATCCAGACAGGTTCAGAGGATTGAGCCATTAGATCAGAGAGTTCTGGGAAGGGACAAATGGGTTTTGATTTGATTTCAGCACCACCATAGAGTTTCAGGCAAATTATTTTTTGGCAACATGCAGTAATACCTTCATCAGTTACACTAAATTATATTAATGTACTGCAATACTTAAAATGAAAAGAACAGTAATACAAACCACAGTAATATACATATTTGACTATCATTTTTACTACATATTATATTCAGCCATAGTTGCCAGCAATTATTACAATTTTAAGAACTAGATCAGCACTAGGTATTCGAAGCAGCTCTAGGTATGAATAGAATATTCAGACTTTTCAGAATATTTAGACTTTTACAGCATTATGCCTTTCAATACTGGATCTACTAATACCTTGCTCTCATTTCTTTTACCTGGCACCTAGGAAGACCCTTCTAATTCTTCACTCAGTAACACAACACAGGCAGCAGAAATCAAAATCCTTTTACAGAGGTTCAGTTAGGAAGCATATAGATGAGAGATTCATTGATAGCCAGAAATTTTCACTGAGTTCATGACCCACTTCCTATCATCATTAAGAACTCTCAGAGACAAATGCAACCAGACTGTGGGTCGAGTGTCTTGTCCTGACATCACAACTCTTCACCAGCTGCCATCTTTCCATCAGACCCTGAGACCTCCAAACCTCAGTAGAAAAGAACACCACCAGTGATCAGCATACTACTGTTGCCTCAGATAGCTCCTGATGGATGTCAGCCTTTTAACAGGCTGGGAGCAGAAGTGCATTGCCACAGATATAATTGGATGCTCCTTGTACGCCCTATTTTGTGATTAGCCAGCTGCTAGCAGCATTTTGAGCACAACAGACATATGAGGGCATCTTCCATCACATGAAGTTTTATGACAGGCACAGAAGAGACTGTCCTCAAATGCCTCCAAATGCTAACATGGATGCACTGTTGAATTTGCAGGCAACTCCAACATGGGAAGAGATGAGAATCTTGACTCCATGTTTCAGAAAGCTTATTTATTATTTTATGATATATATTATATTAAAAGAAAATTATATACTAAAACTCTACTAAAAGAATAGAATACTGATTTCATGAGAAGGCTAGCAAGGGATAGAAAGGAATGGAATGATAATAAAATCTTGAGACTGACCAGAGAGTCTGAGACAGCTGGACTGTGATTGGCCATTAATTAAAAATAACCACATGAGGCAATCAAAGATGCACCTGTTGCATTCCACAGCAGCAGATAATCATTGTTTACATTTAATTTCTGAGGTCTCTCAGCTTCTCAGGAGAAAAGATCCTAACAAAAGTATTTTTCATAAAATATGTTCGTGACACATACACCCTCATCAAACAGCTGGCCTACCAGTTTCAAAGAAAATGTACACTAATGGTATTATTGTTGCTGAGAACATCTTTGTTTCTGACACTTTTTCAGCCACGGGGGAAATTGTTAGATTAAGCATTATTTTGCATAACCATAAACCCTTTCAATGATGTTTCTGTGGTCTGGTCCTTAATTAGGAGCAATCAAAGCACTGGCAGCAGAGACAGCTGTTTATATTGACCATGAAAACTGCTGATTAAACTAAGCTTGGACACATGAAAAACAAAGGCTCACTTACCTGTGGAGTCTTGACTCAAAGTTTCTTGACTACTGCTGTTGTAAGAAGGCACTGGAGTGATTGAAAGTGATGCTGGACAGGACAATGGACATGAGAAGTCATTCTGTGTTGCAAAACATTGACACCCAGGAACACAGGCATCTTCGGGGACAGTGAGACCGAGGGGAGGGTTCCCATACACACACAGATTTTTCCAGCGAAGCAGTCCTATTGCAAGAGGGCCAACAGCTTCAGAACCGGACAACAAACATCTGGAGTTAAAACCTGTCTCCTTGTATTGTACAGCTTGTAATTTTGGACAAGGAAGCTATAGCAAGGTAATGTTAATTCCTGTTTTGACCGTTAAGTTTGTCTGTCCCCTGGAAAAGAATGCCATATTTTATTCTGTAATATGATATTCCACTATCAGCGATGTTGTTAAATGCTGGTGTAATGCTGAAAGAATACTTTCAGTATGTGTCCTCCTTGTACTGAAGAAGAAACATTTAATGTGAAATAAACCTTCTAATTGATATGTGAATTCACATATTGTGGTGGTCTTGCTCATACTTGGATTTCTGCAGGAACTCACTCATACATTACAATCTGAAGATTTCTCAAGTAGAAGTGGAAAGCCACTGTTGAATTTTTAATTTATTTTTTAATCACCAGCTTGCTGTGATTTTTTGACCCCTGTAGGGTTCAGACCTCAGTGGAAATCAGGAAACGGGAAACAGCCATCCCACTGTCACATGCACTTCTCTGTTCCTATGCTACAGTCCTCAGGAATTCTCTTATCCACCAATCAGTGGTTCAGGATTTTTTCTGTCTATTTCAGATTTCCTTTTTGCACTTTCTGAAGATTATTATTCCATCTTACTAAAAGCTCAACTGCATATGACATTGTGACACAAAACCATGGGGCTTATTCTGACACTGTAGCACAGGACTGTGGAGGAGAGATTCCCTGAAGAGATTACTCTGCTGCACATGATATTACCTCTGCTGCTTCACCAGCATCCCATCCCAAAACACAGAAAAAGAAAAAAAAATTACCTATAGCTGCAAAATAAGGGGATTTCTATATGTCTCTCCTACAAGTAGTTTCTTAATTTGAACGCTCATGTTTGTGATACTTGCAAGACTAGGAGCATCTGAATACAAAATGTCCCATCCACAAAACTGGACTCTCAAATGCAGACAAATCAAACCTGTGATGGTCACACAAGCACCCTCAGGCCATCATGGCAACACTCTCAACAAGATTACAAGTCTGATGTAGTCTTGGCTGCTGCATCAAGCCAGGACTGAAATACAACACAGAAACTCATACCTCAGTCATGGTCATGCAATGAGTTCCTGAATTCACCTGCAGAAAACCAAGTAAGGGTAGAGCAGGCCTGAATGGAGCTGGTGACTCAGAAGTGGCTCATAAGTCCTGCAAGAGCAATTTGAGAGTATCTACTGCAAGAGTCATTCCAGTTGCTCTAACCACATTTCTGTCACTGTAACTAAGCATCAAAATAAGCACCTGAAGAGCAGCAGTTGTCTAATAGTAGGTCCCTTAAAATGGAACAAAAGAACTGATTTTCCATCAGTTGTCTCAGAAGAGGAGCCTCTAGCATTTAGGAAATAATCCCCTTTAAATAAGTGTGTGTGCTCTCAGAACTATTTGAGTTTTTCACTAGACAGACAGACCCATACATCAAGGACCTTCAAGTGTGTCCACTCCAGAGAAGGAGCTCAGTGGCACTGCAAAATGTTCAGTGAACTGTAGTAAAATAATGTTCAATACTAGACAGTACTGCAATTGACATCACATTTAACAGAAAAGCTCCATCATCCTCCCTACCGTCATCATTTTTTAATACAAAATTTTGGCTCATTTTTTTTTTTAAACATAAATTGACGCATTTTCTAGGGAGTTAGCTGCCAATATATTGTTCTATCTCTCTTGCAAATATTCAGCACATTTGAGACCATCAATTTTACTGAACATGGAGCTTTGCCCAGCTAACTTAAAAGGACGCAGGTTTTATTCAGCTTTCTTAGTTGTGATTCAGGTTTGTTTTAATACAGATAGCCACAACTAAAAACTGTGATCATCCCATAGTGCTTGACTGCTTTATCATGAAGGCTCAGGAAAATGGGAGCATTAAAATATATCTGTGTACACAGGATATGAAATTTATGGCTGTTTTTAACTATTGATATATTAATGAAAATATCTGTAAAGATTTATGTTCAGATTTTTGAATACCCTTGCATGCACTCCTTTGTCCAGTATAGTTTCCTGTAAACATCGATTTTCACTTTTACCAATAAAGAATCATTCCAAAAACTCATTTGCAACTGCATTGAATTGATCATTTCTGAGGGGAAAAAACCAAGCCAAAACACAAACAACAACACAGATACATCACATCAAAGAGACTTTTAGTTGTCTTATTTATCCATTCACCACTGCAGGGCCATTTTGCCTATACTAAAACCATCACCCTAATTTTCATTTTTATCTGTGAGAGAGCATATGCTGCAGCTGTAAGCATATTACACACAGAATCTTATGCTGAAAAAGTAAGCTAGACTATAAAAAGTTCATAAATAGAACAACTCAGCACTCTTGAGTGAATACAAGCCATCCAAGTTTTTGACTTTGTTTAATCTCATTAGTCACATCAGTTAGGAATAGCTTTCACCATAACCACTTCTAGTAGCCACATGAAAATAAATGTCTAATTAAAACAACACATATAGAACACATATGTGTGTATATATCAATAATATATATGTGTACCTAGATATGAAAATATATATAAACACACACATACCCATGAAAGTGTATGTATGAGAAGCAAATACAGGAGTTTTAAATTTTTGAATTTCAAAGCCATAACTGTTTTGTTTGCAGAAAACTTTAGTTTCAATTGGGTTTTTCTTTGGAAGGGGGGAAAATACTCCCTGAAAATTTTCAACTCAGAACAAAAAAAGCCACTTGACAAAGTTGTCATAGTTAAAAGACGTGTCTTTCAAGGTGAGTGCAACACCAGGGATCATTGCAAAATGCAAGGAATGTTGGCTAACCCTGCAGCAGCACAACAATGCGTTTAACTACATGATCCATGCACAGGCTGTTTCTGCCTGTCTTTTCAACTGACAGAAAACCAGCAGCTGAACCAGAAGAATCCAAAAAAGAGACTTTTGCTGTGGTCACATACCTTTTAAGTTGTACCAAAAATTTTAATCTTATAACAGCAAAGGAAAGCAGTATACAGCTCTCAACAGAAGGCAGGGAAAGGGTTGCCTGAGATGTGCTGCAGGAGACTCTTTAGCAGCCTAATAGAATCGAGGTTGGAAACAAGAGGACAACTATGAATCCACAGACACTGTTCCAGCCACAAGCTTAATGCCATTCCCAGGTGTTTGGATATGCTTTGCAGAGAAACAAACACAAGCACCCTCTACTAGCAATACAGAAATTAAATTGTATACCTTGGAATAATTTTTCCAAGTGAAGAAGACTGAAAGGGGCTTGATAGTCCCTCAGAGTATTGCAGAGACAATGCCCTGAAGAGCAAACCTTAAAGCTTGAACATGGATGCAAACCTGGCTATCCTAGTCCCCCAGGTTTTCCTGTCAGGCATCCACTTTTTGTGCACTTGTTCCACTGTTAGACAGGTTTCCCTTTCTCTCTGCAGTTTTCTCTGAAGTGGTGGATTTGCATCTCTGAGTTTTCTCTCTGCTGGATGGCTCCCAGCCTTGTTCTCTCACAGACAAACCACACTCAAAAATTCTCCCCAAAAACCCTAAACTTTTGTACATCCTCCTGAAGCAGTAATACTCAAAACCAATCCCCTAATGCTCCTCTTACCCCATAAATGTAGTAATGCTATACAGCAAGCACATAACTCAGTGCTTCTCCTGCTTCTGCCTTATAATGTAACAAGCCAAAAGTAAGAGAGATGAAAAAATAACATACCTTGCATGGTCCATGCATTTGCCCTGCCTGGGCTCCAGGCTGGGTTTGCTGCAGAGCACCAGCAGTCTGTCTGTCCTGGCCTGTGCACCTCCAGACCTCCCCTGTTTCCTGGGGTGCTGGAATCCCCCATCCTGCTAGGATGCTTCTTGCTGCTGCTGCCCAGCCAGTGCCTCTCACCTGTGCTCCTGCTGCCTCCTGAAGCCTGCATGGCACATGCTGGCCACATGTTAGAAGTGCAGCCTTGCCATTCAAAGGCTTGGGTTGTTTTTTTTTTTTCCCTTTTCTTTTCCCCTCCCTCCTCTCCTCTCTTCTCCCAGTTCTCCAGCTAATCCCGATCTTCACAATCAGACACACCTTTCCCCTCCTGCAGCTGAAGTGGAGCAGGAGCTGCTGTTCTTTCACATGGCTGCTGCTCCAGTCAGGCTGCTCCATAGGGAAAGAGTCTCCCTCAGGGAGGTGGGAACAGAAAAAGGCACAAACACATTTGCAAAAACACACATATATTTATTCACTTAACTCCTTTTTGCTGCTAAACCCTCCCTGAGCTGTGGTGGTAAAACCAGACACAGCCCTTGCATAGGAAAATGAGGCTGCTGCAGGGTGGGCCAAATACATCTGCACAAAAGATGGGACATTAAAAGGAAGTGTTTATATGGAGACAAATATACACATTATAACAAAACAAATCCAAGTCCAAGAGACTCCAGTGGCAAGTTTTACTGCTACATTTCCACCTGAGATCCCATTCCACCTCCCCTGCTCCTGTTCAGAGCAGGAGGCAGAAAGCTCAACAGATTATCTGGGCCTGAGCTTTACTGCAGGTCAGCAGCCAGCCAGCTCCTCTCCTTCACCAATGCCAAGGGATGCAGACTGTGGCCACCCGAGTCACACTCCCTGACACTTTCCTCCAAAAGCTTAAGCTGTGGGTGGCCAGCATGCAACTTGCTGGAAACTCCTGAAGCTCCCAGACCATCCCACTTAACCCCTGCAACATTAACCTGAAATGCCTCAACACGCTAGGGAGGCAAAGCAGGACACCCATTTTCTCCCAGGGTAAAACTCTCCCAGTTGTATTAAAAACTGCTCTTTTTAACCCAGGAATCTGATTAAAAGCTCTGCAGTGTAGGGAAGGAGGGCAGAAGAGAGACAGGACCAATCCTGGCATCAGAGCCTGCCTTACCACCTGCTCAGCTTGCTTATCTGACCTGAAATACTGCATTGGGCTACCTGCTCTGGAAAAGGTTCTCCAAATTCTCTGACCCTTCAAAGAGGTTAAAGGATTGAGACATCTTATTCCAAAATTTTTCTTCCTTTTTTGAAATAATCTGTTCTGAATAAACCACTTTATTCATTTCTTTCCACTTAAAATATACATATTGGGAATAGATGACATATAGCTAACATGGCAAAAAAATTCACAGTAAGAGACTTAGAGTACCAGTTCTCAAATAACCCCACCCCCCCCCAAACTATTAAGTCTATATCAGCATTTTCTAGTCTTGCATACTTCTGGTATGTTTATAGGTATATTTAGCCAAATAGGACAACAATAATTACTTTCAAGAAATTCTGTTCCAGCTAAGCATATTTGACATTCACACACAGCATAAAACTGAAAGTGCATACATGGGATTTTTTCAAAGTTTAGGTTAAGCAGAAAAACATCTTTTAGGTTTTTATTATCTATGTGTGCCCCAATTCAAACTTTTCATCTTAACCTTTCCTTGTCCAGGTTTCAAATATTGGTGTTAGCTGGCAGACTGGCTAACACATAACCAGATACAAAGAGCATGGTATAGATTTGATATGACTGAATTATTTTACATCTTAGCAATCACTCTATCCCTTCCCCTTTGTAGAAAGGGAATTATCCTTTAGCTGCCTCTCCTAGGAGGAGATATGCTGCCAAGGGTGAGCCAGATCTTCCATGGCCTTTATTAATTCATATCTGGTTTTGACAAGAACTGATATTTATATTAACTTTTGGTAGAAAATAAAAACACATGTACATGAAAGTCGTATGTGCAATGTGCACTCACATTGCATCTGCTGACATGTGAGTCATTTCCTTTGGTTCATGTTGAGACTATAGATGCACATCCAAGGACAGAGATTTGCACTCAACCACAGAAAAGGTGCACAGCAGACCGTGTCACTGCTTAGCTTCACTTAGCTGCTTTAGGAGGGGAGCCTCCATAAGTCTCTCCCCTAAATGAAGAGAGAAGGATAAACTGGAATAATATGTAGTAAGATCAAAAGTCTAGTCTGGGAATAATTCTTGATAAGAGCTTTACTTTTCTTTACCATTAAGTAATGATACAGCACAAGGAAACTAGCTACCTAATTTAGCTGGCTAAATCAGTTTCCTGAAATAGGAAATGTAAACCATGACCCACTGTATCCATTTTGTCATCCAGTCTCCTTCCTTTTTTTCTGGATTCAATAAGCACTTAAAAGTTTATTCTGGGGAGGCAATTCCACAAGTGTGTTGTCTACTTCTGTGGGGAAGAGCAGTACCAGCCTCCACTATCACAGCTTGTCTTCCTCTACACTGGGCATCCATCAAGATCAGGACAGATTGCAAATCATAGACAGATGGTGGAAATCACCCTGGATCTCTACAGATTGAGGCAAAAAAAAAATTATTAAGGAAAAGGTGTTGCTTCCACCTGTCTCACTGCAAAGCAGTGGGTAGAACACCTGGCAGAGCCAGAACACACAAAGCACTAAAAGCCACAAGGGGTTTCCCTGTCTTCTTACCTAAGGATTTTGAGACTGCTTCCTGTGGAAGGAGAAAGTGTAAATAGCAGTTTTGGAAATATCTAAAGGAGAACAACAAGACTTCCTCTGCTTACACACAGATCTATGCCACTAACAAAAGCCTTGATCTTTAGCTAGTCACCTCAGACTGCTTATCTGTCAGATAACTTCAATTTGATTGAGAGCCCTTGCTGTGACTTTTCATGTTAGTGCAATAAAATACACTGCTATGGATGTCCACTTCATCAGTGGTGTGGTTGAGAGGGTGGATTTTTTTTTTGGTTGTCTGTTTAGCTGCACAAGGTGAGGTAGGAGCATTGCAAATCACTGCTTTAGACATACCATAGCAGAGGGGCTGGGGAGAGTTGGAGCATAATGCATGGCAAAGAGATTTAATTCACAACAATAATTTATATTTACACTAGAGACTGCATCATTAAAAATCCCCACTGCAGAAAAAGCCTGGGAGAACAATGACTATAAACATCTTTCCTGAAAAAGTTTGATGCAAGTCAGTGAAGGCCAAATTCTAGCAGAAAGCATTCAGCATGTGGAACCTAGATGACTCAAGATGAGGAGTTATGAGTTGTCTTAGTAGTGCACCATAAAATTTTAAGTAATTAATTATTAATTTAATTTTTAAAAAATACATACTGGTGACATATATTGGCATTTTAATGAAAAGACAAGTAGCTCAAGAAGAGACTGGCTTGCTGCATTCTACAGCCTGCACAGGAAGAAGTCTTTAAGCTTAACATCTTCTCTTCCCATTAATAACTGTGATATACCAGCTGAATACAAGTTAAATAAATCCTAAAAGCTTTAATTTTTACTATGGAAGTGGAGAATGAAAGATCAGACGTCACAGCAGCATGAAGTTTACCCAGTCCTCTCTATTTAACCAAGTTTTCATATCTGCTAAGGAGAATTCTGTTCAGAAAACAGCTTTGTTGCAAGTGCTGACAAATGGATAACACAAGGTTTGCTATAGACCTTGACAAAAAATAATTGAGCGTCAATCAAAATCTATTTGGAAAACCTCACTGTGTATTAGATACAAGTTATGGATGTCTCTTCCTAACTCAAACTTTCAGTCAACAGGGGTGAAGACTGAGTTGCAGAGTGCCAGCTGCCTGAAATATGTAACCTACATCATCATTCAGCACACAGATCCTGTCCCAAGAGCCTTGGCACCCTAGGTCTCACCTTTGCCTGAACATGCGCATGCTCAGAGACACAGAGGGGCTTTGAATTCTACAGCAGAGTTTCCTTGTATAAGATACAAATTACACCTTTAAAGAAAGGCCTCTGCTCTGCAAGCAAAGCAAACTGACTAAGCCTTCCCATTGCACAGAGTAGAACAAATCCTCTCCTCAGCTTGGTAACTTTTACCAATTTCCTGTCTTACACAGACTCCACACAAACCTGCAGAGTCTCTGTTGCCTCCAAAGGCCCAGAAGGCTGAGGTACGTCTGCCCCACCTTTGCAGATGCTGATGTTGGAAGGTAGGGTTACCTTGCTCCTCTGCAAGAAGAACATATTCTGAATGTAGTGGGCTCCAGCAGGTGTCACCCAGGTTTGTCAGAATAAAATTAACAATTTGATAGATATTAAATGGCAAAGCTTAGTTTTCATTGTCACTGGGTAATGTAGTCTTAGTGAAAACTTCATTGAAATTTGAATGATTATTCTCCTTTTCCAAACTCATTCCTGACTTCAGCACATAGCCACACAAAGACTCCTAACCACTGTCATCTTATTGCAAATTTCCCATACCTTCTCAATGATTTCTTGTGGGCACCTCCTTACAGCACTGACTCCTTCTTCTTCACAGCACAGCCAACTGACTCCAGCTCTCCTCAGAACCAGCTAACCCACTCTTTTGTAGCACTCATCCTCATTGGATACAGCTGTGGCCTGTTAAGGGCAGGCCTGTTCCTAATCTTTGGTGATTAGTACAGCTGCAACTCCTCAGGGGTGAGATTGCCTTCTGCACTATCTTTAGTTTCTTACATTCTATGCCCCCACACCTAATGTTTTTACTTCTGTTTTAAAACACATTTTTCTGTCCTGCTATTTCATTGCTTAGCCCTTAATAATTGAGTCATAAGCAATTTTCACTGTTAAAAAAAATCAAAGGATTTTTTTCTAGTTCTTGGAATAGGATTATGAGAAAAAGAACATGTACAAAAATAGCTGCTTTAAATGTAACAAACTCTCATTTGTTATTGCTGAATTTCACTTGTTGAATTGAATGGCAAGCATAGGTTTTTACTGCATTTTATGAAGTTGCTCATTAAGGTACATTTTTGCAACTTCCTGGGCTTGAGCTTAGCTTAAGGATCCCATTGGCCTGAGTACAGTTTGAGAATTCCTGCTGTATAGGGATAAAGCATGCAGACAGAGAGCCTGAGCCTTGTTTCCTTCCAAAGAGCCTCTCAAAACACCACTACATACAGCTCCTCCTAAAACACTGAGCTCAGTTGGCTTTGAGAGACATTGCTACATCTCACATTTGTCTTTTACTTTATGAACTGCAGAAATCTGTGAAGACTCAGGCAATGTAACAGCACATGCCCTTGAATTTTTATTAGTCTATGCAGAATCAGATTTTATTGAGAGCAGTACTTGTTCAGCTAAAACCAAATGCTTTATTGTCACAATACCACTTCATTGTTTTTAAAGACACTGCAGTATTTTCCAAAACACATTTCTAATCTGGTTTTTAAAAACTCCTTTGTGTTTATCTGTGTGTCAGACAGATGTCTCTTCCTAACTCAAACATTCAATCAACAGGAGTATCTGTATATGTGTCAAGGGAAAGGCAAACTAAGCCAAACACTACCATAATTCATTTTCTACTAGAACATTTGGTGATGAGAATTTCCCAAGAAGTGCATTTGCAGAGAAGCAAAAAGCTGAGCTGAGAACAAGAGTGAGCTCACCTGCAAACTTTGCTTCAGAGAGATCTTACTGAAGCATCCAGCACTCCAAAGGCAGCATCCTGTCATCCAACCCACTGACAATCACCTAGTCACCAGGTTGTTCTTGATCAAAATTTTCTTTATTTTTTGGAGATAGATACAGATTTTTAATCCTCCAAATGAGACAATGCTGCCTGCCCCATTATGTGGTTGTGGTGGTTGTAGGTTGTGACTGGAGATCTGGGGGTGAAGAGGGAGAAGGCAAGGCCTGAACAGGGCTGCTGTAGAAACTTCAGCAGAGGTTTTGGAGACTGAAGGTATGACTTCATGACTGCTTAATATAATTTCCTTATTGAGGGAGGGGAAAGCAGTAAAAAGTAAAAGACCTAAATTAAGCTTATGTGCTTATTTTAAAGCTTTATAAAACCCTCTCAACCCAATTCTTGGAAAATCAATCACAATGCCTTTTTGCTCAGTCGCAGCAAGAGCGACACTCTCTCACAAATTACAGTTCTCCAGGCACCCATTTCCATTAGAATGTTCACAAGAAGTTTGTTAACCAAGTTGGTAGTGACTAAGAAGGTGAATAATAAAAAATGGTAAATAGTGAAGCATCAGCTGTATGTTGTATGCAGTTAATCTTTTCTCATTGTTTTCTTCCCTTCACCTTTGGCATTATACTGTTAGGTTATAGCCCAAACCCAGCTGAATAACTCAAGCATTGTTTGAACCTCGCTATATCTTTCACTAGTACAAGCAGCTACTTTTGCTTGATTTGAACAGGAGCACATGTGTGGTGACATGGAGCAGAACAGCTAAATTGGAATGGACCTATGCCACTCATTTTGTCCAACAATACTTACAGTGTAGTCCAGAAACTGTGGAACAGAGAGACTTTAAGTTTCATTCTACAGAATGTCTTCTTCAACATACAAAATGGTCAAATAATTTCAGAGGCAGATATTATAAGTTTAGGAAATGACAGAAATAATTTGGTCAGAAATGCTTGTAGCTCCTGAACACAGATCCCTTACATGCATTTAAGATGAGATGAACTGTAAATTCCTGAAGATTGGTTCTGCATCCTTGGGAGACGTAGATGAACATGTTGAAAGAATACAGGAAAGCTGTACGATTTGCTTCAAGTAAAAAATTTCTCTCTCTATGAACAAGATTTATATGTCCTCTTTTTTCTTTCTACCTCCCTGCATGATATTAGACAATTGAGATAAGCTCACTGTTTCACAAAGAGTTACTTTACTTTCTTGTTATAAGTGTCTGACTCAAGCCCATTACTCAAATTTGCAATGCTGCTAAGCACTCCCAAGATATAAAGCCAAGTCACCTGAAATTTCCAAATTATTCAGTCCTGTATCACCACACTATCACACTAACTACTTTGAAGTGCAAGTTAATTGACTCAACTGAATGGATACTTTAATCTCAGCGACTTTCAGCCCTGACTTTTCTCAATTTTTAAGGAGATAAGCTTCAAGAAACATTCAGGTGCTGGGATAAGATCCTGCAAATGCCCATATGACAATGATTTACTGTCTTCAGCACAGGCTAAAAAATAAGGCAAGGGGCCACACACTGATGTACAGAGAGTATCCCCAATCCTGAACAACTGCCTGTGCAGGCAGAGCTGTCTCTTCTACAGCCTAAGGGAAACAGCATTCTGATGAAATCATAATTGATAATGGACATCTGTGTCAAAATGATAGAAAGAGAGAATGGTTTGGGTTAAAAGACACTGTCAAGACTATCTAGCTCCAATGCTCCTGTCACAGGCAGGGACACCTTCTATTAGACCAGGTGGCTCAAAGCTCCATCCAGCCTGGCCTTGAACACTTCCACAGAGGAGGCAACCACAACTTCTCTGAGCTACCCATGCCTCACCACTGTCATAGTGAAGAATTCCTTCCTAACATCCAATATAAACCTACCTTCTTTAATGTCATTACACCCCTTATCCTCTCACTCACTACATGCCCCCATAAAGAGCCCCTGCTCAGCTTTCCTGAAGGCCGTCTTTAGGTACTGAAAAGCTGCAATGGGCTCTCCCCAGAGCCTTCTCTCCTCTAGGCTCAACAACCCCACCTCTCTGAGCATGTCTTCATAGGAGAAGTGCTCAAGCCCTCTGATCATCTTCATGGCCCTTCTTTGGGCTGGCTCAAACAGGTCCATGTTCTTTTTTTGCTGAGGCCCCAGAGCTGAGCACAGTACTCCAAGTGCTTCATGTATGCTAGTGAAACAGTCACACGTACCCATCTGAATTACACCTTTCTCTAAATTGTGAATGTTTGACTTCACAGACCTAATATGTTACTTTTACACACCGGTGTAAATGAACTGTGACTTAAGGACCCAAGTCTTGGGGAAACTCATGGGGTTTTAAGAAGGAAATCACAAAGAAACTAACCAATATTTTTCATTAAACAATTAAATCTAGCACACATTCTTATGGCCATTGTCATGTACATCACCAAAAATGCTTTTTCATGGATATATTTGTAAATAATTTGACCTAGCAAAATATCCTACTACAGCTAAGTGTTTTAAAATCCAGACTATACAATTGTGTAGTCAGAAAAACCTCCAAAATCTAATGTATTATAGTGGACCCTAATTCCAGGGCTATAGATCCAGACAAAGATATTTAGTTTGATTTTTAAATAAACTCATTCTGCTGCTCTTTTCTTTGGATGCAGCAATAAATAACATCACAGTACTTCAAGGGTCAATGCTGCAATGTGTACACAGTAAAAGCAATTTATTTTAGTTTTATTTCACAGGTGTCTATAGAGCAGTGTATTCAGCAAAAAGGAAAAAAAAGCTGTGAAGCAGCATATTGTTCATCAGGATGACACATCACAGTAATTATTTCTGTTCTTCTGGGAATATAGGTTCTGCTACAAGGCACTTTTTCTTACAGCAGCAGGGCTTCAGAAAAGTAAGTAATAATAATGCTTAAATAAAAGTTCAGCAAATTACAAGATTCTCAACCTGAATTTCAACAATTACTTTTATTTTAGAATGCAAGAGGTAAAGTATATGCTTTCACTGTAAAGATGCATGTAACTGACTTTAACATGGTTCTTATGAGGTGCCCTGTCTGAGTATTTTGACAAACACTAATATATTCCATTTTTCCTGAGTGAATATCCTAACAGGGTGTTTGAGGAAGCAGGCAAGTTTGGCTTTCTTTAATAGGACCTCAGCTTTGCACAGTACTTTCTGACTCAGCACTATAGGCCAATTTTACATCAAAGTTCTGTGCTGCAATCTTACCTTCTAAAAACTCTTAGCACAACAAATCTGTCAATACTTTCTGCCTAGCTACATTCTTTGGAGAAATGGCCAGCTGCTCCCATCCTGTAAGGGTTTTCTTCCATCTGGAACAAAATACTTCACACAAAATGCCATAATAGCTTTGCTTTAGACATCAGTACCCCTCCCCAAGTAGAAAGCTGTCCACTGCTGGCACTCCCACCAGGTGACACACCTGAAAGTTCATTTCTCAGTTAATGGGGATTGCTGGCTAGCTAGATCTGAACTGTGAGCAGATCTCACCCCTCAAATATTTCAATGCTTTATTTTTTATTAAAATGTCAGAAAGGTACTAAGTGTTGAACTTATCTACATTTCAGACAATTTAATTTTTCAAAACTTTTATTAAGGAATTAGCTTCAATTTTGGCTTTAAAAAATAATGAAAAGGAAGTTTTCAAGAATGTACATGCATGAAATGAAAGGGTCTTATAGCATTAAATGTCTCTTGCATTACTTATTTCATGCCAAATCTGGATTTTGCTAGCTAAAGGTTTTATTTGAATCAAAGAGAAAAGTTTTGTCTGTGCATTTCTAGAAAAGTTAAGGGGTTTACATTGTCAAAGTAGTCTCTAGAAAATTAACAGACACCAGATGACCCCATAGAATTCACTCACCTAACAGATTTCATTTTCCCTGCAGGGAAAAAGAAAAGGAGCTGCCTAGTTTGATGTTCAAAGTTACGGGTGCTTCAAGTTTTAGAAGGAAAACTGCCTTGAAATTTGCCAGGTAGATAGATAGATATGATTAGGATATATAAAAAAGCGTTAGGATACTTACCTGAGAAAATCTTGGACTGCCTTTGCATTTTATGGGCCAGCTGTAACAGCATCTCTTTAAAAAAACAGCCACAACTAACACCTATGCAGAGCTTGGTCCTGTAGGAACAAGGATGGTGGATGGCACTTGCATGTGCTCACTAGTCACAGCTGAAGTGGAAGGGTAAGTCTGTGTGATTAGGCACCAGCACCACACCGCCAGGAACTGAAGACACTTTGGAACAGCAGACAAAGGCAGGCTTTAACAGAGTTTAAAAAAAAATAGAATAGGGAAGGGGGAAAAAAGTTAATTAGGTGGTTCCAGTGAGAACACCCAATTCTCCACCCAAGAAAACTAATTAAATTTCTGTCATTAATGGCAACAGACAGAGAGATCTTTTGTTGACAAGATATGAGCAGGGAAAATATGGCACGCAGATGCTTTATATTTCAAGTAGAGCTGCAAACACAACTTTTTGGTATATCTGAAACTACTTAGGCTCATTACTAGATGAGGATGCCCCTTCCCCACAATTAGTCAGACTGACAACAGGGTAAGAGTAAAAATGTCTTGAACTCCAAACAAAGCAATGGATTAGACTCAGCTATTTATGCCAGAGATGGAATCTACTATTTATGTGGTGGCAGAGGGAAAACATGAGCCTTCTGAAATGCATTCTTTTTCCCTCCCTGCAGAAAGATGTCAGGAGAAGAAACATGTGTGCACATAAAAAGGTGCAGTGTATGTTTATTTTAAATAAGTACTCATACAGAGGACATCGATATCACATGGAGAATTCAGTCAGATTATCCCTCCAAATTATCTTTCCCTCATAAAAGGTAATATAAACTGAAGATTAGATTTGCTATTTGGCAACAGTTGTCATAAAAATAGTATCCATTTCCATTAGGAGGTACTTTGTTACACTTTTTTCTTGGCTCACCTCACATTACATGACTATGCAGCTGGTGACAACAATTTCCACAGAAGATGGATCACGCTCAAATACAGTATTTTTATAATAAAACCAAACAAGTCTACCCATGTGTAACTTTAGATTAGCTTATTAAGGTATCAACTGTAACAGTTTCTGCATTTTTATCTCAATTTTGAACTTTAAAATTCAGTTTATTACATGACATTATATATGACAAAGACGAAGCCATTTGCTTAATTTTCTCTGTAGTTCAGAAAGGCAGAAGTTGCCTGACACCATGATCCAAGAGCCTCAGTGTTTAAATTGATGCTAAGAACTTTGTAAATGGTTTAAAAGGCGCTGTGGGTTGACCCCACTCAGAAGCCAAGTACCTGCGCACTCCCCTCGCTCTCCTTATCTCTCCTCCACCCCCAGCAAGATAAGGAGAGTGGAGCAGCAAAAGCAAAACTCACTGGCTGGGATAAAGAGTTTAATGAATGAAGAAAAGATATGAAAAGTAAACCACCAAGTGATGCAAAGGCAATCCTTCACTACTCCCACAGACAGACTGATGCCCAGCCAGCTGGCAAACAACCACCATAGAAGCCACACAACCTGCACGCCCTTCTTTCTCTACCTCCTCCTTCTTTTTATTGTTGAGGTGATGCTTTATGATATGGAGTAGCCCTTTGGCCAGTTCAGGTTGGCCAGTTCCCAGCCATGTCACTCCCAATCTCCTGCCTACTCACTGTGGGGGCAGAGCAGGAAAAAGAAAGACTTGACTCTGGAAGGGTTGTTCAGCAACAGCCCAAACAACAGCACGTTATCAACATGGGCTTAGATTTTAATCTAACACACAGCCCCATAGGGGATGCTATGAAGAAAGTTAACTCCATCTCTTCCAGACCCATTACAGAAAGAAAACCCCAAGAAGTCAGCTAATCTGCATGAGATATATCACATGTAATTTACCATTTGGAAGCCCAAAAATAAAAAGCAAGTCAACTACTGTAAAATGCTTTCAGCACATGAAGCCATGTGCCAGATTTATCAAACCTGACAGGAAACCACTATAGTCAATACTCTGCCTAACACTGAAGCAGTGGCTTTGACCAGCGTACATTTAAAACAAGCAAGACCAAGGCCTTCCCCAAACATACAACTTTGTATGGGATCCTGTGGGACTTGTGTCCATGTTATCAAAACAGATCTCTTTTCCTCCTACAGTTTGGATACTGGCATCTACTGCTTACTCCCAGCAGGTTGTGAGCAGTATTGTACAGTAGATATGCATAAATAGAATCATAAATTAAATAAAATAAGCTAACAAGGTGCTCAGAAAAGCAGCTCTACGACTCTGCCACATCGCAAGAGAACTCAGCTTACGATGTTTGCTTACACTAGTTCCAAGAAAAAAAAAAAAAAACTAAAATAAAATCCCTTAACAACAGAAACTATATATTCCATGGAACTCTTCTCCTTCTAAAAAGACTTCCCAGTTCCACTATGCAGGAGCCTTTAAGGCAGTGACATCCACTCCTGCCCATAAATAGACTGGGAATGAAGGGCAGAAGTGATGGTCTGTGGAAACCACCAGTGTGTCTTCAAAGACCTTCAGAGCTCCTCAGAGTCTGGAGGGACAACTGTTCCTTAACACCAAAATAACCCAAACAGCACTAGTCCCAAAGACAGTAGTTCTCAATCTACCATGAAGCTCACTCCCCAAGGTTAAAGGTGTTGAGCACCCAGATGTTTAACTCACTGAAAGACTTCAGGAGCTGGGTGTAAACAGTGCATAGCTTTCTGGCACTTTAAGATGTTTAAAGGCAAATGCAGGCTATATTCCTCTTTGAGAAACTATTTCTCACCTCCAGAGAGTGATAGAGGAGAGCCAGGAAAGAGGTGTCCACAAACAAAACAAGAAAGGCCCCTGCAGACTAGAGTGCCAACAAAAATTAACCCATAGCACTGAGAAAAGCATTTGGCAATTCAGTCTTCCATGCAAAGGCCACTCCTGCAGAGCAGTAAAGCTCTGCTAGAACAGGTCAATGCTTGCAGCTCAGTGTTGCTGCAGCAGGAGCTGTTTTGGGGCTCAAACCCAGGAGTAGGAGCTGGCGTGGGGCTCCAGCCCAGGGGCAAGTGTCTTCCCTAGAACACAGAAACATCCCTCCATGCAGCAAGAGCTTTCTAGGAAAGCTAGTCAGATTTGAATATGGACTAAGCAAGGTTATCTGCCAGGGGTTTTAAAGGTAGCATTGCTCACTGGAGAGTTCTGTTCTGAATTTGAGAGGCTAAGGCACAATGAAAGTGAGCAATCAAGGCCATGATTATTGGTGTCCAATTTAAACCAAACCAAGCTCCACTTCCAAGTGAGCTGAATCCACTTTAAGGCATATGGGGGGGACACAATGAACATTCATAACAGCATCTGTCAAATCTAAACAGGACTAGAAAATTCTTCTCTTTCTAAAACATGTGACCCAGACTGGGTTCTGGGATACCAGTGAAGCAAACCAACAGTTTTGTTTGAGGTATTAGAAATTTTACAGCTTGTTGCATTGAGGTATTAGAAATTTTACAGCTTGCACTGCTCTGTTACTTGCCACACACCCCAATGCAGATGTGCCAGAACCACCAGAGTTCTGCTGCAAAAGCATCAGCCTTAATTCCCCTTTCCTCTCCCACACTTTTTTGCAGCAGATCAAGGATATTTGCCATTCCACAGTGCCACACAGCAAGTAAGCTACTTCTAAACATACCCAAATAGAAGTTTCTAAACCGCAAAATAAACACAGTTCATACACTAAGTTAGGCAGCAAAAGGCATGTTATACCTAATATTTCATATTAAATGTAGTGCTATTTAGCTTTTTTTCCTTGTCCTCAGTGTAGCAGTTACAAGAGGCCCTTTTGAACAAGACAGGGACTTCCCCAGAAAGTAACAAATTAGTTTACTTTCTGGGCTTTTTAGTCCCTGTCATAACAAAATAGTGATCATCTTGCCTGCTCTTCGTAAGAGGAACTTTTGATGCACCAGGTGTTCCTTTGTTATACGCCTGTTCCTTTGGAAGTGGCTTCTTGGCTCCTGGGGTCAAGCTTTTGTTTGTTTGCAAGTTTTTGGTTGAATGCTGACCTTTTGTGGAAGGCTGTGCTGGCTTTTTGGTCACTGCTGCTTTGGCTGAAGTTTGAGGAAGCCGTACGACAGACAAAGGTGTGCGTTCAGCAGGTTTGGATAAAGAGGCTCCAACCTGAGGGGGATTACTGGCATTTGGCTGCTTGCTGCCAGCTGATGACACATTTTTGCTTGTAGGTAACAATGGAGGTGGTGACTTTGATGCTTTGCTAACGGCAAGGGAAGGTGCAGAAGTGGAAAGTTTTAGCTCAGAAGCAGTTTTCAAGTTTCTTGCCAGGTGAGAAGTTGTTTGTGGGGCTCTCAGAGGATGCTGAGACCCAGCACCTGAGATCTGAATATCTTTTTCAGGAGGTTTTGCAAGGAGTTGCTGGGAATGTGCAAACTTGGCAACAGTGTGCAGATTTGTAACGGGTGGCCGAGCAGCCCCGGGAGCAGCTGAATTCACCTTGGTTTTAGCGACAGATACAGGTCTGCATTTAGCAGGCACACACTTTTGTTTTGAAGTAGTTGTTCCAGCTGTCCCAGACAAGAGAGAGGGTTGTTTTTTAGAGGGTGAGGGGGCACGATGGAGTGCTGGTGCTGGGGAGCCCCGAGGCAGGGCAAATTTCACCTTGGTAGCATCGGGGGACCGAATACGTTTGCGCAATGTTTCAGAGGGAGCAGGAGCTGTCCTTGTTCCTGCACGTGTAGAACTTTTGCTTCCAGGCTGTGAAGGAGCAGAAGCTGGTGAGTTGCACGCAGGAGACTCCAGTTTCTTTGAGGTGCCAGCTAATGGTTTGAAAGGAGACTGCACACCTGTTGCTGAGGACCCTTGTAATTTGGACCTGACTGTGGATGACTTGGCAGTGGAAGATGGGGTCACTCTGGGTGATGCCAGGGCAGGGGACTGAGGACGTTTAGCTAAAGCCTTCTTGGCACTGGCCCCAAGACCTAAAGCAGGAGCAGGAGGTTTTGATGGCTGCTTTTGAAACATATTGACAGCTGACATTGGATTCATAAGAGGAGGCTCCTGATTTCTAGCTGACAAGCTGGGGACACTGTCACTGGTGACCCCTTTCTGAAATGCCAGGATTTTTTGTTCCAGAGTTGCAAACTGAAGCACTCGGCATGGATCATATTTGAGCAGAAAGCCTTGAAGAGTGTCCCAGCCTCCACCAACACGTACCATCACATGTTTGCCATGTAGCATCTGAGAATGGGGAAGAGGGAGGAGGAGCAGAAGAACAAGAGAAATTCTTATCTTGTTTCATTTTTCTTCATCTTACATTGCCACCTATTGAAATTGACTAAAAATAGCACTTCCTTTGAAAAACATTTCAAAATAAAATTATGTGATAAACAAGGTTTTTGCTTCCCAATTATTTTATTAGATAGCTTCTCCTGCACAGGTAGTAATTCTGTGTCAGGAAATAATGGAAACATCTTTATAGAAGACCTTTAAACCATTCTGTAAGAATCTTTGTTTAGTATGCATAGTTCTGGGCATGGGTTGAATTTAGATTATGTCCTTGCAACACAAACTCTTATGAGTATGAGAGTACTCAACAACCCTGCAAATTATAAACCCCAAGAATCTAGGTTTTGAACAAGCAACATTCTCAGGATATTCTATGGCATTTTCCATATTTATGTTGCAAGTCATTACTGAAATTTTAGTGACACCACAGAGAAACATTATCTTAGTTTAGTGTGGTTGTAAAAATCAATGTTTGTGGATCAAAGATCTAAAGAATGGAGTAATTAAACCTATTTAGAACAAGGGATCGAATGTCAAGTTGTCCCAACCTAAATAATTCTGTAATTCTAAAACAACTCCATAAAAATGAGGTATTTCACTTAAAAGCATTTCTCTCCCCAAAATAAATATAAATTGGAGTTCTAAAAAACTACTTACTCGTATGAAGAGTATTTTATCTCCCAGCCTATAACGTCCCTCTGACAAGTATTCAATTGAAAATCGATGGGAACAACTGCAGGGAGGATCTTCTGCTATATGTTTTACCTAGTTATTAAATTGAAAGCATTTGTTAGTATTTTGACAGAAGCACAAGTTTAACCATCTATTGAGTTAATCTTCTATTAAGATGGAAGACCCAAGAAGGAAACAACTGAAAAAAGGGGAAAAGGAGTCTCCAAAGAAATGCTGGGTTAGAGAAGATCTGCCTCTAAGAGCCACTTAGAAATGCAACAAATTGGAAGGGTGAGACTATTGCCAAGAAGGAGAAATAGTGAGTTTCCAGAGAAAGTGAATCTGGTGGCTGACATTCCCAAAGAAACAGACTTTTTACATTACAACACAGAGGACCTTTAAAACAAATGAATTTTTAAGCAGAATAGGAAAATTGTTCATCATTTCCTCTGGACCAGTTTACAAGCTGTACAAATAATTTCCTTTTCTGGATATATATTCATTTCCAATTGGTACAGCTACAGAGGTTTGATTTAAAAATCTTCTTTCAAAAGACTTTCATCAAAGCCTACTTTAACACCTGATGAAGTTTTATGAAAAGATCAAATTGAAGAGCAACATTCATTGCAGTCATAGAACATTGACACCAGAAAAATGGAATGAGATCATTCCCTATACTCAAAGAAGCAAGGAAAAGGAAGAGGGGAAAGGAAAACAATGTAGGCTCTATGCACTCCAAAACACATAGAACAGCATTTTAGTTATATTTTCAAAACAAAACAAAAAAAATTGATTAAAAGAGGTGCATAGCCTTCTGTTTGAGGAGGCTTATACATATTAGATGAAAACCAGCCTGTCCATACTGAGACAGATCATACAAGTTTAAAACTAAGAGTTTAATTTAAAGCCTATATCCCACTACGCAAGTAGTACTTACTGCCTCGTGTAGCTCCCCATGGTGACAACATGACTTTGGTGTGCTAAGAGGTGATGGTGGCCCAGAGGTCATCAGCAGGGTTTCTTCTAGCTCAATTTCCTTCTCTAGTTTTACAAGTACAGGAGGTTCAACTCCATACCTCAAAGACCAAAGCAGAGTGTTTAATTACTAATTTATTAAAGAAAACGAAAAGAAATGAATGATAAACTTGTAAAATTATAATGGCTTGACAGACAAGGACATCTGAATCAGAGGAGTAATTGCCTTGATAATCCAAAAGAAGGAGCGTCTCTGAGTTTCTAGCAGGAGCCCTTCCTAAGGTAGCCTTGGTGTTTCCAGAGGATGCAGTAAAAATACTGCCAAAACTATACAGTTGAGGTCACATCCAATTTAGATGGACTATTTTAAAGCTTCCAGCTCTGCACTAGAAATAAATTAAGTCTACATTTAGATAATAAAGAGATACCTTCCAAAAAGCTGAAAAATTGAAACCCTTAGAATCGTATTTAATGCTCAGTAAGCTGTTCCAAGAGGTACACATTATCTATAGGATGAATGTATAACTGAAACACACAGCTATAGAAACCAGCATGGAACAGCACCTCTCCAAGGAAAGAGTCCAATAAATATTTGAAAAAAACATTCATATTGTACGATGGTCCTAGAAAAGCTGCTCATTACTTTTTGCACAGAATTAACATCACTTGACAGCTGCAAATAATATCCTAACTTTGTCTTAGCTTTTACTTAGTAGGATGTGTCCTTCAATTTTCTTGTTGGGAGCGTGTGTGGATCACCTACCCGGATACAATGCGCCCAATTTCCAGCAGACAAAGATACACTTGTCTTGGATCCTTGTGCAACACTAAAAGGGAAGAGAATAAAGAGGAGTTATAGTTCATATTTATTGCAGGAGGCCTATGCAATTAGGTACAGCCAAGAGAAGGGAAGATGAGGTATCCATGACTATAAATTTCCCATCATCCTACCCAGAGGCAAGGTACATTATCATTGACAATGCACTACATGCTTTACAACTCTAATTTTCTATTCCATAAAAATCTTTAAACCCATCCTGGCACTCCTGAAACCACTCTTCCTCCTAAGAGAAATATGTTTTATAATATCCTTTCTTGATGAGAACAGGAAAGAAAGAGACATGAATGCTTCCCATTCCCTACTCCCAAATGCAATATTACAGTCTTAAAGATGAAGAGCACTTAAAAAAGACCAAAAGGAAAATACACAGATCTGTTCATGCTCATGCCTACAGACACAGCTAGGTACATGCACTCTGGAGGTTATTATCCACAAGAAGATACACTGCAAGGGCCCCAGCTCACAAGTGGATGGCTACACAGCCAGTCAGCCTGAGTGGATTTAAACCTCTGCTGGGAAAGAACAATCTGGGTGATTGTCACCAGTTCAGTAATCAACAAGTAAGATCTTTTCTTATCACTGCTTCAAAAGTTCCAGCTCTATCTTTACAAGTGAAATCCAACATCCCTCTGATATCAATTTGATATTTGAAAGGCCTTTGTTTTAAAAGTGTTTCCTAAAGTATAGTCCAAGTATGAAGTCAGATTTTCTGATGATGTTTACATCATCTACTCCAGTTTCTAAGTCTGCTGTTTAAAAGATCTGATTATGAAGGGTAAATCTAGAATAGAAAGTTGACAAAGCCATAATCTCAAAGCTACTTTTAGAGGCCAATCAATCTCTTTTTTAGTGTATGTGCATGTGTGCGTGTGAATTTGCCAGCTGTAACAAAGGTGTTTTAATTTGCTTGAGTCCAAAAGGGAAAAATCCAAATACATCCCTAGCAAGGATCAAGACATTTGTTTTGGCTTGATGTCAAAGGGCACCCCACAATGCCTACTCTTTATTTCTGCTGTCTCAGGAGCCTCTTGATTTATTCCCTTCCCAATCATCTACATTTTTCAGGAGGTGCTGCTATATGTCCCTGATGGGTAAAAGACAATTTTCAACTTATCCTTCCCCTGTTTCATTCATGAAGAATGGCTTGAAAGTCTGATGAAAAACATCAGTGGAAAGAATGTTTCATCTAGGAGGCTGCAAGTCTGCTCATTTCAACTGCCAAAAAGGCTCACAAAAGATATTTATGCCACAAAGCAAGCTTGTGTCAAGAGTTACAGACTTCAAAACACTTCTTTGCAATGAGTGAAAGCCACAGCACTAGGAAATCATGTCTGCTTATCACAGGGAAGCTAAACAGGTCCTAGTTACCTGTCCACTTACAGGAACTAACATGTTTAAGCAATATAATTAGTACAAGGAACTAAAAAAAAAAATTCAAATATTCTTGTAACTCAGTTCTACTCTATATTTCCTGGCACTGAAAAAAGATGCACTCACTAGTTAATCAAAATGAAACATGCAAATGATGGAGTTTTCTCAACTGTTTTAAAAGATGACTTATCCAGTAGAGATGCATGGGCAGTCCAGCCAGTATGTAAATAGCATTTAATTAGCATTAATGCTAATTAATAGCATTAATGGAACAAAGACTTCAAAATACAGTAAATATTATGACAATTTCATAGAATTACTGAAAACAAAGATGGTTCTCAGTTTTTTGCTAGTCTGCTGACAGGCAGATATTTTACTTACTAAAAAAAAAAAAAAAGCCAAACAACAAAAAACAGAATTTGGCTTGCCATAGAAAGTTTTGTATTAATTAATTTTTACTGACATAATAGCTGATAGAAGAGCATTTCCTTATTTATTATGTGATGAAAGTACAATCTTCTTAACTAGCAGTCAAAAAAATTTTATTCCATCGTGCCAGTCTAGAAGATGCTGTACAGCACCAGTTGTGCACTGAGGCAGGCATACTCATAGTTGGTAATATTTATTTTTATAACTATCTTATAAACAGAAAAATACAAATGGTTTAGAGTAATGTTGTGTCCTGAAGTAAACATTAATTACCAACAGGCTGTTGCCACTTGAGACACAACGCCCTGATGTTGTTACCAAATTTAACCATCTTAAACATATTATTCTGAGGGATTTTTGTAAGAAGAATGAGCTGTAATACCAAATAAAGGATCTTATTATGAGTTGACTCCATGGCCCTGTGGTCTTCCCACACACAGAAAGTGAAACCACACTTTTCTCCTGTTTCTCAGTGGTTCTTTTTACTGAAGAAAAACATGGTATTTTGTTGCACAGCTCTCAGTCCCCACTTCATCCCACACAGTAACTTTCAGAAGTTTGCAAAAGCATCATGCAAGTTATATTAGTCACTGAACTGATTTTTCAATGCTTTTACTTGGACACTACCTTAAAATAAATAAGAGCTTGCACAACACATGCAGAGTCAAGAGAAAAAGTTCAAAAGTCTGTAACAAGGCATCTCCCTGACCAGGTAGTGATTCACACAGAGATCAAAGCAAATTTAACAAAAAGAGAGAGCTACCTAAGCCTTCAGATTCAAAGAGGTATGTCTCATCAACTCCAATGGCTCTACACCAGTTAAGAAAGTTGGCTGTATTATCTCTGGCAAAAAAAGATCCTGATGGAGCATCCTTCTTACATGGAACTTTTCTCATAGGAAAATTCTGGCAAGGGAAGAAAACAAAAAGCACATTGTACACATCAACATTGCCAACAGATTTCAAAGCATATTTGCAAAGGAAAATACACCCTAAATTCAGAGTACAGAAACAGTTGTAACTATTTTGTGTTCACCTCACTATGTATTCCATGAAAAAAGCTACACTAATATAGAAGGCATTCTACTTTATCATTGTGAACAGTCACTGAACGAACAGTCCTCAGTTCTGCAGCCTTTGTACTCCAAAGTAACAGGGACTTGCTTGAGATTCACACTTCAACTGAGCACTGCCTCTCAATGGAAACACTGAAGCCCACCTGCAGGTCTGGATACTTTTATGGCTGACCTGTACACCTGAGTTCAGCCACCACTTTCTGGCATAAAACATATCACCAAGTGCAAATGGATATCTCAGTAACAACCCACACTGGTGTCAGGGGAACAAACTCCAGACTTGGATTAGATCGTCCTCTGGCAAGATTTCTACTGAAATCAAACCAAAAACCTAGTAAAGACCTTAGGATGTGATTAACAAAGCAAGCAATTTATTGGATGAGTTTATCCATCTATAAAGCCACTTTGCTGTTAATCAGTCTCTGGATACACAGCATACAAAACACTTATTTGGGAAGCCTCACTCACCTGCTTTCCCTGTAACTACTACTTGAGATTTAGGACTTTGTATTTTAAAAAAATCATTATAAAACTCACCCTTAAGTTATTTGTGCTACAACATTTTTTAACTGTGTTTTGAAGAACATCAATCAATTGGCAAAGCAGTACCCCATTATCAAGTTCTTCTAGCAGTTGCTCTGCTTTGACTTCCATTCCTTTAAGAAAAAGAAGGTCAATATTAAAGTTACTCCATGAAGGTAAAGAATTTTATATGAACTTAGAGGCAAATCAAACAGCATTCCAGTGTTAAAGACTGAAAAATAGAAAAATAGAATTAGATTAATTAGATTTTAATTAGACTAACAAGATTCATAAATATAAATTAGAATTATTAATTGTGCAACCCTTAAGAGGTAGCAGCTAATAAAACTGAAATCAAAGCATACATTTTAATGCAATTCTCCCAGCCATTCAAACTCAAATACACCAGCTCTTAACAGTACTATAGATATTACACATCAGTGCTGACTAGAACATTGGATGTGCTTTGAAATTCATGAGAGAGTGATTTATTTTTAAGCTCACCCAGCAAGCCAGACAGCCAAATGGAGAGATCTTCCTGCATGGGCACCAAAGTGGCCTCGTGCCTCACAGATATCCATTGGTCATAGAGGCACACGTCTGCCAGACCTGGCCCATGCCTCGGAGTCAGGGGACTTCGGGGACTCAAGGGAAGCTCATCTCCAAACCACACCTGCACAAGAGTCCAGTAAGCTGCAGACAGAGGCTCTAATATTTGCAGTCAGATAAAAAAAACCTGTGCTTCTGAATTAGACTGAAGAACTATTATTCAAAGAGTGTTCGCTTCCCTTTCAACAGATATAGCAAACCAACAGAGCAATCAAATGGTTCTGCTCTTGTTAGCAACTCCTGCATCAATATACCACTGCATTCCTCCTCTTGACTCCCTTGGATTTAAAATTACATACTTGCCTGAGTATAGAATAAAGACAACATGCATTAAATGCTTCGGGTTTTTTAAACTCAGCACATTTTAAGTCACAAAATCTGCAAATTATCATATAATTTACTACTGATTTCTTAATCAAATGTTTCAGAGGCATTTTGTGCTTAGATCATGAAAATTATAGCATTAAAAGAGGAAATGTTTCCATGCAAGGATGTAACATATTTCTTGAACACAAATACTTAGCAGTTCTCTTCAGAACTGTATATCTAGTAAATGAAAGGTAACTTACACTTCAAGAAAAGGACCATACTGAAATTTTTGAAGAAAAATTTCCAGATTTTTTTCTGAATAATTTTTGACTGAATAAAACCAGAATCTTTCTGGTACTCTTAACTATTTTCCTTCAGTTCAGTGTGTATGTAAAATACATTTATTTATTTATACTTAAGTGATTAATTAGAATAAAAGGTTACTAAAAAAGCACTTCTTAATCATGATGGAAATTTTTCAATAATCTCAGGCTTTGACTTCAAAACCTTAGCTAACAGCACTAAGAAGTGAATGGGTCATCTATCTGATAATAACAGTGGATTATCCTTGTCACATTGCTTCTTGTAAAAGGGGAAAACAACTACTTTTTTTTTTAATCAGAGGTAACTGGGGAATCTAGTATTTTATCTGCTTCAGGGTAAACTTTTGTATTAAAAAGAAAAAGTAGTATACATGTATACAGGATTTAAACACTTCAAAAGGCATTTACCTGAACTGCATTCTGCATGGTCACCTGCTTTACATTAGTTTCTCCTCCTGGGGAAAAAGAAGAGATTTTTATTGCAGTCTCTCCTGCTTTCATGAAAATCCTGAGGAAAAACCCATCAGTGCTGTTTTGGAAAAATAAGAATGTGTCTAATAGGAAGGGAAGGGGAAAGAGGGAAATATCTTAGTAGCTAAAGTTTTGATCCAGTACTCAGTCAAATTCAGTTCTCTGCCCTTAGATAAAAATGCAGTTATTACAGCAAAAGTAGCTAATAACTTTGTATGCATAAACAGTGCTCCAAAGTTGGCAAGATTTTTAGGAGCTGTAGGATATTTATTTTGTCAAAGAGTAATGCACATATTTGAAACCATTTTTGGATTTAACACTGTTGGCTCTGATTTTTCCTTCCAAGTTATCACAAGTGCATCTCATACATATGTGCAAACAGATATATGCATCCTGAGTTCACATTAAATACTTGGAATATCATGAAAACCTTAAAACAAAGAAATAATTTTGACAAATAAGATTTTCTCTTACAGAATCATAGAATGGTGTGCATTGGAAGGGATCTCAAAGATCATCAAGGTCTAGCATAGACACATGAGAGAAATCAATGTTTTTATAAATCTCTGTTGCAATTGTGACTTTGCTGGCAGCATGCATGCACTAAGTTTTCAACAGAATGCTGCAAACTATTGCAGCAACATAGTTATCAGAACAAATCCCTGGCAAAAGGAACATTAAGGAAACTTTAGATACAATCCAGTCTCTTTCTCTCCTGAAGCCAACACTGTATTTTCCAGCAATACTTTCAACCATGGGAAAATCCAGCACAAGCTCTACACTGGGCTAAGGATTACTAAGTCTTTCCTTGGAGGCTCCAGGACTAAAGATGTGCAGCATTGCCAGGTTAGCTGCATGCATGTGTACAGAGGGTATTTCTCCATAATCATTTTCCAGTGGTATTTTACAATGTCAAAAAGTTCCTATCTGCGTCTTGAAACCTGTTAAAAAAGACTTACTTGCTCTGTTACTCAATAGCTGCAATAAAATTGCATCTTACAGATTAAACTGAAAGCCATATTGAAGACATTATCAGACATTTTTAACTCATCTGTTTTCATTTAAAATTAAGTATTTTTCCTCTCCTGTCCCAGATATTTAGGCTTTGTAAGTAGATGGCATCTTCTGTCCTGCACAACCTGGCCTTCCTATGACAAATATTGAAATGCCCATCACAGAAAACACAATTCTTGTAAAAATTCTCACCCTTTCATCCTACATAGAAAGCAGAATAGTGTCATTTTCTCCCCCTTGCTCCTTCCCACTGCCTTAAACCTCACAGACTACATGGGACCACACGTAGTAGGCATTTCAAACAACTTACCTCTACGACTGGCAAATGAGCAACCAGTTTGGTTTCAGGTGAAGACACTTCCTTGTACCAGGACTGCTAGCACTTCTCAGACCTTATCAGAGACACTCCAGTGATATCTTTCCCCTTCCTTTTATTTCTAGGGAAGGAAAAAAAAAAAAAAAGAAAGAGACATCCTCTCCTTGATGTCATTTTTCCTTCTATGAATGAACAAGGGAAGGAAAGGGTATATACCAAGCATTACTAATGAGCATGTTATGCTTCCCACAGCTTTGTCCAGGGGAATACATTTTCCTTTCGCATAAGAAAGCTATTGTCCTAAGAGAAGCTCAATAAGAGGCTTCATTGATTAAAAAAAAATAAATAAAACAACAGCAGAACAGCCAGTAGAGAAGCTGGTCTCATTAAAATAAGGAGTTCCATATAGGCTAACAAGAGCTCTAGCATATTAACTGCCAAGGGAAAACAAAAGACAGCCTAATTCACAGGGAGCACTCAAAACATGAACAAAGCAAAATATTCACACTGCAGCTATCACAGGAATGCTCAGCATCTGCAGTTTTGTGGCATGCCTAACAAAAACTAGTCTTGCCAAAAAAAAGGAAAATAGGAGATTGAGGGAAATTGTGGCACTTGAACTCCAAGGGCCTGCTCTTCTTAAACAAGTTATTTTGTAAGTCCATATGTCAGAGCTCCCTAGTAAGCCAAAAGGCTTCACTTATTATCAGGGCATCTGAAAAACACTTAACAAAAAACCCCTCTGATGATGAGAGCTACAGTACATGAATTTTGAGTTGAAAAGGAATACAGTAACAATTGGCCATTTTCAGATGCCAAAGTGTTCAGCTCAGAGCTTGCAGGGAATACAGATTAATGTAGCCTTATCACTTACTGTGAGAGGCACAGGATGAGAAGACCCAGGTCTGCCACCTTCAAGTAGTCTGCCTGTAAATGTGCAGAAGGTGCTGTGGTGAGGTGAATACTGCAGTACCAGGCAGAGTCATAACCAAATCTGACTTCTAAAACCAGTTGGGTTCCCTGCATCAAAAAGCTGTACATAATGAATGAAGTAAGTAGCTGATACTGAATTTTGGCAGCTCCAGATAGGACTGTATCAGTTTCTACACATGCCAGTTTTATCAACTCTCATTCAACAGGCATTTGGTGTTCAGACACTGAAGTTTGTGAAAGAAAGGAGCTCAGAATAAAAGTACACTGTAACACATCCCCCGCACAGCTTCAGGCCGTGCCATTCTCATTTCCAGGCAGACCTTGATATCCTCAAGGTCCCTTGGGACGGAGGACTGAATAAGCCCATCACAGCAGAAACAATTCTTTTAATAATTCTTCCCCTTCCTCCTACTGTTTCTGGTGCTGTTTCTTCCCCATTTTCCCCTCCCTGCTTCACCCCTTAAGACAAGGAAAAAACCAGAAATGTTATCTTTTCCCAACCAGGGGGCAACCAGCCCAGTTCCAAGCTCAGTAAGCATAGAGATCCCCCACCACCAACCCCACCTTCAGAAAACCCCTCTTTTTTGCTGGTGTTTCTGCTGCCAATGGCTCTGTGGGATGGAAGGAGAGGAGGTATCACCAAGCCACACCTTGCAGCTGGATCAATAGAGAGACACTGATTTACTGGGAGACAGGTGGTCAGCCACAAATTATATACTAGGAGAGGCAAGAATTGCTTTCAGCTGGTTGAGTGCCAAACCTCCAGTGAAGGACTAGAGCTATGGATCAACACCAGGTAAGAGAGATGAGAAAAACATCCCTATCTATTGACACGTGGCATAGGGACAGGCATTCCTCAGGAAAGGGGGTGCAGACACACCCTGGACATGACCCACACAGACTTGTGAGACCACAGTTTGCCTCTGCTCTCCACAGAGATGCCCAGCACTTTGCCCCCAGACACTCTGAGAAACAGCAGAGTCAGCAAATACTAAAGCACTTTACACAAATACTTCAGGGTGCTAACACATGCTCTTAGATACTCCATGAGATAGTCTTCTTAGGATCAGCTGTATCAGGATGTATGGATCACTCAGTGGGCCCCAACCAGCAAGACATGCTACACTAATTACAACCCATTCTGCAGCACAAGATGAACCGAGTCCAAATCCCATTTTACTTGACTGAACAGTTTACATATAAACAAACAACCAAACAGAATCCACAACTCTACAGATAGCTAAAACATTGATGAAGCAGCCATTGACCTAGCTTAAGTGGAACCTAAAGGAATTCACAGGCTCATTAAACTGCCTTCTGTTAACAGGCTCATTAAGGAAACACTTGGGTAGAAATGCTTTTACATCTTCACCCTATATTTAAGATATATAATATCATCTTCTACTCCATCAACACCCAAAGGTAGTCACAACAGTCTAACCCAGAGCAACTGGCTTAGTCTTGACAGTGCCTACTGAAACTCATGTTTATAAACAGACCGAAATGAAAGAAGCTGTCATGTCAGTATCTGTTGAAACATACTACAGGATAGTCAAGATTTTTTTTAGACACATCTACCAACACGCAAAAGAAAAGGGGTAGGCACAAGAGACTGAACGGAGTGCTTCTCCATCACTACAGCAATTTCAGAGCCTTTTTGTTGCATTACTGAGTCAGCAGGAGCTCTGCTTCCCTGGGGAGGCCTCAGAGGCACGAAAGAGAAAGAACCAGACTGGTCAGTCCGCGGTGATGGGCTTTAAGGCGGCAACCAACTCCTTACATTAAAGCACGCTGACTGTTCTCCCCAGATACTGCCTCTCCACACCTGTCCATGAAGTGCACACAAACAGAGGCAGTGAGCACGCTCTCCCCTACCAAATGGCAACAAAGGGCCCGGGTACACCTGTCAGAGCAGAGAAACCCACTCGAAATCAGGGAGGAGCACTTCGTCTCAACAGCTGCCATCTCCGCAGGAGACATGCAGACGGCTGCTTTCCCACAGGAGCATCCAGTTTGGGCAGAGGCTGGTTAACACCAGACACACTGCCCCAGCTGCTCCCTCACATACACAGGTAAATTCTTCTCTCCCTCCCATTTCTAACCCACACTTCTTCCAGCAAAGCATTTTTCAATGCCCATTCAGCAGGCTGCTGGCTGGCCACAGCCAGGAGTAGTTTATTATGATTTAAATATAGAATCATGCATTATTCTGAAAGATCCACCCAGTACAATTTCAAATGCATAGGCCAGTTGGCCTTATAGCTCCCCAAGGAATACATGTACTTTTTCCCATGTCTTGATCTGGTACTATGCCAAAGGTGACACACAGCATCCCTGGAACACGGCCAGCTTTTGGGCAAAGAAAGGAGCCAGACGCTTTTTGGCTTATTAAGCAAAATGAATGAGTGTTTTAGCCAAGAGCACTGTGGCAAATTTCCTACAGAAACAGCACTGCATCCTCAAACGCCTGCGTAGGGCACAGGAGATACTGGTTTGAAGGCGGTTATGCAAAAGCTCTCCCCTCTCCCTTCCCCAGGGTAAGTTTCGAGGCACTTCCCTTCCGACATCCGTGACTGAGACGCTGGATGAACTGCTGCCGCTGGACGTGTGACCGGGCCGATGGCAGCGAGCGGCTCCGCCCAGCACCGGGCTCTGCCGGGGCTCCCCGACACGCGGGACTCTCAGCGCGTTCCCAGCGCTGCCCCTGCAGCTCGGGACCCCCCGAGCGCCGCCGCTCCGGAGCTGCGCGCTCGGGGCACTGCGGAGAGCGGGGCTCCGCCTCAGCGCCCCGCTGCCCGCCCGGCCCCTCAGCCCCCTCAGCTCCGCCGCGGGCCGGGGCCGGGCCACCGCCACCCCCCGGTGCGGGCTGCTGTCACACCCACCGCTCTGCCGCGCCGTCCCTTGCTCCGCCGCGCCGTGCTTTGCTCTGCCGTGCCGTCCTGTGCCGTGCCGGGCTGTGCTGTTCCGTGCTCTCACAGCGCAGCGGGCGCCGCCGCGCCGGCCGCTCCTTTCGAAAGCGCCAATCGGCGCCGGGGGCGGGGCCGTGCCCGCCGCACCTGGCCCGGAGCCGCGGCACCGCCCCGCTCCCGGGACAGCGGCCGCGGGCTGGGACACGGCCCCAGGGCTCGGACACCGCCTCCGAGCTGCGACACGGGCCCCGGGCTGGGACATCGCCTTCGGGCTGGGACACGGCCCCGGGCTGGGACATCGCCTTCGGGCTGGGACACGGCCCGCCTGCAGCCCCGGGCGCTGGGAGCCGAAGAGCCCCCGGCAGCCGGCGTGCTGCCCGCAGCGCTCGGCACAGCGCTGCCCCCGTCGCTGGGAGCGGAGCCCCGCACGAAGAGTCCCCCCCATCCTGCCTGCAGCCCCTGGCGGCATCCGCACGCCCGCGCACGGCATCCAGATACGCTTACCTGTCCCAGGGGTGCTGCCGATGGTATTTCTGAGAGGTATTAAGCAGAAGCAATCTGAGTCATAAAGCAAAATAACCTGTGACACACTTTCACAAAGTGAAGATACGCTATAATTTTTACTTCAAAATAATATTGCAATTGAAGTTACATGTTATATCATTAAAAGAGTTTGTGTGTATGTGGTTTTTCTCCATTACATAATTTTTCATCTTGTGAAGAAATAATATCTTGTGTACCTTAACATGAACGCATTTCAGAGTTGAACAGCAAATGACTGACATTAACCATTTCAGCTGGTTTATTACTGTAACAATCTGGAATATATTCTTTGTCAGAGGTAAAGAACAAAAAAACACTGCAATGAAAAATTATGAATGGAAACTTAAATTTCCCCTTTTCCTTACAGAGGAACAGTTACTGCAATCAACTTAATTGCAGCAGGAATTAATTGGGTTCCTCTGAAGAGCTGGTGGGCTCTTTCTGGTCAAGGGGTATAAATACAGAAAAAGTTATACTCACGTGTGAGGGTCTGATAGCTATACAATATTCTGTGTATAGTGGACAAAATGACTTTTATGAATCCATGGCATAAAAATGCAGTAAAGAAAATATAATGCACCGTGGGAACTTCTCTATGAAAATAAGTGCTATGTGGTCCTTTAAAAAGATATTTCTCCTAAAATAAAATAAAGAAGTATCCATCACTGCACATCCCAGATCTCACAGAGAAGAGGTGTGAATTTGTGATCATTCACTCTCCATGACATCAGCATCTCTGCGTGGTGATGGTTAAATGTCCGTAATTCTGTGAGACGGCCCAGGAGGCATGCAAAGTGTTGAGGGTTATCTGGGTGGTGAAGTTTGCAGACTTTTTGTAGAATATCCAGCAGTGGTTCTTGAAGCCTTTCCACAGAATCTCTGTCCTTTATATATTGTCGATCTGATTATGGTTTTAAAGAAAATAAGTGATTAGCAAATATACGCCCTTATACATTGCAATTATTTACACTGAAAAGTTAAAATAAAAATATTCAAATATTTACACTGGCCACTGATATTCATACCTACAAAGAATATTTATTTTCAAATTAATATGAAATAAAAATGTTTAATGCTCTATTTTTGCTTAAACTTAGGGTTTTCATGTTAGCTTCCCACTTCTACCTAGAGAAAATTTTTAACCTTCTTAAAAACTGAACTGTTTTAACTCTGCAACGTTTCACTGGAGTTCTGTCATCATCCCTCCATACTCTGGTTCTGCACCAGAGTATGTCATAAAATGCATTTCAAAAGCTGAGCAACACCCTAAGTTCTTGGAGGTGTAGTACTGGGGAATTTAGCCAGAAGAGAAGAGCGTAAAAGCAGGTCACCAGGGGGAAATCAAACATCTTCATCCTCAGATTAAATTTCCTTGTTAGAAAATACTTGTATTTTATTTTGTTCATATGGAAATATGTTTGAATATTTGGATTGGGAGGAGAAGAGAAGGATGAGATTTTTGGTGTAAAAAAATTTCCTGAGACACAGTGACTCAAAGAGTGATGGAAATGCTTCACCTTCCCATCTTTCATGAAACCTGGTTTGGAAACCTCCCAATAAATTCTGAAGACCTCCATTGCCATACTCTTAGTTATTCTAAGTTATAGGGTTTCCCAATTCCCCTTTAAAATAAGTAGCATTCCACAGTGGTCAGGGGTAATGTGCTTATGAAGCCACATTTGGGGTTTTCTGAAGGAAGAAGCCTGTTTTGCTAAGCAGTGAAGAGTTACATGTAATTTTTAAAAGAACGTTATTTAAGCAGTTTCTTCCTTGTATTCAAAACCAAATGGTGTAGCAGGACATTTGGAGTTTGCATTTCTGTGCTTTTTTTCTGGTTTAACAATTGAATGTGCATAATGAGCATGCACATTGACTTACTCCATGCAGAATGTAAGTTTTTACAAATCTCATATCTGCTCCTCGTGCTTTCTTTCCAGAACCACTAATATTTAATTCTGGATGAGAAGTTACCTGGAGACAGGATAACTATGGCTGTGAGCAGTGCATATTCTTCCTGTGTCATCTTCAGCTCTCCAATGCTTTTATAAAAATTAAACATGGGAGTTATGAATTCATCTGAGATACCTGTGAGAATGAAAAAATAGTTATAGTATGTCTTAATTATTGAAGCATTCTGGTTTATTGCTACACAGCAATTATTTCATATTTCATATTGACTGTCTTGGTGGGAGAAATCTACTACAGAAATCATGATGCAAGACAATTAGTTACAGAAGTGCAAGCACATCCTTGTTTTCCAGAGCAAACTAGACACAGGCAAACACTGGCAATTTCTTTTTGCATGGTTTCAAAGTCTTTTTTTCAAACAATTCATTTCACTCTGCAGGTTTGTCCATCTGGATCTTCAGGACAAGTCTCATAGGTGGTTTCCTTGTCTGTTGATAATCCTCTTTGGGAAGCAGACCCTGTGTTCCCTGTCTCTGCATTAGTTATGTGGAAACCTCTCAGTCTGTATGGTTTAATTCCAGCCCAACTCTACAGCCAACTGCCTTGGGCAGTTGCTTCAGTTTTCTCCATAAAGACACTTAATTACTCCTTTTATGTAGCCTGAAACTTTCATTAGGTCTAGGATTACCTGCAGTCCAAGATCAACTTGCTTGCAACCACTACCACCTTAAAGCATAAAATAATGTATTATAAAATACAGAGCCAAAAATAGCTAAAATCCAGTCCTATTTAAGAATATGATCATGTGATTCACCATCAGCAGAAGCCTGACTTTGTCATCAGGTCACAATGTTCTAAGTTAGCCTTGAATTACAGATGTACTCCATCCTACTCTTTGGTGTAAAAGAGAAGTTCTGTGACATCAAAATTATTCCTTTTTTAAATGATATGTGAGTCACTCAGAGCAGAGACTAAACTATTGTCAGTGGCTGCTTGCAGCTCTGAAGCAGTGTGGACATCCAAACCAGTGGTTCTGCAGCAAGAACCTTTTGGCCTTCCTTGGCTGAAAGGATGGGAACCTCCTCGGTTCCCACAGATGAGGGCCACAGGATCTCTTGTAGATTTAATCTTAATTTTGAGCTGTTCTAGGAGAAGTCTTTATAACTTCCTTTGGAAACCATGTGAATGAATGTGGGTTTGAGTGTTGTGTACAACAACAAGCTGAAGTCCAGGACTAGTGCGGTTTGGAGTGCCCCCAGTAGGCACAATTCAAACTGAAACTCAGCATGTGGAACCTAAAGAAAGGAAACATGAAGTCACTTGACTCAACTATGAAACAGTCACATTTTGCTGTGACAGTGAATTTACTTCAAGCAATGGAATAGTTATGCGTCCCAACAGTGAAGGAATCATCTTGTAGGGTGTGGTTTATTTCATGGCTGAGTCATGTTTTTAAACACATGACACGAGCAACCTATGTTCACTTCAGACTACAAGCCACAAATCTTGTTTCCTTGATGAGTTCAATACTACTAAGTCAATTAAAGGGATATATATGATGTGGGTCAGCTTGTCCTTTAGAAGTTAGTAATACAGCTGGCCCTTCTTTCAGGGCAAACAATAGTCATAGCATCTAATGTGCTGCAAGGCTTATGCTGTTAGTCATCAGTATTAACTGCTTAGAATTTTGAATACTTGTTATTGCTAACTTTTGGGGACCCCCTGTCTCCCTCTCAGGTGGTTTGAAATGCCAAGGTTCCTTATATATGTAAGTAGCACATATATATGGAACACCAAAGTCTTAAAGTTTGCATGAAAGTAGAAAAAAAAGAAGTGAAAAGCTGGGCCCTAAAGCAGAGCAAATTAATTCCTTTCATGGAAATGAGTAGCTCAGCAGCAACATGAGAAAAGTCTAAGACAAAGTTGATATTTTTAGAAGTCTCTGTGCAAGGTATTGTGCTGCTGGGCATAATCATCTTGACAGGAAACAAGAAATGGTAGGAAGTGGGCTGTGGCTGACTCCCATCATTTGTTTCTCATATTCATAATTTGAAGGTTTTTTCTCTTTTTTCTTTCGAAGGTCAGGCTAGCTTTCAGCTAGATTGATTTATTGCTTTTGGTGACCCCAAACTCCTCAAATTCTATTGTTTGTATAGCAGAAGTAGGATGAAAATGGTGCTAGCAAGCAGGATATGGAAAAGCTAGTGAGGACCTAAATTCACATCCTCACTGCTCCAAACAATGCCTAAGCATATAGTGAAACAATCCCTGCCCAGACAGCTTCTAAGGTAACATTAAGTATGGAAGGGTAAAGCAAAAAATGAGTATAGATGTGAAAACAAATGAAATTACTGCAGAGAACTCTGCATCAGTGTACTGCAAACAAAGAAATAAAACCATAGAGATGAAAGGGAATTATAAAGGTATGTTTGAGCAATGCAAGGGATTTACCACTTTTCCAAGGGAGAACAGAACTTCAAAATCTTTAAACTGATATATGTCACAAGACAATTATGAAAAAAATCCGTGAAAAATGAGCAATTTTGGAACTAGAATAATGGAATCTTTTCTCTTAGTAGTTTTGCTGTCATCCCACCTATGCTGAAGTTTCCCTGCTATTAGTTCATCTTCCGGCATGCACGTTACACAAATTGCTTTTCTGTCACAAGAGGGAGCTGTTTTCTAATGTGATTGTAAAAGCTTCGGTTTGGCTTTAATAAGCTCCAACAGAAAGAAAAAAAAAAAAAAAAAACCAAAAAAAAAAAAAACGAGGAAACACAGGAAACAGATGTTTATAGTTCTTACTTTTTTTTCCTAGCTACTGTATGAGATGTTGCCACTTCAGATTATCAGAACAAGAATTAAAGGTGATTTGGTGCTTGTAAATGGAAAGGCTAGAGAAGTAGTGAGTTACATGATTTTCCCAAAGTCATACCTCAAAGTTATAGCTCAAAAGTAAAAAAAAAAAAAAGAAATTATATTTCTGGCTTCATTGAGAACAGAAAAGTTAGTTCTGCCTTACCTTCTATATTTCTATATTTAGATCAGATGAGAGCCCTGCACAGTGCTGTCAGGCAGGCAGAGCTTCCTGGTCACTGCTAATAGTGCCTCCTTCCTAACTTTCTTCAAAAAGGTTTCAAAAACCTTGTTTCAGGCAGCATTACAGCAGTAAGAACATGCTTATCCTTCACATGCCATTGGGGCATCTTTCTGTGTTATACAAATTCCTACCTTACCCAGCTCAGACACCTGCAGAAGGTGCTGCAGATCATTTGATTATTTTGTTGTGTTGTGTTCATATATGTCTGGCTGTAAATCCAATTGTGGTCACTGGGAAATGCAAGCTTTACTGAGTGCAGCTTTGCAGCATCAAACTAGAGCAGATTTAAACACATTAACATTATTCATTCACATCCCTTACTTGCACAAGTTCATGCCCATCTGTAGTTCAAGGCACAGCATTACTTTAGATCTTGTCTTTTTTAGAGTTTTGTGGCTATGATTACTCTTTAAAGGTAAGATGACTGATACCTGATATCATAAGGTTTGCAGTTTCAGGCCCTGAATAATTATCTGTTTAACATAATTCTGGAATATGTGTATTTACTGTGATATCAGGTCAGTATTGCCAGCTTTTTGAGGCAGCATTCTCTCTTCTACTTTGGCTGTGTTGCAAAACTGAATAATTAATCTATTGCAAGAAGAAAGCTTGAGAGTAAATGCTAATTAACAGTAACTAACACTGTGTTATTAATATAGATAGAGATCATTTTTTCTTTATAAACATTTAAACATTAGTGAATATGAATCCAAGGGTATATTAGTAGCTGCTTTATGCAAATAAAATATTCTAATTACTCAAACTTATATTTTATCTTTCACATTATTCCATCTACCAGCATTGTTTTTCATGCTGCTTATTAGCTCTCCCTTCTGAGCTATTCAAATGCATAAATGGTGCTTTAAACACTGACCAAATTCACCCCTGTGATGCTGAGTGCCAAACCAGGGGAAAATCTAGCCAGGAGAGAAGACACACCAGAGCATGGGCACATTCTTTTCTGTCTGCTGTTGTCTTGTAGGGGTTAAATGGCCAGCTTAAATGAGACTTAGCATGTGTTGAGCAGAACTCACAACCAAGTACCAAACCCCCCTCTTCTTTAAAGCAATCTATAGGACCTCTGTTAAGTCATAATTGCAAGCAAAGAAACCTTAGTTTAAACCCCCCGACCCCCCAAAAAAAACCCAGTTAAAAAACAAACAAACAAACAAACAAACAAACAAAAAAAACCCCAAACCAAGCCTGTAAGGAGGGTGCAAATGACCTTTCCACATACTCTCCTTTAGCAGTGGCCTGAGTCAAGAGTCAAGAGAGAAATGTGGTCTGGCCCACAGTAGCAGCATCTGCAGTGCCTTGAGCTAGTCTTCATAGGCACAGTCTAAAAATGCTTTTGGCCTGAAGAAACACACATGCAGAAGGAAAGAGATTGGGTTCCTAACATCTGTTTTGCTTCCATGGGTGTAGATCTATTGTGTAGATATGATTTAAATAATTTTAGCAACTTGAATTGTGGTTCAGGTACCTAGAACCGGATGACTCGGTGTGGTAGATTGTGCAGGAAAGGTGTGTGGACAGAAAAGCTCTTTCCTATATTTTACAATGTAGAGTGGTCAAAATCTCTTAATGTTTTGGGCAGTGTGCCAGTTTCACCTTGAGTCACAGGCTGATGTGTCTCCTTCCACGAGGATGCACATGACCATTTGGAGGGTTAGACACTTTGGACACGTCAGTGAAGATCATTTTGTTCCTCTGCACAAACCCCAGCACAAGGGGGGTTTGAAGCGCTACCCTTGCTCAGTACTAATAACCAAATTATAAAAGACAAGGGCAATGGAAGTTATTCAGTATCCATGCTCCAATATCAAACTTTGCTTTTGGTTGCAGGAGCCTCTTATCCAAATCAGTGGGAACTTTGTATCCCACATTCGATGGCAGGAGGTGGCCTTTTGCCAGTGCTTTGAAAGTGCGGCTATTTCTTTTTTTCCCTTGGATCTGAGTGTACTTCAGCACCTGTAACCCATCCAGGAAGACAACAGTGTGTTTCACAATGTCAGAGCTCCTGCTGCCAACTTAAAATTTGGGTCCAGATTCTTCCCTTTCTGTCAATATCAGTATTTTATTTCCCAATACTCAAATTCCTAGAACTGCTCTGTAGAGTAAAGTGATGAAATAAAAATCTCGATCTTTTCATGACTACTGAAACCTGGTATCTTTAGCAAAACTACAAATACTCACAGAGAAAAATTTCTGTATCTCAGCTCTGTTTTTTAAAAATAGTGTACTGCTCAATAATGGGGAGAATTTACTTTCAAAATAACAGAAAAACACTAAGCATTAAATTACTAGAATGTCAGCCTTTCACAGAATGAGTCAATCACATATGGTATATGCATAGTGAAGCACCAAATAAGATGACTAAATGGCAACAAATCTCAGTAACATTAAATTTAAAAAGTCTATTTCTCATTAAGTCTCAATATTAGGGTGTGTAGGAGAGGATTTCAGTCACAGGAGAATATAATGCAAGAATTTTCCTAATGGCTTACAGAGAAAGACCATCAGGGCTCAAACAAAGGCATTCTCTGAGGTGCAGCAGGACTTGAGCAAATGCACAAGCTGAGAAATAAAAGTATGCCTCATCAGCATGAGAATGAAAATGAATGCTGATAATGCTCAAAGGTCATCACCACCAGATCTCTGACTTCTTTATCAGGAAAAAAAAACCCCAAACATTCCATACAGGCACAGCAGAGAAGACATAAATATTAATAGATGAGAGCAGCTTCAAAGTGGACATGGTGGCAGGTGACAGAATGCTGGACAGCTTGTGACTTTTAGGCAGAATCACCACCACCCTCCCTGATTTTATGGATACAGGCATCAAAGCTTGACAATAGAACTTCTGATATTCAGACATTAGTCTGTACCTAAAAATATACAGACAGAAATTCTGACTAACAGCAATAATTTATGGCTGCTGGCATGACAATATTTAGGACCTCACTAGGAGCCATAAATAATCCTGATGCTATTTTTTCATTTGTTACCTATAATCTTGATTTTCAAACTCCCATTCAGCCATCACTGAATTTCTTCTGATGCTCTCTGCTGTCTTCATATGTTTCAGTTTGCTGCATTTAGCCTTTTTTGTTTCTGTGTTTATTTGTTTGTTTTCCAGTGAGGCATATGGAAAAAGAGGAGTTTAATCTCTTCTGGCCATTCTTGTCTCTTGGACCAGTCTATAACATGATAATGGGCAGCTGCAGCTTTTAGTAGCATTTGTCCTTACTGGTTAAGACTGGAAAAGATTGTTTACATTTCTACTCTAATGTCACATTTGGTACAGGCTACCGTGAAACCTAGAGCCCTGGTGTTGAGTTCTATGACATTCAGGGGTGTGAACTGCATAATATTTAATATTTTTAATATTGAATACTTGTAATATTTTATTTTACTATAATTTATATTACAGATTATTGAAATATTATTGAAAGTTGTATCTGTAAACAATGATAACAGAAGAATTTGGATGCCTTTCTATCATTTTGTTTAAACTTTGACACATGAAAATAATGAGTGTTTAAACTGCAAAAATAAGCTATTTCTATAGTAGATATTTTAAAACTATTTCAAAGTTTAGTTTATTTAAAAGTTAAATAGGTCCAGTAGCAGTAATTAAACTAGAAATGCAAAGATTTACAAGCTGCTTTTTTTATTGTCACAGCCCCATTAAATGCAGCAAAGGAAAATCTTTTAAAGTAGGTTTGAATTTGCACTAAGTAAAGAAATAAAATATATGAGTTCTTTTATTCTGGCTATTAATAGAAGGAAAAAATGCAGTCAGCAGCAGTAAGCTGGATAATACATTATCCTTCTGTAATACATGGGGGGGAAGTTCTAACATCAGAATTTCCTCTTATGTCTTCAACTTGATCCTGGCTTGAGGAAAGATATTTTAGAAAGCTTCTTCCAAGAGCAAGAAGTTACACATTTGTATTTATACATGCATACAGGTTTAAAAAGTTATTGTGTTTCATTTTTTGGGAACTATTCAGCCCAGGTTTTTGTTCTAAGAGTTTGCTTTTAATTTACCCTGGAGCTTTCCCCACAGAAAAAAAAAAAAAAAGAATTGCAGGAAACATACCACATTTGTTACTTGTCTTGAAATTTCTACACAAATTTCTTCTAAATTGTTCTAAACAAAATGTGTTTGTTTTAAATCTGCAACATGACAGGTAAATAATACTGAGGCAGGATACAATGTAGTATTCCAGCCAGTTGTATTATCATGAAGTCAAGCACAAACTTGTAAAATATAATATTGCATCTCATCTGGATTCGATAGCTGCAGAAAATGAACAGAATATTTTTACATTATGACTAAGGAAAATTATTGGTGTGACATAAGGGCTTATGCAATGTTCTGGATTAAAGTATTTCTTGCTTTTGGGTTTGGTTTTTTGCTTTCTTTTTTAATGAATAGTTGATACCTGGAACAAAGAAGCTTCATAGTCATTGTACAGATTAGAGAAGCTTTCAGTAATCATGTTGCCATATGGATTCATTTCTCCAAGACCTATTTTTATCAAAAATTTGGGTTATAATCCAGTAAAAAAATCTCTTAATGAAGACATTTGGATCTGTGACAACTCATTACAGTTTCCAGGAAACATATCTGGCCTTCTTGGCATACTTCTCTGCCTGCAGAACCTGGACCAGAAGTTGTTCATATCACTCTGGAAATCACTGTTTCCAGTCCATCAAATAGTACCCTCTTATAATCAATGAAAATGAAAGAAATAGAAAAAACTACTAATTATACATGAGTGTGCCAAGCCAAAATAAATACATATATTCAGCTAGTGAATTATTCTCAAGTTTTCTGAACCTTTTCAGTGGATCAACTATGTAAATATTGGCTTAATTTTCCCTACATCAGTAGTAGTTTCTGAACTGAGTTCAAGCCCATTCCCATGACCAATATTAAGGTTACATGTCCCTTCTCCTTCTGATCCTTAAAAAGGAAAGTCAGAAGGCAGAATCTATAGACTGACTCTCTCATTCAGAATTGTTGATCCCTTTGAATATTCATTGATAGGTATCTGAGGGTTGGATAAAGCCCGCTGGTCAATACCAAAAAAAGCAAACATTCAGTATTGTATTGGTGGAGCACAAAGAATACATAATAATGTACAACACAACTTCTGCTATAAGGAACAAACAATATCTAGCCCCATTTGGCTTTTCAAAATTATTACGATTTATGTCTAGAACCAGTGAACTTATCAGAGTCACTGAGCTTTCAATGGACTTTAAGAAGAAAAAAACATACTCAAAACCTGCTGTATTTATAATTCTTCTATGGACCTTGTTCAGTGTGATTCAATTTTACCAGAACAACCCTAAGAATAGGTGCTTGCCTTCAGTCATCTTCACTAACATCCTACAATATTTTTTTCTTTTCTGCTTATGGGGATTGTCTTTGAAAGCATAATTACCAATACTTTATGTGAACAATTTGAAATGGTAGTAGCTCTTCTTCATCATTCTTTCATTCTTATCACTGGAGACATGCACTAGGTTTATTTGATGTAGCATTATTCATAAAAGTTGCAAGGTACTTGTAAAGAATCCTTTACCCTATGAACTTCAGACTTGAGGCTCAGTTAGATTTGTTCTAGTTAGTGTAAAGAACATTCAGATAAATCTGTCTCAATGCTACTAAACAATCTCACCAGCTTCCCAAGGGCCAAATACTGACACAGAAGTGGAATGGTGTGGTTTGGTTTTGCCTCATTGAACAAGGTACCTACCACTATTGCGAATTCTCTCTTCTAGAAGGACAGTGTGTCCCGAGGGAAGTTTCCTGCTGAAGATCTCAGCTGAGCGGAGGAACATGGCTTCTACTGCTGAGCCCTTCAGCAAAGCAATCTGGTCTTCATGATCAAGGGTTTGGAAGCCTGAGGACACATTATAGACAAATCAGACAGCAGCAGAAACAGCTCCCACTTCTTTCTGTCCTGCAATTCCTGCATGTGAGGTGCCACACATCTGCATAACCTCGATGCTGGTGTCAGTAGGCTTGCTAATTGCTGCAGACATTCAAAACTGGACTTCAGCACATGACACTAATTTGAACCTCCCCAGATTTTATGAGGATTACACACGTATTTCAGTGTTCATGGTATTTTAGAGGATCAGCAAAGGGTGGTGGTGCATAACCAATAGTGAGAATTTTGTCTAACCTGATGTTGCTCCATAACATTGTCTGTTGTGTTTCCACCAGAGCTCTCTACACTCCCACTGCCATGCTGCTTTCAGTGTTACAATGCACCTTCCTTAGTTAAAGGGACCTCTACCATACGCCCAGTGTTCACTCTTGAGGTAACATGAACTTGAGAGTTAAAAAAATGCTAATAAACTCAGATTTTCAGTACTTGTCCATAACACACTAGGCAAGGACCATAAATATTGGTGCCACCAGCTAGAGAAAGTTCTTGTGTGGGACTCACAATTCAGTGGGTGTTATAACCTAGAAGCATAGCTAGAAAAGCAGCAAAGGGAGTCAAGTACAGTCTAGCAAGTGTTAGTGGTAATTTAGAGGCAGACTATTTGGCACTGCAGCAATATATAAAAATAAAATCTCTCTACAGACGCAATCCTTTCTCCGAGCATTTTCTCTGTCAATAGCTAAAGGGTGCCACATCTTGGAGTAGCAGAGTTTGGATTGTTCAGTCTACTATTCTTCTGACCACAAAGCACCTTTACTTTATACAACATCTAAGCAGATAGAAGGATCTGTGTAGAAGGATCAGGCATTTTTAAATAGTCTTTAAAACATATGCAAATCTTTCCAAAAGGCAACAGAAAGGCATGTAAGCATTGCAATAACAAATATTTCCCCAACACCCTGGATGTACCTGGTAGTTTTTTAGTGAATTCCACAAGAACCTGCACATGACTGGTGGCCATTTCTGTTAAAATCAGAAAATTTCCTTCAGCGCTGAATTCCTCATTCAACTGTTGAAAATCAAACCAAACAAAATCTGTTAATTTTCACTGACATTTCCTCTTTAGAAGCATAAAATACAATAACTGCTGGATTGGACCAGGCAAGAGCTCTGCCAAACATTGTAATTTGTCTCCAATGTTGTCAAAAGCAAGTATTTTGGAAGGCAGCATAAGAAGTAGACAATGTCTTTTTACTCTAGAAAATATTTTCAAGATTCCGGACTGATGTCTTTACAGGAAAAGAAGCTTGACAGCAAGTCAAATTCAAATCATTGCCTACACTGAAAATGGAAAAAACAAAGCTCCAATCAGCAAAGATTAGATTTGATCATAAGAGTCTTATCCTACAGTTGAAAGATTTTTCTTAACATTTAAGTTTCATAAGATGTGGTCTAATTTTTGACTGAATGGGAAAGATTCTGCCCCACTTTCAGCATACTTAAAGTGTAAGCCCACAGTTTGCTCTACTTACTACTTGTGCTGACTATGTTTTTTGCCTTGGAATCCTCAACTTCATTATCAGTGTTTCAAAAATGAATTTGTCAATATACTTACTAGTTTTTTTGACACCTCCTGGGGTATTTGTTGTTTACTGTATGAATCCATAATATAATCAAGAAGTTTCTGCTGCTCTGGGGTAAGTTCTACCTTCTCCTATACTGGCAAAAAAAAAAAAAAAGCCCATCATGAAATGCAGTCATAGTGAAGATGTAGCATCGCTTGCTTTAGGCAAAAGCTATACATCCATTTCTCACCATTTGGGGACTAAGGACATAAGAGGTTTTCTTGTCACTGTAGTGTACAGAAGAGAGGTGTATAATGTTTTTAAACTGCATAGGTTTGTGTGGTTAATTATCAGAAATAAGGAAATGATTAGCAAATGACTAGGTGTGTTCAAGTTTTAATATCACACCTCAATGTATGTGATATATGTACCACAGAAAAGATACTGCATGGATCTTACAGATGCTTTACAGGGTTTTGACTAAAAATATCAGAAGTACATCTACACTCAAGGTATTTCCTTGACTTAGTTGAAGATAGAGTTTTAATCAACACAGGCAGCTCCAGAGGGTTTTCAATACCCTTTTTCACTGTACTAGATGCACTTAACAAAAATCATATCACCTTATAGTAATGAGCTATTACAAGAATTCTCTTACCCTATATATTTTAGTTGTAGAAGTTACTTGTTTCACATCATGGCCTTCGTTGTCTTCACTGACTGTCTGATCTGGGGGCTGCTTCACATTTTTCCGTAGCCTTTTTGACTTGCACTGTATCTCTGTTAAGAGACCTAGGACACATAATGCAACACAAGGCAATTGGATTGATATATGCCTGAGGTACTGAAGAGGTACTTTACTTAGACATGCCCATGAATGCCCTTTACACCAACAACCCTCTTACCTGAGCAGATCATCTCCTGAATGTGTCACTATCTTTGGATGTGATCCTACTGAGACAAGCTAGGCACACACTATGAGTGGTCTACCCCACATGGAGCTTATCTGCAGAGGAAAACAGTTGGCTTTGTTGGCCCAGAATCCACACACTGAGCATGTCAGGGGTCTTGCTTTGGACCAGGTCTAATATATTCTTACAGGCAAAAAAGCCTATTAGTGCTGGAAGTATACTGTATTTGTTTCAGTTTTATAGAAGAGAAAAGCCTTTCCTGTGCTCCAAGACCTGAACCAAAGTGCAAAAAAATAGGAACAACTGGAAGACTGTCATCAAAGTAATGTTCTTTTGCTTTGATCCAAAACAGTGCTGGAGGTGCAGCTGTTCTTACACGAAGGGCATTGGATATTTTCAATAATCCTCAAGCAATATTAGGTCTGTTGTGCACAATTTTTGGAAAGAAAGTCCACACAGAAGAGGGCATGCCCAGGCTTTAGCCTTTACTACCTCCCTACACAGGTAGACCAAAGCTGAAAACATAAACTCAGAAGTAACTCAGACTGGCAAAATACCTTTAAAATGCATTTAAGAAGTTACCCAGCTGGTCTTGTTATTTTACTTTTCATTGTATTAGAGAAGTGCATAAAGCCGTGATTTGATTTTAGAGCTTCACTTGCAAAAAATGATTTTTGAATTTGTGGTATGGGATTTTTTCTTTTTTTTTCTTTTTTTTTTTTTTTTTTTTTGTTCTAGACTACATTTCAGTACTTTGAACCAGGAAGCATCCTTGTTTGGATGTCCTAAAAACTATCAATTTTCTTGTTCTAACAAAAGAAGGGAACAATAGGTACCCTACACAATCTGTGGAAGTAAACACCTAAGTATTCATCTAAAAATAAACCTATTTATTTTAAGCATAGGACTTCTTTTTCTTTCTTTCTTTCTTTCTTTCTTTCTTTCTTTCTTTCTTTCTTTCTTTCTTTCTTTCTTTCTTTCTTTCTCTCTTTCTTTCTCTCTCTCTCTCTCTTTCTTTCTTTTTTTCTCTCAAGTATTCTTCCCATTCTTCACCTTTAAAAATGCAGAGCAGGAAAAGAGGCCCATTCAGCGAGTATATGATGTGGAGGAAGATACCATGAAACCAGTGAATCTCGTTGTGAATGTTTTTAATTTCCTGTTTAAGCCCTATATAAAATGACCTACCTGAACTGCTGAGAGAAGAGGAAATTTACATGATTAAAATAAGACCTGCAAAGAATACCTTGAAAGGAGGGAATAGGAATGATAGAGATAATAATTGGTATCGAGCCATGTAATTTGTGGTGCCACACAGCACCATAGATTTCTTTTTCTAAATTATTCAGTGCATCTTTGGTGCTGTTAATGGGCTTGTGCTGTTTTCCACCAGCTTAGGTTCTGGTCTATTGCTTTTCTAGGGAAAATTTGCTTTATATTACCTTGAGCATTAAGACAGATTTTCCTCATGCTTCTTGCTACTAAGTATTACCTTGATATCTTATTCTGGCTCCATTTAAGTCATCTGAAAAACTTGTGTGTGAGACAGGACATCACTTTTTAGCTCAGAGATAGCTAGGTTTCAATGGGTATAATTCCAAAAGAGTGGCAGAACCTGGGTCTTCCCTAGGTAGACATTTCACCCAAGAAACTTGCAGTTTAGATCCAAATGACAGCAAATGACTGAAATTGATGGGTAGTAATTTTGGTCTGTCTGTAGTTTGCACATAAAGGGCAGGAGAAAGATTGTTGAGTAGCTGTGCCATAAATATTTATAATACTTTAGCTCCTTGTTCAGAGGGAAAGAAAAAAGAATCCCCAGAGCTTGCAATTACAATCCTACAAAATGAGTAAGTGAAACAAAGTTCAAGGTAACCTTTTATTTCCTAGTCATATTTTTTCAAATAAATGCCCTATACTACCAGAAGTTTCATGTTTTACTGTCCTAGATTGCCTTGAACAAAAAGCAATTATACAACACACTCCTACTTTAAAGCCATTAAATGGTGCCTTGCCAAACATCCTCATTGCAGTGCATTAGAGCACACTTATGGTTAAGTCATGAGCAACACAAGATACCCCGTGTTTCCATTGCAGAGAGGGAATCAAATGGCAGCAGCACCCACTGGCTTTTATTTCCCCTATGCCAGCTTGTGAAAATGATAGGCCAGCATAAAAGTTTCATGTGGTCCCAGTCAGTATTATTTACGCTGACCTGGTTTTATTTTTTCAGCAGTGGGTTGTTGGGTTTTTTGCTGCACTGAGTGACTCAAGCTATTTTGAATTCTCAAAATTTTGAAGCAATGGATCAGGGGTGAGCTCCACAGGGGAATTATTTTCCTTTGACAACGCAGAATGCATTGGTTCTTCCATCAAAGTGGGGTCTGCTCATATATTTATGTATTGCACAAGAATATGTCCTATCTCAGGATCTTTGCAGCCTGTTCAATTTGCAGAATGAAAGATTAATTACATTATGCTGGCAACACCTTCGAAATATTGATGGAGCTTATTGTTTCTCATATAACCAACAGTTACTATAGCATCTTCTGATCAGATTGAAGGATAGAAATATATTAAAAATTCCAAGTAGATTAATTTCCTGTATGAACCTAAATTGATTTCACACATACGTGTATGCTAAAGTGACTGGAGCCATAAAGAAGAATAAATTGTAGTCTTATTCATGGAAGGCAAAGGAGCAGATGTTTACAGAGTGTTTACAGGAGCAGGCTTACAAAAACAGTGCAATAACTCAAAGAGAAGCTTTAAACATGTTCAAAGTTGTACTTCAATATCCCCATTGTTCTAAGTTATCCAGCTTGAAGCTCAATAAAATTTATAAACTGTCAGTCTGAATAGAATATTTGCTTTACTATGCAACATTATTAAAATCCATTTGGTTCATTTCTGGAGACCTATGTGTCCATGAGTTCTACCTGTGTGCCTGTAGCACCATGAGGAAAGCTAATGAGACTATAAAAAAGGGCCAGCCCTTACCCGGCTTTGCCTGATTGCTGGGTGAGGTCTGGGAACATACATTTGGCAAGTCCACAGAAACTTCCTGCTAGCAACACTCCCGCTCTTTTCTTGAAAATGGCATTGTGTATGTGCCAAAACTTTCACTTGGCCAGCAAGAACTTGACTGGGGGAGCCCCAGAAAGAGGAGGAAAGAAAAACGCCAGGACTTTCCTGCTCTGGCTTCCATAACACTGCAAAACCCTGACTCCTGGGGAGTCTCCCACAGACCCACTTCCCCTGCTCCTTCCCACTCAAGCAGACTAAGAGCTGTCATCCAGTGCAGGACTGGCCTTCCTTCACCATTTGCTCACCTCTTATGCCCTCTATCCCTGACCACCAGTTAAATCCCATTGTTTACAAGTGCATTTGTCTTTCAACAGGGTTTGATGCGCAGGCACGGCATCTTCTTTCATACACCTTCCACCTGCCAAATGACATCTTTTATAACTTTACTGTCAAACCCAGACCACTCAAGCAAATCCAGTATTTAATGCACTCTCTGCCTGCATGATGCAAATACCTGTATACATACATTCAGCCAACATGCCCATCTGCTTGCATTTCCTTAGACGACACTCCTGGCATTTTCTCCTCATGTACATGTCCATCTCACAGTTGCCTCCATTTTTACACTTGTATACTGCATTTTTTGTGATGCTTCTTCTGAAGAATCCTGCACAAAACAGCAGTGACATAGATGAAAGAAAACACTCAGAAGCAAAGTCACCAAGGTGAAGTTCACCTCCATCTGCACTGAAATGACGCATGTTCTGCCAGATCAACAATTTATGTCAGTGCCTGGATGACTAAAATCTTGATACTTGTACTGACAACTGTATTCAAGTTATATAATTTTTAAAATGAGCCCAAGCACTAGACATTAGTCCAAAGTAAAGTCTTGTAACTGTGAATTTTGGGAAAATTCAGACCCAAATCTGAAACCTGCCTGTAGCAGGCTGAGCACCAGCACTAGAGCCGTAGGGTGATACCATACAAATAAGCCAGTGAAAAAAAATGCTAGTCTGTTAAGTCTCTTGAGATGCAGAATGTGCAGAATGTACAGAATGTGCAGAAAGAGAGATGAGTAATTCTTCACCCTTCCCCCTGCTCCTGGGAGCAACAGAAGCTCCACATACTGCTCTGCTCACCCACCCCCAAGTTTAATAAGGAAGTTGCACTGTACCTGCCTATTGTACATGTGGCCTCCGCCCCTGTTTACAAGATCCTCCAGCCTTATTCACTAAGTACTGTCCACTTGATGAGTTAAGTAGTCACCTAATTTCACCTGCACAGGTAGTTCTACTGGTATTGTCACTGTATTCACTCAAAAATTGCACAGTTATAGCTGCAAATAGCAACTGATACAAAAAATTGAGAGGACCCTTCCTAAGTCTGTTCAAACCTCCTATTTGGTTGCTGCCCATCTGTGAGAGCGGCACTGTGGGCAAAACATGGGGTAGACAAGATAATAAATGTGATTAAATAAGGGTCATCACAAAGCAACAGAATCTTTGCTGTCAATGTTTCCTGAATTTTTAGTGTTAGTCACTGTGCCATTATAATCTTCTTACATTGCCCTTCACATGGCAGAAACTATTTAGCATCAACTACAGTGGGAATCAGTTTTCCTCCCCATGTGAGGGCAGGTTTCTGAAATAAACTCCTGGGAGCTTCTGCTGCCACATCACTGATTATACTGTACTTCAAACTAGAGCTCTGTGTACATTTATATTAACCAGAGCTATTCAAAAAGCTTTTGCTTTCTTATCACCACTGCCTGGCACAATAAAACTATTGTTTTCCAACCTGACACTCTAATGCATTAAAAGAAGGACCAGATAAGAGCCAGTCTCCCATAATCAAATCATAAAGCACATTCAGTTGTGAATATAAAGAATTGTCTGTGTGTTTGAAGGATCATGCATTGTCAGATGACAATTTCCCAAATTTGCCCCATGGTTTTATAGTTGCCTAATCTCGTCCATGCACTGGTGTGTAGCAACCAGTAAAACAATTCCACTACCTGGTCCCAAAAATCTGGCATTTCTCTGAATCTTCAGTAATTCCTGCTTGAAATCTCTTCCATGCTGTGTGTCTTATTGGCTGCTTTTCAAACAAATACAGTTGACTGGCATCAGTCTCTTTTGAAATGCAGATTACTTAGAGCCTCCAGAAGCCCCAGGCATTATTTTTATTCATCACTCACATGGTTTTAATACATTGCCATTTACTGGTCAGGGAAGGAAAAAAAGCCTGGATTGAAGCTGTAAGTTCTCACTGTCAGTTAAAGGCAACTGCATCTGCTTTATAAAATTGATTGTTTTATTTGCAAATTTAAAATCGTATCGTTTATGATACGTTATTTAGTAGTAAACACTGAAAAGCTCTGCACCAATATTTATAACATTCTAAGACTGATTGATGACTTTATCACTTAACCTATTCACAAGGTGTGCATTTACTTCATGATGGAAGAAAGAAAAAAATTGATAAATAATTTATTTAAGATATACAAGAAAGAAAAGGGCAAAAATATGGATGCAAAAGCTAGGAACCAACAATATTCAAGCAGTCAAATACTTTCTCTTGAAAACAAAGGTGAAATGATCTGAAATAAAAAGCAAAATAATTTTTTTCTTTTTGGCAAACACTAGTTTTAACCCTATTCTTGCTTCAGTTTTCTGTGAAGTGACTCTTGAATCATTGTCTTTTTGAACAGACTTCTTCATAACTAATTTGGAAATTAGCTTTTGGTATGAATGAAATTTCTGTATATATTATCCACTACTAATTCAAAATGAATTTACACTGCCAGATATGTGACTTTCTATAACAGGAGGAGTTTTACTAAAATTTAAAGGTAAGTCTGAAACAACATAGGTTAAACTAACAAAGGGTTAGCAATCCCAAAAGCTGAAGGTTTTTCTGGCACAGTCTAATTTTTATCTGATCTCGCCAAATTACAAAAAGCTCATGTTGGCTGGAAATGTTGAATTTGCTTTGCTCTGAGGTAGTCATGAATATGATTAATTATGGTAGAGCTGCTCCAATGTTACTGATGCTGATTTTTTCTCATGGAAATTATGAAAGTTGAAGGAGGGAAGCTGTAAAAAGATTGGATGGAAGCTTTGGAAATATCTCTGTTTGGCACTCTGAAGGGTTTTAAATTTAAAAGTTTTTGAAATTCACAGTTGCTAACAAAGCACCTGCTCTGCTCTGTCAGACCATCAAGACATCTTCTGGCATTCTTTTGCCCCATGCCCCCATGGTGGGTGTTAGTGTAAGGAGAAGATTAAAGCGGGACCCTTTCTGCAAGAAGAATTCTAGTCTGGTGTGAGACACATCAAGCAGCACAGGAGTGGTTTGAATACTGCAAAAATTCCTACTGCAAGCCTGCATGGAGGGGATGTGTAACTAGCTTTTCATAGAGTCACAGAATGGCTGGGGTTGAAAGGGAGCTCAAAGATGGGCGCTTTTTGTTTCAACCAAACTCATTCTGTGGCTTAATTAAACAAGCACAACATTATGTCACACTTGTCCTGTAACATCTAAAAATGGCCCTCAAAACCCAGTATAACTGTCCAGGCTGAGGCTGTACTAGAATGTCTTTGATGTTAGTCTGCAAAGATTGTTTCAGAAATGGTCTCCACAGTAGCAAGTTTAAACATAGTGTATTGCTCCTTGTGCTGTAAATATTATGTAAAATACCAATGAAATAGTTCATACATATTTGTTTATGGATGACAATATATTAAGAAATATATATATATCAATATATACTCCTGCCAATATCTTCAGATGAATATTCTCATAAGGACAATAGATAAGATCCTAATATTGTTTCATCTGCACAAGAAAGAAAACCAAAGAGAATGGAATACATTACCCATGAAAGAAATAATAAAAAAAATTAACATATTCATCACAGAGGATTGAATCCCATAAAAATATGTGCAAAGCTTCTTCCTTTGAATAAGAACAACCACTGCATCAATGGAGCAGAGGTGCTCCAAGGTGAGCACTAGAAAGGGACCTGCATATTATTTTGGACACACATTGAGCATGAATTAGCAGTCTTGTTGCAAAAAGAAGGGATAATCTCATACTGAGGTTCAAGACACAGACACGTGAGGTGGTTATTATACTGCACTGATAAGAGCACAACTGAAGTGCCGAGCATAATTTTGGTCTCCATGCTTTGAAGGTAATGTATACCCATGTGAAAAACTCCACAGGTAACAAGAATGATCAAGAGATCTAGAAAACATAGTATCTGCTCTGCCTTGTCAGACAGAATTACTGTCCTCAGCACATCTCTTTACTGAATCAGCTGGTACTTTAGTCACCTTTAAAATTTATTGTAGAAACAGAATCCATTATCTTTAAGTAATTCAACTTTTACTATGTTTGATCAAGGGTACTATTCTTTGTAATTGATGTTGCAGTCATGAAACAGAACAAAAATATAAAATAGATTATCCCAATAAAGCAGTAAAATTATGGTTACATAGAGTGATTCAAACTGAATCAGTAGGGAAGTGGATGCACTTTTCCTTTCACCATGGGTTTTAGTCTGAATATTTACCTGATAGCTTTAACCTCTCTTCCAGAAACATTCTATACAAAATTCAAAGTTTGTAATTTTAAGTCTTTGAAAAGTTTCTCACACATTAAATACTGCAGTTAATAAAGAGGAGGAACAGCTTACTAACAGAATTAACTTAACTGTATCATTACTTGGAATTGTCACATCAAAATTGAGTTTAACCTGGTTTATAATGACAGCATTAATATGAGTTAATTCACAGTTTTTGTCTCGGAGACTATTCACTCAGACAGCAGAAATAAATTAATCTCTTATTTATTGGAATTATTGAAATAAACTGTGTGAGCCTTGACTGTATTCATGTTTCGAGTGTTCGAATCTTGTGATCTGTTTTTCCCTCACAAATGATTCTGTGATAGATAAAGCACACATTAGGTCCAGGTCCACTCTCTATAACAGTGAATTCCACATTAAGATATTTTAGTAATTTGGTAGTGACCATGCTTTAGTCTTTATCCATAAAACAGAAATTTTATTGAAATATTTATTCACAGAACAGGATGAAAAAATGGGGCACTATTTTTCTGGCCATAATGTACCTTGGCCTTGTCACAGGTATATTATACTTCTTCAGGTATGATAGTTGACATAATCTCTTGTCCCTCTCTGCTAAAATATCTGACAATCATGTTTACCATGACAGTAATGATTTTTTACATCACATTTATCCTGATAATATTATGTGAATAATATTTTTCTAAGAAGCAAGATATTTGTCCTACAGATAAAACCTTCTCCTGAAGAAGCTCCCTCCCTACAGATAGGGGCTACCCTAAGAAGAAAGTACAGAACTAGAAATCCTTTAATTTCACAAACCTGAAGATGCCCATCATATCCTTTGGGAGCTGGGGGAAAGAGAGTCCCTGGGAGCAGCCTGCAGGTGGGGGTTGACAGCTTTTACTTCCCTTCAATGCATACTACATGAGGCACTTGGGCTGGTTTTAGCTATTTTCTAGGGCAGCCTAGCACTCAGCTCCCAGGGGCCTCCATGGGCATGTTCCTTCCAGAGGCAGAGAATGGCATGAGCAGCTTCCACAGAGAGCAGAGCCAGGCTGCCAGTCTCCAGAGAAAGCTGTTCACCAAAAGCTAATGGTGCTCAAGAGCTGGAGGTTGGCCTGTTATGCTGTATAACCATAGGGCAATGGTAGAAGACACTGCCAGTCTGCCCTGGGGGAAATGCAGAACAGGGTGCACAGGCTCCAAATGCAAATCTCTAGTATGTTTAACGATTTGGACAAAATTAACAAGTAAAAAACAAACCACAGAACAACAACAACAACAACAACAAAAAACCAAACCCAAAAAACCTGAGTAGCTGCTGTGCCTATTAGCTGATTTCATCCTACCTTTGCATCCTTCACAAGTCAGGGCATTATAGTGATACCCAGAGGCTTTGTCACCGCAGACCACACAGAGCTCTTCTCCTTTCACTCTTCCCGTGGAGTGACCCAGTCTAGGCTTTTTGGCTGCAGGGATGTCCATTATCTCTGTCTCCCTTGTGAAAAAGGTCTCTGAGGGTAACCTCCTGAGTTCATACATCCCAGGGGAGTACCATTCCTCATGCTGTGGAGGGTAGAAGCCTAGGTTGGAGTAATAAGGTGGCGACGAGATCTGAGGCTGAACTTGAGGAAATGGCACATTGTTGTACTGTGCATAAGGTGACACATCTGCCTCTTGCACTGGAGAACTCATTGGTTCTGAAAGGACACCTGGAAAATAATAATGCAAAACCAATTTCTATTACTACCATGAAATTTTAGTTATCAGAGAAGTTTCTGCTTCCAGACATCTATCTCAAAAACCAGGCACAAAGATTGCATTATCTAAACTCAGATTTGCTACACAAATACACTGCAAGAAGTTTTAAAAATAATTTATTCATTCTCAAACACTCCTTTATAATTGGTGGAAATGTCCAGCACTGGCAGTTACATAAAAAAATCTTGAAAAATATTGTGCAGGTAATCATATAATTGTTCAGTTTATTAGAAAGAGCAACCCCACCCCAGAGAAGTTAACAATCCAAATTAGGCCTAAAAGCAGAATGGAAGAAATCCAAACAAATGGCAAAAACCCCATGGTATTGGTGAATGCTAAATCAAGATTCGAACATCATGTTAATTTGTATTAATTCTGAATGAACACATCATGACAGACAAAAACTTCACTAGGGAAAATTACAAGGGTGAGGCTTAATTAGAAGACTGAAAACATGAAATAAGCCTTCAAGAAGAGCCTGAAATAAGAAGGTGAGGTTACCAGGAAAGAACAAGAAAGGTATCCCTAATGTAAGTGATGAAATGCAACCTTCTCACCATCCAGCCTCCAGTGGCCAGCCAGACTCTGCAGCCTGGTCCCCAGCCCCTGTGCCACTCAGTGAGCCTCTCATGGGAAGCACCTTTGTAAGCCAGCATTAGTCACCTCTGAGCCAGCAACAGAGCTGGCAGTGGCACAAGGAGTGGCAACCTTTCCTGTTGGGATCAACACAGTATCTGGAGATTACCTTAACCTTGCTCATTAAATAGCATATTTTAAATTGCAGACAACTGAACCCTCTTTTCTTTTCTGTACTCCAAGCACAGCAACATCTCGCAGTCCCTGGATGGCATAGGTAAAATCCAGTCCACATCAAACAGCTGAAAAGCTGAATTTAAAAGTTATTTGCAAACTATTTCTTATTTTCGGTTGGAGAGAGCCACATCTTGCGGTTTCATGAAAACTCTGACTCTCAATTCTTTCAATAGTTCCAAGAAGAGAGTCTGAGGAAAAGAGTGCATATTTCCAGGAAGATGATCAGTCCAGTCTTATTTGAATCAACAGCAGTATTTACAGGAAAATCATAGATTAATGCTCATTGGTGACCATCACTTAACAGTACTTCAGAAGAACTCCAAAAACATTTTTGCTGACATAAAATTGGTCACGGACAAGTGTCCTTCTTTTGTGAGGAATCAAAAACAATGAAGAAATGCCAACAGTTAAGAACAGAGAACATCTGTAATGACAAAAATAATTAAAATCTATTGTGGGGGATCCTTCCCTCTCCTTTGTCTCACTTCAGTTAATGCCAGGAACTGACCTTTTAATTACACTGGCTTTTTCACTTTCAAGGTCTCACACTTTTGCTCTGCAGCTTTCTGCCCTTCTTATTTTACCATGCTGCAGAAGCCATGCGCATGTTTTGGGTTTTTGTGGCTTCTCTACTATAGCCCACAGCACATCTTTGCCAATCACAAGTGTTGAGGTCCCAGTTCCAGAATAAGCAGCGAGATGTATGTCTGGAAAAAGGTGAGCCAAAACCAAATGAGAATAATGGTGCCCTTTATTACCAGCAATTAGTTTAATTATGGTTGCTTTTTGTTGCTCTGGAAGAGGCCAGGGCACCAAGTGCTACAGTGGCAGAAGCAGAGTAGCAGAAGGCACTCCCTGAATCCAAGGTTATGCCATTTAAACAAAGAGTATAGACACACAGAGGGCATCTGGGGACTCTGTGAAAGAGCCTGGAAGTGACACTACAGCTTCATGCATCAGATGCAGACTGTCACTGATACCTGCCAGCCACAGCAGTGATGAAACAAGTAAAGGGTGAGGACAGCAAAGATTTCATATCCAGTATAGGTTTAATGAGTGGTATTTTAGCTCTATTTACCACTTGCAGAGACTGCTGCTCATGAAGACTGGTCAAGGTACCTCAGGTACCTTGATGATGGTAAATATGGGGTTAATTGTGGGATACACAATCATTCAGTATCTCTTTGGAAAGGAAACTGTTCACTGTGGAAATCTAAGTTTTCACTTGCTCATTGGTAATTAGGTGAGTTTGCTAAAAGAAAGTGGGACAATCCCAAAATTAAAAGGAAGAAACTGTTGATTTTTAGCTTTTTGCTTTCTGTCATACACAGGAAACTCCACAACAGCTGTATACCAGCCTCTTGAACTGCTTGGGCTTCTGAAAGAGCAAGAAGAGAAGGCAACATTCCTTCCATGGAAAAAAATATCAGGGCTTGTTAAAAAACTCAGATTACTAAAGGACTGCAGCACATCCTGAGACAATACTGGGGGTTTATTTAAAGAACTGTAGAGCCATTTGGGTTACAAGTATGTTTAGAAAAATCTCCCCAGTCATTAATTCTACTCTGCTTCCAAAGGAAACAAACAAACAAAAAAAAAGAGTCTTAATTAAGTTTAGAAAAGGAAAAAAAGCCAAACAGCCCAAATCACCTCCTTTCTCCTTCCATCAGACACTTTAAACAATTTAGCTGAACTGAGTCCATGCTCAGAGCAATGGAAGGGAAAAGGAAAACCAGACAGGTTTGAGAGAGACTGAGAGAACATGGCCTTGTTTTATGTAAAACAGACTCACAGCTTAAGCTTTGGGAAGTGCTTAAAGACCAGTATGATTTTTGAAGATAATTAGGTGGCAACTCTGTAGGTTTTCCCACTTTAGCTTGAAGTTTTGAGGGTTTTTTGTTTGGTTTTGATTTGGTATGTTTTAAGTAGACCTGAGCATGACGTACCTGTAGACCTGTACATGAGAGTCTGGACTAAATAATTTCTTATCACAGAAGAAAAGTAATCTTATCTTACCAAGCAGAACGTACATAAGCTTTTCTCCAGATATATATATAATAGAGGTCTGGCATGGACTGGTCTCATGCAACTAAAGCATGAGCAGCCCAGTAAAATCATTGTAGTGGCAGTAGCATGAGCAGTGAAAGTGAAATCAGAAATGAGCACATTGGACTACACCGACATTTTGTTTGTGTAGTCTTAAATATTTTGAACCACTTATCTCTTTTTCCTTTTGGAAGGATACCTTTCAGATTTTTAAGGAAAGACTATTTAAGCACACACAAATGTTAAGTTTATTACATCTGCATATTTTTTTCAATTTGCAAATCTTATATTTTGTAATAAGTATTTTTCAATTAAAACCTTTTACAAAAATATTGACCGCTTACTAAAAACAAAGTGAAACCTTCACATGTGTATGATCATTGTTTTACAAATATTTTTTTCTACTTGCAACTGAAACTTATTAGCGAGTTTTACTTTTGTTACTTTAAATTTTACACTGAATACTTTACAAGAAGCTTCAAAAAATATTTGACTTGTAGAAATATTCCTTGCAGGAGTAAAGAAATTGTTTTCAGTTCACAGAATGATACTGAGATTTTGGACAAGCTAAATATGATTTTATGCAGAATATTACAGAAATTACAATGAGATCACATTTTAATGTAAAAGTTATTGTTCCACTAATATAAAGTTCAACAAAGAGAACTAAATTCTAAGCAGGTTTAAAATATGAACCCCTGGCTCTCCTTCATTATTCATCAAGGAACATAATAAAATAACAATATCCAGAATTAGGTCATTCGGAAACCATGGCATAGCCATTATCAAAATCCTGGTTTAATTCCAAACAAATTATTTGTGCATCTTTTAAAGATCACTTGGTGTAAAAAGCCTACTAGCATCCCACAATTTCAAGGAAGAGTGCAAGAATAGATAACAAAAATATCCAAGGGAGAATATGGCAATATCCTACCTCAGGCTGCGTTCAATCTGTCCATTTCCTGATGAAAGATACTCTCCTTAAGGTGCCACAGTCCTTTTCTCACTCTCTTTTTCCTTTTTTGACCTCCTAAAGTCTACATGTACATAAAACTTCTTAATTCTGCTTTGTCTGTGTCCTGTTCACTGTGAGAACTTTCTTTAAGATTAGAAAGGAGTGACACAGACCAGGGGTTGTATAGTTTACTAATTAACTTTATTACGAGCAACTTGTTTGTAGATGCCGGAAACAATGTCTGTTCCCAGTGTGGATTTACCTGGATAAAATTTGGCTACCAGTTTGAGGGGATGCCTCCAAGTAGCCTAGCCATTGTATTTTTGTACCTATTGTGGTTTTGTTCCAAACAAATTTTCTATCAATCAATATTTGGTAAGGTCAGGTGATTCTGTGCAATAGATTAACCACTCCCATATCACAGGAAGCAGGGTTTTTAAGTGGAGAAATGTTGCATTCTCAAAAAAAGGCCAAAGTGCTCAGACCATACTGGACACACCTGTATGACAAGACAGAATGGTTTGGGCTGGAAGGGACCTTAAAGATCACCTAGTTCCAAACCCTAAAATAGAAAGGGATACCTTCCTCATAAGTAGGTTGCTGAAAGCCACATCCAATCTGTCCTTCTCATTAATTTTTTTACTCACATTGCCACTCTGTTTGGTTTGGCTCTCTTAATAATTATTATGCATCCAATGTTTTCTGTTTTAATTTGTGCTGGTTTGTTCCTTTTGATTTGGGGGTCAGTTATGAGCCTAATTATCTTCTCTGCAGGGATGAAGCCAGATGTTGCATCAACTGCCAGGTGGTGCCAAAGACAAGAAGTTATTTAACATATCTTATGATCTTGAAGCTGTTTAATCAGTTTGGACACTTGACCCTAACAACTTTTTCATCACTCTTATTTATTTTAAAAATACACACACAAAAAAAAGACCAAACAAAACAAAACAAACAAACAAACAAATCCCATAAAACAAAACCAAAAATCCTCACAAAATAAACTGAAACCCCCAACAAAACAACAACTAAAAGAACCCAAATAACCACAAATCAAACCAAACCAAACTAAGCCAAGAAAAAAAGCAGAAAAAAAAAAGTACATTTACCTAAAAGGAGTCAGTCTTTTAAGCTACTCTTAGGCCCAGTTCTGTGTCTACAACAATTAATTTTCAATTATATTTGTTGTTCTTTCATTAAGAAGTTTAGGTATACAGGTTTTTTTACCCCCTTTGTTACACGTCATTTTTTTTCTTATTGTTCCTCATCCTTTCCACAGCTTTTAAGAGTGTTCATTTCCCCCAAAACCTTCTTTCCCAGCTAGATACATCTACAGTGAGGCTGGCATTTCTTGTCTTGTTATATTTTAGCATCACATTACAAGAAAACATTTTCAGGCCATCAAGAATACTTGAAATACTTGAAAATACTTGAAATAGGTGTTCATTCAAACTAAGAATTTTATTTTCTTTTCAGTTTCTTAGAAATAATTCAGTTTCTGATATCTGAAGTTTCACATTTAGTATCCTGCATACTAGCAACTTGTATATGAGGTGCTTTCACAGAAAATAAAATGGAGCTAACTACTTATCATAGAAATGACAGTTTGAGTCACATACTGTATATACTTCAGGTGCCACACAAATATATAACCTTTCTGAGTAGAGAGTCAGAAAAAAAGCAGTTTTGCAAGAAGACAGGGTGGAAGGGAAGGACCCTGAATTTAACTAGGTTAAAAATCCTTCCTCATTTGCATTTTGAGGCCCTTTCCCCAGGGACTGCAGAAGTGAAAAACTATGGTTAGAACACACTACCTCCAAAGACATCCAGAGATACTTTACCTTAGACATATACTCTTAAAATGGCAACATACAATTTTCATCTACTGAAAGGCAGACAACCTTTTCTTTTCTGAAACCTGCTGCATCTGAAAGTCTTGAGGCAAAGGATGTAGAAGTGCCCTGGAATTTCTATGGTGATGAGGCTCAAAGCACAAGCAACTCAGAATTGACAACATTTCTTTTTGAAAGACCTGAACCCGGAGTTAATGTTTGGAGTAGCAATTAGATTTGCATCTGAAGGTCTAAGAACACTCTCCCCATCGACTGAATAAAGCAGAGTGAAAACAAAATGTATTTCCAAGGTTCTTTTACAGAATGAGAGCGTGCATCTTTGAATAAAGGAGACTGTTTGTGTAAAGGGTAATGTCTGTAAGCCAGCAATTTTTAACTTGTGAGCTGAAATGTATGAGAAGACCTAAAAGAAACATGCATTATAAGGACCATCTAAAAGAAAAACTTTCTTCCTGTTTTCTGGGGTTCACAAGTCACTTCCTGCCAAAATGGAATGACAAAAATTGCAAATAATTTACAAAGATAAAGAATTGAGAGACAAAGCCATTTCCTACAAGTGTTTTGTGGGTATGGAGTCATATTTTCACAATGAGTAATTTTCTCTGTGCACTCAGTTGCATATTATTTCTGATAGGCTTTTTTCCAGCTATAAAAACAAAAAAGACACCCTATTAGAGTGACACCCCACAAAAGAAAAGTCAGCTTAAGTGAAACACAGCAGGAGTCCTAAGTTTTCTTCCTAATAAGACCCCTGATTCAACTCCTTAGTACATTATTTCTTTATGTTACAGAAATGTCAGTTTGAATTAAATCTCCATTGTGCTAAGCTCTGAACACCATTAATGAGACACATTGCCTCTTCTGAAAGGTTCACAATTTGTAAGTAAGATTACCCTGTGGAAGGAAAGTATTTTACATTAACACTCTTCCTTGTATTTTTAAGCAACCTTATAATTACTCCTTTAATTAATGAAATAATTAATGAAAAAGTAGATATTGGGGAGGAATGTATTAATAAAAATCTGAAGTAGCTCGCGTATGCAGGAGTTTTGAAAGATCACTGGATATAAAATTTGGCACCCTAAATTTGAACATCATTCTCCTCTCTGTATATCATGGCCTGACACTGGAATTTAAAGGTAGCAAAGGAGTGTTTTAGCTGTTAGTATATTTTTTTTTCAACAACTCCAAAACATTTCTCCAACCAAGCCCCAAAACAAAGAGGAATAAAAACTGGTAACACTCAATAATGGAGTGGGTTCTGCCTACCATTAGTGATAATTCTTTAATTTAATTTTCTGGAGCCGGGCCACTGCAAGTGGTCTGACTTGTAGAGATGGTCCTGACTCCTGGGAGCTCTGCAGCTGGAGTGGCTCTGCGTGCCAGAGCCCTTCCTTCCAGGCCCCAGGCCATACTCCTGTTTCAGACAGGTGAAACTGCAATGTGTTGGTCTTTCCAGCACTCAAAAAGGCAGAATTCTGGTCTTATTTGGACTGCAAACTTCTGAAGTGTTGCAGCATTTTGTGGGGGTCTGTATTGTGTGTGAGGCCCTCAATGTGTCATAACTTATTCAATGAAGGACCCATTGTCTTGTCAAATGAAAGGCTAAAACAATTTATTATTATCTTTTTTTTTTTCTTAGTGGTACATATACCAGAAAACAACTTACCCATGCTTATAAAATATTGACCAAGAATTTTTCACTTATTAACAAACTCATGCTTAGCCTTAAAAAATCCAGTGAAACTGGAGCAAGGAGAATCTTCCAGCCTGCTTTATAAATTTTCTTGTGCACTGAAGCTAATAGGATAAATTTTTAATGGCCGTAATAAGACAGGGATTTTAATTTAGGTGAAATTACTTTCATAAATTTGCATAATATGGCAATACAAATACATTGCACTATAACTTCGTTACAGATTAACTGAAAATATATCTGCTCAGCTTGATTTAAGTGACTCACATGAAGGTAACATCCAGCCTCCATACAAAGGTCTGTTTTTGCCAAATGATCTCCAGTATTAGAAGAGTGTCACAAAAACAACCTACAGGTTGTAGGTGAGACTGTGAGCAGTGATGAGAGCAAGAATGTGCAGGATTGCATTAACACCACAGATCTATTGTTTGTTATTCCTCTCACAGGTATTGAAGATTCAAGAAGGTTGGCACATTTCAGCCTAATATCCTTGACTTGAAATTTCAGTCCATTTTCTCCTAGGTTTCTGAGTATAGGACAGCTTGCTATTTCAACCCAGTTTGGTGACTTACCAAACAAATGAGGACCTTCAGCAAGAGGAAATCCATCAGCAGAGGCTAGCTGATGATGTCCTATTAAATTCATTTCAGATCCCATTTATTCTTCAGTTCAGGAGGAATATGCTGATTAAACAGGAGGTTGAAAAGAGACCCTGAAAAATATGAAGCAAAAAAGAATATTTTAAACAAGACAACTAACTTTTGTGTACCTAGTGTAAAGCAGAATGCAGGAAGTTGTTTCAATATTTGTTGTAACAAATATTGTCTTGAAATTACAAAACCTAATTCAGCCTTTAAATAAAAAGCTACATCCAGCCTGTTTGTTTTTTCCTTGCTGTGGCATATTTTTTTTTGCCCTCTTTCTGGTCATTTTAAATTAATAGCGGTTCATGCCCGAATTTATTCAAATATTCAGACTGAAGCACTGGCCTGACCTCCTGAGGGTCAATTTAGCATGCTGCCCAGCCCCCCTACCATGCAATACCAATTGTTTGCATTATTTTTCACCACCCTTTCATCATTTCATTGTTTTCACTTCCTGAAAAAGTGTAAGTTTATGGTTAGATCAGAAGAACACAGATGGGAAACTTAAGTTTAATTTCGAGGGACCAGCTCTTTATCTTGTCTTCAGTAATTACTGAACAAGATAGATGGGAAAAAAACCACAGAAGCACAGAAACAGCAGAAAGCCAAGCCTTGCTCTGATAACCAGGCTCAGCCACCCTCTCTCTCTGGTCTCAAGCAGCCACACAAGCCTCCCTTGGGGAGGCTGGGAGAGGAGTGAAAGGGGCTCCCCTGGCCAGCTCACCTGGGTGCACTGGGCCAACTCCAGATTTGCATTTGAGGCAGGACCAGCAGGAGAATATAGAGCTCCAACGAGGAAATGTTGGAGGGCTTATACAGACACCAAGAGGATTCTGCACAAAGTTGTCAGCAATCTGTTTTACAGTCTTAATTCTTTATTTGGTTTTATTACCGTGGGACTGTCCCTGGGACTGCATTTCCACTCACTGAAGGCATTTGAGAGTTCTAGCCCAGTCTGCTTCTCAGTGAGGGCCCAGCATGTTTCTCGAGGAGAAATGAAATCATCTGACAAAAACGTGAATGCTGAAGGAGGCCCCAGTGCTGAGCAGGCTGGGAAGTAGCTTGTGAGAGTGAGTGACAAGCACACTCTGTAATTATATTCAGATTTGTCTGTAAGGATTCATTAAGTTCTTTTTTAACATAAACAGAGGCCCTCTAATTAGACAGATGCATTTTAAATGTCTGCCCACAGATAATTTAAACAGTTTACTTAGAAATGTCAAAAGCTACTTGTATCACAGACCAGATAGGGTTCTTGAGGCAAATCACATATAAACACAGTCTCAAATCTAGCACAGAAACATAGTTTTGCAACAGCAAAAAAACTCCCTGTATCTTGGATGGGGTTTGGCAACCATCCCAGCCACCCCACTATGTCCATGTTTAATTCCAACCATTTTATTGCCTTGCTGCCTCATTTTCCAGGCAAGCTATCTGCTGAAATGAAGATGTGGGGCTACTCACATGGCTTTAAGGTCTTAAAATTCCTGACAGACAGATTTCTCATGAAATACCCATGACAAACCCTTAGAATGGGATTCCTCTTACAGCCCATTAGAAGTGTTCTGTGATGGGAGAAGGCAAGAAAAGCATCAAAATGAGGTATTTTCCGAGGGCTAATGAATATTTGTCTGGATTTTCTTGTTGAAGACCAGAGAAGAGAGACCATCAGCTCCCTCTCCTCATGTCCCAGCCCTTGAATATCTTCCTTGCAGCCCATGGGAGTGCAGCCCTTAGAGCTCCTTGCAGGATCAGCTCACCTTACAGCCAGACATGAAGACTGCTCCACCACTGCCATCCTACTTCTCATATCTCCTCATCAGCCCATGTTTGAGGGCCTAACACTGCAACACCTAACATCAGCACTGGGATTATGAATTCCTCTATGTTAATACAGAGCCTAGAATTTATCTTCTCAGGGAATGTTGGAAGCTATATCAAAATACTTTAAATACAGTCCCAAGAAGACATCTATTTAAAAGTATTTACTGCCAGTATATCCTCAGAGTTTCAATGCATAGATTCTTAACTTGTAAATTCTATATTCTGCATCCTGCTAGTTTGTGCTGCAAATAAGAAGAAAGAGGGCAAGCTATGTTTCTAAAGGCTTATAGAAAGCCTTTAGAAACTTTCTAAAGGCCTATGTTTTTATAGTCTCTTTGATATGCCTATAAACTTCTTTCTCATTTTTTGAGGACATTCCATTTTTAACATGTCATTGTATAATGACCTCTTTAACCTCAAGATGGACTCCTTAGAATCTATTTTCTTCGCACACAAAAAGACAAAACCCTCATGTTTTTAATACTGCCTTGTTGATAGTAAGAATCTTGAGGACATATTTGTTATAATCTGCACTATTGTAGGACATTTCAAGTTTTGTAAGTCCATGCCTTCTGCCACATATATTTTTGTCTGGATTGATTCAGTTCAAGCCAAATGTTCATGATGATTTTTCCATTCCCACCATTTTAATACCTCATTTTCTTTAATATATCCACCTGATGTAGACCATTTACTAGATTTCATGGAAGAGATTATTCCTATCTTCTTGGGTTTTCTGCAAGCCACAAGATCACCATAAAAAAGACCAGAAATATATTTTCCAATGCATATAACTTTGGTACTGGAAATTTCACTGAAACAAATTCTTTATTAAGTACTGATTGATATTTGGCTTTGATTTTCTCCTGAGTCCAGCCTGCTGTGAGCTATCTAGCCTACATTAGATTTATCCATATAATTAATTTCACATGTATTTAAAAGGAGCAGGTGCTGATTTGCAGCTCTGAGACCCAGAGTAGGTACACAGTACAGAGCATTGAAGCTACACTTACTACATAATTGTTCAGTTCTGGGAAATAATGTAGGTCACTATATTGGATTGATACTCCATCTTGAGGTGTAACAACAGAAACAAAGAGCATCTGACATGTAAAAGCTGAAATAAAGGCAATAGTAGCACAGGAAATCAATATGTTCTCCAAAATAAGAGCCCTTCAAGAGAAAAGAAAAGGCGTGTGATAAATTAAAGATTCTTTTTTCCAAATAATTTTTAGTTAACTTTTTCAATAAATCAATTTACTCCACCACTTTTGGAGATTATTTCATAGGCTAAAATATACAGCAAAGGAAAACAGAGATCAGCATGTATAAAGTAAAATATGCGAACAACTGCTTGAAATTATTGTCTTCAACTGCACGTTAGAATCTCAGAATTGCATAAAATTTTGTTACATGTAACCTTTAACATACTTCAGAACAATCAATGTGTGTTTACTTGTTCTATGTTTAACTAAGGAAATTTACATGTATATTATTATAGATGGGGCTCGTTTTTCCACTGTGTGGGTGTATATACCTATTCATTCAGATTTCTTATGGGATGCATGTTCATTGAAGTATACAAATAGGTATGTAGAGACAACTGGGCTTACCACTGAACTCTGGGTTTCAGATGTATTGTCGGCTCTTATCTATGCACTACCCTGACCTTGCTATGGTCAATAGTAAAGCTTTTCCTGGCTTCTGTGCCAGCAAAGCCAGGTCTCTTACTGAAATAATTAAAGTTGAATCAACTGGCTTCACTGAAAACGAAAGCATAATGGCCCCACACTTTCAAGTAAATGTAAAAATACATTTGATCATCAGAAAAGCTCCATGACAGCTCTAATTGTGGTTTACCTTCAGAAGAATGGTTGAATCTATTTCAATTACTCAGCAAAGGAAGATGTATCAAAGCACATGCAAAATCTTTCACGAATATTAGTGAAGTACATTTCCTTCCATCTGTCCCATAATATTTTCCTATTCTTCACACATCTGACTGCCTATTGCCCAAAGAGAAATTTCAATAACATCATTAATCTATGGCTCAATCCAAACATTGTTAACATCAATGGGAAGATAGATTCCCATCTCATTCACAGGCTTTTGATGTGGCCTCATAGCCTTTCTGTAAAATATTTAATGCAGTGCCTCAGTTATTTGAGAAGCTATTTTATTTGCTTACAGATTTGTTTTAAAGTGTATCAAAGGGACCTGAAAGCATTAGGAAGATTCATGCTCTCTATTTCCAGCCTGCTTCTCTCAGGTCATTTTGGCAAGCGCAGCACTACAGGCAACTACACAGCAACTCTTGCAAAATGCGAGCAACCACACGAGCAAGTTTGAGAAGCGGAGGCAGGACGAGTGTTATTGGGGTTATTTGAAATTTTCTGTTACATTTCTTAATATGGAGTTTAAAATCAGAGCAGGAAAGAGACACAGGACACAGGAAAAAAAAATAGAATATTCCTACTTCTTAATTCTGCGTCCCAAGTAGAACTGAAAACTCTATGAGAAGTATCAATGACATTTCTGTAAGCAGGTAAGTGACTTCAAAGAGCGGGGCCAGCTTCTGACTCTGCCTGGGATTACCAGCCAAACACCATCTGTGTGTTTCTTGCTTTCTCCAGCATGGTTTTCATGTCTCACCTGAAAAACCTGCAAGCCCTCCACTTCTAACTTGTTTTTGGACTGCCATTTGGACTAGTGCAATTCCAATACATTTCCCAATCTTTAGGTTCTCTGTAACACAAGCAATAGCACTAAAAATAACAGAAGTGAAATGTGTTCTGCCACAGTGATAGTTTTCTGAAGATAAATGAGTAGCAGAAACACTCAGAGTAGAATTACATTTTCTTAAAAACTAGCAATGGATTCAAATCACTTGAAATTTGAAACCCCCTTTTACTTTTCCTAGTTATGTGAAATATATGCCAAAATCTTCAACTTTGGAAGATGCACTTGAAATATACACACAGAACTGTGAAAGAAATAATTGGATGAAACAAATACAATTTTCCCTTTCTGGATTTTTCTCTATTCTCCCATTAATCACATTGAAAATATTTCCTGTTTCTAAAAGGAGAAAAAAAAATTCAAAGCTAATGCACACAATTAACTAGATACTGCTGTTGCAAGAAAGTCTCAATATCAAACTTCCACCTTCTGTTCCGGTGAGACACAGAATCCAGATTCTAAAGAAAAATTTCAACATGACCTTATTTTTCACCTTATCATTTTTCCCAAAGGGAATTCCCACTGTTGAGAGAGTTTTGTGGATGAAATGTCTTCTTAAATTATTCTTCACTTCAATTTTTGTTTCTGATAAAAAAATCCATTAACATCTACTAAATAATTCAGGTGATAAAATTACTTTTATACTACACAACAGCAAGAAGCTATCAGTTTAAGGAATTATTACTTACTTGTTCTTTTCTGGAAGACTGCAGATGGCAGGATGTAAGACAGTTCTGCACTCAGTTCAGTATCCTAATGATTCTCACATAGGAACATTTTTGTTTTGTTTTTCTTTCATGTTTAGCAGAAGCCTGTAGTGATAACACAATGAATCAAAGCTTGGGTTTATTGGCTCAGTGCCCTAATGGACAAGGATTACTCATTAACAATTCTTCCTTTGCGAAACTCTCCAAACATGGGCTGTATTAAAATGTTGTGAATTCCAGCTTGACCATCAGCAGAGAGATTTGAGATGCTCGTTAATACTCTGATCAAGTGCAGAGGGGAAGTTAACTCAGACACTGGGGTGATAGTACCTTGTTGCTAATTATAACACTTTCCTTGCACATGTACATTTTATGACATCTTCAGCCTCCTTGTCTTTCCCATCCAAAGAGCCTAGATGTTATTCCAAGACATAAACTTGTTTTTTAAGTCTTTCTGTTATTTTTTCATACTTTTTTATGGAGACTGAGCATTAGACTGAGTACTGAAGCAGAATAGGCTATAAATTTCACCATCACAGGGATGCGAGGACATTGAAGTTTAATTCCTGTATCTGCAACAATCTCTAAAAAATTGCATCATTTTGATTTGGGCTCATCACATAAAGCTTTACACAAGAAACTGAGGCCCCTAATTTTAAATCTATCAAACTCATGCACTAGGTGTGCACAGGGAGAAGAAATTAGTGCCTGTAGATGGAAAACCACATCCTTGAGTGGGTTGCACTGTATCTGAAAATGCTGATGTGTTGTCACCGACAGAAAGGGGACCTTGAATGACCACATCCCAATTTATCCTGCAGAGGGAATCAAAGTGAAGACAAATGGATTGAGGCTGTTTTATTTCAACATCCCACCTGCTCAGGAAGCATAATAATTCCCTGGTTTGCATTGCTAAACATACCCAGTGGGCATGAGTTGATCTGACAGTGGTACTGAGACAAATTTCAGTCAGAGGAGACTACTGACAGCATCACTCGTGGTAAGTGAGTTTATGATTGCCACACAGTATATGATGTCCATCCTTCCCTACATATTTACGCTGTCTGAGAAAGATTGAATACACAGAGACACAGGCTGTGCCTCCTACTTGAGCAAAGAGAGGCACTGGGCAACAAAGACGGTCCTTTCTCTGAGAAAAGTGAGAGCTGCTGGCCCTAAAATTACCAAGAATAAAATTCCTCCACTTTCCCTCATTTTAAGAGGAAAAAAAATACTTAAAAAAGGTATATTAATCCTCAAGCTTTTATCAGGGCAACTCAAATTTTCTATAAATTCTCTATATTTCTCATGAAAATATTATTAATAATGAGTCTCTTATGTGTTCTGTCCCTTGCAAATTCACCTGGTAGCCACCCAAACACTCCTGGTCTGACAGATTTCTGAAGAGAGCAATGGGAGAATGATGCCATAAGGCTGTCACTGGATACTTACTCCCAAGAGACTACTGTTTCCAGGGATTTATACCTACAACTCATTCCAGCAGGCACTAGACACATGATAAATGCATTTAAGACTAAGGCTCTCTCAGTCCTCATGTCTGACTCTCTGAACATCATCTCACTCCTGTAAACAATGAGATTTCTGTTTGACAAATTAATATTTAGCAAAATCAACAAAGTACTTTCAAGTAAGAGAATTCTTCCAAAACAGCCCTATCCACAGGAGACAGGTGGTCTCTTCAACCAAGCATGCCAACAGCCCATCTGACACTTTCCACTATATGTCCACTCCAGTGGTGCCTAGAAAGCACATGCCATTTTAGTATGCCAAAAAAGCCAATTTATTTGGTCATACTGAGGCCAGTGATGGGTTTTGTCCAGGAGAAAAAGCAGAAGTGGAGGCAAGAAATCCAGCAAATGTCATATTATGTGCCGTGGAGCTTTCGGTCTCTTGGTAGGTTTCAAAGATCTGAAATTTCCTTTTCATCATTCAGCTTCCCCCAGCATTGGGTTGATATAGGTGGTGGCACAGAGCAATTGCTTTTTAGAAGTCCCTAGAGACTAACTTTCAATAAATGTTCTTTCTCAAAAAGCATTTTCCTCTGTGTGGATGTTGTTTGTCAGACAGCTAAGAGTTTAGCACAAAGGAAATGGAATTTAGTGCCCCTATTCACCAACACATTTGTTGCATTGAAATATTTTTCCTTTCCTTAAAATAATAAAGAGGCAAGTGCCAAAGTGGTGCTTTGTCCATTAATCAATATATTCAAGATATTATTGGAAAAAGCAAAGAAATCATCCACATGATCAAAAGAGGAGATGTTGCCCGTAGCAATGACATGTGGCACTACTGGTTAAAGCCCGGTGTTCATATTTATTGTGGTTCATGTACAAATGAGAATTGAAAAGAAAGGAATTGGAGCAAATTAAATATATCTTCTGTGGTGTTTCAAGAGATTACATACACAGCATCAAGGGAGAGAATAGAAGGAGGAAATATTCAAGCACAGATACTTATAAATGGAATATCTCCTCTAAGATAGCATTGCATTCTAAAATTTTTTAAATTTCAGATTATCTGACATCCTGAAACTTTTCCAGACAATAGTAACATTACTTCTGTAATTGACAAAGAGTATGTGTTCTACACTACATCTATGTCATTAGCAGTCCAAATACATGTTCAGCAACAAAACCAGGGACATAGATAACATTCAGAGCTAGAAATCTGTCTGCCTAGAAAATACCGCTTCATGAACTTCACATTCCATGAAAGAAAGGGGGTGTTTGCCATAGCTCATTTGCTCCTCCTCTTGCTACTCTGTCTTTTCTCCACTGAAATAAATGACATTCCACACTTTCACTGACAAGGTACCTCATGGAAAGGCAAGACAAGTCCTGGAAACAAAGTAGTTTGCCATCAAAAGTGTGGGTGGGAAATATGTAGTACAGAAAGAGATAGAGGGAAAGAAGAAAAAAGTAGGCTGGGTGTTCGCCTTTAACATTTCCTTCTTTCCACATCCAAATGAATGCATCATCACACATTAAAAAAAATGAAAATAATACACCCACAAATAACCAGTACCTGCTCCTTTTGCTCCGAATTTTCTTCCAGCAGCTGAAAAACTTACTGACTACTCACAGCCAGTTTTCTGGAGCTCCAACAGCATTGTACACATGACAATTGTAGAACTGTTCCAGTTGAAGATGATCTCTAAGGATCCAACCATTAACCCAGCACCACCAAATCCACCAGTAAACCACGTCCATAAGTGCCACATCTACACAACTTCTGAATAGCTCCAGGGTTGGTGACTCAACCACTTCCTTGGGCAGACAGTTTTAATGCTTGACAACCCTGTTGGTGAGGAAAGTTTTCCTAATATTAAATCTCAATCACCCCTGGCACAACTGGAGGCAGATTCTTTCCTGCATTAGACAGCCATTCCCACAGGGAAGGTAAGGATGAGGAGCTAAAGCCAGATAGATCTCTGCCAATGGATTAATTTCTCTGTTCTCCAAGATGCAAAGGGAGAAACTTCCTGTCTTGCCAGTGGGAAAACATACCTTCCTGGCCTAGGGATTTCTGGAAACATCTTGGGGCAAGTGGGAGTTGCAACAAGGAGTAGGTCTGGTCTGGCTGAAGGATAATTCAGCTTTTCCAACTGGCACCTGGAGCTGTCAGTACTTTGAAAACACCTGGGCATTCCTGACAAAAGATCCAATTTGCAGCAGTCATGAGTGAGATGCCTTGGATCTGTGTTTGTTTCATATGCCAAGATCTACTTTTGCTGAAGGATTTATTTTTCCCTATTCTTATATCTCCTGCAATGAATGGTACTGCAGACACGTGAGAGATTATGCAAACTAAATTGTGCCTCAGCACAAACCATCAGTTTCAGTTCAGAAAGTGTTCACAAAATGACCAGAAACAGTTACCACTAAAGAGCAGTCACTCTCAGCTCTTCATTCATCCCTGTGGCACGCCTTATTTATCATTGCTACCCAGAGGATTCACATCCTCTACACCACTTTGGGCCATGGTTTGTCTCCTTAAACCAGCCATTTCTTACTCTCAGGCACCCTCACCTTTTCATTTCTGGAAAGAGGCCCAAGATTATCATATGCTTACAATTAATTTTATCATCTGAAGACAATTAAGCAATCTTAATAGCTATGGTTGTTTCTGTACAGGTTAAAAAATTGGTAAGGAATGGCTGCAAAGTTTAAGTAAGTTAATTCTTATGTCTGTTAATCTTTTTTTTTTTTTACCTCCTGCATTTTAAAAGTGGAGGAATTACTGCTTTTAAGATTAGTTTCGTTGTTGATTAAATATTTCATTGACCAGAGCCTCTTCATTATAAGTTGCTCTCTGATTATTCAGTTTCTGAGCAGGGCAAAATTTATTCAATAATCTTATATTCTGCCCTGATGAAATAATCTGTCTTTGCCACTCACATAGTTTAAGTGGAATATCATGAAGGGTAAAATGACCACAGAACAATCTGTCCTAAGAGGGGGAATTCCTCCCTGGTGACAGGCAGTTAATTGTTAGCCAGCATGCTCTAGTGAGATCATATATGTAAGATACCATCTTACAGCTGCCTGGGTGCAAGAGGAGAGCTGACTATATGTGGAATCAGCTACAGCATCAAAAAGTTAAGTTTCAGTAGGGGAAACTTGGTCTACTTCCCTCCAGCTAACTTAACTGAAAATTTGGATTTGTTTTTCTATTAATAAATTCTGGTATTCCACATTAGATTATCTCTCATTATTTTAAATTTTAATTAACACACTGATATTACATGTTCTTCCCCACCCTTACCCCCTTCTAGAGGTTACAAGTTTACAAGTTCCTAAAGAAATCACAGCTATAAATTAAACATGTTGGTACAGTATTAGCTGATAAGAAGTTCTCCTAGAGGCCTCGGGCTAAATATATACTTTATTCTTACAGTTTTTTTTCTCTTGACATTTTGATGTTTTACAGTGTGATAGAGATTGAGTTCAATAAGGGTTAGCCTTCATTTATGTAAATATTTGTAGAGATAAAATTGTTAAGAAATGTTGATCTATTCCAGTAAATGAAAGCACTGTCCTTTCATTAATAAGTAGTTCTCTTAAACTAAATGTCAAAGGTGACCAGTGAAGTATTATTAATAAATAAATGTTAGAATATTTTTAGATGGGTTTTTGAATTGTTATAATAATCACACCAAGTAAATTCATTCTGCAAACTTTTAAAACTCTACTTTTTTCTCATACTTTGTCTAATGTCAAGAAAAAGACAGATGTTTAAAAGGACTAGTTCAGTAGCTAGCCAAGAACCATTTCTTTCAGGAGGGGAGAGGAAGTGTAGACTAGACAGCATATGAGTGGACAGTGTAAAGCAGTGGAGGTGCAGGACAAGCTCTGCTGATGCTATCTGGCAAGGCAGAGTCACTGTTAACCTCTTAAACCCTCAGGTGTACAATTTATTGTTCTAGAGGAGGCTCTACCATGCCCTGAAGCATTGCAGGCTGATGACTGCTCTCACTCATTGAGAGGGAAAGCTGCAGAGCTGGCATCAGATGCACAAGAGGTCCCCAGGACAAAGCCTGGGAGAATATCCCTATCCTGTCCCAAGAAGTCCATGATAACCAGGGAAAAATGGGAATATTTCACACTCAGCAGCTGATGGAGATGTCATCACATCTGCCTGGACATTTGAGAGGAAAGAGAACATCAGATTCCACTGTAAGTAATGCTGCAGTGCTCAGTTTGGGAGAGGCTGCCTTCTTCCTTTGGCAAGGCAGGCACTTGTACATCAGGAAGGAGCAGGAGCAGGAGCAGAGCTGTTCCATGAGGGGATAAAACTGGAGCTAAGGACATCTCCACACTACCTGAGTGGCCAGGTTGCTGATGGCAACAGGCCCAGGGGAGACAACATCGTAAATTAGAATGAGGGGCCATCCAGGGATGAGGGATCAATGAGGGACCAACCAAGAGCAGCAGGGAGATGTGGGGCCAGGTGCATGGCTGGGAGCACCCTGCATGCAGCCCCATACCAAGGGGGAAGCACCCAAGTGCAGCCCCATACCAAGGTCCTTCCAGGAGGCAGAGCAGAGGCAGGACTGCAGATATTGCAGGCTACAGCTTAGCACCTACATTCGACCTGGGGAAAAATCCACTTATTAGCCAGGGCATGAGGACACAATACCAAACACACTTCCAGAAACTTAACACAAACCAGCACTAGAAAGCCAGGCTTGAACTTAAACAGCATCCTCAACCCACAGGTAAGGCATGTGGGAGACTCCAGATGAGGCTGTTTTAAAGCTTAGTAGTACCTCAGGACCTTATTGTGGAGCAGCTCTCAAAGCTTTTGTTGACTCTTCCTTGTTCCCTAAGAGAATTTAGACAAACAATGAACTTATGATCACTTGTGGCAAGCAAGAGGAGTAGCAGCAGGACTAGACCTTCAATGTCCAATTAGCAGAGAAAATACTGAGATATGTCACAAGTTTAGCTGAAGAGTACTCATGACTCCAGTCAGCTAAGAAGAGATGAAAGGGACTGGAAATTAGTGAATGTTGGGCTCTGCACATTGCTGAGATATTTCCAAACTCAGAAAAGTAGTTTCATGTACCAGGGCCCAGGTCAATCTGATCATGCTCTTAGTTTCCACCTAGTAAAGAGCTGGTCCTAAGGAAAGAAAGGGATTTGAAGATCAAGGAAAATTGTGGTTATTGAAGGGAAAGTTAAAGGGATATTGAACAATAGATCTTGGAAGAATTAATTTCTTTTCCTTTCTTTCCTAATCTTCAGTTGACATCATTGCATTCTGAAAACAACTTACTTTCCTTTTTAGAAGAAAGAAACTAAATGTGGTATAAAGCTTATTAAATTTATATAAAGCATATCAGGAAATGGAGAGGTTACTTATCTCATAGCAGTATTAGCTTGGGCTCAATCTGAACAAAAGCTTCATTTATCAATATCTAATCTGAATACCATTTTTGCCCAGAATTTGGTCTCATCCCAAAATATGGGATCATTTGCATTGGCAGATCCCTCATTTATGTCAAATCTCACTTGGCTGATGTATTCCATCTCACCATCTCATCCCAAAACACAAAACATATAACAAAACCATGTTATCTAGAGGAGATTGCATGCATGGAAAGTTTGTCTAGTTCTGTTTCTTGTCTTTTGTGACCCCCTCCTGCAAAACCTTCGTAAGGGAGGGAATCTTACAATGAATTTTAGGCATTAATTCTTTCTCTAAGGAGGTGTGTAATATAAGAAAATTTATGAGGAAAAGGGGAAAATAAAATCAATTCAAAGCATGGCAGCTCACCTACTCAGCAACTTAATCAGCAACTTAAGCCATTGTTCCTCCCTATGCACTGGCTCTTCACAAATATGGAGCCAAATTACAGGTTTCTATCCTTTCCCTTGAGGTTTCCTCAAAATTGCCTCAAGTTAGGGGGGACTGTGCCTACAGCTCTCTGAATTTAAAAGCCTTCCACCAAAACTTGTATTTCTCTTGGTCAATGGAGTTGCCTTCCCAGAAGATGCGCTGTGCTCATAAGGAAATGGCCTTTTCTCAGCTGATAATCCATGGTGGAATAAATCCTCAATGGCCTGCAGGATTCATTCCTACATATCACAGCCAATTGCAGCCATATTTGTATTTCTTGGGCATAGAAACTGGTTACCACGAGGGAAATGGGGGAAGGAAGGTGTTATATATAATAATGTATATAATATAATAATGTATAAATACCAGCTAGGAAGGTCTTCAGAGAAGTGACTGGATTGAGCATCCAGCCCTGGTGTTAACTCTTTTGTCCAGCAGGAACTAGCAAAGAAATGGGCTCCAGTAGGCTTCAGGAGGCTTTCTACCAACCCATTTGATGTACAGAACTGCTTGATAAGAACATCCGCAGTCCACATGAACCAGCCACCACATAGAACGGAGAGTACGGTTCCAGTTTCTCATCTATTAAATTTGAGTGAAAAATTAAAACAAGATAGTACCAATAATGGGAGCTGCTGTTCTGGTTATCATGAGGATGACAGATAGGTCTCAGCTGCAGCAAAATTACACATTAATTTTTTGGGAGGTGAAGCACGCATATGTCCATGTGTAAGTGTTGTTATTTCTACTCAAAGGAAGGAGAATCTCTACATGTGATTAAATTGACATCACCAACAACTGAGGGGAAAAAGTCATATCTTATTCTTTTTCCAGTTGTCTTTCCCCATAATAGCTGATGCTGATAAACTCAGCAGCAGAAGCTGATGGAAACATCAATGGTACCAAATACTGGAATAACAGTGTGATTATTAGATGCAACTAATCTTGTTCTAATATTACTAAACTGATTACTTCCAGTATGTAATGTATACCTCCAGAAAGTTACCCTCATGTAACACAACAACAAAAGGGATTCCTTCCTGTATGCATGAAAATTATCAAGATACAGGCAGATGATTCTGTTTCAGATTGTGTCTCACTAATGTGCAGCTGCTACACATGCATATATACACATGCCAAATAAAAGATTAATAGAGGAGGAAAAAAAATGCAGGTAGCAACATTAGTCTTTCAAAACAGAAAACATTTTTCAACTGGATATGTGATATCAATCTGGAAATGTTTATAAACCCTGAAATTGCATTCTTTTTTTCTCCACATCCAGTTCATTCCAGAGAGAGCAAAGGAAGAATATACCTAGCTCTTACCACTTTCAATTTAGTTCAAGGGTGGTAAGTCAAAGTTAGAAAATGTGAGGGAACTGCTATGTTCCCAATGACAGAACTGCTGTTCAGATAGGTGATGAACTGTAACCTTAAACTCTGCAAGACCTTTATGTCACTGCTATTGCATGATACTGTCTATATTGCAAGATGTTTGCTCTGAAGAAGTCTTAAATCTTTTTTGAAAACTGACAAAGCCTAACTTTTCTGTATTGTAAAGCTGATCTATAAATGGAATATGGCAAAAATATGCCTCTCCTCAAATATTAAAAATGATAAAAAAAGAAATTGCCTGAGAAAGAGGACAATTAATAAATGCCAGAGACTTTAAATAAGCAGAACAGAAACATTTTAGTACTTCAAATTTCTTACAACTCAGAGAAGTGGGTTTTTTTCTTCATACTTTCTAAATATCTTTTTAAACTAGCAGAGTTGATATCCATCTTATCCGTTTAATCATTGACTTGTTGCTTAACTTGTCTTGTTACCTAGGCCTTTTAAAGTCAACAGATAATAATATGAAATAAACAAAACCTTTGTCACTTATTCCTACACCAAGCTTTATGTAACTCCCCTAAATATGAGTTGCAATAGAAACCTTTGAACACCATGCCAGTAAAATGGACTGTATTGCAAAGAAGCTGATAAAATCTTGTTTGGAATACCATCAGTTTATTCCAGGAATTAACTATAATTAACCATATATTTTAGGCTTCTTGAATGTAATAAATCTCTGTTCTGTTAATATACTGTTCCTTGCTTCTTCAGGTGGAAAATCTTGATCCATAATTGCCTGGATACAGTTTTTTGAGATTACCATTTAAAGTGGGCAGAGACACATGATTTCTCTAATCAGAATGTCAGCCAGCAGGTGCTAAAATGAAATGAGACCTTGACTGCATTTACAACTGACCTTGGATTATTTCAAGGCAATAAGTGAGGTATGGAAAAACACTCTTTTCCTGTACCTATGCTTGATCTCTCCACTTAATTTCACAATTCAACGGTATTTTAGCAATCTACTTCCCAGTTCAGAATTTTAGAAATTAATTAAAAATTTGGTGTGTCTCCGTTATTTGCCTTAAGATGGTGGACCATAACTCTGTGTACTTCAGCATGTTGAGGACTTGTTTGGAAGAATATCATGGGATATGGCCCTGGGGAGAAGAGTGGTCCAAAAGAGCTGGATATCATTCAAAAATCACCTCCTCCAAGTTAAAGAGCAGTCCATCTTTAAAGCCTGAATCAAGCAAAGTCATCAGGTGGCCCACATGGATGAACAAGGAGTTTCTAACTAAAATCATAGAAAAGCAGTGTAGAAGTGGTAGAAGCAGTGTTACATGATCCAGGAGGAATACAGAGCATGCAATGCATGCAGAAGTAGTGTTAGCAAAGTTAAAGACCACACCATTGCATATGGCAAGAAATGTGCAGGGCAACAAGAAAGACTTTTACATGTGTATAAGCAGAAAAAGGAAAATTAGGGAAAATTTGGGTTTGCTGCTGAATAGGACAGGGGACTACCTGACAAACATAGAGAAAACCAAGGTATTCAATGCTGCCTTTGCCTCAGTCTTCACTTATAAGAGCAGCCTCCAGGAATTCCAGGTACCTGAAACCTGTATAAAAGTCCAAGAAAGTCTTGCCCTCCGTGGAATCAGTTTAAGGAGCATCTACACAGACTGGACATGCGTAGGTCTATGGGTTCTGATGGAATGTACTAAGGGTGTTGAGGGAGCTTCTGGTGCCACTGTAAGGCCACTTTCAATTGCCTTTGAAGGGCTGTAACTACTGGGAGAGATTCCTGATGACTGGGAAAAAAATCAAACCACTCTGGTCTTTAGGAAGGAGGGAAGGAACCCAATAACCTTCTATGAAAAGAAGACAGGTTCCATGAACAAGGGCAGAGCTTGAACTTAACAAGGCTTTCAGCACTGTCTTAATTGACAAAATCATAAAGCACGTAATAGATAAGTACACAGTGAGTTTGATTTGAAATTAGCTAAATTGTTTGTCTCAAAGGTTTGGGATGAGAAGGAGGAAGCCCAGCTAGAGGCAGTGATTTGGGGTATATCCCAGGACCGAAGACTAAGACCAGTCATTAATGACTAATATGACTAAGACCAGTCATTAAAGACTAATACAAGTCATTAATGACTTGTATGATGGGACAGAGCACACCCTCAACAGCTTTGCAGATGATGCAAAACTGGCAGGAGCGGTTAGTGCGACAGCTCCTCATGCTGCCACTCAGAGGGGCCTTGACAGGTTGTAGAAATGGCCTGACAGGTATCCTACAAGCTTCAACAAAGGGAATTTCAAGTACTGTAGCTGGGGAGGGATAGCCCTCTGGAGTAGCCAAATTTACCTGGGCATCTTTCACTAAGACCCTAGTACAGAAACCTATCTCTCCAAATATAGCATCACTAAATAGATTAAACTGTTAAGCCACAATTTGGGGAGAACATCAGGTGTGGAAACTCAAACTCTGTGCAAGTTTGGTGGACTTCAGTTGCTCATTCTTAGATATTTCATAGTTTCTTGGGGGAAGCACTAAAGAAAATACTACTGGAGGAAACACTTTGCTTCCTAGTAGGGTTTGTACCAGGCATTCCTGGTGAGGAAATATGCATGTGTGGTGTGTTGGGCTGGAAGCCTTGCTGACCTTCAGCTCTTGCAGTAATTTGATGGCTCAAGAAAACATTTTGTGATTTTTTTTTCAAACTAATATGTGTCTGTGTCCTCTGAAACCAATGCCAGCCATTGACACAAACAGAGAACAACCTGTTAGCAAACTTCTACTGCATATTTTTTGAAGAGGCACGTTTCTTTTGAGGTAAGTCTTACCCAATATCTGGCATGAGTCAGCACCATATCTTCTCTGAAAGACACAAAATTGCCCAAGAATCATAGAATCATAGAATAGTTTGGATTGGAATGGACCTTTAAAAGGCAATCTACTCCACCCCCACTGCTATGAGCAGGGACATATTCAACTAGACCAGGTTTCTCAGAGCCTCATCCACCCTGACCTTGAATGATTCCCAGTCTGGGGCACCTGCCACCATGCTGGGGAAAAAGGTGGGGACAAGAGGGGTGCATGGACCAAAGGTACAGCTCAAGGGCACTGAAGGAGGGTGAGATTGGGAGCACTGATGCATAATGAGCTCCAGGCTTGGGATACATCTTGGGAAAGAGAAGATGCCAGTTGACAAGGGGCATTTTAAGCTGTGCACAATTTTCTGTTAAAATGGAATAGAAGTGGTTCCTTGGGTATAGTAAGATTGTGGATGAGGAATGCAGAAAATTCTTAGAAACACCAGATGTTTCTCATGGTCTGACAGCTCCTGTACCCAGGCAGCCAACAAGGGTAGGAGACAGAGATCCTGACTGCAGCTCCCCTCCCAGCTTTGTCAGCAACTTTGCCCTTCAGCCCCCTACAAGCGTGACAGTTTGCTGTGTGCTCTGGCAGAGCAGAGGGGGCAGGACAGGCCAGCGTGGCCTTGACCTTTGGCCAGCCAGGGTAACATTTCAGCTGCCCACCAAGGACACGGTTCCAGCCTCTGCTGCCACGAACCTTGGCACAGAATTTGCCACTTCCTAGCAAAATTAAAATACAATAAAATAATAATAAAGCTAAACTAAACTAAACCAAACTAAACTAAACTAAAATAAGGAATATGCTAAAAAGCAAACCCTTGGTAATTTTGGCTTTGGGCTGTCCCAGTGTCCAGTGTACCAGTCCATCATTTAGCAAGGGTCAAGGGAAGCCACTCATGAAAACAAGAAAATACAAGGTAAAGATAGGGGTCTGGTGTGACTGCAATAATCTTCTTCACTCCATCCAAGCATTGTAACAGGTAAACTTGCAGGCAGTATGGGGCACTGGGAAATGGGAAGGGAACAGTGCGGGACAGAGGTAATTCCATTACATTCCCTTGCTGAGGGAAAACCTACTTGCTAGGGTTACTCCCAGTTGCCCATGTCTGCACCACACAGCAGCATTATTCCACAGAAGTAACATTACATCCATTCACGTTGATTGTCCTTCACTTGTTTGTCCTTAATGTTAATCTCTTTCATGTCTAAATTCAAGTTTCATGTTAGTGTTACAGTTTCCCCTTGCCCAACATAAATCAGCAAGGGCCCATAAGCCACTTCCAGCCTCCTGCAGATTTGTACCAGTACAAACTACATGGCTGATCACTGCCAAGGAAAAAAAAATAGGGTCTCTCAGGACCTGCAGACATTTTTCTTTTGATTGCACACCAGAGAAGGAGCAGGGAACAAGCAGATGGGATCAAAGTCCCCTCCCTAGAAGAAGAGAAAGTCCCATTTTTCTTATCTTAAGCACTGCATCAGCAAGTTTCTCCCATGAATTCCCCTTATGTTCATTACATTTATTCCCAGCCAAGAGAAAGCACCTGGCATGTTGCTTCTGGTGATGACTGCCAGCTTCAGAGGCATCTTTATTGGGGTTCTCAAATACTTCCTGTTTTATAAACATTGTTGTCTTCCTGGTTGGTGCTTCAAAGATTTGTCAGACACCTCTGGGCAACCAAAACTCTGAGCCAATGGAGATGTATTTTTCATGAGTTCCACTGTTTTCTTGACACATATTTAACAAAACAGCCATGACCTTCTCAGAGGAGTTCTGAATTTGCCATGCAGATAGAACTAAGTCTAAAACAAGGAGTGAAATTGTTGTCAAAAACTTGTACAGCAAGTGTCTGAGCACTGACTTTATTGAGCAGATAAATATGCTTATACATAAATAAATTTAGTCTGCTAGCTACTGCAGATATCCAATACAGTAATTAAATTGAGGGGCAGTACAAGACAACATGGGACAGAGACAACAAAATAAATGGGTCAAGCTTTTATTGTGATCAAGAGTTAAAATACTCAAATATTCTGTGGAAAAAAATGTGTTGGCTTTTATTATGCTATAGATAGTTCAGCATGAAGAAGTACAATCTTACTACATTTCTTACATAATTTTCCTTCTGTACTTGTGTAATTTTGCATGCAGAAGAGCTGTAAAAATGATAAATCATATAAACACAAAACCAAAAAAGTCAAGATAAAAAAGGGACAATTTTTTTCTGTCACAGCTAAACACTGTTATCAAATGGAAGTTAAGAAATAACTGATACCAATATGTAAGTAGTTGAAAGCTTTTTTACTAGGAAGCCTGTCTTCTGCATGGACACATAGAGCTGCAATATTATTAATAATGTTACTTTTCCAGCAGTATTATCTAATCCAACATTTGGAAGACATAAGAATGAGGAGTTTTTAATCTATTCTTGATTTCATGAGACTTAAGCTTTGACATGGGACCTGAGAGTGAATTCCCTGGACCCTAGGATGATGCAGAATATTAGACCATGGCACACGTCCTGTAGGTTTTTAACTCAAATATCTAGAGAACTCCAAGTCCTATTTCCAGGATTTGAAATTTGACTTCTTATCCATCCTCAGCCTTCTGTCTGCATGGCCTTGTGGAAGCAATTTTCTTTCTCTTTTTCTCTATTCCCCTTTCTATTCTTTAAATCCCAAGAAATACTCCTCTTTCTTAAAATATGAATAATTAAATAGCAGTCTAAAATTAAGATCTTCAATTTAAAATAAAGAGAAAATTAAGATAAAAAAAACTGGTGGTTTACAAAATTTTCCCTAAAATAATGACTAAACTTACAGATCTCTGTAAGTGTCAAAAGAAGTCAGTTGGAAACATATATGTGAAGCCTTAACACATTTTGCATGACCTTCAGTTAATTTTTACCTTCCTGCTTTCAGTTAATTATGTTACACATGAGACTCCTCCTGGCGCTTTGTCAACATCTGGATGCCCTTATTATCTATTTCACCCCAAAGTCTGTACAATCTTTTGGACTGCGATTATTTCCCTGGAGAAATTCCTACTCAGGTGAATTTTTCATCATTTCTGTCATTAATTTGGCCTTTCTCACTAAAAGGAGCATTTTTTTTAACTCTTACAAAAATATTAGAGGAGTATTAATTATCATTAAATGTCTACTGGTAGTGCCTAAAAAATATAAGCTGTCAAAGAAATAAAAGCTACAGCTTTCTTTGTTAAGAAAGATCAGTAGATAACAACACAGAACAACATATTCCTGGGACTGTACTGCTTTTTTTCTCCTGAGACTTGAATTCATTCCTGTGGTCTATTCTACCATTTCAGCTTATGGAGAGCTGAATCTTCCTCTGGCTTAATTAAAATCTCCATTCCAGTGTAAAGAAAATTTTGCTTCCTTCTGCAATCAGAAAGCCATTTCCAAATCAAACTCTGACTGGTATGAGCACTGTCATATTTGAAAATATGCAAAAGTTATTTTGGACATGGGGACAGAAAAATATTCAAACTGTGTAATAAATGAAGTGTAATCAAGCTACTATTTCTCCATAGAAAATATCATTTTAATTATTCACATCCACTACCATCTGAGACATGACTTTTTAGAAGTCTGAGTGGGATATACCAGTTTCCCTGATTGTTTAAATGTTCCAAATTCTGACATATTTTAAGAAGTCATTTTTTAGGAAAAATATCCTCAGTGACCATATCTCCTTAGACTCCACAAGAAAATTTTACTGAAGCATATTGCAGATAGAAACATCCAGCAAAACTGGAGCTACAAAGTCCATTTCTTCTCAACAGGTTGTCTTTATTCTTTGTCATACAGGATTGTGGAAGCCACTGTGTAATCAAAGAGTTGATTAAGTACAGAGATTTCCAGGAAAAAAACCTAGTTTCCAACCAGTGCTGATGTTTACACTTCATGCAATGCACCTGAAATATTTAAACAAATGAAAAGGAAAGAGAGAAAGCCCGAACATCTCACTGTGAGTGCCTGAAAAAGCACTGTGGCATGTATGTAACTGGTAAGAGTTGATATATTATTATCAACCCAGTTGGTATATTGAGTTAACAGACAGTTAAATTCAGACAAAAAAGAAAGGGGGTTTTCAAAAGCAAAAGTTTTCCAGATGTTTTTAAGCTATTTCTTTCATAGTATTAAATAATGCTCAAATGTCCACTGAAGTCAAACTTCCACTGAACTAAATCAGTGCAGTCTGTTTGTGGATACAAAATGATCCTGCTAAACTGAGCTGTGGCTTGTCACTTGTGACAGCTGTGGTGCATCTGCAACAGGAAAAAAATAGCAGCTACACTCACAGAGAGGCAGCCAAGCTCTCATGGGCCAGCTGGCCATTTCCCAAACTGTTGGGATGTTTGTAGTTCTTTGTCATAACAACAGCATCCACTCCTTTTGTATTCCTCTTAACAACAGGAAAGTTACCCTTCATCATTACTGGAAAAATGATGCTGCTTCTAAGCAAAAGTTACTGTTTCTAGAGTAATACATTGTCTGGCCTTCTCTTTTCTCCCTCAGATTATACAGATTCTTATATTGAATCCCTTCATAATATGGTTTTCCCTATTAGACTTCCTGTAGCAACTATATGAATGTTACATTACTGGAGAGGGAGGAAGAAGCTGTTTGCTTTGCACATATGCAAAGTGGTGGACCTCTTTCTTTTGTAAATTGTGGTGAATGTTGCAAAATAGTTTGACAGCAGCTGGTCCTGCTACTGTGATAGACTAATGAGAATATTTGACCCAAGTTCTTGCCAATTAAATCCCCAGAAGCTGACTATCACCTGAAAGAAATAAGATATTTTCTTGTACCTGTTCTAAATATCAGTAGTGAAATAAGGAACTCTAGTCTAAAATGAGTCTTTGAATTTGAAAAAAAGTATTATTTTCTGAATAACAGCATAAAGTGAGAAGTTTTTTTGGGCTGTGCCATAAAACTACCCCTTTCATTAAATTATCTGCTCATATCGAAAGTCTTCACTGTAGTCAAATTAGGCATTCAACTCACTTTCCTTTTTACCCATATACAGTTGCAGATTGGATTTTGCTGAGTAGAACAGACACAAGAGACACATCAGAGAATTAGCTAACTTCCCAGTATACCTGTTTGAAGGGAAGATAAATCATCCATGGATTCAAATGAATGTACAAGTGTAATTGCACTCATGCTATTCAATTGCACTTCAATAAAATAGCAAAATGCATCTGAGAAATGTTCAAATCCTGTGTGCATCATAGTGTCTGCATGTGGTACACAAGAACAATAATACTGAAACATCACAAAGCACAGCGTAGGCCAGACAATATAGCTTTCACTTGAATTTAATGAGGCAGTAGTCATAATGAGAGACAAATTAAATCACATCTTACTGAAATTATCCATTCTGAAAAGAGTATTAATGCCACAATGAGTCTCTGAGTTGCACCTAACTGAGATGATACAGCATGCTCCACTGTTTGATTCTAAAAATGGTAGAAAAAGGTTAAAGCCACTTTATACTGTCAAATATATACCAATGGCAGAGGATAATTACTTTTATACATAGGTACCCTGTTAACTCTCAAATAGTACAGAGCTTCATTCATAGCAAGACCAAGACTGAGGCATTGAAAATTACAGATCCAGAACTAAATGCTCCTGTAAGAAAGCTCCTTTGCCTAAACGAGGACTGTTGGTGTTGAGAGCAGGAACTCTATCAGTATAATACTAGAAAAATATATTCAAATTACTTCGCAATGATGAATTGAGTGAGAATCCTAATCAAAACAGGGCTAAGATTTCCTTTCATAAGGATCATTAATATTGCATCACTAATGATGATTTTGAATTCAGAATTATCTCATGCCAGCACAAAATCTTTGGAGGGGGAGAAATTTAACAAGTATCCATTTTATGGTCTTATCCATACTCTGTGAGGTGTGCATATAAAGATATCTGCCAATCAGTTTGTAGGAACTGTTGAAACAATCCTGCCACCTCTGCCACATGTTCCTCTTCCCCTTGTTGAGTGACTATTAGCAATTAATTACAGCCTACTGTCATAAATCTGCTTTTCCCTCTGCTCTGATCTTTCAGCATGAACTTGTGGTTTGACATGGATTAAGCAGTTCAAATGCCACCCTACTGGAAACCTAAAAAGGCAAAGCAGGCCTGCTCACTAGAGACTGTGACACCACAGTCAGGGATCACACAGATCACCGTGGATCCACCATCTGGTATCACTTGTCCTTTCTCTGTTCAGATGAGATGATGAGGGAACTCCTTGCTCCTACAGTAAGTTGCTCCTTGCTCCTACAGTAAGTTCTACAGCTTGCATCAAGCAGGAGCCCTGCCAGGGTTGGTCATCTAACTGGCACAGAAGCTCTCCCAAGGTCATATAATGGCTAGGAGAAGATTTAGGATCACTTATCCCAGTCCTATTGTTGTTAGCTTCTTACACACCACTGGGAAGGAACTATCACCCCTCAAATCTAGCCATGTGGCCAGATGTTACATAATTGAATAAGACAATAAATGTGAATACCTGATGATTTGGGGCAGCTAGGCAGGAGTCATGGGAGTAGCTGCTATACAAATTTTACAGTTTCAAGTGTTAAGACAAATCTTGAAAATTTCCATTTTCATAATGGTAAGAAGTCTGTTCCTCCATGTCTTGAGTTACTTGCTCTTGCTTCCTCCATTCCCTTCTCTGTACTTCACTATTTTGACTGGTAGCACCATACGTTTTCTTTGGACTTACAAAAGTTTCATTGTTCATCTCTGTTTCTTCTGCCAGTTCATCCTGATCAATTATGCCACATTTCTCTTCACTGAGGTTTTCGGGGTCAGCCCATTCCTGCTTCTCCCCAGAGGCAAAGATAGCGTAGAATATCACACCACTGTAATGCACCAGGGCTGCAATCAGAAAGACGTTCTGCCATTCCTCACGGGTCTGAAAGAATGGTGCAGGTCTCATTAAGGTTCCAGTTATAAGAAATGTCACTCTCCAAATTATGCCATGAATTAGCTCATATTGAGGAATGACTATGAGCACTGTTTGATTCCTGATGCTGAAGATAGAACAACATATGAGAACCATTGCAAAGATTTTTTTTTACTATCTATAACTACAGCAGATATAGTAAACTTGGGTTTCTTTGTTGGTTTTTTTTAACAGTAAAGTTTCTCTCTTGCATGTGAAATATTTGTGGAGTTGGAAATGCAAGGATTTCTCTAACAACTACACAAATATTATTGTAGATTAATGTTTGCTTAGAAACTCTACCATGGGGGTATGGATGCATTGCAGAGGAGTTTTCCAAGCCCTATAAGCATTGCACAGTTGTATGGAGATGCTGCAGAGACTCAGGCTCAGATGGTACTAAAAAATATCTGCCTACACAGGTAATTAGTTATAACAGCTGAGAATTAGGCCAAAGTGGTAATTAAAAAGTGCATGTTTAAGACAAACAAAAAGCAGGTGCAGAGACCAAGGATGGAATGGCATCCCCAGGAATCTAAAATGTCTTAAATTTGTTGCATTACCTAACCCTTTTCCTAGAAAACATGGAGAAATGTTACCTTATGCTTTGTCATTGCACCAACGATGAGTGGGCACACCATTCCCGACAGCGTCCCCACGCCATTGGAGATCCCCATCAGAATGCTGGCATAACGAGGGGCTATGTCCAAGTGATTCACATTGAAGCCTACAAAAAATGAGAGAAACAATCAGCTGTACAGCATTGCACTACCCGGCCAACAGGGCTTTCTACAGCCATTCTGGCTGAAGAAAACGAAAAGGGCTAGCAACCTCCCTAGTGCACCTCCAAAGATTATGTTGTATAGAAAATAAAGTTTAGTTTGGCCCTGTTTAAAGTGTCTGTACTTTCCATTTTCTCATACTGGAACAGTGAACTTGGCAAATATTTTTAATTAAGGAATCAACGCCACAAATTAGTGAAATGTCATTTGTCTTTTTATTTATGTAGTAGTGTTTTTAATTAATTTCTTTCCGTGTTTTAACCACTTGAGTGGTTTAACAGCAGTTTAACAACATGATAAAAAAACAGAATATAAGCCAGTAGGAAAAACAATTATCCTTACTGTAGTGTGTCTTCTGAGCACATATTTTATTAAGAAATAAAAACAAATACTAAATGTCAGCTGAGATATTTATCATTCCTTAGGTAATGAAAATTAGTCATATTAACTATGGTTGATGACAAGAAGTGCCAAGTGCATGGTAATAAATAAGGTAAGAAATAGACTACTGGGAAAATCCTGCAATAAAAATTGATTGATAGAAATGACCAGTTATGCAAGCACCTCGTAACTGAGCAGCAAAACCACTTCCCATCTGCAGAATCTTGAAATAACTGAACACCAGCAGTTACTTTGCTGGTCAATTTTGTTCAATAGATTAATGTTCTTGGCAGTCTTCTTGGAAGATCTTCAATCTTAAGAAAATCTTTAATCTTCATAGCAAAAGGAGCTTTTTTTTCAGTGATGCTGGTACTGATGGTGCCACAAAACAGCTTGAGACTACAAATCGTGGGTGAGACTCGTGAAAGTGTTAGAAACAACTTCTGGAGAAGGGCTGGATGTAGGATGCAACAGAGGGAGGGCTGACATAGAAAGCAGAAATTGGGTGCTAGGGTTTGGGACAGAATTGTAACTGATAGCCTTTGTGCAACTATTCACTGCAGAGTAATTCTCTCTCTCCCTCGCTCTCTCTCTTTCCTTTTAGGCATACAAATAAATAGGATGAAAAGGTGACTGACAGTGTAAAGGTATATTAGAAAATAACAGCATAAAGCTGATGTAAATTGGGATCAATAAAGAGCAGATTCTTTTCAAAGCTTCAGGTATTGTGTGCAACATGTTTCATAGATACCAAAGTAAATTAGTTCTGATATGGGAAGAAATAACAAACACCCCATAAGTTGCCACATTAAGAGCAAACAAAATAATAGAAATTATGACAGTAAGAACAGTGAGGATAATAACATCAGTTTTATCATGAATAGTAAAAGCAAGAATAAGATTAATTCTTACCTGAAATTGCAAAGCCGCTGAAGCCTACTGCTAACACCAGAAAGGAAATAGCCACACCTTTTGTGTGAGAATAACCAACCACCAAAAGCAAGGTTGCTTCCATCCCAAAGCCTTCCAATGAAACACATGAGAATGAATTACATTTAAATTTCTAGTTGCCATGAAAATACTAATAAGCACTATCCAGGGTAGCAGCTTAAAATGAGAGAAAATTATTTTGTATCTTTTAGCTATTCTTGAACACAACTGGGAGCTTTGTACATTTGCAGAAGTGTTTGTATATTTATTGTTTGAGAATATATTCTTTTTTTCTCCTCGTTCACTGCTGTATACATGACCCAAACAGTTGGTGAAGTTAATTCACTGTATTCACTGAGCAATACAGGAAGGAAATTGAGAAAGTAAGTATGTGCAAAGAGCAGAAAAATTCACAAACCCACAAACATTTGAGTGAAAGAAGAAAAACGCTTGCCTTTAATTTCTTATGGTTGTAGTGATACAAGAAGTTCTTGGTAAATGGAGCAAAAGAGTGTTTTACATACAACTGTGTTACCAACACAACAGGACATCCCTGAGCATCACAGGGAACTTCCAGTCTCTGCCATTATTGGAAATTAATATTTTCTAATATGTAACATTACAACCCTTCTGTTTTGTTGTTTTAATGACATTATTAATATGCCCTGAAAATACAATGAATTTAACCATCCTTTCTGAAGATGCATAGCCAAGTTATGTGATATCACTGGCTGCAGGCATCTCTACTTCTAGGAGTCTGTGCCATTTATAAATAATGCAAGCCAGCAATTGGCAGAGGGCAACTAACTACTCCACAGGCTGTCTGGCTTGAAATCTTTTCTCTAATTCAATATCAACCCTACATGTCACTGATTTTTCACTTCAGTGATGGAATTGGAAACAAATTATTTCGTGCTGAGTTAAAATTTTCCTGTTCATCTTTCACTTTTTACCCCCACCCTAAAACTTCCAGCCTAAACTTGTCAGTGGGCTCTTCTGGAAGTAACAAATGGGAACACGGCCAGTTACTTCAAGAATATATCCACTGGGAAAGGGTCTCTCCAGCACCATGATACAGGGCTAACTTTGTATGAGTTTGCAGAATGAGGCCTATTTGATCATACTATGCTATTGCCATTCAATTATTAACCAGACGTTTTGTCTCCTCCCTTTTTTAAAGCATGCTCATATGAGTAAGGATTTATGTCATGAGGCATCAGCTCTCCACTTAACGCTTCAGATTAACCAGCTATAAATGCAATCTTGAGTAAATTGTCTCTTGTTAAAATTAAACATGGGCAAAACTATGATACTTGGACTGACTGCAGCACACAATTGGAATGCCATATTTTTAGAATCCAATAGTACCTCCACAGTTCATGACCTTCCTTACAGTGGTAGTGGTTAAGATCTTCCTGCTCCGTAAGAAGTCAGCTAGTTGCCCTCCAATGGGCACAATGATTGTCATGACCATGTGAGGAACTGCAGACAAAAGGCCAACCTGCAATTAGACAAATGCATGTTTAACTGTCATTTCTCCTTCAAGATTTAGAGGCAAGAGAACAGGAATCATAATGATTCTTCACCTCTTTTCCCTTGGATCATTTTATCTGATTACAGCAGGTGCTCAAAGCTGGGTGAGGGAAGAAAGATCTCCTTGTGGTCCAGGAGGAGAAATCAGAGCACAAGTGAGAATCTCACCTTAGAAATGCCATGCAATATCCCAAGTACTCATGGTTGCTCTAAAGAGTTGCACAGAAGCCTGTTTATATTAAATTCTATTGTAGACATCACAAAGCCCTGCCATTTGTCCTGATACTGGAGTGCTTTATCTCGGTTTTCAACTGTGTTTTTATATTTTTGTTATTCATGTTCTCAAGGACCTCCTTCCTGAACAACAAATCAATCCCTGCTTCCTACCTCTGTGTAAAGGAAGGAAGCACCTGCACATTGCACAGGGACTGAAGACCGTACAGCATAAAACCTGACATAATGAAATAATTTTACAAATAATTAAATAATCATATATGTAAAAACATTGATTTATTTTTATTCTTGTGGGATTACAGCCTACAAACTGATGTTCACCTTTTTTCATTTTCCCAGAATCCCAAAATTGTTGAGGTTGGAAGGAGCCTCCTTCTGCTCAAGCTGGGTTGCATAAAGAATGATGCCCAGAAATGTTGTCCAGACAGATCCTGAGTGTCTCCAAGGATGGAGATTCCACAACCAGGTAATTTTTATCCTCTTCTTGATTTTTGTGACTTTTCATTAGCAATGAAGATCAAAGGATCTGAGGACTCTGAGGAGCCTGTTCAAGTACACAGTCCTCCTCACAGCAAAAAAGTCTTTCCTCATGTTCAGAAGGAACCTCCTATGAAAAGAGCCTATTTTCATCTTCTTTACACTCTCAGATGAGTTTTAAAAACTTTTCTAAAACAACTATTCCGTATTCCTCATTCATGCGCCGAAGAGGAAGTGTAACAATTCTGATTTTAATGAAATGGTGGTGGCACCGAATATGTACCTATAAAGAATTTGATCTTCATTGCAAATGAAAGTCACAAAAATCAAGAAGAGGATAAAAATTATCTGGTTAAATGCTGAACGGTCAACACTAAACAAAATGTACATTTCTATTTACTCACTTAGTGGTTTTTCATGATAGGTGGGGGCTTTTAATCAACTATTTCCCAAAATAATTTCTCCATTCTTTCCTTTTTCTAATAATTTCATGCTTGCAGACTTTTATTTCACTCAGGTCAGCAGAAGTATGTAATCCCAAATACTGGGAATAATCTACAGTAATTATTCCAGGTCTATCTGGATCTCCTCAAATAACTAAACCTTACCACTAGAGTGCCATGCCCAGTTATTTCTTTAACATCTTCAGGTATGATACTCACCTCCTCTCTGGGCAGAGCACTCCAATATTTAACCACCCTTTCAGTGAAGAAATCCTTCCTGATGTGCAACCTGAACTTCCCCTGCTGCATTTCCTAAGTCTCTGCTTATTCTCAGACATTTACCTTGCTTATTGCAAATCCAAAGACTTCTTCAAAGTAAGCAGGCTGACTTATAAGGAGCAAATAGAAGGTCCAGCTTCTGCAGAAGTTTGCCACAATGATTGCATAAACTGGCATTGAAGTGAAAAATCTCTTCCATGGAGTACTAAATTTCTAGGGGGAAAAAAACCCACAAAATTGGGTTGATAGAGGCAAAATAAAGAACCAGTATCTTTTATTATCAAGTCTATTAGATACATTGCATACAACTTACATTGCAGATCACTTAAAATGCAAGTAAAATATATCTCTTGAATTGCTGACAAAAACGAGGTGGAGAATCTTTCTTAGAAGTTAGGATGTTAAAGGTGGATACTGCACTGCTATTGCCCTGCTTACTGAAATTACATGAGGTCTTCTGGAATCCTGCTAGTGGGATAACAGGAGCAGTAAAAGAATCAAAGAAAACTAGAGAAAACCTTGTGCCATTCCCGACTTTTTGGCTGATGCAGTTTGACATTCTATTGAAAAGAATGGGGAAAAAGGGTTATCCAAGCTAAGGCACATGCAGTAGCACAGCAATAAGCAGCTACCTGCTTCAGTCTAATTAGTTTAATTCAGAAAGAAAAGGCCTTTGGTACAGAATTTAATTTCTGTTACTTGCTTTTTTGGCATTTTCAATTAGTATTATGCTCCAATACTCCGTATAGCAGGAAACATACTGCAGAGACCTATTGATTTTTAATCGAATTCCAATCAGAAGCTGAAATCTGTGGCTATGGCAATACACATTGATATTCTCCTTTTTTTTTGAAAAGAATGTTAATTGTGTTCTACAGGCCACCATATGCCTGCAGTTGTGCCTGCACCCATGAAGTTGGTACCAGTTTCTTCTGCATAGAAACCATTGTACTGCAAGAAACATCCACGACCTGGAACAAGTGTGTGTGTATCTCCAGCCAAGACTTGATCAGATGAATTTCAGATGCATGCCCAAAAAGACAGTCTGGTACTTTACACTCCCAGCCTTGCTGCTACCCAAAACATGTAGAGGAAAAACCTGGAGTTACTTTATTCCAGAGCGTTGAAAACTGAAAGCTAAGAATGAACAAAAAACACCTCTGTTTTTCACTACTGGCAAAAAAGTTGCCTAAGGGAACAGAGGGAAATTTGATGGGAAAATAGGTTTTAACTCAAAGTTTCCAGGATCTTCTCAGAGAGAGGATGAGAAGTCTTAAAGGACCTGAGCTGCTGTGAGAGTGAGCAGGGCAGAAACCCAGTCCTTAAGCTATTAGATTTGCAATCATCCATAAAAGGAGTTCAAAAGGCAGCTGGATAACTTAATATCTGCAGTCAAATTCTTATTTAGCTAAATCCATTGATATTTTTTAGAACAAGCATGACAATTACTCAAGAGCAGGAGACCAGAATGTGTGGTTCCCCGTCCCAACCCATCCCTTCCCTGCCTAGATCAGAGAACCTCCATAAGCCAAGAGCTTAAACAGCATTACGGGTTTTCCTGTACTCATCCAGTCCAGCTGCAAGAGTCTGATTCTGTAATTTTCTTGAAAAGAAAAGCCTGCTAACAATATCCATCCAGTCATATGCTCGTCTTCTGCAAAGGGCTCACAAATGACAACAAGGAAAGCCTTTTTTTTTTTTACTTACACTTGCATTAGCTAGGCTGGCTCCTTCTCCTATACTTGTTTCTATATATATCTTTTCTTCACTGGTTATTGTTGGATGTACAGCAGGGCTCTCATAGGCATGAAGCAGCCAAAACACGTACCAAACAATACCAAACATTCCTGAAGAGGCAGAAAAGCGACTTGGTTTTCAAAGCCAATAAAGCTACACTTCAGTATCTGCAAGCCTTGAAGTTTATTTCAAGTGCCAGTTAAACAAAACCCGCAAAGAAATTATGCCCAGGGAATAACAAAATATGGCAACTAACTCTGTGTATATTGTATGCCTGCTTGCAAAGCATTTGAGCATTTTCTCACTTTTATTACATTATGCAAAGAAAACACAGGAAAAAACCTCTCTGTTGAACCTAGGGGAAAAAGAAAAGCAGATGGGCCATAAAGTGGTGGGAATCTGCGTGAAGGGACTTCACTGTAAGATGACAATGGCAAATCTTGTGCTGTGTCCTGTATTTCCAGGGAAGACAGGGAAAACCCGCTTTAACTGGGCTGCTGATGTGCAAGGTTGGTTGCAGCCACCTCTGCCATGTACTTTGAGGGGAAGAATGAGGCATTGCAGATCAGCCACAAGACACATGGGACCACTTTGTAAAGGTGGCACTGCTTTATTAAAGGTGGGTAGCATGGGGAAGATTTCTCAGGGCAGAAGTTTTCAGATCCATTTGGCTCCCAGTCAGCAGCATTTGCTGTAATTTTTGCTGTTAGTGTGCACTCTGGGGCAGGTTCCACACAAGTGTTTGTGTTTGCAAAGAGGAACCTTTGCAACCACATCCAATCCTGTCACTGGGTGACCATGGGCTGCAGCCTGGTCATCACAATTTTACAAGATTTTGTAACAGATGATTACAAAATGAGAGCTCTCAGAATCTGCAATAAGTAGGGAATAAATTGGAGCACACATTTGCAACCTCTTCATTCATCAAAATAACTTTGATCCATCCTTGTTAGACAGGTTTTAGCAAACAACTGGCAGTACTGATCTAGTGGCAGATGTCCTTCATGTTAGGCAACTCACCATAAATATAAAAGACTGATGACCATCCTATGTACTGTACCAGCACACCTGCCAGGGGCATGGCCACCACTGCGCCTGCATAAGACCCTGAAGAGAAAACAGATGTGTAAAACATGTCAGCTGTGGTAGGTGTGCCCAGCTTTCAGAGCAGATGATCCAGACAGGCGCTCACGAGAGCAGAACTGGAGGGATGGGTCTGATTGACTTTTTATGAACTTGGAGAATGGGATGGAAGCTGCAAAATTTTGACTGGGGTGACAGGAAGCACTGACCCCTCATGCATCACCAGTCTCTTTTTGCAGAGTCGTGCCTTGTAGGGAAATAGGAGTTGCAAGTCCAAGACTGATGACCGACGACTGCAGAGACATAACCTATGTGTGTGCTCTCGAGTGGGAAATCCCACCTGGCACTGTGTGAGGTGAGTTTTGGAGAAGATAAAGGACCAAGTTTCAGAAGCTTCATGGAGGAATCCTGCAGATGATCCTGCATATGATGACTGCAGGTATGTTGGGAGGCTCTTGTCATGGCCCTAGACCCATGACCACACAAGCACTGGTAGCAGAGAGGGTGTTCAAACCAACCTTGAGTCTGTGTAACCATGCTTAATTCATATCAACATAAACAAACAGCTGGAATAAATTGGAAAATGTTGACAGGGGGATAAAAGAGGATAAAAATGTTGTCTGTGCCAAGGTTTCTGATTGGGAAATACATAATACTGGTGAAATATATTTCTAAGTGTCTTGTGGGAAGAGATGAGTACTTAAGTGCAAACTAGATAATAGGTTTCAGTGCAAGACAGTGCCAATGGCTTTATATATGAAGAGTGTTGCTCTGAATTATTCTAGGAAATCAGATACTTGCGGTTTTGAGAGTAGTACATGTTTTGTTAATAAACATTTGTTAATGGTCTACTCATTAGCAAATACTTCTTTGCAATGGTTCACAGTGATCCTTCTCCTTCATCTTCATGTAATTAATTTTTCCTACAGCTTTCCTACAGAAAAGCCCTAGGCCAGAATGTAGATAGAAAAACCAGGAACCTGCTTAACCTGGATTTTCCTAATTTTTCACTGCTCCAATGCAACTTTCAAGTGCAAGGATCAGTGACCTGTAGCTACTAAAATGGATGTCAAGCTGAAGGATGGATCTTTCTCTAGAGATCCCATGCTAGGAATTTCATGGAAGGAACACTGAGAGTGGAGAGGCTTTTCTTTGGGTCTTTTCTTCTGCAGGAAGTGAAAACACCTAAATAATGAAAACCTGAAGCCATCTGTAGTAAAAATAAAATTCCCATAATATACAAACATGGGGTTTTTTCCACTTGCTCCACTCTTCCTTTTATTTCCTATCTTTTTTTAGTGCTGTATTTTCCCCAGCCATCTGCTGATGGACAGAATTTTTTTTCCTGTGACTTCTACATCTTTACTGAACATTTTCTCCTACAGACATTCATCTTCAGCAGTCAGCATTGGAAAGGGACACAGAGAAGAGAGCAAAGCATATGTCTGATCATAACTCAGAACAGAATGAAGCAGGGCAGCTGCTGGCAAGAAGTTACATCACCTCCACTGCATTATATTGAGCAACCAGCCTAAAGCAATGAAGATAATTTCAGATAATTTTTAAATGTGTGCTTATTTGGAAGTATCCAAGTATTGAGTATGTATAATAAATGGAATCCCTAAGGATGATACAAATAAAAAAATACAATATAATTTCTCACATGTGAACCTCTAGACCCATTTATTATGAGAGTCATTTTGAGTGTTGGCTTTAAATGATAAAATGATGGCATATTAAACAAAAAAGGACTCACAAGTTCCTAAGTTTAGGGTACAAGGTGATTGTAGCAAAGGGCAGAGTGTCTGTGCAGCTCCTTCCAATAATGAAATGAATAAAATAAATCTCATAAGGACACATGCTTACACGAACCCTAGAAGCCCATGGACTCACCACAGAATGAAGTGGTAGCCAGCCTGCTCCTCTCCAGCGGCGGGGCCCACTTACTCCACATCCCATGGCAGGCTGGGTACGTGACGCCCTGGCAGACATTTCACACATCACATTATTTGCTTTCACTGTGTTCCACCTGAAATACTTGCTGATGCTATTCCTACTGCCTAGCTGTTTGTCACCATCGAATGATACAGGAAGGGTAAGGTAAGTCTGGAAGAACTCGACTGCTTGAGTATGAAGATGTCACACTGATCTGAATTACCTATCACCTGAATAGTAACATGTTCTGAGATAAAAACACTGTTTAGTATATGCAGTTGATGGCACAAGAAAACTAAAATAACTCAAATTGCAGCACCAGAAATATACATTTTCCTTTACTTTAAGTAAACTTAGAAATATGAATCAGTATAATTAAAAAATTATCACCTCAAAAGGAGCAACCGTATATTGATGAGAAACTGTGATCAAAAGAGATCTTACGACTTCTAGAACCAAATCTCAAAAGCAAGCTCAGTTTGAAAGGACCAAAATGGTGTGTGCTCCTACCTCTACCAAACCTTGAAGAATCCTTACAAACATCACACAGCCATAATGCACTCTTGCTGCAGAAGGGATGATCATATTCAGTGTAGATGTTAGAAAGATAGCTGCACCAAATACCCTATGGAGAAAAGTAGCATGAAAGGGAATACAATCATTATCCATTCTTCAGAAGTGTTTTCATGTTCCACTTTATAAATATTTATAAACTTATTTTAAAATATTTTGTTACAATTCTTTTTCTTTAAAATATGTATTTAAATTGTTTGCATTTCAGCCTCTGAAAACTTGTTCACAGGAAATATATGTGACTTCATTTTTGTGTCTGGTCTTATTCACAGTAGGATTAATGTGTTAGAGCATGAAAAATTTACAGTCAGAGAACAATACTGTTTGATCTAAATCCTCTACACCTGTTGACAAAAGCAACAACCCACTCATTATCTGAGTGACAAGAAAGCACTAAACAGATGAGCACAAAAGCAAAGAAGCTGAGCAGGCTTCTATGTAAATCAGTTCCTTTGTCACTTAGAGAAGTGACAAAGTAACTGATTTATATAGAAAACAGTCTGAAAATATGAATTGGAATACAAAGCCCACAGTCATATCTTGACATTTAGGAGACTGCTTTAAAAGTCAAGTAAACATTTAACTGAGAAATAAGTACTATCTCTCTGTTGTGATCCCTGAAGAAAAGACTTCTGCCTTTTGCTTTTTACCACTAATAGGAATATCAGGTCTGTTATAACACTATTGACTCAGCAAACCATGTGAATTAATAACCATGTGAAAGAAAAAACTGTAACAAAGAGAATATGTTAAATTATCCAAACAGCTATCTCTAAAGACTGAGATTCCAATCTCTGCTACTTCTTTTGATGCCAACTCTTAATATTCCTAGGTAGTAAATGCATAATTTATATCGAGTTGGAGCCAGTCACTCTTCTGCTACTATTTAAAGAGTTGAGTATTGTTTCCACAGAGGCAGCATCTTTTCATCAATTCACTGCCATTTATCCCAAAGAAGTTTGTCTCCACTTTGACAAGAAATATTCCAGTTTTTTTCAATTAATTCACGTATTCTTCTGTCCTTGCTACCACAATTCCTGGGCAGCTGCCACTTTTGGATCAAAACAGACCTCTTCAGCTACAGACTCCTCTGCCCAGCAGGGTGCTCTTCCTGAAAACTGATATCAAGAGGTGCCTCGTGTTTCATGCATCCATCAAGCAATTCTGAAATCACATTTAGATGCATGTTTGAGGATAAGCACCAAGTTAAAGGGATGGTGTCAGTAAATGGCTGATGAACTTTTTGGTGGAAGGCAGATTTACATCGATTTGGGTGAATGTATTGAGTAAATTATGTACTGTTAGAGGGGTTTGGTGCAAACCCATAAAGAACTCAATATCTTCAGCCATTGTGAGATCCATTTGAATCCCTCACTATTACAGATAATTATGTGCATTAGAGAAGTGCCTGGGGTGGGTAGATATGTTCAAGGTTGCACAGTTTAAACAAGTGGCAAAGGAGTCTTTGCCTAAATCTATAAGGTCAGTATTAGCATAGAATCTCATTTCCAGAGTGCATCTGGGACAAAAGAAAGTTTTTCCTCTCTTTAGAGCTGGTAGGTTCATTGGCCACATGACACCTGTTTTTCTGCCCTGTGTCTTAGCAAATAACCTCTGAAACTGAAACTGAAACTTGGCACCACTGGTGAGCCTACCTAAGCTGAAATTGGTTGGGTAAACAAGAATTAAAGGAAAAACATGGATTTAGTGAATCCTATTACAGCAAATAGAAATTCTCTTTGAGCTCAGCTCTTGAGCTATTTTTGTTCCTCAGCAAATTCTACTCCTCAACCCAGTTATGATGGGCAAATCCATAATGTGATGTTATAGCATAGCTTTAGGTTGAGTTGGAAACTCTCACGGGGATAGTGATGTTATAGTATAGCACTAGATTGAGTTGGAAACGCTCATGGGGATAAATGCAGAGCTTTCTGTGCTTGTGAACAGCCTGTACTTAAGGAAACACTCTGCTGACAGAACACATCAAGTTATGGTGTAAACATGGTTATTTTACTGCTTGCAAGCAAATTAAGGAAACAAAAGCTAAACTAATAATATGCCAAATTATTCAGCCAACAGTGTGCACATCTGTGTTTTGGAGCCCTTCTGCTGCAAAAGCTGGTGGCAAGACTAGAAAGGCTGGAGAAGTGATTAAGCTTAGCTAATTTGTTTGGCTTACTTGGCAGATGGAAAAATATTGTGCCTAGGCACTGTTATGTGGTAGAGAAATAAATAATTGAGGATGAGAACAGTGCTGAAGAAGCAGTGCAAACCAAATTCTGAGTAACTTTTGGTTCTAGACAGAGGAGAGTGGGACTGAACAGTCTGGGTAGTTCTGTGGGATGACTGTTCTGGAGAAATTTCCACAAGGGCATATGGGTGGGAAGAACATCTACACAGTCTTGTAACCCTCATAGCTCTTTGCAGAATGCAGAAAGCAAAGTACTTTGATTTGGGGCAAAGTACAACATAAAACTGGTCTTAAAGACCCTTTCCAATCCTGACACTTTGCAGATAAGTCACATCTCGTTTGCAGAGAACAAAGTTAGTATCAGCCATCTTTTTTTATTTTAATCTGTAGATTCCAAGTAGCCTTAATATGCATATCTCATGAGCTCATTCACAACCAGCTGTCTTCGGACAACAACCCTCTCTCTTGTGATAATATTCAAAGTTCTGAAGTAAAGTACAAAATCAAAGTTAACATTGACAAAATTAGCTAGTTTTTCTTATTCACATTTTCAAAAGCAGCTGAATTTTTTATAAAATAATAAAAATTGGCCGACACATTGATGGTAAAAAAAAAAATCTGTGCAGATTCTCAGACTTCACCAAGCAGAAATCAGAGGCTCTATTAGAAGTTGTATGCAATCTTAATTACAGTCAGTACTGTATCCAGCCTTAGCAAGGATATTTGTGTGCATGAGGATAGATTCATGAATTCAGATCATAAATAGTTCTGTAATTCCTTTATTCCCAGCTTCAGTCCACAGGGACTGTGGACTGTTAAAGGAGGAAGACTAAACACTGCTGGAAAACCATTGTTTGATGTTAAGTTGAGGTAAAGAGCACTAAGGCAACTTCTTAAAGACAAATGCTTCAAACTTTGTTGGAAGCATTAGGTGTGATTTTCCTTGAACTCTCCAGAAAGCATTATTGTTTAGAGAAGAAATGCATAAATATTTGAGATGAACAAGTTAAATTGAAAAAAACAGCAATAGATCCATAATGGAAGTCTTGTCCTCTGAAATAATTTTTATTAATTATTAATTATTATTAATAATAATTCTTGATAAATACTGAATTTTCAGCTTCAGATGTGCATTTCTGAAACACTAATTTGCTATTTTAATAATTCCCATTTACACAGTGCAAAACAGTTGTCAGGCTCTAAAGCTTAATTCATTTCCTTGTTGTTTTCTTACCTGTTAGCAGCTAATTTGTTTGAGATGAACCCTCCTGGAATTTGTGTCACAATGTAACCCCAGAAAAAAGAGCCATGAATGAGTCCTACAGTCTCTGGATCCCAGTTGAATTGGGCTGTCTGGAAAGGAAATGGGACACATGCTGCAAGATAAACCATACTCATTGTAAGGTAACTGTTGCTTACAAGTCACACAGAAGTCACTCATTGCACCAAATCAAGCCTCTTTACACTGGCTGCTCAGGATTGCTGAGCTTGAAAGCCCCCAGTTAAGGCAAAAGGATGTTCAATTCCCCTGTGAGATTACTGCTTTCACTCCTAGGAGTGGGAAAGGTTTCAGCCATAAAGTAGCTAATGCTGGACCTTCAACTTTGCCACTTGCCACTGCTTCCCCTTGGGCTCCTTAAACTTGAAGCCTTTGCTTTCAAGACTGCTCAGAGTTATAAGAAGGGCCTGGTACCTTTCAATGGACATATTCATTTTCCCAAGATTATCAAGGCTGCTTAAATCCTTGGAGTTGATTTGTTTCCTGGTCAGATTTGTTCATGGCTCTCCCTGTCAGGGCCCAACTCTGATCCTCCACTGTCAGCATTAAATGGCATGGAGCAGAAAATAGTTGGAGGCAAGGAGAACATCTGAAGACAAAGCAATCTGAAAATAAAACCAGGTAGCACTAGCCAGTGACTAGTTTATCTTTTGTTAGAAGTGATGCCAGAATAGCAGTTATCACTAAAATACCACAGAGAACTGGCAACGGTAGTGACATCTCTTTTTTCAATATTACTTTCTGCATGTTAAAAGAAAAACAGCTTTTCCCACTACATTGATTTTTTGCTCACAAAGAAGCAAACTGGGAATCAGCTCACTATTTGACCTACAGCCAGATGGCATTGATTAGCCAGACATGTTTACAGAAGGCTAAAGGGCTTCCTTCCCCATCAATACTCATTTTGATGTGTCCCACTTTCCTGTGCTGAAGCACTTCTGTTTAAACACCTAACTTTCTACTGGCAATTTCCAGTTGAGTTTCTAGGTAGTGTTAATTTCTGAAGGCAGAAACACCATGAGATATGGAAGAAGGTTCCTCCTGATTCAGGAGATGCTCATACCCAAACACTATGAGTTTAGATTTGTGGAAGAAATTTACTCCCATTTTCTGAAACTACCTCTTCTGAGTTTCCCAACCTATGCAGGCATGTACTTTCTCTTGCTTAAGTACAGAACCTGGAAGTCCCAGCAGGACCATGGGGAGCAGGGATTAGACTGAATAAATACAAACTCAGCAGGAAGTCTAAGCATGGCTCCTATGATCATGAGTCATGGAGACAGGCATACTTTTAACATTGGAAATTTATGATAGACATTTTCTGCACTCTTCTTTACCAAAAAGTTAAAAGGTGTAGGAGAAAAGCTGGTAAATATTTGCACAGCATTTCATTCAAGAGTCAAGATTCCTCTGAATTTGTTAGGCCAAAAACATTCAAAAGATATCCAAACATAAGTCAACAAGTAGAGCGAATGTAGAGATTTAAGTTCATGAAATCCACAAAGGGACACGACATCACAGCCAAATACTGAGGGAGGATGGGGAATGCTGTGGTATGGATTGAATGCACCTGCTGGGGTGCATTGATAAAGCTGTGTAGGATCTGCTGTGGACCACATGCCATCCACTGCAAATTTGAAAATAAGCATGGCACCTAGTTCTTAATAGCTCCTGACAACAATCTACACTGCCAAAAACCTGATGTCGTATTGCCAATGACTGCTTTAAGGTCTTGAAAATCATCTGCTGATATGAATGTAGTGGCTGTAGCCCTACATAAAATAATTGATAATTCCTTCTGCAGCAGCATCACAGCACATTTCTCTGAGAGGGAGTAAAGAGCAAAAGCTTCTGCCACCACAGCAAAATCTGTCTTCAGCTGACAGATCAGCTACCTGGGAGACATGCAAGTTCAGTTCCCATTACAGGTACTTATACCCTCTCTATGACACTGCAAATCCTCAGATCTTGAATGTTTTTAATGTGACTTCATCACATAAGTAGGAATTAAGTGCCTGCTCATCTATGTGCATCAAGACTGATGTGTCTCCCTCATTCTGCTTTTTTAATCTGTACATACACAGGACTTCGCTGTGTGGCATTTGGGAGATTTCGCAGCGGGATCTGCTCAGAGCAGTGAAAGGAAGCCTTTTCTCACCCTCAGCTCTGGCTTTCCATCGACATAGACAGTGTTGTTGTTGACCATCTCCACGATGGCCACGCCCAGGTTGCACCTGATGCCGAAGGAGATGCAGAAGCCCAGGCCGCTCATGATGGCGATGATGTAGCGCTTGGGCAGGCCGCAGCAGTGGCACTCGCACAGCGCGGCCCGGCGCCCGCTCGCTGCCACGGGCCGCCCCTCCACCGTCAGCTCCAGGGGCTCCTCCTCCACATTGGTGCCATCGAGCTTCCTAGACACGTGAGGGAAGGAAAAATGAAGGTGCCCTGTTGTCTCAATAAAATTTGCTGAAACATGGATGGACAGCTCTGTGCTCCAGTCACCTGCTAGCTCCTGTTGTGAGGTGCTTCTCTCCAGGCAGTTGTGAGGTGACCTAATGCTGAACAGGCTGTGAAAGGTTAGCAGAGACCACACTTTTGCCTGAATGAATTCTGAAGGTTGCACGTCTGAGCCATCTAGCCAGACAGCCAACTGCAACAATGTTCACAGGCTATTCATGAGCGTAACTGTGACATCTAACTGGAGGTCTCTTGTGATAAATTCCATTGATTCTTTGGAAAATTTACATTTAAATTAAGCATAATTTCTGACTAGATTTACTAAGCAGACCCGCCAGTATGTTTCAAGAAAAAAGGCAAATACAACACAAAGCATGGTTTCACTCAGCCCCAAACTTCCTGGAATTTGTTTTCTCCCATGAGACAAAAATCAGAGCTGTACAGCAGGGGAGAAACCTCTCTGGCATCAGGTCCCCTATTAAAGACACAAAAGTGACAGGCCCAGACTTTCTTTGCCCATCAGCTACCAACTAACACAGGAGTGCAGCTCCTCAGGCTTTGCATATCCAGCCTTTCCTTTTTCTACAGGCAATCTACCTGAGATATTCATATTAAACAAAATGGCACTTCCATGCAATCTGGAATTGCATGATAGGGCAATTAAAATTTAATTTGGTCTCTCAATCTGATTAGGGCCATCAACATCATGCTGCAGGACCAGGCAGTCTGTGGCAGGAAAAGTGAGGTAAGAAAGCACTAGGCATACCTACCAGACCAGAGCTAAATAATTCCTTTTCTAACATTACTTTTCCAGGTGTATTTTAAAATGCAGATTATGGTTTTCCTGACATGCTGAAACACTTAAGGACATGGCCAGCTGTGACTAACCCACTGAACACTAACCATAAGCTTAAGGTTAAGCCTTTACTAAGAGAGGCAGCACTGAGCTCAGGATCCAGCTCTTTTTGTGCCTGCCATGGAGTACTGTGAAAATATGAACAGTTAATTAACCTAAAGGAAGCCCAGCTTGCCATGGAAAATTATGAGATTATTTCATTCACTATTTTCTGATAAGGAATAACTTCTTTCCTTCTTCCATGCATCTGGCTGAGTGTATTTGAAATCTAATGTATATCTTTGATATGTATTTGAAACATCAATTTTCAGTATCAAAATTACCATAAACAAATGCTGACAGAGCATACATGGATGGGCTACACCTGACTGGGTTGGGTTTTTTGGGACAGTGTTGGCTAAATCACTGCTTTTCCCAGTTGCTTTAAGTCTAATGTACCACCCATAATCTAACAGATAGTACTCTGCACTAGACAGTGTGCAGATAAAGATTCTAAGTATGGCTTCTTGTGCACTTAAATATATCTTTCCAATATAAAGTTCCACTTAAAAATCTCATCATTTTTAGCTCTACAGCTAACTGGAGCATCATTTACCATATTATTCCTTTTTACATCACAATATAAACCATTGTTTCAGCCGTAGTCTTAGCAAAAAGAAAATAAACATACTGCAATCCATCAGCTCACATTTTCAAGAAGCACTAGAATCACTGTGTTTTGGGCCAGAAGGGAACTCCTGAGATTATTTTATTTAATTCCTTTCTCAAACCAGTGCTCACTACAAAGTTAGATCCTTAGCTCATTGTCAGACTGGAGCAAAGACTTTCCATTCAAGCAAGGTAACACAGAAAATGTAATCTTACTGTGGTGTTATTGGGCGTGATGGAGATCTTATGATTCACCTGCAGGGGAACAGCATTTGTTAGTGAAATGGCAGTACAGAGACTAATTCAGTCAGGCACTTGAAAAAGAAGACACCAATATTCTGTGCTCTATGTACTGATAGAGGTAAGGGTAAACAGAATGAGATACCAAAAATAAAGACCTCAGGAAGTGAAAAAACAATTGAATAATTATTTTTTTTAGAACTGTTGTCATCTCCCAAGTGTTATTAACAAGCCAAAAGAAATAATTTGTCTTCCTCTAACAGAATATAAGATATTGATGGAATTAAATCAATTAACAATTTTCCAAATATTACCAGACATTAGACTTTAGGGAGTGCATTATTTTGGGCAGCTGGCAAAGATTAGACACTTCATGCAAAGCCAAAACATCTGGACGTCTTCAGCTGGCTGTCAATTCAGATTGGCATGAAAACATCCTTCTGCTCCAAATGCAGTGCTAAAAGTGGTGACCTAGGACTAGAACTATGGGCCAATATCGTCTCTGCAGAGAAGTTCATTATCCTGCTATTTTATTTGACTAATGAAAAGAAGCAAGTTGAGGACTGATCGATCACCCCAAATCCACATAGTTTGTTTCCTACTCCCAGAGATTAATTTCAATGCCTCTATACCAGGCTTGTCTCGGAGAAAACTATTTTTCAGTAGCAGTCCAAACACATAGATATTAGAGAAGTGCAGATATTCACAAAGCCAGTGTCTGCACTGGTTTTTTGGGGTTTTTTTTAATTGAATAGATACATAATGAAAATATGGCAATTCCATGAAATGATGAGAAATTTGTCTTCCAATTGATCCATGTACTTTCGTAGTGTCAGTGAAAATTTTTATTAGTTGTATACCAATGACTTAGAAGGAAACTGCTTCAGGGCCAGTGCTCTCCTCTAATTATCAGCCTCATGCAGGAGATGCAGGTGTGCATTTTCCTGCACAGGACATGTTCACTTCTTAGATATGTTTTTGCTTTTTTCAGCAAATACACAACACTTGGCAAGTAAGAAGGGCTAAGTTATTTCAATCTGCATCCGTATTCTGTGCCCAAATGTCATTAAACTTTATGCAAAATTTCTCTTTTTTATTAAATGCCTACTCTGGCATATATAGAATTTTGAAAGCATGAAAGAAATTTTAAAAATCCCATCATGAAAGAAATTTTAAAATTTTATTTATCAGTAATAAATAAAATCCCTAGAGCATATATACATTCAGCTCTCTGTATTTAAGGGGGTTTTAGCAGAGGAATTAGATCTTTCTAGGTGTACTAGAATTTAATTTCATTTATTAAAAACTCATTGATTGTACAGTAACAAACAATGTTAACATCTGTTGTGTTAAAACACATTGTAGAATGGATTTCACCAGATGTGGCAGTCTTTCACAGGCAGCTGGAGCACAATCATACACAATGTTCAAAGCTCACACCTACAAATCCAGTAACTACAATGATCCCTGCGTAACTTCAGAAACCAGTAATTATCATTATCAATAACCAGAAATACCAGTATTATCAAAAAATATCATTAATCCAAAAGCAGATACAATCTCCTAAGATCTTATTAATTCTTTGGGGATTTGTCCAGGTGATAATTTTCCATAAGAAATCCTGTATTTGATGCATCGGTACCAAATCCCAGCACAAATATCCAAACTCTCTCGAGTTACTCAGGGCATGGGGCCTCTCTTGCTGGTTTCTGCACGGTATTTCCATGAAACCCACAACAAGGCTCAGACATGAGGGACTGCATGGCCCAGGTGCTGCACTCCTGGGCTGCAGGGCATCCTGTCCTCAGCAGGGATGTGCAGCACCGCAGCACTGCAGGGGCAAACGAGTGCTCTGTGCCCTGGCACTAACAGTGCTACAAAGGCAGGACTTGTGCATCAGCTGGGTCTGCACACCCACAGTGCTCACAGCACTGCGCAGTCTGGGAGACACCAAGTTCCCCCTGCTTTTGCACAAAGGGAAAATCTGAGAGGAATAACTCCATGATCCAGCACATTCAGAGGAGCCCTGTCCAATGCAAGTGTCTATCACCCAGGTTCAAGATGCAGTTTTCAGCAATTTAGGCTAATTCACCAAGGGACATTTACAGCAGTCAGAACTACACCTATCAGAGCTACACTCTATACAGCAGCCATGTGGCATAGCCCATATGTCTTTTTACATTAAAAGTGACAATACTGGGCTGTAAACCCATTTGAACACCTCCCACTTCACCAAGAAGCCCACAGTTGCCATTAGCTGGTCCAGGACTCCTGAAATCCTTAGAGTAGAGAGAGGCTAATATCTTACTTCAGTCTTTGGCCTTTTCCTTGACTGCAGTAAGTTCACAGAAGGACCAAAGTGTTTGTGTCTGTCAAGAAGATCTGCAGGAAATCTTTCTTCTCTGAGAAACATAATGATGACAGAGCCACAACTCTGACATTCATTCACCCAAGCCTTGAATTCTCTAATTTTTTTAACTGCCTCACTGCATAAAATTAATCAAGAAAAAAACACTTTTGAATTAAAAAAAAAATTATGCAAAGCATTTACAACATTTTCTAAAACATTTTCTAAGATCTCACAAATTAAACAGCTGCCAACAGCCTAAAGAAAGGATGGCTCTTGGGTCTCTCAATTCAGTCTTCCCTGCCTCCCTTCCAGGATCCAGACACCCTAAAGTCTCCTCCTGTGAGCAGACTCTTATTTTGCAGCACCCACCAAATAAGCACACCTGTGAGGAGGCAGTAAGCTGCTTTATGCTGCCTGTGCTTTAGCACTTGAGCTGGACTGTGGATAATTGCCATGGAGCAGCTGCTCTTGCCAGGCATCTGCTTCTCTCTTGTTTGCAAGACAGAGGAAATGTGGCAGGAAGGCACAGGCCAGTCATATTTACCAAAGCTAAAACATGTTTTTCTACCCGCTTTGCCAGTTTTGACATCAACACACCACAGTCAGTGAAGTCACACTTGGAGGTCTAATCAAGGATGTGCATTATAATAATTCATCAAACTATGATGAATGCTAGAAGAGAAACCAAATTCTTTGCTGATTTTCACCGCATTAAAGACAATTGGATTGGATGAAGAGCAAAGTCAAGTTTGTCTTCCAAGCTGGTCCATATAGGTATATGTGCCACCATATAAAAACACAAGTGTGTGCTGTCATTTGTAGCCTAAGCTGTAGAGAATGAAGTTCATATTAAAAACATGCGTGTTTCGTTCATTTATGGAAACTTTCAAAGATGACTGCATATCTCCTACAGGACTGCTCAAGTTGCAGCAATTCTTACTTAGATCTGACTGCAGACATAATAAAAAGATTTTATAGTTTGGATTATTTCCTCTGCTGATTGGTACATCTAAGGAAGGCTCTGAAATACCTATGTTTAAAACAGAAAATAATTAAGTTCAGCAAACTTTCTTGCACCTCAAGTGATATTTGGGTTAATTTGATTCAGGAGCAGTGTTGCTGAAGTTGGCTGCCTGTACTATCAACTGTGTAGAAACTAGCACGACAGCTTTAATAGATAGCTACAAGAGGAGAGCAATCTAAATAATCTATAGTGAGCCCAGTGTACTGTCACATCACGTATTCACTAGATACAAACCTTACAGGTATTTGGTCAAATTGACCAGCAGAGCCCACAGCAAAGAGAATTTATCACTGAATAAATTACTTGAATCAATGTTCTAAAAGATAAACAGATTTCTTGGAATTACTGTAGAGTATTGTAAAAGTAGAAAAAGAAGCAAAACATCAGGCTTCATCTGTAACACTGTAAATTAAAAAAAGTTAAGTAGAAACTGTATAGAACACAGATACTCTGTTCACATGATAAATAGAATAACTGCAGTATAATATGTGTAAATTCTTACACATTTTCTTGTGATCAAAGGCTTGGTTAGATATACTATTTCTTGACTCAAAATAGCATTCCCAATAGAAGGCAAAAGGGTGGATATGAAAGCAAATACATTTCAATCACTAGAAACCCCTTCGGTTAAAATATTGGCCTGATCCACACAAAGATTTAAAACACAACATCAAGCATTGAAGCATTGCCACTAACCTCTCTGGCTTTCATCTATTGATTACACAAATAGGTGTTGTCAGTAGCCATTACAAACGTAAATAAGCTTCTCTTTAAATAGGAAATATCTTTCCCTTTATGAAACTGGTCATTTCTTACATCAGATTTTCATTTCTCTAAAAATAAGAATCCTCCATTTCTTGGTTCATAAAACCATCAGGTTAAGATGAAAATCTTAAATCTTTTTTCTGCTTTTGATAGCAAACAGCTGCTTCTCCTTATTCTCTCTCTAATTTGCTAGTGTCAGTAAACTCACACATGCACATCTCTATTCAATATATTTTCTCTTACTGATTTGGAACAAGTTTTAAAAAACTCCAAACCTGTAATTTAAGAACATTTAGTCTAATTTCAAGAGTGGCATCATTGGGAGTGTTAATTCCGATTAAATTATTGCTTTTTCTCATGCAAGTTAAACCACAGAATTAGTCACATTTAATTATTTAAAGGTTTTTTAATTAAACAGTTCTTCAAGCTCTTTTTTATATTAGAACATTATTTCATAATTTATTTTCAACTTTTTTGTTTAATATAAATATTCTATGATCTACAGTCATATGCTGTTGTAACTGCTCCTTTTACATCTTCTGTCTTACAGCAAGCTGTCTCACTCTCTGTACTCGGATATTAATTTTGCAACTCTATGGTCTGTTTTATGTTTATACATTTTTTTCTATACTACATTTCTCTTAATAAATGGAATCAATGGACCTGTCTGGGAATTTTCTGTTGAGTTTTACCTTCTCAGATTCCCCAGCGAGTCACTAATGGTGTTCTTCACCTCTTCCTTTCCTGGGTTAAAAAATCTTTCTTTCAGTGAACCAAGCCCTTTGAAAGGCATTTTGTCTTTCTTCTTCAGTAAATCCCTTATGTTAACGAGCATTCACTTCTGCTGTCATATTTCCCAATGCCAGAGCCAGGAGCCTCCACCAGTCCCCTCGGTGACCTCTTCCACAACAACCAGTTGCTCAAGAAAGGAGTGGGTAAAAAAATAATAATAAAAAAAAATTAAGTCAGATCTTGCGAAGCCAGAAGGGAAAAGCTGTGGAGCAAAGCCCCCCCAGAAGCACTCAGGGGCTTGGCGTGGCCCTGGGAGCAGCTCTGGTGCCTGCTGCCGGTACCTGCGCGGGGCAGCGGCTCCGGGCTGCAGCTGGGAGCTGCAGGTGCTGCTCAGGCCGGCCTCGCTGGGCAGGAGGTGCTGCCTGCTCCACAGGCAAACATCAGCCTGCCTCGCTGGGGCTCATCCTCAGTGCATCCCTCTCTCTCTTCTTCCCTCCCTCCCTCCCCTGCCTCTTTCACACCGAGATCCTGTGCAAGGTGGTGCTATAGTAACAGACACAATACCTGTCCTCAAGCCACTCCAGTTCGCTAATAAGACCTCATCTATGGCAAGGGCCAGAAGTTTATTAAATATTTACGAGACCTTTCTGCAGGGAGGGAATTATTGCAAGCTACAGCTCCCATTCACTGTGTACCCCCCACTCAGGGGGGTGTGTACCCCTGCCCCAACACACTTGCTGGTTTGAGCCCAAAGCTGCCTTCCCATGCCTGGTCATTTATTATTCATGTTGCTGGTCCCTTAGGCAGACAGGCATGGAGGGGCATTGGTGCGATGCTGTTTGAATTAGCAATGGAAGACCAGCCATAAATTGAATTCATTGCATTTTTGAAACACAAAGTAGCTTAAAGAGGTGACCAGTCCAACTCAGTGTGACTTTGTGACAACAACACTCTTCCTAGCGTGGCAGAAAGTACCTAATGAAAACTCTTGTGGAAATGCAGCTGGCCACTCCACTCATCATGCCTGCACATTGGCTGGGGTCAAATGAAGAATTTCTGCTCTTGGCAAGGCCTCAGATATTGGATTTGGGTTACGGACAAGTTAAACAAAAAAAACAAAAAAAAAAACCAAAAAACCCAAAAAAACCCCACACATAAAAAAATAGAACAAAAAAACCCCCCAAAAAAACCAACCACAACAACAACTAAAGCAACATCAACAACAATAAAAAAAATAAAACACAAAAAAAAACCAAACCCAAACAAACAACAAAAAAGCCCAAAGCCACAAACCATTTAATATATTCCCTCTCCCATCAGTCCCTCCCTTCAGGTGATGAGGAAGGCAGAAACTCTGTAGATTGTTAGAAAAATGGAGAGCTTTGTGTTTGGCACATTACCTCACTCCTACAAGAAAAGTGAAATTAAGTACCTGTCAGTGCCTCATCAGGCCAGCAGCACAATAAGAATTGATTGCCCCTGGAAGTCCCCAGCTGAGAGCTGACATGTGTTGGACAGGCAGCTGCCCACCCACCAACCCCATCTCCTGTTCTGCCACAGGCCACCTGGTGTCCCTGAGCCAGTGGGTGACTCTGAACCCTCTCTCCTGCCCTACACTGTCCTTCTCCTTCCACGCTCAGGAGCCACACTTTCACTCTAGCTTCTGTAGAGCTTGATCTACCCAGACTCTACAGAGAGACACAAGGAAAAAAGAAACCCAGAAAACTATTCCTCCAGAGAAACAAACTGGATCTGACTTCTTTTCACTTAAAAACTCCTCATTTGGGTGTTTGAACTGAGTGAGCAGGTTTGAGTGGGATGTAAATGTGGGCCAAAGCTGTGCAAGGACTATTCATCCACCCATTCCTCTCCTGGCTCCTTACATGGACCCCCAGTCTCTGGGTTTTAGAACTCTCCATAATACAAACACCAAATGTCTGGATTGTCCCAGCTCCACTTTGAGGAAGGCAATTTTGGAAAATACATTTTCTCAGGGTTATGTGAGGCAGGCAAGCAGCTTTCACTGAAATCCTTTATTCCTAGTATAAACCAGGAGGGAAGAAGAGAGGGAGAGGGAGCATACTTAGGAGCTGAGAGTTTGCCTTTGCTGCAGTCTCTTTTGTTGCAGCACTGGTTAGAGTTTCTTCTCCTCTTTGAATAATTCATGTGATGTAGGAAGCGTTGGCTCAGCACAGCCAACACACTTGTCCCTGCAGAACAGTCCTCTCATAGCAAGCATTTAGAACATGGGTACCTCCAGATCTCAGCACTACCCACATGCCCCTGGCAGGGCTTCTCTGGGTGAGTTTCTCTCTAGCTGGGTTGAACAGCAACTGCTCTTATTGCCAACTCAAGGACTGACCAGTGACCCTCCTTGCAGCACATCCCCTGTCCTGGCAGCAGCTGCACCTCCTCCTCCTCCTCCTCACACTGCCCAGGCTTGGACTGCTCAGGCATCTCCAAACTGAGCAAGAAGAAGGAATTCCTCCTGGTCTCACTCCAGACCCCTAATCCTGGTTTACCATTGGGGTGTGCAGACAGGCAAAGCAGCAAGGTCACCACAATGGCACGGCCCAACACGACCACGTGTGTGGATTAAAGCAGCCCCTCCAATTTCCACCAGGCACTGCTGCAAGACACCAGAGGTACACATGGGTTTGGGAATATATACATGTGAAACTACAAAACAAAATTGTCTTCCATGTATTTGCTGGCATCTGAGATAGTATTGTGAATGCTCTCATGGCAGCTGAACACCTGAAATCATGGAAGAACCCAGCTCCAAACTGGAAATGGTGCAAACTCCAGTGCAAGGAATTCACTTTGGAAGACTGGAACTCAGGTTGGAAAGTGGTGTTCAAAACCCATACCTGCCAGCTGCTGTGGAAAAAAGGGTTTTATCTTGTCCATCTTTCTGGTCTTCTGGTCCTGGTTTGGATAAAGAGAGCACAGAGCAGACAGAAGAAAGGAGTTATGCTTAAAATGTGGTGTTTTGTTCACTTACCCACACATTCTCTAGTTGCATTTAGCACAGATGTCTGAAGCCTGTCCTCCATGCATTTGGGGCTGATTCAAGTGGTTCCCTCAGAGATCTATCCTGGCTGGTCCCTGGCAGAGTATGCTCCCCTCAAGGATGCAGGGGTCTCTCATTAGCAATACCCCTTACCTTACCTCCCCATTAACAGAATTACACATTTCTCACAGCAGGTTTCCTCTTTCCCTCCTCTTCACTCTCAGGAATCCTTCACTTCCTGCACGTCTGCAGTGCTTCAGCAGTAGCCCCTTTAAAATTCACAGATCCTTTCTCTAAGGTCTAGAGAAAGTGTGTTACTCACTCCTGCTTCTCTGAGGGCAGGCAGCTCCACAGGAGCAGCGCTGCTTCTCTGTGTCCTCCTCCTCCTCAGGCTCACAAGCTAACAAACTGCCTGGATTCCAAAGCCCTGCTGCAGAGACTGTCCCAGCAGCCTGGCAGTGCCCTGCTCCTGCTGCCACCATCCACAGGGAAACAACCAATTCCCAACAGGAATGTGCTGGATGAGGCCATGGCAATGCCTGTGGCACTAATCCCAGCACGCATTCCAGAGCATCAGCTGAGGAACTCTTCCTGGATAAGACCTAACATGATAACAGCCCTTAGAGACCCAGCTGCCATCGTTACTGCCTTTTTCTTTCCTGTTTTAACCTGTGCCCTAATTTTCTTTTTCAGAAATTATACCACATTGTGATTCTTCTTTTGCTATCTCAGACCTCCTTAAAACACAATGTATTACATAATTTCATTTTAAGTCTGCTGTTTGCAAGCTGGAGCTAAGTCCAAGATACAGAATTTGCTTGCACTTGTAAGGAAATACTTTGCAAAATTAAAACTGTATGGCTCACACGGCTTGTAGATTGAAACTACAAGTTTCAATTGAACTACTACTGTTGAAACTACAGTTGTCCTATCCCTAGAGACAACTAGTAAGTGTACTAAAACCATATTTTAGACCCAACACAGACCTAAACCAGCATGCAGACAGGCACTGCTGAGTGCACATAACACCATCACTACCTCAGGTGTTTAAGAGTAAAGTGAGCTGCAAGAAAACTCAAAACTGGTCAAGTGCACATACAGGAGATGTGCCTTCCTAACAAGAGCTGTGCCTTGCAGACATAGGGCTTGATTCAGAGTTTTAGCAACCCCTTAAGTGTCGTGAACGGCGGAAGAATTGCAGCACACAATATGCGTGAACAGCAAATCCCAAAGTTTATTGATAACGCACACCTATTTATATTGGTGTTAATGAAGCTTATACATATTGCAAAAGCTGAGCTCATTATTGGTTAAAGCACACTTAGATCAACCACACCTACTTCTATGCTCTAATGATTATTTTGTTTCTATGTTTACATTCTTATAGCTACTCTACCTAGGCTATCTTCATTTTCTGGCAAACGATTTTCTCCCCCATCTTCCTGTTGCAGCGAAGGTCACCATGACCTCTGTCAGTGATTGGACACATTACTTAATCCCCAGCTTGTTTCCCCTATCCTTATCCAACGGTATCACATCAAAGTGGCCCTTCTCAGCTAGCCAATTATCCACAAAGCTCTCCACACTTAAGAAAACCAAGCTTGCAAATATCAGAACTAGCAATAAACATAACTTATGTGGAACAGTACTTTTTACAGGTACAAGTAAATGTACACCTAGAGGCTGTCTAATTTGTTACACTTATTTCTTTTGTTGAAAAGCCTTGAAATACCATCTTTAGGCTGCTCCTACTGATGATTCCTCAACATAATGGACAGGTAAAGTCTTTGCCACATTTAAAAGAGATTTTTGCTACTGCTTTCAGTGCAGACTGGATAGCATATACATTTCATGTGGTGATTGTCTTGCAAGCAGTCGCTTCTCCCAATGCTTGTAAAATATAAAATTTTGATCTCTTTACAAGCATTTAATTATCACAGTAATTGACACCCTGACACCAACACCCTGAGAAAGAAAATTTAACCTTTTGGTGTCTGCTGAATTAGCATAAGCATGCTTCACTTTGTGCTGTGATCAACCTTAACAATAACCAGAGGCTGCTGGGCTCCTCCGGTGGAAATACACAAGAATGACTTTGTCAATTTTTAATTAGTTTCTTTTCAGTTCAGGGCCATGTGATCACATCCCTGGTGCTTGTGAGGTGATTTTTAGAACATAATTTGCTCTTGTTATTTGGAGGAACCTTCTTTTGTTAGAGCAAGATGACTTTGCCTTTTTAGCTCTTACCAAGAGCTCAAATGCTAGAAAATCCTGAGTGACCTCTCTTAGTAAGGAAGATTTCTTAAAATTAAACTGAATTTTAAAATTTTGATGTTTCAAAACTGAGTATCTTTGAAAGTTTTAAATGCCTCCATTTCTTGCAAATGGAGCAAAGTAATGAAGCAGAGATAATGAATATTGGTTTCATCTGCACATAGGTCTTAGGGTTGGCAAACTTTAATGTTTACAGCACTGGGAGTTTGACAATGCTGTGCCCAAGAACAAGGCCTTGGTAAAAGTTGTCTGGTAGATTCCATTGAATCATGGAATCATTCTTTCAGGAAAAGACCTTTGAGATCATCAAGTTCATCTGTTAACTCAGCACTGGCAAGTCCACCACTAAACCATGTCCTTAGGCAGTGCCTAAGAGTCCACTCAGATGACAAGCATATTTTATTGTTAGGCACAAAATTTTGGGTTTAAGCCAATTCTTCCTTTGTATTTGTACAGTGTCTGGTGTCCTGAAGACCCTATTTCTGTTGGCACCTGTGAAAGGCATTGTAACATTCCATCAAAAAGAGAGTACTGCAGGAATTCAGCCTTCAAGATCCACAGCATCTGCTGTCAAAGATAAAAGTGGTGATCTGGGATCCCATGTTATACAAGGGTTTAGAGTAAATGGTCAGTCTGGTCCTTCAGATTTTGAAACCTATGGCTTTACACCTACAGTATTCTGCCATAAATGAGGATAGATTCAAAGACTTCAGAATCCTGATTTCTATTTTACCATATATGAGAACTGAGTGCTTTCCTGCCAGGTTAAAACGTTTCATGTTGAGTCAGCCCAAACCATGTTTGTTTCCCTGATAACTGCAGCAAAACCAGCACTAATTCTAAATTTAAAAAGGGTTAAAAAAATCCCTCTTTAGTTTCTAGTTTCTTCTTCCTGATCAGATTGCTGGTATGAAAAAATCTAATCACAGTTGGACAAAATAAAAATAGTGGCTCCTGGGATGTTAATAACATATAAAATAACAATAGAAATAAGAATTCCTATTTATAATTTTCCTTACTGAAAACTACTAATTAAGTACTAATTTCTTACCTTATGCTGTAAGAGGGCTTTTAAAGCATTTCTATGTGGAAAGTTCCTATGTGAAGCATGTTCTTTTTTCCACAAAAAAAAAAATGGGCAGAGTTTTTACATCATTGCACTAACACAGATATATTTGATGATGATTTCTGTGCATAAAGGAATACAGTTTGCTAATTAAAAATAAGGTCTTTTTTACTTTCACAAAACTATAGAAGAAAAGTCTTGTAGCTGGACAAGACTATTTCTATAATGTTTGGAACTTATTTGAAAGTTTCTTGGGTTATAGTGACCCCTTATGGCAGTTTTATTGTAGCTGACAGATCATTTTGAAATTAACATTTTACAGCCTGTCACTATCAGTAAGGAACTGCTTCAATGTTTTTAGAACTCTTTTAGTTACAAGTTACTCAAAAGATCATTCCACCTCTTCAAATTTGTGTTTTCCCTTTTCCTCTTACTAGAAAAATATATTTTACAGTCTTTGGCATTATCTTCTCTCCACATTTAACAGATAATCTATGCCAAGCAGTACAGTTAAAACGTACTATTCATACCTACCTATGGTGATACCAATTTGTGAACAGTCTCTTACTTGATTGATTCACTAAATTATAGAATGTAGCTCAGTGTGTTTCTCTAATCCTAGATCTGAATTTTTTAAAAGAAAACATCATGATAGAGGTTAAGGAATTTTTTTTTCCTTTTACATGCTGTTGGAAACCAAAACTGTGGGACATGAAAATAAAACTCACTACTACATGAAGAACAGAAATTATAAAACCTGCCTTCCTGGGGCTCTCCCTTACATGAATTTTCCAGTGTCTAACCAGACCTATCTTTACCTACAGCCCTTCCCTCACCTGAGGTACAAAGTTGGTCCCTCTAATGAGGCAACAGTTACCATAAAACTTACATTAATTCTTTATCTTTGGCATTTTAACAACACTTGCATCGAACAAGGGTGGAAACTGGGCAGCAGGTTTGAAGTTGCAAGGGGCTGAGAAGGAATGAGGGAGAAGGATGACTGAGCACTCACATTAATCTTAAAAACAGAGATGAAAATCTTCAAATGCTCAAGCTAACTTGAAAGAGGAGTTGTGTTTATGCTGAACTGCAGTTAGGGCTTAGTTATGTTAGAATAAAATAAGCTCCAGAGTACCTTTCATGTGACCTTTTCTTGTTTTAAAATTGACATAGAGACAGCTTAAAATGATAAAGATTTTTTTTTCTTTGAGCAAGATATTTGTTTAAAATCAGTATCTTAAGTGCCAACAGATGTCAGTTAGTACACTGTTAAGTGTATTAACAGATGTCAGTGACTAAATATGTCAAATCTTTTACAATCTATAAATTAAAAAATTAAAACCCACATACTTTTGCCATCATTTTAAAGGTATTTCCATTGCTAAGGTAGCTGAAATGACTGAGTAAACACCTAGTATGTCCTGCAGCTCTTTTGAAAGAACAAAAGGGAAACCAGCTCAATTTCAATTTAAAACTACTAGTATTTCAAAACTAAGAAACTGAGCAACACAGAAAGCAAAGTTTCTTCCCTCACAATGCCTGCATTAAAATGTACTGAAGAAAAATTAAATTAAACAATTGTAGCTTCTTGAAGGACACGGTGACTAGTAACTCACAGTTCAGGACAGTACTTTTAATTACTATTGCTTTTGTTCAAATAAATTTTGTTTTAAAACACACAGATTTAATACAGTCCCTTTCTAATGTCTCTAATCTTTATGTACATTTACATACTGAATATTTGACCTAACTTTCACTAGAAAATGTCTGCTACAGCAAAACAGGGACTGGGAAAAAAAGTTAATTATTCAACTTCCTAATCGCAGTCATTCAATTTAACAAGGTAATCACTTCCAACAAAAAACAAACACAAAGAAATGAAACATTCCAATAAGAGTGTTAAGACTAGATTTAATCAGAGGTCAAGCAGCTGCCCATCAGCAGCAGTAATAGTTGTCAGGACCAGTCAGGCTCTTCCATAAAACAGCATCCAGCAGCATCCCTGCATAGGCCCCAGGAACGTGAAGAGAGCAGGTGGGAAGGAGATAGAATTTCAAAGAAAATAGGTCCAACTCTGCAGGGCAGGCACTAGGTACTCTGGCATTTTGCAGATGACAGTTTCCACTGTCCTTCCTGGTTTTTTTCCTTCAACAATTCCATGAACTCTGCCTCTCTGCACTGAAGGGTTGCTCTATCACTCTGGCACCTGGATTCAGTAATCCTTCAGGTCACTCACCTGCAGCTGCTCTTAACACTTCTACTTCAGGCTCACACTGCCTGTAGAACAGATGACAAGGGAACCAGATGCCTACTCATCAGGCCACTCCACTGCCTTGCCAGAGCTGGACCATCCAGCTGAGATGCAGAGCCCCATGTTAGGTTCCCTTCTGCAGCCCCTCATGGCAAAGCAACAATCTCCAGCTGAAATGCAACAAGCACAAAATTCAGCCTGTCACTGTCATAAAGTCAGCATTCCCTTACCAAGCATCACCAGAAAAAAGAAATTGTCAGACGCCCTTGAGTTTGGCTGCCCTTCTACTTCTAAAGCTAGGGAGCAATGATGCAGGAAAAAATTGAAGAGAAAGTAGATGCAAGAAATGCCTTCACCAAAAGGGGCCTGGAAAAGTAGCAGGCACATGGTCCAAAGGAAAATTCTGACAAAGGAAGTGCTACGTGTGGGATTGAGCTCAGTTAAGTTGGAAATTATGTGTGAAGAGACTCACATAATTTAAGACACACTTATTTAATCTCTGCAATGTGCTGGAAATCACAGCTTTGTCCTATCTATGTCATGAATAGAATAAGGTAACACTTCCTACCCAGCAGCCAGTTAATGATCTGGTTAGCTTAAGAAATATTTACTGTTTGCTAAATCAAAGTATTCCAGCTGTATGGCTCTGGTTTGCAAAATGTAGCAATGAAGATATTGCAAGAGGTATTTGCTATTTCACTGCAAATCTTTTATTTGTAACGGCTGTAAATCAGTAAGACTCAAGCAATGAATTCTTTAGGAAACATGTAACCAGTAAGAACAATCAAACTGAAAAAAAAATCAGCTAATTTAACAGTTTTCTGCTTGCTAGATAATAAAAATAGAGAAACAATAATTTAATCATACACAGAATAATGATTAAAATGTTAGTACTTTATAGTGAAACCACCCCAATTGCAGAAATGACATTTAGTATCTATCAAGTCAGAAAATTACACAGAAAATACTTCTGTTGCTATTTTATATAACAGATCAATAATTTAAGCACAGCTTGCATCAAAATTGTATATAGATCTACAAATACTTTGATTTTTTTTTCCTATTTTGTAGCCAAGTAAAACCAGGGTTTGTAGCATGAGGCTATTTGAGGAAGATCTACAACTGAAGTTCCCATTCAACAACAAAAGTATGAAAATTATATTCTAGTCTAATTTTATTTTTTCCTGATTCTCCTACTTTGATTTTTTAAGATTATCCTTGTAAGACACAATTATTTTTAGAAATTCTTAAAAATAGAAATAATAAAAATATCTATCTGTTGCCAAGTTAGGATAGATTCTTCAAATGAAATTTACGGTAATTACAGAGGCCTCTGATTGCTTCATTAGCATTTTCTTATTTGCAATATTTGAAGTCACTGCTGTGACATTGGTTAAAATGCTTATTCACAGCTTTGGTACCACAGGTAAGTGTTTATTTCATCTGCGTGGCAATAGCAGGAATTCCAATTCTAGGTTTTTTTTAGTTCTCTGCTCTAGAATTTGATTTTTCTGTTCAGAAGATAAGCAGTTATTCTTCTGTGTGGTGTGTGGTTCTAAAGTCACCTGCTGGAAATCAAGCTCTACAAGGTTTTGATTTCATTTACTCTTACAAGTACTAGGTTGCATCAAGGAGAATCAGACTGACATGAACAAAGGCTGCCTGTGTTATAACTTCAGCTCCCAAACCCCTTGCTTCCCAGGTAAAAGATAACAATGTTTTCATTGATGTAGTTACAAATGGAGGTTCTTCTTTGATTATTTGACTAATTATTGCAGGAGAATGTAAAATCTAGTCTTTTGATGTTTTGCAAAAGGTGAAGCATTTTAAGAAATTCCATCATAAAAGGCCAAATAATAATTAAGGCACAAGCAAAAGGATGAAAAAAATTCCTTTAAAAAATTGGTACGTAAATGTAGGTAGGTCATTAAACTTCTACCATTTCTGAGTTTCCAATCGTTACACATCCAGAACAGCCTTAATTTGCAGGAAGAAACTGCAATAGATCCATAATAGTACAGTTCATAGACAAGTTTCATACAGAGGGAAAAAAAAAGACTTTTTAAAAAAAGCCTAGAGTTTTAATTTTATGTCTAGAATACTTAGTAAATTATTTCAGAGCCTGAATAACTAGTATTTATTGAGGTGCTTTTGGGTTTGTGCAGGGATAGGAGTATAAACTGAATTCCTGCTTTGTCAGTTTGGCACAGGGAATCAGAATCCACCTTGTTACCTTAGGAACCATTTTCCAGTCCTCTGAGCAACTGCAGTGGTCCCCAGCTGGTAACACATCTCTACAAAGGCCGATATAAAAAAGATTAATTGAAGTTCTAGTGTATGACAAATCTAAAGGTTGGACTAGAGATATTTAAGTGAAATATCTGATGAAATACAGACAATTTCATTGACAATATCAAAGAATTCCAGGCGACGAAAAACCAACTGCAAATATCTCCAGCTTCCCTGTTTGAAGATTTAGGCTATCTGGATTGATGAAAGAGTTTATAAAAATGTCAACTCTACTCCACAACAAACCAACCCAGAACATGTGGATTTCAGCACTTGAAACCTTCTAGCTTAAGAAACAGGTAGGAGTTATGGATCCTACCAATATCCAGAACTGGAGAGACAAAGAGAACATTTCCAGGGTGAAGGACATGCCAGTCAGATCAGGACTCTGATTAGCTGAGCAATTTAAGGCAGGCATTTTCTCAGCAGGGAGCTGGCATATGACAGGACTGTGCTCACTTGATGGATACAGCTGTGGAAGGAAAGGGGCTGCTGTCACCCTCAGCAAGTGAAATCAAAGAGAGAACTGAAGCCAGCTGATACTACCTTTCCATTTTCACCTCATCTATCTTTTTGTTCTTTCACTCTCTTCTCCCACACCATCTCTGCTTCTAAGCAGATCAGACATCAGATGTCTTGCACTTTAACAATTTATACCATACAAAAGGCTGAAAACTACATTTCTTCAGAATGCTGGCAAACTCTAACCTGCCAGAGCAGTGTATCTTGAAACTCTGGTTTAAAGAAAGGGCTGGTTTATGGGTCAATGAGCTGTGAAAATGCAAATTGAGATCACTATGTGTCATCAGAAAAAGTAAATGCTAATTTTAGAGGCATCTAGCGTGGTAATTTTCCCCCAGAACTTTAATCCACTGCATGAAGGCAATATGTGATGACATTTGACAAATGTCTGGACTGCAATCTCTAAGAAATGAACTCAGAAGTACATGGGATAAAACTCAGAAGTACATGGGAAGTATATTTTGTTTGTATTTCAAACAAAATGTACAGGGGAAAAGTGTTCTGTAGAAGTTACTGTTAGTTAATTTAATGAAAATTATCAATAAAAATATCTTCCAACGTGAAAATATGAAAATTCATTTATTTCCATAGGCAACCTAATTCAGAGTACAAAGTGATGTGTATTTCTCAAAACTGTCACTGTACCTTTTACATAGCTTTAAAGTAACTGATCTAAAAGTTGATACAAGAATAATTTTGGTTTTGAAGAGCTGTCCAATAAATCAGATATACACTAATGCCATGCTATGACAGTTCTATTTATGAATCACGGCTGACACAACAACAACATCACTATAAATCCCATGAGAATTTTAATGTTTTACAATCAGAACATAAAACTGCCACTAGTACAGAGACTGTACAATTAGACAAATAAACAAGTATTAAATATTTTGCACAAGGCCTGAGTTCACTATAACACATTTTGATTTACAGCTTCATCTCAGAAATCTGTACAGCAGTTACACCTGTTCCAGAGAACTTGAAGACAATACAACTTCAGGGCTTATTTGTTATGTTGATACAAGGGTGAGGCCTGAAAGGCAAGAGGATTTGGTGTATGAATCCAGGGTTTTACTGCCTTGTGTCATTTTCTTGCAAAGCAGTCAAAACTTAATTGAAGGTAATGTACAAGGCAGAACCTCAACTGAAAATCAGCTCACTCATCTGAAGTTCTCCAGACAGATTTCCTCACAGCTTTCCAAAGGAAAAGTTCACAATGAGTATATAAAATGCAGCATATCTCTTAACAAAGAAAAAGAAGGATTACATATACAGCAGGGTATTTTTTTCTGTACTTCCCCTCCCTTCTTTCATTGGAAATGGCACTAATCACCAATATCCCACCCAACCCCAATAAAAAAACCCTAATCAATAAGCAAAGGTCACTCCAAAGTCCAAAAACTTCATTGCAATGCAAAATCTAGTAATGCAAGATCCAGTGTTCATAAACTTATGTTTAAAAAACTTTCCTTTTCTGCTCAAGTCACACAGATGTAGGCAGACTAAGCATGTATTAATAATAGATAACACAAGTATCATAGAATTCTTAGCCTGTATGGAAGCTTTATGGAATTTGATTCAAATCTAACTTCTCATTTAATCTGGTTTTTTGGTGCAGTTGAACTGAAAAATCCAAAAATCCTATAATCTAGAATATAATCACACTTATCTATCAACAGACACAGATAACATTACAACAGAGGTTAGAATACAAAAGTCAACATACATTTTTCTTACTTTAAAAGGCAATCGGGGTATTTGTTAAGGTTCCACATAAATGTGAACCAGTTGTTGCTAAAAAGATGAAACAGAAAAGGAAAGTTTTAAAGAATAAGGCTTGAAATGTTGTGCACCTACACATCCAAAAATTCAGCCTTTTACCTGGGGTACTTAACACCTGTGTAAGGCCACAACTTCCCCACAACATTTCTTATTCACAGTGAGGAGAACATAGTATCTTCATTAAAATAAACTAGCATCCTCCCACGCTCCCAGTAGAATTTCTTTCCCCCATCTCCCAAGTAACTGTTAACTCCTTTACCTTTCAAAAGCCTCCACTGGTACTGCTGCCCTCCTGCATAAGCAAGTTCCAAGGGCTGTTCTGTGCCTTAGTCACACCACTTGTGTGATGAAAAGGAACAGAAGCAGCTCCCTCCCCCAGTGACACCTGTGCCATTTCATTCCTGGTTTCTCTCAAGAGTCAGAACTAGGGGCTTCTAAGCTAATCTGAAACTCAGTAGTTTTAAGGTTCTCCATTAGCCCAAGTAGAGAAGGTTTTTCAAGCTTCTTTATTACAATCCTTTCCTCTAGCAGGATTAGTTCGTTTTCTGTGACTGAGTTTTGAGAGGATGCTTCAGACACATTAATACTTAAACCCAAATGGAACCAAGAGCTCTAATATGGAAAACACTGCTGTCTTGGTGCAGTCATGTTCATTCAGCATACACCAGAGCAGGAAAAGCACAACTGATGTAAGATGTGCAGCTATTTTCACTTAGCTTCTCCTTTTTAGAAAACAAAATATAGATTAATCACTTCAAGAATAGGAACTTATGCCCTTCCCTTTACAAATCAATGTAAACTAGATGGGCTGGGCATTTCAGCCCAGACTCTGTCCTCATTTCCACAGTAGAATGAAGACATGCTGACAGTGGGTGAGCCAAGTGGGTGCACAGGGGCTGCTGTCATGATACAACCTGACAGGCTTTCACATTTTTCCTTTAAATTAAGTTGAATATGAAGGGCAGAACTTCAGTGTAATTTAGTGCCTTGTCTTCCTCAAGGCATTGTAAAGAATAACTTATTACCAGGTTACTATTTCATTAACAGCATTTGTAGTTTCTTAACCACGTACCAATTCCAAACCTGTGTTCTCCACTTTACTTTGCATGAGGACTAGACAGACCCCCTCTGCTTCAGGCCAAGCTAGATGTAGCACTGCTTTCCATCCAAGTTCAGCCAGAGGAAGCTCCTGGAACACCCACATTTTGTAACATTGTTCCTTCCCTTTGTCTTTCCCAAAAAACAACTTGGATGTGAAGCACAACTGCTGCTCTCAAACAACTCACTCTGGCCACAAAACAAGTCTTCCAGCCTCTTGCAGGGCCTCAGAACAACGACTTCTAAGGGGAGAGATCAGTTGGCCAAAGATTCCTAAAGAAAAACTATTGTAGCAGGAGCCAAGTGGCATGTGGCCATGGTGACTTACCTCTTGCAAGTGCTCTTTCCTTTAAGTTAAGAAGAAATCATTTGAGAACTTCAAACACACTGAGTTTCCTGACATACTAAGCAAGAAGCATCTATGTGGAAAAGGGATTGGACTCACTGCTTTTGTTGCACTGAGTTTAGAAAAAAAAAATTAAATAACTGGAAAATTTTGTTAGAGCTTTTGTAAGCACCCTTTCCAGTTTTCTTTGTTGTTCTTCCATTCTGGGCATTCTGAAAATTGCAGCAAACAAGAGAAATCAAAGTTATGCTCTCACATATAAATGAAAAAAGGCCTATTGCTTGAGTCAGATAAAGACCTTATTCCATTGCATTACCACTTCAAAAAAGAGCTTATTTTAATTTGAACCTGTAGGATTTATTTTTACTTTGTTCTTACAAAACAGTGTATGTTCTGGTACAGCCCATGACAAAAGCACATACCCCAAACCACACAGTTTAGGAGGTCTAGTAAATGAAATCAGATCTTTTTTTTTCTACTTTCCCTGCAATAGGCTAAACTAAATCCAGTTCTGAAAAGCTCCCAGTCCAGAGACATCAGGACACTGACTTTTAAGACTGCCTTTGCCATAGATGTATTAATTTAATACATTTTAGAGTCCTATGAGATGTTTTTAACATAAACTTATTTTCCTAATAATTTAGAGGAATACAGATTCAAGTAATTCTTCAAAGGCTTGCCTTAGGTTACCCTAACAAAACACAGCTTCGAAGGGTTGACATAAAAGAAGACATGAGTGTGATTGAGAGTATAGAGTGCCAGCAACTGTAAATGAATTTAAATAGTTCAACAGTTCTAGTATTGTACTTCAATTTACATGGATATTTTAACATAACCTACAATGCTTACCATGAATATTAAGAGCACATAAGCATCACAATATATTAGGTATTGTTTTCCAGACCACAAATTTATTGGTCCCAGGTATTTTAAAATGATAGGACTAACGCGGCAGCAATTATACACAAAGAATTCTTTAAGAAATATGCTTAATGCTATCACGGCTTAGAACTGTGGAAGTATAACAAAATACAAGTCATATTTACAGCATAAGGCCCTTTGGTTTCTTAAGCAGCAAATGAAAGAAGAGTTTCTTCAGTGAAAGGCTTTGAAAAATAAAGCAAGTAGGCTTTCCATAAAAAAGGTAACTAGTTCTTTCCTTCTCAAAATAACCATTTATAGTCTTCAAAATACTAGGTAAGAAAGCACTTGAAATTCTTAGGGAAAAAGAAGTTAAAACTCAACAGTAGTATCTGACAGAGCAGAGATTCCACCATGGGCAAGCTGAACGTACACCTTCTTGAAGTAGAAGAAACTACTCTTTGGATTTCTGGAGACCTTTATTGAATTTAGCATAATACAATAAAAAGGATCTGAAATACCTGTGTATTTATCATACACTCTAGAGCTTACAAATCCGTATTTGAGAAATCACTTCATGTCAATCTATCCTTCATAAGGACTTGATTTAAACCAAAAGTAAAATGAAATAGTTCACTCTTAGTCAAGGCAATTTATGGCAGTCTGCTTTTTCATAAAACCCTGTGCAAATTGTATAAGGTGATCCTTTTTCATTGTCTCAATTGAGCCAAAAATTATTAATTAATTCAAGATATTTCTCTGTAACTATGTAACGTGTGTTTAGTTACACAGTTGGGGCAGTCAACATGAATTTCACATTTACATTCATTTTTTGAGGTTTCATAACTACAGGGTTTTTTTCACATCAGTTAGAAGCAGCATCGTACTAGCCAAAACAATGGAATATACAGTAAATGTGATGAAATCACCACATGTATTTTAAAATCCTGCTTAAGTGGTATGTTGCTTTTGCTATGGGGCTTGTAACAAGGATGTGGCATTATAAAAGAGCTTGTAAACCAGCATGACCTTTGAAGCAGTGTTCTTCCTCTGTCCCAAACTTGAATCAAATTTTAGAACAACTTCTTATGCCTGATGAATCTTGTTAGATCTTACTACCACATTCATTACATTAGCTTACATGAGAGAAGAAAGTCAAAATACGCTCCCTTCTTAGTCTCGCCCTTAGTTATGGGTTAGAGTGCTCTCTGTATAATTTGGCTATCAAAATTTTTAGGTCAGCATAAGAATTTTCTTTTTGCAAACTGTCATAGGACAAAATGACAGCTTGTGACAAATTCAGGCAACATGAGTAATTCTCCAGGTTTGCATCCAATAGCAGCATTATACCCCATAAGCATTTTTGCTTAACTTAAAATTTTGTAGGGAATTTCATTGGACTTGACTGAATTCAGCTCTGAATAATTTCAATATACTTTTTTTTCAGATGAATATACGCATCCTACCTTCAGCACTCTCATGTTGGTAAAGAGACAGGAAATCTTTAGCATGTAAGATGACTTTGCACTCACACAATTCCACTGCAGTACCAGGTGAATGAAACATCAGCCTTTTTTCCTGCCCAGAAGTCTTTACTTTGCTGGGTTGAAAGTTTCCCCAAGTCATGCTTTTATTAATAAAAACAAGATGTTAATCAGCTTACCCATGATCCAAATTTCACCAATCTTTGAAGGAAGAAAACAAAACATTTTACCCAAAAAGATCTTTTAAGTCATTGCTAGCTGAGCTGCTGTTTGTCATTGTGTTTGCTGGTTGTGCAAAGTTCTGAGGAGAAAAGAAAGGATTACCCTGTATGCCAAAGCCTGGCTGTGCTAGCATGTTCATCTGAGGTCCCAAGGCTGTATTGCTCGCATTCGGGGACCCTGAAGGTGGCACAAACTGATTGACCCACTGGCTTGATTTCTGTTGAGCCAACTGCTTCATGCTAACTTTGGGTTTTTGAGGACCAAAAAGATTATCTAAAGCAGACATATCTGGGGGTCTGTTTTGTTGTGTCAGTGGAGAGATTGCAGATGCAGCATTCATAGGACTGTAATTTGGCATATTGGCAGGCGGTACCATGTTCATCTTGGTTGCTCCTGTTGCACTTGGACCACTGAAGAAATTCTGAGTGGCAAGACCTGCTCCCATGGTGAATCCAGCAGTCTGAAATCCCATATTTGTGTTTAGTCCATTTGTCATATTTCTCTTTGCGTTGTCAATGGGTGATGAAAATCCCATCCCAACACCCATAGAGGGAACGGAAGAGAAGCTGTTTGAAGATGCAACTTGAGCTTGGTTGATAGGACGGCTGGTCAAAGATGCCATATTATCTATCAAGGTATCTGTCAAGTCTTTTGTCTGCAAAATACATAAAATGCAGTTAAATGTTTTCCCTGTACAGACTCTGGCAACAGTATTTTATTGTTACCCCTGCAGACCTGGTATTAATTTTTCAGAAATTAGAATTCACTGCAAGGAATTGTGCATGAAATGTAATAATACACAAGAGAAATTACATTATTTGTGTTCTTTGCTACTTAGAACTAATTGTTATGCAGCTTTAATTTGACATCTAAGATTCCACACACAGCACTACTGTGACTGTTTGCTTAAATGCCTCATTCCTATCCCCAAATCTTATATATATTTCCTTAAGAAACTCTTCAGAGAAAAAACCTTTCTTAGTATATCCTTTTTTCTTATCTAGTACCATGACCTTCTGATAATAATGACACCCTTGGAAACTCTAGCAATTTAAAAAGTGGGAATATTGCTAATTATGCAAATGGAAGACACATGAAAATTTAATTTAGCTTTTCTCAGCTGTGCTGTTGTACCACTGGAGAAAACAAAAGTGACTCACAGAAGGAAAAATATGCTAAATGCATACAGCCCTTGAAAAAGCATCAGAGCTCCAATGGAAACAGTGCAGTTGTTTGTTCTCTCTCACCTGCTTCACTGGAGGTGTCACTGTAGTTGCCTGGGGCTTAAGAGGTTGCTGGCTTTTCAGTTTCTGTGCCTGTTCTTGTTCTTTAGCTAACTTTTGTTTCTCTTCCAGTGTAAGTGAGGCCTTTAAAAGGAAAAGTACTGGTAGTATGTTGTACAAAATGGTTATTCTAACACTCATATTTTTATTTCATACTAGCACTGTTGTTTCAATAATATGTGATAAATACAATTATTTACACAAAAGAGAAAGGCAGTAAGTGAAACCTACTATAATATTTACCATATCACTAGAAAGTACTTCAAGCAAATAAATATAATATTAAGAGCAGCATAATGAGAAATTTGGGCAGATCTCAAATAAAAGAGACATCAGCAAAACCACTTTAGCTTTGTTTCCTTAATATTGGCAAAAGAAAAAGTGTTCTTCACAGTTTTTGTTTTTATATGGTTACTAACTTGATCTAGAAATTCAATTGACTGTGGAGTTGAAAAGGGAATTTCATTTTAAAACTGCTCAAGAGTATTTTGAGGATTTTAACTCCACTTCTGTTAATAATGAAGGATGAAATAATTATATCATTCCCCCTTACTTTAAAATTAATGCAAGGATTCAGAGAACTAAAAAGAAAAATGATAAAACATAGATTCTGGGCAGCATTTCCATAATTAGTACAAAAAGAATTTTACAATACTTAAAGCTTAAGTATTACTGCTTATATTTTATGTTATGCTATGTTTTTCTTTTACTTCTTGTATTTAACCACATATTGACTGTTTTCACTTAACTTTGAAAGGTACAGTAAAAGTTAGTATCTATTACTACTTAAAATTCTACACTTTATTTTCATTTCTCTTTGTCATTTTTCAATTAGTCATAGAGTCTAACTTTGCTCTTCCCTTTACTCTTCGTACCTATATCCAGTGGTGAAGTTTCAGTTTCATTTAAATCTATAATTAAGGAGAAAGCAAATGACCACAAATTTATAATCCTATTTGCTGCCTGCTTCATACAAACATATTTTCAAGGAAAGGCTTACATGAAAACTGAAGGATATGATCTGAACGTTTTTTATGGACCTTCTCATGTGACTATATAAAGCAGTTAGTTTTTCTACTAAAGCTTTAAATATTGTACCTATTTACACACTTTTTCTGCAACCCTATCAGCTTTGGATTAGACAGATGGAAAAAAAAAGAATTACAAAAAAAAAAAAAAGCAAAGCACACCTTTCTCTGTATTGATGACATCTCATTCTCTTTACTATCAGATCCACTAGTCAGAAGGTCAGCTCCATTATTAAATACCTTGTCAATCTGGTAAAGTTCCAAGAAAAAAAGCTTCATTATTTGAAATACTGCAATTTAAGGCTATGTAAATATCAACTAAGTGATTTTAAATTTCAATATTCTATGTGTAAGTTACATACTGTTACTTACCTGATTGCCTGTACCACTAGATCTTGCCTCTTCACCCCCACTCATTTGGTTGGCGATGTCCAAGGATCTACACAGTGCAGAGTACATTACAACAAGACAACTTTGCAATCACAGCCACAACATTAATCTAACAATGCAGATCATTCTTCTGCATTTAAATAATACCAAACAATTGCACTGAGAGCAACCACTTTTATATAATGCCTTCAGGAGACTGGCAAATGTTCCTTTGAGAAGTAGTAAACATCTCCTAATAATCTCCCATGGTCTTCATTTCTCCCTTTGAGCAGGGTGACCCAGACTTCAGATATCACAAATTATTTTGTCTCAGAAATCTCACTTCATATCAGGCTCCATAAAATAGCACCAAGTACTTCAAAATAGCACAGCCATGTTTATGTTTCTCTGATATGGTTTATTTCTCAGCAAGTACAGGAAAGCAGCTTAGCACATAAAGTGGATCTTCTGCCAGCTGTGCTTATTTGAGATAATTCTCAACTACTGAACTTAGAATTACCTGATTTTTTTATTGCTATGGCTAGAGTTCTCAAACATTTGCCAAAAAATGACTACTTCTCCAACACAAAATATTAACACTTACTTCTGTTGCTCTTGCATGACATGAAGTTGCTCAAGTTTTGTTTTATGTTCTGCTTCCAATCTATTGAGCATATCTCTTATAACACAAATAAAAGAATTGAACTGGAAAAGAAATACATAAGAAGTTTGGATTTTGCAGTGATGGAATTCAGATAGGTGTAACTTAGCAGGTAATACCTCATAAACCTACAATACACAATGTAAGATAAAGTCATCTTACACAATGTAAGATAAATAATTTGTACTCCACCTTCATTCTTGTGCATTAGATAGAAAATTACAAGCAGAGTGCATAGTGAAACATGGAAAAATACATGCCACTAAAAAAATTCAAATGGGCCAATGCAGACAAAACCTCCACACGAGTATTACCAGATTCATTTTCAAACAAACAAACCAACCTATTATTCCCTTTCCCAATATTTCATAGCATCATAGCATTTTATTTTAATACTTACTATGTTAGTAGCTAACTGCTTTTGCAGGGTATTTGGAAGGTGACAGTATTAATTTTGAAATTTTACACCAGATCAGTTAAATACACTAAAAAATAACAAGCTTCAAATACAGCAATACAGTAAAATTGGGAAGGGTTTTTGTATTGTTTATTTTCACAATAGACACAGACATGCAGTAATGAATGAATTTTTTTTATGACAACAGTTTAAATTTATCCTCTGATAATTGTCAAGGAAACGCATGCAAAACAGTTGTGTTCCTACCTGATTGAGATTCAGATTGTTCTCAATACTAAGAGGAATCAGATGGGGCAATACTTTTCCTGCAAGCTGTTCTTTGGTAATTCCCAACTTCTTGTGAGTAAATGTACATTTGTAAATACCTAACACAGCATATCAAAATAAGAGAAATTGTTAAGTTTAGCAAACAATGTCAACAAACTCGAAGTAGCACACTCATACATGTATTGAGCAAGCACTGTGCTTGTGTGCAAGCAGGGACAAACATGGCCAAGAGACTTAAAGGCTAAGTACTGATCCACACAAACTGCAAGAGGCTTTGCTACAGATCAGAACAAGATGTCCAAAGTCTCACTTTGCAGCTATGAAACCTGGTATTAGTGAAAGCCTTGCTCGGGCCAATTATTTGAGAATATAAATCTTTGAATGTGCAAGTGATTTGCCACAAACTGACACACTGCCACAGAGGAATAAGGCTGCATCAACTAAGGGTGTGTTCTCTCTCTCCTGGCTCACTACAAGTAGCTAGGATTAACTATCATCCTGCTCTCTGATGTTTGTTTTACAAAAACTGTCAACTATAAGTTTTGGACTGTTACACATAGTATCAGAACTCATGCATAATCTTTATCTGTTTCAAATTCACTGGGAAAAGAATCCTGACATGCATGAGAGACCCAGTGTTAAGCCCAAATGTTCTGTAGTGTTTCTGACAGGAAGAATCTGGTAGCTCTGGTAGCAAACACTGAACATACTAGCATAAAAGACACAGCAGCTTTCCTCAATTGCTATGGTAGTAGAACAGAGCTGTCACCAAGACAAAGACAGTGAAGGATTGTATTATGATTATGGAAGAAAGGAGAGCCTGAGTATATAAAACTGATTTCAGCCCATCATTTCCAAACCAGGATTCACTTACTGTATCTGAGTAGAATTCAGAATTTACACAGCTAAAGCAAAAAATAGAGTCTCTTATTCTTAGCAAATAAAAGTCGAAGCTGCAAGGGTTAAGGGAAACAGGCAGCTTTAGATCAGTACAGACAAGATGCCTTCTTGCTGCTTTTGAGCAAATAAAAATAATGCTGCCATCACACATGAGCACAGTGTTTAATGAGGGCTCCTGGCAGTGCAGCTCAGCTGTTACAACTGGTCTACACCACTTTGGTGTCAGGAGGGGAAACAGTCACTGTCTTCCAGACTTGGCCAAGGAGTCACAACTCTTCCTTGGCAGTGGCTCTGGTCATCTGGATTCCTTAAGCCCATTCAATTTGCTAAAATCACACACCCTGCGAAAGGCAAGCATCAAGCGGCAGTAGGAAAGCTCAAGTGGGAGTGAGGTATTCCCCTTGCAGAATTACCAAACCATTGAGTTTTGTTAGTCATTTTGGGAGACCTCACTCAGACTGTGTTCCACTTCTGCCCACAGGCACAACTGTGTGCCTAAATATCCAACAAAATGAGTCTAACAAAACCTGCAGTAAGGAACAGCAGATTTGTTCACCATCATTTACAGCATATGCTATGCAAGAGTGGTAAAAGAAGGCAACAGTAACATCTCAAAAGCTCCAGCATCTGAAAGATGACAGTTCATATATTCTTCTGAAGAAAACACCACCTCTGACTCTGTGGAGCACCTAGTCCATGTAAGTGTTGCAGTCCAAGAACTGCAGTGAGTACTCAGAACTGCACCGGGCCCTGAAGACTGAAAATATATGTACTAGTGCTCAAATGTCATACATAAGGTAACTGAACAGGGACATACTCAAGAACCAGAAAGTTTTTAATAGTCATTTTAGGGATACACTATGTAAACATGTTCAATGGTAATACAGAAAGCTCTTGGATTTACAGTATCAAAATACAAAAGAGAAAGTTGGAAGTATTAGTTACCTAAAATTCCCATGAGCACCGCAGGTTCCTTTGATGGAATTTGTTGTAGAAAAGGTAAAATATCATCAAGCACAAACCATTTATCCAAGTACTCCAAGATCTTGCCCAAACACACTAGTGAGTTTACCCGGACCTGTGAAGTATGATAAGAATTAAACAAAGTCTTTATTTATAGAAAAAAACCCAAAACAAATTTACAAAACTCGTAAGAAAATCTTTGTTCTGAAAAATTCAAGACAAGTTAAAAAAAGGTTTTGTATCATGAAAGAAAAACACTTGTTTTTATGCTCACAAAAACTTAGCTTTTCTGCATGACAAACATTGTCAACGTGTATTACTGTGGAACTCACTTCAGTGATTTTTACACTATTACTAACATGGTAAGTTGTTAACAACTTAAAAAATTGTTAGAGCAAAGAAATGATGCTTTTGCACTTTTAAGAAGTTTTTTAAAAAAAATTCAGTAAGAAATCAGAACACAATGGTTGGCTTTTCTTTAAAGATGCAACATGGTAGACCCAAAGTAATTAAAGGTTACAATATTTTCTGAATACTAGAGAATGTTACTATGATACTCACAGCAAGAGAAGAAGTTTGCAAACATGCATTTTTAATTCTTGGAATTAATGAATTTTTCATTGATGGGTAATCTATTAAATTGGCAAACGTGGGAATTATGTTTAAGCAAAGCTCCTAAAAGAAAACCAAAAACACACAAGTTTAAAAAGAAACATGCACATTTATTATAAAATTAGTACTAATATAACCCAATATCAGTTAGTTTGAAGTGTCTTCTTATGCTTTCCTCTTAAGAAAATCTGTTCAGCTAAGCTGCCCTTAATCTATCACACTCACTTAAAAATAGCTATAATAATAAAGCATTATGGCATGTGTACAGAATCTTCAAAAACGGATTTTATAAAAAAAGAGCCTTCTTAAATTCATAATATTTAAACAGCAAAAACATCTTGCATTTTCGTGAGGCTCATTTATATAAAACCCAGCTTTTACTGCACCAAACTACCAATCTCTTACATAAATCAAGAAAATGAGTACTATCAATAATACTGCAGTAAAATGATAGACTGAATGATAAAATATCATGTCAAGATTAACCATACTTTAGCACCAGAGAAAAAATAAACACATAATTTCAGACCAATCTCAAAAAAAAGAAACAGCAATACTAAGTATATGTTGTAAGTAAACACCTCAGTAACCAAATTACTGATGCAGAAAGAAACTCATGACAGATACTTAGAAACAAAAACCTTTGTCCCTAATACTACAAAGGCAGAAGTCACATCTGATTATCCAAAACCGCCTTTGAGAAATATTTTGTTTCTTTATCTCCCGCTCCTGAACGTTTTTGGGTAACTGGAAGTTAACTGCAGTTGAATGATTAAAAAAAAATCCCCAGAAGAACTTTAGAAAGGTAGAGAAAGACTAAGGAGAAAAAAAATCATGGATATATAAAAATGTCACCAGAATGTAGATTAATACGAGTTTACAGCACAGGTCTCCTGAGGTAACTGTCAGCACAGATGTTCTCAGCAGCAGGAGCTCAGAACAAGCCACCTCTCACTGACTGGTAAAGCATGCATGGTTTCTGCATGGTTTCTGCTGCACAGGCAGTGAAATATAAATGCATATCCTACTTTCTGCTATGGTGGCTAGTAGGAATCTAAGATAAGAGCATTAGAACAACAGCCAAGTGGTTACCTTCCTGGAAAACAAGGAAACTAAATTTTACATTAACAGAAACAAATGTTCCTTAATAAAGCATTCATCTCTTTCAACATTCAGGCATATTATACAGTTTTGGGTTTTTTTAAGTAAATAAATACATGAGTACACAAAGAGTTGGCATGTCAGCTGAAAGAGGAAAAAAGAAAAGTTTTAAATAAAGGCTGCAACTACTATACCTGGATCTGAATTGAAGGTGCTTCCAAGGCTCTATAAACCATTGGTAGAACGCTGTTCTTTATTTCATCTGGTGGAGTTTTGGTTAGAAGCAAGTCCATTTTTTGCAGGAAGATTAACAATATCTATTCAAAGAAAGACAATTCAGAAGCCAAAAGTTTTAACTGCAAAGGATATATTTACAATTTAAAGTGTGTTGTATCATATCAAAAAAACTTCAGAAGTTTTCTTATAACTCAGGAAATATGGTCACTTACCATGTTGCTTGCCTGAAGGCATGGAAGACAAAAAACACTTTGACATGTTATTGCATTTTAAAAACAGCAAATACAAATCCAACAAAATATGTATGTTCTAGACTGATTCTTCTGAAATAACAAACCATAATGACTCAGTAAGGAGTTCTTGTTTCTACTTACACGAACTTGTAAATAGTTCTTGTTTCTCTTTATAGTCTTTTGTTAATATACACCCACAGAAAATCTTTATACACACATCACAGCTACAAAAGCTAAACTTCCAAAAAACTGTAACTCAAATTCTGTCCTCAAAGCACTTGATCACAACTCCACATATACAGCTGTATTCCATGTGTCTAAAATCAAAATAGGGACATAACAAAAACAATATAATGGCTACTAGATGGAAAAATAAGCCTTTATTCTATTTAACATGGAAATTGTGTATCCTAAAATTAAAAAGATAATAATAAAATATTCCTCAAATAAAATATTCACATCACATTAACTTAAAAACTAGAATAGCACATATGCATAGTGGGATCCATCTTGCTTAAGATTAGCCATCTAAAGGTTAAACACTATTCTAAATCACTCAGCCAGCTCAGTTTTAAATACAGAGCACTCATAAGATTCATATCACAACTCGGACAGGTACCAGAGGGGACAGTGAGCATCCATTGATAGCAGAACTCCTTTCAGGAAACAGGTTAAACTAGATGGATAAATTATGTTTAGAAGTATCATATTTATAACAAAAAGCCAAGTATTTTATAGGAACATTTACGTTTTTGTCTAAAAATACATGGCAATCATGTATGTCATGATTCTATGTCTTCTATGTCAAATAAACAGAAGCACTGAAGTGTAGAAACAGAAATGTACCAAGACCCCATTACAAATTTTCCCCTTTTATTTATTCCCCCTTCTCTTTACAGAGAAGAAAAATAGATTTTTATAGTGCAGCTAATATGTGTTTTCTTGTTGGAAATGTGTAATTTCCCAAATTGCACACACACACACACACAAAATCATTCATTTGTTCCATGAACATTGATTCTGATGTAATATCCCCATATTTGGGACAATCAGTGTGAAATGGACGAGACTAGTTTTAAAGCTAAATTTCATGGTTTTCTTCAATACACAATTTTTGTCCTAAACTTGAGTTTTTAAGCCTTACATGTTCTTTTAACCCCTGCTCTTCTCTAACAACCCTAACCACGTAATGTGGAATTACAGTTTCTATGTTTAAGCTTCGATGATTCCATTTGATACTTTTTATCTATTTAGGTAAAAATTGAGAAGGTACTGATTCACACACACCATTTACTAAGCAATTAACAGCAGCTGCACTCTAAGTAACAATGCTTCATTCATTAATGCAGGGCCCAGTACTTGTCAGGGACCACTTCTGAGTAGTGAACTAGAAAATGAATTTACAGCACATCCTATGCTGTCTATGGAATCCTGTAGATACAAATTAAGGGTTTGTCTGGGAAGCTATGTCAGAGTAAGCAAGGATGTTAACATACAGCACACATTACTCCACACTAACAAGAAGAATAAGTTTATCTAAATATTCCATTTTCATATTATGAATTCCCTTACAAAAAGACATTGTGAACACTACCTGAATTTCTTCATCTTGAATTAGAGCAGCTTTCCTATGATGCATTCATTTCCTAATTTGAATATCCTACTAAAGACAAGCAACAAGCCCCTCCTACAAATCTGTAACATTTTGAAAAAGTGTTTGGAAGAAACACTGGCATCTTCCCTGAATACCCTTCTCCAGGAGTTAGAAGCACACAGAAACCAGACATTTCTGCCTTGTACAAAGATAGTCACACCTGGAAATCTATCCTCTGGCATTCTGAACCTCTAATTTTTTCTGGAATTCCTGATATATTAACTTTGAAAACATGACCTAGATTATTTAAACTCTGCCATACTAAAAAGACCATAGAAATAATAGTTGAATAAGCCATGCAGTACTTTGCATTAAAAATACCAGCATAAGAATTTAATAGTGTCTAGATAGTCACAGAGAAGCTTTGCAAAGATCTGCCATTATGAGTTGACTCCAGGTTTGTATTTTGCTTCCTTCATCTCTCAAGATACAAACAGCTTTTGTGTCCATTATGCTCCAGATGTAACTTTGCTACAAACGTTTTGCAGCAAGGATTATGTCACAAATCTAATGCTAAAGGCAACAGAACACAGATTTACCTTTTAGGATGACACAGCACAAATGAGATATTCACTGGCTTTTGGTTAGTTAAACATTGACTTTTTTCAAGACAAAAGAATTAACATAAAGCTTCGGTGTACAAAGTATAAACAGCATTAAGTAGTTCAAATTTCCTGAGGTATTCTCAGACAGCTGCTTCCTTCCCTGCCTCCACAGTGTAATGACACTTCTCTGGTCCAGTTTTCTGAAATCCAGAAATCAAAGGTCTGCTATGCTTACCTTGCCCTTTAAGTACTCTGCAGATAAATAATGGCACACAGGAGTGAGCTAGAAGGAATGCATACCCGTCTCTCATCTGTGGAGGTACAATGCCCTACTTTGCGACAGATTTCTCAGGAATCATCACGGTGATGACAAAAGGATGCAAATTTTTGCTCCTTTCCAGTAATGACTATGTCTTAATGTTATACATTTAAACAGCAGGGAAAACAGCATATTTTACTTACCTATTACAATTGCCAAATAAAAATGAAATTAATTTCACAAATTTTTGCACAGTCCTCAAACAAATGCTATTCTTAATATGAATAAAGAGCACTTCTTAGAGAGTGTCAATGCTACAATTTTTCCACCCCATGATCCCAATGTCAGCAAACTGGATAGAAGAAAAAACCCAACTCAAAAAACCCCAGGTTCATCTACTGGTAGAATATATGCAAACTGTACTGTACAATCCTGCTCAGATTGCCAAGATATGTGTTAACATGCATAGAAATATATCTCCTACAATCAACCAAAACCAAGTGGTAAATGAAACCTTTTTTGCAAATCTCATCTCAATATAAATGCAATATACCCTCAGAACTCATCTAAACAAGCAGAGGTAGAGGCTTTGAAAATTTCCTGGAAAAATCTATTTTGAATGAATCAAGACTGCCTGGACAACTAAAGAGCAGACTGGGCAATGTGTGTGAAGCTGGAAAAGGGAAATAGAACAATTAGTCATTTTTTCAGGGAAAACAAAAACAAATACAAAAATGTTAATATGAATAATATTAACATACCTGGATTGGTTCTTGCTGCTTAAAAACAGGACCAAGATCAGGTAGAATGAGCTTGATATATTCTTCTTTGGTGCACTCCTCAGCAATTAAGAGAACATTAGGCAAGACAAAGGGCACCATATCCGGATTCACAAATTCAGAAGTCAAGCAAGGCAAAATTCGCTGAATTATAACACGCTAAAAGAAAAAAAACCCCAAGTATGAATCATGTACTGCACCGCAGTAAGTTACCATTGTGCCAGTTCAGCAGCTTCTGTATTAGCCTGATATTTACAAAAAAGTAGACATGTAATTTTCAGTTCTGATCTCTTATTGGCACAGTACACTGCAGTTAATTTACACTGTGCTACTCTGTTTAATTTTGTGTTTGTACTCAAAATTAACAACTGTGAAGAACAACAAAAAGCAATTAACTGTACAGAAAATAGGACTTTGAGCCACACGAGTTATGAAAACCATGCTCCATATGCTTTCTTTAAATATACCCTAACAAGACCCTTAATAATGCCCTATAAACCCTCCAAATTAGTAATTTTTTTGTTTCTGATCCCCATGATTCACTGAACAAACACATAATCCTACTATACCTTCCTGCAAAACTCCAGACACATTCCCTAACTAGGATTCTGCTGATGAAACAGATATTAAAACTGTGGATGTCTACTGTAGCGTTAGACATCCTTAAATGCTCTTGAAGTCAATAAACAGAAATATATGGTTCAAGGGCATAGTCATTTCCCTCATAAAATATACTTTCAAGACAGAAAAAAAAAAGATTATTTGATCAATCAGTGGCTGTCTAAAGTTAGGTAAAATACATGCCACTTATTTCCAAATTCAAAGCACCAACCATATCTGATCAAACGAAAAAATTACTAAATTAAAAAGAATCGAGTATTGACTATGGAGTCTAAATGTTGCAATTTTTAATTCTGCAAAACAGAATTAAAAATACAGAAATCTAATGCACTGGTTGAGAAGCTCAGTTATTCTATTATGTATTAAACTAATACTACTTTTCTATGCCATGTGCATTACGGCTTATATAAATTAAGGTATACCAGAAAAGGAAAGGGAGCCTGTCTAGACATCTTGCTTAATACTGCACAAGAGAAATATGTAATGACAGGCATTTGCCTTTGAGATTTCTGAGCACTGCCAGCACAAGAAAGCACTTAGTCTACTGAGGGAAGAAAGTTTTGCATCATTCAACAGTAAAGCACTGCCTTGCTACGAAAAAACTTGAAGCAATCTTATAGGAAAAAAAGGTGGCAAATTGGCTTCAAAGAGCTATGATGGCATCTAAAACACAGGGAAAGCCTTTAAGTGGAGAGAAGACAACTCCTTTTCAAACTGGGATGAACTACAACAGGACACGCAAATGATGGCTCCTTATTTGGCTTATTTGCCATTTCCCATTTAAAGTATTATTGATTGCTGAGGAATACTTCCAGAATAAGGTTCTAATCTCCCTTTATTTCCTTCTACTCTATTCTGACAGTCTCATGGCAGTCTATTATGGTACAATGCTAAAGAAAGTCCAGCTTTCCAGAGTCAAAATGCTAACAGATGTTTCAAACTGGCTAAACAAGACATCATTACAAGACATACCTTAGGTAGTTTTGGCAGAACTTTTGGTAGTCCTTTAAAGAATTGTGATTTCTGCAGGTTATCCCTTTGAAATAATGAATCAAAATACTGAAGCGTCATTGCTCCTACATCATCAAAGAATGGTATCTAAAAATAAGACTAAAGGTTATGATCTGGAGGGGGACAACACTGACACTGCTACAATAATTATCATCTACCTATGATAATTACCTGTCCTTTCAATGCATGACAGTAAGCTTTTACAATGACATGTCTGCAACTAACAATTAGAAAATTAAATTTTTACATACCAAGTAGTAAAATATTCAGATACAGGTTTATTATTAAGACAGAATTTTCGTAGCATTTTTCAAAAACTCATGCATGTTATGTGTATCTAAGTTAAAACATTATTTCATTTAGTGGCTTACAAAAAAAATGCAATGTAAAATAAAAACTTTGAATAAATATTCTTCTAGGAATAATTATGCTATATTATATTATATTATATTATATTATATTATATTATATTACAACACAAGATGACCTACTAGGTCATCCACATCTGGCTCCCACCCCTGGAAACTCCAGAAACCCTGGAAGCTCTGGTATCTCTACCCTATAATTCAGTGTGCAGATGTGGTAAAAGAGACTCAACATCTTTATAAAACCATACTGCTTAATACAACCCCTCACAGATTTGTTTGTTGTAGTCCTTCAGAAAATTGAGTTGATACCCTAAGAAATATCTGCCAATTCCCTCACTCCCATCTTTCAGCATATAGATGCACAAAACCATCACCTGCTCCCTCTCACTTCTTTGCCCACTGTTTCCTTCAAAAACAGTCAAAACACTGATTCCTATCTCTGCATACCATCTTTTTACACCACAAAAAAAAACTCCTTTAGCAAAACAAATCTATAAGCAGAAATCTGAAAAGCTATCAGATTGGAGAAAATGGGGCATAAGACAAGGGAAGAACAATGCTACTTTCAGATAGAAAAATGGAGCAACAGTTTTGACAAATTAAAACTTACATTATTTCCTACTTGCAATTAAATTTTGCTTTGTTGGGGTTAACAATTTCTGAATATAATTTATTATTCTGGATACTTAAAAATACACAAAAGTTAATCCTTACGTTTATTGCCCTTTATCATTTCCTCACTTTCAAATCCTTCCAATATAATTTTGAAGACTGAATTGTATAAAACCATAGCACCAAAAAGCTTTCAACTGAATAGAAAGGAATAAAACAGTGTTGCACTGAATAATTTTTGAATAATTGAATAATTTTTTTCAAATTCTGTCTCAGCACCCACTTTTTCCCTATAAATAAATATCAGCACAAGGATAACTTTTGGCATCAACTAATATTACATCTAAATGGTTAAAAAATATTTAACATTTCAAATAAAATAATTAGCAGAAAACACTTCAAAATAGGTTTACAAATCAAACAGTAATTTCTCTCTTTCCTATGGCTGCTGTATTTTCCATGGACTGACCTTAGTCATTTGATCAGCGTCTGGTCTGACTGCTGGCGCTACGTTTAGGAGGAGCTTTACGTGCTCACGCACCTCCTCGGGTATGTTCTCAAGAGTACTGGAGCTTAAACGGCTCAGCTGTGGAAGTAATTCAAGCATGAACACCATGAAGTCAGAAAACTCTGCATGTAACTATTTCCAATATACAACAGGCCTATACTTTGTTCTCTTGATGGTTTCTCTATCCACGCATTTGATATCCCTCTCTTCTTGCTCACAGTCTCCTCTGTTTCCCAAGAGCCTACCTGTTTTAGGCCCCATCTCTGTTTTTAAAACTTCCCACTGTAGTTCAGCTTATCAGAGAACACAAACACATTATTTTAAACAGGCAAATGTCATTATCTGAGGTGATGTCTACAAACATTAAAACACAGTACATACTGTGTGGCAATGGGCACCAAAAGAACTTACAACAAAGGAAACCTGCATATGAATAGACATTATGTCAGCTAATCCAATTAACTGTGATGCTGTCCTCTGTTAATACTCACAGTCCACAAAGAATGTGAAATGGTGATAGCTAAATGGATACCAACTGCCATGTCAAGTGATCAAATCACTCTAAACCCAGCCCTCTTCAGTGGTCCTACACAGGTAATTTGCTGCCAGGTGTTTCATACTGTTCACCCCAACAGGTAAGCATTATTTCACAAGACCACATTCAACAGGTTTACAGAGGAATTAGGTGAAAAATGCAATTTTTAGTTTATAAAGTTGGTACACGTAACCTCCTCTAAACATATTTTTATTTCTCATATTTTGCTATGATGTTTTTCCTTGTTATAACAACAATATGCAGGGTAAGATACCATTGTCAGATGGTTTATGTTGGAGCACTGATAGTGTTCTCAATATTTAAATCTATTTTACAGTAGTAGTAACTTTTCAAATACAAAAATCAACAAACAATAACCATAAAAAGAATAAATACCTGGTCCAGCTGTCTACTAAAGCTTTTATAAATATCTTGCTTGTTGACTTCAAAAATTGGTTTCCCTTTATTAAACACTGCATACATAACAGCTCCCAAAGAGTACATATCACTGGCTGTCTCACAGCTCACAGAGAGAATATATTCTGGCGCCAGATACTCAGGATTTGGAAGACACAAGGATGGCAAGTTTGGATCCCATTCCTTACAAGGGAACTTTGGCTACAAGAGAAGTGTGAGAAGCGAAACAAAGTACATTTATCAAGGATTTTTAAAGACCATTTTCAAAAAGAAACTCAAGCAGCAAAAAATAATTAAGCCACTCAAATTCAATTATGAATCAAACATCAACACAGTAAGGCAAAACTGTTAAGTATCTCTGTCTGCAGCTTAGAGTGATTCACTGATGCAGTTTTATCTGAATATTAGAGCTGGGAAGTGTAATGTAAAATCAAAGCACTGCTGTAATGGGGAAACATGAGATATGATGGAATTAATTTTCAAAGGTAGCAGCTAGGCACTGAGTAAGTGCAACACACTAAGTTAGGCTTGCAAGTCATCCAACATAGAGGGGAGCAGAAGTGGCACAGGCTCCAGCCTCTGTTTGAAACCATCACTAGTCTACTGTGACCCCACTGAGCTCACTCAGGCTCTTTTTCTGAGACTATCAAATGCAGCACTTCAATCCAGACCTGTGCCGTATGTTCTAACTTCTGGCCAACGAAATACAGAGGTGAATATTAAATAAATGGCTATATACTGGAATGCAAAATCATGAAACTGGTTCCAGGCAAAGACCTGAATTTGAAGCTGAATGATAATAAATATTAAGATGATTACCTCCTGTTCAGATGGATTTGTTGATTGGATACAAAAATCAAAGCCCATAATTTTCCATGCTCCACTCTTATTCAAGATTATATTTTCAGGAGTAATATTTCCATGGACCATTTTGACACTGCTATGCAAAAACGACAAACCTTCAGAAACCTGTTCATAAAAGATCATTATTTCAGGTTAAATATTTCCCCAAACGTCCTATAAGACATTTACAAAAATTCTGTTCATATGGTCACAGTTAAATTCCTAAGTTAACTACGAAACAATTTTTCCTATTTTAGCCTATGCCTTAAAAATTACGCATGAAGGAAATGAAACACAGATGGGGAATCAACAAGTGAGAGTACTAGTGTTAATCAACTATGACAGCATAAGTGTGGTGGTGCATTCCCCTCTCCTCTCAGGCCACACCATCTCAGAAGAACAAAAATGCTTTATGAAGCTGGTCAACAATATTCACCAAACAAAACCTGGGAGCTAATGGTTCTCCACAGAACATAAAGGAAAGATTCACATATGGAAGAGACAGATGTAGCATAGACATTTACATGGAAAATAAAAATTAAGTTTCTAGTTTACATGTCAGAACAATCAAAGAAAGAGTAGCACCTTAGAGTTTCTAGTGTTTATCCTCTTTTACACTAGAGAGATCAGGGCACTATTATCTCTCACCTCACAATTACTTGATTTACTATAGGCAGACAAAACTTTGGCAGTGTACTGACTTCATTTAAAAAATCATTAACACTAAAAGCACAAAAAAAATTATAAAGACAACCTGTACCATACCTGAAGCAAACCATATTTGGTCTCCACGTCATAAAGTTTGTATTCTTTAATGTCTGATGGTAAAGGAGAAGGTAGGTTGTCCCAGCTGCCAAGAACATTAGCTAAACTTGCACAGACTGGTTCTGTACAAAATGCCAAGCAATCCCTGTATAGGAAATGCATTAAAAAATTTCTTGTACATAAATGTAATATATCTCTTGACTGCAAATAAAGAACCATACAAATATCAAATATATTGCCAAAGCACCTGGTGCTACCAAAAGCCATGTTATATTTCAGGTTTTGAATTCTTTTAATATTATACTAAAGAGAAACACATAAATGTCTGAAGTTGAAAAAATTACTAGAATTAGGATATTTTATTCTCTAATATTCATATAAATCACTAATGATTCACACAATGCCTCATAAATATTTTTTTTAAAAATAATGCTTTCCTTGTCCTGATCCAGGACAAATTGATCAAGTAATTCTTACTGCTATTAAAACTTGTAAAATCAGACTTCTACCTATGCCTAAAACCAACACATCCCTGACTGAAGCAGTACTTAATGAGGTCAGACAATGATCAGAAACTAAATTAATATAAGGGAGCACCTGAATATTCTTTTACTTTGACAACTGACAGTGAAGACCCGCAAACACAAATACACTTGTTATATGAACAGCAGTTTGCATGTGAAGTGATTGTTCTCTAATTATTTTCTTGATTTTTTTTTCTTCATGAAAAATTAATGGTCTTGCTTATGCATTTTTGTGTCAATTGTGTTTGAAAAGCACAGAAGAAGCGAACTTCCATACATAAGGTCCGGTTGTATCACTGTCAAAATTTCAAATTTCAGAAATGGTCTTACATATTGGAAACCAATAAATGTCTCAATTTCCCAAGCTTCATGCAACACAGACATAGTCATTCTTTACATGTGCATTCTTCACACTGCTCTGCATAGCAGTGGAGGCCCTGGACAGACAGTGCAATTCACTCCTTAATTGTTTTAAAGGGCTTTTTTTGAGAAAGCACTACATGGATGGTAGCACACATACCTGCTTTAAGGATCATTAATTCATGAGAACACTAAATACTGCATCAGTATGGACACAGAAAACAAACCATAAAACAGTTAACAAAGATGTATTTTTTAATATAAAGTTCTAGGTAAGAGGACAGAGCCTAACTTTTTGATCACTCCATAAAAACATCAGAAGATACGTCTCAGCATGAAACTACCACATATTTTTTTTAGTATTTCAATAATTAACAAGCTTGACCTTTGAAGTAAAATAAGGCTGCTCTAACATGCAAACCTCTTACTATCCATCCAGACTTTAGTTTTATCTACTGCCTCTCTAGAAGAAAAACAACTGAAAAGTAAAATACATTGAATGCTAAGTGCCAACCAACCTGACAGAATTTTTTTGCTTGCTTTCCTCCCTCCCATTCTGATAATAACATACCTTTCATGTTTCTATTGATATGGCTAGGGTTATAAAACTTGTTCCTGTTATAAACACAACTCAAAACGAGAAGATAGAAAGAAAAAGTACTTTCTTTTCAGTCTGACTTCAGCTTTACCATAGAGCTTATCCATTTAGTAATGGTTGAGGCACAGATGAAAATACCAAGGGAACAGTTATTCCATGGTTTTCATAAGAAACTGTCTGATTACTGCTGGTTTGAGGCAATAAAAATATGGCTGTTTATTTTTTACTTTAGGAGGTAATTAAAAAAAGGGCCCAAGCCACAATACTGGAGGGATGCAGTAAATCTAATTAAATAGTAGAATTTTGCAGAAGGTGATGTCTGCCACACAGGGCACCTGCCTTAACAATTTCCTGAATAATATCAACATGAAAGTCAGAATAGTAAGATAAAAACATTTTAAAAATAAAAAATGACAGCTAAAAATACATATGCTTTCTACAGGGAAACAATGTAACAAATGCAATGTCTAGTAAATTATAAGGGCCAATTCACACTACTACTATTTTTAAAGGGTAGGAATGATATTATGAGTTAACCCACAATTTGTTTTTTTTATCCTTTTCTTCAATAACAAGCTAAATATAAATTAATAATGCTTTCCAGTCCTGTTAATGGAATTCAAGACCATTTTTAAATAAACATACTCATAATGAATACTCAGTATAAATACGGAGTTACTCATATAAATGAACATTAAGAGGTTTTACATCATTATATGTATTACATACATTTATATTAAATATAACTATGTTGGATACCAATAATTTGTAGTAGAAACATTCTATTAATAGTGGAAAAGCTATCCAGACACTAGGGTCAGAAAGGTATGGCCTTTCTTTCCATATCTACTTCAGCCCTCCAGGGGCATCAAGTATCTATTTGCATCATATAGGAGGAATATAATGGGTGACCTGCAAGCAGTTCATTACAACTGTACGCTACTTTGGGGAAACACAAAATAAGAAAAAAGGAAGAAAAAGAAAGATCAGGTACACTCTAGCTAGAGGCTCACAAGAGATTTCTTCAAGAATAGGCACGCTGGAAAGACCTGAAATCCTAAAGCAATCTTACAGTATGTTTGCACAAGGTTACACACACATATATTCTACATAAACGTTTATTTTATTAATCTTCTCCAGAAATTGTTATATCCATTTCTGGCACAGCAAGCAGCTGTACAGGTTTTGTGCTTCTGGTGTTTCTACCAGCAGCTGAGTGTGCTGAGTATGGAAACAAATACAGCAGAAGCCAAGTGTGAGGCATTACTAAAGACTCACAAACAAGAACTGTGATGTAACTACACTTATACTCAAAAAGCTTAAATGCTTCACAAGAACACCACCAAAGGTTTCTTAAAGGTATGAATCTGGGTGTTTTCTTCTGAAAGGCAAAGTTCAGGGGGAAAGTTGCTGAGTCAACTGGAAAGCTGTGACAATTTTAGGAAGAAGGCTGAGGTATACTCTGGGATTCACTTGCATACATTATAATTTGAGATGACCCTAGGCCATTTAGCATGTAATAGTTTGTTTACTGTTGTAGAGTACTGAGAGCTGTCTTCAACTACCTAATTGATTTTCTTTAGGCCATTGTAAGGGACATCCTAGATCATAGGTGCAATGACAGCTTTGAACCGCTGTTAATGTGAAATGTGTTTAGCACTGGAGGAAAGATAGATATGAATATGAAAGTGCAATTTAATCCAATAAACCTGTCTCAAAGCAGCCATTGCAAAGATGAAGAAGCATTACTACAGTATTCGCAGCTCCTAGAAACAATTTGGAAAAAGTCAACACAGAAAGGAAGGACATTATATAATGAATCTCTATCAGGCTACAATTAGGATCACAGAATGGCTGGGGTTAGAAAGCACTTCTGGAAATCATCTAGTCCAACCCCCTTCCTCTTTGGGGAAAAAAACCCTAAAACTTCCATGATCTTCTTTGGTAGTATCAGGATCAGCTTCCTATTTTAACATAAAAGCTTGATTTTCTATGTTAGATTTTAGTGTGCTGTTATCCCTACAGCTGAACAATAAACCTGTAAGACTAACCAGTTATTGTTCCTAGTGACCAACCTTTCAAAAATCAAATAAGCACTAGAAGAACATGCTGAATTTTGTCTTCCTTGATAGGCACTTGAGGGCCTTTTCAACACATATTTAGCTACAACACATACAGTTTATCAAAAATCTCTAATCTCACATGTACTAAATACATCTTATACATGGAACAAAATGTATGAATAAGTTTTTGAGAGAAAACTATTTTAAGAGAGTTCTTTGAAAGCAAAATTAATTAAAGCACCAAATTTTCATGCTGTAATGGTCATATGTAGCCTTACAGCTGCAACTGGACCAAAATCAAGCAACAGATTATTAATTTGATTCACACCCAAACTGCATTCTATGGTGGGGGGCGGGGAATATAGGGATAGGGTGAATACCTTGTCATATGAATAAATACACTAAACTTGAATCTCATCAAATGTATGTATTGAATGTTCCAGACAGTTTACATCCACTACCAAAACAATGATTAAAAGTAACTGTTCTCTACTTTACTACAGCTTACCTGGACTCTTCTAATGGATGCTGTACAGTAAGTAGTCTGGGGTGTCGAAGCCTAGTTAGCTGTTGAACACCTCGTTTTAAGGAATCAATAATCTGATCTTTTTCAAATTTTTGGTACTTGTCTATTAGCTTCTTATCAAAGACAAAAACAGCCACTTCCTGAAAATAAGCAACAGAATTCTCTCAGTATATAACACAGCCAAAATCTAAGCCTATACACAATTATATACAAATGTGGTTTTTGAATCAACAGTACAATCCCACCAATACAATAACCAAACAAAGAAACTGACTTGTTCTTATTTAGTCCCAGTCATGGGAGACCTTACTGTAGATAAACCCTGAAACAGGCATTTTGAATTAAGGTACTAATGTTCCTTTATTGTATAAATAGTAATGAGCAAACTATAACCCCTACCTACACAGTGAAAAAGCAGCAGATCCACAGTCAGAAATCAGCCTGATTTTAAGTAGATCAAAGCATTTATATCTACTATGAACAGTTAAAATATTCTGAGTATATATCAAGTGTTGCTTTATTAAACCAAGTCCTGTCTTAGTGTTCTGCTCCAAACCAGTACAATCTGTCAAAGGAGTCACAGCAGTCTATAAATCTGATCGGACCATTCACATGATAAAACACTAAGAATTTTGTAATGCTTAAAGATGTGAAAAAACCAAAAACATTAAGAACAGAGAAATCCTCTCCAACTTCTGCAACTGGAGCAGAAGAAAATTAAGAAATCTGTATGAAACTTTGAAATTACAGAGGTCGATGTAAAATAAAAAATTAGATTACATCAGCATCTGGGAAGTGGTTAATGTGAAATTTATCAACTGACGAAAACAAGGAATTAAAACCTTTCATCATTAAACAGACTTTTATATGCCGCTACAACAGCATTATGAATAATAATAAAGGTTAGAAAGCAGCAGAAAATAATATGAAAATACAGTTTGCAGTCCCAAGAGGAACTCGATGCTCTTTTACTGCACATTTTATAACCATTACTCTAATTTAAATCTCATAGGAACAACTTCATTATTAATTAAATAAAACCCTATAAACTTTTAGAAATAGGCTATCTAAAATATGAAATTCAGCCCTATGCACAAAAAATTGGTTTTTAGCTATTTTCATGAAGTCCTTAGCAGGTGAATACTTGTACCTAACTCAACTAAGTACACTTTTGCTGCCTCTATCCATATTGGCTCCCTGTTCCAGCTTTTAAGTGTGATGGATCAAATATTAACACAAGGCAGAGAAGAGCAATGACAGGAGATGGAAGACATACACTGAGCAGTACATGACCAATAACAAAATTTCAAACTAAGACTGCACTTCTGAAAAAACTTCTGTTTGATGACAAGTGAAAAGAATCAGAAAGTATTTAAATCAGCTATGGTTTGAATATTTTGTGATGGGTCTAAGTAAGTTCTATTGGTGCTTGCTGCAATCCTGCACGGTTTGTTTAAACTCTTAATTCCCTGCACCTGGCAGAAGAGAACACAATTTGTGCTTCAGATCCTTAACCAGCTGATTCAAGGCCATTAGGACCCTCTTGACTGTCTGTAGCCTTGTTGTTGAGACTTACCTGATTTCTGCTAGCTTTACAACTGAGCTGGCAAGTGCTTTGTGACCTTACCCTACCTATTTATGATTGCACTTTCTAAGCAGAAGGACAAGTGACATACTGTGCCAAAAAAAATGCAAGCGCATAAAGTCTAAGTTAATAAATCTAAGATGAGCTGAAATACATACTATACTGTGAAATTATACACCTATATATAACCAGAGTGACTCATAAATCTTTCAAACAGCAGCAGATCAGCTATGAAATAGCACCAGACAAATATATGCATACAGGTAAGTAATTTCCTCACATTCTGTTAGGTTGTTACTAAGTCACCTACACAGCAAGCAAGAAAAGACAAGGTACATTAAAAAAACAATAACAGATAAACATTCAGAAATCCTAGAAAAGCAGCAAGGGAGGAACCAGGCAGAACTCGGAAAAGAAGAATAAAGTTAGAGATATCTACTCTCACCAGAGATGGAATATTTGTAACTGTCCACTGACTCAAAACAGGAACAAAAATAATCCTGAAAACAAAGATTTCTACTGCTGTAACATTAAAACCTCCAAATTTAGTTGTTTTATCTGGCTACAATGACTTAAACTATCAAGTCTATTAGACTTATAAGACTTAAACTATTGTGTTGTGGTAAAGTGACAACAACAAGGCCTTACATCCTACTTGTCTGATTACAATACACACTGCAAAAAAACCCTTGTAGCTTCAACTTAGATATACACACTTGTAATACAGCAAATATGTGCAACTTCACAAAAGTGACTGCTATCACCTGGAAAATGACAGCCAGCCCAAAGAACATTCAGAAGGTACATGGGAGAGAAATAAAAAATGTTAAAGAACATATATTGCAATACAACACACCATAAGCCTGTATTGCTGCACAATTTGTTTTGCAATGGCAAAGTGAATGTTGACATGGTGTTACTTAACTGGTAATATTAATACTTAATGGTAACTGCATGTCAAAAGACCAGCCATCTAAAATTCCATGCAGTACAACTGCTGCTGTATTTTTAATTACTAATGATGGCATGCAACGGCACGGATGCTAGTCCGGGTTTACAGATATATTGCAGGACCACATGGAGCACCTGAACTAAAACTCTGTAAAATTGTTGGTCAGAACACCCATTCAAGGCTTGAAAAAGGTGATTGACAGGAAACTAGTTACATATACTTTGTCAACTATACAGTGAAAGAAACTTGCTACAACTCTCCAGACCTTAAGGATATACCTGCTACAGGTCAAATGCTTACTGGGCACATAGATCGTATAAAAAAGATCAAAATTACCATGCTTCCAATGTTATTACTGTGTATAGCTGAGTAAGACCAAAAAAAAGCCCAAATGAACAGCTATGTTGGGCAAATTCAGTAAATAAAAGAAGCACAGAGCTCTGCACCAGCTAAAAAAATGAAAACATGGCAAAAATACCTGATTAAACATTGTTCAGACTCTGTCACACAGAATCAGATCACACATTCTTTGCAGATTATTTATTCTATCTATTATATATATATTTGCTACTGTTTATTTGCTTATTATCTATCAGATTGTATAAACATTTTCCAGCGACATTCCTTTGTGTCCATTTCTTTTTGGTATATTTGCAGCAAGCTGTTGCATTGTCTAAGTGACTTCACATTTCTCAGCACTACTTTTAACTAAAGACCATAATTTATTAACACTTCATTTACACTTTGAAACTTGTATTTCCTCCCCGAATTTGAAAAAAGACTTTTCACATTTCTCCAGCGCAACAAAATAATTTTCTGTAATAATAACTCTTAAACTCTGTTTTTTGCAAACCTTCTTCTGAAGTCACAGTCCTATATTCATTTATACAAGTAATTTCAAATGAGTCAAATGCTTGAGTATTGGTGCTCTAAACCCTAATACTGTAAGGAAACTAAAAAGGAGCAATACAGATCTGAAAGCAGCACACGAAAGCGTAACTTCCTTCACAACCTCCTCCTCTATCCCATGCCTTCCTGTTACAGTATCTCATAACTTAACATTTCTAAGTGCTCAATTTCTGTATGGTAGCTGAGCAAAAAACTACAGTGTCGGTTGCTGACAACAGATGACGACACACTTCGTGGTCATTTTAAACTGTAAAAAGTCAGAATTGTTACCAAAAAAAAAGCTGCAAGCTGCAACAAACTGGGGAACCAATCCATGGTAAAGTAAACTTATTGTCAGGTCACTTTTAACTTGGAAGAATTCTTGATCTTGGTTCCAAATTGTATGCTATGAATGTAGAACCTCTTCTTTCTCTGACAAAAAACTTAAAGCAAGTAATACTTATATATCTGAGAACAATGTACTTAAATAATGCTGAGGTTTTGTGTCATTTCACTACCCTTAACATGAGTCTGTCCAGTTGGACTTTAACTGCCACTTTCCAACTGCTACCTATCAATCTGTCATCTAATGCTTATAAACACAGGTCTTTAGTTGGTAACTCACCTGCTTTGTTGATTTTTTAGTTCCATTGAATATCTTCCAAGCAAGCCCGTTACCTCCACTGGCAATGTGTCGCCCGACATCGAATTCCCTGGTGACGGGATTTCCCATGACTGCACTGGTGACATCAGCTGTCACCTTTGTGACAGTGCTCTTCAGCTTGTTCAGCATGGACTCCATGGTTTCAGTTTGCACCAATGGCTTATCCTACAAAGATAAGACAACAAAGGTTTCACGGTCTTCTCAGTTCAACCATTTATTGGAAACTGTAATCAAATAATGCAAAGGATTTGTAAACTGTCCCCCGACAGGAAAGGTTCACACTCTGTGTATTAGTATCCGTCAAATAGAGAAACAAATCTGAAGGAAAACAGACTCCTTTAATTCCAGTGCTCACAGAATTACTCATTTGTCTGAAGTGAAGGATTGCTTAAGATCCCAGGCCAGCAAAATAATGGATGTGTATTATACAGACAGCAAGTAAAAACCAGAAATATTCTTTCCTATGCAGTGCTTTTCAAAACACAAGCTCAAAATTCAATATTTTGCCCATCAGACTGCTGACATTACCATTTGTATTACCCAACAATTAATGAACTTAAGTATCAAGTGCATGGGAAGGGAACAAGAAATCCATCCTTTTATGCTTTACCAAAACTGTGCAAGGAAACTTTTTTTCACATCACCTTTCAAATTTTAGAGTTATAAGACTGTAGCAGCTTCCAATTTACTTCATCTTCCCCTGTAGTGTAGACTTCCAGAGTTTTCTGTATTTTCTCAATAAATCTGACTTGCCTATTCTGCCAGATACAAGTTCTGAAGCCATTTATGCAATTGTTTCTCTGATAATGTGTACACAAGAAAGAATGAAGGCAGCAAACAAACAGCAGAAAAAAAGATATAGACATTCAGCTTCATTATCTGTGTGAGCAAAGAAAAAGAGAATGCAAGAAGAAATTATTTCCTGGAATCAGTATTATGCAGTATATTCAAAAGCAACACTTGAGGATATTTCTTCAGTCTCTCTTTCAAGTAAGATGTAAAAACATCCGTATCCTTCAGTCAAACTTAACCAAAATCAACCACACTGAGGTTACCTGGTCATGCACTCCTTCTCTCTCTGGTACTATAGATTTCATTCCACTACAAATCAGGACAAATAATCTGATTAGGTTCCAATTGCAAAGACAGACCTGTAATAGAGGTCTATAAATGTAAAAGAGGTAATAAACATACTAAACAAAACTGTTTAAAAAGTTCCCTGTGTTATGGGACAATTCCCTCCAGTGCAATTGTGTGTAACAGTATTAGCCAAGCCCCAAGCAAATCTTAGTGCAGCACTGCACATGGAACAGCTGTGCTGCTCTATCTTGACTCTTCAGATAGAGAAACTGTGCCTGAAATCAACAAGACAATCTTAAGAATAACTACAAACTTGTTTGGTATATCGTTAGTGTTTTGTTGAGAACAAACCTTGAAATAAATTATGGAAACACAGAATTCCTTTATTAAGTAATTTTATTTCAGTATTTTAAATTTCATTATTACAAGAAATTAATTTTACTTTCTGATTCATTATATAGAAAAACACATGCAAGTCCTAACTGTGCAGCCCTATACCAAACTTCTAGTAAGACACTGGCTAATATCCCTGTATGAAGAAACTTTTCATTAACCGAATAAATAGGCACAAACAAGGATCATGGATTATTCTAAAAAGGATCTATAGGCATTTCCAGCTCTCAGCAATTTTATTCAGCAGCTATTCTGTGGGCAAACTCTATATGCTAAAAGACTATAAAATCAATCCTAACGAGTTCAAGATAATCCCAAATCTAATTTACTTGGGTTTAGATCTCATGCTTTTTCCATTGTTTTGTTCACTCCCAGCCATCAAATCTTCTCTAGTACCAATGCAACACCATCTTGTTAGGACTCTCAAACACTTTGCAAAATTAACTGCAGAAATATTATTAAGAAAACGCATGTGGATGCATGTTCAAATTCCTTTGTATAAATCTGAAAGGAAACTTTCTCTACAGAGATGATGGGAAAATGGTGTAGTATTCATTAAATCAGAGGTGTCCTCTGCTGTGGGTGACAGACAAACTGCAGTGAGTAGCCTAAAAAAGCCACTAGGTGAGAATGCCAACAGCACTTTAGTATCTGAAGTGCCAGAATTTAAAATTCAAGCCTGGCAGACCCTGTCCAACCTGTTCCCCTCCAGCCTGACAGCAGGTAAACTATTGTTTAATTTAGCTTCTGAGCAAGCAGTACCAAGCAACTTATTTCTCAATAAGCAGATGGGGTTTAAAGCTTACATCTACCTAACCGTAAATTTGTAGAAATCCTCTTATCAACATCTGAATATAAGTTAAAATAATACATTTTGCTTTATTAAAAAAATTGCCATCACCAACTTCAGTAAAAAAATCTATATATGTCAACAGGAACAAGGTATCTAGAAAATCCATGCCCCACCAAAAATATCTGTTTTGGATAGGATCTCTAATACCACCACAAATCATGACAAGTTAACCACATCTGAAATACACAAGTCTGGTTCTCTGCTGTAGGAAAACTTGTTTGTTCAGTTAAGACTGGTCTAGTATTTCCAAAAAAAATAATAACCAAGTGGCATTAAAGTCAGTCACCCACAATGAAATTTGCATTTCAAGTTAAAAGGTAATAAATGAGACAAATGCAAAATTGGAAGTATAACAGTGTCTGTACAAGCCACACAGCACATGCAATAAATGTTTAAGAACTCTTCCTGTTTGAATTTCATGAGTAATATCAATGCTACTGATTCTGACTCTGCAAAACCTGGAACTAATCCTAAAACATTCTGGATGTTCAATATGTTTTTTCATGAATGCCCCTCACAATCAGTAATGGTTTTTATACTGGTGTACATCAGCAATCATAAGGCAGCAGGATGAGAACAATCATTTAGCAAGGTAGTAAGCAACAACCACCACTGCACTCAGAAAGGAGGCAGAACATTCAAAATGCTGAAATACTGGCTGCTGAAATCCAAAACAAAGACTGCCCACCATTTCTCAATTCTCACTCATAAAAAAAACCCAAAAAAACCTGCATAATGCAAACCCAGCAGTTTAACCTCAAACTAATTCACAGCTTCATCTGATGTATGGCTGTGAGTGCACACCGCACAGCAGTACAACACACACTACCACTACTCTGAACTATAACAAGCTGGGATCCCCCTTGGGGAGCCCAGACCAGCAGGCTGCTGCTGCACAGCTACTTCGTGCTGCCCAACCGCATCCTACCCACCTGCCCCAAGCCAGGATCAATCCACAGAAGTAAGTGCTGGAACAACTGAGTCACAGCAAATAAAAGGACAAAACCCCAGCATTTTTAAGGCAAAACCAAGCTTTTGCATTTGTTACAAAACATTGAGAGGATCAAATGCAATGAAGCACTGGACAAGGCTGCCCTCGCCGCACGTCAATTTCTTAACTTTCATGTACCATGTCGGTACTGAGCTTCAGCTGAATCCCTACCAAAACCTCACGGAACGAGATCCATGAACAAGGTTCTGTCTGTCGCCTGGTGACAGGTGAAACCCAGCCTGTGCACTGCACAAACCCCGGTCAGCCTCCTGCGGGCTCCGGGATGAAGTATTTACTGTTATTTCCAGCGAGAGCGGACTCGCACCGCTCCGCGCCGCAGGGCCGGTGCCTGCGCTCCCTGCTCCGCGGGGCAGCCGGCAGCAGCGCGCCGGGGGCGAGCACAGGCGGCCGCGGCCACAGGCGGCAGGTGACCCGCGATCCGCCGGCTCGGGCAGCTCAGCGCTCCCCGCGCGGCGATCGAGCCTCCGGGGCGGCCCTTCCCCTCCAGCCCCCAGCGCCGGGCACCCAGGACCCGAGACCACCGGCCCCGCGGAGCCGGCCGGCCCTGCCCGCCCCGCGCAGCGCCACCAGGCCACGGGCAGCCGCTGTCGACCCGGGCCGCGGCCTCTCACCTGAGCCCGCGGGAAGCTGCCGGCGCAGCGCCCGGCTGCCCGTCGCCCTGTGGTCCCGGCGGGCCGCCTGTCACGCCGGCTCCGTCTCTCGCTCGAACCCCGTCCTGCCGCGACTACTCCATAGTGACGGCAGCAGCCTCGGCGGCGGGGCGGGGGCGGCCGGAGCTCGGCTCACTTCCGACCCGCAGGGGCGGCGCTGGGCGCGGCCGGGGGCGGCGGGCGGGAAGTGATGCGCTCTGCCGGCTTCCGCCAGGCGCCCGGCCGCGGCCATGGCGGGGTATTTGACTCCGCGCTTCAGGAGGATCCGCAGCCAGAGCGAGTTGCAGCCGCGCCGGGGGAGCGGGCGGCGCCGAGGTGGGCGACGAGCGTCATCCCCGTCTCTCCCCCGCAGTGTCGGAGGGGCCGGGGAGCGGAGCAGGCTGCGAGGGGCCGGCGTTTCCCCGTTGTTTGTGCTGCACCCCCGGCTGCCGGTGCCGCGGGAGGGGGCGGCGGGCAGAACGGGGCTAGGGAGGCTCGGCAGCTGGACGGGGGGGAAAGGAGCTTCCTCCGGCCGTACCCCTGGAGCTGAGCTTACGGGGGACGCCGCTGGGAGAGCTGGGCTGGGTGCCAGGCGCGGTTAATGCTCTTCAAACACTTGTTTGTCGTCTGCTGATCTGGGCGCCATATGTGAGGATCAACTGGGGGCTTCGGAGCATCTCCCCCAGAGGGGCTGAGAGCGCTGGGGCTGCTCCGCCGGGAGAAGAGAAGCCTTGGGGGTGTCTTTGCAAGAGTGCAAAGAGGATGGAGGCAGACTGTGAAAAACGCATGTATTTTATGATTGGCTTTCACAAATATTAAAATGAATATTATATGTGTTGTGTTAGAAAGTAATGCTGTATTAATTCTCTTTAAGTAGTGTATTAAATATAGTTTTAGTTTATAAAAAGTGTTAAAATAGAAACTACGCTATGTAGGATACTTTTTTTAAAGAAAGGACTTGCAGTGAAATAGCAGCCACAGGACACCTAAATATTTCAGAGAAAAAGAATTTATTGCCCTCTTATCAGAAGAAACAAACTCGAAGGCGCTGTTAGGATTCAGAGGAAGAAGCTGAAGATGACCAGACAGAATCTTGTATTTGAATGGAATTTATGCATCATGTATGAAGTGTATGAATATGCAACAGGCTATTGCTTTTAAGGGTTAATCCTTTGTTAATGGGTATCCTTTTTCAGGCTCGTGCTGCCCAGAAAAAGGTACCCGGACATCCGTAACTCCTTGTCTCTATTGTCTCATATTGTCCTAATTCAAATTGTCCAAATTATTACTACTGTAATTGTATTACTATTTTTATAACCATTTTATTACTATTAAACTTCTAAAATTTTAAAAGAAGTGATTAGCGTTTTTTACACTGACTCTCTTCAGTGGTACCCGGAGAGGTTGTGATATCGTGTGTGGACATCTCGGCTTCTGGAAATATTCAAAACTTGGTTCTGGGTGGCCTTGCTTGAGCAAGGAGGTTAAACCAGATAGACCCCAGAGGTTCCTGCAAGCCTCGGCTGTTTTGTGATTCTCTAATGATTTAATGTGTATGTACACAGCACATACGTACAATATGTGTGGTCGTAACAATGACCAAAAAACCCCTTCATCCCCTGTTTTTAGTGGATTTTTGTTCTCTTCTCTTGATTCTACCATAGTGGGTGTGAGTCAGCTTACAAGAAGGACTGAGTCATGAAATATTATCTTTGTGTTTGTAAAATTCAGCTGATTTCTGAATATTTAAAAAAAGATATAAAACTAAAATCACAGTGTATTTTTTTAAGTATTTAAGGTTTTAAATTTGTACAACTTTCACATAAACATTTTGCAGACTGCGATGGTCCTTTTCAAGCAACTCAGCTGTGGAATAGTATTATACATGCCCTTTACAATCAAGTGGAAATCAGAAGACGTAGACAACACCTGAAAACATACAGAAACTGCTTCACCGGCTCCAATGCTGTTGATGTGGTACTGAGCCATCTCATGCAAAGCATGTACCTAAGCTGCAATGACATTTCTCGGCTGAAGGGGGTCCGTGTATGCCAAGCACTGATGGATCACAAAGTGTTTGAGCCAGTTGGAGCCAAGCTTTACTTATTCAAGAACGGGAAGGAAACAGAGTTTGAAGACACGGACACTAGTCTCTATAGATTCGTAAACAGCAGTCTTGATCCTCTTCTTCCAGGAAAGAGTAAGGACAATGAAAGCTTATCTCCTGAGCAAATCTACAAACAGAAAACAAAACTGTGTTCCAAGTGAGTTATTCTGGACTATTCCCATTTTTCTCTTTTTTAAAAAAAGTTAAGGAAGGTTACCTTTAAATGAAGTTATGTCTGACTAAACCAGGTATTGGAGACTTCTGAAAAGTATGTGCCAGTTTTGAGAAACATTATGTCTAAATTGTAGATGTTTCCAGGTATTTTTGAGTAAAGTATTTTGATCTGCTGTTTGTTATTTGAAATAGTCTGGCACAATAGCATAAGCCTAGGAATAATTTGGTTTTGCTATCAATTGTGCTGAAATCTGAAACTTAGCATGAATGAGCTAGTTACTGAAAGCCAGTAAACAAAGTGGAACTAGCTAACAGTATTTGGAATCAATATCCTTGCCCTTGCTGCAAAGCAGATGTGGATGGTAGGAATTCTAGTAGCAGGATAGACTCCAGATATAATGAAGCCATAAAGTTCTGATTTAAGAGCAATTTAGTAAGTAACAGAAAGCCAAATGTGTTCTAATAGTATTTGTTTTACATCTTTTTTTTTTCCCCCCTCCCTAAGCAGAAAGTGTGGCACAACACTTTCAAACCCATTAGCATTGGAAGCAGCTGATAAAAAAAGGATTGAGGAGCTTCTTCAATCAATATATGTTCATGCATCTTTACCTCCAAAGATCATGGTTAATGAGCCAACTCGCCTGCTTTCAAAAGGAGGTGAGGATTGCATTTTTTCTTTTTAAAACTTGATTGTTCTTCACTGTATTATTTGAAATCACACTGCAACACTGTATCTTGTAGTGAGTGCCCCGTTTCTGTACAACAATGCTCCACGGAGACCTAAATTTAACCTGTCGCTAATAACAAAATATCTAAATGAGCCTTAAAGGGGTTAATGCTTGTAAACAGAAGGAAACACAACAGGGGTATGTTTTTGCATAATGTGCTATTTATGAAAATACTACTTCAGAAGGAAGTAGGTTTTAAGATTAAGACTATCTTTATTATGTGATTCCTTTGCTTTTCACTTGTCTTTTTTTTCTTCTACTAATTAGTTTATTCTGAATCCTAGATGGGGGAGACATTTATATTTTTTTTAGCATTCCTATTTTGATCCCTTCTTACCCAGCACAGCAACTTCACATTATGCTGTTACTGAGTTTTCTTTGAACACTTAAAAGATTCTTTGGTGAGTAAAAACAAAGGTTAGTTGTTTATGTAAGATCTTGTTTCTGAAGGTTTTTTGTTTGTTTATGGTATCAGTAATAGAAGATGTCTGGAAACAGCAAGCTCTGCTACGACTGCTGCAGTTAATTGATGTTCCCCTTCTAGAAGATATCTTGGTGTCTTCAGTGAAGACAAAATCAGAGAGTTTTGGCAAAGAAGAAGACATGATTATCTCAAATACTTTCCTGGACAGAGAGGTTGCATGTAGCTTAAACTTGCCTGAGTAAGTTTTATATCTGTTAAATGAATTTGTTAGTAAAGGCTTTATTTTATTCTTGATCAAAGGTTTGTGTTAAGTGAACAAACAGACATCATTATGTTTGTGTACTTGTAGACAGAGGTGACATAAGTGTGATTGACTTCAGAAGTGCTAAGTGATTTCACAAAAAGTATATATTTAGAGTTGGACATTTGAGCATTTTAAGTAAACATTAGAACTTAACCTTGAATGTTGTAAACATGCCTAGTTTCTAGATCAGATTCTTTACTCTTAGGCCTCTGTAACAGATATCAGAACTTGAAAACTTTATTCTGAGTCTTTGTAGCAGTTCCTGGTGGCTGTGGTGTGAAGATAGATAGAAAGTCAATAATGCATCTATTGTTAGCAAGAGAAAAGGAGAAACTAAGCTGTAGCACTGAAGAATGCTTATATAATGAGAATATAAATGTGGCTGCATGTTGTCAATGTTCTTTTCCTTAAGTCTTCTCTTACTTTTGTAGTGTTCCTGTTTAGTGTACTGAGGCTGATCTCTATCTTGCATATACTTCTAACGAATATGTCAAGGCTCATGTGAATGTCTTAGGAATTACTATTTTTGTCAAATTAATTCAGTTTTTATCTGTAATTTAACAATCTTTGTTTCTGTTCTCCATGATAAAAATAAGATTCTGTGGATCTTAAATTATATTTGCAACTTGTCATTGGTTCAGATCAAATTATTTTAGGTCCAGAATCAGGTAAAAGCTATTGTTCTTCTGCCCCACACATTTCCATGATTTTATATTCCTTCTGTACAAAATGGTTGGGACTTTTTCCTCTGATTTTCTGGCTTCTTTCAACAATAAATTGTGCACCCGAATTTTAGGTACATAATTAGGTTACATTTTCTTTCCTTAGTTAAGATATACAGACAATAGATGCTTGTGAAAACTCATACCTTTATAGTAGGTTATATAATAAACTGCTTCTGTAGTCCTCTGGGATTTAACCAACTTTTATTTTCCTCTTTTTTCAAACTAACTGTCTTTTTCTCTTCTGTTAAGATCAGTTTTTTTTCACCCTGGTTAGCCCTGGTGGGTTCTGAATGTGTGTGTTGGAGTAATGGTTTTTAAATACTGCTGGGGTCAGTGACAGTCTGGCATGATTGCAGCTTGTTTTGATCTGGGTTTGTCTCAGGTGTATTGCCTTTAGCATCAGAAAAACATGGAAGTTGCCCATTTTGAGCAGGTTCTTGAACTGCTGTAGTGAAATAAGTTACACAAACTGCTTAATAAACCAGTTCAGCATTGTGGTTCATATATGTGACTATACCTGCATGGTTATTTCTATCTAGTTTTCTTTTAGAGGATTAAATGGACCCTGAGATAGCTCAGTTGTTTAGAGCATGGTGCTAATTATACCAAGGTTACAGATTCAATCCTATTTCCTTAAGAGTTGGATGCAATGATCCTTGTGTGTCCCTTCTGACTCAAAATATTCTATGAATCTGTGAAAATAAAAATAGGTAGAGCATTTTAAAGCAAGCACTAAAACAACCTTTTTCTTCTGCAGGCTTGACAGATGGCTCTATGCTGCAATTGAATGCTTGGAGTATTTTCCTGACCAATTCCTAGTGATGGTTAGTCAGCAGTTACCTCAAAGCACTGACAACCCCAGCAGTCTGAATGCATACAAGAAGATTCTTTTTGATGTTATTATGAAGTATTACAATCAAAAGAAGGATTCTCTTCTTGCCACTCAGGATTTTGATATTCATTCAGGAATTATAGAACTTATAGGTAAGAGCAGCCTGGAACAAAAAATAAAGATGGAAGCTGTGTAGAGGAAGTCACTAAGTATCAATTGACTGAATCATGACACCATTTGCAGTGCCAATGCAGATGCACTTTTTAGGTTTGAAGGAAATGCTCAAGATCACTATTATGAACCTCTACTCAAGACAAGGACAAATTTCAAAGTTAGATCAATTTGCTTAGGGCCTGGTCCAACTGAATTTTGAAAATCTGGAAGGATAGAGATTCACCAACCTCTGTGGGTAACTCAATATGTAACTACTCCCATTGTGAAAGTTACTTACCCCAGGTCAGAATTTGCCTTATTGCTACTACTAAGTAATAACATAAAACTAAAATCATTGCTATGCAGTTTTTCCTGTTAACCAGAATAAGGTTTTTAAAGTTATGAACATAGGGTCCTTTTCAGTAATAGAAATTATTTAAAATTATAAAAGGGACTATTGAGAGCCCTCCCATCATATGCACAGAAGTAAACCAGAAGGGTTTCATTTAAGTACAAGTTTAGGATTTATCCTACCTAAATAGGCTTTAGTGCTGCTGCTTCAGTCCTGTTGGGTTGTTGTGCCTTAACCCCAGCTGCCAACTAAGTACTACAAAGCTGCTCACTCACTGCCTGCTGCCACTCTGCCCCTGGTGGGGGAGGAAAAATTAAAACTTGTGGATTGAGGAAAGAATCCTTTGATAACTGGAACAACATGAAATTTTGTTTGGAAGGAAACACCCCCAAAACTGGGATTATTATTGGGATTTAAGTAAGTATTCATGGCTCTGAAAATGAGTAGTAACATTGGATATGCTGTTTTACTCCATGACAGAAAAAGGAAAAACAGATCAAGCTCTAGAGGCATTACAACTTTATTTAAAATTATTAGCACCAAATATCAGGGAAGAACTTCACAGGCTCCTTACATTCCTAGCCATTGCATCGGAGTCTGAGGGCTACAGATTGCAAAAACAAGTAAGTATCTGTTCTGCTTAATGTGAAAAATAGCAGTTTGTCATAGTAAAGTTAAATTTTTGTCTAGTTAGAAGTATTCTGTTTACTGCCTTTCCGTGTTATCTGTTTCCCACTGATAGCATCCCGTTGTACTTAGTCTTTGCTAGCACTCTGCAAGTCAATCTAATGCCAAATCCGGGTACTATTTTTCTAGTTTGAGAACAGATTTGTGATCATCAAGACTTGTACAAAGTTCATCTTACAAAACAGGACACTGTCAAAGCCACAGGCAGAACTGCTGACTCAGTTTCTGATGGACAATCACTCCGAGCTCTTCAAGGTATCATTCTCCTTTACATCATTGGCTTTGTCATGTTAAAAGCCATGAATTGCCTTTTTTTGAGCACGACAAGTCTGAGGAGCTGTGTTTAATGTTCCATTTGTTACAGTTTAATAGTACAGCCAAACAGGGTGAGAAGCTATTCCAGACTATACAGGACAGATTTTTGAGAGCTTTTCAATCCTTTATAAATTATATCCTCTCTTTGTATTTGAATGATTTCTATTAGGAAAATATTTAAAATATTAATAATTTTTATAGAGTCATTTTGGCACCTTGTTGGTAATGAATGCCTACTAAATATTTAAGTATCTTAATGTATTTCTCCTTTAGAAGTTCACTGGCATACTATGAGTGGTAGAAAAATGGCATGCTCTTGTACCCCAGTGTATGTGTATAGCTTTGACAAATCTAAAAGATCCTTCAGCATTTTGGAATGTTAACTTTTAAACTGAAGAAAACAAATAGAACCACAAAATACTAGTAGCCTTTCTATTAAACTTGATGAGTTGTGTAAATATGCACATATAATCTCCTTAATTTATGTTTCATCATATTGTCACATTGAAAAGATGAAACTTTACCATACTCTATAAAAAAAAGCTTCACAGAAATTTGGTTTCAGTAAAATAGTGGTTTTTATTTTTATACAACACATTGATTTCCACTTCTGACTTCAGGTTGAGACATGGGAGAACTTTTTTTTTTTTTTAATTAGCTCCATTTTAGTTTGAAAGCATTAAGTGGTTAGTGAGGGTTTTATATTTGTTAATACACAGCCAACTCCCCTTTTTTAATTTGTGTTAAGGGTTCTGACATGAGGGTTGGGCCTTTGATTCCCCACTAGAGTTAGGGCCAGAACTGTGCAGCAGTGACAGCAGGATGGTGGTTCACTCTGATAGCTGCAATTGAGAGCCTTGTGTGAAAGCTGAAATCAGCTTGTTTTAAACTGCAGTTTTTGCCATGGAAAGCAGCATCTAGAATTTTTGCTTCCTATTTCTTTGGCCAGAAATACCAGAAATAAACACATGTATCTTAGTAAAACTATGTATTTTAGTGCAATTCTGTGAGAGACTTTGAATGTGTACAAAAAAAATTTGGGCATAAATTCTTCTGCATTTATCTATGTGTTTTTAAATTGGTTATCTGAAAGCTTTACATTATAAAAATATAGAAGTATTGCTTTTGTAATATTTTCTTTGTTGGGTTGTATTTTCAGGCTCCTTTAACTCTTCTGGAACTAATGAGTAGGAGACTTCAGAGTTTGCTAGAAGAGCAAGATCCAGATATCAATTCAGGTAGATGATGGGATAAATTTTTTATTTAAATTATTGTATAAGAACTAATTTATCATCAGTTGCCTATAATTGTGTGTAGAGTTCTTTTTCTTTGTTGGAAGTGAAGCATTAGGGGCATTAGTGGCTAATGCACTAAATATTAAATTATATGCTATCTGCAAAACTGGTCTGAATATTGGAGAGCAAGGATTCTATTAATATCTACTTTGGATAAGCTACGATTTTTAAATTTTTTTTTTTTACCAAATAATTTCTTTCTGGAAATAGTAGTGCAAAATGTGCTTCCTGAAGTGATTTGCGTCTAATTTGGTTTGGGAATTTAATGAGACTTTGTATTTAGGAGCAGTAGTCTTTTATTTTTGCCACAAGACACCTATAAATTGTCACAGAACTCAGTAGTTCAAGGTTCTGATAGATGACTTGAGTACAGACTTTGATTGTTTAGTGTTTTGAAGAACTCTCCTTTTTCTGGGTAAGCCTAAAGTTTATTAAGATCTTAGGCACCAGGTGTCAAATGCCTTCCTTTTAGGCTACAATACCTTTATGTATGTGGAGTTAATGCTTCTCAGCTTATTTCTTTTGAGCTAACATTGTGTCTGGCCTTGCTGCCAATACTGATTAATAGGGTTGGCTTAAATAATTGAATTTCTCTCTGACTCTTCATCTTCTTTGACTCCTGTATTGCCAGTGCATTGTGTGCTTAAACACTGAAGAGAAACCATTGGGAAACAAACTGCACTAAGTTATTTTGCTGTGGAATATTACATTTAATACAGCAGCTGCTGGAGAAGTAGTTTGGTACAGAATCTTTTACCATCTGTGTTGGATTCTGGAATGAGGCCAAATTCCTTCTGGTTCAGTGTTCTGAGAATCACATATTATGAAGCCAAAGAATACAGAAATGAGCAGCAGTGGGAAGAGCTGCCTATCTGTAATATTTTCAGAGCCTGTGTGATCTCCATTGACACCCTGAAGAGACAACAGAAGCACAAACCCCATATTCCATTTTTCTTACTAACTTTTGGGGTTCCGATCTATAAATGCATATAGGTTCCATTGACTTGTTGAAATAGTTTGATCTAATTGTAAGCTCTCTGACATGGCATATTTCTGTTTTCCTGTGTGCCTCATATGCTGGTGTCATTTTCCCTTTTTCCAAAATCTTTCCTAGGAGCTATTGAGCATTCTTAGCTGGTGAACTTCTTAAGTCCAGGTGGGAGCAGGAGGGAATGCTGGGAGACCCACATAAGAAAAGGGCTCTGTCAATTGCAGGAAAGTAATCCTTAGGTCTGCTGGAAATAAAAAATACTAAAACCAGCAAGAGAACTCTGGAATTTGTTTTAATCTAGTAAGACACTTGAAACCACAGAACTTAAGATCCATACTGAAGTTTTAAAAGTTAATCTTTTTGTCAGTTGTTAAGCCTTCCCTTTTAAAAGAGCTGTCTTTTTTCTTCATCTGATTCTACTAAACCATAAAAATATTGATATTTGACAAACTTACTTTATAAGAAGGGAAGGACAGGTCCACATGAAAACTCTGACAGGTCAGGTTAATACTACTCTCTATGTGAAGCCTAAAGATGATGGTGTTTGTAAAGGATTAATAAGAAGTCTTTCCCCTTTAGGCAACTGACAATTGTTCAACCAAATTGCTCTCTAATATGTATAGGAATAAAAAGTGTCTGTGGAGTAGCTGAATGCCTGTCTTTGCTCAGGCCAGAACTCACCTGCCCAGTGAGGGGGCTTGAGTCCTTGCAGGGCAGCACTTTACTGCAGAGATTCACAACCTTTCAGTAGCTAAGGTGTGCTGAGTTAAGTATCCTTCTTGCATCACCTCTGTTTCTGGTGCCCAAACCATGCTCAGATGTCTACTCATGTAGAAGCTCCTAAATTCTGTTCCTGATTTTTGTAGTCTGGTTTAGAGGCAACTATTTCTCCACAGTATGTATTCACTTGCATTAGGTACTGAGCCTTGCTTACAGATCTGATTTAGTCACAGAGAACCTTTGGATCCTGACAAATGCAAGGTGCCAGTCTTATTGTGTAATGTTCTTCTTGTCTCTGTGTGAGAACTGTATTTGCTCTTTTTCTTGCAGGCCTGTTTTGCAATACAGAATCTTCTGTGATACTGTACTTGTAACGCTGCTTTTTAACTTTATTTTTGCAATTCATGTTTAGATTTCTGTCCATTCTCAGTGGAGAGCTGGATGTTTCACATTACTTGTAGATGTAATCACATCTGAACTAAAATATCAATATACCTATGTTTCTTACCATATTTTGTAACAAGGCTTTTACATGATGCACGAAACTTAATCTGAACCTCTGATTTCTCACAAAGGCTTCACCTTCTGTCAACGCATTACAACTAAAGAATATGAAGATCAAAAGCAACAAACCAATCAGTATCTTCTAGCACTGGTTCAAGACATAGACAATGACCCTACTGTTCCTTTGAAGCAAAAGAAGAAGTTAATCAAAGAATTTCGAAAATACCATTCTTTTGTCTACTGTAGTGGTTGTAAAACTACATGTGAATTTTGTACTCCAAATGGTTAGACTTCAATACAGCCTTTTTTAATATTTTTTTAAAAGAGTGAAGGAGGCACATGAAAATTGCTCATAAAAATGTTTTTATCTTCAGTTTCAGGAAGCTACAACTATCAAAATTACTATGCTGCTATAAAGCATTAAATCTAATTTATCTTTTAAGCAAAATATACTTAATTATTTGTAAGTAAGTAGTAACAGGTCACTGCTTGGGCTGCCTTGAGTTCAGGGTTTGGCACTTTTTTCAATCTGTCCCACAGCCCCATGGCTTTCTGTCTGAGCCACATCTGTGTTCTGAGCCATGCTTGGGTTGATAATCAGTAGGGGGTTTTAATCTTTTCTATCTTTAATTAATAATAACTTAATCTCATCTTAAACATAGGTTATGACTCCTGTGGGTATTGTAAAAGTGTATGAAGTGTGTAAAAAATGTTGGAAGCAGGTCAGTGGGTTTTGAATTTGCAGCAGGAAGGATTTATTAGGCAAGTGAGCTGTGAGTGCTTGCAGTCAGTAATTACAACCTGTTGTTACTGCCTCCCCACTCTGGCAGACTGAGCCTCTGCTAATTCAAGGAAAAAGTTACATTTTGAAGAAATCCTCTCCAGGTCTCTTTGTAGGCTCCCTTAAGGTACAGGAAGGCAACAATTAGGTCACCCCAAAGCCTTCTCTTTTTCATGCTCTCTCAGCCTTTTTTTAATAATAAATAAATATGTGATATAGTGTGAGAGGTTACATTACTTCTTTGATCCTTGCAACAGACATTTAGTCATGTATTGGACAAAGGCTCAAAGACTTGGTATTGGAAGGGACCTCTGGTCTACTCTCACCAGCCAGATTGAAGTGGAGTTGGTCAGTGCAGGCTGCTCAAGAACTTTTCCAGTTGAGTTTAGAGTATCTACAAAAACAGATATGCCACAGCCTCTTGGGTGAGTCTGGTCCAGACTTTCACCAGTCTCACAGTATTTAAAAACAAACAAACGAACCCTACCTCCACACAAAAAAGAAAGAAAATACCCAACCAAACTAAACTGCCTTATGCTTAGGCAGAATTTCTTGCACTGCCTCCTGTCCTTTTACTGGCACTGCTGAAGTGTTTGGCTCAGTCTTCTTCACTCCCTCCCATGAGCATTCTCAGGGCTAAACAATCACAGCACTCTCAGCCTCTTCCCTGTGTGACAGATCCTCTACTTTATCATTTTCTTGGCCCCAGTGCTGGACTAGTTCCACTATAAGCATGATTTAATGATTTATTTTTTTTCTGTTGTGAGTGTGCTGCTTTAGGTGTCTCCATCCTCCTGTAGGCTCAAATACAGTCAAGTGAACAGGATACCAAAGCTTTCTTAGAACAAGTGCTGTTTGTATTTTTTTTAAATTGAAATGGTTGCACTGTAAGATATAAACAACACAACTTATTACCTGTGCACTTAGTTAACTTGCATATTTGAAGTAGCCTTATTTAAATTACCTGGCCCTATTAGAAATCAGGGAATGTAGTTGAAATCTCTGTCCATGAATCCATGTTTATGCACTTGTTATTTAAGTGTGACTTACCAGTGTGAAATAAATAATTTCTAGAGGAGGAAAAACATCCAAGTTTCCCCTTTCAGAGGTGAATACCCTAATTCCTATACTACAGGGCCATGTATTCTTTTTCTAGCCCTGTGTGGGATTTTGGTCACTCTCCCAGAAGAGGGAGCATATACAGAAGCAGGTTATTGAGACTTGTAAACAGGAAAGTTTTTCCTGACTAAGTGCTTCTGATGTTGCGTAATAGAAGAAAGAGGTTTGAGTTGGTTTTTTTTCCTAATCTCTGTGTCTTCAGTCTGTTTACTGTGTCTTACTCAAAATACTAAACCTGGTAACAGGGAGGGGTGATAACATGGTAATTTGTAGGCTGGATGGGCTGGGAATTGCTTTGGGGAAAAACTGTTTTGTTAAAAACAAACTTGCACTTTGTGACTTGATTTAGAATTTTCTTGGGGTAATTTAAATGTAATAAATAATTGTATAAAAAGTGGTGAGCCTTTCATTTCATAGTGTGTGCATTGGGAAGAGGCAGGTCAAGGGGGGTAGAACCAGGTATTAAACAGTTAGGAAGTGTTCTGAGCAGCAGTTTATAGCTGCCCTGTGGTTCTCTTCAGTTCATGGGAAAAGAAGCTAAATTGATCTAGTTCTGAAAAGGAAAGGAAGAGCACTTGAGAGCCATATTTTATTCACATACCCTAACAGAGGATCTACTTACCTTTTAATCTTCTCTTGACAGAAGCTTGTTATTTTACATCTAAGGGCCCACAGAATAGTTTTGGAGAACTATAGACTACTGGTTTTCAGTTAAATTCCAAAATTAGAAAAAATTTACTGGACTTTAGAAAGTTCTGTCACATATTTTTAACAGTATCTGACACAGAATCATGTGCTAAGGAAACTTGGGACCTGTCACTCATTTCTGTTTATGATTTCTAGCATACAGCTATCAAATTAATTGCCAGTATGAATTTGCCAGTTTGAAGTAGAGAGTGTTCAGAGTGAAGAGTTTAATCAAGGTACTTTTCAGTACAGTCTTATCAAAGCACAAGTGGTGCTACCTTCAAAGGAGGCTTGCTTCTATTCACAGAGCATTCATGTTTGCTCCTACAAAAAGTTCAATAGTGCTTTCATGAGAATGTGTATGTTTCTTTAAGTCCCAGCTAAAGTATGCTAACACTTTCATGAAGCACTTAGTTAAAAAACTAGAGCTTGGACACAAGGGCTTCTCCATGTGGCTGTCAAAGTGACAGTGTACCAGACTTACTCATGTCCTAACAAAGTCATACAGTCTGTGTCCAACAAGTTGTAAGTGCTGGTCTCACGCCCTCATACCCTAGCTGCTAACAGCAGGAGGAAGGTACTCCTTTCATTCCTTTCAGCAGCTTAGACTAGAGGAAAGCAACCTTGAGCTTCTTCCAAAGTAAAAAAAGCCACATTCAATAAGTAAGATTGTCTCCCTCTCTTTGAAGCACTGGCTGCTCTTCAATGTTGCCCTTAAGCAAGGTAGCCAGGTAAGTGCACTGTGTAGGAATATTTACTGGCTTTATGTTAGGATGGACAAGAGAGGGAATATGAGACACAACAGAACACTCCAGTGTCCATTTTCCACCCTATCTGAGTGCCTCTGTCTTGGCAAGCAAGCAGGCCAGGTGGGGCACCCCCAACTAGCCTGGCCCTCCAAGCCTTCTGCCTCTTAGGCCAGGCTCTTCTCCCTCCTGCATGCCATGCTGCACAACTGATAGCAAAGTAACAGCTTCTGATGCAAGAATAACAAGTTCTGGGGTGTTTATGTTTATCTAGGATGCCTGGAGAGGACACAGATGGGTCATCACTCAGAACACAGCTGTAAGCTTTGTTCATCACCTTTGTGTCAACTTGTTATCAGAAAGATGGGAGTGGCAGGAAGCTTATTTGCTGGGGCATTGTTTAAAACAACAAACAAAAAACTCCACAACCTACTAAATTAAAAGCCCTTTAGAAAAATGAATTGTTCAAATTACTCTCTTCTCAAAGCCTAAGCATATTGTCAATAGCAGTGGTCACATTTCAAGTATATTTCCCTCATAGCTACTGACTAAAATAACCAAAAATAACACTCATGTATTTCTTTGCAGGAAAGGAAACATCAAAGGCTACTTCTGAGATACATTTAATGCCCTTTTAGTGGAATATGTGAGTTAGAATAATACTCATTTTGAAAAAGAAAAAACAAACCCATTTCTTCTCACTGTGTATTAGCATCACACCAATACAAGTACTTGGTATTTTTATTGCCTCATGCACTGAGGTGTTCTGCAATAAAAATACAATGAAGCTATCAGAAAAGATACAAACATAAGGAAATTACAGTGAACATATTACTTCATAGTATTACGCTTGTAAAACTTTATTTCTAAACTCTTAAAATTATTTTTTCTCAACCCAATTCAATACAGGAAAGCTAAAACACAATCCTAGCTGATGGAAAAGGGGTTGTAGTTCAAAGAATTCCATTCTAAGTAAATCAATGGAATAACAACATATCCAACTATGCTACCTATATATCAAATTTTTCTTCACAGATATTGTGTCCATGTTCTTCATAGTCTTCTCTAGTTACTATCATGTCTTCAAAATCATCATTTTCAGAAATGAGCTTCCCACCTTCCCAAGAATAAGTGATAGGGCTGGAAAACGAAAGTTATTATTACTCCTCTATAGATTCATTTAAAATAGAAATATGCAGTGATGATTTCCAAGACTTTTATTTAGCCATACCTATTTAAACTACATTTTTGATTGCTAAATCAAACCATCCAGCTCCAGAGAAGTTATGAAACAAAGTCTGAAACTTTAGCAGGGCTAGCTGACTTGGGTTTTAAAAAGGGGCCTCTTTGAAGGCAGGTGTGAAGAGGGAACAACATGGATATGCTTTGTATTTACTTTGCACAGATAGTAATTCTTTAATAGTATTTAAAAATACTCCTTAAAAATACTTTTTTAAAAGTAGACTTTTTTTGGTATATTCAAAATATACTTGTTTTGTCTCCACTCTTTCTGTAAAGATGTTACCCCTTCTAACCCCTGAAGTGGTATATTGATAATGACAAGGCAGCATTCAGATGCTGAAAATTCTAAGTAAAAGACCAAGTTCTAATCTTACATACTTACAATACAGTCTTATTTATCTGTTTGCAGTAAAAAGGCTGACTCTAAAAACAATTCCTTAACTTTATTAGGTAAAGTACAGAGCAAAGAGGTGATCGCTAGTTTATATGGCTTGTCTGAAAGCCATATAAATATAGATGCGTACACTGATTTAAAACATCCTTTTTGCACAATTTTTGTTCACTTAGTATTTAAATTACTGCCTTTACTCAATCTACCTTCTTAATCAGCAAAAGAAACCCTACTTTATTGTTTGTTCTGCTAGAAAGATAAGGCCCCTTCTATTTATTAGTTTAGGACTTACTTTTCAGGAAGAACAACGGAAACATCATAGTCAGTTGGCGTAAGACATCTAACTTCAGAATAAACCCGATCTCTGAAGCCTGGAAAAAGGGTGTTTCCCCCAGTCAGAACTATGTTCTTGAAGAAATGAGGCTGCATTTCTGTAAAATAATTATGTAAATATGTAGTTAAGAGATGGAACATAAATCTAAAGATTAAAGGTGGTAATTTTTCCAATTTTGTTATGAATTTAAACAGAAGTAAGAAATATGCATACAAAAAATTTATGATCATCTAAACAGCATATCAGTTAAATAGAAATATGAGAAGGTGATCAATCACCCTATGTTCTCTCTGATTTCAGAATTTGGCTTTGATAACTACTGTTTTCTCGTATTTATTAAATTTCACAATCACCAACACAATTCCCCTTTCAAGAGGGATTTTAAACGAGGGCTTTTTAAGACTACATTAATAGCCTAAATGCTGCCATATTAACATGGCATCATAAAACCTATGAAAATCTTCTTTGTAATAATAATTACCTACACATAATCTATGAAATGAAAGCCTTAGTATTACTTCTGACAAACAGCAGTCAGAAAGGTTTTACTCTTTGATGCTTAAATTACTGACTTTTGGTCAGTTTCACACCAAATTAAACCAAGCCATTACAACATCCCTCCTTCTCCCACTCCCCTGTCTTTTTCCAAATACTTTCAGGATATACCTTCAGGTAAATTCTGAATAGAATAAACAATGGCTTCAGGAATTCCCATCTCTTGAATACCAATATCCGAAGGATGGAAAAGTATTTCTGGAACTGCAAATCTTTCATTTGTTAGACGAAGTATTTGTTCACCGGTCTTGTATTTTCCACTTAACACCATCTCTTCCCTTGGCTAAATTAAAGACATGAATAGTATCCACTGCTTAAGAAAAGAAATCACATCCTAGAAAATTCAGCTGATCTATTTCATGTCCTGCAGAGGTAGGCTGCCATTGTGTATGCTGCCATTGTCATATTATCTAGCAGCAACTCTTTTAAAAATAATGCATACTCCAGTTTTAAATCTGAAGTGACTTTGCTCTTACCAACTGTAGTTTTGCCCAAAGCAAAATAAAGCTAGGTAGGCATGAGAGTAGCCTTAAAAGTATAGGACTGCTTTCAAAACTTTGGCTGGCTCAGTAAATGAGATAAAACTGTTAAACTGTCTTCACTGATATTTCAGGCTCTTCTATAACATTGAACTTTCAACCTTATTTGGGTCTTTAAATGTAATTCAGAGAAACTTACAAAAAAAAACCATCAAAGCAGAGAAAACATTTCCTAACTTAATGTTCAAAATCTTAATAATGATATGGATAAGTTATATGACAGAGCACAAACAGAGAAAGCTACAACTGTTAAATAATAGAACATAAAATGCTATGCTAAAAAAACAGTATTTTGTTGTCATCCCAATTTACTGAGGAAAAACTTTACCAATTAATGCATAGCAAGAAAAATGCTACAGTACAGTATTAGAAAAAAGGGAGTATTTTTAACCTCTCCACTAGACTTGTGCAGGAAACAGCCAAAAAACTTCAGAACTATTATTACCTTACAAAATCCTTTTTTGATTGTGCTGAAGTCTGGCAAAACATAATCTACCATTACAGTATTTTCCTCTCCTTTCAATCTGAAAAAGAATGTAAAATTCAACAGAATAAAAAACAAGTTCTAAGTTCCAGCTATTTTATACTAACAAGACTTCTTTAACTTAACTGCAAAGTTTTCTGATAAGAGTACAGTTTTGTTTGTACAAACAGGTTATTCTACATTTAGTACCATCGCATACATACTTGGCAATGTCCATGTCTTTGTAAAAGTCTTGAGAAACATAACACACATCTTCTTTCACTTGATTAATTACATGTGTTTCATCCATAACATGTAGCTGCCTGTGAACAACAAAAACCAAAACCACAGAAGTTTGAGAATAATTAAGTGTTCCCTTTCCTGTCCAGTTTTGCTCTGGAACTGAGCAACCATTGTTTTTCAGCCACAGGAAGCTACTGTCTCAATATCTAAACTTGCATTCAATTTACAAAAGCATTCCTGGCCTACTGGAGCTTAATATTGTCCTGTTTCACAGTTCAGTAAATACATCAACCTGCATTTGCCCACTGTCTTGCTAACAAGCACAGCTGTAATCCTGCCAGTAGCTCTTTGGTAAAGACCTTTACCTAGATATACTTCGAAGCTGAAGGATCCCAATGAAAGGTTGATCCTACTGCATTTTATTTTTCAGTATTGATACAATCAGTCATCAAACTGACTGATGATCTACTCAGAAAATATGTTAAGACTTGTATAATTGTGAACAGGTAACCTCAACAACTTCAAAAACACTGGCACTTTGAAAAATAACAGCCTAATTCTTCAATCTTAATTCATCTTGATCTTAAGGTCAAGATGGTAGCTAGCAGATTATAACAGACAAAAAATTCCCTTCTCCTTTAAACAGCAATTAATCTAAAATTCACAGAACCAGTAAGAATACCCCATAAACTTCTAGCTCATTTCATACCAAGTTTCAGAGTGAAAATTAGGATTCTTTACCTGTAAGAGATGATCTCCTTTAGATGGTTGGTTAAGAGTTTCCCTCCAACATTAATCCTACAGAAAAAGAAAAGCATGAGGAATTCTGTCATTATTAACTTCAGGCACAGCAAGCAGTTCTTCTAGAAAATACATACTGCAGTATACCTGATGATTGCCTCTTTTTTCTTTTTACTTCTGCAGTAAGGTACAATGTGGGTAAAAGAGTATCCGCTATCCACGATGATACAACACAGCTCAGATGGATTATCCCGGAAATACCTGTGTGCACTAAGAGCTCCAGCTGAAATACAGAAGATTGAATTCCATTTTTTTATGAACATTTAGAATTCACAGTGATATGAAGGTGTACTTGCTTCATATTTTACATGCCTTTGACAGACTTTCAAGACCTCAATACATAGTAATACAGCCACTGCATTAATTCATTTTGGCAGAGGATAAAATTGTTATATATGGTCCTATTTAATATTTTTCAGGAATTCCAGTGCATGTTCCATTTCCTCTAAAGTCTAATCACACTGATCATGCTACAAACTTATCAAACTTATCAAAAGGAGTATCCTGTGTCCAGTTACCTATCAGAAGGGTGGTATGGTTGTTTACACATTCCCTTTGAGACACCATACATTTCATAATCATAATGCTGTATTTTATTTGCTAACACATAACAAAACCAAACAAAAAACCAATCCTACCCCCCTAAAAAAGGAAAGCTATCAAAGACTTCATGCAAAGTTTTAGTAGAATTCTTTAAATGTTATCCTGTTCCAAAATCCATCTGTTATTTCTGTCATACTTACTCTCCTCAAATTTCCTGTCCTTATATACCATGACACTCTTTAGGAAGTAATACAAGACTACAGCTGGAATTTGTAAAAGATATAATTTTTAAAATGTTTAATCCACTTTTACTCAAGAGCCAGGAAGCAACTGAAGTAATATTTTTTACTACATATATGTGTGTGTGCATGTGTGCTTGCTAATTCATTTATTTAAAGAGTTAATCTTCAAAATACATAAATGCAAACTGGAAGGAGACATACTCACCATTTACTCTAAGAACTGCTTGAAATTGATATTCTTCAAATAGAATTTCATTCATAGATTCTTGTATTGAAGTGAAGTTAAAATAAGGTTCGGTAATAATTATATTGGTATCTACAAAATCCACCTATAAAAAACATATTAAGATTGTCAGTACATAAAAGGTAAAAATTAAATAAAAATCCCTTACCATCTTTTGCAGCACTGGAAGGTCATGTGAATCTGAAGTCATGATTACCATCTGCCATATCTGTTTGTAGAAGCTAGACTTAGAATGTTTTAGCTTTTTAAGGGCTTCATGATCAGTGATACAAATTTATCTAATTAATGGGTAAAAAACATAATAGAAGGCAACACTTTCATACATATCCTGATTCTGTTTCCATCCTTTCAAATTGTAATCCAACATTCTAAAGAGACACCACAAAGGAACACTACAATTTTAATGTAAAATACTTTACACTAATCCTGTCAGCTACAGAAAAATAACTCTCCTTGACAGCTCAGGACTTGCACCACAGATTACTTGTCTAATAACCAAAGCCCTGTACAGTGAAGAAACAATAATAAAACTCCCAGTGGCCTCTACTGAGGCCAGCAAAGGATCCTGGATTTTCCATGTTTACCAGTATCTAAAACACTCTGTTAGAGAGGACTTAATACGGTTACTTCAATCATAAGTGGATATGGCCCTAAAAACATTACCAGCTGTATCTCTCTGTAGTCTTCACTTGTGAAGAAGAATGAAAAACAAATTCCCAAAACCATAATTACATTGAATACAGTTCCAAAATGAAAATGGAATTTATGTATCAAAAGTCAGCACTTTATATTTTAAATATAAAAATGTACAGAGACTAACTTGATTTGAGGGATTACGTTCATTCTCAGTACGCAGGTGTTGGAAAAAACTCAAGCATTTCCAGAAAACTTAACATTTTTAAAAGAAAAAAATTAAAAGAAAGTTTTAATACACTTCCTGTGCTAAATCCAGCTTGTGTGATATGAAAAAAATAAAGCATCAGATATTTATATTTTATACATTTAAGTTATTCAGAAGTAGAAAATGGCTAGCCAAAGATGATTACTAAATGCGTATGTATTTTGGCCTACTGACCCAGCTCATCCCTCCCTTTTACATTTACTATTTCTTGATCTCTTAACTACATTGTATCTGTCTGTGATTAATTTTATTAATTTGACCCCTTAATTATATTGATATGAATTTCTTATGTGAGCTGCACTCAGTACATACCTACAAGACTAAAAAATTTAAATAATTTTCAAAATTCTACACCAGAACTCAAAAACATTTGCAAAAACTTAAATCCCTGTGATTTCTAATTGAAGGCACTTTCAAAAAGAACAGTAAGATCACTTGTTCTACTTAATATTTGTTAATTCCATTAGTCAGTATTTAATCTACACAAAATATGTAGTTAAGAAAAGACTCTTACTTGATACATTTCTTTTCCAAAGAGATAATCCCAAACCTGTCTCTGAACATCCCAGTTCACCAAGTAACCCTGTAGGAATTTAGAAACAAATTTACACTGTTTAGAAAAAAAAAATCATACTTTAAAAAAACAGTCAACAATTGAGACTAGTAATATTAAAAAATTGAGAGTTAAAATGTCTAAATTTACATTTTTAGGCTAAGGAGTAAATGTTACATAGGATTAAGGTATTCCCCATTGATACATTGATTACTGCACGCCAAAAACAATGCACATGATGTTTTCTGTATACATTATTGTTTTTGGCATAAGTTTCTCAGTCTTCCTCAGTGCCAGGGAAGCAGATTATGGAGCAGATTACCTGGAGTGCCACCACCCAGCATGTAGGGGACATACAAGTGATCAGGTCTAGTCAGCATGCAGCTTGACTAACTTGTTGTTCTCCTATGACAACGTGCCCCACTGATTGGAGAAGGGAATGGATGTGAATGTTGTCTACATGGACTTTACCTAAGTTAGTAAAGTCTTTGACAGCAGTTCTCACAGCATTCTCTGGAGAAGCTGGCTGCTCATGCCTTGGGTGGATGAACTCTTTGCTGGGTAAAAGACTGGCTGGATATCCAGTCCAGAGAGTGGTGCTGAATGGTGCCACATCCACTTGGCATCCCATCACCAGTGGTGTTCCCCAGGGCTCAGTACTGGGGTCCCTGTGATCAACAATCTGGGCAAGGGAATCAGGTGTACCCTCAATAAGTTCACAGAAAGCACTAAGTTGGGTAGGACTGTTGATCTGCTGGAGGGTAGAAAAGCTCTGTAAAGATTTCTGGATGGGCTGGATTGATGGACTGAGGACAATCTTCTCATGTTCAGCGAGGCCAAGGGTAGGGTCCTGCACTTGGATCATAAAAACCCATGCAGCACTGCTGGCTTGGGGCAGAATAGCTGGGACATTGCCCAGTGGAAAAGGACCTGGGATGCTGGTTGGCAGCCACTGAGCATGAGCCAGCGTGTGCCCAGGTGGCCAAAAAGGCCAAGAGTACCCTGGCCTGTATCAGCAATAGAGTGGCCAGCAGGATCAGGGCAGGGATTGCCCTTCTGCACCAGGCACTGGCGAGGCCACCCCTTGACTCCTCCTTTCAGTTTTGGCTCCCTCCCAACAAGAAAGACATTTTGAAGGACTGAAGCAAGTCCAGAGAAGGGCAACAAAGCTGGTGAGGGGTTCAGAGAACAAATCCTGTGAGGACCAGCTGAGGGAGGCTGTCTAGCCTGGAGAAATGGAGGCTCAAGGGGGACCTTATTGCTCTCTGCAGTGACCTGAAAAGAGGCTGTAGTGATGTGGTGGTTTTGTCTCTTCTCCGAGGTAACAAGTGACAGGACCAGGGAGAATGTCCTTAAGTTGCACCAGAGAATTTTAGACTAGAAATATTTTCTCACCAACAGGGCCGTCAACTACTGGCAGAGGCTGCCCAGGGAACTGGCTGCATCACCACCCCTGGAGGTATTTAGAAGATGTGCAGATGTGCACTGAGGGACATGGACAGTGCAGGGTTAACTTTTGGACTTGATGATCTTAAAGGTCTTTTTCAACCTAAACACTTCTATGACTGTTAAACTTCACACTGCTGACTGATTCTTGTATGACACCACATATAACCCGCAGTTGGGACATACAGTATGAAAACTATTCCTTAGAACAATTCACATTGGGCTTTAATGTTAAACTGAAGATATCTTACTTACTTTCTGAAAGGGAAGAATATAAAAAAGACCAGAGGGATCCTTAATTTCATCCAGTTGATTTGCCGTAAACGTTTTCAAGCGTGCAGTCTTTGACCTGAATTGACAGTTGGGAATAACGCTGGAAAAGATTGGGAAGTTTCCTATTAAACATGGTATGAGACACATTCACTTTCTTTAAGCCACTTTCATAAACAGTGTACTTTCAATAATATTTTTGCTGATGTATTTTGGTTTTAGTCCATTAGCTGGAGCCAGTCGTGAGGGAAATCTTTAATTTCTGACAACTCCAGTACAGACGAGACACTTTTTGGAAAACCAAATACCACCCCCCACCTCCGCCACCCCCTGCACAGCAAGAAGAGCGCCAGGGGCTCTCCCCCCACACTGGCCGGTGGGGCACGGTGTGACACAGAGGGGGGCACGGTGTGACACAGAGGGGCACGGTGACACACAGGTGCATGGTGTGACACACAGGTGCACGGTGTGACACACAGGTGCACAGTGTGACACAGAGGGGCACGGTGTGACACAGAGGGACAGAGTGTGACACGGCGGGGCACGGTGTGACACGGAGGTGCACGGTGTGACACGGCGGGGCATGGTGTGACACACAGGTGCACGGTGTGACACAGAGGGGCACGGTGTGACACACAGGTGCACGGTGTGACACAGAGGGACAGAGTGTGACACGGCGGGGCACGGTGTGACACACAGGTGCACAGTGTGACACGGCGGGGCACGGTGTGACACGGCGGGGCACGGTGTGACACACAGGTGCACGGTGTGACACGGCGGGGCACGGTGTGACACACAGGTGCACGGTGTGACACACAGGTGCACGGTGTGACACGGCGGGGCACGGTGTGACACACAGGTGCACGGTGTGACAGAGGGGCACAGTGCGCAGCGCGGCGAGCGCCGCAGGGGCGGGCCCGCAGCCGCCGCAGGGGCGGGGCGGGGCCAGGCCGCGCCCCTCCGCAGCGAGCGCAAGCGCGCTGCGCGCCCGCGCGCCGGTGAGCGGCCGTGGGGCGCGGGGAGCGGGGCCGGCGGAGAGCGGCGGCGGCGGTGGTGAAGCCGTGAGGGGACGCCCAACGCCCGCCCCGCCCCGTCCCGGCCTCTCACCTGACGTTCGCGTGGCTGTAGCCGATCTTGGCGTTGTAGGCGCCGTTATCCAGCACCAGCGTCGCCATGTTCCCCACGGCGCCACGGCCGCCGCCGTCCCAGTATAGATCCGCCACCGCCGTGGATCTGTACGGTGACCATAGAGCGGAGGAGCAGCGCGCGCGTGGCCGCGGGACGCGGGAGTGCCGGCAGCGCTCCGCCTCTGCCGCGGGGCGCGCGCCCTGCCGGTGACGCTGGCGGAGCCGCGGGAACCATTGGCCGGGCGTGACCCGGCAGCGCTCGTCACACGGTGGGCGGGGAGGTGACACGGCGTCTCCGCGGTCAGCGCCCGGCCCGGGAGCACGCTTCCCCGCCGCCGTCAGTCCCGCGGGGGCGGCACCGACGGCTGGGGACAAGGCGGGGGTGGTTAGGGCGAGAGCCCGGTGTGGCGGTGGTTTAAAGGTACACACTGCCTCGGGTGACTCTGCCGGCTCGGGATGCCTCGGTGCGGGAGCGCCGCGCCTCGGGATAAAGGTGCTGAGTGACGATGTCATTGAGAAGTGCGGAGCAACACGGGCCTGGGCTGTGAAACAATGTGACACAGTGGAAAGGGGGACAACTCTAAATTCCATCATCATTGTTTTACTGTTACAAAATCACAGAATCAATTCTGTGGTTGGAAAAGACTTGAGATCACTGAGTTCAACCTATGACTGAACACCATGGTGCTAATGCATGGCCTTTCTTTAAACACCTTCAGGGACAGTGACTCCACCACCTCCCTGGGCAGTCCATTCCAATGTCTAATCACCATTTCTGCGAAACAATAACAACAAGTTCTGGTGCAGTTTGAGAGTAAGTCCTTGCATCCTGTCCCTGGTTGTCTGGGAGAAGAGACCAGCCCCCAGCTGCCTACAACTTTCCTTCATGTAGAAAGTCTTTCAAAGCATGCATAATTAACACTTTTATTATAAATAGTATGGAAAAGAGTGCTATTGGCATTCTGTGTTGCTGACCAGCTTTTGTTTTACTGAAGTCCGTGTAGTATAGCAGCACACACCTTTATAGAATCATAGAACCATAGAACAGCACCAGGTGGAAGAGTGCTGAAAGATCATCTGGTCCAATCTTTCATAGTAAAGGGAACCATGATGAGATAATCTAACACCCTGTCCAACACCATCTTGAAAACCTGCAATAGGAGCTCCCTGAGGAATGGTTTTTGCAGTGATTGGTTGTTCTCACTGGGCAAAAGTTCCCTATATCAAGACAAAAGCTCTGCTGGTACAACTTAACACTTGTTTTTTGTCTTCTTGTGAAGAGAGAGCCTCCATCATTGTAGCCACTCAGTAAGTATCACAATACTGTGATAAGGTCCCCCTGAGCTTCTCCAGAAAAAAACAGTCCTTCAGTCTTTCTTCAGTGCGTGTTCTTGAGCCTTTGATCACCTTTATAGCCTTAGTTTGGATGCTCTCCAGTTGTCCACAATTTTTTGGAACTGCCTGGAGCAGAACTGGACACAGTACTCCAGGTGTGGCCTGAAATACACCAAGCAGGGTGGGATGGTCAAGTTTCTGTCCCTGCTAGCAATGCCCCTGAGGATGCAACCCAGGATCTGCTTGCTGCAGTGGTGCACTGCTAAGTGCAGTTCAGCCTGATGTCCATCCAGACCCCCAGGCCCTTTTCCACAAGGCTGTTTCTGTGGCACACAGCTCTGAGCCTGCACTGGGCTCTGTGCGTATCTCATCTCAGGTGCAGCACCTTGCACTTGTCTTGGTGATGAATTTTTCCTCTATTTATATGTTTTACTTGCTATCACTAGTTCCTTTGTTGTATTCCAGTAAAACCAAATGAGCATTACAGTTCTGTATTTGTGTGTAATTGACTTTCCTGAACTTAAAAATAACTGTTACTCTGTATGATGACTCTTCTCCCTAACAAATAAAAGATGTCTTTCCACGAGCTGGGATGTTTATTGGAACACATGGCAATCTGCTTTTAGACAAATCCTCTTTATGTGCTTGTGAAGGAAGTGTGTCTTAAGGACAGCTTCCTTAATCCTGACCGTAGCAGATACATTATTTGATTCTTGAGAAGAGGTCACAGGAATTATCAAAAGCCTGTTTTTCAAGTTCAGGAGCTCCTGGGTGCTTTTTAAGGAACACTGTAGGTTGTTTTCCTTCTTTGCCTACTGACAGGTATACTCATAGTAAATTTTGGGTTTGTAATTAAAATCCAAAATACACAAAACATAGAACAGTAACAAATTTATTAGGTATTCAGTGTTACAGAGAAACATAAAATACTACTCTTAAAACTGCATAACTTTTACTTTATCCTTTTACTAATATAAAGTTCTTAGAATAATTGTTTAGATTCAAAAAGTCCTAATATCTATTGCTAACTTTTGCCTTGTGAATATAAAAGTGAACGCCAGATTTTAGTAAATTACTGTTTCCCTTCTAAATACTAGCTCCAGCTCTATGAAGATTCATCTCTTAGCATCCAATGACTTGTTAGGAGTTACTTTTGCTTTTTTCCTTTTTTTTTTTGTCCTAGGATGTAGGACAAATGCCAGGCTTTTATTTAGATTTATATGAAGTGGTTGATATACATAAATATTTCAAATCTCTTCAAACTAAAGTTGGTGTATTTACTGTCACTGCTACTTGAGGGCAATTCACACATATTTATTGAGATTGTTTACACATTCACCCATATATTCCAATGGCACTTCTGATAAGACTTTCTGCTGTTGTTGGAGTAGGTAACACAGACCAAGTCAGCCACATAGCGAGGACACATAAATAGGAATTTCAAAAGTCCATGTGGTAGCAAACCTTGTACATTGCCCCTTACAATAGTGAGAATTGATATTTTGTGATGTTCTTTGAATAATGGTGTATCAGACTACTTAAGCTTGCACATCTGCATTTGAAGACAGACCATTATCTTTTGCATTATCTATAAGAAGGCATGCCAGATTTCTCATTCTGCAAGTACTATACAAAGCACTCACTGAAACAGCTCAAATTTAGTTTGTTCTCATACCACATCTCCTACTGCCTTATTTAATGGGAAAAACAATTTTTTAAAAAAATTCTGTGACCTTCATGTTTCTGAAGTTGCTTGAGCTCTATTTGGTTTTGGTTTTTTTCCTCTCAACCCCATTCCAGTTTTTACAGTTAAGAAATCCCCATGAACACATGAAACTGTGAGAGAGTCAAACTCACTGTGCACACCCTCTACAAAGCACAGGTGCTCCAGTCTGTGGGAACAAGCAGCGTCAGAATGACTGAGTGGTGCCAAGTACAGAATTTCCAGGTTGTTTAGAGCATCCAAAGAAAGATTACCTTGAGGAAGAAGTTACCGCACTCTTTGACACAGAGGGCTGTTATCCTGGACTTCGCATCAATGAACAGTGCTTCGTGTACCTGTATTTGTGTGATGGTGAAGGGCAGGGTGCTGGTTGAGATGACTGCCTGATGGAAAATTCCACATCCACGGCTTCTTGAGTGTTCTGTTGAATTCACAAATTCTGTTGTGTTTGCATATAGGCCCTAAGAATACCTATGGCAAATACAAGACAATTTTTTTCTTTGAGATCATTTCAGCATCCTGGATATGCTCACAAGTGGGGCTCTTTCTTAGTGACATGACTGCCATCTGTTCTGAGAGGGAGAGAACCCAGGAGCTAGGAGGGCTACTGTGGCCAGCAGGGCAGGGCCTTTCTATCCAGGGCCTGTCCCACCACCCCCAGCCAGGGAGCAAGGCAGACAGGCGTGGGAGTGAAGCCCAGAGCCCAGGTTATCAAGAAAACATGACAATGAAGCAGGTGGAACATCAAGCACATAAGACAATCCTCAGGTCACAATCATGATCAGGACTGGTGGGATTAGCAAGGGCCAGACATAGTCTGAGGATCATCATGCAGGTCCACGGTGACTGGGAAGGTCTGAAATCAACATTGTTGCCCTTCTAATTCCCTTCTGGGTGAGGAGGGTGTGGTGTGTGGTGGGTGTTAATCTGTGCATTTTCCTCTGCTCCTCCTCACAGTATGCTCCAGGACATGGGGACGCAACATGAGGTCACAAATCAATCCTGCTGGACAGAAATATTTCTGGTCTTCAGTTCTGACACCAGTGAAGAGCCTCAGGACTTCCTCTGTTCTTCCAGAGCTATGCTTGCAGGACACTTGAAAGAGAACATATGGCATGGGTCCTGCTTTCCTTGCCCCTTGTGTTTGCTCTCTTGGTGAGAAGATGACCCATCATGATGATGAGTACTGTTCTCCATGATACTGGTAAACTTCTTCCTACTTGAGAAAACTGAACGTAAAACAGGCATAAAAGTGTTAGCTTCATACACAGCTCATTCCTACTTTATAAATCTCCTTAAGAATATAATGAGGTCAGTATTACACAACTGACTGATTTTTAAATGTCTGGAAAAATCAATTGAAAATGTTCATCTCCTGACCTATTTTTTCTATGCTGCTTCATATTTCTGACTTAAAGGTCCTTAGGGTTTTGGTTCATCACTTGTAAATTATTAATATTATGTATATGAGAAGCAGAGAAAATAGTATCTGATGTCTTTCCTCTGCAGCTCAAGCTCTATTACAGAGGCCCATTCTGCATATGGAGGACACATCTGCAAGTTTTTAGTTTTCTGACTGATAATTTTTTCTTTTTCTTTTTTTTTTTTCCAGTTAATATTTTTAGGGTACTTGGTTACCCACCACTGAAATTCTTCCAGATGCCTTTTATGAATGAGGGAGTGCCAGAGGAAAAGGGTTACAAAACCATGTTTGGATGAACAAAACTACTACAAGACATTAATTTCTTAACCGACTTGGAGATTTTGCTACAGCATGAGAGGCTGTTCTCTCAAAAGTAAAATAACTCATAGGCTATATACTTGTCACAGATACCCAGCAAAATGTAAGCATTTGAGGAACAACCTGATTTTACAAGTCTCTGGGTTTGAGCAATTCGGATATAGGATATTTATATGTGTGTGCATATACATGTGAATTTCTTGCCATAGCATTGTAAGTTTCTGTCGGTAAGCTCTTTATCTTATCCAGCCTTGTTTCTTTTGTGTGGTGCTGTAGAAGCAGCAGCTGTCCTATCTTTGGGCTTGGCCGCTGTCAGGCCCAGGCAAAGGTGTGATGGTGCTGGGACACGCTCCACAGGCGGGAGAGGGATGGAGCCACAGGCGGGGATGCAGAGACAGCTTCCAGAATTTTGGAGATGGGAAGGCTGAAGAGGGATGAGAGAAACAGCTGACGGAAGAGGGTGGGGGAAAGGTAGGCGGTGGGGCTGAGGGGGGAGAGGCTTTGAGCGCTGAATGGGGACGGAGATGCTGAGCAGACGGGCAGGAGCTTTGCGAACATGCGAAGGGCGGAGGCACCCCTGCCCTTGCCCAAGGCGCCACGAGTGCCCGTGTGCCTGTCCCCGGGCCATGCCCCCGTCCCCCGCGCCGCTCTGCCCGCCTGGAGCCGCCGCTCTCCGCGCGGGGCGGGGGCCCCGGGCCCGTCCCGCCCCGTCTCGCCCCCGTCACCAGGCGATGCTGCGGCCAAGATGGCGCCGGGCGTCGAGTAAGCGCGAGTGGGGATAGCGGCTCCGCTCCCGGCGCTCTCCCCACCTCGGGCAGGGGCGGGCGCAGGGATGAGGCGCGTTCCCGGTCCCGGCTGGTCGTCGTGAGGGGCGCGGGCAGGCAGACACCATGGCGGGGATTATCAAGAAGCAGATCCTGAAGCATCTCTCCAGGTCAGTGGGGCGCGGTGCACCGGGCAGCTGAGGCGGTGCGGGGAGGGGGCGACTGCGGGTCCCTGTCCCGGTGAGCGACCCCCGGTCTGGGCGCTGGGCGGGGGCACCGGGTCCATTCTGCGCGCAGAAGGGGGAACCGAAGACGCCTCCTCGTAGTGATTTGGAGGCGGAGGAGGTGGCTAGGCGCTCGTGTGGGGCTGTCCGGCGGCCACAGCCGCTTAGCTGGCCCCTGGCCCCCGGCTCTTTCGCCCGGTGCCCGGCGGCGCAGGCGGGGAGGGGGCTCGGTCTGCCTGGCGCAGGAGGGAGTCACCGAGTGAGTCACCGCCGGGCTCCGGCCGCCTCCCCGCCGGGCTGACGGTGCCCGCCCCCGCTGCCCGAGGTGTGCGGGGGGCAGAGAAGCGGGGCAGACCCCGACCCCCGTGATTCCCGGGTGGCGGGGGCGAGCAGCAGCCGCCGCGGCGCGCTGCTGGCCGGGCTGGGGCAGCTCGGCCTGTGTCCTTGCAGCTCGGCTCGCCAATTCCGAGCTCTGGAGACACCCAGCAGGTGAGGCCGGGCAACAGAAAGGTGCACGCGGAGAGGTGAAAATAAGTTCGTGGTGTTCTGGGTGACTGAAATAATGTCTATGGTGCCTCGCGGCCTAAAACAAAACAAACAAACCTCCTGTAAATTTCTTAGCTGTCAATGTCGTGTGCTTGAAAGATGGAGAAATCACAGAAAGTACACAATCTGATTCATACGGTTTTAAAAAGCCGCATCAGGTTTCTCCCATTTTCTAAAGAAAGGCAAAAACCTGTTCGGTACTTGATCTGTCATAATGCCATAGCGTTGCTAATTCTTCACAGCTTACTTTTATATCTTAAAAAATACAACCTGAAATATTTTTTTTCTTACAAAATGTTCTATTCCACTTTAGTGTAGTATATCTGAAAAGTGTTTATAGAGAAAATCAAACAAAATGAAATGACAGATTGTCATTTGACTAATCTGTTGTTGATGCGTATGGAGAACATAATTCTCATTCCAAATCCTTTGATATCTATCTGCTAAATGTGATATATGGAGCAGTAGTAGAATAATTTTTCTGCTCTGCCCTGCTCATGAGTTATGTAGCAGGGAATGCTGACAAAGAAATCTCTTCGCATGAAAATGACAGAGCACCGTGTGAATGGAAATGCAAGGAGAAGATGTCATCAGCCTTGAGTCACTTTTCTAATCAGCAGTGTGCTTGGAATAGCTGGATTTAGCAGCTTGTTTCCTGTAGTGATATGTATGTAGCAAGCTGTACGGGAAGAGAAGTGGGCTCTAGTCTCTGTGCTACAGGTTAACTCTAAAAAGTATCTGGGAACTTGGCATGAGTAAGATGAGTCGGTTTTTGTCCAGTTTTTCAAATGAGCAGCTGAATAGATTAGAAATAAGTACTTTGTCATTTTTGTGATTCCTCTCTTGTCTGTTGTGATAATGTTTACTCAACAAGGCTCTGTCAAATGATTATGACAGATTTTATCACTTCTGGAAAGCTTATGGGATATATCCAGTGGTATGTGGCTTGCAAGTTGAACTTGATGCTCATAATCCATACTATTCAAAGAGTGTTTTTGATACCTGAACTGTAGACAGTATTATTAAGCCCCTTGTTATGGGTGTTCTTCATTACATGTTCAGATAATACCTTTACTTCCTGCAGAACAGGTGTTTCAGTGGTTTCAGAAGCTCATTACTCAGGAAAGCAGAATTCAAGTGACATGAGCTTAAATTTCAGGACCTTGATTTTTTCTGCAAAAAATATAAAAGTATTCATTCAGAATTTTCATTAATAAGTTCTGTGAGAATGTGACTTAGGAGCTAAATACATAATGAATTTCCTGTAATAGAGAGTGCCAAAGGATGCTTTCACTTTTTTACTCTTACTATAATAGTTGCTGTTCTGCAGTTTTCATAATTTCTTGCAACTGCTGCCTGCTTCAACTAAGCAGGCATTAGTGGCAGGACTAAAACTTATTGGAAGAGGTACATATATAGTGGAAAGAATTACCCTCTTATCTTGATTTATTTTCATTTTTGAATATTTTATTTCCCTTTATGTTTGAACAAAGATATGAATTTATATCTTGAGTTACAGAGAAGTGCTTTGATTTTTTGCCACAAACCACAGAACAGTTGAGGTTGGAAGGGATCTTTAAATCTTGTCCAGCTCCCCAAATCATCATTGATTTGGCAATGTTTGCCATGAAGATCACTGCAATATCTGTTAATCATGTTTTTACTCTTTTTCCTATCTAGGTACTGTATTTGCACATTTGGAAGCATTGTGTCATTCAGCAATGCAGTTTCCATTTAGCAGTTCACAGTGCTTTTATTAGATGAACTGATAATGGGCACTGGTGTAGAAGGAGCCCTCATCATTCTACGTTTGTTAGACAGTGAAAATGTTTCATGGGTATGAGTCTTTAATGTCTGAGAATAAGAAGATGACCCAAGCTGCATTTTGAAATGGTTTTGATATCCAAATTACTTTTTACCTTTATAAAGGGGTTTTTGTTGCTGTGTTACAGTTTAAGAGCAGTGAAGGTAATAAAGCTTATTTTATTCAGTTTGTAACAAGTCTTTATCTCATGTCAGGATGTGGTGATGAGTTTTTTGCTTTTTTCAGTCTTTTAAAATTTTTAAAAATGTCCTCTATCTTCAACATGCATTGTTCTTTCCCAAGGCTGTGGTAGAAAACAAAAAGGAGGGAAGGGCTAGGAACAAATTACATCTGTTTTTGTTGTACTTCACATTATGTGGTGCTTGGTGTAGGATACGAAACTAAATGTATCAACTAAACTGAAGAGATGAGTTTGCCATTTGGAGGCTTGAAATTTTTACATCTCCACATTGTGTTAGGTGTGGTTTTACTGAATGCACTTGACCGAATGTCTTTATTTCATATGTGCCCTAAAGTGAAACAAGTGTCTGGGTAACAGCATCATTCTTTACAGAGGTAGGAAAGATACTCCATCCCTAGGAGAAATCTTCTCTGTAGTGTTGGGATCACTTACTTGTACTGTAAAGGCCTTCCCCATTGAACTGGAACGTGTGTTGTATCTTCATTTGTGCTGTTACGTATTTTCAGTGGGTGAGAGAATTCTTGTTGAACACCACCTTTTTATGGCAAAATTTTCTGTTCAGTGCTCTGCTATGATGATTGCAGATATCCTTCAGCATTCCTTCTTTTTTCTCAGACTTGGTGGACAAGTGTATGAAACAATGGTGTTAAAGATTTCCAATAGGAATTTAGATTGCCCTGTGCAAGTTCACTGTGGGGTTACTGTAATACTATCTCTGTTTTTGAGGGGATCATCTCCATGGCAGGGGTTTCAATCTTGGGTTTTTTGGATGGGAGGTGCATACAGAGATCAGGTATTACTCAGACTTGTATAAGGGTGTTTTCAGGTGTTTTTTAGTTTTGGCTTCTAGTCCCATTGAAATTCCCTTCTAGTTAATGAGCAGTCTGAGTCTTCTGTGTATTTGCATGATCCATACCTTTCTGTGAAAAACAGTTTTGTTTATGTGTAAGAAGTATGGAAGGCAAGCTTATAAACTTTGCTGGTCTGATAAGTAGCCACACTGAATATGACAGTCTTCACCTCAATTAATATTGACTCATAAGTTTATTAATGATAACACATAGTTCAACTTAAAGAGTTTCAGTTTGCATCTTACTCAATATTTTCCACAAAGAAAACAGTAAGAGGTTTTGAAGTGTGTTTGGTATGGCAGAAATTGTTTTCAGTTGTGTCATTAGTTAATGTTCTGCATGAACTTAGACCTTTGCTTTTGCTTATCTGAATCAATAGATGTGAACGTACTAAGATTTCAATAGAGGAAAATTGGAGTGAGTTTGGACAATTGTTACAATCTCATAATTAGGAAGCCATTCTAAAGTTCATATGCAGAATGGTTGTACAAAGAATAGCATCCTAATTGTATGAATATCAGGAATCAGCTGGTACTGATATAAACAATGATATCCTACATCAGCTGGTACAACTGATATGCATCCTACCAAAGTATTTACCCTGCATATTGACCTGGTTTTAAGCCAGTCAGACATGCCTGATTGGTGAGGAATGTTGTCCTCTCAAGGGATCTGATTTCTTTTAGGGTAAAGCAGTGCAACACCTTTATTGGGCTAGAATGGGCCATTTCCTTCCTGAAAGTGAATGACCAAAGTTGTTTGGATGAATTTTGAAAATTCTGCTAGTAGCAAAATAAGTAGGTTTTTGCTTATTTTCAGTTTTGTGTATTCTACTCCTGTGTCACTTTAGTTTTGGGAAAGTTATCCAATTCCCTTAGCCAGCCAAAGAACACAAAGTATGTACTTTTCCGCTTCTCTTTTTGCTTGTACTAATTTTGCAGAGTGTATTCTAGCTGACTGACTTCATTGGCTTGTCTAGTATGTGAGAAAATTGCAGAACACAATGTAGACATAATAATCTCTCTTATTCTGAATGAGTCTGTATTGTATCTGAATGCTTGCAGAAGGTGTTAGCATCATATCTGTCTTAAATGCTGCACCTAGGGAAAGAATAAGCCTAAAAAACTACAAGTAGTAAAGCAGAACTGCTTTAGACAGCAGACAAGAAGGAGAAAGAGCAATTTGAAATTTCACTGTAATCCTATATTCCTTAAATTCCCTTATGCTTGAAAATCAATACTTTTGGTATTTAGGTGGAGACTTGGTGCCAACAATTTCTTCTGCATGAACGTCTTAGTAATGTTCTGATGAGAATGTAGGAATCAATAAATGCTTTTTTAAACAGAAATAAAAAACTTTCACTCTCTTCTGTTTTTATTAGTAGCTTCATGCATCATATTGCATTTTAATATTGTGTAACAGAACATCTTCCAAAATTCAGACTGAAATTGCTGTGGTGCTTTATGAAAGTATACATGTATTTTGGAGATAAATGAGCAATAATGCATTTTCTGGAAAAATTCTAAATTGTTACCTTTATTAAGATTTGATATTAAATCTTGTGTTATGTCTCAGAAAGATCTCTTAAGCTTTCAGTAGGATTTGGGTTAATAAAATAAACTCACAGAATTTGAGTTGACCATTTCAGTTTGTTTTAGGTTATTTTTGCAAATGTATTATAAATCTAAATGCTAATTCTACAGACATTGTATTTGTACAATTAAAGCTCTGCTGAAGCTTTGTTGAAGTCAGACAACTCTTGTGCATACATAATAAAAACTAATACATTTGCACAATCAAGAGGAATTAGTCAGCACCATTTGAGTTGTATGTGATCATTTTCTTTAAAGAGTTCTCAGAATATTAGTAAGTTTCACAATGAAAATGATCTTGAAGATTGCTCTGTTCAAGTATCTGACACACTAGTATGAAGTATTCCCTGGGAAAAATGGGTATTTAAATAAAACCTGTAAGGAATAAAATTGTCTCTTAAGGTCAAGTGATTATGGAGTATGTAAGAATCAAAACTAGCCCACAGTTGCATTTTTCTAAAATTTGTTATTTCTCCTGCCAAAGCCTTAGTGTTTTGAGGGTTTTTTTTTTAATATTGAAGCAGAATAAATGTCAGTACTAAATAACTCCAAGAAGAAGAGGTGCTTTTTAAAGTGTCTTGTTATATTTTTTCTTTTTTTCTACAAGAAGATTGGACGAAGGAGATCAGATAATTTCTGATGAGACATTAATGGAATTATAAAAGCTTATGCAAAGTGATTTACTTCACAGGTTTTTTGTGAATCATCAGAATAATTGCTAACAAGTAATTACTCAGTTGTATCAAGAGTATCTTGGGTTTGGCCACTTGCACAACAACCCAGGTTTCTCAATCCAGTAACTCCTGTAGGAGTACACCTTTGTGGAGCTGGTGCTAACCAAGATTCAGATCTCTCAATTGTCTTCTTTTTTGGTAAGGAAACACAGGAGAGGAAAGAGTTCCAGCTAGGCTGTGCTTTTTAGTTCTTCCAGCCTCCTCTGGATGGATGTACGAGCCTTGCTGGAAGAAGAATGTCCCCAGCACAGATTTGGTGGCAGCTCTGCCATGCATCTTTACCATTCAGCTTGAAAACACCGGAGTTTTGGGTTTTTTACCTCAGAGACACTTGCTCCTTTTGACTCTCAAGGAAGTAACACTTGGATCCAGACGCCCAGGAATCTGAAAGTTACGTGGTTGCCTACTTCTGAAATAGTTTTCTTGTCGTGGTTTCTTCCATTACTGGGGGTCTGGAGACTTGAGAAGAAGAATAATTTGTAACTAGGTATCTCTAAGTCACTTTAGTGATAAATCTCTTAAATTCTGTTCTGATATCCCAGCGAACTGCCTACCAAGGTCACTGTCCAAATGTTTGCATTTTGTTGCAACCAAAAGGGTGAAAGTGTAGGAATTAATTATATTTAAGCTGAAGTACCTCTTTGAAGTGAAAACAGTTAGCAGAGAACTTTTTTTTGAAGAGCTGATTGTACTAAAATTTCATAGCCTGCAAAATCAGACTGTCAAATGTGTGCAGGTCTTTGTAGCACCACCCCAAACACAAAAATCTAGAAGTCCCATTCCCCTACATCTCTAGAATCAGGTTTCTTTAGTGTGAATTTTGAATAGCTGAGGTTGAGACACTGTAAGTAGGAACAAATAATATGAGAAATCTCAGGCTAAGCAAAACAAAACTGAAAAATTGTCTGCCATTTAAAAATAAAACCCTCTTATGCTGCATCCTTGGGCTATCTTCTTCCTCATCTTCCAAATGTACTTACTGGGTATCCTTGAAATGACTTGGCTACATTGTATCGATCTTTTCTGCATGATTAAAATCTTGTTCATAAGCTGTTCATTTAAACAGGGCTCCAGTACTGTAGTATCAGACAGCAAGGGATACTCTCACAGGAATCTAGTGTTTTACACAGGCCTGTTTCCTTTTGAATTCTGTAGTGTCATGATGTGTAACAAACTGTTGTAACTGCAGTTATCTTCAGCTAAAACTCTCTTACATTATTGTATCAATCCTTTTTCCCTTTGAACTTGATCCCTTGTGTGTCCCCTGTGTCCCGTTCCCTACAGCGATCCCAGCTGGCTCTGGTGGAGATTGGTTTGCTGTGAATATCCTTACTACCAAAATGAGTACCAGAAGCTTCTCAGAAGCCGTGGCAACTGACCACTTGCTTTCACCAGGAATAGGGGCCTTATGTCTGAATACCTTGCCCTCAGGTAACTTCCCCTCTCCCACCTTTGTAGAGTAAATGTAAGAGGTGGTATGTATTTATATAAATTTAGGAGTGAAGTGAGCTCTATAAAATGTTACTTGAGTTTCCACTCCTGTTTCTTTTTGTAATTTAAAATTATGCAAAAAATAATTGTTTGTATGCAGCCGTGTGGTTTGGATTCTTTGGGATTTTTCTAAGTCCTAAACTAAATTTGGGTTTGTGAACTAAATCAGCAATCCCATTATAAACATACCTTGACATGTATTTTCTAAATGTAATCTGGGTATTTCCCAATATCTTTAGGCTATATGACATTTACTGTTTATTATTTGCATCTACTTAATTCTTTTTCATTACTTATTGTGTATTAGCTTTGTATTTGATATACTTGAAGGATCAGACAGCTCTTAAACTAGTTTACAGAAGAAAGTGACTGATTTTATTTATTTATTTAAAATTAAGAGTTCTTATAGTTAATATCTAATCAAAAAGATCTTACTTTGTTGTGAGATCTGATCAGTTACCATAAAAAAAGATACCTGCTAATGTGATATAAATAAATGATACCATTTCCAAAAGGAGGTATTGTTATGCTTTTACACTGTATCATTATTTCATGATTTTAAATTTCTGAAGTTATTTTTCATTAAATGGCTTTTTTTTTGCATTAGGTACAGAATATTGTATTTTAAGTGGTACTTTTTAATAGTTTAAGTTTGGGGTTTTTTTAATAGTTTAAGTATATTTAATAGTTATCAAGTATAAGCAAATTAAGGTGGTTTTTTTGCTGCCTGTGATGGGGAACTTGTGTATGTATTGCCACATATTGTTTGATATATTCAGGATTTTATATTATCTTGTACTCACTGTATCGTTAAGTCATGATGTATAGGATTGTCGTGTTTGAATAAATTTCTTTTGGGTTGATCATATTGGCCATTTCTCTGCTTGATGTGAAAAGACTCATGGAATAGAAAAGCTTAATATTGATCTGTGTGAGGGTTTATCATAAATGAAAGGTAAATTGCTTGAGCAATGTTTTACTTGCGACATGATTATCATTTGTGCAGTGCAAGCTCCTCATTTATGCACAGTGCTTGGCTGTGTCTCTGCAGATCTGCTTCATGACACATAATTAGATAATAACCACTGATGACAGCAGCTGTCTCAGTTCTGCCTGTACCCAAAAAGCAAGCAATACAGCTTTTCTAAATTGAAAGAAAATAATGTTCTATATGTGTTATTACAGAATTAACTAGGGGAGGCATTACATACTTGGTGGGGATGTCAGTATTTGAGAAAGTGTGGAACAGCTCTTGAAGTGAGTAGCAGTGTTCTAAGACGTCTTTAGGAAGTCACCTGGAGTGGGAGTCTGTGCTGAAGTCCTGTGTTGTAATGAAATGGAAGCCATTATTGGAAAAGTGTCAGCAAAGCAGACATACTATTCAGGGCTCCTACAATGGGATGGATCAGGAGGTGGTGTGACACTGCACCAGATGTGTTACACACATATGGGTTCCTTGTTGAGCCAAGGTCCTAATTAGTGATCTCCCTGGAAAGGAAGTTTAGTTCTTGGACTATGATAGGTCAAAAAGCTTGATAATTGTTAGGTACATGAGGTTCTATATAGTAGCATGAAAAGTCCCACCTGAAGCTGTAGGGTTGTAGGTGCTATTTTGGATCTGTCCAGTGTGCTATAACTCATGGCCAGCCCAAGAGCAGTAGGTCCAGCTGGGTGTGTAAACAAGGAAATGCCCTGTCCTGCTCCAAAGGGTTGGGCGATGAGCACCTTCACAAAGTGCTTTGCAGGAGGTGATCCTCTCCATGCTGGACATCCAGCAGGCCATGGAGGGTTCTCCATCTTGCACTCAGACACCAAATACATATCAGACAATTCTGCAAATGTTCATGGTGAGATTAGATAAAGCATGTAGGAATTTGTGGGGAGTAGCCACAATACTGATGGGTAAAGGGGTGATACCTTTCTCATGTACAAGCTGATGTTGGAGGGTGTAAGAGGGTGACAGTTGGGTGTCACAGATAGTGAGGGGTGTACTTGATCAAGCCAGTTACTTAAGATCAGCTATGATTTGTGGTGTTGTGTTGGATGAGAGGAACTCAATTGTAACAGTATACACTGGTGATCCCAATATTTTTTTTCCTGTGGGAAATTTGACAGAGAGTTAGTTCTATTCCTCTTCCATACTTGAAATCCTCAAGTTTGAAGTGGTATAGTGAGCTGAATAGTAGACGACTTCCTTCATTCTGTTACTTAGAGTCATGGGAAGGAAACATCTTCCTGAGAAACTCAATTGAAAAAGACCATTTTTCTTGTTTCAGAAATGGTTTAATATTCCTTAGTGATCAAATAACATAGTTCAGCCAGGTGAAACAGTAAAAAAACCCCAGTTATCTTCATGTTCCATTTCTGCTGTTCTATTATTGATCCAGTTGCCTGTGCTTAGTAGGTCATGCTTCCCTTTTTCAAAGCCTGTTGTTTAAGCAGTTTGAGTTCATAACAAGGAGATAAGCAAAACTGTGGTACATACTGTGATTTAATAATTTATCATGATTAGAGCATACATTTAGACTCATATCGCTGAGGAAATTTTATTTAAAAAGCAGGGAAGACACATGGTAGAGCTGGGGGAAAGCAGTTGTATATTCAGGAGATGTGCCAAACATCTGAGAATCTGTGTCCAAACGTGATCCAGACTTCTCTTATTTCTCTACTAAATCCAGAGGTTGGAATTTCTGTTGTCAAACTTGACAAGGCACCTGCTATTCGCTCCAAACCTTTGGGGGGCACTGCTCTAAGCTTCATGTGGTTTGTGGCCTTCCCTATACAAACCATAAGCTTGTGGCTTCAGAAGAGTGTTTTCCCATCTTCTCTACCTGTTTTGGGGGGTTTTTTGTTTCTGTTTTCAACTTCTTGGCCATCTTCTCTGCCAGAATGGTGGAGCTCCAAGCCTGTGGTGTTACAAACAAACCTTTAGAAAATAAATATTTTAGGCAAGGAAATAAATGCATCTTTTATGTGGGTTTTGAGTTATTTTAGAGGGAGAGAACTGAAAGAACTGTTGTGTCCTGACAAAATACATTGATTATAACTTACTCCTCTTTGATTCTTAGTACTGCACTGTTACTGTACAGTCCTTTATGCTTTGCACAAAACTCTTAGTCTGTACTTTGTAAATTGAAGTTGAACCATTTATCTGTAACTGCGTAGGTGTGTAGATGTACCCAAAGGAGCTATGTCAGGCAGCTTGTGATATTGACAAATTCATATTTCTGGATTCTTGCATTTAAACTGTAAATATTTTACAGCATTATTCTACTTATGAAATTCAATATTAAAGCTGTATTGAAATCTATACTATCACACAGTAATTCAAACCTCAGATATGTTTTGAGAAAGAAAGTGTAGTTTGTAAAATTGAAAATCAATCTGTGAAAACAATTATGCGAAGAATATCTTCTCACTGCTCACCTGTTGAGAGTTTCCTTCCATGACTTTTGACATGAAGAGTACAGTCCTAACAGGCAGAGGTCCTCTTATGTCTGTCTCTTCTGAATGAAGAATTAAAAAAAATGTATATAGAAAAAGTGATGGTCCTTGAATTTTTTCCCTGTCCTGCTCCATGTTGAGAGAAACTGGCTTCTATTTTGTTTGTTGGAAGGATATGGAAAGTAACTCAAAAATGGCTTCGCTGTTGCCATTCTCCCCTGATTGGTATTTTGGTATTTTTCTTACTCTGGAATTTGAAAACCTCTTTTTGTAGGTCCTGTGTGTTTCCTCTGATGTGTCTGCAGCTGTGATCCAGGATAATGCTTAGATCTGTCTCCAATCTGAGAGGCATTTCTGGTGTGGCTGAACTACAGGGAACTCTGAGGGGGACTTCTTTCACAGAGCATGTGTCTCAGGAGACTTGTGTGTGTGTAATGGCACAATGGTTTTGCATTTGCTGTGTAAATGTGACTTTAAATGACACCAGTTTGTAATTCTTATGTTGACCCTTACGTAGAAAGTCAAGACTGAGAGGTACTACCAGGTGACTAAAAAACTCAATGACTGCTTTTTATCTTCTAGGAATTTTGTGCGACCTGAGTCAGATGAGACTTTGCAATGTTTTCTGAGATAGGAAATTTTATATTTTGCTCTTACTAATAGGTTGTTTTAATGAGGAAGGTTATTTAGCTCTTGTCATTATTCTTTCTTGTTGAAAGCAAGAAAAAAGGGTAATCAGAAAACAAAATAATTCAAGTCCTTTATTCCTCTCATAATGTTTCTAAACAGACCATTTAAAAGTACATTAGTTACCAAGGAGAATACATTTATCAATACCCTTATCTCAATATATTTTTAGTACTGAAATTATGAAACTATATTATTCACAGATTACATCTCATTGCTTATGGATAATTTATGACTGTAAGCAGTACAGTAACAACTGCAGTACTTCTGTCATAAAAAACGTGTCTAGCATTATTTGCAAATACATACTACTTGTATTTTGTTAGGCTAGGTAAATGCATTTTCAAAGCTAACCATCCCAGAATGGAGTCGGGGAGTTGGACTCAAAAAATGCCTTCTCTGTTTCAAGCTGTATTTGGAAACTGTTAAGAGGAAAAAAAAAGCTTGCTGACCTTCTTCATCTTCTTCCACATCTCCTCCAGAATCAGACTTAATGAGGACCTTGTAGTTCAGTTAGAAGCTGGTCTCTTGAATGGAAAGGAAATGCTGGAATTGCACCTCCTGGGGCATCGCTGCAGAGTGATGTTCCATCATTGAGGACAGACAAACCCCTTTGCTCTCCGCCTGGAGAATAACAGCACCAGGAGATTTTGGTGGGAAAAATCACGAAGCATACTGCCAACAGCAGTATTTTCTACTCCCTGGTCTTGCAAAACTAGACTCAATTCATGAGCAGAAACAATTTTTTCATGGCAGATTGAAAGTGTGGCAAAGTATAGCCTGTTCATAGCTTATGGTAGATACAATGCTACAGCTGTTGGTTTGAAGGTAGGGTACCCATGGGCTCTGGCATGCGGCCTCACAAGGATGTGAACCATTTGACACAGTCACATTGTCAGATTGTTTCATTGTATCATCAAATCCTAGCGCATTTGAAATATAAAGTAATTTATATGTACACTTTTAACTAGTTACACTTTTTACCACATGGATATCTTATTGAGCTTTCAAGTTTTCATCCAGTATTTTATATACCTCATGCTGTTGTATGTGTATTTCTAATTGGTCTTTAAATTCTATGACTAAATCAAATTAATATTGTAAATAAAACTGTTTTATTGCAAGATTTTAACTAAATATAGAAAGGTAATGTTTATGACAGTAATTTTAGGGGCTTGGGATTTTTTCTCCTTTCAAAAAAATTAAAGAGTGAAATAGATTCAATTCTACTTTATATAGTTTAAAATAAATTGTTCAATAGTTTGAGTTTGTTAGTCTGGGTGACACAAAATTTAGAAGATATCTCACAATATATTTTTGTTTATGTATTTATAAATTGAGCTAATGAGATGAAAAAATTGAAGGGACAAATCAATTACATCATACCATTTCTTTCCTGGGTGAAATTTATCAAGGATTTCCTCACCCCCAGACCATTGCTTTAAGTTAAATTGTTACTGATATGAAGGATAACTTTGATTGCTTTATATGTATTTACTTAAGGTGTGTTTGTTTTCAGGTTCACCAAAAATCTGTCACCTGACAAGATCAACCTGAGCACGTTAAAGGGAGAAGGTCAGCTGACTAATTTAGAGCTGGATCAAGAAGTACTCCAGAACATGCTGGATCTTCCAACATGGCTGGCTATAAACAAGGTGTTTTGTAATAAAGCATCCATTAGGGTGAGTGTTCTATTGTGCTGGAGTGGTAATTAACCAACTCTTTTTTCTTTTTGTCTTGTCTTTGTAAAAACTTTCAAGCAACTTTGTATTAGGAAATTCTAATAAGTGCTTGATAAAATTTTAAACAATGAAGATTTTATCAGCAATAATTTCTTCCTTATTTTTCTTTCTTATGTGATAACATGAAATACACCTGGAAATAATGAAAATAAGAGTGATTATTTTTATTTTTTCTTCCTGAGGAGAATTCATTCCTGCCTGTTTTGAAAATGTAGAAGTAAAAGTTTGTATTTGTCTGCAGTATTTAGTCTATCATAATTATTTATTATTCTCTTTTTTATGTGTTCTCTCTTCACTCCTCTTCATTTATTGCTTTCCCTCTTGCTCTGTTCCTGTTTCCAAAAATACCTTTTGGAAGGATTCTGATCTCTCTGGGAAATGTGGGAAGCACAGTAAATCTAGGAGATACTGCATTTTTGGGCGTTGTGGCTGCGAGTAATTGAAACAATGTGTATCATCTCTACCACATTGCATGAACGTGGGATTAAGAAATGAACTTTGGCTTGTTCTTGACTGGAGTTACAATCTGGTCAAACATTAACGCCTCCTTAGTCTTTTGGTGGAGTTTGGTTATGGTTTTTTGGTGTTCTGTCTCTGCTTTTTTTTTTCCACTATGGGAGATTGTCCTGATTTTTCTAAATGCAGTGAACTTGATGTTTTGTTGCAGGCGTCTAATTAGTTCTAGGTCAACAAAGGAAATATACATATTTACATTATTTCCTATATTATTATTATTATTATTATTATTATTATTATTATTATTATTGTTGTTGTTGTTGTTATTATTATTTCCTTTCCTATTTACATTATTTCCTTTTAAAGGAAATAATGTGTAAGGCTGTGATGCTTTTTCTAATGCTTGACAACTCACTGTTAAAGAGACAGATTCTACTTTGTTCCTCTATTTTTCTACTCAGTGATAAGTAGATTTTGAAGTTCAAACTTTTTAACACCTAGTGTGCATAAAGTTACCACATAGTATGTTCAGATGAACTTAATATTTTGAAAGTAATATTATGCTGAGTTCAGAAGCTAGAAATATAATTTGTATGCCTAGAACACATTCTGTGTGATTTTTTTATTGTATTTTTAATATTTAATTTGCTTTAGATTAGTGTTTTCTCTTGCAGATACCATGGACAAAATTGAAAACACATCCCATCTCTTTGGTGAGTTCTGAAATAAACTCTGAAATGTACTGTGTGTAGCAGTATCTATATCAAATATTTATATAGTTCTCTTGATTTGATTATGGAAATAGCTGAAACATTAACTGGCCTTTACAAAGTGTCCTCTGGTAGCAGCAGATCAAGGCAAAACACCTTAATGTTTTCCTTGGTAGGTTTATTTTCTTAATCTGTGGCTTCAGTGTAATCACTGATGTTTGACTGTTAGCTCACTTCTGTCACGTTTTTAGTCATTGCATGTTCATTTGGGATTACCTGAAGGGTGGTTATTTGTCCAAGTCTCCCCTTTTACAAGTTCCTGCCTTTCTTTTGGAGCAGTCTTTTCTGGGACTTTTCATTCTACATCTGTACTTTACATAGTGATCTCAGCTATAGCAGGTTTGACGCACATAGCATTTATAGGGGTTTTGTAACCACCTAGGATTCAGCCTGGATATAAATAGGAGGTAAAATGTGTAAATAGAACTCAACAGCAATTAGAAGTCACATTAATTCTTGCATTTGTTCTCCTTTGTTCTTTAATTTTAAATATACTAACAATTGTGGTAGCACCAGAAGTAATGTATTTGATGAGTAAACTTTCTCAATTGCATTTGCTTAAGGGTGAATATTCCTTTAGCTGAACATTCACAGTCTTGCAGTGAATGTGCTTGTAATTCCTTCATTCTGAATCAGACTTGGGAAAGACATGTTGTTTTAAATAATTGATGCATTTGCTAGTGACCCAGTTGGAATGTACCTTCATCTGTACTGCTTCTTCCTGACAGCCAGAACTTAAAGCCTGGTAAGGCCGAGGGGGGATGATTCAACCACTTGGCTGTGAGATGCAACTGCCGAATTAGGAAATGGGTTTAAGCTGTGCTATTCTTAAACATGACACACTTTGACCTGTGGTAGCAAGGCACTGTTTGGTTAACTCCTGTTGGACTTACATTAGCACTCTTGGAGGCTAAAATAACTTTCAAGGTAACCTTTTTTACATAAAGGTGTCCTTGAACAAGTGCATTAAATATGTAACTAAAGTTCACTATTCAATATGGTAGATTGTACAACAGCCTTTTTGATTTCTAAAGGAAAGTGAATACAGTGGCCCAAGTGCCAAACCTCAGCCCTTCATTACATCACTGAACTTCTGGTATTTTGGCAGGGATGGGGAGAGAGGATATTTTTGCTACTGAGAGTTGAATTAAATTGGAATAGCATCCTCTGTTAGCACAGCTTACTGGATAACTAGAACCCACTTGTCTAGCCAAAGGGACTTTCACTAAGCTGAGTTGCCCTTTGTGAGAATCAGTCTGTTGACATAGTGGCACATACTGTTTGTTCATGACCCAGTTCTGGTTTTATATGATAAACAGGATAGTTTTGAGGAGTGATTTTGGGCCCCAGGGATGATCTGCAGCAGTTTTTACTCTTTCCAAGTACAGAAGTTGCCAGTGAAAAAAGACTTAGATCTGCATCCAGGCATTCTTCGTTACCTCTTTTTTATATTGTGCTGTCTCCTTGAATCCATGTCCTACTGATCTGTGCACGAATCATGTAGTAAAGAGAATTTTTAAAAGAGTGGTCAAACATCCAAAACTGTTAGGATAACTAGGAGAAATCTTGGCTTCCCCCCACCATCCTCAAACTAAGGGATTGGGTTTTTCTTGTTTTTTTTTTCTCTGTTGTTTTCAAGGAAAGATAGTCATTGAGACAGCTAAAAAAATAATTCTAAAATGTCCAAATTTACTCTTAACAGCTATTCTTCCCTTTAAGCATCAAAATACAGTCAAATATAAATAAATCCAGACTGGACACTTCATTAATTTTTTGGTTGTAGTCAGGTTTTTATCCATGTAATCATGGATAAGAGTAGCACAGAAAAATGTTGAGCAAGCAGATTATGACAATGGGCATGATTAACACAATATGATAATAATCTAGTAGCTAAGGCAGGTTGAATCATTAAAAATCTAAAATTGAGGACAAAGGGGTTTTTGGTATTTGTCTGACCTAAGAGCATAAATGGGGGAATTCAGAAGGGCTGGTAGAAAGTTGCAGTTAGACAGGGAAAAAAATCTTAACTGTTGTGCTTTGAATCAGCTTGCATTAAGTATTTCATTGAAAGAACAGCCATGTAAAAAGAAAATTCAGATAACTACACATTAAAGCATGTCCATTTTGAAATGCGATTTTTGAAAATTCATGTGTTGGATAAATAATATTCAGGAATCAAGAATTTTAAGATACAATATTTGACTGGAGATGTGTGTTAGAACTCAAAAGCATAAGAAAAAGTTTAAAACAGATAATTCTAGTGCATTACAAAAGTTTGTGGAAAAATTGACATGGTAGGAAATGTTTTATGTATATTTCAGAAAAAGTTCTCAAGTGACCTTTTTCTGTTTGGATTTTGGTTCTTCATAATGTCATCTATTTACTTTGTTACCTCTAAGGTCTCCAATTTGGTTTTGTTTTGTTTTGTTTTTCAAGTCCTTGGATAAAGTTGTAATGGAAATGAGCACATGTGAAGAGCCACGTGCCCCTAATGGACCCTCTCCTATAGCGACTGCATCTGGGCAGAGGTCAGTGATGATACTTACATGTAATTGGTCAAAAAAGGTTTGGCATTATGTAAAACAGATTGACTATGTACTTCTGAAAATTTAAATTTTTAGAAGTATATAGGGTTGCAGCCCGCCATTCCCATCTCCTCCAAAATTTTATTTTATTGCTTGTGTGTGAAGTAGTGTAGTGATAGTGGAGTTATCCAGGCCCAAGCCTGGAGAACTAGATATAGAGCTTGCAAGGTACATTCCATAGGGGTGCAACTGCTATATCAGATATTTTCTGAGTTTAATTGATATTAAGTTTTTAAAAAATGAATGATATCTTGCCTTCATCCATTTTGGAAAATACATATAATGTTCATGTGTGTTTTAAATATTTTTCTTTTTTGTTTTGTCTAAAGAGTTTTAAGAGTTGTTTGTTAGTGCAGTGTTTTAAAGTTCTATTTCCTTAATTGTATCAGCTGATTCTTACTGAAAGACTTCACACACACTGTGTAGCCCAAAACTTAAGCAATTTGATGGGACAACACAACATTATATCAGTGATTTTATGTCTTGCTAATTTCCTTTACACGGACTCAAAACATTTTTCCGTTGTCACAGGGCCCTATATACAGAGAAATAAATTTGATGATACAATATTTTTTCTTGTAGTAACTTCTATGCAATGTATAGAAATCCATGGGCCTCTGTGTCTCCTAAGGTACAGCTTGATAATCACAGCCATAGAGATTTTGTGTAGAATGAAAGTTGAAAAAGGAAAAGGAATGATAAACCACACAAGTTTTTTTTTAAAACAAGCAGAAAAAATCCACAAGAAAACAAAAGGGTAGAAATTTTTACATGTTAAAATAATATTTAATATTCAGTTTTCCATACACTAATCTAAAACATTCAGAACATATAAGATTTTTATTTAAAAATTATTTACAACAGCTTAATCTTTTTTAATACCGGAATGCATGTTGATTTACTGTAGAAGTGTAGCCACCATTTAGGATGCCTTCCTTTATAGAGTGAAATAATGTAAATAATGTAAATACTTTATACTATTTTGAATATCTGAAAGTTATTATTTTTAATGGACAAAATATTTTGGCTTATAGACATAAATACTAACCAGACTGGAATTGTCAAGTAATTAATTTGACATGAATTACTCCTTATGTTTATAAAGAAAAGTAGGCTTTCTGCATAATGACGTAGACTGCTTTTTTAATGTATGTATAATAACATATAATACATACATCCATGTAATTTAACATCTCATCCATGTAATTTAACTTTAAAGGAATGTATTAAATGTTATAATTTGTGTACATTGATCTTAGTCAAATAGATGTTCTTTAATTATGTAGAGATCAGGATCACAGAGTGAAAATTATTGTAAACTGCATCAAGTATATTGAGCAAAAGTTGCTAACTGTAGAATACATTAGTAACTTCATTTATTTTAACATCTGTTTCATAATTTATTTAATCTGTTTAATTTTGTGCCCTTTCCCTCGGTTTATATTTAATATGTTGGCATTTCACTTTTTAGTGAATATGGCTTTGCTGAAAAAGTGGTAGAAGGCATTTCAGTTTCTGTGAACTCCATTATTATAAGGATTGGTGCAAAAGCCTTTAATGCTTCATTTGAACTTTCCCAGCTGAGAATATATAGTGTAAATGCAAACTGGGAACATGCTGACCTTAGATTTACCAGAATACAAGAAGCTCAACGTGGAGAGGTAAATAATAGCATTTACTAACTTTTTTCCCTTGTTTGTGTGATAAAGGAGGGAGTTGAATTTCAACCTTTTAAAGGGTAGAGAACATTACTGGGAATGGAGACATTCTGTGCTCAGTAATTTCAGTTGCTCTTTAGGAGCACAAATATGTAAAAATTGTGGATGTGAGTCAGATCAAAGAGCCAATGTGGATGCTTAGGCAAGAACAAAGACCAAGGCAAGCAGGTGTATGGTTTCCCTCTTATGTCTTCCAAGTGAATGACTATTCTAAAATGCAAACTGAGCCAGACTTGGAGAGTACTGAAAGAACAAAGAACGGTATATTAAATAGGGAAGGATAAGAAGTTGTGCTTTTTGTAATTATTGTTGTTATTATTAGTAGTAGTAATAATAATAACAACAACAGCGACAGGAATTATATTTTAAAAGTTTTATCTGGTTATTTATTTGCTTGTGAGAGTTTGCCTGATAAGGATTTTTTTTTTCTAAAGCAATTTTAAATGAAATTTAGTCAAGTTCTTGTGCAATTATTTTCTGGGAATACCTAAACCATATGTATATATAAAAAAGTAATAGCAGTAAAGTATATATGTTTCTGCTGTCCTGGGAGTAGCACATGGAAGTGCTAGTTTGTTGTACAAATTATTCATTTGCCTTCTTCCAGCTAACCAATGTTAATTGTATACTGAGTGCAAGGTTGATTATAAATATTGTATTCAAGGAGACTTGTTTTAGCATCATACATCTGGCCAGCTTACTCCAGAGTTAAGGAGTCTAGTAGTTGATTTTTATGTAGGGAAAGAAACCCCAAGAGAATATCAGTTAAAAATACCACAAAAGTAAGAAGCTGAAAACTATTTTTCTGACTGTTTTCCTTTCCTGCAGCTTATCTGTATGCTTATGCTCCCATGTTAATGACATCTGAATGGGAAGAATTAAACTTTGACTAGATGGAGTTTTGTATTGGCAGATTTTTTGATTTTGTGGTTTTTAGGAAGAATTTCATTCTGAACAGTTGAGCTGTACACAACAGCTTTCCTTGGGAGAGTGTTTCTTTCCTATCCAATTAATACCAGAAACAAATTTCTAGATATTACAGCGAATGATTTTTTAGCAGCAAATTGCATGAAAAGGTGAAAAACCAAAATCAGTGCTGTACTTTGAAGATAACATGTGCTAAACCATATATTTAGGGCATAATCATTTAGCTTTGCACTGTAGCTACATTATTAATATAATAAGCAATCTCCTTAGAATACTTAAAAGCTTTTGATCACACTGCATCTCCTGTATGAAGAGGGTATGTATTCTGCTTTTCTGCAAAAAGTGTTTCAGGATGCTTTGCACTGCACTTTGCATCTTGCTCACTTGATGGAGTGTACCTCCTTTATAGACACACTGGGTATGATTTACTTAAGTCTCTGCATTTCTCAGGACATATGGTGTAAGGTTTTCAAATTGATAAGAGGAGAATGACAAGTAAGAATAAGTCATATACCAAACAAATTCTTCCATCTTGCTCTTTACTCATGGCTCATCCTTGTTTCTTCAGAGAGTAATCCTGGAATCATTAAGGTTGGAAAAGACCTGCAAGATTGAGTCCAACTTTTGACCAAACATCACCATGCCCGCTCAACCATAGCACTAAGTGCTGCATCCAGTCATTTCTTGAAACTCTCTAGGGATGGTGACTCTAACAATTCCCTAGGCAGCCCATTCCAATGCTTAACCACCCTTTAGTGAATAAATTCTTCCTCATGTCCCTTCCTTAACCTCCCCTGGTGCAGCTAGAGGCCATTTCCTCTTGTCCTGTTGCTAGTCTTGTCTCCTGCCTGGGAGAAGAAACCAATCCCCATCTTTGTGCAATCTCCCCTCAGGCAGTTGTAGAGAGCAATAAGGTCACCTCTGAGCCTTCTTTTCTCCAGGCTAAACATGCTTATTTCCCTCAGATGCTCCTCATAAGATTTGTACTCCAGACCCTTTACCTTCTCTGAGCATGCTCCAGCCACCTCTGTGTCTGTGCTGAAGTGAAGGACCCCGTACTGAACAGTCAGTCTGCCCCCAGCCTATGGTGTTGCTTGCAGTTGTTGTGACCCAGGTGCAGGACCTGGCACCTGGCCTTGCTGAGCATCATAAAATTGCCCTTGGCCCATCAATCCAAACTGTCCAGATCCCTCTTCAGTGCCTTCTTATGCTCCAGCAGATCAACTCTCTCCCAGCTTAGTGTTGTCTGTGAACTTACTGGGGGAACTTGATCCTATCATCCAAATCATGCAGGAGCGAGTTTTAGGTAAACTAGAATTACTGGTTTTCCCTACTGATATCCTGTTCATTTGATGTTCTCCATGATGTTCCTGCTGGACAGTCGTTCATTTTTCCGTATTTGATTTTCAGCGTACAGCTGTACTTGATGCTCTTGTGTCATCATTATTCTAACATTTGATTCCTGTGCCTTCTGGAAATCCATGTAGTGGATTCAGAGCTTGTGGGGTCTGCATGGCATGCTGTGTGCTGAATGTTTAACTTTCTCTTTTAATTGAAATAAAACACTCAAAAAAAACCTCTCCTATCCTGTAGCTTGCTTCATCCCCTGCCCTTTTCTTATTTAACATTTTTAAACTAAACTAAACTATCATTTTTTTCCTCTCCCAAAAGCAACCTAGTATGCAATAGCTGTGACCTTTATTTTCTTCTGAATATTTGACATGCTGCTTTTTACCTCAACCTACTTGGAAGTAGCTTAATGTTTCTGTGGCAAGCAGGGTAAGGGCTTCCTGACACCTTTAGGTGGAATAACAAGTGAGTTGTATTTGTTCTGATTATGTGGCTCATGTGAGTTTTTTTGTACATATGTACAGATGTATACATACACATGCACAGGGCTAGGTGCAAGTAGCTGTCATATTGCATCAAGGTGTTTTTCTCTTTTTTTCTGTCTTTAAAGGTCTTGACTTTTAAAGAAATCAACTGGCAGATGATCAGAATAGAAGCTGATGCAATCCAGAGTTCTAAGCATGAAATAATGAGTGCTCCAGTTCGACTGATTACTAACCAATCAAAAATTAGGGTCACACTTAAAAGAAGGGTAAACTTGAAAAGTTTGAAGTCTTACTTTATTTTTTAATTTGTAACTCATGCTCTTAATGCTTACATGTACATAGTAAAGATTTTAAATGTAGACCATATTGAATGTAGAATTCCCTGAACTAAATTTATAATAACATGTAACTGGTTAGACTGTAGAGTTTACAAGAAATACTGCAGACAGATTTTGAAAATGAAGACCTTATATAGGTCCCATTAATAAAATGGTTTGATCCACAAAGCTTTGTTTATTGTTGTTTATTTCATTGTTTTATCTCTCTAGATTCTGGTCATATTTACACTGCTTACATTTGAATAAATGCAGCAGTTTAATATCTGATGCATGCCAAATACATAGAGTGAAGCATAAATATACTGTGTGTTAGGTACTCCTTAATTAGTAAGAGTTATAAGATTTAAAATAAAAAAATGCTTGTTATTGCTTTTTGCATGAAAAAAACCCCCCACATATTATTATATTTATTATATATTATATATTATATGATTTATATTTATTTATATTATATATTATATATTTATTATATTATATTTACCCCACATATTTAATATAAGAAATATAAGTACTTAGTTCAACGTCTTTAAATTTTTATTTTACAGTTAAAAGACTGTAATGTTGTGGCATCCAAACTGGTTCTGATTCTGGATGATTTGCTGTGGGTTTTGACTGATTCCCAATTGAAAGCCATGGTGCAGTATGCCAAATCTCTTAGTGAAGCCATAGAGAAATCAGCAGAACAGAGGAAAAGCTTGGCTTCTGAAACAGCCCAGGTATGAGGATTAATTGTCTCACTGTATCATTTTCAGGTGTTCTACAACACAACACAGTGTGGTTAGTTGTGTTACTTTATTTTAGAGAATGTTCAGTTACTCATTTTCATTCAGCTGTATATCTTAAATTATACCAGGAATTAATAATAGTTTAAAATAGTCTTTGCAAGATTTTGTGTATTGATGTGAACTGCAGAAAATAAAAGTAGTTCTATTTCTTTACCCATGTACAGTGTTTAGACTTCTGTATTTACTTAACTCTTTATTGACTGTTTAGTAAATTTGTTCTCCAAGTATTTTATGGTTATGAATTTAAATAATTAAGACACATTAAAGTAAACTTAATGTGTGGGTAGATATGGTTACTATAATAATTTAACGTGCTTGTCCAGTTTGTTCTCATGGTACTGAAAAATTAGCTTTTATTAAGATCTTATCTTCATGCAGTTCTTGTTGGAATATATAGTGAAAACCAATTCTACTTTAAATATATTTCTGCTGGCATATCTGTGCTGCTGATGCTGCATGTAAATCTTGGTGTTCTTCAGCACATAGAGCAGGCTAGACCAACTGGGCTTTGTGAGTGTTGAGGGGAGGCACCTCTTCTTGTGTGTGAAGAAGCAGGACAAGTACACTTATAGAAGATAAGTGCTATAAAATAAAACATGGTTGATTACTGAGTACAGTCAGTTGTAGAGGATCTCTTAGAGTAAAGCCAGTGTACTGTAACAGAGTTCAGTTCTTTTGCTGGCCCTGATGCCTTATGCTGTGATATGAAGGTTTAGCAACAGCAATGTAATGGTTACCTGCTCTTGAGCAGGGAGATTCTGGTTCTTCAGTGCCCTGTACTTGTATCTTACCTGTTCTTTGACACTGGCACTGACTTATGTTTGACCCTGTTGTGATGTAGCCTGAGGAACTAAATTAGCAGAATGGAGCCCAGTGTTGGTTTAGTTCCCTGAACAGCTTGCAACAAAAGCTAGAAAAATACCAGTGCTGTGAGTGACAGGGGTGTAAGGAAGTGTGAGGAATGGGGAGAATGGGGTGTGCCCTGGCAGTGCAGTACAGTGCACCCAGCCATTAGATCAACTTAGCTTTATTCTCAAATATTAAACTTAAATCTCAGTAATGATCCAAGGGGGAACGCATGTCATGCAGATTTTTCCTTGTTTCAAATGCCTGTGTTGTGTAAGGAGACAGATACTTATGCTTGAAAAAAACAATAAACATTATAAATTGATGTGATTGACTAAATATTTTTTCAGAGCTCTGCCCCTGCACCCAGCTCCCAGCAGGTGAAAGCGCACCAGACAACAGCAGCACCTGATCAAAACGATGCAATAGTAAAATTGTTTAATGATTTTGATGTTAAGGAAACTTCTTATCACTTAGTAATTTCCCACTTGGACCTACATATATGTGATGATATCCACTCTAAAGAAAAAGGTAATTTTTTTTTTTTTTTAAGTTGCATGTCTATGAATAATAATCATCTTCAGGGGAGACATTTTGAGGAATACAATAATGAGAAAATAATAATACAATAAAGTCAAGAGACTTTAGTTTAGAAGAATAGTTAGAATTGTCTCCAGTGTCTATGGGTTCATGTAAAGCTATTTAGGTGGCTCTGTTAGGACAGCATTTAATTAATAAATGTAATTATTTTAGAATAATTGCAAAACCTAAGAGTGTTAGTACTTCTGTGCTTTTTCTGTCTTCTAGGAACTTATTCTATCAGTCTGATTGTTACTGCTCAGTCTTTTTCTTTTATAAGTTAGCTGGGTTATGAAGAATACAGTGACAACATTTTTGTGGCTTAGGGAAGGGGTCACTATACAATCTGTTTCTTTAATACTCTTATAAATGCAAACTAATAAAAGAGTGTTACTCTTTGTGTTACTAATTTAGACAATTTGTGTCTGCAGCACATGGAAAGAATAGAACGATTGTCCTGTGACCTTAAAATTTTGTGTGTAAATCTTGTACTGATTCTTTTTAACAAAAGCCTATTGCATGTAGTCACATTTAGAATCAGAAAAAAAAAAGACAAATAAGGGCATTTTTTCATGCCTTTCAAAAGTGATCATAGGGAGTGACATATTACTGTATATCTAGTCACTGAAAATTTTATGGAAACGTACAAGGTCTACTATATTATTAGTCACTGAAAAATTTATGGAAACATACAAGGTCTGCTGAAGAAAAATGTGAAAAAACGTAGGGTTTAACAAAAATGCATTTCCTTGGTTAGGAAAGACACTTTCAGAACAGCAGACCATGAGGTTTACTGGCTGGAGATGTATTTCCTTACATGCAGTGTATCTACTGTGGTTGGAATTTATCACTCCTAGTGAGATCTTTTTATTGGTCCTTTATTTTTGGAGTTTAAATTCAACAGTGGAAAAAGTCAGAAGAGAAGATTCTCAGAAAACCCTAACCGTTCACTGCAATATTTGTCAAATAAAATTATATTATATAGTATTCTTGAAAGTAAATGTTGACTTCAAGGACTGATTATAATCATATATTCAGCATAAAAAGTTTTGTTTCAGAAAAACTGCAGTAATGTGTTTTCAAGATGTTGTCATTTTAGTAGCATTGAAAACAGCATGCAATTTGTAAGTAGTGACTGAGTACAGAATTCTACAAACTCAAGCTGATCTTTAGAAACCAGTGAAGACTATCAGAATGAAAATTTTGAGGGAAGATAATGAGGTTGTAAGGAGAGACAGTAAGGGGAAGAAAGAAGGTGTTAGGTGTTTAAAGGATTACTGCAGCATGAGAGCTAACACGCTAAATGCAATGTCTGCCGGACCAAGCATTGTTTTGTTTTGCAGACCCAAACAGACGTGTTACAGGAGGGGCCATGCAGCTTTCCTTCAGCTATTTAACAGTGGATTATTATCCATTCCACAAAGCAGGTATGAAAGCAAGCAAGCCTTTTATGAATTACCTGTGACTGTGACTATCTTGTCTGAAAGCAAAAAAAATTTGTGCATACACATATACGGCTTGGATAATCATGCTCAAACCATGCTCAAACCATTTGAAACCTTTTACTTCCTTCTATATGCAAAAACAAACAACAAAACCAACAATCTGGGAACCAATTTAATTTCTGCGAATGAGCTGGTTTAGGCCAAAGGCTTTTCACTGTTTTGTTCGGTTAACAAAACAGTGTTTACACATTTCTGACATGAAGAGAATTTTGTGTTGACAGAGGAAGGCAGTACTGCATATTGAGAATTCAGTAATTGGATATTAGCAAGAATCAATCTGTTAGATTTTTTTCATATATAGAATACTATCATTTTATGTCCATTTCCAATCAGTGTTTTGCTTTTTACATTATTTTGCTGAACAGGAACCTCAGTGTGTAGAGGCTCAATTGTGTAGCCTTTTGTTAAGCAATGTTATTAAAAATGTTAGCAATTTCCAAAGAAGTGTTTCTTACAAAAATATTTACAAGAAAAGTCTTTCTCATAAATTTCTAGTAGAAATCTAAAAATTTTAAAAGAGGCTACATTACAGACCATGTGACAACAAAACAGGGTCTGATCATCTTTCTAATCAGATGGTCTGGAGCAGAAATCCACGTCATCATTCATGTTAGTCTGTCCTCTACTCCCAACCTGTAAACACTTAGTTGACTGGTGATCCATGCCAAAGCTGAGCTCCATCTGGTCTTGCCTTGCCTGCCCTCTTGTGCTCCCCAAAAGCCTGTGTTCATCCCCTGCAGCATTTCAGTTGTGTGCGCTGTCTCGCCACGTGTCTGTGACCCTAATGAGATTGCAGCCATGCGACTGCATACCAGGGGTGTGGTTGCTCTGCTCCCACATGCTGCTGCATGTGTTAGTGTTCATGCACTTCAGAGAGGCAGTTGCCCCAACTGGCTTCCCAGAAGGAGTGTTAGAGCTTTCACTATAGTGTTGCTAACAAAGTCCTGGAGGTCCTTCAGAATCTGTTTGCATGTGCTTAGAGTAATCCCATGCTGCTAGCCCTGTTTTGGAGAATCCCATTGTCATGGGCTTCAGTCTAATGCATCTTTGTCCTTTTGTTCCCTTTCTGTTTTTTTCCCTGTTCCTTTATCTTCCTCCTTAGCTATAAAATGATAATAACAAATAACTGTGAAGAAGGGTGGGGAAAAATGTCATCTCTTGTGATAGGCACCAGCCTAAAAGTTTATTTGATGCTGCATTTAGACTTAAAATAATTTTTTTTTCCAAAATAATTTTCCTATTTTAATAGCAATCATATTTGCTTATCCCCAGTGTAAGTATCCAAAAAGTCATTAAGTCCCAAATAAAGTAAATTTTCACATGGTAGTATTTAAAGAGTGATGTACCAACTGATAGAAGTTGTCATTGCATCCTTATTGAACAGGTTAGTAGAATGTCTTTACAGGGACTACTTGGAAGATACCATGATTTTTTTCAGATGTTTGAGTGCTTGACCAACAGAAACATGTTGGAATTGAAAGCAGGGACAAAAGCATTTCCAGTGGGATTTATTTTAAGGCTGTGTGTGCTGCAGCACTTCTTGAACTTACCTTGTTGTTTGTGTGCCATAAAGGTGCTAGAGAACCAAGACAAAAAGAATACATTTCTGGAAAGGGACCAGGAACTTCTTAGGACACAGTTCTGGCAGGAAAGATAAGCTTGGAAAAAGTGAGCATGAGAACATTGTTCTGTTACTTGCTCTCACTTTTTTTTTCAACTGAACATTTTTTTGCATGTTCTCACATATGACATTAATGTGTCGTAAGATTTCTCTGAACTGAAAATACTCAATGATGTTTTGAGTGTTAGTGGTGTTATAAGGCAGCTGGTAATGCTATATTCTGCGTGATTTCGTGAAGTGCTGAGACTTGGAATATGGAATGTATATGGAATATATAACTTCTGTTTTAACGTCTGGTATGACTGCTGTTGTTCTATAATTACAGCATGCAATGAGCTTATAGTTCGAAGAATACTTGTGAAATAGTGGAAACATGTTATCCTGTTAAAAGCAAAATTTCAAATGAGCTAATATTTTCCCATTTCTCTTATTTGCAGGAGACAGCTGTGATCACTGGATGCATTATAGTGATGCCACTAAAACCAGAAGTGGATGGGCCAAAGAATTATTAAATGAATTCAAAAGCAATGTTGAATTGCTTAAGCAGGCTGTGAAGGATCAGGTCACAGATTCTCCTCCTAAATCACCACCTGCTGTATCTCCTCAGAACCTACAAACAGGTATTTTCTTTACATCACTAACTCTCTACTTCCATGAAATATTAAAACTATGAAAAAAAGACTGTTTTTTTCAATGATTCCATCACTATTCTTTCTTACAGGCAAGGAACAGATGCCGAAAGGAACATCTAGGGCTTCCTCTGTATCTTCCCAGCAACCAAAGGGCAAACTGATGTCTAGTCCTATTGTGGTTAGACTTGCAGACTTCAATATATATCAGGTACGTTTCTTTAAGTTAGTAAAACTGGGGTAACTCCACCCTTACTGTTATGTAATTGTGGTTTTTAAGGGACAACATGAAGCCCATTGAAATTAATGAGACTTTCCATTCATTATTCGGGTAGACCTTTATGAACCTGCTTCTGCTTTGTTAAAATTGTCATCCTATCACAATTAAGTGTTGGATCTAAGTTCTACTGTTCTCCAAATTAGGAATTTGGAATTCAAATTTAATCTTTTCATTGTACTATCTTATGTGCCTTATATCTTAATATGTGGTTTTGTATATTATGCTTTTCTTATTGTTACATTTTTCAAAGTACATTAAAAACCGTTAAGAGGTTTTATTAGGTTTTTAAAATCTTTTTCCAGCCACTCCCTTTCTAGTGATATTTTGAGCAGACACTTTTACCATTTCCGTCCCCCTTCCCTTTGTTAGAATGAGTAGTTTTAGTTGCTGGTTGTGGTCCAGATTGACTGTTCTGAGGCAAGTGAAATAGAGGTGTGTCTCCATTAGGCAGAATTGTAGTGATATGTGAGGATCTACGCTTAAATTTCAGGTCCTAACAAAAATGTTTAGTGTGTGTCCTTTGTCACTGTGATTTCTGCTTGCTCTTTTTCCAATTTCCAACACATTTCTGCCATATCACTACTGGTGTTGTGGGAGATTGCAGATAGCTGCTGGGAGCCTTATCTGGATCTGAAGTGGTTTTATGTTATTGTTTTATACTGTTCATGTTTCCGTTTGCCTTCTGCTCTTGTCTCCTTCTCTCTACAGAAACACATTTTCAGTTTTTAAATTGGCATTATTTCTATGCAATTTCCTAAAAGCTATTTTTCTAAATAGATCATTTTACTTGAATTTTGTGTCTGTTAATGCAGTTATGTTTGCCTCTTGAAAACAGCTACATAAAGTGAGGCAGGCTTATAAAGGTCATGTTTCCAGGGAAATTCTAGTAGACATCATCATGTATTCAATATTAATACATTGGGTAATTTCAAACTAGCAGTTTGACCTACTAACTGTTGAATGGAAAAGCTTTGTTTTGGCAACATACTTTTTAAACTAGGACGCTTTCAATGAAATTTAAGGTCAAATATATATCAAACGTTGGTTTCTTATTTGTTTGATAATTTACATTGTAAGGAAACAGAAATGGACATTACTGTTCCATAGCATCTTGAGTCTCCTGTGAAGCAGACCTTCAGGCATATCCAAGCATACACATCTCTGCCAGGTGCATGCTGAACACCTTGCTTCACACACAGTTTGAGAGTCAGCCTGTGCACTGGAATTTGTTCTTATGACAAAACAAGAACTACCTAATGTGTGTAATAAACTTACCTAGCTTATCTATCCCTTATCTAGACCAGACTGTATGGAAATACTCCATCCAAGCATAAATGCTTAAACAGAAGCTGTAGTATTTGCAATTAAAAATCAGATCATTCTAGGCTTCTGCTGGACCCCTTTGAAAGTGACCTGCTCCCTTTTGTCTTATATGAAGGAAGGGGATCTGGTACCTTTAAAACGGTTTTCTTGTGAAACTCTTCTATGTGAGTCATTTCTGCTTCAAGGCAGTTAACTGTTTGTCACTGTTCATCAGCACTTTGTACTTTGTGTTATGTTATTTGGGGGCCTACACCCAAGAGCAGTGGAATGTTACCTTACTAGGGACAGTACCATGCAAGTACAAATGCTTAGTCGTTCATAAAAGTGGAATGTGTTAATGAAATAATCTTTTATCATTTACAGGTTTCAACAGCAGACCAGTGTCGTTCTTCCCCTAAAGCTCTGATTTCTTGCAATAAAAAGTCACTTTACCTTCCACCAGAAATGCCAGCTATTCATATTGAATTCACTGAATATTACTACCCAGATGGAAAGGACTTTCCCAGTAAGACTTTTTTTATGGTTTTGGGGGTTTTTTTTGTTTGTTTGTTTGGGTTTTTTGGGTTTGTTTTGGTTGTTGTTGTTGTTGTTGTTGTACTGACGCATAAATTTTGTGTGTTACTTTCACCTTTGTGAAGCTTAAAGCTTGGAAATAGGTAATGGCTTTCTAAAATGGATAGAGCACAAGACTGCTCCGTTTCCACAATGCTTCCTCCTACAAACTTCTATTAATACTGGTTTATATAAACATGGTTGTTCAGTCTGAAAACACTTGCATCATTTTTACTGGCACATGAATTATTCATTCTCCAGCATCCACATATTGTTTCTGCAATTTCACTGTCTGACTACATAAAAGAAAAACTATTGCAACAATACCTAAAATGCACTGAAGAGCTGCTGGAGTTATTGTAGGAATGTCTTCTGTGGCTGGCCATATTTTATATACAGAAATGTTAGTGGATTTCTTGGGGATGGAACCTGAGGACAGCAGATTTCCATGGTCTTCCCTTTCTTCTGTAATGAGAATATTCTCCCCATTTCTTCAGACTTAATTCTGTTCTTAGGTTTTATACACTCAAAAATTCAGTTACTTTCTTGGAGTGAGAGAAAGAAGCATCACTTCAGGTATGCCCTAACAATTCTTCCTTGAGACTAAAGGACTGGGTTTCTGTTCTTTCTCTGATGAAAAGTACTGGTGAAATTTTAAGTTTGCAATCATTTAAAAACCAAAGAAAACCCAACCCATAAACAATTTCCTTATTCTCATGGTTTCTTTTTTTTTTTTCTCCTTTAGTTCCATGTCCAAATTTGTATGGCCAGCTGAATGCTTTACAGTTCACTCTGGATCAGAGAAGTATTCTTTGGCTAAACCAGTTTGTGTTGGATTTGAAACAGAGTCTTATTCAGTTCATGGCCATGTACAAGTTAAATGACAATTCAAAATCAGATGAACATGTTGATGTGAGAGTGGATGGACTAATGTCAAAGGTATGCTATCCTTCAGTAGGGGTTTTGTGGTTCCTTGGAAGACTAATTCTTTTGTTATTCTCTTGCAAATACCTAAATGAATGAAAAAATGCTTCTCTAGAAAACTCTGCAGAATATGATTTTTTGAAGGCAGACATCTTGTTTCCTGTACTCCTTCATCTGTGTCCTGGTATTTTGGTTTGGGTATTTTGGTTTAGTATTGAAGATCTGAGTGGGAATACTAACAAATTATTTCCCTGTGGTCAGCGAACTTGGCATAACAGAGCTAAAAAGAAATTGAGCACTAAAGTAAAAAGATGAGTGAAAAATTAATATCTGTACTCTATATTTACGCAAGGGTCCTCCCTTGTTCCTCTGGCTGTATTATATCAAAGCTCTTTTGTCTTGGCAGTGAATGCTCTAGAGTAAAGAAAGCAGTTCATCTGAAGGTTTATTTCCTTCTCCAAAACCCATTCTCACCATTTTCTGTATCATGCTGGCTGTTAGTGTAGTTCAGGTACATGAGTTCTCTGTATGCTTGTTGCAGAGGAGTGATGCTTGTTCCTTGTCTTCTGCTTCTTTGTAAAAAAAAGGATAATGGAGCAGATAAATTTCCCACCCAAACCCTGTTTGCATTGGGCATTTCATTGTATGGTTTCCAAGGTTCAGAGGTGAACGAAATGAGTCTCTTTAGTGGAGCCCACAGGAGAGGTTTCAAGGGCTCTAACAAGTCAGCAAATGGAGGGATGGTTATCTTTCTAACCTGTTGCTACATTCTTAATGGAACTTTACAAGGACATGGTTTGTACTGAATAGAAACAGTTATTAAGAGCAAACAACTGGAATCTGCAAATATATATTAATCTGATATTGAATCATTATATGGGAATAGCCTACTAAACTATGAGAGGATAAAAGTATTCTAACATCTCTCAAACCTTGATTTGAATTAATTATGTCACCCTGTATTAACAGCATTATTTTTATTCAAGCAAATGATAAATTGATGAATGGTTAATTGTTTTATTTAGTTCTTTTTTTTCCTGAGTCCTTGCGTTTAAATGAAGAAGCTTCATAACCCCCATCTTTGTGTCTTTAGGGATGATTTTTTTACTCCTACTTTCTAGATTCAGAATGGAGATATTGTGATGGAAAGCAGTGTCACTGATGTTGGCCAAACTAGAGTGGCCAAGGTTCATATTAACAATTTAAGATTCAGGATTTGGCATAAAATAAGTTTACTTTAATATATGCACTAAAAATATGCAAGTTAATGACAGTGTGCTGAACTATTTGTTTTCTTTAGGAGTTGAGATATATTATTATTTTCCTGATTAAACAAATATATTATGATTATCAGATAATTGTCAAAAATACCTGATCTAAATTCTGCAATATTAAGAATACTAGCTGCAGTGGCATATCTAACTGATTGCTTGTATCTTAACAAAGAAATAAAATACTGTAGTACTCGATATGGTGAAAAACCCTATCTGATGTACCAGATTGAACTCCAAATTATAATTCTCTGTTTTTCAAAGCCATAAATTTTGGAAACACTTTAAGAAACGTTCTACCAAGTTGCTTGAGTTGAGGAAATGAGCCAGTTCAGCCTAATATAGCTGAACTAAATTTAAGACCTTCAGATAAGAAAAGCCTGAGACCCTTATGTTTCTGTGCAAATATTGATGAAAAGCCTGAGACCCTGCTGTTTTGTAAAAATATTGATGCCACAGCATCTTCTTAAAAATGAGAGAGAACATAAATCTTAGTCTGTCAGCCCAACTTATCCCTGTTCTGTTTCACTGTACTTGATTTCTCATAAAACTATAATTATATTCCTTTGTATCAGCTGTCATGGCTATTATTTTGTTTCTTTGATTGTATACCTTCTTAATCTACATAGTTTTAACTAGAAAAAATTTATTTCTCCCTTGCAGATCATCATCCCATTTGAAAACAAACCTGAAATTCATAAAGATCAACCTCGTGCACTTTCCATTCAAAGTTCAGAGATGATTGCTACGAATACCAGATGCTCCCCAAACTGCAGACACTCTGATCTAGAAGCTTTGTTTCAGAACTTCAAGGACTCTGAATTTTTCAGTAGAAATTTCACCACTTTTCCTAAGTCCCCCAGAAATTTTAATCTTTTACATCCAATCTTCCAGAGACATGCTCACGAGCAAGATACCAAAATGCATGATGTTTATAAAGGTTATATCATTCCAGAATTGAACAAATATGCATTAAAGACATCTGCAGCTACTGATGTTTGGGCCGTGCATTTTTCCCAGTTTTGGATAGATTACGAAGGAACGAAAAGTGGGAAAGGCCGGCCAGTAAGCTTTGTGGACTCTTTCCCACTTTCACTTTGGATTTGCCAGCCAATAAGATTTGCAAAGTCACAAAAAGAGCTTGTATCCCGTAATCAGACAGCCTTGAACATTCCAAAAAGTGAATCTAGTGATCTCTCTAATAGATTGCAACGTAAGAAACTTCTAAAGGAGTATTACAGCAGTGAGACAGAGCCTTCGACCAATGGCATTCAAATGTCTGAGACTTCAGGAGTGCTTTCTGAAAGCTCTTCCTCTGATGCAGATGTACATGTTCTTGTCCATGTTCAAAAACATGTAAGCGTGCAGATCAATCACTACCAGTATCTTTTTTTGCTGTTTCTCCATGAATCTCTTGTACTGCTCCTGGAAAACTTAAGGAAGGACGTAGAGGCAGTGACAGGAAAACCTGCAAAGCAAACAGATGTCTGCATTGGGATTCTGCTGAAAACTGCAGAAGTAGCCTTACTGCTCCATCCAGTGACTCAGGGAAGCCCTTGTAAATCTCCTGTTGAGGAAGAAGGAAGTACCATGGCATCAGAACTCTCCCCTGTGGGAAATGGAGAAACTCTTACTTCAGAGAGTAAATTAGTTGGTAGTAAGGTAGTGGAAGCCAGTGTTACTAATTTTGGTTATGTAAATGACTGCAAGCCTCTGAATGCTGAAGTTAATAAAGGAATTTTAATAGATCCTCTTTTGTTTAAATCAGACAGTAATACGGATTTTCAGAAAGCAATGTCATTTTCTGATGATGCATCAGATAAAGGTTTGGGAGATACGAGTGAAGGAGGAAGCAGTGGACTTTTTAGTAGAAGTGATTCTGAAGAGGTCTGTGGACCTCTAAGTGAGAAAAGTAGTTTGAATCCTAGGGATTCGGTGTCCATTCTAAATAAGAGAGAAGATTCTACTGAATTTTTCATTGATAAAGAGGATGACAGAAACATATTCTCAAATAAGTTAAATGAACAGGAAGGCACAACTGAAGGCTGTCCTAACCAAGTCGCTGACTTGGAAACAGAAACTGCCTTAGAATCTGAAGAGCTTGAAATCAACAAAGACAAAGTGGCTTCAGTTAAAATGTTTGCATCCCAGTCTTCTTCAAGGTATAGAAAATTAATACTAAAACAGTTTTCCTACTCTTTGAAAAGATTTAGAAATCTTGTTGGCAACAGACTTCCAGTACTTTCAGCAGTCAGGAAGGGAACATCTTTAGAGGTGGTCTCGATGGTCCTTCCAACTCAGGTTGTTCTGTGATTCTGTGTTCTAATAGATGAAAATTTTTAAAACACGTAAAAAGTTATGCAGTATCCAGCATTCAGTGAAAGTTAAAATTAGTGTTAATTAATTGATTTAAACTATATACTTTTAGTTTAAGTGTTAGGAAATATGTAGTGAGAGAAGTATTGACATAAATACCTACATGAATATGTCTTGTTTCTACATTTACCTTGTCTTGTCAAAGGATTATTGAATAATCGGACTTTTTCATTTATATCTTGCTTGGTTTGGAGGAATTTTTAATGTAACTTCTACGTATTATTTAATATAAATAATGATTTCCTCATATCTTTATATTTTAAAAGTGCTAAGCCCAAGGAACGCTGCTCGTCCAACCTCCCTGCATTCTCTGTTTCTTACAAAAATATGAAGAGAAGTCCATCACAAGTCTCTCTGGATACCATCTCTATTGATAGTATGATGCTAGAGGATCATTTGATAGAGAGTGATGGAAGTGATAGTCAAAGCTTTCTGGAGAAAGGTAAGCAGGTTTCACAAAATATTTTTAAGCAATACATGAAAGTGTTGTTTGTTATTGAAGTCATGCTCAAAAGGATTCTAGTCCAGCAAATCCTGGATACTTTACAAGACTATTTCTGTTACCTTTACCAGTAAAATCAAGTGTATTCACCACATATAATTTCAGGGGAAAGTAATAACATGCGCTACTTAAGCAGCACTATTTAATTTTAACACTGCTTAATTTTCCTCTCTTAAGGAAAGTAAGAGCATTGAAGTGCTGTGTTGCAGGTCTGAATTAGGCAGAACTTGTTCCTTGCTATGCTTGAAAGCAACTGCTTTGGCTGCAACACTTACAGGTTGGAGCCTGAATCAGTGTTACACTTGAAGTGGTAAAGAAGCTTTCATTTTAGAAGTGGATGAAAAAGAAATGAATTTTCACTAATGCTCACTGTGCTAATTACCAGTCAGATAGGTTTGGTAGTCTCCTTGCAGTTCATCCCTCAAGGAGTATTTCCCAAGTATTGACTGTCTAATAGCAGGTATTTGTCCAATTCTTGCTCATCTGTGTATATACTGATGAAATAGTTTTCCCATGTCAGGAAATAGAGTAAGAAGACCTTATTGATACCTCTTTTCTGATAATTCTAATTAGCATAAGACTGTTTTTTTCTGTAGGATTTCTCTTCAGTCTAGAGCAATAATGAGAAGACTGCTTCACTTGCAAGCCTGTTATATATTTGAATTGTAGGAGTATTCCTGCATGTGCTTATGTGGGAGTATGCCATGAAATACACTTTCCATTTTAAATAACCTTTATATGTCTTTTTAGCTTGTTAAATAATATTTAACTGCAGGTTAAGTATCTATGCTTTCCAGTTGTCAAGGAAACACTATCATGATTATGATTGCTCTAACAAAAAGATATATAGCTTACTTCTCTAAACATACAAGCATATGCTCTAAAGGCACTGTGCAGTATTTTAGATACACAACTTGGATTTTTTTTTTCTGGCTGCATCACATTTATATTATTTGATTTGGAAGACTAAAAAATGCCTTCACAGTTTTTTTTAACAATGCATGTAGAGTGCTGTATTGGTTTTGTCACTATATCCTGCTTTACTTTTGATTAGCATCTAGAACTTGGAACTCTCTATAAGAGGAATGGATTTGGCAGTTCAGTTATAAATCTTTGTTTAATAAGCCACTCAACTCGTATTAAAAAATGAGTTAATGTGTGCACTCACTAACAGTCACTGACTTTATTCTTAATGGAGAAGTGATTAAGATTATGCTGTGCTAAATTCGCATTTTTTCTGATGTGTGTTTGGAAGGTATTACAGCCACAAACTATCAAAGCCCATCAGAAAATGTTCATGAAGGAGGCACAGTGATGGGAAATTGTGATGGGTCATCTCCAGATGCCATGAGTGCTGCTTCAGAAAATGCCCATGAGACTAGTGAAGAAATGGTAATGTTATTGAATTCAATTAGAACACATGATTCTGTAAATTAAACCTTAAAGCACAACTAAAATGTCTCCTTTTAGAGGCGATTTTTTGAGTCATTAGAAACATGAATCCAAAATACTAGTAATGATGATGGATACACATCTTCTGATAGCAAAGCTGACTTAAAACTGGCTTCTGCTTCTTTTTTAAAAATACTGCAACCCTGTAAATAGAGAAGAAGGGCCGACTACTATGCAGATAGCCAAAGTTTAGTAGCCTAGCCTAGCTTTTTAACCTGGTTTGATTCAGCACTGCAAGTGCTTGGTTGTGCTTATGATATGCATAAAGTTGAATGCAGTTGTAGGTAATGTCAGATACCTGATATTTCAGGTATCACATAGGTCATGAGCTTCTCTGTCAGTAAGGAAACTCTATCTCACTTCCATGGCTTTTCTAGCCAGTTCTGAATTGGCATCAGTACAAGTGTCTATCTTTGGACAGGCTGTTGAGCAATCCATTATGAAGCCAATGTGTACAAAAAGAAAAGAACAAGAAAATGAGAAAACTTTTTGCTTCTCTGTGAGCAAGGGCTTTCAATACAAAGGGCTGTTTTCCTTTTGTGATGGAAAAGGTTTAGACATACCTTACAAACAATAATCACTGTAAAATAATTTTATAATCTTATATTGTTTTATCTGGGTTTTGTTGACAGATGTCTGTTGTGGTTTTTCAAGTATTTGGTATTAATGGTGAAATTGACATCAGAGGAGAAGACACAGAAATATGCTTACAGGTCAACCAAGTGATACCAAACCAGCTAGGAAATATTGGTGTTCGACAATATCTGTGCAACCGAACTGTTGGTAAGAACTAACAATTCAGTGTGTTGAAATTGGAGCTGGAAACATTTGTTCCAAGTAAATAAAAATGAAAACACAGTTTTATGTTAGACTAGCATCCATTTAATGCTAGTTTAGAACTCTGATTTCTTTCTTTATTGCCATACATTAAAAAGAATAAATAAATGGAACTGTATATGATCATTTGGGTAAAAAGGTGCATTGCATTGAATTCTGATCATTAGTTTCCTTTTTTGACAATAAAGTAAGCTGCATTATGAGCTGGTTTTGGCTGGGGTAGAATTGTCTTCATAGTGACTGGTATGGGGCTATGTTCTTGGATTTTGTTTTTTGTATTAAACTGTCTTTGTCTTAAGCCATGAGTTTTCTGGCTTTTACCCTTCCAGTTCTCTCCCCAGTCCCACTGGTGGGGGGTGAACGAGAGGCTGTGTGGGGCCTGGCTGCTGGGGGTGGAACCACGACACATTGCATTGTGTTACTGTTCCCTGAAGATGGAACTCCTTATGACTCTAATAGTACTTGGCTTTATGTACCTTCCTTTGAAGGAATGTTTCTTTTTTATCAGGATCGGTTTCTCTAGATTAAATGACATACACTGTTTAAACAGGCTTAAAATATGTGGTTTAAGAAAATTTTAAATATTTCCTCTGTCAGGAAATATGAGCTTTAAAGATAGACAACTGTTTTTAGTTTGGTTTGGGTTGGGTTTTTTTGTTTGTTTTGGTTTTTTGGGGGTTTTGTTGGTTGGTTGTCTTTGGTTTTTTTGACTTAATACAAAGAGTATAGTTTCATGTCAAATATTTGCACAGCTAGATCAACTGGTGTCTTTCAGAGCTGTTTTAGGGCATGAGTACAGTATATGTACTCATATGTTGTACTCATGCCCAAGAATATGAGTACAATATGAGTACTTTGCCAGAAAAACCAAGTTCTCGTGGATGATTTGTTTTCCTTGTCATGATGTATTGGTGTGGCAGCTCATGTCACAGTCTGCTTTGCTCCCCTCTGCCAGCCTTCTACATGGATTGCTGGATGTTAGCTCTGTTGCACTATAGGGTTTTTGGGTTTCCCTGACGCAACGGCTTCCGTTCAGTTCCTTTCTGAGGAAATAGCTGTAGCAGCTGTTGGCTGCCATTTTCTTATTCCAAGCTTCTATCAGCATGGCTTTTGTTCAGCAGGTGCTTCAGCTTTGGAGGTGGTACAACCTCTGATCCCCTAGCTAAAGAACACATTTTCTGGTAAGCTGAGCCACTGCCAGCAGCTGCTGCCTGAGCAGCTGTTGCATGATGTTGTAGTCAACATCTGAAGGCTAGGAGAACATCCAGCAGGGAGGACTCATGGCTGACCTTCAGTTCATACAGGCAAATTGACTTCTGGTTATCTGCCATATACTCTGTAAAAGCTGGAGGGAGTAAGTAATATGAACATACCACCTTCCTGCTCTTCTTTGTATCTTCAGCTGGAGCCTCTGATAATGACAATGCTTCTCAGCTGATAATGAGAGGCTTGTGCACTGTCTAATTATTTTGTGGGTAGAAAAGATATAACATGATTGGAATCTCCAAATACTTCCACTTTGTATCCCTTCCTTTCTCTTTCTGGCAGGTACCTGAATGGATGAGCCAACAACACTTTTTTTGGTTTTTTATGCATTGCTGGTCACTCCTATTCTGTAATGTACACATTCTCTCGACTGATCTTTTCACTGTGATTTCTGTACTGTCAGGAGTCTTCTGCTCCTGCTCCGTGTGTCCCATATTCATTTCTATTAGAACTAAAAGAGAAAAAGTTTGGGAAAAGCTTGAGAATCAGATCAAAAGAGACTGTTTAAAAGAGTTAATAGTAACAAAATACAACTAAAAGAACAGGTGAGCAAATGTGTACGATAATATCCCAATAAAAGCAACCTCCCTCTTCAAGACCTTTAATAAAACTTTCTCAAGTGCTGCATTAACAATTGAAACCAGTAATCTGAGGAACCATGCAATGCAGTGAATACTCAACTAATAATTACAGTCTCCAAGATGTTCTGGATGAAAATAACCATTTAAAATGTACTATGCTGTTAATGCAGTGGATGTAAAAAGGGAAGAATGTGGCTAAAAGCTGGACTAAGTTGGCTACATGGCAGCTGTGCAATTCCCTGCAGGGCTGGATGCAGGGAACTGCTACTTTATCTGATCTTGCCTGGCAGCAAGACTAAAAGAAGGAGGGCAGAAGTATTGTGGGAGGGCTGTGCTTTTACTGAGATCTAATCATGCTGAACCTGCTTCTTAGAAGGCAACAGCAGTTCACAGCAGCTTCCAGATTTTTTTAAAGCATTTTTTACTCCATCTTCCCTTGACTCTGCCCCTTTCAAGTATCTGCAAGATAACTAAAATTGACTCAAACCTGAGACTAAATGTGTGTTCTTTTCCTCTGCTCTTTTTCTGTACTTTGGATCCTTCCAGCAATGATGCAGGCACTCTTTTCAGGTGCAGAAATACTTAGGGCACCTACTGCTTATTTCTTTATCTGTATGTGTGGGAGGTATATGGATCCTTGAGGGAAACAAAGTTTCCTGAACCAGTTGCAGAGATTCATTGAACAGTGTGGTCATTGTTCTTCTCCTGGAGAGCGTCTCTTTCTCCTGGGCTGCTGGTAGTTTATTCACTTTTGTCTGGACTGAGCCTAAAAAGATAGTTGATACTTGTAGAATGGTTTTGGTTGGTTGCTTGGTTTTTGGAGTGGGTTTTTGTGGAGAAAGGGAATATGAGATTTAGCACTTCTCAAACATTGGAAAGATGGAAGGATGGAGTTGTGGCTGTCAGTGTTCTGGAAACCCCTATTCACAGAGGTAACAAAGGGAGAGATTCTGGTTCACCACAGAGGCTGAAGGTTCTCATGTACATCTTGTCATTGGTCTTTGTCTGCCCAGATCGACAGTGTGTCCATCTACCCCGGCTCTAGTGCCAGTAGATAAGTGCACAAGTCCTGACTCTGCTGCTGTGCCAGGTCATCCATGAACCTGCAGACTGTACAGGAAGAGGAACCCAATTAATGTACAAATAGGAAAGCAAATCAATTACCTTGTCAGACTGCTGTAGCTCTAGGCAGTGTCTGTTGCATGATGAATTGACATAATGCAGTTGATTTTTCTTGAGTTTCTTTTTTGAGGTAGCTTTCACCTTTCAATGTTTGTTTTTTCTGTTTGTTACTGTGATTGTGCTTCTTGTCATAGAGATAATTTCTGTAGGTCAGCCATCATAGTGATGCCATGACTTGGGAATCCCATAGGGAACTACTTTATACAAAAAATGGTTACTGCTCACTGCCCACCTCCCGCAATTTGGTTACCTTAAATTTTTATTTTAGTTTTCTTTAGTTTAGTTTATTATGGTTTTCAGAACTTTTTAGGTTGAATGTTGTAATTGTCCTTACTGATTAAAGATACTGAAATTAGCAGGAAAGTGACAGAGTTTTTTAACATTCAAATCTGTTGCTGCTCAAGTAATGCATATGTGGTCATACTCTCTATCTTACTGCATTGCTGCTCATGGTTCCTAAGTTAGGAAGTTCAGCCTTTCCAAGAAAATACCTGCTCTCCTGAGAGAGTGAAGTGACTTTAATGTTTTTCTGAATTGAAATTTAATGACTTAGTGGAAAAGCATAAAAAACAATTGGCTATCCACCATTAAGGCACCAAGGAAACAATTTTATTTTTGTGGATGGTGATACTTCTGCATTGTATTTTCTCTTGTCACAGTGAGGTACTAGCCTTTTTATGTACTCTTTATTTTTGTACTTTGAAGTGCTATACTTAGAAATTTGCTCTGAAGTTCTGTATTTGCAACACTGCTTTTAATGAATAATAACTCTATGATACCATTTGGGAAATAAGTTGGACAATAGAGGTGGAAATAATTACATCATAATTGATTTTCTGTACAATGCAAAATTTTAATGCAAATTTGTTTTCTTTTTGCAACAGGTTCTGACTGTAAATCTATGGCTGGACCTGTTAATTCATCACCTGAGATTAGTCTGAGATGGGAAAGTGGGCCTAGTGCTGTTGTACATTCCCTGCTCGCTGTAAAAAATGGGTTTCTTCAGTGTCATGTGGAGAACTTCAGTGCTGAATTTCTAACATCTTCTCTCACAAACATTCAGCATTTTCTAGAAGATGAAACTGTCGCAGAAGTGATGCCTATGAAGATAAAAGTTTCTAATGCAAGGATTAATTTAAAAGTATGTTAACAATGAGATACTTGGCTGCTCCAAAAAAAAATTGTGTTCTTGTTTCTTTGATGATAAACTACTAATCTGGATACAGTTAACTTCAAAGAAACTGCTATCATACTCTGAAAGGTCTTTAGATAACACTAAAACAATTTTAAAATCCATAGATTTGGTTAGTTCTGTGGTATGCCTAGAGGGGAATTTTCTGCATGAACGAGCTATTTGTCTGAATTAACATTTTATACTTTTTCCCCCTGTCCCAAATCTTTCTTGTAGAGTGATGGTGTCTGGGAATTTTATATGTAAGGTTCTAGAGGCACAATGTAGGTTTTTCTGGTTGGGCTTTTTTGCTTAGCAAAGGATATGTTTTCTAATTACAAAGCATGGATTTTAAAGGTTATTTCTCTCTCCTAGTTGGAGGGTAGCTCTTGCAATGAAAGTTCTGTACAAAATAAGGAGAAGGGTTATAGAATTCCAGTACAAACCACTTGAACACAACCCAAATTTCATGTTCTTCTAGAAACAGATACTGAACAGTGCAAGCATTTTTCAGCACCATATCTTAAAATAGTAACATTAAAAGAACACTTCTGTTCAAGTCTCTTAGGGGACTTTATTTCAGACATTTAAATAAGAGGGTGAGTTCTGTGCTGCACACCCACCAAATTTAAAGATAAGGACACTTTTTTGAGGAGTGTAGAACAACAGAAAAACAAACAAACATAAGGAATTATTACATTGCTTTGGACAGTAATAGTCACCCATACAAACTTTGAACAAGGTGAGACTGGAAGAGCAGCTCCAGTTCTACATCTGGGGCTAAGGTCTTGATTCTGCCAAGATCATTATTGACTGGAAAGGCAATTGTCTTGTGTTCTACTCAAAATACATCAGTATTCCTTCCCTCAGTGATACAGCCCTTTCATTCCCTGAGGATCTTTGGGCACTCTTAGAGTTGTTCCTCCTCTACAGGATTAGCATAAACATTTTCTGTAAGAGCTGTGAATCTGTTCCTCAGATTTCAGTGGATCACAAACATGAATGCCTAAATGCAAATAGCAAAACCTTTACACATAGTCACTTGCATTTAAAACCAGGATTGTTCTGGTTTATTGGCAAGAAGGCAGACTTAAGCAAAATGTTCTTGGGAAAGCAGCTGCTTGAGATGGCGAATGTACAATAATAAACTGGCAACAAGATTCTACTTGGCAGCAAAAGCACCAAAGTGCTCACTCAGCAGTGCACACAAGTCATGGTGCAGTTACTCATGATGGTTGACAAACTGCAGATTTGACATAGAGATGATTCATTTCTCTAGAGTTGTTGGGTATTATAGAGTGAGAAGATATGGTTCAAATGTGTGCTGCATTACCTATTCATTGCAGTATGTTCTTTTATTTCTTCTGCATGAGACTTCACGCAGTGTGTTTCATGGCAGGGGAGGAATTTGGGAAAGATTATTTTATTGTTTGCATTTTCTGCTGCAATCTCAATGCTGTTTCAAGAAGCTTTGGAAGCTATATCTCAACAGCTTTCTTGGTACACATTTAATGCTGATATGTATAGTTTCTGATTATACTGGCTTTGTTATTCTGTTAACAGGGATAATGAACTATAAAGACTTCCTGGGAAGACACCAAAGAAGTAATTTGTGAAGTTTCTCTTGTGTTTAATACAGTAGTATAACTAAACTGCTGCTGGTGTCATCCCAAACTAAATTCTGAAAAGACAAAATCTGCTCAAGAATGATAGCTGTACCCATTCAATCTTTAAATAGTTCAAGGGAAAATCAGACACTATATAGCACAGGCTTCTTATCTGTAACTCAGCTCCTGAGCTAACAAATGTCTTGAGTTGGGGTATAATCTTATTGAGATGTCTGTAAAAACACTTTGAAGTATCTTAGTCGGACTATATATTGAGTTGAGCAGACTTACTCCAGAGATAATTTTGAGCCTTTAAAACGATCCCTGGGGGGAAAAAAAAGGAAGCCAAAGTTTAGTGGAGATCCCATTAGAAAATTCTTCTCTGAAACATTCCCTTTCAAGTTTCATTAAATCCACTTATGTTTAAATAAACATCCTACTTATCTATTTTGATTTCCTTGTAAACTCATTTTTTATTATGTGTGTTTTTTAGGATGACAGTCCACGCGAAAATCTTAAGGCATCTGAGCTGGTACCCATAAAACTGCATATTGACATACTCTGGATAGAAAGAAATGATGATGGCACTTTTCTCATTAGAGGTTTGTATGTTGCTGCTCCTTGATCTCAATTCAATAATCCTGTTGTTTTTTCCTTTGTGCATACTTGTGACTAATTATGAAATGATAACTGTTGATAATTTGTGTAAGCTGTGTTGCCATATGCCATAATTCTAAGTGTAGTCACAAAAAGGAAGATTACCTTTTTGAATAGTGTATTGGCTATGATAACCCACAGTTGAATCAATCTGGGAGAAATAAAAAATATGCTTATAATGTCATCAGGATATGCTTCATCAGTGCATATCACATCATCATGATAAGTTTAGGGTTCCTTTGTTGCTACAAAGCAAACAAAAAAATTGCCTTTCTTTACAGATTTCCAAGGTGGTTGCTGTCTTTATTGTTTTGTGTTGCAGGTAGTTGTAGAAACTACTGTAAAATTATGACCCTGACTTCTTCCCGTAATGTACAACAGTATATTTTAAGAGGTGTTATATAGCGTACTTCACTTACAAATGCTAGAAAATTTCTTTAATGGCAAGTAATTAAGGTTATTTTCTAATTTAAAAACGTGATTCTGCAGGTTTATCTCACTGTGTCTTTAAATGTAAATACAGTCTTCAGAGAGACCTGGAGACAGTAAGTTAATAGCAATATTATTAGTTCTCAAATTTCTGATTATTCAGAGTGTATATTCTGTGGTGATGATACAGGTCGGTATAAAAACGTGTTTATTTTCTCCAGGCTGGAAGTTACATATTGTTTCTTTCTTCCTCTAAAAGGTTATGAGTTTTAATTACATTTTATTCTTAAATTTGATTTTGAGAGGCAAATATTAATGTACTTAATATTATAAGTATATTTGTTTTAGGTGGATTTAATTTTGTACTGATAAGAATAAAGCTTAAAAAATTTTTGACAAAACCTCTGCATACTATTTCTGTAATGCAGACAATCAAAAAGTAAACGATGTGTCAAAGATGAAGAATTCAAGCAGCACATTGCAGCAAGCAGTGGGATCTGTCAAACGTAAAACACAGGACCAAGCCACGCAAACTACTTGGGAAACACCCAGACCTTCTAAATCAAGCAGGGATTCATCTGACTTCCTTAAAAATGAGGTATAAAAAACTCATTTTGACTTCACCTTTCCCCCCTCAAAATTATCTTACAATGATTATTAATCATAATTGTAAGGCTGTCTGGGGGTGGGCCTGTGATACACTTTTATTTAGAAATCTGTTGGAAGTGGAAGATACGGATCGTGGATATTATGGTGTGGTTCAGCAATTTAACACTGCTTTCTAAATAGTGTAATAATAAACTGCACACTGACCCTTTTCCTTTAAGTCAGAGGAAATTTTATAAGGGAGTTTTCTTCTCCCCATCTCCTTCATTCCTGTACAACACAGCTACCAAAAACAAGGGACTTAGCTGTTTGGTCAGATCTGTACTGATCTATCAGTCATACCAGATTTTGAATGGATGATGACAGAACCCACACATTAATTTTGCTGTTTTTCTCACTGGGTAAGAATCTGGTCCTAGACCTCACAATCTTGGGTCATTTCCATTCCACTCTAGAATGGAAATGGCACAGCTGAAACACTATCTATCCCACCTTTTGAGCTGATTGCATTAACTCTCTCCATGTTCTACGCTCACTGACTGAGAATTAGTTGCAATTGGCTCAGCCTCAGCAAACCTCTGCCCAGCAATGAATGCGAGCGTTTGGTTTTTTAGAAGTTACTGAAATGGAAAAAGTCATCAGGATGGAGTTATGCTAATAGCTTTCTTTTCTAACCCCTTCATTTCAGCTTATTGAAGAAAATGAATGTCTCAAACAGGAACTAGCCAAAGCCAAAATGGCTCTTGCTGAGGTCCAAATGGAAAAAGATGCCCTGCTTCATCGCATGAAGAGGATGAATGTTGATCATCAGTAGGACACTGTTCTGTGTCCTGTCTGTTTGTTGGTACAAAGCATCATCATCGTAGTGCAGGTGGTGGTGGCGCTTAACATACTGTCTGCAAATCACTTGAAAATGTGGTTATTTTCTTGCTTACAGACAGTTTTCTCATTACAAAAAAAAATGTTTGTGAACCAGGTACTCTTCTGAAATTATCATTAAACATTGTAACTTTTCTCAATCCATTTTAAACTGAAATGACTTTGGAAAAATCAGTTTATACTGTACTTTATTAATTTACTGAGGAAAAAAATCATATCATCTACTTTTAATATTATCAAAGGAAATGTTATTTTTTAAATGTTTTCCGAAAAGTGGATGGTTCTGCAATGAAAGAAGGTGCCTGGGTACATAGCAGAGTCCATGTACCATGCCTCACTAACAAGGCATACCTCTTTTTCTAAGGTTATGTTGTTTGATTGTTACCAGAAGATATCTATAGAAGAGGTTACATTTGCACTATGATGATACAGGCTAGATCCTCTAGAATAGTATAGCTACTGAAAATTAAAATACCAGCCCTAAACTGGCCCTACATTCAATGTAATTTGCCCCGAGAGGATTTTAAGTACAATCCTCTGGTGCTATAGAGTTCCATATATCCTTTCCATATGCACTCCTAAAATAAAACAGTAAATGCTGGAGAATTTAAATAAGAGGGCATACTACTGGGCTTTCCTTCTGCTTGAAGGTCCACTGTATCTGTACAGTTGATGTAATTTAGACATTCACACTTTATTTTTCCTTTCTCTGTGAAGAGGATATAGCCCTGATATAGGATCTGGCCCTTTGTGACAGGTGAGCTTTGAGCCATTTTGCATGCATGTCTGATTCCTGCACAACTCATCAGACATGCCCAAGGATTTGGTTCAGTGTGTTTAAATAAATAATGTCAGTGCTTGTGAGGGGGGAAAATCCTACTGGGATTCATTAGTTGTATATTGCTCTTTTTTTTTTGATAAAAAAGCTGTAGAGAATCACTTAATTACCCAAAGAAATTGTGAGATTACATGAAATGTAATTATACAGTTTAAATTATGGGTGATTTGTACAAATTGAACAATAATTTTCAGCTAAAAACTGGTACAGATGAATAAGTAAAAAAGCACAACACCATAAAATAGAGACTATAAGAGTCTGCTTCTTAACAATTTAGGAAACAACGTACAAAACCATACATGCCTGTAAGAGTTTGTCTTTGCTGGAAGTAAAACTGACTGAATAATTTAACTAGTGACCTTGAATCTGACAAATGAAAATCTTCTAATTGCTACCACAATTGTTTCTGCTCCATGGGATCTTGGAGGGAAGTTCTGTTTGTAGATAAGCAAACAAATCTCAAAAAGTATTTAGTATCCTGTGGTTTGACTTTGCATACTCAGGTTGTCAAACCAGTTTTAATTAAATTGTTTTCATTAAAACTTTTTGGAGGACACATAATTTGCACTGCTGGAAATAGTTATTGAAAGTGTGCAGATTTTAACCAAGAGCTCTGTGGAAGAACTGGTTCAGGCACTATTTTAAAGCCTGCCATATGAAACCCTAGTTGAAACTCTTCTTAATTCCCATGGAAATTTTTATTTTATTATTCTGAATTAGATGAAAAACATACACACAATGTTTCTATCAGAGAAATGAAATATTTGTATTTGAATAGTTATATAAGACAACACAGTATTAAATATGAGTGGTGCAATTTCACATAAATATGATGTCAGATTCAGGGGAGGAATTCTCCTTTGGTTTAACTCTGGTTGGTACTATTAAAGTAATTCTTATTTGGTTTATCCTTGCCAAGATCTAGTTGGAATTATTTTGAAGAAGGAATGTATAGAATGCTTAGTAGCATGTTGCTAGAATATTACATTGAGAATTATCTAATTTTTAAAAAGAAATAAATAGCAATATCAAATGTCTGGAGTTTTTTTACTACATAAACAAAAGCTTGCTTGTTTTGAGAAAAACCAATTTCAAACCAAATCCAAAATAACTGCCCAAAGCAGCCCTTCTCAGTACAATTGCTGAAATTCAGGGTATCACTTCCTAGCACTTCATTGTAACTGGATACATTTTCAACTTCATGGCCGTTGCACAGTATTGAACATCACCTGTGGACACTTCAGAGGAGATGGGTGTGCTTGGTTGTGAGCTTGACAATACTGAGAGTGATAGTACAGTGTCATTCTGAAATGAGTTTTACTATTGAAAAAACTGCAGAGGGAGAGTTAATTTATTAATGTTTGAAAGTACAAAGTTAAACTAAGCTCTAATAGGTTATACTAAATGTAGTTACAAAAAGCCTCAGAATTAAAAAAAAAAAAAAAAAGGCATAATTCATCCTCAAGGCTCTGCTGTGTTCATAACCTCCTAGACAGGAAATTTGTACTATCAGTAGAGCCTCTTGCTTTTATTCTGCAAACACATAAATGGAAGATAGTTTGGAGAACTTCATTGTTTATAGAAAACTGACTCCAGAAGTCTGGCAGGAAAACTGTTACCATGTTTTGTTTTACATTTTCTGGGGAAATTTAAACTGGTCTACAGTTTAGCTTAACACTCTTCATCTTGTTTAGAAATGCTGGTTTGATATCTAATGAAGCTTTCACATCAGCTCACCTGAAAGAGGCTGTGCCCTTTCCCAGGCTTGGTTACTGAATCTTTCTGGCATGTGCTGTTCCAGTTCTCACTGCAACTCAAACTTTGTTGGTAAGCACCAGTTTTAAATCAAAACTTTGTGGCCTTACAGTATGACTTATAAAAGGCCTGGTGGAGAGGGAGTTCTTTAGAGATCATACCTGCTTGGGTCCATTCTGCCTAAGTCCTTTATTTCCCATTTCCATTAGCCATGTTCTGTTTGTACACTGTCTCACTTAGGAATTTAATTGGGAGTCTTAATCTGGGATCACAAATGATCTCTAAAGAATAACTGCCAGCTGCAGAAAATGTCCTATGTCTGCCATGATAATGGTTACCTTTATTCAAAATAATTTTTTAATAAATGTATGGAGAATGTGATTGTCACAGACATCTTGTATGAAAAATCCTTTACTTATTAGGATTTTTTCTCCTGAGAGGCTGAGTCCTCAGGAACAAAATGTAAACAATGGTTATCTGCTGCTGTGGATGCAACAGGTGGATCTGTGATTGGTCTCATAGAGCTGTTTCTAATTAATGGCCAGTCACAGAGTCCAGCTGGCTTGGACTCTGTCCGAGCCACAAGCCTTTGTTATTCATTCCTTCTTATTCTATTCTTAGCTAGCCTTCTGATGAAATCCTTTCTTCTATTCTTTTAGTATAGTTTTAATATAATATATATCATAAAATAATAAATCAAGCCTTCTGAAACATGGAGTCAGATCCTCGTCTCTTCTCTCATCCTCGGACTCCTGCGAATGCAGTCACGTGTGATAATAAAGGTAAAGAATTGTATCAGGCATCTACAATTCCAAGAGTATCAAGTGTATGTAAATATTGCAGAAGCAAACTCCCTGCAGTGACCAGATTCAGGTAAGTAGTGATGGACACAATGGTTTCTATATAAAATAATGTGCTTACATTGGTATAGTTCTTAAAACGTTCATCACAAAATGCTTCAAGTAGACTTTCAGCTCACTGTTATCATCTGCACATTTTAGAGAGTACATCAGATTCCAATTCAGCTGGTGATATAAATGAATGTCTTTTTCTGTACTGTAGGAACAGAGCATCACCTTGCTGATATGTTAAGTACCAATGAAGTTGTGGGCACTTGCTGTGAAATCCACTAATTCACCCCTCCCAATAGGGAAATGAGTTTTTTGACAGCCCTGCAATACAACCTTATCTTTTTTTAATTCCAACCCATGCCCCTTTTGAATAGCAGCCCCAATTTCTGTGCCTCATTGTGAACCCAGTGGCAGGCTCTGTCGTGCTGAGGCTCGTGGCTCCCAGTGGGGCAGCACCAAGCAGTGTGCTTAGCTCACCCGGCCAGGTCCCTGGCAGTGACCTCCTCCCTCATCTTAGTAACAGCAGGAAACCTGAGAGCACAAGCAGCACCACGATTGTGCTAATTGGTGTTAAGGGATGCAAAACATGGACAGGAATAGTGGTCTTTGCTGGAGGAACAAAGCTTTGTCTCTCAATAAAATTAGGGAAAAGCATAAAGATTGCTGGTAAATAAAAGCTGTGTAGTTACAGTTGTTTACAGTTTTAGGTGTTTTTAGCATGCTTATATAAAAACTTAATTAAAATTGTTCTGATTTTAAATTTTATGGAAGATACTTTTGTACACTAATATTTCAAAAACTTTTTTGCAACTCTCAGCTTCTCAAATGCTATAGAATGTCTTGCAAGTATGTGTCATGCTACTTGCTAGCTAAAACAAGTTGCAGGAATTAAACCTTCAAAAATCAACTAAACTCTTGATAGCCTATGTTCTCTCCCAAAATAAAGCATAACTTCTGCATCCCAAAGAGATGAATCTTTCATATTGCCACCTATTTAATGAGTAGATAATAACTTTTTCAAATGGACATTCTTTTGGTTTTGTCTATCATTGCCCAAGCCACTTCTAAGCAGTTACATTAAAGTATTTGTATTTTATTATTCCTTCACTTATTTCCTGCCTTTTTTTTGTCACCATCACTCATTTTAGTATGAGTGGAAGTGGAATATATGTATTTCCTAAAGCTTTCTGCCGTGTAATCTCAGTATTAAATCTTAATATTGTTTTAACAATCTCTGAGAACATTGTTTTGGAAGTAAAAATAAGATGTACTTATGCTGTGTCTTTGAGAGTATGATGGCAGTGTGTGGAGCATAATGCATGAACTGGTTTAAGGCAGTTTTCCTAGGACAGAGTCTGTTTAAAACCACCATTATTTAATTTGAGTTAGATAATTGGTAAGTATTTTAAACATTTGACAGAGACATGGACAGATGAGCACTTGGGAAGTGGTGGTCTGAAGCAGTAAGTGCTGAATAAAGAGGCAGCCTCTGCCCAACCTATCTGTGGAACAAATCTGCAAACCTCATTCCACCGCTACCACGGAGGTTGCAACTGCCAGAAACAACTTCTGTCAGTGTGATAATATTGTTCTAGCAAGGTGGGGTTTTTGAGCACTGGAGAACGCCTTTGCAGTGGGAATTATTACCACGTTGCAGTCCATGACGGTGAGTGAGTGTCGCGCCGGCCAGCAGAGCCGCGCTCGGCCGCGGACGCCTCCCCGCGCTGAGCAGCGCTGCCGCCAGGGGGCGGAGCGGGAGCCGCGCTGCCGAGGGTCACCGGACGGCCGGCAGCTTCCCCCAGCTCCGTCTCGTAACGTGACCGAAAATCAGGGTCGGCTTGTTTTCAAATTTACATAACTTGGCTTTGTTGCTACTGCCGTCTTCATGGCATATGTTTCCCTCTTTAAGTAAATCACATGAACTGCCTGAACAGTGTCAGAAGAAAGATTTTCTTCCCCCTTTTAGCTTTAAAAAAAAATATAAAAATTTATTTTTCTACATATTGTCACCTTTATGGTAAGATTTTTTAAGATTTCTTGTGCTTCATCATTATCTCTTGGAAGTGTAGAATAAATTTTTCTGGTTTTCCTATCATTGTATAGATGAAAAGGTCCACTTTGATATCAACAATTTATTTGTTTAATTTCCTTGCTCATTTTAACAAAAAAATTTGCTGTGTTTCTTTGGGAATAACCAAATGTAATCCTATACAAATGCTTACCTTATGCACCTTTGCCAGATGGTAATCTAACATGACAGTTTATATTAACACCATAGTGTGTGCTAAGTGATCTGGAGTTATTTCTTTTTATATCCTGTTTGGCTATTCAAAAACTTACAGGCAGAATGACTAAGCAGAGAGGAAAGCAATTTATATAAAATTTACTGTAGGAATGGGGTTGCTTTATTTTTGTCAAATAGAGAAAGAAAATAGCATAGAAAGCAGCTGTCTCTTTATTCCACTGGAATCTTAATGTAGTTTTTTTCTTCCACTTATTTTTAATTCTAAAAAGAGCCTGAAACTCAGGATAGGTACAATGAAGAGTTTTTTAAGATGTCATCCTGCAGTGCCAATACTAGAATATGTTGCAGAACATGAGAATATAGTGGACACCAGCAAAATCACAGCTGCTTACCTGAACTGAGTTTTATGTAGAAATGAGGCTTCTCTGCTCAAACTTAGCAGGAAGATAGCAGGAAGTCTTCTGAAAAATCACTTCCTTCTAAACATAAGATTTGCTATTGGTAGAGTATTCACCAAAAAACCCCCATCTATTTACAGACTTTTTGAGTTTGTATGTGTGTGTGTGTATTTGAAAGTACTTATACCATGGCTTTCTTAAAGAATTATAACAAATATGCCACCCCCAGCACTTAATTTCCTATTCAGGAGTAATGTAAGAAATATGGTAAGTTACAAACAGTCATTGAGAAATTCTTTAAAGCAGTATCAGAGCTATTTGCTTTAGCTGGGTCCTAAATTTTTCCAAGTCACTAACAGCTGGCAATGTAACTCGTGGAAACTACAAGTTTCAAACTCATGCTCATCTGAAGATATATCTGAGATAGGTCATGACCTGAATGCTGTTCTTAAACTTTCCTTTGCTATTATCAGAAGCTTTTTCAGCTTATGCAACAGGAAAGAATTCCTTCAAAGTCATAATATTAAGAAGATTTTTTAAAAGACTCCTTGAAATGGGACTTGACAAAATACTTCAGCAGGCAAAGGCAACCTAATCTCTTTTGCCTTTTCATTATGCAAAACATGTCTCTTATTTAGCTACTATAAGTCAAGGAGGAAAAAGGGAGAGTGTTTGAAATAAGCATAGGGAAAATAACACATTAGAACAAATTCTCATCACCTTATTCATGAAAACGTGTTCCTATGTGGCTGAATAGCTGTCAACCTTAATGTCAGTGTGGCTGCATTTAAATCCACAGCTGCTGGAATCAAAAGGAATATTTTTACTTAGCAGCAAATAGTAATGTATTGGCAGTAACAGATTTATTTTTTTTCTTCTCCATCTGGTGATAAAACTCATATATGGAGCAACATCATACTGCATGTGTTTGCTGGATACTAACTGACAAACACTGTCATAACCTCCCACTTTGCTGATGTCCTTTCACTTTAAGGACCCTTGGAAACTTCTTATGCCAATAAGGAGACCCTACTTCAAGTGGGATTTATAAATAACAGGAAATTTAGGTATCAAATACTCAGGATCCAGTCTCACCCACTCTACCATTCCTGATATCCACTGGAAATGGGCCTGCCAGAAGAATCTGAGCCCTAAACACTAGAGGTGATTACTGTGAACTTAATTGAAGCTGTGTTTAACTAAATAAAGATAAGGCAGAGCTGTAGCACAAACACGTCCTCAGCATGATGTACATTTTCACTACAACCATCCTAACAGGGTGGGATGCAAGAAATACAGGGTTGTATTCTAGAAGGAAATAGAAAAGAGAGACTGAGAATTTCTATGAAATAAAATTTAAAAATTGTAGCAAGAGAAAAATGCACAATAAACAGACAAACTGAATAATAATTAAATCAGGTGCTACAAATGTTTAGTTACTGTATACACAATGTGCATTAGATCCAGGTACATTACAAATGTATCAAAACATTCAAAATAATTGGAAAATATGCTTTGATGTAAAAAAAAAAATCCTATCAGAAAAAAAAGAAATTGACTTGCTTCCACAGCAAATCTGAACTGTTGCTTCCCTGCTCAAATGGTGGGGGTGGTGGTGAAATGTTTCAGTCTCCCCGACAGGAAACAAGTGATAGGACAAGAGGAAACTGCCTCAAGTTGTACTAGGGGAGGTTTAGGTTGGACATAGGAAATATTTCTGGACCAAAAGGGTTGTCAAGCACTGGAACAGCCTAGCCAGGAAAGTGGGGGAGTCACCATCCCTGAAGGTATTTTAAAGATGTGTAGATGTAGCACTTAATGGACACAGTGCAGTGGTGGACTTGGCAGTGATGGGGCAATGGTTGGGCTCAATTACCTCAAAGGTCTCTTCCAACGTGAAGGTTTTTGTGAAATGGGATTGGGCTAATGCAGGGTAGTGTCCTCACTGGGATATTGCTGGGAAAAGCAATAGTTTGATGAAATAGTAGCATCAAGATAAAACTGGGCAGTTCCATATTTTGATGTTTCAAATTTAAAAATGTTTTGTTGTATCTTCAATATAAAAAGGAATGATGTGATAAATAGTAGTGTCATAGAAGCTCAATTATTTGCCATTACAAAGTCTATTTTCAGAAAACTACAGTGAGTGGTAGGTCCAGAGGTGTGAAAAGAGGAAACAAATGTAAGAAAACAGCAGTTATCAGATTCATGTGACTTCAGAATTTTCCTACTTGAATTATTCATCCTACTTTAGTTATTCACCCAGCATTATTGGAGGTGGATCTTTTTAGCTCCAATTTGTTGTATACTTAATTATTTGATTAAAGATTACTTTGCAGTAATTATTGCATATTTTTCGAGGATTATGCCAGCCTATTTGCATATCCATAGCAGAGTGTGTCTCTGTAGTTTCTATTCTCTTAATAGAATATGGAAATAGAACTTATATCCCAAATAGCTGCACCGGTTTTCTTTCTTCCAATGTGAAAGAATGCAAAGATTAATTCCTAGATCTGTTTTTCTGAATCAGCTCCAGTTAGAAGAGGGTCATGGATATGCTGGTATTCCTGTAATCCTCTCTGCTACCTTTGCTGCTGATGCTCTGGGGTAGGTCAGTACACTATTATGTTCTTGAAACATTAATCTTACATGGAATAATTTTTGTGCATGGTTCTTCCTTTGAGATCTTAGCTTTTACTTAGCTGCTGAAATAAAATCAGGGCTTTTTGCCTGGGGTTGATAGTCACCTTCAGTTCAGATGAGTAAGTGTAAATCAAATTAATTGGCTGGTTTAGCCATAGACTTTACCAATTATTTTTTTAGACCAAGACTTATTGTGTTGTTAGAAGGCTCAAAATGAGGGAGTTGCACATCAGCAAACAAATTACTCATGTTAATATTTTCCTCTGTAATCCAGTTACACAAGAGGTAATTGAGATTAAGAAATTCACTGCATAACCATGTCCTCATGCAAAAAGTAATAACTTTCTTCCTTAGGCAGTGCAGGACTAGCTGTCTAATTTTAATTAACACTCTAGAATGTTGTTTTGTGGAGATTGAAGAAGTAATTAAGAATGAAGAACCTTTTTACTGTTGGGCTAACTGAATAAAATATGTTGGGGCCCTAATCTTGTGCTGGGAGCAAAATACCAGCTTCACAAAATCACCATTTCTGACAAATTTGATATTAATTGGTGTTTTGACAGACAGCAGCAGTGCCCTTAACATCAGAATAACTACGTTTGTATATGTACTGTACAAAACCACAGTAAACACTGTGCCGTGTATTTTAATTTACATATGAAGAGTCCATTAAACTACACATAGACAAGGCAGTAACCTGAGATAAAACAAATTAGCAAGACAATGAGCAAAGCTTACATACCTGTTATTTGTGCTGTGCTGCTATCAGAGTGCACATATACAGGTGCATGCTAACATGTCATTTCTCAGAACAAAAGCATGGGTTTCCAAGTAGAATACAAAGCAATCCCAAGCCTATTCTAAATTAAAATATTTGAATGAAAACAATATGTTAACTTGGTTTAAGTCTGTCCCCTGACCACTGTGATACCTAAGTTCTTCTTTAGGAAAAATAATTGTTTTAGATTTACTTTACCCATGTCCCTTATTTTATATACTTCTATTTATATCTCCCTATGGTTATAATTTTTTTAAAGCTGAAGTGGCCTAGTCTATTTAGGCTTTACAAAGACTGTACATACTATACATCTGATCATATCTGATCATAGCTCTTTGCCTTTACTGTACCTTGCTTAGTTCTGATGTAATATTTTTGAGACAGGACAAAGTCAGTGGTTTTATACACTGACATATTGCTGCTCATTTCCTTTCCTAATAATTCCCAATAATTGTGTTTGCTGTTTTGATTACCATATAGGATTAAATGGACATTTTATAGACATGTATGGAGATGTAACAGCAGTTGTGGAATTGTAAAAGGGGAATCCAAAATATCCCTCCACTAAGGAATTATTCCTTTCTTTTGAAAATGTTGAGTTCTACCTTCTGTTTTACTATCTACTAGAACAATGTACTCTTGCATACTCAGTTTTAGTCCAAGCTATCCTGAAATCTGTTGTTTTGCTACTTTATTTCACTTTTTAGTCTCTTCAGAGGCTCTTTATGAGCCTGCCGGACAGTGCAGATCCTAGGAGAGACCTCTACACAGCTGTACTGGCAACCTCTCACCAATGTGAAAATTGACCATTTTTCCCTTTTACTTTCCTTCCTTTAAACACTCACAAGAGAATCGTCCCTCTTAATAACAATTTGATTTCTTTAAAAGTATTCTCTAAGGACCTTGTCAAAAGCTTTTTGGAAAGCCTAATACAACCTATTGATTGACTTGCAATTTTCTATATGCTCTTTGACTTCTCCAAAGGACTCCTACAGAAACACAAGACATGACTTCCTTTTCCAAAAGCTGTACTGAATCTTCACTGTTGTATGCAGGCAGGTGTCTACCAATTTTCCAAGCATGCAAATCAACTCAGTAGTTCTCCAGGGCTCCTTCAAGCCCCTTAGAAGCTATTAGGATCACATTTGCCACCTTCCACTCATCTAGTACCAAGGCCAATTGAAACAATAGCTCACAGGTCATCATTTTAATTCTGTGAGTGTTAGATCTGAGGTTCTTCAGATTCTTTGGGGAATTGAATCTGGTCCAGGCAAGTTATTTTTATTTATTGATTTGTTTCAACAAAACCTTTGCTTATGAGACTGTAACTTCAGTTAACACCTTGGACTTCTCCTGTAAAGAAAAGCCTTGGTAGTTGAAATGTCAACTACTTTTTCACCACAAATAGTTATATCCACTGGAAAAAACACCTGGCCAGACCAAGAATCCAGTGCAAAGTTAGCTATCTGCATAATTTGTGTTAAGAATAAGCATAAAAGCTAAAACTTGCATGGATTTGGTAAAATAGAGCCTGTAAGAGAATCTGTGGAATACTGTACATTTGACAATGTTATACTGAGAAAAAAGAGTGCTGTGTCCATCTGGTTCCAGGTTAATTCCCACTGCAACATTAATCAAATATTTTTGTCTTGTATTTCTCTGTTGAAATTTCAAATACATTCTACCTTGTTGGTCATTACCACACGTATGCACAAATAAAAACATACCTAAAGAATGCACGATGTATGAGTGTTCACTCAACCATTTATATCAATTCTGAGTGATTTACCACTATGTATTCATGTAGGATAGTTACTACTAGAGGAGACAAAACCAGAATAGGCCCCCTGGCAGAACACTTCTAGCTACTACCTTACAGTGCACCAGCCCCCTGTGCTGATTTCCTGGATATTACTGATGGAGAGCAAGGATAACACTTGCACACGATTCTACCAGCTGTCTGTACTTGCAGTTGCAGTCCCTTGTCACTTGCATGTTGCAGCTGAGACTTCTCTATGATCCTTCTTTCAGGCAGTCAGAATCTGATGTGTAGGCAATGTTGTACATATCCTCAAAGGAAGATAAGAAGATGAAAATATTTCATAGTCCGAAAGAGGTTGCAATGTATCAAGGTAGAAACAAGTTGTTTTTTTATGCAATAAGCTGTGCATTAAGCAGTACAGGCAAAGCTTTAATACTGCACTGTATCTGTCAGCACACACTGGATTGGGGCATCTAATCAGCATGCTGCTCTTACCAACTTGTATCCACATTTGATTGTGCATTTCTCTCTAATGCATGAAAAATAGTCTCAGGCATATTTTGATAGCACACTGATGTAAGCCTAACCCAGAGCAGAAGGACTGGATGAATAATCATACTGCTAATCCCACCTGCTCTGACACAAGAAATACATGTAAAGATATGTATAGATATCCCAGTTAACCTTAGCATCTGCCATCAGAGCAAAATCACAGCTGTACTGGAAAGGGCACAGCAACAGTACTGACTTTCTGTCAGTAATATCCCACACCCATATTCTGGAGGTTTGGCTCTCCAGCACTGACACAACCTGCAGTCTGTGTGCCCTTGACACTTTCCAGCAGTGGGACATTTCAGCCCTTTGGGGAATGCAGCACACTTCCCATGGTATATTCAGATGACTCTGTAGGTTTGTGGCTGTGAGACAGGATCACAGTTTAATTTCTTGCTCTCCCTTAATGTGTTCAGAGCCCCATAAAGATGATGCCATGAGGTCACTGCAAATGCTGAGACAGTGCCTTGCTGTTGTGCAACATTACCAAGGGACTGGTTTTCCATTCTTTTCCCATGCAAATTTTCAACATGCTTAAAGGAAGTGTTTATAGAAAATGGAATCCAGTCAGAATTGTTTGGTCAGAGACAGGATTGTTATGGGTGTCAAAAATGGCTTTTTCCTCACATGTTACTTCAGCTTCTACTTAATTGGGTGAATCCAAGAATCCATGCAGTGTTTTAAGACCACAGAACTCTTGGTGTTTTTATATCCCTCATGAGTTAGTTTTAGTACCTTCAGTTTCTATAATTTTCTTTTACAGTGGGGGAGGATGCAAGTCCTTTTGCATATTTCAGTGGTGAGAGCTACACTAAGCATCATGTGAGTATTATGGTGTGTCCCAGTTTTCCAAACTGAGGCCATGTCCACCGTGCCATCTACCTGCTGAGCCTATCCCCGAGGAGGGCTGACCTGCATCCAGGTTCCACCTTGGCAGGCAACCAGGACATGATGGCATTCACACCTGGCCTCAAGAGCTCATGGCTTGAAACTCAGTTTCTTTTTTATGCTATAGATATACACTCTAAAGAGCAAAAGACAATATCAAGACTGAAAAACGCCACCCAGATGCATGAAAAATGCTGCTTTCTCTTGGGCAGCCTTCACAAAAATTAGAATAATAATCAGGCCTATTTAATGCTAATTTATTTTCTGCTGTCAAAAAGAGCTGATGGTTTATTCTAGCATTTTGAGCTCTGTTTCAGAATACCCCTCAGAATTTGTAATCGGGATCTTAGGCCTTCCCTATATCTTTACGTGAGAGGACTGATAATACATAGTCCTGAAATATGGTGTCAATATGTTTGCTATTCTACACTACTATTTTTTAATATCATGGATTTAGTGTTTTCTTCAATACCTACAACTCAGTTTTTCATACTCTCTTCCACGCATTTGCTTGGAAATAAAGAGGGAAAAGTCATGGAATGTTAGAAAGCACCCATTTAATTTGCCTTTAATTCTGGGAGGCTGCAGGAGGAAGAAATGAAGAAGTTGTCACCCTGATATGAGAACAAAGCCGAGTGATAGTTGCATTGTAAAAACATTAAGGAAACTCCCTGCTTTTTACAGTCACTTCTAGTCCTTTCAAATGACAAACCAGTTAAAGAATTTCTAGGTAGGCTAAGTGCTCTCTCTGGTATTTTAGAAAATGGAAGAAAACAGAAGGTAAAGCATATGTTGTGTTGAGAGAAATTCTGAGATTGAAGGTGTGATGCCACTTAGACACTGACAGCTGCAGTGGTCATAACTTAAAATGTCTTTACAAATACTAAAACCTTAGAATCAAAATTGTGCTGTCATATGGAACATCACTGCTCAAAAAACATACAACATTTTGAAGGATCTCTTTGCTGTTTTACGTATTATTTTTCTCATCTGTAACTACTGCAAATTATACAGCTAGGTTTCTACATTCTGTGTCTAATTCCCTTATTTATCATACATACATCTTTTAACACTCCACAGTCTTGTCTTGGTATTACCCAGAGCAAAAAAAGTAAGACATTTAAAAACACAAAGGAGTCCACTTAATCCAATGAATGGGTTTGGCCATTTACTTTCAACTCAGTCAAGATACTTTGTTTTTCTTACTACAGCCCACTGTCGATTTCATCTCTGGAAACAGACCAGCCCATGCTCTCAATTCTTCTCTTCAGTAGCCCTTAGAATTTATCCACATTTAACCCTTCCATTAAACAGTGCTGCTTACATTTCACTTTTCAAATTGATGGAATTACTCTGCTCTGCCATATTTGTTAATGAAACTAAATCTTCTATTCAGCCTTCACAGGTTGTTTTGGGCACTAGGCTATGGGTTTACTGGGGTCTTGAGCCTTTCTACATTCATAAAATCTTTCTGAATTTGCTGGCTACTGAATGCATCTGCTCCATTGATATTTCTATGCTGATTCTACTTACTGTTCTTCAACAGCTTTTTGGACGATCATTTCAATTAGAGCACAGTCTTGAGATTTTATTTTCCCTGGAAGAATTATGTAACATTTATACTGAGTCATATTTGCCATCTGCTGATCCAACCACATAAACAATACAAATTCTTGAAAACCTGAGATTTTCCTTAGCATCTGCTTCTAATCTAATTTTTCACAAATGTGCAGGTTTATGCACACACTCCTGCCTTACAATTAGCTCCTCACCAAACACTGGCACCTCTTCCGAGGCCCTCAGCAAACTGGAAGGAATCTCTTCATGCAGAGCATGCAGAGGATACATGTGAGAAGGTGTTTATCAGGCCATGCATGTGACTGCCTACAAAATCAAAAGCAAGGAAGGAAAACAGGGAAATTATGGCACCCTTAACACGAATTCAGAATGCAGGGGTGCTCTTAGTTTATGGCTAACTTCTTTGGAACTAGTTAATGCTCAAGTGGGTGCCAACAAGATACAACTTTTTAGTTGGTTTTGAATTACAGTTTTCCACTGTGACTGCTGTGGCTAAGGACTTAAACTATAAATCCTAATTCATGTGATTACACATTTATATATTCAAACCACATTGAAACACTTGTGATCACAGAATCAGGCCTTAAAATTCCTATTTATATCAGACTCTTTCAATAAGAAAAGCTGTAGTTAGAGTCCTTATTAATTTTATGCATGTGTTCAGTTCTGTGTCCTGCTGACAATATTGGAGAAGACATCATTTTACATCCTGAAAATGAAAAACTATGTAAATTACATTTTCTAGCTAAAATATACTGTTTTGTTTCTGTGGATGACTTTCTTGAAATGACAGGTTTGGTTTTTTTTCTTTTCTAAGAGAAAATCGGACCCCACAACGAAATTTCTATCAATTTTTAAGATATTAAAATTGCTTAATTAGCTAACAGAAACACAAAAACATCTGTAGAACTGTTACTGTCAGGGACTAAAACAAATCATTTGTGAAATCAACAAGGATCTTTCCACTGCCTTAAATGTACCATAGGTTTGGTGTAATACTCTCCAAAAACATAATATTAGAATCTTGCCTAACACAATGTTATTTTGCCACTGCTCCCATTGCTTCTTGTGAACACAAGAGGAGAGTGGGAACACATGGGAGAGTGCCACTGATCCCAGTGGGGGAAGGGTGAGGGATTATAACTTATTTACCTATGGTCCTACCTACCCCAAACACTAAACTAAAACAGGAACTCGGGGCTATAATTCAGTTCTTGTGTATGCACAGTATCAAACGGTGCATTTGTCAAGGATCTGCCTATGAGCTGGCCAGCACTGAGAATTTTCAGCATGGCTTGAAAGAACCCACAATCCACGAGGAATGATTAATTTTGGAGCCCGGAAAAGTCACACAATTTAAAAGGTCTCTGTTAACAAAACCGGGAGCTCCAGAAGGGCTGACTGGATTTGACACCAAATATATTGTTATATTCAGTTATACCTATACTCAGTGTTTCTTATCCTTGGAAACACTGAGAAGCCGCGACCCTAGCGTGCGGCAGCTGCCGGCAGTCCCGCCTGCCCGATTCGCTCCTGACCCCCGCGGGGCCCGGCTTTTCCTGTCTGCCCGCACCGCTTCGCGCCGCGGAGCCGGCGCTGTTGGTGCGGGGCCCCCGGCGCGCCCCTGACGGCCGGAGTGCTGCTGGCGCCCCCGCCCCGCACACTGTGCCACGGGCCCGTCGCCCCTCCCGCACCTGCTGGCAATCGCCCCGCGGGCGCGCCGCAGGAGCCGCCCTCCGCTCCCTCGGCTCCCGCGCCTCCCCAGCCCCCCGTGCTCAGCGCGGGCAGCCGGCCCCGGCCCGGCGCTGCCTGAGGCCGCTTGGAGCCGCCGCGGGGGGCGCGGCCGGCGCACCTGGCGGGGCGCGGGCGGGCGGCGCTGCCGGCACCGCAGTGGAGCGCGGGGCGGGCCGGGGCCGGAGCCGGGGCGGGGGCGCGGCGGCCGCGGTGGAGCGCGGGGCCGACGGAGCGCCGGGGCGGGCGGAGGGGGCGCCGCGCCCGGGCAGCCACTGGGAGCGCGCCAGCCGCGTCTCCTCAGCAACGGGCCTGGCACGGCAGGGCTGCGCCTCCTCCCTGCCTCCCTCCGCCCGCTCCTCCCCGCTTCCGTCCGTCCGTCCGTCCGTCCGTCCGTCCATCCATCCCTCTGTGAGGGTTGTTATCCCCGCTGGCCCGTCCGGCCATAGGGGCCGAAGCTGCCCGCTCCCCCCGCCCCATCCTCTCGGCCGGGGCTGTGTGTGCATGGGAGTGGGGGGAGGTTCTTTATTGGCCTCGTCCTCCCTCTCTCCCTCCCTCCCCCCTTCTTCCACACTCCACCCAGAAATGATCCAGTGAAACTAGGAGGAGGTGATTCTCCTCCTCCCTCCTGCTGCTGCTCCTGCTGGTCTGGAAGGGACTGCAGGAATCTCTGCTGTGCTCTGCTCTGAGGCAGGGTCTGGGGAGGGGAGACCGTTCTGTGGAGGGAGGGGGCCGCAGTGGCCCGGGGTGCAGCTCTCCCGTGGGGGGCTGCTCGGTTCCCGACCATGGGCAAGGACCAGGAACTGCTGGAAGCCGCTCGCACTGGGAATGTGGCTCTGGTGGAGAAACTCCTCTCTGGGAGGAAAGGAGGGATCCTGGGCAGTGGATCTGGAGCTATTCCCTTATCCAGCTTATTGAGGTAGGGACATCGTTCCCCATCAAATGCTGGGGATATTAACCTGTTCTTCCCTATCATTATTATCATCGCCCCTCTCATCTTCATTTCCATTCCCGCATCCTTCATAGTAACAATAAATCGTTCACTCTCTCGCCAAGTACAAGCATGCCAGGGTTTAAAGTCACAGGCAGTCATTTTATTAATATAGTGGTACTGAATTTCCTGCCTTCAATGCGTCTGCAGAGTCCTTGTTCATTCTGTTACTAGCTGTGGTGCAGAACTTATGTTTTGACTGCTGGGCTAATACATACAATGTATTAATTACCCTTCCTTTGATATTTCTATCTTCCAATTGCTACTTAAATCACAGATGGAAGTGTTTATCACAGACAAGGCATTGCATCGTGGAATTCTGTGTAAAAAGACAGCTTCACCCCATACTCTCACCCATAGCTTCTACCCTTGCTTGCAGAGGAAATTAGGCATGCCATCGTAATAAGCCTACAAAACAAAGAAAGGGAATCTTTTTTTGTGGGAGATCATCGAGGCAGAGGAGGTGTAAAACTTAGGGAGCAGGTTAGGTAAGAGCAGCATTACTTTCAAGGTACCTGGATTTAGTGGAGTGAAACTGGGTTACTGGCCATGTTGGGTGATAGGGCTTAACTTCAGTCATTAGTTGTATCTCCTGCCATCTCCAGCATAGCTTTGATCATAAGTTTCATCATGCTCTTAAGTCAGAGCGTTGTCACAATCATTTATGGCATCTGACTGTATTCAGAGCAGACAAGGTCTGCAGCACACTGTCCAGTCCTAGTGTTCAACACTAAACTAGGCATAGCAAAAGAAGAAAAAATGAACTGAAACACTGTTGACCTAGAACTTGAATAAATTTGGGGCTTGGTTTGGGTTTTTTTGTTTCTTACAGAAAGAAAAGGCCTAGCACAATGGAAATTGATTAAATTAAAATATATTTGTGCTTCTTTTGCCAGTGCCTTCTTGTCAAGATATTTATATTATTTCAAAGTTCCCTGTCAGGGAAAATTTATTGTTAACTCTCTAAATTATACTGTTTAACCTCTTTTATAAAATCTTGCTATTTTAAAGCTAGGTTTAGTGCTGTAAACAAGAACAGTTCAGGTATTCATAGTTTACCAAAGTTCTGTGGTGCCCCTGTTCAATTAGCTATTGCACCACTGTTAAATTACTAGCCCATTGACCAAAATCAAAACACACCATGTGATTGCTTTTTGTACTGTACTCGAATAGGCTGCTTAGGAAGAAGTGTGCCAGCTAGTCAGTTGAATTTGAAATATGATACCCACTTTTCTAAGTACAGAAGTAAGTTCACTTCAGTACAATGACTGGCCATTTATAATCTAGTTCTAACACATGGTTTGTGCAGAGGCTTTCTCCAGGGCTAGTGCCTGTGGTGTATTCTTGCACTGTTAATTTCGTGTTTTATATTGTGAGTTCTGTATATCCAGAGGGGGTGCATTTGCTTGTGCTTGCCTCCCTTTATTAAACAGCACTCTTGTGTGTTGTGTACACAGAACACGTGAACTGTGTGTTTTGTATATACAGATGGGTCATCACAGTCCTTGTTTGTTACTCAGGATTGAGGAATTTTAGGCTGTAAAGTCAACTGGCTTTTTTTTTTTTTCCTGGAAGTGCACTTAGCTTGAAGAGAAGTAAAGCAGAGTAAAATATATACTGTTTAATTTATGGCATTTCTTACTAATGTCAACAAGAATGTCTATGGCTTTCTGTAAACACAGCTTCAAAAATGAAGAGTGAACTTTCAGCTGTATGCTGCATCCAGCTGTATGATGAAATATTTCTAATTTAGAAAGAATTCAGTAAGAATCATTAATGATGCTTAAATATTCACAATCTAACACACTATGGAACATAGGACTTTTCAGAAGGCTCAGCGGGAACGCTTGAAGCAGAAACTAGTATGCATTATAGTAAATGTTTTTCATGAAAGAATTATATGTGACAGGTATTTTGACATAGCTTTTTTTTCCTTTTTTTTTGGAAATGTTCCATGATCTAACTGATGCCATTAATTATGGATTAAGTCCAGAATGACATGCAAGATTAAGCTTGGATCTATCTTGGTACAGAAAACATGGAAACAATGTGAGAGTCATATGAACATCCTGATCCTGTTTGGGAAATCAACACTTATGGATAGTAGCAAAGCTGTAGAAGAGCCATACTTGTACACTATAAAAGTTTGAATTTGAAGGGGATCCAAAGATTTTTTTAAATTGAAAACCTGAAGAAGTTTACTAGTAGAGCTATATTGGTATCTTTGCATACAGTTTGTTAGAATAAAAACTTTTGACAGTTGATTTTAAAAAAGCAACAGAGAAAAATATAGGTGGCATAATTTTAAAAAATTTATTTATTTTTAGGAGTAATTTTGACACTGACTCCTGTTGTTTTGTTGATCATAATTATTGCTCAGTTTCTAAAACAGTGCCCCAGGACTGTACGTATCCCACTCTGGTGAGAAATGTTGCTCTTGTCCATGTTGCTCTTTCTTTCTTCTTTTGGCAGTGCTGTTTCTCGTGTTAGGTTGGAAAAGTCCAACTCTTTCTGCATGCATATAGACTAATACTGTGCCTGATGCATTGGTCTAGGTAGTAGGACTACATTGTCCCTTTGGATTTCTTCCAAGTGCTGAAGACAACTCAGTTTATGTGGCTGAACGCTCTATGGACAGACATGATTTTTTGGCCGAAATTGGCTTTACAATAATTATGTGCCCTGTGAATGAAATTTAATATTCATACATTGAAAAACACACATTGATTGTTATCTGAACCAATGAGCAAACTATCTGAGCTCTGATGTCCTATTTACATTTTTATAACAGCTTTTTTTTCTTAACTATTAATGTGCTTTATAGTACCTGGGGGGAAACTACGGCAAACTTTTGTATGGGTATTCTATAGTTGGACCTAGTTTTTTGCAGACTAAATTATATAAATTTTAAAGGCCTGACTTCCAACTCCTAAGTCATTAAATTATGACAACAGTTGAAGAAAACAGCTCTGTTCTGGAAGGCTGTTTAAGCACACATATAAATGTATGAAGGAATTCCTGCAGTAACTTAAACACGTGCTTAGAGTATGTGCAAAGTACATAAAAATGATGTATGCTTAATTAAGACCTCATATGCACCCAGATATCTGTAATACTTACTACATAATACCTCATGGCCAGATTGGCTTATCTACAACAACAAATCAGTGATGTTTGACTGTGTGGATTCTGTAACTCATTTCAGCTCAGGAGGAGCTTTGGAGGGCTGCCCTGGGTAGTTTGTGCCCCCTGCCTCAATATCCATAGTTTGCTCTGTTTCATAAAGATTGTGGCTCAATATAGTAAGGGTGAATTCTTCAGGTGCAAAGATCAGCATGAAGTATTGCAACATACTAGAGCAAGTAACCTAAGTAAACACCTGATGTAATTTAGTTGCTTAAACTTGGGTACTTAGTGGTACTTTAGGTGCCCAGGTGTTTTCTGAATTGAATGATGGACTTTGACAAAGAACCAGGAACTCTGGAGATACATCTAAATTCCCAGTGTGATAGATTAGGACATCTAAAGCTGTGCTACATGTTTTGCCTACGGTCTCTAACCCAAAACATTAGTGCAGGGCTGGAGTGTCTTCTTTTACTATGTTGAGACACCTCATAAAACATTCAAAGTTTAGAAAACTTAAGTCTAAATTTATTTTTTCTGTTTCTTTGTGAATTCCATTGGAATTGTCATAAATTAGTATATTAAATAAGTTTCATACTAAAAAAAAAAGTTTTTGAAGTTTAGAGTTATGGATTTTTTTTCCAGATTGCAAATAGAATTTTCACATATTTTTATGTGATTTCACTGGCTCTTATATTATTCTAGTGTGAACATCAAAACTTGACAGTAAAATCCCACAGTCTCTCTAGAATTTATCATTAATTTCTGTATCCCAAATTCTTAATGCATATTAAAGGATTTAACACATAGGAAGAGTAAAGTGTTTCTAACAAACCTGGTATTTTTAATTTTCTTAATTTGACTATCTCTGTATACATAGCATGTTTTAATTGACCAGCAGTTTTTCATTGTTGGATAGAGACAGCTTTCATTTCTTTCAAAGAATTTTTAGGAGAAAAAACTTTGGATGTTTTAATGTATATCAGAGACCTTACCTCATTTTGCCACATGTAGCCATGCACATGCCCATTTCTTCCATGTTACTAGCAGGAATGGATAGTTTTTTGTTATATGTTAATTTTTAGTCTTTTTAAAGTGAACATGGTAAAAGAGCTTTGGTTTTTTAACGGGACCGTGGGATTGAATATTAATTAATATGAACTGGCACAGAGTAGTAGGGAAGGTTGAATTGGCCCTTTTTTGCTCTTTGTTGGCTGCTGCCATTACACAGCATGAGAGGGTGGAGCAGCCTGCCTGGAGCTGGTTCTTTCCCCTTCCACACTTGGCACTGTGGCAGGGAATGGTTTCGTTCTTTGCTCAGCCTTACTTAGCGCAGCTACACCATGTGTAGGCCTGGCCCAAGTTATTTCTCCTCCAAAGTGTAAGAAACACGGCAAGCAGATTGTCAGTCTGGGAGTTGCAATCTGTTTCCTCATCTGTTTCTCAGAGCAGTGTCTTGCTTGCAGCAAAGCCACAGTTTAGCCTGATGGCCTCAGTGCGTGCTGAAAACCACACAGATCCTCTTCTGTCCTTGTGCAGAGCCCTCTGATTCATTCAGCTTCCTTTGTGAAAACAGATCACACTTGGTAGGTCTTGTAGAGCAGGAAGTATTTAAAATGTTGAAATACTTTATGAAGCTTTAGTTAACAGTTTTAAAGCTTTTTCATGTTATAATTTGAATAACAAATGGATCAACTTAACAAGAATAAGGGATCTATTTCTGTTGTTCATTACAGCTAGCATTGTTTAAAGTAAGGGGATCTTAACAAGATAGTATTATGTGAGACTTGCAGTTCCAGAGTTCTGGGCTCACATGATTCCAAGGTATTTATTTCAGACAACCAGCACAGATAATAAAATGGAAAGTATTTATTACGTAGTTCAATACGGCATCCAGTAACTCTATATTTATTTCTAATTTTAGTTATACTACTTTTAATGAATGAAGGGATTTTTACTGATGTCCTAAGCAGAGACCAGCATTCCCAGATTTCCCACTTACCTTCTTTATCCTGTTGGAGAAGTTAATCTAATTCTTTTGAGGACATATTTAATCTTTCTTCTTTTTGCCTTTCAGTATGGAATGCAAACTAATAATCAGGACAACAGTTAGTTTATGCTTTTTGGTATTAGTGGTAGTTGATTGATGCATTGACTCTGCTTTCCCTTGCAAATGTGTGAGCTTCTCTTATCCTTTATTTTGTCATCTTCTACCCTTTTTAGATTTATTTTTAGTCTTCTTTTTGATAAATGCTTTCAATCAAAGTTCAGACAACATTTTTATCTATTGAACTCCTTAGATTTCTTCTCTAGTTTGAAATATTTACAATATGTAAAGGTAGCAATATAACAATATCCAGGTTATAGATAGATGGTTAAGGCAAGGCAATTCACGAAGTCTGTGTAATAAATCTTCCCTAGGAGTTCAGTATGATCCCAGATTTAAGCTCTGTAGTTAAACTTCATGGATAAACTTCTCACATCTCCTTACTCCAGAAATAGTTTTCTGAGTATTGGTGAAGTGTATGTTCTATTAATTTTCTTAAGTGTTAGACCAAATGCAAAAATTGACCACTAAGAACTGTAGATCTAGTGTAAAATCTACCAAGGTAATTTTATCTGCCCATAGATAGGATCAAGATATGGGAACTGTATTGGGAGGACTGATGGAGCTTATGATGGAACCAGGCAGACTAGTAAGGGAAGTTTGACAAAGGTGTCAAAAGGGGAAGGTAAGGAACAGTCTTCAGAAGATGGAAGTGTCTGTAACTTAATACCTTTACAATTCATATAGAATCCTTAGCCACTAGATGGCTAGTGTCTAATTCCACAGAGGACCCTATAAAGTCATTGTGATCACCCCTCCTGTATATTTCCCCATTTATAATTTTAGAGATTTGGTAATTCAGTAGAATTAATGCTGCTTTGTAAATTTTTGACATTGACATAACATTACTGTTTTTAAGTAGTAATGTTATAGTGGAACTAAAAGGGGAAATAAACGAAAGGGAATGAAGAATTATGTAATCTGAAAGGTCTGCTATCTTGTGAAGGTTGGAGATGTTATGAATGAAGAGCAAATATAGATGCTTTTAGGGCAGGCGTTTTCACAGTCACTGCAGTAGGGATCCAGGACATAGCTATGTTTCCAAAACTCTACAGGTAGATTTTTTTATTTGCCTCAATTTCTGTTTGTATGAGTATTCCTGGATGAGCTGCTAAGGAGTGCTTACAGCTTTAGGCAATTTTTTTTTATTTTCCTGACAAAGGCACTAGTTGAAGCATCCTATAAACTGCTTTAATTTATGCAACTGGTATATAATCTGTAAGGGACAGTGTAATGTAGAGTGCAGTTACAGTGCCTTTTCTTCAGCAAGCTTCTCTGCTTACCTGGGGGAGTGACAGATACAAGAGTTCTGCAGCTGGAATTCCCTTCTGCCATGGAATTTCTCTGCTGGTCATTTCCAGTTAGAATACACATCCTAATCCTATACTAATACTTCAAAGTAAAATATATTGACAGCTTTTACTGTTAAATGTGTTAAGGCATGGTAAGTAGTGTTAATTTCTGCTTACTCATATGATATTTTCAAGTACATGGACACTTTTGGGAAGTAGGGAATACATTTTTTTTAACCTTCCTTCTATTGGAAGACCTTTTTTATTTTCAATTACTTTTTCCTGGTGGCAGTATTTTCAGTATCATCACTTTGCATTAAGAAGTAATACAACAACTGTTCTGCACCTCATTTAACATCTATGAATTTCTATTAATGTACAGGTATCTACTGTAAGAAAGGTTCTGTGAGATTTAATTCCACAAGGTTATACTTTTAGTATAATCACTTTACACTCTTTCCTATGTATTGCACATACATTTTCTAAAGCTAGAAAAAATGTTCAAAATGACATCTTGAGTGCAATTTAGTTCCTCTTTAAAACAGCCAGTGGCAGCTATGTTTTTGTGGGTGTTGATGTCAGTGCTGGGTGTCTAAGTTCCTATTACAGGCAATGGAGATCTAGTCAGTTAGGGGGCATAGAGAGTGACTGAGCTCACCCCAAAGTAGATATTGAGTTATTTTATGTTGAGATGAAACATATCCCTTATTTAAATATTTTTGTAGGTAAACGTTGAAGAACAGGAAAACAATTGTAATTGAAAGTATATGTAGAATATATTAAAAATTATATATAGGTAGGTTGAAGCTAAATTTGGGTGGAATTTCTTTCCTTCTGTGTTGTATAGCTGGTTGGGGTTAATTCAGAAGCAGTAGAAAGTAGGTACTGATCGATAATCAGTAGATTAGCTGGCCAAGGGGCAGAATTCTGGATGGTTGAAGTTAGAGAGACATGAAAATTGCTTCAAATGCATGATGTTGTATCACATGAGGTTTATTGAAAGTGCTCCAAGTGTACAAGAAACAAATTAGAAAACATGAGCTGGAGTTGAAACTTAGGAAGATAAGAAAGGCAAAAGTAAATACGTTGACATCAAAAGAAAATATGGACTCAGTACTTGGTGGGGCAGAAGACCCAGTGACAAAGCTCATGGACAAGGCAATGACTCGTTGTCTTTTCTGCTTTGGTTGTCTGGCTGTAAAGTTTGACTTGCCAGCTTTTGAAACAGTCCCCACAGTAGAGGAAGATCAGGGGAACATTTACATTTGAGGAACCCATATTACTGTGAGGTCACTTAATTTTTGGAGGATTGTGTCAAACATGGGAAGTTTCTGATGACTGAAAAAGGAAAATGTCATGTGTGGGGGGATAGAATGTAAGAAAATAGAGATAGTGCAGAAGGCAATCTCACCCCTGAGGAGTTGCAGCTGTACTAATCACCAAAGATTAGGAGCAGGCCTGCCCTTAATAGGCCACAGCTGTGTCCAATATGCATGAGTGCTATAAAGGAGTGGGTTGGCTGGGTGAGAAGAGAGTTGGGGTTTGTTGGCTCTGTGGAAGATGGAGTTAGTGCTGTGAGGAGCATGCAAAACCACCAAGTAGGTATGGGACTTTTGTAGTACAGTAACCACAGTCACGGCCATGGTTTGGAAGGGCAAAAGGATGGTTCTGGGGTCGCCTGGCTCATCAGTCTATTCTAAGTCCTAGAGAAAGTTCCCAAGCATATCCTTATGTGTGTAATTTCTGCTCTCACAAAGGGTGAGAACACAGCTGATAATAGCCAGCATGGATTTACTAAGCTTGTGATGGATAAGAGGATGATAAGATGGGTTGAAACTTGGCTGGACTGTGAGAGGGTGTGATTGACAGTACAAAATCCAGCTGCTGGGATCTGCTAGAGGGTTTCCTCAAGATTCAAGGGCCAGTATGGATCGCAACATTTTGCATATAGCAGGTTTGTAGGTGACACCAAACTGCAGCAGGAACATTCTTATGAGGAATTGCTGTAAGGAGGGACCTGGGCAGGCTGGAGAAATGGGCTCATTGGTATCTCATGAAATTCAGGCAAAAACATTGTGTAGTCCTTCAGCTGGGAGTGAATAGCTCTTACACCACTGCAGGTTCTTTTGCTGGAGTTGGACAGTTTTTTGTGTTGTACATATTTTTCTGGCGTGTTAGTCATTACAAAACCACAAATATTACACTTAGTCTTTGAATTCACACATTAGTAACTTCTTTCTCCTGTGGGAATGGTGTGATTGGTATGTGGATTTTCTCCTAATCCTTCATAGCCTGGACAAGTGCTGAAATAGGTTAAGTTGTTAAATATTCACACTGTCACAGTATGAGACGTGTCCAAGAGATAGATGTCTTTTGGAGAAAATAAGAAAAAAGAAGAGTTTTATAAATCAGATTTGGGACTGTCTTTTGGACTAGGTATTTTCTGCATATTGCCTGAATTTTGCTTGCTTCAGCACTGCATATTGCTTGAATTTTAAACCTTCATGATAATACTTTCCAGTGTAGTTTTTACTGGTATTCTGAAAATTAACTCCTGAGTTTAATGTCTTCGATGTTTACTTACTGACTTGTTAGGGTCATTGTTTTCTATTTTTAGATGTCACTCCATATGAACAGTGAATCTCTAGGTTATTTTTTGCAAATTAACATCCCCAGCATATTCATATTAGCAGTTTGACCCCAGAATCTCAATTAAGTCATTGGTAAGGTTTCTTAAAAACATAATTTGTGCTTATTTTTAGTTTTCAGCTTTCTCAAGTAATTATTTATGCACTTTCATGTCCTTCTTGTCATCTGGATAGTTAATTTGTCAAAATATGCTCATAAGTGATTTGCAATCACCCTGCTTCCTGTTTTGTGCACATTTATTGCAGAGCAGTCTCTTGCATAACCAAGTGATCTGCCAGGGATATTCTCACATAATGCGTGCAAGTAATGCTTCAAAGAACCAAATAAATAATTTGGGGAAATAAAGCATATGGCATGTAGTATACATACATGTTACAAATCTGTTGTTTGCCTGTCACAACAGTTAAATCTATCCCCTATATTCCTACTTTCATGTAGACCATGCAAGTCTTGATTTCAGAGGGAGAGGCCTCTTGTCATAAGCAGAAAATAAAGCCTCTAAAGGTTTGGAATAAGCATATGTTCTGGGTGAGGAAATGGGGATAGAAGACAGGAGGAGACATGAATCAAGGTATTTGGGGTGGTTTGCAAGCAGGCTGTATGTTAAACTCTGAAAATAAATGATTGGTAAAGGAATTGGGTAGAAGAATTGAGATTAGGAATAAGAACTGAGACTGACCATGGCAGTTAGCAGCACTGAGGACAGTGAGAGAAGTTTAGGAGATGAGCTATGGGAACAGGGCAGAATAAAGAAAAATTCATTCAGCAGAATTGAAAGAAAATGTTTTTGTACTGAAATACAGTTTTCATTCAAAGCCTGACATTTTCATATTTCCTTGCTATATATGTGAAATGCATTTGCGAAAGGTCTCATTTTCTTTTTGTGCAAAAAAAATTTCCTATAATAGTGGTTAATAAAGGGCCACTAGTCATGACATTAGTTTAAGCGGAAGAAGTGGTAATGATAAATCATCTAGTCAAGTTTTGCCAAGATGACACTACAGGGTGAAATTTCAGGAGTTTTAGTTTGCTTTTTTTTGAATGATAACATTAAGGTTGCCAGTAAAGTTTTTATGTATCCCACTGAATGCAGGCATTACATATTTTTATTTTAATGACACAATCTGTAGTCTTTTCCTCACTTGTGGCCCAGGTTAGACAGTGCTCATTAAATAATCAGTTATTCAGCATTTTTGGCTTACTACTCAGTGTTTAGCCCTGAGCCTAATTTTCTGCACAAAATTCAAACTCTTCTCTAGAAAAAGAATGATTAATATTTCTCCTGGGCTTTTTTTGTTTGGTGATGTTTGTCACTATGGTATCTGACTGCTTCACAGTCAGAGTTAATGAGTTTGCTGTCCCTGTACTTCAGTGACTGGGTAGGGTTTTAATGTCTGCACTTAAAAATGCTGACTGAAGCACTCAGATTATGGTGAGAAGTATATTGAATTGGTGTTTCCATCTGGTGACTTCAAAGAGCTCATTTTTCACAGGATTAATATAGTTAGTATAAAATTATAGGAGTGGCTCTTCATGGTCAGAATGAATGTCTGTCTAGCAAAGTACTCTTCTCCAGTTTTGACTGTGAGTCAAGAGCCTGTTCTTAGAAGAACATAGTGGCAAAGCAAACACGTTGTATATAACAGTTTCTCCAGTGTACTCTCACAGCTTTTAGCAATTTACAGCAGCTTTCTACAACAGATGTATTGTCTTTGTATTAAAAAGCTCCAATGGATTTTTTTCTTCTGTGCATTTGTTCAATTGGTCTTTGAAGCAATGCAAATTTTTAGCATTCATGACATCTCACAGCAAGGGTTTCACATCTTAATGAAGTATTATGTGAAGAACATTCTCTGTAAATTAAGTAGCATTTATATGTTCAAATGTATGAAGATCTGTTCAGATACTCAGAGGTTTGTTTCTGGAGAACAGACATGGATACAATGCAGTTCTGTGGTGCAGCATTAAACTGCTGTTCCTGTTCCTGTTCTTACCTTATTTAATTGATTTAATAAATACAAATGCACCTTTTAATACCTTTGATTTTCAAAAAGAAAAGTTTTTATTCAATCATCCCCATACTAAGGGATAGGCCTTCAACTGTTCCAACATCATTCATTGCACAATACAAGAAAATCATGTGATTAAGACTATTATTAATACTTATGTGTTAGTAGGGTGACTGAGCATCAGAACTTTAATCCTCGCCTTTGCAATCTCAACACTTTTTAATACACTCCTTTTGTATATAGTTATGTATATATTTCCACAGAAATATATTTTTTCCAGAGAAAAATGTATTTAGAGATTGTAAATATGGACTACCCATTTGGTGGTGAACAGAACACAAAGAAATTTGAGACACCTCTAATAATTTAGGAAAAACTACAACTCCTGATGTGTATCTAATATGTTTATGAGACATTATGTAGAATTTAAGATACTGGAGGATGGTTTTTTCCTTTTTTTTTTCCTTTTCAGTGACTAGTAATACTCATTTGCACCAGATTCCCATTATATTATGTGAAATAGCAAAAGTGAGGCAAGAAAAATCAAACTTTAATTGTTGAAAGTCAAGTGTGAAGATGAAATGAAAGAGCTGTGTGTAGGGGAAAGATGTTATTTTCCTCTCTTCTCTTGTGGGAAACAGCAAGGTCGTTCCCCAGTGATGGAATGTTTCCTCTTATGCCCTAGAAAGATAGTTTGAGGCATAAATGGGATGTGTATCATTTTCTTACTTAAACTGTGGACCAGAACTAATGAGTTACTTCAGAAGAGAAGCTGTTCTTGGTCCGTGGTACTTACTGTGTTGCTACTGCTTAACCAAAAAAAGAGAGGAGCTTCAGTACTGAGCATCTATGTCTCTGTCATTCAAGCAAGAAAGAGTTACACAGACATAAATAGTATAAAAGGAGTAAAAGTAGCAGAAATCTTGTCATCTGCCTCCAGTGCCTGAATAGTCTTTGCTATGACATGAACTGTTACAATGTTTGCGCTCATTCTTTTGCTTTAAAGCTCGACTGGTTGTTACAGGACACAGACTGAGTTTTGAGAAAAGCACTTGTTTAGAAGTGTCTCCTTTTTAAAATGCCAAGGGATCATCCTCCTTGTTAGGCTGCCTATTTCAGTAGATAATCTCCAGGGAATAAATCAGCTAATTATGATGGTGGTAAGGGATGAAGAGATTTCTTTCCCTTCCCTCAGTAACTAAATATTGTTTTCATAGGATTTTTTCTCATCATCCCTTCCTTTCCCACTATTATTGTGATGCCCAGCCTGAAAGGGGGAAGAAAGGATGTGAAGAATCCTGAGGTTGCTTGTGCCAGCCTTGAAAAAGAGAACCTTGCTGCAGATACTCACCTCAAGGCCAGGGAGTCCATATGAAAAAAAAAAAAAAAAAAATCTAGGTTAATGACTTTGGTGAATGCAGAAGGCACTAGGCTGGAAATGGCATGGAAAAATTGAACGTAAAGCAGAATTCATTGGGTAGTTTGAAAGAACAGACACAGAACTGATCAAAAATATAAGATCAGGGATACAGGACTGATTTACAAAGTAGGGCATGGTAATTTCCTGGACAAAATAGTAGAGGTCCATTTTCAGAACCTTCCTCAAAGACTGATGAAAACTTTTGATGTGGCAAATGTATTTTCTTGTCACTCTCTAAATAAATTTATGCAGATGGTTGGATGTTGTCTGGTCTTTGCCCGAGAGACCTGTAGCACATGTGGATGAATTTGCCCAGCTACTTGGGAAAATGCCAAAACCAAACCCACTATCTCGGAAAAATGGCAGAAGGAAGGAACTCAGTCCTTTTGTGGTATTTCTGGTAAAATATGTTCTTGGGCTTAAAAAAAGTTCAGTCAAGAGAGAGAAAGCAGGCCTCAGGATTATTTTTTGAAGGATAGAGCCAGAATGTCTAGACTTCTTTCTTTTAAAATTTACTACTTTGGCTAATCTTCATAGTAGCTAATTAGCCAAATCTCCTTTGAAAATCTGACTTTGTTAAATTACACAAGATGTCACCATTTCTGAGTGTCACAATCCCTAAAGAAGAATCAAGAGCAATTATTGAAGAAGGTCAGCTCATAATATGCATCTCTGTAGATAAGTTTCATTTGACTTGTGAGGTGCTGTATCACCATGCAACTGTCATTCAGCATGCATTATTGTAGTCTTCTGGGATTCTTGGAAAAGTCCAGAGTACAGCTGAGATTTTCCCCGTGAAAATGAGCCTTTTGGTAAAATTGAAAATTCATTATATTCCTGAAGAGTTGGGTCTTTGGAGACTTTCTTTCTCTGCTCCATAGAAAGCAATCTATGTACCAGATTAATTTCACAGTATTGCACTACCAAACTTACTGGGCATCAGATGAACCTCAGGTAAAGCATGCAGAACTCAGCAAAGCATGGCTTTCTTTTCACTGTAACTATAAGGCAGATGCTGCCTTTCAAAGCAGTTGAATGACACTCACGTAGGGAGTTGTCAGGAACTATTTCAAATTTTCCAGAGCAGTAAGGGAGGCTGTCCTGACTGTGAGAGCACTGCTCAGGGCATACTTCTGCAATTTTAGTCACACAGCCTTATGTTCAGATCATTGCAGGCAAATGCAATATAATTTTGATGACAAATCTCTTTCCCTTTTCAACTCCATTAGGGTACATTATGACACATCTAAGCATACAGAACTTGACAATAATAGGAATGATTAAAGTAGTTGTTTTTCATTTAAACCATTTTTGATTCATATATGAAGAATTACTTTCTTTCTAAAGATGTTTTAAGTTTAGTTTTCATGAGCATCATGCAAAGAAGTTTTAGCTAGAATTGAAAATGCTTAGAAACCTGGTAACACCTGGGACTAAGATTAGAGATTTGTGACCCACCTTAAAAATTGTCAGAAAAGGAAAAAGTAGCCTGACTTGAGCTTCTCATTTGAAGTGTAATATGGCTCTTAATTTGGTATTGTGCTGCTGTGCTGAAGTTGGCTGTATGTAATACAGTACCTGATTTTTTCCATAGTTTTCAAGTGATTGTTTTTTGAGCAGGTTTTGGCATCAGTAAGCATATATAGCAATTACAGTATGCAAAGAGAAGTTTGCCTCATATCTGTTCAAATGGATTTTCAGGCTAAAGTTGGGATCATTTATCCTGACCATAACAGCTGAAGACTTGCACACCTAAGCATTAGTTCACATTCCAAATGAAGAAAATGCCTTTGGCTAACAGCAATGCATTCTGTAACTATACACTGACCACATTAATGATATTGTATAGCTGAGTGTTACTGCACTAAATATTACACGTCTCCAGTTCTGTTAGTGCTTTGATCATTAGATTCTCTTTTCCAATTGAAACGCTATCAAGTTGTGTTTGTGTTTCACTGTTAATCAATAGTGAGCTAGCCTATCAATTTCTCAATAGGTCAGTATTTTCCACTACAGCTTAAAAACTTAAATGTAAATAATTGCTCACTTTATCTTCACACATCTTTTTTTTTTTTTTTTTCTGTTGCGGGATGTTACTTCAATGCTAATGAGACAGGACTGGGTATCACCATCCTCCAGAAAATAATGCAAGTGGGAGAAAACATACTGAAGACATTTTGCAAATAAATTTGAGTTATGTCTTGCCTATATAGGAAACCTTGAAAAATCTTGAAATGAGCTCAGTCACAGTTAGGTAGTTATGTGTCTGGTTTATAGATCTATGCTTCAGTGAAAAGAGCCAAGTTCCTTTCCTTAGAGGCATGCATCAATAATATGATGATGCCGAAGGTGCATGTCCTCTTCCCTCCCAACCAATATCTTTTTTTTTTCAAGAAAATAGAGGTGTTTGTATGTCTGTAGTTGTGCATGAGAAGCCATCTTCAATTAAAAAAACTCCCAGCTTTTCTTGTTGAACAACTTGGTTGTTTTTATATCTGCTGTGGTCTAAGTTTCTGACCACAGAAACGGCATGGAGTGTAACAGAGCCCAAAACAGTAGTGAAGCTGATAACCCTATAATTCACCTCTGATTTGGAGATTCAGGTTCAAGTCTCTGGTCTTATCCCAAGGGAGTTCTGTAATAACTGGTTTACCCAGCATGTACTTTTCCCCAGACCAAAGATTATACAGCATTACGTAAAAATATTCAAAGAGATTAAAGATTTTAAATCCAAAACGTACAAGCAGTGTTGGACATGACACTTGCTTGAGAAATGGTACAGGGTTACTTTAAGTTTAATCTTCCCATCATAATCCAGCAGCCTTGAGTTTCACATTCTGTTCAAAATACTTAAATGTCAACATGAAAAATCCCCACTTCAGAATGATTCGTAGTTTAAGTTTCACATAGGAAAGTGGAATTACCAGAGACTCAAAATTTGGAAGTCAAATACTTTAGTGAATTCTAAAGGCAATTTGTGGTGAAGTAAGGGAGTGTTCTGTTTGTACTGTATTGAAACCTTTCTGAACCACACCTTTCAATGAAATTGTTTTTGTGTGACAACATTTTGAATGAGTAAGAAATGTGTTAGAGCTATGATGGTAGGTTCAGAAGTGTTAGCACTCTTTGAAGTGGACCTGCAGTTTTCTCTGTGGCATGGACTTTGAAGTACAGGACTTTGAACTTCTCAGAGTATTCTGACTATAATTTTATAGACTTAGCAGAATGGTGCAGTTGTGAATGTATTGGTTGTAGGTTTCATTTGTTTAGGCACTGAACAAGATCTAAAACTGATCCTTTCTCAGATGAATATCATCAATCCATTCATGCCTGTGGTGGAGTTTTACGTTTGTGCAATAATTTTCATCTGCTGAAGTAATTACTATTCATATGTGACTTCTAGCTGAACTGGTTGGAGAAAAATATGTTCATTAACATATTACGTTACTGAAATATATCAATTTGGAGCATAGAGGTCTTTCTTTAGTATCTCCATTTCTTTCTTCCCCCTTCCTCTGATCCCTCTCCCTTGGTTTCTCTGCCCACCTGTTCCCACTGTTTCCCCCTTCTCTGCCTCTCTCTCCCTCATCACTCTATCTCCATTAATCTACCTTTCCATTCATCCCTTTCTCACCACATCTCTGCACCAGCTTCTGCCCCACCACCATCTCTCTCCTCTCTCTCCACCAGTTTAAGCCATAAAGAGAATCACCTGAGGCAAAATAATACAAGAACACAAATCAGGAAGCGTTGCCTATTGAGCTGAAATTAGTAAGATGGAAGGATACAGTGACAAAGTAGTCTGAAAAGAGAGAAACTGACGTCTTTGTTTAGGAAAAAAGCTGGTGTTCCTGAGGATGAGCCAATGGCAAGTATGATTAGACTAAAACAGGGCAAGGCACCCATAATCCCATCCAACATTGAAAAGTGTGAAATAGAGAAGACATGTTTTATTTAGAATATGGACATCTGCTTGGGTTGTATACTCTTTTCTATGAACTAAGACTTAGCATAATAATGACAGCAAGTATCATAAAGAATTGTTGGATGGTTTGACTGATTATAGACAAGTTCATTTAAAAATAGAAGCTTATGCAGAAATACCTGATAAGAACATAAACTACTTCAGAAAAGAGAGCTGAAGATGAGGATGTCTGATATGTTTTCAGAAATAATTTAGATGACAGTGAAAAAAGAAAAAGGTGTGACTAGGGATTTCTGGCAGTAAAGAGAAGTTTTAGATCACACCCTTTTAATTGGTTTGGTGATGTTGCTAGATTGTGGTGGATGGGCCTTTTTTATAATGTAAACAAAATAACTTCACACAAGTGCTTCAGATTTACAATGGGGCTGCTTTGGAATAAGATAATTAAAGTAATGAAAAAGCAGAAAGAGTGAGGAAAAGTACAGTGACAGGCTGATTTACTGGTTTATAAAAAACCTGGAGACATGATTTTGTTAGTTAAAACATAAGCATGAATAAAGATACTTACTTAGGAGAGATATAAAGAGAAGGTACAGAAGGGAAGTCCTTCTCAGTATGCAATTGTCTTGAGAAAGACATAGATCAGTTAATGAGTAAAAAAGTTGTCTTGCGGAGATCAAGGTCATATTCTGCACTCCACTTCAAAATTCTTTCTCTCCTTCCTAAAGATTTTATGTCTAGGCAAAGCATCATAGAATGATGAGGGGTGAGCAAATTTAGGATCTCTTAGATGCTGAAGTACTGGAAAGCATGGTGAGGTAACACACACCAGTGTTATCTGTAAATGACATTATCTGTGCCAGGATCAACAGAGCCATCTAATAATCTATATATGGTACTCTTTAGGTTTACATGCATGGAGCAATGATACCCAGCCTAGAGCTACACAGAGCATGCTTGCGACTTCTTAGCTGAGGTTCAGCTTGCGACTTCTTAGCTGAGGTTCAGCTTGCGACTTCTTAGCTGAGGTTCAGTGTCATGCAAATGTGGCTATAATTCTTCCAGACTTTAGCTAGTTTTAGGAGCATTATAAATGCACACAGTTGGCGAAGAAGTGCTAAGTCCTAACTGGCTTTTGCAGGCAGTCCTATGTCTGTGTACCCACATTTGTCTGCAGATAGTCTGCCCATGAACTGTGCCGTGTTGGTACCATATTGTGTGTATCACTGAATGTTGTACATTACCACATGGTGTTCTTCAGATAAAATTCACTCCGCTTTAATGGTATGAGAGGGATGGTGCTCTCTTATTTGTTATTCAGTATTTTATTTTCTCATTGTAGCTGTTAGCTTATGCCTTTGACGCACAGCTTGTAGGTGTTTCTATAAAGAGAATTCTTTTCCTCACTTATTTCACAGCAGAGTTTTGCAAGTATAATGCATTTATTTTCAAAAACAACCTTTGTTTGATGACAGGGTATTATTACTCCACCTTACAAATGGATATGTGAAGCCCTGAGACACTAGGGTCAACATCATTGGGTAATTTTAGATGCCTGATTTAAAACACCTAAAACTTGCTTTCTGCCTTGAAGAATATTTGTCATCACAAACCATTTAAAAGTGCAAAGCACAATTTCCTCTGACTAGCAGGGCAACTGCATATAGTGCTTGTGCAGTTAAAACTCAGAATATGAAGTGGATACTCTGAAAGTTACATGCTTGATGATCATTCTTATAAAGTCAGATTTAAGAGACTTTTCTACTGTCAGAAAACCTCTGTGGTACAAGAGGTCTGCATCTCTAGGTCAATATTGCACTACCCTGCATACAAATGAATACATTTTTCCCATGCAGTCCTTTAGTCTGTTCAGAATATATTTCCCTTTCTGTTTAACTTAGCAGGCTCTGTTGTACAGATTCATGAACTACCTTTAGAGTAGGTTACATAGGCTGACGCAGGTTTAATAAGAAAAAAAATGCATGCATAATTTATTTGTGCCATTTCTTGTCTTTTCAGTGGGATTTCTTAAAATATTTTTACGTAATTATAGAATTTCCTTTTTCTTGTCTTTGGTTAAAAAACCTTGATGAACTAGCAATTCCATCATGTTTGTGGTATCAACACTCAGATGCATTAGGCCTGTTCAATTTTTGCATCACAACTGACCAGCTGCATGATAGCAACTCATGGGGCTAGCCTCCTGATTATTCATGGCCAAAGAAGTTGTCTTTTGGCCTTATGAAGCTTGTAAGCCACTAACTACATGAACCTGATGCGGGTCAGTAAAAAATGGCACTTCAGGATGTGCTGCACAGAACTTTGTGCTTGACTAGCATGCTTGGTATAGGTAGCCAGTGGTCATGGGCATTATTATTTTATTGAAAGTGTTGCTGATGTTTGCCCAGTTATTGTGGAGTTCACTTTAGGAAAATATGTTCTGGAAGAGTGTTTTACAAGTGTTAGACACTTGTCACTTGATGAAAGTTCAGCTCTTCTAGTCTGTCCAACTGTTTTCTTAGCTTTAGACTTTATTCTAAATATCCTGTGTTTCTTTGTGTCCTTTCACAGCTCTTCATTTTACCTTGGGAGGCTAATCCTGCCAGTTTTTGCCTCATCTATTTAAATTATTTTAACAGCCCCCTCCAAATTTCATGTCTTGCCTGCCTGAGTACTCTTTTCTGTCTTCTCATTTAAGTTTATTTTAATTTCCTGCGAATTTCCCTTAATATGCTAATTCAGGCTTTCTTCCCTCATCCCCTGTTTTCTTCTTCTACTCTAGATAACCTTTCTTAGAAACCTGACATGTGGCATTGCAGCTTAAACAAAGTAAAATGTGATTAAAATGTGATTTTTACACTGAGGAGTGGAGGTAATGCATAATAGGCAATGCTGCTAGAGCATTTGCTAAATTCACCATCCATAAAGAAGAGGAGTTAGTCAGAGAATATATCTGAGTCTGCATTTTACTGATGGGCAGTAGCTTTTTAGCATGGTTTGTACAGAAGACCGTGATTTATTTAATTCTGCATGGTAGGATGAGTCTTAGAGTGCACTAGTGTGTAAATAGTACACTCGGGGAACTTCTTGTTTATGAAAGAATATCTGATTATTATAGTAGAATGAAGGGAATGCTGCAGTCAAGCAGTAAGGAAATAGTTTGGAAATTTTAAGATTTAAGTGACTTCTCAAAAAAAATCATGCATGAATATGCTTGAAAAGTTGGAATCAAAAAGTTTTTGGTTGAAAAGGGGAAAAAAGGCATTATTTTTATGTATGTATATATAAATATATCTAAAATGAACCAATAAATCATTCAGTGAGTGAAGCTAATTTTATTGGTTTGGATAGTTACTCTGCAGTGTGAATGGGAGAATTCCTCTGTGCCATGAAAAGCACTGCTTTGCTCACATCCAGCATATATAGGCATGATGCAGGTACTGCACTAGAACTTCTGCATTAGTAATATGTTCCAAGTAGAGAAACAGTCCCAGAATGTCAGTACATGCAACACTTTTATAAATCCATATTGACCATGCAAGATACATTCTCAAAGTATCTGACTGATGAACAATGGGAGAAGACCTTGGGAAATTTCTCCACCCAAAAAATGCAAATTTCAAAATTCATGCTACATAACTAATTTTTTAAAGTATATATATGCTGGATGTTTTATTTATGAAGATCATTAGCTTGAAAATTTTTGCCATATCTAAGAATTCTTCTTTAAAGAAAACTGTGAAGAACTGAACTCATCCCTTGGTATGGCGTATAGCTCTCAGAAGGGAAAAACATTACAATAAATATTGATTTCTCTCATTCTAATATAATATTTTACTATCATTTAACTTGGAATATATTACAAACAACAACAAAAAAATCATTCATTATCTAGAACCTGAGCAGAAAACATTAATTATGAATGAATGATAATTTATGTAAAACTAGGTCCCATCTTAAAAGATAATTATAAAATTGGATAATGAAAGGAATGCAGAATATGCAACATTTTAAATTTTAAATATATAATCAGATTGGAGTAAATAAAATGATACTGTGATTCTTAAGACCTTAATGTTGGAAAAAACCAAACATTGCATTAGCTTGAACATGAATGTTGTCATGGATTAAAGTGTTAGTAGATAAGAGACTTTAAAGTTTGATAGAATAAGCTACCATTTATAGTTTCTGTTTCATGTTAGTAGCCAGAGGGTTGCTCTAACAGTAAAACCAAGAGGAAAATGCATTTAAATGTGGCTGACTCCCAAGCTAATCTTAACAAAGTCCAGTCTGAGAGTTCCCATATTCCTCTAACCTGTTTCCTTTGTTCAGTGTCTTGGAATAAATTGTCACTTAGAGAAATGCCAAAGTTTGATTCTGCGAAGTATTTTCATTTTGGAGGAAGAAACTAAAATTGCATTAGTCAAATTGACAGATACTGAAAAACTAGAAACTATTGCAAAATGCTTTATAAAACAGGATTAGACTATAATAAAACCTTGATAATCTGCAGGAATGGGTTAAACACAAACATTTTTGATAAACCGAGAATATTTTAAAGAAGAAAAATAAAGATTTAAAACCAAAATATATAAAGAAGACTGAGTGTGAACAAATTGGTATCTGATTCTTTAGATAACCACTCTATGGATAGACTTCTTACACCATCAAAAGAATTGAGAGATCTCAAGAAAGCTCCAAGAACCTAAATTTTGTAGCAACATACTGTAAGAATACTCTTAGTCCCAGTTTACAATACTAACCCCACAGTATTTGCAAGTGACACTAATAGAGAAGTTCCCAACAATTTATCTCAAAGTTTTCTCAAGATGACAAATGAGTGTACCAAAATTGTAATTTCTTCTCACATCTCTTAGTATGGGCTAGTGGTTCATATTTATTTAAAATTCCTCAGATTGTCTGCATTTTTGTATTCAGTTCCATTCAACTTTCAGTAGGTGCATCTTGGTATTTTTGTTCCTCTTCTCTGATATCTGTAATAAAAATAGTGTATTTTATTCAGTTGGTGGCTGGGACACATCCTGGTGCCTGATTCATTTCGTTTTTAAATACCCAGGGAAGTTCTAATCTGTCAATACCTGCAGGTAGTTGGAGCAAAATTTGTTAGTTGAACATGTAGCTGATTTAGCACTATACACCAGGATCTATTCTTGGCATCTCAAATAGTGATAGTATTTTTTTTACTTAAATCATGTATTAAGACAGTAAAGTGACATATTTTCAATAATTTTAAAAAGAATTTTAAATTAAGGGAGATCCTCAGACTGGTGAAAATTTTCTCATGGCAGAAAATTGCTGGTCTAATGTGTGCTGCTTTCTCTTGATAAAATTATGCCTTGTGTACAGGTTTGCCATTTAATTTTCAGTTTTATCAAACCTAGTGATAATCTGGCTTTCACTGCAGTGAAAATTAGTGATTATTTGCAGCACCCAGCATATTGATTATAACTTAAACTTTATATCTAGGTGCCCATGTTTTGAAATAGATCTTTGTTTTACACTGGATCTGTAAGAACCATCCTATTTGTCATTCCATATTGAAGATGCAGTTTGCAGTGAGTCTAAAAAAGCCCCTTCAGATGATGGTTCTTGAGGCTGTACCTGAGAAATAAAATTCTTCTCAATCTTAAAGAGATGTTTCCCTTTTAGTACATTACCAAGGATGTTGAAGTCAACAGGAACTTGAGCACATCTTCAGGCTATTGCATTGCTATTCTGAGAGGAGTATGATATTTAAACAGTTGGAATGAGTGCATCCTGCATTAGTTTTGTTTTACATTATCCCATGGCAGGTGTATTAAACTATTTCCTATTCAGGTGTTTATGAATAGTGAAGTGCATGATTGAAAATTCCCGGAAAGTGTAATAGACAGTGTATTAGAAGTGTCAAGAAGCAACGTCAGTGAAACATCACACAGTTGACTGATAACAGTTTAACCAGATACATTAAAGCCTAATTTAAATGGATCTAGCATTACCCATCACCCCAAAACCTTCTATATGTCGGATTTTCCTTCTAAAGTGGGACAGTTGTGGTCAAAGTAAATCCAAGCTGTTGTTCTTTGTTAGACTTAAAATGAATCAACGTTCAGAGGATGGTTTGAAATGATAATTAATTTTTTTAATAATAGATAATTAATAGAACAACTATTCAAAATTTTTGTTTAAGATCTGAGGAAGTCCTACTTGGATAATTAATGTTTTTCATCTCATTCATATTATTAATATATTATCAGAACAAGTTTTAGTGTGAAATTATTCTCTATTTATCTTGATCTTTTGCCCTAAAATCAAATTTGAATGGTGATGCTTTCAACTGAACTTCAATTTTAATCTGTAATAAAGATGACTGTGCAAGACTACCATTAACTTATGAGCAAATACTTTAAAATTAGTTGATCAGAAATTGCAGAATTCAAGATAAAGCAAGCATGTAATAAATCTGAAAAATTTCATATTTCTGTAGGCATCCAAAGTCATATGCATCTGGATAATGGAAGCTTCTATCAGAAGCCTCTTATTTATCATGGGGAGAAATAAAGTAGGAGAAAGGGATGAAAGCTGGAATGGATAAAAATGCTGAAAAGGATGGATAAAAGTACAGTCTTTAAAGCTGTACTGCTCTTCAGGAACAAGTGTACAGTGTGAGATAGTCAAAGCAGGGAGACTGTGTTCAGTGAGAGTGAAAGATGGATGTGTGTGCCTAAGTGGATATCTTACTTGATAGTGGTTTACCCTATCCTTTGCAAATGATTTTAATTTAGAAAGATAACATTTTCTCAAGACTATTAAATTTCGAATGGAATAGTATGGACAGCTGGCTTCAGGATAATTGGTAAATTTGAACTCTGACAGACCAGGCTGTTAGCAATGAGAGTATCTGTTGCTTTAACCCTTTAATCCCATAAGGAAATGTCTCAGTCCTTAGAATTCTAAGTTAATACAGCTCCCAGACCTGTTCCCAGCTTTGTCTCATGTGCTCTCAGCACAATTGTACTCTTATGGGAGTATGCCTCCTGCTCTTTTCACAGCTAAAATCTACACAACTAAATGAAGTTTGCTTCCATTCACTTTTTCTATTCATTTGGTAACAACCAACCTAATGCTGAAGGATTCTAGGTCCTTGGACCATTCTCGCTTCTCTTGTGAGCTGGCTGTAAAAGATTCTGTTCCTGCTTTGCGCAAGGAGGACCACAAGTAGTGGAACCTCCTAGATTAGAGTAGTAGAATTAAATGTTATTTGTAACATTACTTAAATGAATTAAGTAGTGAAGAAATGAAGTAATTTCAAGAATTGAATGTTACTTGTAACATTACTTAATCTGTAAGGATTTAAGTTCCTATGGAGTGTAGAATAATAGTTATTTTATGCTTTCTGATATCTAGTAATCTCTCAGTCTTACATCCAAGAAAAGTCAATAATAAAAATATGGCTGGGATAACTTTTGAAAGCTACTACAGGTAAAATTTAGCTAATTTTCCTTTCATGTAACTCCATAGATTTTTTTTCATTAATATCTTGCCATAAATTCTGTATTTCTTACTTTTGTTTGACAGATTTTAATAAATTACCTGTCATCAAAACCACAAGTCATTTGCAGAATCTCCTGCATAATTCAATGTGGGCTTTATCATAGAGACTTGTTATAGGTTTCTTAGAGAAAATCCTTGCTCTTTTTCATGCTTGAAATGTTCTCTTGCAAAGCCTGTGCCAGGATTTATTATTCTTATGATTGTATATATTTGGTTAATTATAGATAAAATACAGAAACAATCATTTCCTAGTTAAGGGACTGGAGGTCAGGGTATTTCCCAGGTGAATGCTCTCATTGCCCTTTTTAAGTATTTTCCACCGTCACTGAGCACCTTGAAAAAAAAGGAGTCAACTTTTCTGAGTTCTTAGGAAGGGGAGATGCCTACTTATATTTCTGAAAGTCCCTCCAATCTATGGGTTTTAAATCGAGGACATTTTTCTTTAGTCTTAAGATACTTTATCCTTGAAAGAAGAGGGGGTTTTCAGAAACGTGTATGTCTTGGAATTTCCTCTTGACTACATTTAAGGAGCTGCATAGTGTTCTTTGCTTAGATTACTCTGCTGAGTGTTAGCTGAGGTGCCTAATTCTGGCAATGCAATGTATGTTTATTTGTTTGTAAGTATTTAACTTATTTAACCTGAGGAGAAAGAACAATATTACCTATCCTGTATGTACTGTCTTTTTCATAATTCTAGGCCTTAGAAAAAAACAACTGCACTTTAAAATTAATGGGAAAAAAATTCAGGTCATGGGAACCTGAAGAGAGAGCATAGAACATTAGTAGCCTTTCAGCTTTATCCAGGTAGTATTTATTTACAATTTAGTATGCTCTCCTTTTAGAAGAGAACTGGAAAATTCAAAGGCTTTCACAGTCGTGAATTGATGGAAAATATCCAGACTTCAGGCTATGAATAAGGAAGTAAGATCAAGGTTTGAAAGACAGCCATTATAATATTGGACTTATATTAAACCATGTATAGAATAAAGAGTGCAAAATTATTATTTCTTTCTTGAATCATCTTCAGTTTTTTAATATCTTCAGCCATATCAGGGTACGTGTATTTTCTTCATGACAGCATATCCAAGTACATAAAGGACAAGAATGTGAATGAAGGCATCAACCTGGATTTACCAAGGCTAATTTGTAGCTGGCTAACCTGTCTGCCATCTGTGAGGAGAACATAAGTCAACAATGTGCCCTTGCAGCAGAGAAGGTCAACAGAAAATATGGCCAGCAAGTTGAGGGAAGTGCCTATTCACCTCTGTTCAAAGACTTGTATGGTTTTGGACTTCATTATAGGAGATACAAACCAAATGGGGAAAATCCAGAAGAGAGAAACACAGCAAAATCCTTAAGAGGCTGGAGCGAGAAGTCGAAAGAGCTGTTTGTTCAGACAGAAGAAAAGAGCACTAACCAGAGTCTCATTTAGGTGTCCTTAACTAAACTACCTCTTTTGGGGTTAAAAAGGGCCCCCGTCTTATTAGGTGTGCACAGCAAGGGGAAAATGGGGGCAAATACAAAATGCAGCAAGGAAATTTATGTTGGATATTATGGATAAAAATCACAGGGTAATCAAGCTCTGCAAAAGATTGGCAAGGGAGATGATGTAATATCCATGACTGAAGAGACTTAAAACTTGACTGCACAATTTCCAAAGCAAGCTGAACTAACCTCAAAATTAGCTCCACCTTTGAGATTTTCCTAGCTCAGAGAAAGTGATTGAATGAGATGATTCCAAAGGTCCTTTTCATATATTCTGAAAGTCTTCACAGTTAAATTCTCACCATAAGCATTCTGTCTTTTCTGGCAACAATATTCCCAGCTGCAAGTTCTTCTGGTGCTGAAGCTTGGCCTAAGAATTTATTGTGATCAATCATGTTCACTACTTGCTTCTGTTACTTAGATTCTTAAGCAGTGATACTGTTGGACAAGAGTAATTTTTTCCTCCCTTTCTTTTCTCCTCCATTTTACCAATATCTCTTTGATAGTAGTATTTTCTCATTGACTAATTTAAGGTGTACTAATTTAGTAACTCTCCTTTTCTGTTACTTTCTTCATTTTGAGTTGATAGAGATGATTGCATGTTCCCTTTGTTTTCCACTTGCAGTCTGTCATTGTTAAAGGTGACGTTCTTCACAAACAACTTCATGGTAAAGTAGTTCTGGTACCTAGAAGTTTCTTTAGCCTCTGAAAATTAAACAGTTATCTTTTAGTGGGATAGAACTGCTGTTGCCCCAGTCAGTCCATTATTTACGTTGCCACAAACTGAAAAGATGAAATTGTTCAAATTGTCTTGCCATCTGGACCACAAGCATTTAGATGTTCAGGAGAAAAGAAATAGGTATGTTGCAAGTTTTTTGGGTAGTTGTGTATTGTGGTCTTACTTTGGTACAAGTCATTTGATCAACTTTTGACCAGTCTTGTTATTCTTATCCCAGTAGTTAATGGGAGGACTTTATGGCAGTACTGAATGCAGTTCAATATATCTCCTACATGTCTCTCTAGGACTGCCAGAAGCAGGGATTTTATTAATGCACCCTAGCTCCAAGTTTCTTAGGAAGTGTGCGTAGAATGGAATATGAGGTACACTTATGTGTTAGAAAGGAAAAAACCTGGTTGGTTTGGATTGACTGGGTATATTTAGTCCATCATTCCATCAGTGAGTTACTCTTCATGCAATCTGCTTACTGGTGTCTAGATTAATAGATTAATTTTTGTAGGTGAAGCTCTGTATAGTTGAAGAGGTCAATTTGAATTCTCTGGATTTGAAGGAAAAAACAATTACAGATCAATTTTCTGTTTTATGTGCTTTCATGTGTGACATCAAGAGGTGGACCTCTTAGTAAAAAATTAATCCATCTTTGTCAGCATCAGTGCTTGGCACCAGCTTATAATCTTAGTTTAAAACTTTCATACCTTCTCTGTGAGTTCTCATGGGCATCTCCTTTCATCACTGACAGCTCTCTTTCTTCCGCATGGCTGGCTGACTCCTTCCTGTCCCTTGCACAACCACCTGACCCTTCCTCCTCACAGCTCCTTCAGCACTATCTCTATTCTCCTGCATTCCATCCTCCCACACATCTTCATGTAAAATTAATGTGTATCACAGAAGGGTTGTTGTTGGAAGGGACCTCAGGACATGATCTGTAGAGGTCAGCTAAAAGAGGTTGCCCAGTCGGATCTTGAGTACCTCCAGGAATGCACACTCTGAATCTTGGGCAATCCCACTCAAGTCTTCCATAATAATTAGAGTAAAAAAGCATCTTATTATTTCCAGATGGAATTTAATGTGTTGAACTTCATGTCCATTGCCTCTTGTCCTACCACAGGGCACTACTGAGAAGAGTTTGGCTTTGCCTTCTCTAAACCCTCCCACTGTATACTTACTGTGAGATCCTCCCCAAGACTTCTCTAGCCTAAACAATGTTATAAGACTCAGCTTCTACTCTTAAAAGATACTCCAGTCCCTTAGTTTTGGGAGTTAAGGTTTTTTCTTTCAGTAACAATTGTGAAATAATTTTGCTGATAGTTGGACTGAAGTTTGTCAAATGTTTTGATTTCTTTTATCCTGAAAATATAGCTTTATTTAAAGAAACTTTATCCCCTTACATAAAAAGAATTCAGAAAAATATCAGGAGAAAAAAAATCACTGTTTTATTCATGTATTATACAGCTATAACTTCCCTTCATTTTATGTTTTCATCTTAACTACAGGAATAAAGAAATAGCAATAGAACCAATAAAAACAGAATCAAATGCTGTTGGAAACACTTAAAACATGGGGAATTGCTGTTCTTTTATTACCTTAATTATTGACAAAGTAACTTCTCTCATTTGACTTCAAAATATTTTGTACACAATTTATGTTTTATAGTATAGTACCAAATGTCATAGTAAAACCTAATTTTATGTTACTGTCTTTACAATGCTGAAATATTGATGATGATTTGATAGTAACTATGTTGAATTTGGTATCATATTGTATTCACTCAATGCTTGGGTTGTGTTCAGGATAAAAAGACTAATTGGTCACCTTTGTAAGGGTAAAATCCACATATTGTCTTTTGGAGAATATGAAACTTTCTTCCTCTGCCTACAAATATGAGTTCTGTTTGATGTAGCTCAATGTCGAAGTGTGAAAATAGTTTCCCAAGAATGGAAATGGCCTTGGGAAGAAGTGAATAATCATAGTATATGCATATTCTACTTAATGAAACCCTCCACAGTATGTGGAGAAGCATTTGCAATTGAGTTTATTCTGTCTTTGCTTATTGCAGTAACTATATTTAAAATCAGTTCAATTTAAAATAAAGTTACATTTTATAGTGTGCTAAGGAGATAGCTAGGTAGTTTCTAATTGTGGATTATATTCATATGGATTATTGTTCCTTTTTTATATTTCATTTGAGATCCATGGGTCGAGATCTAAGTTTAGAACTATTCACTGAAATAAAAGGAGTACATAGTGAACCACATCACTAGAAATAGTAAATGAAGAATAAAAAATAATACTACTTTTATAGTATAACTAACTTGAGTTGTTCTTATTTTTAATCTTGTGGTTGACCACAAGTTTGTGGTTCATTGATTTCTGCACACATAAGACATCGCAGCTGAAATTAGACCTTCTTGACCTGCAGTGCCTGTAATTCACTTCATCCACCATGTACAAGTGTAAAGAAGGTAGTACAGTCTGCTACCAAATCTTTGTGATCTTTTAATAGCTATAATTGCAGGATACAGCTGGTAGGAGCTCAATTCACATGAACTGAATTTTGATTTCTTTCCTCCTTTTTCTTTTATTAATTTTATTTCTAATACACAATATTAGTTGCATTTTGTTTTTATGGAAGTTTTAGTTTGTACTGGTTAAGATATCTGCTTGTCTCTCTCCTCCCAGCCCCGTAGCTGTACCATTCCAAATTTCCTTCAACTTTTTGTGACTGTGGCCAAGAAATCAGTTCCTTTGTTATTGCATAAGAAACCAACGGTAAACCAGATACATTCAAGTTTGAAAGAAAAAGGGGTCCATCTTGAGCTTGAAGAATAGTTCAAATGATGAAATTCAATGCTATTTTATCTTTAAATTGACAGAGGGCATTTGTGTCTCTTTGTTTGTAAGACAGTCTTTCTTCCATAATGTGATTTAACTGTGGGAAATTTAACTTAAAGTTGGTTATGAGTATTCCAGTATATAGTCCTGTAGTTTGGACTCTTTGTGACTCCCAAGTATCTTCTGTTACAGTTTCCCATGCTCAGGTGGACTAGAGCACCATTTTAACTTCACTGTAATGATTAGGTGTGGAAATGGTGCTGTGCCACCATGTGATCCATAAACAAAGTGATACAAAATTCTCTCTGCCATACTGGAAGCTGGCTAATCTTTCTGATCAGTATATCCAGTTAAAGATTTCAATTCCTAGAAGCTCTAAATACATTATCAAACAATTTGACATTTTGTAGTTTGATTTTATTACCTCAGCCTTCCAGAAGCTGAAACTTTGTCTCAGAGATCAATAGAATGTGTCTCCTGCCCCGCTTCAACTGTGGTGAGGCATCGGAGTTCCTTTCTTCTCTGTTTAAATTTCCTGAATTATATTCCTTCCTTTCTTTTTCATTTTAAGGGATTTTCAGAGATAGTATGACAGACTGGCAGTATGGTAATTCCTGGTTCCAGCATATTCTTCATCATGGGTATGGATATCCAACTCTCATCCTTGACCTGTTCTCACAAGACAGAAATTTGTTCGTTCTTCTGGAGAGACAATTTAATTAATTATGGAAAATAATATCTCTAAGTGGGACAAATTTCCAATGTTTAACTAGGTCCCTCTCACCTAAGAAGGCTTCTTTCTCCTTGATTTGTGATGGCTGGGAAATCAGAAGTGAGAAATGTGTCAGTTCAGTAAGGCTTTGGCTGTCTTTAATTTCAACTTGTTTTGTATTGGTGGGATTAATTATTTTTTCCTACCCAGTCACTTCTGGCTTCCTTCTGTACAATATGAAGTTTCTTCCAGAGTCCCTGTTTACAAAACTTAACTGTAGGTATTTTTTGGTGTGAAGGATTTTCATACCTATGCCTACCTTTTGATTTTTTTGAACCAAAAAAGGACTGCTTTTTTGGTAAGTGTTCTCTCTGCTAAAAAGTTCAAGACATTCATGCTGCTATAGCTGTTAGCAATATTTTCCTGGAATAAGGTCATTCTGAGTCCATTGTGGATTCCTTTCTTAAATTTTTACCAGAATGAGACTCCTAGACTGCCTTGCAGGTGTACTATGCAGTTTGGATGCACTGCTAGGAATTTCCATCAATATCAGTGTGCAAGTGAAGGAGGAGAAAAGAAGTTAACAACAGTTTGGGATTTTCACATTTACAACTTTCCTCCCCCTTATCCTCTATCCTGGTGTTGAGCAGTCAAACAATGAGCTAAAAAAGGAATTGGGGTCAGTGTACCACTGCTTCTCCCTTCTATGCTCTTTGCTGGGAGAATCAAAGGCATAAAGCAGAAACATGAACTGTGGGCCAGAGGCTCATCCTGATGTGTCTGGACCTAAACTCAAAACAGTGGTGCTCTTGCATCCCTGAGTGATAAATGCTGCTAGTGACAGGCTTCTGCCAAATTTGTGACAGGAATGTGAGACTGCATCTAACTTTAATGTGCCAGGGAACGTTTCTGGGTACTGGAAGGTGCCATGTGGCATTCTCCCAAGCAAAGAGCTACCAAACACAGCTGAAGAATGGGTGTGTGCCTAGGCCCTGACAGACAATCTGGATGCAGCTATCCTGTTTAGAGGGTTTGAGTAGTGAAGGTGTGGAGCATTCTATGCCAGTATGACCTTAGTGCCAGAAAATAGTTCCAAACATGTTTAGTTTACTATTGCTGGTGCAGCGTGAGCTCCTAAATGGTTCAGAGCTGAAGTGACAAGAGAACTGACATGGCACTCAGGCTCTGGCAGAATGGGGAGTCCTAACCTGCATACAACCATGACATTTTCTGGGAGTTAAGCAGAGCCAGATAGTTTTAATGATACAGATTGTGCTTTGATCTCAACAGTATATAAGCATTCTAGATCCCAGACTGTCCACTGCCGTTTTGTAAATGAGGCCTGAAACAATTGTGCCTCTGTGACATGGAAGAGTAGTATGTAAAACTCTACTGCCTAAATATGATTGTCTGGAGAATCTGTTAGGGATTTTAGGTTGTTCCGAGTGACTTGGTGATGTGGGAAAGACAAAAATCAGTTTCTGTTTGTAAAATTAAAAATGCAGTCCTGTGCCAATTTACCTCTGTGTGAAGATTTTTGTAGCTGTGATGGCTACAAAACTGAAGCTGTAAAATTCATCTTGCCGTTTAAAAAAACCACCAAGCTATTCTGAAATTATTTCATACCCTAGACTGCTCCTAAAGTTTTGTCTTCTCTGTGGCAGAACTATATGAGTAGCTATGTTAAAATTTGTGTTTCATGTAATGAGAATTTATTCCTTCATTGGTTGGACTGTTAAAGTTTTATGTTTTACAAAAAAAAAGTCAGAAGTTTTGTTTCTGTTTTGTTTGCTGTAGATTTGGTATAGCTTTAGAATTTCTGCAACCATGAACTGCATTCTGGTATTCTGTTTCCATGCCCAAGGAGAAATTAACCTTCCAGCTTTGATTATGCTTTTAGAGAAAATACTTACAAATTCTCTGTGTATTCAGTCTACTCTGAACTGGCATGATCAAAGTCTGTATGGAATCAAGGCTGTATGGAATCTTTATGCTAATAATGTACCCCCAATTAATTCAGTATCTCAATTATCAGTATTATAGGAGTAATAATGTGCTGTGTGTGTCTTTTCAAATCATGTGCTATGCATGATCATATAAATTTAGGTTGAATTTTCATGCTTTTTAAGATGCCGAGTTCCTTCAGATCACATTGCACTCTTTTCAGGTGGCTTCCTGAAAATCCAGGAGATGGATATTCTGGTAACTAGATGGTTCTTAAACATTTACCTTCTACTACAACCCCCTCAACCTAGGAGAGAAATGTTCCTTGATTATTGCTAACTTATGCTGTCAGAGCTTCTTTGCCTGTGTGGTGGGACCATGGGGGGCCAGCCATGAACTACCAACTAGCTGGGCCTTGGCCACTTTTAAAATTTAATTCCAGTGGAAGGATATATGTATATATATTTGGATTTTCTAGTGTGACTCCAAATATGACAAGTGTAGTTTTGGTCAGCCCTTAAGCACTTGGAGGGAATAAATGTCCCTCTTCTTACTATTTGAAATCCAACTGTGCCCCCTTTGAAGAAATGATGGCTTCATCTAAATAATTTTACAGCCAAGATTGAACTAACAGTCAAATCTACTTGATAAAAGTGACCTTAGAATGAGATATAGTAAAAGATTTTTCTTTCCAAGATTAAAGATAATTGAAATTTAAAGTGAATTCAGAATCAGGTAAATTCAGTTGGGGTCTGTTTTTCAGGAGGTTTTGTGTCTGGATTCTTTTAAGAGTTAATAGTAAGTAGCTTCTAGAGAACCTAGCCCATGTGTATGTCAGAGGCCTTCCCATCTCCATAATTTTCTAAAAACCTACAGCTTTCTGGAGATTTCACAAACAAGGATGCCTTTCTCTCTGTGAATGTATGACCTTTAATGGAAAGAAAAAAGGAGAGATTTATATATGTAATAAAGGAAAGGATGGAATCTGCCATCTACACATGCATTTTGTAACATTTTTTGGTGTATTATTTCCCTTCTTTTTGTTGTAGACCAGTCTAGCCTTGCATGATACATTTAGTTTAGTACCTAAGGTATTTAGTTGGGGATTGTTTTTTGCCTGCTCAATTATATAAAGATTTAGGAGCATTATTTGGGTTAAACACAGCTAAAAAAATCACAGTAGTTGTTCCATGAGTCCTTCAGGTACCATAGTGCTGATGCTAAATTAGAGAGAGAGATGTGATGAATCATTTTGCATGGTGTCTTATTGTGGAACTGGGATCTCTCCTGCAATGTGTTTTGGTTTTTTTAACCTATGATATTAAGAAGACTATTTGCAGACAATTTTGGGTTCTCTAGATATCTCTTACCAAACAGGCAGTTCAAAAAAGACATCAAATTATTCCTGTTATGGGCTGAGTCTTGTTATATATTTTACAAAAATGTATTTGCCAAAACAGATTTTGTTAAGTATCTTATCAGTTCGATTTAAAGGAGCAGAAAGATGCTGGAAGTTGCTGAAAGACTACTCTTTAAATACATTCCCCCAAATTTAACCCTTTTATTTTAATATTGTTGAAAAGTTCATGATCTAGAGAGCTGCAATTCTATGGAGCCCTTGCAATACTTTTGGAGTAGGTCTCGGGTTCATTTTCTAGAAAAAATTCCACAGTAAAACTATTTGAGGTACAAAGAATATTTCTTTCTTGATGCATAATTGGTTTTTGGAAAATTATAAAACACAGTGTTCACTTTAGATACATCTGGAAATAAGTGATGGGTTATTGTTCTTTTTAAGCTCTTTGAAAGTCTACGTCAGCCAAATCTTCCTTTATAGTAGAAGCTTCTGTGTCATTTAAACCTCTTAGTTTTGGATTTTGTTTCTACATTTGATAAGGCTTTTAAATAGAGTAGAAACAATAACTTGTAATGGATTTAAACAGGGAATTCTAAGATAAATAGACTGAAAATTTACTGAATATTTTTACTGTAATTGCATTTTGCCTTCTAAGCTGTGTGTCATAAATGATTTTGTTCAATAGAAAGTGTCTTGTTGGATGAATTGATGTTTTCTGAGTGACCCAAATGATTGCTAGCATATCTTACCAAATAATTTGTCAGTCATGTGATGGATATGACCTTTGTAGTTATCTCAGTAATAGTGTTCAGGAAATTTTAAGTGGTGACGTTGTTACATATCCGAAAGCTTTGGAAGACCTTTATAGTATGTCACTGTGAAACTTCAGTCTCTATTTAAAGTACGTTATTTGTCTTTGTGAATGTAATTTTTTGGAAATAAAAGTATTTCTAGTCATGATCACAGTAATGCTTTGGATGCTGCTGAGGTAATTCTGACCTCTGTTGGCAAAGCACAGCAAACGAAATGTGTGCTGAGTAGCATCCTTCTGTTTTGATATTATTTATTTCAAATATGACATGTGCTGAGAGAAGAAATTAAGGAATTAATTCTATATTTTTATTGTTGGAAAGCTTTTTTTCTGTCTTACTGTTCCACTTAGGTAGACCATAGCTAGCTAACATAGGATAGAGAACTTATGCTCAAACTGTCCTTAGTTAATAACATTATCTGATTTAATAGTTTTGTATCATGCAATAGTTTCATCCAGTATCTTTCTTATTCAGATTTTCTATGCTATGCCAAAAACATTTGAAAATTTCACATTATAATAGCTCTATGTGTTAAAGATTAGATGTTACAATGATTCCATTTGAGGTTTGCAGTATGTCTGATAAAGACCAATCTTCAAGGCTCTGCAAAAACTCAATTAGTGGATGGATTTTGCCCAGTTGTACTTAATGCAGTAGCTAATTTCACCCTGACTTACTTCCTTATTTAACTTGATATTCAAGAGAAGAAAGAAATATTGATGTAATCTGAACAGGTGTTAATTTTTTTCTATACAGTGACTATCATTTCTATAATGTATTTGTCATATCTATATTTCATATTTCTTTCCTAAGCTGTCCTTGTTAATGAACTTAATTCAAAGCTGATGGAAAGAATGAGTGTTAGCACTTGGATGGAGGCAGTCAATATGCAGATACTCCATGGCAGCGTTCCAGCATATGCAATAAGAGCACCTGTGATTTAAAATTGTTTCTCCAAAGAACAGGCTCAAATTGTTTAAAATTTATGTTATTAAATATAAACAAGTTTTGTATTATACAGTTCATTATAAAGTCACCCCAGGGCAACAGGAAAGAATTTTAGTACTCTTTTGAATACATTTTGATCAAGGTTACTTTCAAATACCTTATATCCTGTAAAAATGTACTCTTGCACACTTCTGATATTCCCTGACTTGCTTACTGTCTGCTTAGGTCCATGGAGTCTGAATAACTAAGGAAATAGTCTACTGGAAAGCACAAATGTTATGCATATATTCTACATATGTTATAGGTCATTGATAGATGTCAAGAGCCTTAATATCTCAGGATTCATATTTTGGAAGCGAGTTCCCGGAGCTGTAGTCTTTCACAGTTCTGAGTTAAGGCTGTTATGGCAGGTTGTCCAAAAGGCTTGGACATTATTGCTGCTGTGATGAGATGAAGATATGGAAGCTTTGAATAGGGAATATGGGAAATCATGTGGATAACATTTAATATCATGTGGATGCAAACAGAAGTGAGACTCTCACATCTGTTACATTTTCATATGTCAAGATAGTGAGGGATTGATTACATTGATGCAGGGATTAATGTTAATATAGTTGATTTCTGAATCTCATTTTCAAATCTTAGCATAAATTGAAAATGAAGTATGAGATGGCCTTCAAGAATCAAGGGGAAATAGAATTGTGCATTTCTTTTTGTGTCTATTTTGCTAGTGTCTGAAAGGATTATTCTACTTTTGAGGAAACCCAGATGAGGAAGGACAAGGTATTAAAGCCAGCTGAATTGCAGACTCTATATATAGCAAGCTCTGTTCTGTGTGTCCTAGAGCTATAACAGAGTCTCATCTCAGGTTGGTTTCTAAGATGAACAATCTTTAGTACTAGATTGAGGTCACAGATCTAGCAGCATCCATATTCAAAAATCTTTGATGCAAATTGTTACTCTTCCCAGTGCTGCTTCCAGTGCCAGAGCTTCAGGAATTTTTATTCCACTTAAACAAATGTCAGTAAGTGTTCCAGGATGCATAATTAATCATTTAGAGGTTTTAAAATCTCCTTTTCTAGTAAATATTGACTTTGCCTCTCTGTGATAAGAATGTGTTTAAAATTGCAAACACTATGAATTTATGCTGGATAGGAACACTGTGTTAGATCTCCAAAAATGAATTGTGGAAAAAGTCTCTTTTCTTACTCCAGATTCAAGGTCAGTTGAACTAGGAAAAAGAATTGCTAATGGAATATCTTTCCTAATAAAATGTATCATCATATCTGTATTCTTGAGAGGAAGAGAAATATGACTTTGCTTCCATTTATTTCTGGTAAAAGTAATATTGGAGTGGCTTTTAAAAATTTTTATTTTAATGTCAGCTTTTTTTGTGAAAGGAGTCAGAATGGTCTTTCTGAGGATGTGCTCTGCTCTTCAAAAGAGAATAATTATGTATATACTATACCTCAGCATCCATGGGTATATTCATATAAGTGTATGCAATCTGAAAATCATAGAATAAGCAGAGTCGCAAGAGACTTGCAAGGGTCATCAAAGTCCAGCTCCTGGCCCTGCACCATCCCCAGGAGTCACTCCCTGTGCCTGAGAGCATTGTCCAGATGCACCCTGAGCTCTGTCAGGCTGATGCTGTGACCACTGCCCTGGGGAGCCTATTCTGGTGCCTTAACACCCTCTGGATGAAGAACCTTCTTCTAATACCCAACCTAAACACAACCTGGACACAACTTCAGGTCATTCCTTGGGTCCTGCCACTGGTCACTATAGAGAAGAGATCAGTGTCTGCCCCTTCTCTTCCCATCACAAGGAAGTTGTAACTGAGGTTTTTCCTCAGTCTCCTCCAGGCTGAACAGACCAAGTGTCCTCGAACGGCTTCCCCTCAAGGCCTTTCACCATCTGTGTTGCTCTCTAATAGCTTTATATCATTCTTATATTGTGGCACCCAAACCTGCACGCAGCACTTGTGGTGAGGCTGCACTAATGCAGAGTAGAATGGGACAATCCCCTCCCTCAACCAACTGGTGAGTGTTTGATGTACTTAAAATCATGAGATATGCAAGTGTTTTCACAACCACTGAAAAGACCGATTTCTGTTGTGATTATAGAAAAATAATTGTTTATGTAATTTCACTAAGTATTAGTTGTCTAAAAAGAGTTGAAAGAACCCAGTATTTATTTATAAAGGGAGTTTAATGTATGAATATACCCATAAGTGTTGCATTCACACTGAAAAAAGATATAGCCAAGGCAATTAGCCTTTATTATATGGCCTAATCATAAATAACACAGTGACTGTGTTCCTGGTTAATCTTAATCAATCTGTAGATCTTATACAAAGTGCATAGGTCTGATTCATAACAAATACGTAGAACCCAACCACCTCATATGTGTTGGAGAGCCCAAACTAAGGATACAATGATTGTGGAGTTGCTCTTCATAGGAACAATTCATCTGATGCGCTGATCTTCAGCATTAGCTGTGTGGTAATCTTTCAGATTGCTAAGATCGTACATACCACTGGCAATGGTTTTAGAATTATTTACGTTGCTTAAACATAAATTATTTTACTTATAAAAGCTACTGCCTGCTGATCTGGTTTTGGACTGTGTATTTTCATAATTTAATAGTTGTTCTTACAGCGTTCTTCTGCAGGATGATGCCAATGAGAGGTAATGTTTTTTCCTGTCAGAATGACGGTATTTTCAAGGACAGAAGCCTGGATTGAGTCCAAAGATCTGTCTGACTCATCCCTGACAAGCTGGAATTACTGTGGTTCTCTGTGGACTAAGCAAAACCCCAGCTTGTCCCTGTAGACAAGTAGAATACAGAGGAGCCCTTATGTCATAGCTGAGGAAGGCTTTCTCTCTTTTAACTACTCCAGGCAAATTGGTCTTGACTGTAAAAGCTAACCAGTACTAGTAAGGAACATTTTGCTTTCTGAATATAGCCACAGTATTATGCAGTATACTCAGCCAGTGTACTTCTAGATGAGTAGTCCATAAGGAATGATGAAGCCAGACTGGTTAGATAAAGGTCAAATGCAAAGTTACCTTATATATGACAGATTTTTAAAGTAAAGCATAACTGATTTCCTATTCCGTTGTGTGACATCATCCTGAAGTCAATGTGTTTCTCCTTTTGTAGTTATTTAAAGTGATGTAACTATTAAGACTATCAGGATAAAAGTACGTACCCTCAAGGGAAATTGATTGCAGCTTCAAGTAAACAGAGTTCTAGCTCAGTTAAAATAGTTCATGTGACTTCTGTTCTGGTTTAGTTTATTTAGATTTTACCATACAGAGTACTTAATTGGAGAAACTGAGTGCTCATCAACATGTTTTTTCTAGATAGATTCTTTCCCAAACTGGGCATACATAAATTTGCATGTAGTTACACATGCCCAAACTGTCCAGTCTGCAGAGTTGTAGGACGTGCCTCCCAGTGGTCTATGTCAAGACCTGGTTTCTCTAGTATTTTTAATATACATGTCTTAACCTCAGAGACATACAGCTACACAACTGGCTCCCAGGCTACTTCACCTGCTTTGCTGACTGATCTAGCTTGGTCTTCATAACCAATCACACACTGTCTTACACACCCACACTACAGCTGCAGCCTCTGATCCAAGGTCTCCCTCCAGTTTCTGGTACGCAGACCTTGTTTGCTCCATTTCCTGGCCAGACTGACATATATTCTCAATAACCCATCATGTGACTCAGGTGCAGGTAGTTTGGCCCTCATACATGCACACAGGATAGAAGTCCTTGTCCCGGGAAATAGAATCAGAATTTAATAAGATTGAGTGCAGGACATGACTAGCCTATTGTGCTGCAGAACCAACTATACACAAGTGATCAACCCTTTTTGTCGCCTTATCCCTCTATCTTCTCAAACTTGTTCCTCCCCAAATCACCTAAGTCCATCCCTTTCCCTGCCTTTGGTTCCTTCCCTAAATATCCCATTGGAAATCCTACTGAATCCGCATGTCCCATAGACCTAGACAATGGGGCTCTTTCAGCTTGAAGTGCTATCCAGCATTGTTTCATGTTGATATGTGTCACCCCTAGGCAGTGGGGTGGAGGCTCTCACAGCACAGTTTTGAGAGAGACCCCAACAAGGTGTGTCTTTGCCTGCTGTGGTGCTGCTGTGCTCTGCTGGACTTGCATGGATGGGCTTTTACTGCACTGGTGATCTTCTCTGATGAGCTCCAGAGTAGCAGGGCTAGGACATTACTTGATTCTCCAACTTTCTGTTGTCCCTTTGTGCTCCTTTGTGGATAAACAGGAGGTGTTCATGACATAACCTAACATGTGAATAAGAATTTGTATAGTTTCCAATCATCTCAGTACTATTCCAGCCTGTTCTTTGGGTACTTCACAATCGTAATGTCCTCATTTACAAGTTCTATAATTTCTCATCTCAGGAGTTCCTTTCAAGTTGTTTAAGTCCTAACTCTATCAAAATATGCTTTTATAAAACCTTTTTCTTTCAATTGCAATTCTTTTATCCTGAGGTTATTCAGGATAAGGCCATATTGAATATTATGAGGTTATTCAAAGGATAAGTCCATATTGTCTCTCTGTAAGGCTCATCATGACTAATCTATTTCTGGATAGCCAGGACTTTGTGGGTACACACCCAGTTTGTGGTAATTGGCAGCAGAGCCTCATCCCTAATGGGCTACAGCTGTGAAAAGCAGGTGAACAGCATTGAAGGTAATGAGGCATGGAGTGCCCAGGTGTACTGACCAATCACGAGAGGGAGCAGAAGGCACACAGGTGCAATGCATGAATGATGAGGGATATAAAAGGTTGGGGTGAAGAACAAGAAGGGCAGATGTTTGCAGCCTTCTGATGTGATATGATGTTACTCTGTGTGGGTAGATGCCTTCTGATGTGGTATGGTGTTACTCTGTGTGGGTAGATGCCTTCTGATGTGGTATGGTTTTACTCTGTACGGGTTGAAGCCTTCTGATACTGTATGGTGATGCTCTGTGTATTGTGGCCTTCTTGATTGTGGCATGTGCTGCAACCCTTTGGTCCGGCTTTCTGCCTCTGCTCAGCAACACACGGACTTTCAGTCATTTATAATGAACCTTTTCATAGTTCTTTCCACTGGAGAAGGAATGGTGGCAGGTTGGCCTAATGATGGTATGGGTATCATCGTTCTCCAAGCAAAAATACAGTTAGTAACACCGAGAATGGTAAGTGAGCAAGTATCTCTGAGGCTATCTGTTGGACACTAGGTTATTTGCATACTTCTAAATACTGCCACCCTACTCCAAATTTTAGTCTGGGCAGCTGTAGCCTGTTAAATCTATCAGTGTTCATTTAGCAATGATTCTTTGTAAAACTTGAAAAGCAATAATTACTGGTAAGATACTGGTTTTTTGAGTCTTATGTGGTTGGACATGATCCTGTTTTTCTACATGTTTTCTTAAATTACACTTTTTACTTCCATGCTTCTGTTATTACTCGAAGTGTTAATCCTGCTGTTTGCATATTTGGGAAAAGACCTTTTACTAACCCAGTGTTGTAGCTAGCTCTAAGTATAGTAATGACTAAAGGTTGTATACTAAATAATCAAACTCATAATGTGCATTGCACTTGCTATGTCAAATAGAAACCACAAATTGAAGACGCTCAGTATGGAAATAAGATCACAGTTTGGTGGAATCCTCCAGTTTTGAAGACTTAGATTAAGGCCCAGACTATAAACAAGTCTAGGTTAAAGAAAGAAAGTGGAGTAAACTTCTTTAGAACCCGAATTTGGGTAGCATCCTTAATCCCATGAATAGTTGATCATGAATTTTGTTGTATTATTTATACTGAGGAAGCTAAACAGGAGGAATCAAAATGAAATCAGTGCATTCAAAATTGAGTCATATTTCACACTGATACAACAAAAGCACTAAATCAGAATTATATATACAATAAGCTTTTAACATAAAATCACTATTAACTGAATTGATAGTACATTTGCTGTTCCCTTTATTTTTAATTAAAATTATAAAAATGTCATTATATTAATGTGAGATTTTTAACTCTCAGTTGCTTCATGCAACAGTTTTTTTTTGATACTGGAAAGAAAATCAAAGATAGCCTTACTCAAAAATTAATACCTATAACTGCACCTGCTTGAAACTAAGCCTAAAGTACATTTTTCATGGGTTTTTTGCATGTACAGTTATTTGTTAGGCTTTAAAATATGACTTCCTAAAAAGGTTTTATCTCCTCTGCTACTGAGGGCAAATATTTAAATTTACTTTCTTTGAAGTAATTTGAAGGCATACATCAAATTCGGCAGAGGGAATGTTCATAATAGGTAAAACCATACATGAAAAAGGAATATATGTATTTTTATAGGATAATATATTTGGCATAACACTGGATTCTAAAAAAGAGGAATCCATAGAAAGAAAAATATCACGTGTACTAAAATGATATGCTTCTATATTTGATAAGTAACATTATTAAGTTATATGGGTTAGAGCAAGAGTTGTCCACTTGGTGTATTTGTGCATAAAATAGAGAATGGGATCTACTTTTTTTGTTGTTCACAATAAGTAATATTATTATTATGTATCTGAATGATGATACATATTATTGTGTAAAAGATTGCATTTTCAAAATTCTCTGTAAAGTTGTCCCTGTACTTTGTATAAACTGAGTTTACTGAACACACTGAACATGTGTATGAATGTAGGCAGAGCACTAATAAAGAGCCTGTCCATGTGCTTAAGAAACTTTAGTCAATGTGTTTCTGCCAGATTAACAAAAAGCATGGAAAATTTGGAAGATTTTGGCTCAGAACAAGACAAATTCCGTTAATGTGTATTTATTCTGTGGAACACAGGAACAGTAAGAGGCTGTGTAAATCTGAACTGGTTTCTAAGGCTTTTAAAAATTCTTATCCTTGTTTACCAAGAATATTTTCTTTTCATCTTAGCAAAACTCCCATGTAAGGACCAGAAATATTATTGCATAGTCATGAAATAGTATAATGATAATGGAATGATATAATACAGATATATATGAGAGAGAAGAAACATGATGGAAAAATTATACATACCTTGCAAGCATAGTTCTTGTACTATTGGTGGAGAGTGTGTCTGTGTGATGATTAGCTGGAAAAAGCTTTTATTTCCTTTTCTATTCATATGCGTGTAACAACAGGCACTTCACAATTGTTTCTTTCCAAAAATCATAGCAAAATAAGAAATCAATTGACTAAACATCATTTTCTTTTGTCATTTTCATCTGTCTTTTGAAATTCTACTCTTTATATGTAACTACTTAAGCTCATTAAGTAGTTTTCTTACCAAGTAAAGAGTATTTTCAATTATTTCTTACCAAGTAAAGAGTATTTTCAATTATTATTTGACATCGGTTCATATAAGGTCAATATTCTTTGTCCACAATGAGAGCAGACTGTTGAGGAGGAGATCTTTCATCTTTTTGCAATAATGTAAATAGTATAACAGACTTCTGTTTCTTTGTGCCTTACTTTGGCAAGATGTAATGGAGGAAACTAACTGATCATCATGTTTTAATTCACCATTGAATGAAAACTAATTTTTTTTTTTTTTTTACAAAAAGTAGGTTCAATTACTTTTTAAAAATTCATTAAGTAATGGGAAGGTTTTAATTTACTGATGTACGTGGGGAAAACATTCCTAACTTACTAATGCATGCCGCATTAAGAAATTCGGTTGGCTGCATCACTGGAAGAAATATGCTTTTGAGAATATTCAATATTAACAGTATTCTGAAGAGCTGCTAATTTTCTCTCAACAAATATTCTTTTCTGGCGAGTGAATGGTCGTATTTGTTTTCTGCCAGATCCTCCTTTTTGTTGTTGTTTTTACAGATATTTTAACATACAGATAAATCAATGTATTTATTTAGTCTTCATATATCATATATGTTTATGATACTAAAGAAGGGATCTTTAGGTTTTCCTCAAACTCTATTCCACTTTTGTTTGAAGTCAGCTGCTTTTTAGGAGCTTATATGACTGGACTTCTGTCCTGCTGCGTTCTAATCGCAAGAGAAGAGTGCTAGCTGAAGCTGGGAGTTTTAGGATGTAAGAATTTGTGTTCAGAATGTCCAGTTTGAATTTACTTTGATTCTCAGTTATCAAAGCAATATCCTGTGTATATACTGGACCTGTTGCAATTCAGGACCTTCTGGGAGAGGATTTCAGCACAGGCCCAAGGGAAGAGAGCTGCCTGCAGCCATGTCCTGCTCCTGTTTGCTGTGTTCTGTACTTTGATAACTGCACTGTGATTTTAAGCATGTCTTTGTGTACCCTTTGGGAGCTGACAGTGATTAGTCTGTCCGTTCTGTCTGGTGTCTCCGAGTCATCAGCATTTACTCATTGTCTTTTGTCCTTTGCCCCTCAGCTGCCCAACCTGCGTGTCATGAAGAGTTTCACATAGGTGCATTTATATACTCTCTAACAAAGTCTCAGAGGTTTGTTTTGTTTTTTTTTTTTTTTAAGTTCATATAGTTTCAGTTGAAAGATATTTCCTAAAACCAGAGTCAGGAAGTAAAACAATGTTTTAATTAGTGAATGGATTAAAGAAGAAAATTAGGGGGGAACGAATGAGGATAGTCTTAGGGAATTTGGTAGGAGTTTTAAAGTTTTTCTTTGATTTTTTTTTTTTTTTTTAAGTTCATGATGCCTAGTGCATCATGAACAGTATATGAATTCATGGATTCTTGCACTTTAAAAAAAAAGACAACAGACAAATCCGAACAACTCTAAGTCAAAGGAAGCAAATTATAACCACATCATAACTAAGTAAATCGTTCTGATTGGTAGTATATTTTTTTGGTAATATCTTAAATCTTACTTTCTATGCCACTTCTTGTCTTCTTCATTCTCCCATAAGCTGGTATATATATCAAAGGATGAAAATATAATTCAATAAATAAACAATAATTGATAAACACTATGCGAAAGTATGAGAGGTTGTACCTTATCAATACATTAGGACTTCTTTCCTTCTAATAGAAAGGAACGATTGTCTTTGCCATAAAAATAACATCTGTCTATTGCAGAGGAGCTCTCAGTTCAGGGACTCAATTTTTACTATTCCATGAACTTAAAATTACCTCCTTTAATTGAAAGGACTAGAATGACTTTTCTTATCTGAAAGTTGCCTTCAGTAGAAAAGAACATCTGTAGATGTCTGAGCAGATTTTTTAAAAAGTTACTTTTTCTTTTCTTTGCTTCTTTGCACCCAAGAAAATAATTCAGTCCTGTTCTTCCAAGAAATTAAATTGCAGGGAGAGGTGAGGTACCCAGCATTATGTAGAATTATGCTCAGTGCAGAACACAATGTTTCACACAAGTAATTCTGTGTGCACACAGTATTACTTGTAGGACAACAACTGCTTAAGTTTATGAGCTAATGAATCATTCAAATACACACAATGAAAAAGAGACCAGTCTACATCAGTATTCCCTTGTGTGGAATATATATGTACAAATATATATATTCCATTTTATAGGTAATAAAATGCAGATTCAATAGTAAATCTTAAAAATAATTTGTTAAGCATAACATGTCATTTTTCTGATGTAGATAATGAAAAATGATAGTATGAAAAATTATTTTCACTTATTAGCTTTAAATTATTTTCTTTAAACAACAGCACTTAATTCTAATGTATGAAGTGAAGGGAAATATGTCTTGCCAGTGACTGTTTAGCACTGAATTAGAAAGTAACGAATATAGACTGTGATTCAGGACTCATAATTTTGTGTTCTGGAAGTTTTAATACTAATGATGAAAACTGTTACAGAAAAGTAAATTGCTTCTGTAAAGGATACAATCAGTTTCAAATGTGGTCAGTTAGATAAAAAAGCCTGCTGGTTCTCAATACACCTCTTTTATCCAATTTCCTGGGCTTGATTTTGTTGTTGGTTTTGGTAGAGTAGCAGCCATGTTTTCCACTTTGAAACAAAATATGTCCTTTACTGTTTTTTGAAAAGCCCATAATAGATCATGAGACTGGTTAAACAGGACATGTAATGAGGTTGTCTGTAAAATACAGCAAGATAACAAAACTTAATAAAATTATTTTTGAAAGTATATCTAATTTATTTTAAAAATATTATCAGCTAAAGTGGGAACTAAAATATCAAGGTAAGTAAAAAGAACAAATTTCCTGGCCCTTTAAGCAATGTGATTGGTTCTCACTTATCTGATGTTTGTTTGGTTCTAGACTAACTGACCTAAAGACAATGAATACATACTTGTGGAAAAGTAGTACAAAATCAGATGATAACCTCAGTGTAATTATCAGAGTAATAGAGGGAGAACAGTTCTAATTGAAATAACTTTTCTGTTATTAGTCTTTGAGTCTGCCCTACATAAAGTTCATGACTCTTATATAGATGGATGTGCAAAATTATTTTTCAAGATAAATTATATTGATATGAAGATGACACTTGCTATTTTAACTTTCTTTCAAGGTAATTCATCTCTTAAAGTTTAATCACACTTGTTGCAGAGATCTTCAGATTGTTTGTAGATCAAATTTCTGACACTTCTGTACTTGCTGAGCCAAAATATTAATATCACAATTTTGCTTTATTTGCAGCATCTGGCGAGGACCAAACATAAACTGCACTGACAGTTCGGGTTATACTGCTTTACATCATGCAGCTTTAAATGGACACAAGTAAGTGCCTCACATTTTGATTTTATGTAGAATGATATTTAACTTTGTAATGCAAGAAAATAGAGCATAGTTCTGAGGTTTGTACCAGAAAATGACAAACCTTGACATATTAAAAGTGCCTTTTTTCCAAATGGAATAAATTAATATGAGATGTTTTGACAGTGTCATCAATATCAATAAGTAGTACTGACAAATGGGAACTGTAGTTTAAAAGCTATTGATTCTATAGTGCTTCTACCAAATTCTTCCTCAGTTTTGGGGAAATTTAGCATTGTTGCTGCTGGTCTTGGCTGTAGTTTTCATCGCTGGGAAATTGCAGCAGAAAATATTGTGTTACATTTCTGTATGTATGTACACATGTGTAGAGCGTGAACGTTTGGGAAGCAATTTTGTGAAACAACAGTAGAGATTAATCATTATCAAAGCAAAAGTAACATGGAAAGAATATTTAGTAATTATACACTTGAAAGCAGGGTGGGGAAAAGGGTATTTTCACTAAAGAAAGTTTTGACATAAAACTTTGGTTAAACTCCTCTGTGGGAGAAAAAGAATTGATCTAAATCCAATGGAAATTAAGAGTGATCAGCATGAATTTTTGTGTGATTTTGGACTGTCCATAAAATAACACATGGATATATAACTATTAGTTATTTAGTTTACTCCTTGCAAAATTTTTGCATCCTTCTATGGAAAAATTAAAACTTTAGGATATGTTCTCAATTGTAGTCTAGAAAGGTGCCTGTTTCCTTTAGGATGGATCAATCTTTTGATGAATATGAGATATTCTTTCTAAATATATAAAGTAAACTCTTGAACTAGATATTGTGCATTTTCCAAAGTTTCAGCTGTGTAGGAAGGTTCAGAATCATCCATTAATATATTTTTACTTAATATATTTTACTTCCATATAATTAGGTCTAAGTTCAAGTGGTCTGTTAAACTCAGCATTTTTGTTCATGCTTTATGGATTATTTCTTGTGCTATTGCTAATTTTTGACCAACCAAACCCAAGCATTGGCTTGAAAAGATTGCTGATTTTAAATAGATGAAAGCTGGAACTAGTATATTTAATACTAGCAGTGCAGTAATAGTTACACACAAAGTTAAAAATATTGCTGTATAAATACTGAAACTATCAGAGGTTCAAGTGAATTCTAGCAATATGAAGTCCCAAAACATGCAAAAGCCAAATCATGATTTTAGACAAAGTCATGACCAAACTTGTTCCAAGGTCAGGGAGGACTTAAAAATGTGGACTTATATCTGCTGCTGTACATAACTACAGCCTTTGAAAAGTCCAATGTTGGCTGCTGTGACCCCTTACGCTCTTAGCAGGATAAGTAGCAGTAACTGACATCACAATTATACCTTGTTATATTAAGCTGAAATAAATTATGAGGTATTTTGTGATAAATCATGATGGCTTCAGGACCTGTTACCCAAGCCATCATACTGATCCTGCTGCAATGGTAGCATGGCCAGCAAGAGAATTGGACAGACACCTGATGTCCTAATTTTGTTAGTCATTACAATTAACCAATAAATTACTTTACATTCTATTTGAGTTTTCAGACTTGATATTCAAAATCAAAATGGCATACAATCATTTGACACAAGAATCTGCCACTTAGGAGAAGTCCCTGTCTTTTAAAAACTTCTGGGATTTTAATTTTTCCCACTTTTTACACTAGGTTGAATGTGAGATATTTCAGAGGTTCTCAAGAAATGTAAGAATGTGATTTGTGGCTTGGATACTTGGGCACCATTGTTCAAATCCTTGCTTGATCACTGGATGTGAATGCCCTCCTTCTTGGTCATTGTGGGATCATTCTCTTTCTTTGTGAAACTATTCTGCTTTATATAAGTAATTAAATTATATCTGGGGCAGGCACTGGAATCTGTCTCCCTAAGTAATTTCACTTAGCCCAGTAATGTTACTGGGCTAAGGACTTGGTCTCCTCCTCTCTGAAATATATTTGTACAAAATGAAAAAGTTCTGCCAAAGCACTAAAAAAGACTCACCCTAGATAAGTGTGATGGGTCAGGGCATTCTTGAAGGATAAAGGAGATGCATGTTCTATTTTGTAACTTGAATCTTGCAATAGACTCTTCCCAAAAATTCCTGTATGTTTTAATCTATGAAATCTATGATTTCATCTGTGCAGGGCTTTTCTTCTGATTTTCTTCCACTTACTTCAGTTTATACTTCCTTTATTTGGTGTTCCTTTCAAGGAAACTGTTGTGTATGTCGAGCCCTCATTGGATGATTTGCTGCAAAACTATTATTTAGTGGGAAGGCTCTGAAGCCTTACATGTACTAAAAAGTTTCCCTCAGGAGTCATTTTTCTGGAACTTTTTGTGTAACAGAAATCTTCTGTAGTGGACCTGCTCTTTTTTGGCTGTTCTCATGGCATTTGACCTTGTCAGGAGTAACCAAAATCCAGCTTAAATTTTCCTCAAAGCTTAGATGTGATGACTCCAGTATCTTTTGAAGTCAACTGGCAGTTTCTTTTGTGCTGGATATATTCCCTCATAACTCATCACATTTTTCTTTCAATATGCAATTAAATAAAGTTCTGTCAAGGTTGAAAGAATAATGACATTAGAGTTATTTTCTGTCTTAATTTGTAGTCAGTTTGTAGTAATTTTTTTTTGTCATAACATAGGCTACATCGAGGTCCCTCCCCTCACTGATTTTTTTGAGCCAAATCAGTAAGTGTTTCCATATTTGTAAAAAGTGTGTAGAGCTGCCCACACTGGATCATAGATTCTCTTAGCTTAATAACTAAGGAGGCCAGACTATGTCAAACTATGAGACTACAAATGCAGCAGCAAGACAGAATTTATTTACTTTCTGACATACTTGGTAATGTTATCATACCACACAGCTGATTTTTACTTTAGCTTTTGAAGTTAAGTACAGGGAACTGCTTAAAAATCAGGGATGCAATATGCCAATTTATGCTAATCTTTCACTTAATGTATGATAAGCCACACCAAAAGGAATATAAAGAGAATTAAAATGGTAATAAGTCACCTTTCCCCTCACTTCTACAAGGCGGCTGAGTGTGGAAAATGAGAATAGCAGTTATTTCATAGAAGTTATACATAGAAGAAGTTATTTCATATATCTAGCTAGATAATCATTGAATTGTTTCCTAAATATCTTTGAGATAATGCCTTAAAGAAGAGGAAAGACTATTACTTAGCCTTCCAGTAAGAAATGTGTCCATCAAACTATCCTCTTGTCATCCTGCCTCCAGAGTTCAGCAGTGATGGGGACAAGAGTACTTCTCTGCCTTTAGTGCCTTGAGGACATGCACATGTTCTTTACAGGCAAATTCTAAAAATAATTCTATGGCCAGGTGATCCTGTTGAAATAAACAGATTCAGAGAGCTGATGATAATATTGTTGATGGTATTCATAAGTAAGAATCATTACAATTAACTTGTTGTCTATGTTTCACTATCTATTTAATGTTCAGAAATTATTTGTCTTCACTTTTTGTAGCTGTTTTGCTTGAAATACAGGTTTGTTTTTTTCTATTTTCCAGGATAAAAATATTGGTATGCATGTTCATGTAAAAACTTAAAATTAGTTTCCTGTTGATTTTGAGATTTACCTCCTGTTTTCCAGGGATATAGTTCTCAAATTACTTCAGTATGAAGCATCAACCAATGTAGCAGATAATAAAGGTTACTTTCCTATTCACTTGGCTGCTTGGAGAGGAGATGTAGATATTGTGAAGATTCTCATCCATCATGGACCATCACACTCCAGAGTGAATGAACAGGTGAAGTGATAAAAAATACTTGTGTATCATCAGAAAAAAAAGCAGCACATATTCTATGGGTTTGACCAATTTATAGACAAGTTTAAAAAATTCTGTTTTCCATTGTTTCAATAATTTCTTCTCCAAGATTGATCAAATCTTCCATTATAAGCATACGAGATACCTTTCTTCTGAATAGGCACTGACTTAAAGAATATTAGATTTAAAAAGTATGCAAAAACCTTCTGTTTGCTTTGGAAAAATCACATCAAGACATACTCTAACTTTGCATCTTTTTTTTGTATGGTTGTAAATTTGCAATTTTTTACTCTGAGATACTAAGTTCCTGAAAATCTTTGAGATAAAATTGATGTCCTTGTTATATTTTAAGAGTACTGTAAATAATCAGATATGCAGAGGTAAATATCAAACCAGATGGGCTGCATGGATGCACATGCAGCAGAAAGGATAGATAAAAAGAAAAAGACCAAGAGAAAATGATGAGAGTATTACAGTGTGTAAGGGCAGTATAAGCATTTTGCATTCTGCTGTCAAACATATGGTACACCTTCTGTTTTTATTCTGTATATTCTTCCGTGGTCCATTCATAGGATTAGTACTTAGAAATAGAAAGAAGCTCATTAAAATTTGACACCATCTAGGCTGAGCTGCTTAAGAGCTGGAAGTAGGCTGTGAAATGCGGACAGTAACCATTAAGCAATTGCATTTGCCAGGGTAGTCAGAGACTTGGAATGTGAAGGTGGGAGTCAGCTCCTAATTCAGATCTAGGCTATAATTGTCTACATTTCCTGCATGGTCACCTTTTGGTTCCACAGAGGTCTGGGCTGTGTAATCACAGGAGCCAACAGGGCTATTCAGATGACTAAAAGAGGGATTCAAGTGTCCAAACACAGAAATGCAGTATCTTCTGAGACCCTGCAGTAACTAGACATCTGCATGGGCCTGAGAGTGTGACAGAGGGTGCTCAGAATTTCCAGGTCCTTGTGGAGTGAGTGGTGAAATCCAGGTATGGTCCCACCTGGCACCCCACAACACCTCAAATGGCAAAGTGCAATCTAACAAATTAATTGTTCTTTCAGTGCCTACAGTAGTGTGGCCAGAAGGCAAACTGTGAGAAGATAAGAAATGGGAGACCTAGATTACAAACACTCAAAACACCATGCTTTGAGTCATCTATTTGATATCTGAGGTTATACACCTAGCCATTGGAATCCATACAATAACGAAGATATGAATATCAAGTATTAGTGCAGGAAATATAGGAAAGTAAAGTAATAAAATATGTCCATGTGGCAGTCTTCTGGGATATCCTGTAGTACTCTGGCATATTCAAGAAAAAAAACCTTATGCAAAATTTGTCATGCTGTGATTTCAGTTTCAGATTGAGAAAGTTGAAGAATTATGTTATTCTCATTAGTTGTTTTATGTAGGATGAAACCAGTTGAACTGTAGGATTACCTTTTGTCAAGGAGAGGTGTTTTCAGTTTTATTTATGCAAAAAACCAAAAAGCAACTATTGAATCGTGTGTCACACGCTTGCTTGAAGACATTACGTATATTCTACTGACAGAATACTGGAAGCTGTGTAGGAACTTCTGAGAGGGTGAGTCAAAAATATATTTCAGTAAGATCAGAAAGAGAGATGTAAATTCAAACCTACTCCCCAATCCCCATATCCCCAGACTTCTAGAATATTGTCAGACTTGGTTAGGTGCGCTGTATCTGGTTTGATCACTGGAGCAAATAAGCAGGAATACAGCTGACTGACCCCACTGACTCAAAAAAGGTCCTCCTGTTTATGCATTTAACCCAAAAACCTTATAATAGAAAATATGTGAGCAATACTTACATGAAATGTTGCATCTTAAGTCTTTTCAGTTTGATATGATCTTCATCATATCAAACTTTGAAGTTAAACTCATATATACGGAGTTTTTCTGACCTTGTAAATTCCTTGGTGTTCCACTCTAGACAATGGCCAGGTTTAGTATGTGGACTACTTTGCTGGCACCTACTTCCCCCTGCTAATTAGCACTCTGTGCAGAGAATATCCTGTGTATCCCAGAAAGAGGGGATGTCGTGTTGTTATAGAGCCACCTCCACCCACGTTTCCTCAAATAACACCTGAGGCATCCTCACCCTAACTAACCTGTTGTGCATTCCCATGAGCCTGTAGGATTCTGAGGCTTTTGCTTGTTTGCAGATAGACTCTGTAAGGCAGGTGACTCCTTAATGCTCTATTAACTTTTCTCTGGAGCTGAAGCTATGGCTTGTAAGAAATCCTGGACTACTTTTCTCTCCTTTTTCTTCTGAGACCTGGAGATAAGGACAGCCATTTTTCATAACAATTTTTCACCTCAGCAAATAGTGCACTCAAGTCAGACTATTTTTTCCTCTGTTTTTGTTGTTTGTGGTGGTTTTTTTTTTTAAGGATCACATTAAGATGCAATTGTTTGCATTTTAAGAAATTTTTTTTTCATGATTTAAAAATTATTGCAACTAATTTGTAACATGTTTTTGTTATCTCTCTGATTGAAATTCTATGTGAAAGAAATACTTCTAAAAAGTTATGGGAAAGCGATTGGATAACTTAACAAAGAAATAAATGACAAGTTCATGATGCATAAATGTCTATTAGATGAAATAATGGATTTTATATGGTAATACTGTAAATTGATCAAACTGCATTCTACACTTTCAAAATGCAGTTAAGTAGCATCATAGCATCATTCAGAGCATCTAAAGCTCTGAATGCCCCCTGCTGTTCCTATTACATAAAATGGGAACAAACAATAAAGAGACAAACAGCTAAATGACAATTACATTATGGGGGTGGTGGAATGTAGACTGGCAGCTCTACACACAGAGAATGGTTAGAGCATAACAATTATGTATGAAGAATTCTATCACAGTTTAATGTAGGAGTCTTAGTTGACAGGCATAGTGTATGTTTTAAATCACAAAATACAGTGACGTTGCATAAATGTAAGGGTTTAACTTCATTGAAGGTTTAAAATTATGTAAGTTATAAACTGAATTAAAATAGTATGAGATTAAGATTTGTTAATTGATAATAAAAAGGTGTGCTGTTAACAGTCAAACTATTTATAGTTTATTTCTGTAAAACTGATCTGGATAGCTAAAACATTTATTGTGGCAATTTTCATCATAAAATTGCATAATTGATAACAAATCCTAATTTAAGAAAAAGTGTTTAATAAATAACAGCCGCATACGGGTCAATATGCAGTGTTTGGTATTTTCCAGAAAAACTGTGAATAACATCAGGGATAAATATAAATAAGTTTTATTAAATATGAATAAAATATATTCCAATTATATATATACAGAATATGACTTGTGAAAAATTTACAGGAAAAAATGTGAATACTTCTGAAATTTTTATGGATTCAGTGTGCTGTAGAATTTGCCTCTGCATCAAATTGCAATTGCCACAAAACCCACCCACACTTCTTTAAAACTATTCAACAATTCTTTTGGAACATGAAGAAAGAGTCCAGGATGCATTCATATGGTGTAAACACCTAAATTTTAACATATTTGTGAACTTTTCCATATCATCCAAATGAAACACAGGCTTTTCTCAGTGGCACCTCACGGACTTCCAGAAGTTCAGTTCCAAAATAGCCTGCTAACCCAATATTTTTCAAATTCTGCACTTGATTTTACCCCTCAATTAATTTGATTATAGTGTATGAATTTCAGAGTTTCCCTTGCAGCTCTTACTATACTTTCTTTAGAAGGAAAAAAAGTGCACACACAATCTTTCTGATTTAAGCCAATTGCAGCAATAAATTAGGAAAAATGTTTTTACAAAGTAGTCAACCATATTACATTACTTTTTTGTGATGTTTACATAAGTAAAAGTGCATTTCAATGGGAAGTCAGTAGATTTGATTTAAATTCACACTGAGTAACTTGCAGACTAACTTCCTTTGTGTTTTCAGAGTTATTAACTTCTTGGTGGAACTTCTCAGGAAACTGTCTTCCTGGTTTAATACATAAACTAAGAGCCTCCTGAGGTCATTCCTTTCTCTGTCCTGCATATATTCTTTTGCTCCTTTTTTCTCTATTTAATTATTTGGTTATTAAAGCCTTATTTTTGTCTTGTTTTTCTTCTAGTTGACTACTTTTGAGTATATTCAGCATATAGGTAGGTGTTTCTAGAATCTCCCACCAGAATCTCCCATTATTCCCTCCTTCTTTAAATTAAACTTAAATTCTCATTTCATAACTGAGCAAATAGCAAAAAGCTTTTAATAACAAAGATCTTGTTCACTTACTTCACTTTGGGATTATGTGACAGAGAAATGGCTCAGTGATTTAGGAAGTCTCCTTTTTCAAGCTCAGCATCAAAACACTTTGATAAAAAAAGGAGTTAAGCATCCTTTGGACAGCTCTGTTAAATCAGTACTTGAGTTATTATTGCTTGTACTGTACTTGCATGGACTTTAGGAGATTTAACACTTGCTTGGCAAAAAATAAAGGACTTCACAACTATACAATAAATGTCCTGAATTTACCCACAGTCTAATAGTGGCTTCACAAGGGCCTCTATAATATTCATGATAGCCATTCATTCTCTTGATACTTCCTGTACTTTTTCACTATCAGACTGCCAAGCTACAATAACTGTCTCTATAATGTATTTGCTAATCTGCTCTCTAATGAATAGACCTAAAGATATATTGTACATTTTGCAGTGGCACACCTCCTTAGCAGCTAAATGATGTAGCACAGCCTGCAAATTCTGATGAGATGCAGGGCTCTGAAGGCACAGTTCAGTTTGCAGCCACACCAGCCTGAGTTCTGGCTGTATGTAGAAGAGAAGAGTCAGAGAAAGGCTGCAAAAGGTCAGGATCTTGCCCATGAAATAACACTTGTGACAAAAAATGAAGAAAATTTAAAAAAGGTTAAAAGCTGAATCACGGAATGCTTTCCTTATTTCTGGTCGAGGTCCTTCGGACCATAAGAGTAGCTACTTGACAAAAATATTATTATTCATGAATATTAGAGACTGTTTTAAAAATACTATGTTTGCATGATATTGGTCTACTCTTTTTATCTTAAGTTTTGCATGTCTTTACTTGGTTCTTATTTCTCAATCTTTCTTTTTCTAGAACCATTCAGGTGTAGAATCTGTCTTTTAGTTGCTAACATACCATGAAGTATCCAAAATTGCTGCAATGATTCTAGTCTTTTTCTTCAGCACTAGATGTAATGTTTAGCCCTTGGATATCAAATTTGAGGCTCTCATTACAGAATGGTAATTTGCATGCAGATATTTTTTAGCAGATCACCTGCTCATTGCAATGAGTGTTAACACATAAACTTTCTGTGGTCCAGAAACAATTGTTTATGCTTGGAACTGAAAATACAGGCAACAGCATGAAGTTATTGCCAATTTCTTGAAGAATTTTTTGCATTTTTAAGTTATTGTTTCAAAACAGTATGTAACTTCAGAGATATGAAGACAAACTACCTTAAAATCAATAGTCTCCTCTCCTTTCCTCTCCATTCTAAGCTGATTTAGATAAGTAGTACTAAATTGTCAAAGTAGATAAATTTAGAGGGCAGTTAAACAAGTCTTAATTTACTCTTTGAAGGTAAAAAATAGTTTTGTCTTCTCTACCTGAATTGAAGCTATTAATTTGCATTTCGAAGAAGGAAGAACGTTTTACTACCAAGTTTTAATTAGGTAGTACCTCTCAGCTCTGATAACACAATATGTACAATGCTTTTTTGAGAGCGTATATATACGTAATTTAATTATCATGTTTGTCCAGGTTGCATTCTTCTGCTTTATTTCAGTGATATGTAGCTCTTTATAATTTTGTATCAGTTCAATTGGTCATGACCTGAAATGTAGCTTTTATTTGGCGAATAAAGACCATAGAAAAATGTTCAACAATATACATTTGAAAATAATAACATTTTATTACTTTGCTTTTGTGCATCAGGCTGTTTTAAAATGTACTTTTCCTTTCAATATGCCTTTGTGTGAAAATTCAGCTGGTTATTCTTTATCCAGAGGGAGCAAATTCCAGTTTGGTGTTCAACAGCCGCAGCGTCTACTGTTTGATCTCTCTGTGCCTGTATCTGTCTATCACATTTTGAGAAAAGGCCCACAACAAATTTAATTTTTGTTTCTTTGAAAATTTACTCAGAATACTTTTAAGCTGCAGTATTAGCGTCATTGGCACAAGATTTGAAATAGTTCAATTAGTACTTCCATAAATTCTTGAAGAAACCCTCAGATATAAGCAGATATTGGACAGGTATTTAATTGTAAACATTTATTTTGTTATTTACTTCCCAGAATGCCAATATAGTTATTTGTATAGTTATTACACAACTTTGTGTAATATGTGTCTTTGTGTAACTATGTCCATTGGACATATAAATGCAGTAACTGTAGGCAAAAATTATCATGATCGTCCATTTTGTGTGCAATTATCTGATGTTCATACTTAATTGTATGTGAAATCAGGCTGCAATTGCCTGTTCATCTAGCTGTCCATGAAATATAGAAGAATTTGAAAATTAATTTTAATAACCTGTGCTTGTGACTGTGGACATACAATTGTACATAAAAACATTACTTTGCTTGGTCCTATTTAAAGATATATTAAAGTCACTAGAGCAGAAAAAGCTTGTTTTGGGTACTTGGTGGAACATTGCAGCAGTGTAGTATTGTGACAGTATATATAGTTTGATCTGAATTTCTTGTCTGTGCAATAAAGAAAGCCCACATGGTGGTCTGAATGATGCACAATGATTTATACTTACTAGACATCAAGCCATGTCTGCCAGTGCAAGATTCTCCACCTGGATCTTCTCTAGCCTCTGTGTTACAGTTTAGCAGGAAACATGCTTCAGTCTCAGATCTTGTGTGGTGTTGCAGACACCCATGAGTTTGACTGCAACATTGATTTATCTGAATGTATTGATCTGTCTCTTCTGTTTCCCAAGTTCATCTGAGTCATCTTAGATTGCAAGTGATGAAAATGGCAGGCAAGTTGTTAAAACCACAAACCTAAGAGTTGAGTTCTTGGTTACAGAATTAGAAACATCATTACAAAAAAAAAAAAATCATCGCTTTTCCTCCTTTCTAGTTTTTACTGTGCAACATGAATATTCTTATCCTAGCTAGCTTTTGAGTAAGAGTCCAAAGCCTCATTTCTCTGAGTCTCTGACTCTTTGTCTTTTAAAAGGCAATTGTTTTTTTCAATTTTCAGTTCTCTCTCCCCTGAGCTTTCTTCAGCTGCCTCCTTGAAAAATACACCTATGGATTCAGATTTGCCCCTTTTTCTTCCTTTAGAATGATATCTCTACCCTTCTTTAGTATCTTTTCTGAATTTACATTAATCTTAATTTTTTTATATAGCTTGTTGATTTTGTATTTTTACAACATTCCTAAACTGTCACAATATTTTATAAATAATTTATCAGAAGAGACAGTTAATGTATATACTTGTACAATTTATAGCATCTAGTGTATTTTAAAGTTTTGTGAAGTCTGCATATGATATATTAATAACATAGATGACATAGAATTCAGAGCTTGATAAACTATTTCCCTTGTCTTTGCCTGAAGTTGTGTCTTTGGTGTTGCAAGTATATAGACAGAATTGGAAGGAAACAATTAAAAAATATAATGTTTATTCTCAATATTTATTATTAAGTTTATTGAGTAATATTTTGAGAAACACTTGGGAGGGCATTGCTTTATAAAGCGAAAACCTATTCATATACAGGTTTGTGAGCATACACATACTCATATGCCTTAAAACACGTAGGTACCTCTCTCTGGAGTCCTGGTAAGACCAAGTGCTTAAGTGATTTGTAAATATTTGTATAGGTGCTGTTTTGTCTTCTTCAGAGTTGTAATTGTTGTCTGGATAGTAACTTTTTATAGTGATACATGAAACTAACCTTGTGCCTGATGCATTTGCACTGCAGCTTTACTCCATAATTCCATTTCTCTAATAACAAACTGCTGTGGTATAAAACCAGCAAAATCAAGAAGAGAGACTTCACTGTCGAGTATTTTTAAGAGAAGTACTCAATTATAATTTCAGGAACAGTTGAATCAAAGAAGGTTACAGATTTTGGCATATCATGAGCTACAAGGTTTTGAGGGGCATGTTGTTAAAATGGATTGGGAGCAATGTAGACACATAAGAAGCTCATCTGCTTGAGAGCAGCAAGCTGAAGTATTAATGTGTTATTATTAAAATTTCAGTGGAGTAATTTTGAAGCATTTAACATATATTACCATACATTATATTACAAACCTCTGCCTCTGTAGTGATCTCATGGAAGCAATTTATAGAAGCTGAGCATTTCTGTTGTAGATTAAACATGAATTTCTGAAGCTTTTGGGTTTTTTTTAACAGAACAATGAAAATGAAACAGCCCTCCATTGTGCAGCTCAGTATGGTCATTCAGAAGTTGTTGCTGTTCTGCTAGAAGAGCTCACAGACCCCACAATAAGAAACAACAAACTGGAAACACCTCTGGATCTGGCAGCACTTTATGGACGTCTGCGCGTTGTGAAAATGATCATCAAAGCCTATCCAAACCTGATGAACTGTAATACAAGAAAACACACTCCTTTGCATCTTGCTGCTCGAAATGGCCACAAAGCTGTCGTGCAGGTGCTTCTGGAGGCTGGAATGGATGTCAGCTGCCAAGTTAGTGTGTAATTCCTCCCTCCCCTTCTTCCCTCCCTTCCTTTCCTCCCTCTCTCCCTTTCCTTCCTTCCGCCTCCATTAGACTATGATTTAAATGAAATTACTTCTTACATTTTTTTCTTAAAGATATACTTGCATTTACTTTATTAGAAATGCTGCAAGGTGATACATAATACAACTTTATTACAACTGAATGTGTGGAAAGGGATAACTCAAGAAAGGTACATATCTTCAAAGCTGAGTGCATGTTTTAATGTTGTCTTGAAATATGTAGATACACAAATCATATCAACTGTTCATGTAGGTATGTATAAATTTATTTTCTACAGGAGTGGCTGTAAAGGTGGTGAGCTGATTTTCTAGAGCTATGGCCCTTCATGGTCACAGCAATCTAAAACAGTGTTTCATTGAGAGCTCATTTTCTTGTTATTATTCCATTCTAAATTCAAGTTACTAAGTAATAACAATTTTGATTTTCTGCATTTCTAAACACTTCTTGTAAAAATCTAAGAGAAAATTCTATAGCAATACACTCTCCCAGCTACTGACTCCAACCTGTCGGCTCTTTGGTGCATCAAGTTTTATGCACAGTAAGTTATAAGGATGTTAAAGGGGTAACTTTAAAAAAATAGACATAGATGAGAAGAGACACAAGGTACAACAGCAGTGGATTTTCTGTTCAATTCTTTGTACTGGAAGGTGTCCAGGCCTTTTAGCTACGGAGGACTGGATTCTGTTATGTGTTCTGAAATGTTGCCTCAATCTTATGATTTCTCTTGATTTGATTGATGGCACTGTGTTTGTTGTAGAGTGGATTTAATCTTCATAAATGGAGTAACTCCCTTCCTGTCTCTCTCTCACTGTTTAAAATATGCTTTGATTTAAGGTTGTTTCAGGTTTATATATATTTTCAGATAAAGCAAACAACCAAAATTAATTACATTTACTTTAGAGTCACATTCAGACATTCTCTACCACTTAGCAGTTGGTTAGAGCCTGTTGATAAAAACACCAAAGTTGTGGGTTCAATCTCTGTATGGGCCATTCCCTTTAGAGTTGGATTTGATGATCCTTCTGGGCCACTTCCAACTTAGAAGATTGTGTGAATCTGTGAACAAATCTTGCAAACTTTGTCTAAACTTTGATTAAAATTTATATCCATTTTAAGCTTTAATTAAGGTGCATTTAAGTTTAACTCCTTTATGCACAAAATTCCCTTTTATATGGAAAGATTGGACCTGGATTCCATACACTTTTATTTCTGGATTCTTCCATCAAGGTCATGTTTTTCAACTTCTGAGAAAAAGAATGGGAAGTCGGGAAGAAAAGATAGATTAAAAAAAAAAAAAACAACAAAAAAACCCAGCAAAACAAAGCAAATCAGAAAATATTAATGTATTTTAAGATTAAAAGTGGATATTCTCAAGTGCCTTCCATAGCAAAATGTGGTAAAATTGTTTTACTACTTTTATTACTTCTCTCATATTTTGAGTTAGTGTTGATACTTGTTTCAAACTATTTTAAAGCGAAACACTTTTGTGCATTTTGTGAATTTGCCATCCATCAAGCTTTCAATTTAGTTTGATTTTGATTTTCTTTACTAGAAAGAGCCATTTGCAAAGGTTAATATAAGCAGCTCATTTTTTATCTTCCCTTTCTATTGCTACAGCTTCAGTAATTTAGGAACGTTTAATGCTACAGCAACATAGAACTTTCAAATGCATATTTCTGAATGTATAATTTCTCTTTTATCTCTAGCAAAAGAATGAGGAAAAATTCAGCAAGAAACTGGTGCCTGAATTGATATCTAAGAAATAGAATAATTGAAGGAAAGTAGTCTCTGTCATGGCAGCTTACAAACTGATGGTTACATGAGGGCAAAATATTACACAATTCTTTTATGAAATGTGTTCTTCCTCTTATGTAATCTAGATAATTTTAGCACTACTGTGAATTCTCCTATGCCATTTTTATCTATAGTTATACTAAAAATTTTTCACTAGACTTTAAAAAATGCAGTGCCTGGAATCTTTTAAGAAATGAAAGATTCTTTTAGTAATGGTGATATCTTTTACATCTATACTAAAATTATAGGGCTTACTTGTTTTTAATTTTTTTATTCTAATTGCTTTTAAGTGATTTATATTCTTAGGGGTTTTTTGTAGTTATTCAGAGGTAGGTTTTTTTTTTTTCCACTAGGTTATCTTGTTTCTTAGAGCTTTGTCCCACTTGCCATAAGGAAATATCATTTATTTATTTTCTTGCTGGTATACAGAGTCTCTATCAATATGTTCCTTTTCATTCAGCAACTTAACATATTGGTAATTTTGCTTATTAACTTATTACTTCTATAGCCTCTGAAAAATTCTGTTGATGATTACTGGCAGCTTATTAAACTGAGGAGAGCACAAAATATTAGCCTGTCACTTAAAACTATTTTGTTATTAATTAAATTGATCTGCATCACTGTTTAGGAAAGAACAATTTGCAAAGTAAAATCTTATGTGATAAACAACTTTGCACACATTTAAACATGTGAAATAAATTCAGTTTATTGCCATAAAGACCTCTCAGAATATTTAGAGATGATAATAGGAGTAGCCTGTCTTGTATCACTCTGTAGTTGTAGAGATGTATTTATTTAAATGGGAGGTTTACTTTAGCCATCTTTCTTTTTTACTCCCTGAGCACTTTTAATCACAGCAAAAATTTTGACTAATGAAAGAGAGCATTATTTTTATTTAATTAATCACATATTTTATTAATTTCCCAGGTCTATCCACTATCCTTCAATCTGGAATTATTTAGGAGTGGGCAATACAAATCTGCTTCAACTCTTTATGCTTTGGAGTATTCATTTATATTGAAACATATGAAAAATGCACGTTTTGGTTGAGTAATAGACTTTGGGCCTTCAGTAAATTGATAAACTGCACTGTTCAGTATGTTTCATGTAAACAGTAGTTTAATAATTATAAATACGCTAAAATCTTGGCCTCTTCTGTTTATCCAACTTTCATCTATCCCTATTTGCCTTCCCTGTCTGTTCCAGTAATGATGGCAATTTCCACTGCTTATCACTGGTAGTTCTGCCAAAAGCTGTGCCCCCTCCTTTTTGCTCTCACTGTATATGAAGGATATTCTGTGAATCAATTTGCTAAGCTACATTCTGTCCTTCAGATTCTGTCTGAAATCCATGTCAGAACTATAGCAAATTGCCTATGAATAAAGACTAGACAAATGACCTAATTACAAGCTCTTGCATATTTACATGATTAAAAGAAAATATGTAATTATTAAAACCCTTGATGCTTCTCTGTGAGCCTAGAAATTGTACGCCAAGTTGACCTGGGTGTTCTGGTGTGCCTATTGACAATGTCCTCCTGTCCTAGCTTGATTTATGTGTCCAGCTGACCTGTATTTAGTAGTAAGCAGGGGCAGGGACTGTTTTATTATGTTTAGCACAACTTGTGCTCTAGTTCTCTGTATTCCATATACAGAAAATTATGCCAGTGTCAATATATTATCCATTGGAGCAAACTCAAGTAGACTTTAGCTCACTTTGTTCATGAAAAATTGCCAGCAGTTTCTGTATTAAGTATCACTGGGAAAGACTTTCCAAATATAATGGTAGTGTTTACTTTGCCAGGAAAGTATGATCCAAGGCAATGAAAGATTCAGGAAGTAAAGCAGTGAAAATTGTCTATAAATCTTAAGCTCACTTGCTGTGATATAGACAAGAAGAATATATTAGTGCACAGGCACACTATTATAAGTGAAAAAGAGCTATCTAAAAGTTCTAGGACATCTTAAATAATATATAGAAATTACTTGCGACTATATTTTTTAATCCTTGTGATTTGTGTAAATGCTCTAATGCACAAGAATAAAACATTCTGAACTTACTTCTACCTTCAAGTAGTAAGCCACGTGTACATCTAAAAAGAGAGCTGCATCTACTTAGCCAGTCTGAAGTTTTCTTGGCCCTGTTCATCCTGAGGTGCAGCATTCCCTCTAAGTTAAAGCAGAATTTTGTAACTGAACTGTCTGGTAACAAGGGCATTTCTGCCTTCTGGATAGTTTTTGGGTTGAGGGATCTGATTCACTTGTTAGTTATTCACCATTACCATGAAATCCTGCCTAGGGCTTTTAAGATTTCTGTCAGCATTCATCTCTCTGACATCTTATGCAGGATTACATGCCTGCATCTTACAAGTGTGCTTTCAATCTCCATATTCTCAGATTGGTTTTAGTTCAGTTTCATGGTAATATTTCCCCTCTTGTTCAGAAGTCACCTTTGGTAGTGTACAGATCCTTGCACTGTTTATGTGGTGTGCCTTTTAAATTCCTCTTTTGAACAAATTGTTCATAATATATGTCTCATTTCCTGGATGTGACATTCATTACTATTGTCTGATAGCTCAGAGTTATAATGCACAGATTGCCCTAGAATTCAGGGCAGTGTGGAATGTCTATAAAGCATTTTAGGATCATGTTCTGATATGACAGGAAATATTATGGTAGAATAGACTAAGAAGCAAGAAAGCATATATGGAAAAAAATGGCATTTAAGTTTGGATTCCTTTTCCAACTCTATGAATTACATGTGTAAAGGTGGATTAAGTTCCTGTACTCCCTTTATGCATAGCAGAACTGTCTTCTGGTTCTTAGGTTGCCCCCAGATAGATTTGTTTGCCTTATGCATCTACAGGAAGTTCCTCTTTTCCTGTTAGTTTAAATTCAATTTCTTACAAGATGTGTGCTTTCATCAAGGAAAATATTGCTTACCTTTCCTCCAGTGGGGAATTTTGATGAACAGAAAGACTGCTGCCCATGCCAATTATCATATCAGGATCCTTTTTCCCCTTTAACTGGGTAATCAGAGGATAAATCCTATTCTTCATCCTCAAAGCTGTTGATTCAGTATGCCAGAACTTTCTCAGTCTCAGATCATGGTACAGTTGTCACTAATGTAGTCAATTTTTTCCATTAAACAAGGATTCTTATTAGTACAGAATGATATTTACAATTTTAGTCAAGATGCAGCTGGTTTTCATCTTTGTGGTTCAGTCTTTTAGAAATAAAATTTAGTGCTCTGGCTTCCTCCAACAATTGAACCTCTGTGGATTTCATTGTTTATGTGTACATCACTAATTCTTATCCTTGACAGAATCAGAGCTTGTTTGAGGTTGGAAGGGAACTCTGGAGGTCATCAGGTCCAACTCCCCCTTTCAAGCAGAATCCCATAGAATAAGTTGCCCAGGATCATGTCCAAACAACCTTTGAATTGAATATCTTCAAGGACTGAGACCCTACAACTTTCCTTGACAACCTGTACCAGAGCTCAGTTGCTTGCAAAGCAAAAAAAAAAAAAAAAAAAAAACCACAAAAAAACCCCAAAAAACCAAAAAAAAACAAACCAAAAAAAACCCAAAAAAACCATATGTTCAAACGGAACCTACTGTGTTTCAGTTTTCCCCCATTATTTCTTCTGTCACTGGACATGACCAAGCCTGGCTTAGACTTCTTTATACCCTCCCTTCAGATATTTGTACACATTGATGAGATCCACTGTAAGCCTTCATTTGTCTAGGTTAAACTGTCCCAGATCTCTCTGCCATTTCTCATAGAAGAGATGCTCCTGTCTCTTAACAATCGTGCTCTCTCTAGTAGCTCCATCTCCATCTTGTGCTGGGGAGCCCAGAACTGAACTGGTGTGGAGCCCCCAGTAGTGAGCAGAAGGGGAGCCACCTCCCTTGACCTGCTGTTAACACTCCTCCTCGATGACAGAGAACTTTATCTTAGTAGTACCAGAGCCACCTAATAGTCATGCCAGTAAGTGACCAATCCAAAGGAAATGCAATATGACACCAGGAGAATAATAGGCTTTTTTAAGATTGCTGATGTCAAGCCTCTTTCATTCAGTAATCAGAGCTATAACTATCAGTGACTTTTCTGAGAACTTTTCTCATTCCCAGAAATTTCTGAGCTGCACATTAATCTCTGTGTGTACCTCTGTGGTTCCGCTGTCATTGCAGAGTTATCCCATTTTGAAGTCAATTGCACTAATTGGAAATATCCTGAAGATATTGTTTGAGTAAAGGATTCTGAGACCATCTCTAAGTAAATCTGCATATTTAGTCTTCTTGTTCCAAATAAACCTGGGAATGTTCAACTGGATTGCTTCTGAAAATGGAAATATTAGAAGTTGTTTTGAGATAGGTGTTTCATATGTATATTCTCTTACTGACTTCCTTCTCTCTTTTATGCTGTTAGTATAAGTGGTGTGCAGGAGGTAGATGTCATTGGGCATGCTCTACTTTTTACCTCCATGTACTAAGCAGTAGTAGGACATATGTACACTTACAGTGTACTCACATCCTATCTCAAGATCTCTGATTACTTCTAAATATCCTGTCATTGCATTGCTGTAACTCTGATGCATTCCGACACAACTAATTAATAATGAATTTCTATTTTATTTCAGAATTGGGTTTTGTATGTGTGTATCTTTAAGCTCTTTCTACCATAGTAAGTATGACTGGGTAAAGTACAGAAAAAACAAATTCAAGCAGCAAAATCTTTAATATTTGTCACAGATAAATTTCAAAATTTAATTTACCATCAAAAAAAAGGAGGTAAGTCAGATAGTGAGATCTAGTAGTGCTCTAGCTAATGCTATTGGATGGAAAGTGATTCTGTTCAGATTTTTCAGTAACAGCAGTATAAAATACAAAGAAAACTAGCTTGTTAAGAGAGATAGTGTGTTTTTCAGTACTATAAATTTTATTTGAGCAAAAGTCTGCTCACAAAGAATTTTGTGTCAAAAAAATCTGCAAAATCAAGTTCACAGACAGCTAAGTTAGAATTCAAATGACATGAGCATAGGCATCTAAAGCTGTTGGGGGTGCCTTAGGATATCCATGGCATCTGTATTGGGCAGATGTGAGGCAGATCAAATGTGAACATCAACTGGACCAGCAGCTGGATCCCAGGATGTCCTAGGGCATCTCTCACATGTAACTGAATTGACCTTCTAGGGTGTGATCCAGTTTCACACTAAAATATCTATTTGTAGATGTCCAAATGTAAACTGTCTGACTCTGCTGAAGAGCCGTGTTCCACTGATGGTGCTGACTAGATTTTCACTGCCTGTAATGGGAGTTTAGAAATTTTTCACAAACTCAGACTTGTTAACAGGGAGCTGTATTCCATTCCTACTATAGTTTCTTATATAGTTATTAATTTTACAGTAGAACTGATAGCACTTTTGGTTTTGTCTTGAACAATAATAAAAAAAATCTTGTATTCTAGTATTTATTCTTGCCTGTTCCATGTTTTTTTAATGTATAAGTAAAATAGAAGGGAAAAAATATTTATTTTCCAAGTGTGTTCTTTACAGAAAAATTAATTGGTATTTAAATGTCACAATATTTCTTTTCTAGACAGAAAAAGGGAGTGCCCTACATGAAGCAGCCCTATTTGGAAAGGTGGAGGTAGTACGCATTTTGCTTGAAACAGGTAAATCTGATTTACAGGAAACACTGAGCAAATACCCTTAATTTTCCTAATTTGGTGTGTCCTTAAATTTTGGTCATACAAATTACTGTTATTTTTATCAGCCTTTGCAAATCTAATCACATGTACTTCTCATTAAAACAGTGTTTTAGAATAAGAAATTGCTATACACAGAGAACAAAGGTGATGTTCAGACTCAGAAATTCCATATATGACTCAGTGTATGTCACTGTATTCTGAGAATAAATGTATTATGAGAACAAAATGGCTACATAAAATTTTGTTATTCACTCTGAAAGGCAGCCAAGAATATTCTTTGATGTAGACACCAGAAGATTCATGTTCACATTTATTTCCTTCACTTAGCTATTCCTAGCATACCCACCATTCTGCTTGTTTCTTCATTTCCTGGATAAACTGAGTGCCTGCAAAGAGAGGGGAAGACACTGTATCTCTGAGAATTGCATTTGTCCTGAAAGAAAAGAAGAACAGGGATATAAAGTCCAAACAACCCATCTACTGCATAATAAGTTTCAGAATTGTTGTAGGTAAATTACTTATCTAGAAAACTGTCTTCTCAGGTAAATGGTAAGACCAATGAGAATGAAAATTCTTAGAAATAATTTCTTGCAGATCCATGAACTTCCATTACACTGAGGGATCTCATTGGTCTTTATTATCAGTTCTTGCGGTGTTACATATATATTGCAAAAGAAGGTATATCCTAATCACAGCTCTTCATCTAAATCTCAACAGCTCTTCATCTGAATCCCAATCTCAACTGAGGTCAGTGTATCCCTGACCTCAAACCTGTTTTCAGAAAAAAAATGGTCCTTCCGAGTTACTTCTCTGTTTGGATGAAAAAGAAGGAGGCTGAAAGGGATCTTTACCTGCCCTTGAAAAGGGCTTTTTATTTCCTAAAAAAGGAAGGACTGGAGAACATCACACAAGCATAGGAAGCCCTTTAGACCACAGCAAAAGCCCAACTTTTTCAGATTAATACATGTTACAGCCTCTACCAGCATATAATTGTCAAGACAGTGGAGTAGAATCTTCACTGTGAACCTTCAACCCCAAATGCTCTGCACTTCTGCAACACTCCCCACCTTCTGCCTTTTGTACCTAACAATCCCTTCTTTTCTAGTTCTGCTTAAAAAAGAGTCAGAAGATGTTATAAGTAGCTGCTACAAAGGAAAGATGTGAGTTGGTATGTCTGGCCTCTGAAAGTCAACTGCCACTGCTAAATAGCCCAGTAATATTTTGGTTTTGTTTTCAGTGAAAAAATTTTGTGTTTATCACAAAACAAATTAGGAAAATGTCCATAGGGTTAGGAAACTGCAGCCTTTTCTGGATGCCTTCAGAATGTCCTTTTAAATCCCGCTTCCTCTATTTTTCTCTAGTGTCCTGAGAAGAATTTCACTTTGTTTGCTAGGACATTTCATATCTTTACTTTTTATGAAAGCACATCTAAACTGAAAAACAACTTAGCATCCTACCATAAGGCAAAATTTCCAAGGAAGCGCCTGCAAGGCAAAGGTAGAGTTATGCAGTACCCAGTACAACAGGTCCTGGTCCAGGGCAGGCCTCAAACTTAAATCACAGTTTAAGCCCAACCATTAGTTTGTTACCAGTATGGATGGTCTGTGAGGAAATCCTGTGGCTGTTCATAGTGCCTGTATTCTACACATGGATATTTCAGTCTATTCATGGCATGAGTTTTGAAAATGTTGCCATGAAGTACAACTTTATTAACATGTACTTAAAAATTTATTCAGTCTTGCTCCCGAAGCACATTCATTCAAGTTCCCAATGAATTATAGTAGTTTGGAGAGAAATGTAGGAAAAACATTCAGAGAATTTCTTGATTTTACAAAATATCCTTTTCAGGATGGTTGTTCTTTAGGAACAATCTGTTAAAATAATCCCGAATTTGGTTACTTTATATCCCCATGATGTGCAGAAACATAAAAACCATCTATGTCAGTAGGTGAATTTTAGGCTACTTGAGCTTTAAACAGAAATGTATCCTCTACTTCAGCTGTATTGCAGTTGTAAAACCATTGCTTTCAATTTGTCAGATAACTCGGTCTGATATAGCACATTTATAATCCAAAGCATTTAGGGTTAAATATTCCACCACAGATCCATTTCTTTTTCAGGAATTGATACCAATATAAAGGACAGTTTGGGTAGAACAGTTTTGGATATACTTAAAGAGCATCCATCTCAGCAGTCTCTCCAAATTGCAGCTCTACTTCAAGGTAAGGCATATTCAATTACACATTTGTTAGATACAATAGAGTATTATTGTATATTGTGATTTCTAATCTTTAAATGTTTCATTACACAAAGGAGCAGTCTTTTGATTTAAAAAGACTAGTTGAACAAAAATAAGTTGTCCAATATCTGAATTTCAGAGTAAACCCTTTCTTTTTTGCAGGCCACTGACATTACCATGGTGTGTCTCTTATACTTAGTCTTTTAACATTCTTCATTACACCACAACATATTGTAATATTTCAGTAGCAGTTCCATTAAATTGTAATGATAACCTACAATTGAAATGCTTGATTTGTAGCAACTAAATGACTGAAAGATGATGACAATTTTTCATTTCATTATAGTTTTTCATTTTTCTTAAATGAAAAAAATATAAACCAGGCAGTATTTCTTGTTATTGTAGGAGAAATAATAAGTTTTTTGTACATGGATTTGTTCTCATTCCCCATTGTACGTTCCTGGTGTAAGGTTGATGGAAGTTCATTGTTTACTTCAATCTTCTACTCTAGAAGATGGCTGTAAAGTGATGAAACATGAACTACAACATAATTCAGTGTTAAACGTCATTTCTTCTTGTCTATGGAATTTGTTCCCTGTGTTTTCAGCTTAGCCTTTCATTAAGTGCATTTGACAGAGGAGGTCCCTGCGGGTATCAGTGCTGCATCTTGATTTGTATTGATTATTCCCACCATTAAATAAGCCATTTTAATCAGTTCAGTGTTGGTTCTACACATGACAGGCTCCCTCATAACTGTATTTTCTAAGAACATTTCTTAGAGAAAATGAGGTCATGTAGCCATACTGTGTCATTTCTTTAATGAATTACTTCCAAACTGCATCAAAGAATTGACCAGCTTCCATAAAGTTTTCTAGTAAGATGAGGGACTGAAGATACAAAGTTTCTGTAAGTATAATGAAAATTTTGCAGGCTCTAGGACAGGTGTTCCTGTAAGGAGCAGATTCATGTTAGGCCTGAACCAGTTAACAGATTGCCTTGAGGTCTCCCTCTCTCCCTTCTATTTTCTTTTGCCTTTTCCCTCACTTTCCCCCTTCCTCCTCCTCTACTTCCACCTACACAGTTCCCTTACATATTCCCCATTTACATGAGACTTCAAAGTGACTTGATTCAGTTCACAAACTGGTAGAATACAAAATATATATGTATGATATATATAAGATAATGAAAAATAATATTAAAAACATAGAACTATACTTTCTACAGTTTTAATTAGCTGGCCTCCTGTGTGATTCATGTCTCCAAGTTACCTCTGTCCCAGGTAACTGACAGTAATGTGCTTTGAAAAGTGGGAAGGAAGAGATGTGTGGGGGACACAGGGCTTCCCCTGTCAGCAGAAGGGAGTTTCTAATTTGAGTCAGACTCAAACTTCAACCTTTAAGTCCTCACTGAGCTGCAGCATGAACATGGTACCATGTAGAGGAAAAGAGAGTTAATGTCATCCTGGAACTTCTTCAGTGGCAGGAAAACGGTCAGGCAGAGCTCCCACTTTCTTAGACATCCAAATCAATCATCCTTCAGGTACTGATTTAAGATTCATCATAAAATCCCATCGCCAACTAAACTAATTTTAATTTTAACTACCTCTTTATTGTTCCATTTTATCCTTATTGTGATAACCTTGCAGTCTCTAACCCTACTGATGAACATTTTTTTGCTATATGAGTAATAAGCACCACACTCCCTCTCATGGGTTTCTCATGTTGATGGATCAGTAGCTGCCCTCGGTCTTTACCACACACACACAGAAAAAGTCTATTAATTTCAATGCTTTTTGTTGCTTTGACATGCAGTCTTTTTCAAAAGTGTGCCTTGAAGTATAAAAATGCTTAGTAGTTTCAGCTCTTATTAGTGTGATGAAACTGTCTTGTAATGAGCAGCTGTTTATTTTTGCTCTCTGCCTGTAATCAGAAGTGATGTGCAAGAATGAAAAATAGTTACAAAGATGCCATTCTGACTCCTAAGACAACCTGAGGAGCTCCTTCAGAACTCACATATATTCTTTTGGGGAACTTACATATATTCTGTTTCATCAGCAAAATGTTCACTGAATCTTTATCCATCAAAGTATGAGCTGAAGTTGAAAAAATAAGGTTCAGTACTTGCACTACTGATGATGCAGTTGACCTACCCATCTCTAAAAGACAACTGACTATAGTCTTCAGTAAGGTGTGGGAATTTATTCTATTGTAGCTGAAAAATCAGTGAAGCACTAGAATTTTTGGAATCCTGAATGTACTATAATTGAGTTTGACTTCAGTGCATAATTAATTCCATGCTAAGAAAGGGCAATTGCTGAGAGAGATTTAGTGGCTTCCAAATACATTCCTGTTAAGGCTGCTGTCTTCAGATGGTTGTCTAGGGCAGCTTACATGGCTCTTTCATGTAGACATATAGGAAATAGAAATTCAATTAATGATGTCAGACAATTACTGGCCAAATTTTTTAAGTTTCTTGCTAATTTTGTGCTTTATGCAGACAAAGTGAGATTGATTTGTTCTTTCACCTTGTTGCAAGGATAGACTAAGATGTTATCACCAAGTATTGTCATTAATTTTTTCTGGTTTCCACTTGCACTGTTCTGAGTGTCAGTTTAGTTTATAGTATTAACATAGCATAGTATTTGTCCCTGCCATAAAACATTGGCTTTCAAAACATAAAACAAAGGCTAAAGGATGCATATGAACAGGCTGGCAGAAATGGGCAAGGAAATTATGTGACTGGTATTACTGGTGGACCTGTTATGCAGAGGGATAAGAGAGTTGGAAGAAATGTTTAGAAAGAAAATCAGTTGGCTTTGGGGATATTTATAAGAAACTCCTTGAAGGAGATAAAAGAAATTTCTGGTTTTGGAAGCAATTAATGGAGGTAGTAACACTAAATCCCATGAGTTGATACTAGACCCAGCAGGGCTGGTAGCCACCTGTGAATAAATGCCCTCCCAGAATTTAAGAATTGTGGATAGAAATTGTTCTCCCTCTTTTAAAGAGTATTTATACAACTACTTTTTACAGATTGTAGGTTTAAAGAAACAAGGCCTTTTGCTTGTAAGGTTTTAGAAGTGATCCTAGCATTCTTGTGATCTTTATTTTACATCTTTTCTCACTATCCTGAGAAAAGAGCAATGGAAGTTCCTGCAAAAGTTTTTTTTTTTTTCTGTGTGTGTGTGTTTGTAAAGTCTGCCGCCTTTTTTGAGGTGTTGGCACGTTATCTGATAGAAGGAAAATAAATTAAAAGATCACTTTATTGAGCAGCAGGAAAAAGGCTGAGTAAGCTATAGAAGACCTAAATGTTTTTTTTACGTCCTGTTAATTATAGTTTGAATTTATAGAAATTACAGTTCAGGTTTTTTTTTTTTTTTCCCTATGTTTTTTGTAAATGTCACGTCATTTTCTGTGTCTTCATCAGATCTGAGTAGCATTGAACTCTAAATGCTTATTAGGGTTTAGATTCTTAATGTAGTAAGGAATAAATAGATATATAAGTACTATGGTACTGGAAGAGCAGAGAATTAGGATTCTGTGCCAAGCAAGGCCAAGCTACTGGATGCATTTCATGGGTGCAGTGGAACAACAGCACTCAGTGCTGAAGCAGTTAACAGTACTGGCGCTTAGGGCTTTTATAATTAGGCATTGGAGATAAAAGGGATGTTGCCAAGGCTAGTAGGCCTAAAATTAAACCAACCAGCTGTGTTTTAGTTTCAGCACATGTGAATGTGACGCAGGTGCGAGCTGCACCGTCTTTCAACTCTCTCTGCACAGCCCACTATGCTCTCTATTAGAATCTTGCTCTTTTACTATTTCTGGAAGCAGAATTCTCGTTATTACGAAACAAAGAAGATAGTAGATAAACAGATGAAAAATGGCAGGAGCCCCAGTAAACGCTGCTGCACAGACAGTATGGAGGGAGATGCAGTGGAAAATGCATTCCTCTATTCTGCTGAAGCTGCTTAGGAACCTAACATTGTACCTGTTACCAAATTATTCATAAATGGAAAATACTTAAGCAGCTGCAGAACCAGAACTCCTTTCTGTTCCTCTCTGCTTAAATAGCTTTGGTGACATTAGCACTGGCTTTTTTTTTTTTTTTTTTAATGTATTCTCACTCTCTCTTTCTCTCCTCTTTCTGTGGACAAGAAGATCTTGCATTCTGTTGAGTGCAGAAGGCCAGCCTCAGTCAAGGGTGGAAGAATGGAATAGGTTTTCAGTCAAGGATTTAATTACAGCTGCATGGGATGAAAATAATTGAGATCTCAATTCCCCCTCATTGTTTTGGTTTTGTTTTTATTTTTGTTTTGTTTATGGGTTCATTTTGTTTTGTTTTTCTGGGGCCTTTTCAACTTCTGTAGGCTCTTGTGCAAAGGCTGTGGAGCATTGACTGCTTTCATGAATTTAACTACTGTTGTTGTGACTGAAAGTTTAGCCGCAGCCTTACCTATCTTACAGTCATAGGAGTACTTCAGTGCCTGTTTCTATTATCTTCTCTGAACACATGCACAAAAACATCTATTGATTTCAGCTTTCTCTGGGATTCAGTTTAACTTGGATCATTTAGAAATTGTCCTCTGAAATTTAGCAGACTGAAGTGAACCAGCCTCCATCCCAGCTTGTCTCTCACCTTAGCACACCCGACCATGGTAGTTTCAGTTTCCTGCTACTGCAGCTGCTTTAAAGAGAAAAGGAATTGGGTCACAAAGCCTCAGGTGGCTTCTTTACCATGGGGGCAAGTGAGCTGTTTTGGGAGGAGCTTTTTGAGAGTTTCCTGGCTGGGCCAGGACTCGACAGAGCTGCAGAATCCCCACACAGGTTCTGGAAGATGTTAGGGAGGGCAGAGGTTTTTTTGAAGATTGCTACCCCTCAGGAAGATGTGAAGGAGGTGTAAGCACCCCTCTGCAGGGATATTGGCTATGGAGGGGACTGGTTTCTGTAAGTTTTATTTCTCTGATCTAGTTACTTGGAGAGTCTTCTGCTTAAAAAGGTGAGTGTTCATAATTATATTCTGGTCAAATTTGGCCTTTTTAGTTTTTTTAGAGTTTTAAGGAGCCTTTTGGTCTTCCTAGGGAAAAATTGTTCTAGAAAGAATTCTATATGAATCTACCACATGGCATGGCTGTGGTATATATAAAGGGTGTATAAAAAAAGAAACTGGCTTATACTTAAAGAAAAATAAGGATTAATTAATTGGTTTTTATTTTCCATTAAAATAAAAAGTTTTCTGAGGTGAATATAACCATTACTCTAAGAGCCAGGGTTTGTAAACAAAGCAAAACTCCTAACCCTACCACCGCAGTGAGAAATTAGAGTCTAAGAGGAGCTGAAGTTAAAGCAAGTTGTGCTTTTATATTCCTTGGAAGTTCAGGAGCAGCTCTAGCTGAGCTGGGCCATGCTCTCTTCATGCTGGAGAGGCAGCTGTGTTTCTCTGCTTATATGTTCAGTCTTTTCCATCTCTTTGGCATTGGCCTAACTGGTATTACAGAAACTAAGAAAGCTGGAGTTCCAACTGTTTGAACTTCCCAGAGTTTGTTCCCTGCTTGAGTTATATTCCCCACTGTTCCTATTTCCACTGCTGTGTGACCACTTGTATGGTATTATTTTTTGTGCACAGCACCCAATTTAGGTTGAGTGGGGCTTTGACAAAGTAACTAAAGAAAACTATCCTACTAAACAGACCAAGTTTTTTGACCACTTAATATTAAGTGCAGTAGTCCTCTCTTTACACTGAGCTATTAAGTTCATTCTGGGTAAGGTGAAGAAGTAAAATGGTCCATTCTTCCCATCATGAATTTGACAGGTTGTGTCCTAAACAGCCTTTACTCTCCCCTGGGGTAGGAATGATGGGTTTTCCTCTAAAGTTGTGTGAAACCACAGATAGGGACACTGTTCTGGTCATGAAGTGGTATAAGTCACTAAGCTTAACTTTGTTCTGAATTCTCTTTTTGCTTTGAGAAAAATGATCCACTCTGATCCACCCTCAAGCACCCAGCAATAAGTTTGGGCGGGATTTGCAGATGGATTCATAGCCAGCTGCAGGTGATTAAAATGCAGCTGCTGGTGAAAGCATCTGGTGCTTTTGTGTGCTTTTTCTTTGGTTCTTAATACAGATCACCTGTTCTGTGTCTCTTTCTCTGACAGTATTATGGATAAATATACATTTACCTGGACTATAAGCCTCTTTAAACTGAGGCTCTGTCTTTGTCTCGTTTGTATCTGAATTTTCAATAGTATAAACCAAGTTAGGAGTAGTAGTCCCACAAAAGCCCAAAGTCCCAAGGGTTGTACCCTCAAAACATTGGTAAGGCAGCCAGCCTGTGTTAAGACTTTTCTACCATACCTTGTGAGAGCCAGCTCTAAAGGTTTTCTGGAAGGAACTCTGTGGTTTTTAAAGTAAGTATTTAAGACTTATGTTGAACCTGGGATTTCCTCCTCAGAACTAGCCTCCAGGAGGTAAGTTCATTGGTCTGGAAGTTTGGACTGACAAAGAGCAAAAATAGAGAATTACTTTAAAACCACAGACTTGTATGATTATGTGAGAACAAGGTTAGAGTTCTTCACAATATCTCCTTCATTTCCTCTGCTAATTAAAGATGTAATAATCTAATAATTGTAACATTCACCAGATAGAATTACATTTCCTTTTGGACAGTTGCATAATTACCAAGCAAACATTTTTCATTCATGAATTTCTTTTTCTTTTAGTTTTCTTTGGGAATGGCTTCCTTTTTATCTTATCCCCATCTTGCACGTTCACTTGACAAATACTATCTCTGACAGAGCTGGAAAACATTCCAGAGCATTTTGTCATGGTGTTAGTTTTCTCATAGTCTCCTACAGTTTGTCTTTGCTTTCAGACCCACACAAGCACAAAATTTTCATATGATGAAATTTATGACAGATAATGCCAGGGACCACTGCCAGTCATTAAACTTATATGGCATTTTCAAATCATACCATTTAAAAAAACCAAAACAACCCAACAATCTGCAAGGCATTTTGAAACTGCTTGCTGTTCTATGCCATTTCCAATTTCAATTTCTCAGATGTCTATTTTATCACAGATTGTATTTGGGTTTTGGGATTTGTTATTTAATCATGAGTAACAGCAAGCTTAACAAGTGCATTTATAGACTGTAGAAATTAAATCAGGGAGATTTCACTTCCCAGAAACTCCTTAGTCCTTCAGTGTGGTATTGATGAAAGACATTATTGTACTTTGGTGCTCTGTGTGTTGCAACATATGCTATTATTGGTATCACAATGAAATTATTTAAACAATTTCATAAACTCAAGAAAATGCAGATGCAGAATAACTGCCCAAATTGAGAACCAGTTACTCTGTTGGAAAAAAAAGTGCCACTATTGCAGAAATTAATTTCATATTTAGTATTGCACTGCAATTCATTAACATTTTGGTCTTCCATTGAAGTAGCTTGTGTAGAAAAGCACAGGAAAATCATGTAGATATTTATAAGAAAAGAACAGTAATGAAATTGAAGTTTAGCACATTCATTATTTCATTTTTTTTCTGTTTTTATAAACATTGTTGTGAACATGGGGCAAGGGAAGTTCTAAGGAGAAAAACCAGAAATTTCAGCACACTGCTTTTTAGACTGCTATTTTTAACTAAATTTTCAGGGATGCTTTTTGTTTTTCCTCATGTACTGTATCTGTGCTGCAAGCAGAGTATTTGGCTTTCTTAAATCAATGCTTGTGTGGATTTTGAACATCCTGAATATCTGGACAAAAAAGTCTCCACAAACTTAGAATAAAAGTGTCTTTTAACTGTAATATTGTAATAGAACAGTCATGTTGATATTTCAAGGAGGCAAGAAAAACACAGGGATAGTCTCAACTGATTACCCTTACAATGAGATTTCTGTAGCTGTTTCCACAGATTGAAGCATTGACCATTTTAGTGTTTTACAGTACTTTCAACAAATGACTGCCTTGCAGCAGTGTTTATGAATAATTATTATTACAGGGTTGTGATATTAATGTTTGCCGATGACAATATTAATATTCCTAATAATGTTGTTATGATTAATAATTATTACAGGGTTGTAACATGAAAATTTGAAAAGTCTTTTATGAAAAATGAAGTAGCAAATATACTTTCAATTGAAGTAAACCCTCTTAATTCAGACTTTTAAGTGTATTTGTATCTTTAACTTGCAGAATATATGGAAACAGGAAATGCAAGCATTTCAGAGGAATGCCCACTGGAATGTGCAGAACATCAGTCTTGCGTTTTGTCTCCAGAAGTTCCTCCATCTCCAAAGGCTAAAAGTAAATACATGTACTCTGTGAATGCAAAAGCTGTACTGAATTTCTCTTTAATATTAACATTCATACAAACGTACAAAGTAGAAAAAAATTTAAGGAAGTTATTGATATCAAGTATGGGTTTTTTTCCTACCATGAATCACCTATCTTGACTTACATACACTGTAATCCATGTCATATAGAAAAGCAAGGAACTGTATTCTCAGAAAGGGCAGGTCACTAATGGATTACAATGTACTGCATTGTTTGATCTTAAATATTTTTAATTTATCTGACCTTATCCATTGCATAATCAAGTAAAACAAAAAACTTGATATGTTGAAATACTCCGCAGGTATTGTTTGCATTTGGGTTAAAAATTGAATTTACTTCATCTTCCCTAATGAGTGCATCTACCAATGGTTTCACATTTGGAAGCCTCTTTCAAAGGTCACAAATGTACTGCTCTTCCATTTGTCTTCTAACACAGCTTTCATACACTGTAGCAGTCACTTGTGTGCATGTGCTTTCATTTTATGTTCCAATTCACCATTTCCTCACCACAGCCACTAAAACAGGGCATGTCCTGAGTGCGGTGTCTTTCATGAACCTCCTGTAGAACCAAACCTGACTTCTACGTTCATAATCATCCAGAGTGAATGTAATTGACTACTGGCAATTAACTGAACCTGTCCTTGGTTTTGTTGTGTGAGTTGTGGTGTTATTTTGCTTAGTAGTGTTTTTTTTGTTTGTTTGTTCATGCTGTTTGTTGGGTTTTTTTTGTCTTTTTTTAACATGTTCTTTTTTCTTTAACATGTTCACTGGGAGAGTTTTTATTCGTGAGAGAATGAAGCTTCCTGATGCATGTCAGGTTATGATCTTCATAGTAATAGTGAACAAATGCTGTAGTTCCTATAGTATTTCCCATTGGGGTGCTTAACACATATGTGGTATGTGAAGATAAATAGCTCCTTTGAGATTAGCAGGATTGTGAAGCCAACTGTGCAATAGAAATGTCTGTTCTGAAATTAAGTAGCAAATAATTTTAAAATATGTTTTACTTTTTAAAATAATAAGGTCATGATCCCACATTCCTTATTTCCTCTTACAAGGTATAAATAATGTAAAACATGCTAGCTGGCTTTTGCTTGTCTATTCTGTAATCTGTTACTAAAGGAGAGAAATAGTACTTGATCGTGCTTCCCATCCATCTGTCTGCCATTCATTGACAATCTAATTTCAGATAATTTAAACCAACTTTGGAAGAGGGATAGCAGTACCAATTACCTTTTTGTGACTTTCATGAAAATAGGGAGCTGGATAGAGGCTAAAGGCCCTAATTAGTACCTGCCCTGAAAGAAATAGGAAAAATCTGTCTTTTATGTGTTCTGGCTGCAGTCAGCCAGTCAGCTAGTGCACTCTCACCCAGGTCAGTCCAGTTTTATCACACAGAACTCCTTCTTGCCCAGTAAGAAATACTGCAGGCCATATGTGGGAGAATGTGGGACTAGGGACATGAACATAGTTCTGTAGGAAGCAGTAGTTCTTGTTCTTTTTTTAAAAAATCACTGTATCATGATTTTGGAATAGTTTTTAATATTTAGGTATTTTAGTTCCAATTTTTAGTTATAATATTAATCTGGAATAATTTCAATTTACTAATTAAAAAGCAGAATATAAATAAACCCGATTAAAATTTTGCTTAATTTACAAGTTTTGTGCAAAGCTACTATTGACTAAGAGTAGAAAGATTAAATGCTTTTAATTCACAACTTCTAGTCTTGTCTCTGAAAATTTTAGTAATAACTGGCCATGGTTATACTTTAAATATATTTTTGAGTATTTGTGTTTACTTAGCATAGCAAACAGCAACTATGAAAAAAATGAAACAGAGCTCTAGACCAAGCAGAGATACAGTTTTATCAGTGGATTCTGTAGTTATGTGAGTGTACTTAAGTCTGGTTTATGTAGGCTGAGCTTAATATGCTCACTCTGTTTTTCCTTTTCAGCATTTTATTTCCAAAGATGGAGTAACATGGAAGCATCTGTATTTTATCAAGTCTAAGCACTGCAGTTTTCACCATATGACTGTTGTAAACCTAGTTTAAAAAAGGGGTTTCTTACTTGCTCCTGGAAACTCTTGGTCTTTTTCATTTTTCATTGCTATTACTAAAGGTAGCTGTGTAACACACACACAGAGTACATAATCAGAACCCAATGTGGTTGATCATAATGAGTACCTTTTCAGTCTGCGGAGGCCTTGCTGCTGCCAGTGGATTATTTGCAGAATGGTTAGCACTCAGTGTGATTCTAGTACTTATTACTACAGCTATTTCCAATAGTGGTCCTCAGTGTAGACATGGAAAGCCTATTGTCTTACTGTTCTGGCAGATTTCTGTAGTTAAGAAATCCGATAAATTAAGGAGAAAACATGAAACATGAAATCTGGCAGATTTCTGTAGTTAAGAAATCTGATAAATTAAGGAGAAAACATGAAACACAGTGCAGAATGCACTAAGTGTGGGTTTCTGATAGACTGCTGTAGGAAGGCATGTTTTAAGCATGTAGGGTTTGCCCAGTATATTCTTCCACCATTCCATTTAGTCCTGGGATAGTGAGCAAGAATTATTCATAAAGCATAGCTGCTTTGATGGGAGAGATATGCATTCTTAGTCACTCACAGTTTACAGAGCTTATATAGTGTATTAATTAATTACAGCAGCAAACATGAACCTGATGCAGAGTATGGGATATTGATTTTGTATGTTTGTAGAAACTTTCTTTTCCTGGATTAATTTTACATTCTTGGATAGTTGCTATTTCTATAAATTTTCAGGATTAGAAAACATAGAAAGGGTAAGTATATATTCATCCTAATTAAATGCAAGGTATAGGGCAATGCAGAAGTATGTAGATTGCCTCAAGCAAATTCCTAGCCTGGAACAAAATGTCATTATTTTTGAGCAGAGAATGGTGCATGAAGATCATTGTTTAGAAGATAAGGTATGGAAAATAATAGATGATAAAGTTTAAAGAATGTGCATTTCCTTTTTAGGGATAAATTACCCCGGTATTCTAATTACTGACTAATGGTGTGTCTGTTTTTAAAGGTGAAGCTGTGACTGGAGAATTATCAAAGCTCTTAGATGAAATCAAATTGTGCCAAGAAAAGGAATACTCTTTTGAAGATCTGTCTCATACACTATCAGACCATTATCTGGAAAATTTTAGTAAAGTATCAGAGGAAGATCTTATGACCAGTGGAAGCCAAACCAAGCTTAATGTAGTAAGTAAGATGGGATACAAGGACAATGTATTCAGTTACATCTGATTTATTTATAGCACATTCAAGAAAGAAATAATAAAAGAGTGAGAATAGTGCAAGGTTAACATTATAATAAAAAACATGTGCTTCTTACAGATTTAGAATGTAATGTTCACTTCATTTCTCAAAGGTATTGCTTACCACACCTCAGAAAGGCTTTTCATGTCACCACTAATTCAGGTTACTTGTTTTGAGCATGGCGAGGGCAAGGAAGGCTTTTTTTTGTGAAATCAGTGGAGATCGGTGTGTTCAATACTGAATACTAAATGTTAACAGAATCTGGTCGGATATGCCCCCAAAAGAACCAGTAAACATCCTCAGTTATTTTTCTTCTACATTTTATTACTATATAGCTTCCATGGTAGCCTAATGGTATTGAAGATTGAATCTCTAATACAGATAATTGTGGTTGTGATACTTCAGTGATTTCCAACTACAGTTGAAGATAACTTCATTGCTACTAATATTATGAATAAAGTACTCTAGGATTCATTTTTTCTTTACTGTAACAAAGCTTTTTTTTTTTTTTAATTGAATTCTCTTCCTTATTAGGTTTCCTGGTTTTAGCTGGTTTAGACTGAAACTTAAATTGTGACACTAAATAAATGTGATTGCCCTGGGAATAAAGCAGAGAACAAAGGAAAACTGCTAAATTCTAAATTTCAGTTAACGTTTTTCATAAGTTAAGAAAAATTATGCTCACTTGTGTGAGGAAAACCATGGCAAGTTAAAGACTTTCATTTTTTGGAGGATTTATTATGACATATGTAGACAAAATGAGATTTACAAAGATGCATAGCTACCCTGAAATGCAGTAGATACTTTTGAAAAGCCCTTCTAGATGTTTGAATGTTTAGATACATAACTCATATTGAACTCAATTTGAACAAGATACTAATCCCATTTAATCATTTTTAGACACTTGTCTAGTGTCTCTCTGAATTTAGGTGCTAACTGCTATTTAAATCTTCTCAGCTGCTGTTTTGCAGAAAATGTATTCCATATAAATCCGTCTGCTCAGGCCTAAATGAAGTACAATATGAATAGAAAGTATTCAGACACTAAATCTGTAATTTCTGCGACAGGGAAATATAAAGGTAAATTAGGCAATATATTTTCTAGATATTTCATCTATTTTGAATTGAACTAGATGTGGAAACAAATCTTTGGAATTGGAGACTGTTTGAAGCATTTTATGGTGCTTTCCTGCTGGGGCATCCAGCTTTTCTTTTAGAGAAAACTGTAGTCAAGATGATGGGTGTGCACTCCCAACATGAAGTTAGGATGGAGGGCAGAATATGGTTCCCCCTGCAGTAAACCCAGGTATACAGATCTGTATGGAGAGGACTCTTTGCTGTGATGTGAGATTTTCCTAAAGCAGCCATTTCATTTTTTAATGTATTTTAGGGTTATTCAGTCTGTTCAGTTGCTACCTGGCTACCTTGCATAAAAAAAATGGAAGTTGCTTCCATTTTTGATACACCTTTTAATTTTGGGCAGGTATTGACTTCCCTTTGTGTTTAGGCTCCCTGGGTGATATGAAAATCAACACGCTCTGTAAGGGGCCGTGGAAGAGTAATTGGGAAGAAGCGCTAAAGTGAAGAGATATGTGTAGCTCTGAAAATTATTGCGAAGGTGAATGCTGCCAAACTGCTCTGGTGGCAGGACCAGCAAGCGTAGTCAAGGAAGATGTGTGACAGTACAGTGATGATTGAAGAAACTTAAATGAATATTTATATAAGAACATGAAGATACAGAGAGAAAGAAGTGAAGATGTATATTATATAGATGTGGAGAGTCAGAAATAGATTCCTTGGATATGTATTAAAGAGAGATTCTTGCAGCTTTTTCTGACTTAAAGTTTTCTCCTCCATGGGAAGCTTCTGTAAGAATCTCAGTAGGTTAAGTGGGTTCTTATCTGTTGTCTGCATTTGTTCACCTCACATTTGCCTTTACTGCACATACCAAGACCCTTTGAAAGTATGGGCAGCACAGGACACCCTATGGAGTCTGTGTGGAGCACAGACTCTTTCTGCCTGCTGGACTGAGTGTTGCCTTTCTCAGTTACCAGCTCCAACAGAGGGCTGGAACCTCACTTGGTGTACTTCCACAAAGGAGCAGTTACTTCAGGTTCATATCAGTTCATATTCAGGTTCAAATCAGCAGATTTTTCCTAACTTTCATTGCTGGCTGTGCTGGCATCAGCTCTGAAGAGGTGTAGAAGTTAGGTCCCTGTTGATAATGTGTTAGGTGGTGCCATTTCCTGAACTTATGTCGATTCCAGAGACGATGACTGTTGAAGGCTTTTCAACTTCATGTAGTTCAGCAATCTGAAAAGTTTCCAAATCCTAAGTCATGCCACTTTGTGACCCTTAGGGAGATTCTGTAAAGGCACTGGCTGCTTGGAGACATCTGAATTTTTTGCATCATGCTATTGTTTAGAGAAATAGGGGGCCAAGACTGGGGAATTTCTGATTTGAATAGTAACTTGTGGATCATAAACTTAGGAAGCTGGAGCAAGGAGCATCAGGAGCCACCTCCTGAGGATAGCATAGGCTTGGGAAAGAGAAGACATCAGGAAGCAGAGTGTATTTCAAAGCATTTTTTTTTAACAATTGGCTCTTTTCAGGAGGGCCAAAACTGCTGAGACTAAATGAGGTTATGGTTGATTTGGGACTGCAGAAAGGAGTGTCTGTCTACCCAGAATGCACAGGCTGGAATTCTATCCTGAATTTTAACTGCCAACCTCTATTGTTTGAAACAGTGGGGCTCACAGTTTTTGTTTAGTGTAAGGGTAGTGTGAATGCCTGCTTTTTAATACAGTAACTTGACAGTAAAGGCTCCATCTGGAAAAGTGGTGCTCAATTCTGTCCATGGCATAGGGGTGAGTTTCCATTGGTTGTATAGTCTCCCAGATAAAGTACAGACATCAGGTTATGATCCCTTCTAGTATTGTTTCTGCATTGTACAGCCACTGGAAAAATACCAGTGCAATGTGGATAGCAGGACTTTGGATGTCTTGTTCACAGGAACATTCTCTTCCTTTTCTGGTCTTAGGCATCTTGAATGGTTTGTTGCTCAATGATACAGCACTTGTAGAATTCTGTACTTTCTTTGAAAGAAGTGGGTTGGAAGTCTTTTAGGTCAAGGACAGAATGGAATCCATTCCTCCATTTGCTGTGTTATTAGACAGGTAGTCATCCAACAACATAACAAGTTGTTTTGGAATGTTTGTAATAAGGAACTACTTCTTTTCATCTAATTTTGCATTGAAAACATTACATGTTTGTATTATATGTTTCTGTTGGCCAGGTGTGTGATTTGTGACAAGGCGTTAAAACCCCAGAGATTTATGTGCTTACAGTATTTTCAAGTCAAATAGGAAGCAGAGTTTGCACAGCTCTGAGGTTAAGTGAAAAAAGAAAACCAAAATGAAAAAAGAAACTCTTTGGTTTAGTCTTCTGAGTTCCAAGTTACTAATCAGCTTTGACTCTTAAATTTCCTTGGGACATGGAAGAGCTGACTAGGAAAATTAGTGGTGAGGATCTTGGGGACTGAAAGGCATGACATCTGGGAGAGGGAGAGTACAATAGAGCAGTAAGTAGGAGTAAGGACAGTAACAGTACACCCATAGTGTAGACATGAATAGGAACAGATCTGGAGATGAGTGAAAATGTCCCCAAAGGATGCTTCCCTTCCAAAAGTTGAAAGGGGAACTGTGACAGAAGAACAGATTGTCTTAGCTGCCTGAATTGGAGGGAATGATTAATGAAGAGAGAGGAAAAGACTGAATGCTAACAGCAGAAAGTCAGATGAGAGTAAGTTAATGATATCTTTCAATTTGAAGAGTACATTATTAAGGATAAACTAAAGGAAGTCAAAGCTGCACTGGAAATGTCATAATTTAAAGGTTTTCTTTTGCCACTCTGGCTGTGTTTGGTGTGCTGTTGTGCAGGTATTAATGCCATGTTTCCTAGTCTGCCTTTACCAGTCATTAAAATATGTACATTATAACATAGCATGCAACGAGCCCCTATTCATTGTTTCCACAAAATCAAAGGCCAGATTGAGCACAGTTTTGCAATTCTACTTCAGGGAGAGCTCCAAAAGGTGTTCATACAGCTATGCATCATTTTAGTTGCAATTCCTAGTATTTCTTAATTACTTGTATGCTGGGTGATGGTCACTTCATAGATTTGTGCCTCCTGTTCTTGTCTTTGTTTTTCCCATTTTGGCCATTGTGACTTGAATGTACTTTTTAGTTGACCTATGTATGCAAAGGCATGGAAAGTCCTGACTGGTGCTGCACAGGCAAGCTTGGGAAGCTTTATACTTGAGTTTTGCTCAGTGCTGACATATTACAGTTTTTCTATGTTCCCTAGATAAAAATCTTTCAAAAAAACTAGAATTTGATTGTTCTGTGAGTCAGAAAAGCAACTGTGCTTCAAAACATATTTCAGAAAATGTGAGGTGAAAAAAAATATAGGAAAGTCCTTGATTTTTATCACAGTTCATTTGAAAAGGTGTTTCCTTTTCAAGCTGAATTAAGTGTGATTGCAGTTTCAGGTTTGTTTTTTTTAAAGCATAATTAAAAAATATTTATTTTCCAATAGATGGCAGTCTGGTTCAGTAATTTCAAGAACAAAAGCAACCATCTTATATAAGAGTTTTCCAACATTTCTTGTTGCTGTGTTAAAATTGTGCATTTTAACACAGTTGATAGTCCAAACGGCTTCAAAATGAAAACCTTAAATTCCTCTAGGAGAAAAATGTATGGAACATCATGACATACATTAAAACTACAAGCTAAAACATCAGGACTAAATTTAGAAGTGTATCATGGCAAAGAGGTTACACACCAAGTGTGCATTCAAACAATCTGTGTGAATAGAACAGCAAGCAAGAAAATTTAAACAGGTATAATGCACAAAGCAAGGATCCTGAAAAATTAAGTGTGTCAGGAAAATGAACAGAAGACTGTCAAAGTGTGTATTGTGAGAATCCTGAGCACCCACAATAAAATTGCTTTAGATTCCTCTGTCTGTGACATTCTAAGATCATTGCCAGTTTCCTGTCAGGTTTGAGATTCCTGTGTATGGATTCATGTCAGGACTTAGAATTCTAATTAAACCCAGGAATGCACTGGCTGTATTGCGATGTATTTGCACATTGTGTTCTTTAAAAAAATAATATTGGAAAATAAAAATATGGGCTTTTTGTACATGTTAGAAATTCCTATGGATTTCAAAGAATATTTGACTTTTTACTGGCTTTGGCTAACCTGTGACTGCAAAACAAAAACTAGAGATTAAGAACTTCTCCACTTGCCTGTGTGTGTAAATATACATTTGCTAGATGTACATGTTGGATACAATAAATCTCAGACTTTTTCTTTAGTAAACTTGATGTTTTATTTGAAAAATGTTTTCCTAAAATTCTCTCTTAAAAAGGCTTTATCTTACTCTGTATTCAAAAGTTTATTTCCATCTTTATTTTGAAAAGTGTGGTTTTCTTTTCATGTAGAAACCATAAGTATTCCATATTTTTTGAGAACTCCTGAGATTTTTTTTGAACTAAAACTAATTTTAAAATGTGCCACTTCAATAGAACTGAGGCTCCACATTGAAGTATATTCTTCAGAACAGTCTCTTTAATCTTTTGTAGTAGGTGGTTGCAATGTTTGCTTTTACATTTATGCTGTTGTGTTCAGAAGCATAACAAAAAAAAATGTGTTACTGATTTTCAAGTGCAAATGCAATATCTTACTGTCTTTGGATTTGTGACATGAGTTTAGATTAAAGAAAGAGTTCTTGAGAGTTTTCTGTGTTCTTAAAAGCAGAGTGTACGTTAAAGGATTTTGCTTAATTACATGGTATAAATACTGAGAAACTTAAGATGCCCCCAATTTATTTTTTTTAAACTGAAGATAGTAAAACCATGTAGTAACTGCACTACAGAGGGATTTCACAGAAGTGGCAGCAGCATATCTGTTTAAATTTAATGCGGTTATATAATAGATAATAAAGGCTGGCAGCAGTAATTTAAATTTAAACATGAGGAAAGGTTCTGTGTAGTCTCAGGGAAAAGATTTGGATTTCATCACAGGCATATAAATGTCAGTTTCTGTCATCCAGAATGGGAAGTTGATACTTGTGCATGTTGAGAGAGTGGAAAAAAATATATGTAAAAATATAATAAGATTGCTGAAAAGAGTGACGGTACATATTCAAAACCACCATTTTTACTCTTATGTCAGAATATCAAGAAATATGAGGCTGTATAACAGCAATAAAACTATAATCGTGTCTGGTTTATATCTAAGGAGAGATTCAAAATCATAGAATTATGTGGTTTTGAAAGAAGTTGACTAAGAGAATATATTAGAGTGGGTAAAATTTATGCATGGTTTTTCAGAAGTCAGTTATTCTGATGAATTTTTTTCTCTAAAGAAAAGAACAATTATTTTTTATAAAAAGCACAGGTTTTTTTTTATTTCGCAAAGTAATTGCTAGAGCTTGTTGGATATTGAAGTAAACTGTTTAGTAGCATTAGTCAAGAATACTATTTTGGTTTTTACTTTTAATATAAAATTTAAATAAATAATGGCTGGATTGAAATATAATTGCTAAGAGTGACCAAACATGCTCGAGTAAAATAATTGCTGTCTTGAGCCTTTAAAAACACCACACACTTGCATGCATTATTGAGAGATGGATACAAAATTTCACAGTGATGAGCAAGCCAGAAGTATGTACAACGGCTTACTAATGAGGATACAGTAAAAACACCTTCCAGAACAATTTTTGTTTCTTATTCATTAGGGAATAGTAAGATAATCAGGCCTGATTGTATGGGGCTTCAAGGACAGACACAGATAAATTTAAATCATTTAATATAGTAACATTTGGTGAATTTGATAAGAAAGCTTCAATGCATTTTGCAGGTATTTATGATGTATTGAGAGACAGTGTTTGGAAGATTGCTGCTTTACTGAATTCCTTTTTTATGATAGTGTTAGATAACTTTAGTATTGCCAAATTCTGATGTTGCAAGAATTTTGTATAAAGTTGCTCTTTTACCCAGTTCAGTTACAATTCCTGTTTTGCAAGCATATACTGACTCTTATTTCTATGGGAAGTAAAAGTATGATGGCCATCTCTCCTAGGATATGTAAACATAACTTTTTGAGATTCCCTTGTTGAAAAGGTCTACCCACACTCTGAAGATTATATAACTTTAAAAATTTTTTTTAAAATCTACCACCTCACTAAAAACCATCTGCTACTCCCAATTTCTAGTGCACACAGTAGTATTTCCCACTGAGAACTGTTGCTGCTGCTACTTTTTTTTCATTAGATATTTATAATGGGACATCCAGTACCAAACATCCATTTGGTTAGTGTGGAATTATATACTTTCCATAAACTGCTTTACAAAAGGATTTCTAAATTCTGTTTAAACATGAGCTAGTGATTACAAAGAAGCAGAAGGAAACCAACTGGATACAAATTTTTCCCCCTCTTTTAGGCTACTACCTACGTAGTGAAGGGGAGTTCAGACTTTCTAAAAGTATCCTTTCCTAACGTGTGTTCTGTAGCTATTAAAAAAGATTATGTTCTGTATCTGTAGGTTAGGCTATGCTTCAGCACAGTGTTGTGAAAATTTATGTTAGAGGGGTCCTAATAGGAGCTATGTGGAACTCTACACAGAATTATTTGCCTGGTATCATGCTTCACAGCTGACTAAATTAGCCTGCAGCTCCCTGCTGCTGTGATTTCGGGTAGAAAGATTGCTAGCCAATCCTCCCGTGAGCTGCACAGACCTACCCTGTCAGAAAGCCACTGCTTGTTTAGGAATATAAGATCTCAAAACATGACAACACTTAGTGTGATTTAAACTACATGGAGTTAAGTATAACTAGGGGAATGTGCTGGCCAAACCACCAATTCATTTAATCTGCATTAAAAAGTACCTGCTCTTTTTTCCACTAGAACGATTTTCTGGAATATTTAAGCAGTCTGTGCAATTATGTGTGTGTGGCAAATTCCTTGACTATCAGGTGCTAGCAGGAAAATAGCTTACAGACAAATGTATCTCTCTGAACGCTGTTATGTGTTTAGCTTGCAGTGGTGAAGCCTAAAGGTATCTAATCCTTTTGCTCCAGTCTGTCACATTGTTTACCACCGTGTAATACCCTGTATTGCTTTTTTGCAGAATGTGTGCTCTAGACACAGGCATTTTCTCTTACTGGCTGAGTTTATGCTTCCATTTATTCTTATATGGTAAAATCTGATAGAGCAGAAAAGAGCAAATGCTTTGTGCCCACCCTTCATAATTTGTAATATTTCAGGCTTGTTCTTTCTTAAAGCTTTCCTTTTCCTGACTACGTAATTTTAGCATTTTCTTATTTTGTATGTAAGTCTTTCCATGCTGCCAAGCACTTTCACTTGCCCTGCTGTGGACCCTTTCATCTCAGCTGAATCTTTTACATAAGGACCTTGGATATGGGTTTAGAATTTTTTCCATATAAAGTAATTATAATACAAGCTTTTCAGATCAAAGAGCTTGTTTGTTTTTGTGGTTATAAAGCTGTGTGTAAATTTGGGGTGCTGTGGCGATGATTAGTAAAATTTTGTCTACTCAAAAATTCTGTTTGATAGCTAGGTTTTATTAACTTGACTACAGTAGACATATTTTTTTTTTTACAAGAACAATTTTAGTTGAATACTGAGCACATATGTAGAGTCATCTCTGTTTCATTATACTTAGATGAACACCAAGGATATCTACTAATCTCAGTAGGATTAGCCAACATCTGAGGGCTCTGTCAGAACTGATCCTGAAATCATCTTCCCAATATGAAATATATTTGCTTGCATTAAATATCTTTTTTTTTAATGTAACTCAATGCTTTAGAGAGCCTTCTTTCTCATCTGTGTTTCATGATTTTTTTTAAGATCCTTGAGCTGTCTGTGCCATTGTGCCACTGTTGCCAGTGCTGCACAGCAGAACCCCTTCTCTTTCATTTCTTGTGCTACCCTCAGGGTCTGTCGTCCTGGGAGTATTCAGTAGTGTACAACATGATGCCCATACTGAAGCTGCAGTCTCCAGATTCATTTGGGACCTTCCAAGAGAGTTTCAGTCACTTCTGGAGAACAGAATGAGAAGATAATACCATGACATTTCCACCCAGACGGGTGACTTTTTTAATGTTAGCATCAACTCTATCTTTGTGATGTTATTATAAAACCAAATTGTCAGGAACACTAAGTTATTGGTAACCGGAGTTGCTTCCCTCAAGAACTGAACTTCATTAGAAGTTTGTCAAAAAAAATCTCTCATGGACTCCTGCTCTCCATTTCCCTTGGGTTTCTCCTGTCCTCAGACAGTTCTCTAGTGTTCCAGTCAGAATCACAATTTCAGATTCTCCTTCACAAGAGAACAAAAAGTTCTTTTCCTCTTCCTTGGTCTTCTCAAAATACAGGTTCTGCCTATGTGATTTAGAGCATCACCAGTAGGAACGCTGATACTCCAAAGGTGTATTGGTTTATCACATTTGAGCAATAGAGTATGGAGCAATGTAAGAGGTCTAGAAAGAATTTGAAAGACTTTGCTGACATTTAGGTACAATCAGATTTTAATTTCTGAAACATATTTTTTGCTCTCTGGAAAAACTGCTTTTGGTAGAATATAAGAAGAATGAGCTTAGATGTGTAGAAGATTTGTTTTTCACAGTCATATGTAGATATTTACCTGAGGGAAAAGATAACTGAGTTAATAAGGAAAGAAGGAGAACCTGTCCTGCAATCTAAACAAAAAACACATTGTTCTAGAACACTTTAGCTTTTGATGTTTCTGCATTTTAAGAGATAGGAATTTCTGTAATAATTTAGAACACTTATCAGCAGGTACCAGGTTGTCAGCAGGTACCAGTGCAGGTTTGATTGTTCTTTAAAATACATAGGGGCCTCAGAATAAATGAGTGTTATACCTACACATCAAGTTACAAAGAGTAGAGGGGAAAAAAATGAAATATTTTTGTATATAACTCAAGTCAACACTGATTTCATGTCTATTCCATTAGTGCAGGAATTAAGTCATTAGGCTGGGAACTTGCAGTGAAGCCTCTGATGATCACCATCTGACAGGAAATGCATGAGAAAAGTAAGAACTGTATGGGTATTTCTCAGTTGTTTTCTGTGGTGAGTGGAACAGCATCATTTTATCCCAATGGTATAACCAGGAGATGGACCCTGCTAATCCATCAGAGCCATGTGAACTTCCACAGGATCCTAAGGGGTGGGGATTAAATGTATGGTTTCAGTATATTTGATTCAATGATTCTTTTGAAGTTGGCTAAGTAGGTACTTTCTTAGAAGCTGCAGTCTCGCTTTCTTTTCTTTGCTTCTTAGTAAGAGGTATACAAATAATGTTAATGATAAATAATGTGCCATATTTCACAGGGCAAAATGACCACCCATGAAAAGCTAATACAAAATAATGCTCTCTTTAAAAATTGTTTAGTAGCTGAAATTAGAGCATTGGGCAGTTTGTTTGGACTACTTGTTTAATTTCATTTTTATTCAATCTTAATGGCTACAAGCAGATTTGTTTTATAGTAGGCATATAAAATAAATTCAGTATTTTTGTCGTTAAGTCTTGAAAGTTGACCATTCATAACATAGAGTTTCATTGTATTCTGTTGACAGATTTTTCCAGCCCCTGTTAATAAGCTCAGCAAGTAGAAAATGAATAGAAAAATATGCTCGACCAGATTCCTATACCTCTATAGAATATAATATCTTGAGGAATTAAGTTGCCTGATATTTACTATGCATTAGAAAAGTTTGCCCATACAGCAAGAGTGTGCTAGAAATGCACTCCTTAGCTTTTCTGTGACTTTAGTATAAGTTTTTAAACTGAGATTAGAATCAGAAGCCAGATTTACTTGATGTTTTGTGTCACATGATGCACGTCTTGGTCTTTACAGCAGTTTCTTTATTTTTCCAGAGAAACATGAAGGTTGAATGACTTACACAATTTTTGAATATCTATTTTCATTCCTCTTCTCTTGGCCTCTATCCTTCCTAAACTTACTGTAAGTTTCAGTTTAGTGTCATGAGGGAAAAATCTCAGGAGAGGTTCTACAATTTTATTTACTTGAGTAATTATTTGAGATTAAGCAATTTGCATTAATACTACCACTATTATTTTTGTTGATATTGGTGCTCCACCTAATATTTCTGAAACATGGGCTGTTCACAATCTGCAAAGAAGCAGCCTCAATACTGCCTTAGACAAAAATCATATTAAAATATAATTACTTTTTTATTGCTATGCTGGTCTTTCTTTCCATTGTTAATAGTTTCTTACTTACGGGTATTGGAATATTTATTGCCTCACTTTTGTCTCTGCCAGTGGTGCTTCCTTTAAGAAATCTAAATAATTTTAACAGTTCACAATTGCTTATTTAGTCATTGATACCTCCTGAGAAACACAGTGCTTCACAGGAGTTATAGATGAAAGCCTGTTACTGACTTGTTTATCTGTATTTTATAGGAGCTTTAAGACATTATATTATGGATGGCTGGAGAAAGAATTTAAATATTAAGTCTTCAGCTACTTAGGAATGTGTCTGGAAAAGAACATAAAGGTGTGCTTGTGCTGCGGTGGATCTGAATGTGTGGCGTTGAATCTACCACAGGCAAAAGGAAACAGTACCAATGAGCTAGCACAGAAAAAGCACACCCTGTCCTACATCTTCTGGCAGTAGTGGTTGGTGAGATTACTGCAGTGATATCACTGGTTTAATGATATAAGACAGGAAAAAGCAGCAACTTGCAGTATGTCAGCTTCACACTGGCAGATTTTCCTATTGGCCATAGCAAAGACTTTGCCTTGCTAGTGGAGATGATTTTGAATGCTGCTTCCACATGCCATGTCAATCAGGCTGCATCAAGAGCTGCTCTCCAGTTGATAGTATGCTGCATCTCTGATGGGATGTGTGTGTGTGATCTTTTTCAGCACCTCTAGAGGAGTCTGAGCCATTGCTTGTGCTTCTGAGAACAAAAGGTAGATTATTCTTTGACTGATCTTTTCTAGTTAGGCCTTCAACTTCTATAGCCTTCTAAGACATTTCAGCTGTTAACTGTTCTACTGTGTTGTGTTTACATTATGTTTAGCACTTGGCTGCCAATATGGCAAACCACAAGTAATTTGTTACTGCTGGATCTGTAAATCACATAGCAAAAATGCTTTTCAAAGCTCTTTTGATTGTCAACTCTTAACCAGCATTCACCTTCAGATGACTAATGCAGTACTGCATATAGTTCTTTAGAGTGCTTTTGACTATTCAGGTATGATTTTCTTTTATGTTCTTTATTAAGGCAACAGCAGCTTAATGGAATAATAACTGCATTTTCATTTACACATTTCTACTGAGAATATGTGTGCTAAATAAAAAACTGTGCACTGGAGGAGTAATAAAGTGATGACTTCTGCCTACTCTCTTGCCACCTGATTTTTCCCTATTTTAATTTCTCTTCCTTCTGCTCTATTTCATGAGAAATAATGTGTTTTCTATAAGTTTCATCATACTGCCACCCACTTACCCACCCTCTCTTTCACAATTTTAAAAGAGGAAAAATGCAAGATTTACAATTGATTTTCATGGCAATTACATAGCACTGAGATTTTCAAATGTTATATGATAACATTCAGATGGTATAGGCCTGTAAATACAGAGATGCCTCTGTAACTATTCTCCAAGCAGTATTTTCTCTGACACATTTAAAGCCAAAAGTGGCTTACATTACTTTGAATTATGACTTTTTTCCTTTATGCAAGGGCAAACATTCTGTATTTAATTAATTCTTTAATTCTCTTTAATATTTTTAAATTATTAACACTTGATTTTGTTTTTCTGTGGGCTCCTATGCCCTTCATTATCAGTTTCTTCTTTTTCATCTGGTGCATGAGTTTTTCGGTGAGTCACATTTTGGAGTGAGTCATGTGCATATTGATTCAGGGAGACGCAAAAGTCTGTCATTAACATGAGAAATTCCATTAACTTAATTGCAACTGTTCTGTGGTTCAACTGTGGTTCAATTTCAAGACTCAAAAATAAAGGTACCAAATTCCTTCCCTTTTTGCACAGCCCATATTTGTGTATAGTCTTCCTTACATACCAACACAGGTCAAATCTACTATGCCTGTGGGATGGAAAGGCGTTCCTAGAGATGCATTCTGTAGCAGAGTGTCCTTGCAGTCTTTATGACTTCCTGGGTGAATTCTATTTTAGGGCTTTATGCTTCATGTGCCAAGTTCTTTTTCATGGTAAAGTAAAGCACTTGAAATGCTTTGACATTAAACATTTAAAATTAAGTGTGCAAATGGACTGATTTATTAGTATTAGGTATGTGCTCAAAGTTAGACAAGTATTTTAAACACAGGTTCACTTTATTTTAGCTAATGTTAAGTAAGAGAAATTAATTTGGCAGTTCAATCCTGTCCCAAACACATATTAGAGTAAGTTATGGAAGTGTCTATGTTTTGATATATTATGGAGAAGTAGCTTAATCCATAGATTAAACATATAACTTTTATTAAATCACAGAATTCACTGAGTTGGAAGGGGCCCACAAGGATCATCAAGTCCAGTTCTCTGGCCCTGCTGAGAGCCATCCCCAAGACTCACACGCTGTGCCTGAGACTGTTATCCAAATGTGTGTTGAGCTCTGTCAGGATGATGCTGTGACCACTGTCCTGGGGAGCCTGTTCAGTGCCCAGACACCCTCTGGGTGCAAAACCTTTTCCTGATATCCAACCTAAACCTTCCCTGACACAACTTCAGGACATTTTTGTGGGTCCCGTAACTGATCACCTGAGAAAACAGATCACCTATTAGGTTTTTAAATTCTAAAACTTTTGTTTTATGAATGGTTTCATCCTTCTATGAGAGTAGTGCAAAGATTAGAATCATCTTAATATTTGTTATTTATGCTACATGCAAGGATGAATTAAAATTTTGAATTTATTGCTCTACTTTCAATACATGTCCAGATGTACTCATTTGATAATCTCATTTTTACTTAAAATTTTGACCTTATTCAGTGTGCATTATACTTGCCATTTGGTTTCAGGATGTATTTCCTGTATAGTGTCAGATCCTGCTCTGGAGACAGAGTGATTTATTTTGGGGTGCTCATCATGATAGGTGTCAATGGTGCTTCCCCACTGAGGGGCAGCAGCTACACCACCACATAGTTGTGTATATATGTGAATGTATGTGAATTAATCACATTTGCCTAGTTAATGCATCTTGTGTTTGCTACATGCAGTCGTTTCACTTGACTCTACTGACTTCAAGTGACAGGAATATCTCCTCAGAATCAGATATCACAGTGATCTTGAGTTCCAAGGGTGTAACTGCTTCAGATGTGGTGTTTCTTTGGGAGCCCCAGTCAGAAAATATCACATGCAACTGGGCTGATGTGCAGTGGTGTAGAAACCAAGATTCCACATCTGGGACTGCTGGAGCTGGGATTTGCAGGGTACTTAGGCTCATATACCACTGAGAATGGACGCAGAGTCTCCCAAGATGATTCCTGATGTAGCCCGGGATTTGTGCAAACTCACCTTCGGTTTCAGCATAGCCAGCAGATCAGGAGCACAAACTTAGCGACCATCTTGGAGATGTTGAGATGACATGTCTAGCATCCCACAGGGATTAAGGCAGAGGCAGGTGCAGAGTACTCTTCTCCATCATTCTGCTGCTGTAAGTACAAGACTGTCTTTGTCTTCCTGACTCTTTGCAGAATACAGGAGGTGCAGTCAAACTCTACCCACACTCAGAGCGAATGAAAGAGACGCAGACTTGGAACATGTTAGTGAAAGAACAGCAGCAGATGTGCAGTGTAAGGTGAAAGACAAAATAATGAGGATGGGAAACAGAAAATCATTAGTAGGGAGAAGGCCTTGGGGGATGTGGGAAAAATGTGCCCAGGTTCCCAAAACCTTTCACTGTCTGTGAGACATAGGATGTATGTCATAATTGAGGCTCCTCCTTTTCAGGATCCTTACTCAGTCTCAGAAGGGTGTACTTGCTTAATGCAGGGATGCTGCTGTAGAAAAATAGTAACTGATTGTATTATATGTCATGCCCTAATGCTCTTTTTTCTTCTGCATACCTCAGGCATTTTCCCCTGAGAGCAGCTTGGGCAGCAGCAGGGGGAGCACTGAGAGCACAGAACAGTGTTCCAGCTCTTCTGTCCCTGGCTTGACTGCTGCAGCTGCTGGGGACAGCTGTGGCAGAGATAGACCTGCTCATCCAAATTTATAGAAGAAATTCAGGACCAGTTTCCTGTTCTATTAGTTATTAGTAATAATAATGTCAAAATAGAATACTAGGTAACAGACCTGTAATTTTTTGCTTTTATTTCACAGTGTAAGGTACATGTCCTTTGGGCCAAGGAGAGTTAGAAGCCCATCTCTGTTAGGATGATAGAAAAATACGTGTTTGACAAATCATTTCTAAAGAAGAAACTTCCTACTGACCTCATTGTTTCAAACTGAGTGGCAGCACTTGGCTTATCAAATGTCTGGTTGCTATCTGCCTCCCATAAGCAGAACAATATTGCCTTCTGGATTTCATCTTTACTGCTCCATTTAAAAATAGTGTTTCCTAATGAAGATAAATGATAAGCGAATGTTCATGTCTCCAGAGCTATGATGCAATAGCAAACAGTAAATGTCCTGTTATTTTGCACCTTTAATAATTTGCTGATGATGTTTGGCTCTAGCAGATACTGTTTGAAAGGGTATATGAAATACTTCTGCAATTGGATGATATTGTGAAAAAACCACATACAAGAAGTAAAGGTTTTGATGTTTCATTTTAGGTTTCACTGGACTAGTCCAGGAAAGTCTCCTATGTATTCTGAAACAAGGGAATTGAGTAATATTTTTTCCTGGCAGTGTCTGCTTACAAATGTCAAGGCAGAAAGCAGACCAGTCTTCAGTAAAAGCTGAGAAAAATGGAGGGACTGAAAGGAAATAAGACATCTTTTATAATTTGTTGTATTCCTTAAATAAACTTGTCTAGGTAATAAGGCCATATATTAGGAGGGAGATAGTTAACATTTGATAAAACGAAGGCCATACATGAAGGTATTTATGTATGTTTTATGCATGGTGTACAACTGCTGAGCTGTGAACTTGGTGACTGTAAATAATAGTTAAGATTAAAGCTACTCTCACCTTCTCTTGTTGTTGACTTTCAAGAGTAGAACAAACTTGCTCTGCTTTTTCTTTCTGTATTCATCGTTCTCTCTGTTGATAAATATTGCCTTGCTCTCTTAGATGAGGATAGAGATTCCAAGTTATTGTGATAGACAATAACTGGATATTATGCACAATATGATGCACATACATGTTTTGAAAGTAAATAGGCTCTTTATAAAGTGTCCTTCAGTCTAAAGTGTCCTAGTACCCAAATTTTTGCCATTTATATACATGGAGGCATGAAAAGGAAGGCTTACATACCTAAATTTTGGAAGACATGATTTAGATACTCATTAAGTATGAAAATGGGAGGTGATGTGATAGGCTTAGTAGTGTCTGAAGAAAATTTGTCACTAGTTGGAGTGGTAGAATGTCCTTATGCTAGATCTTACTACTCTCTCACTGCTGTATCATTATTATTCTCTCTTTACTCGGAGTAATTACTTTCTTAGCCTTTTATTATTGCAAGCAATGTCTAATACTTGATTCAGTGTTCCAGTAAAACCCAGAAATTTAATAAAGCTTTAATTCTCTATTAATATCTTTGCAATTTCTCTACCAAATTTTCCTTTTGCATATCATATCTAATATCATGTAAGGTTTTCTGTCTGTTCTGTTGAGGATATATGTTTCTTATGGTCGTCTCTTCTAACTTAGGCAGAAGTTCCCTTACTGAAGCTTAGTACTGCAGTTTATATTGGCTTTGCCATTTCATAATGTCTAATTCAATTAATTGAGTAGCTGTGATTTAGATGGCATTTTTAACTACATTTGTTTGGGTTGTTTTAACTCCAAACAGGCATAAATAAGAGGTTCTAAATGGTGCCTGTTTTTCTTTAGTTGACAGAAATATCTTCTACTCTGTTTATTTATTTATTTTCTGAGAAGTGGGCATAAATAAGTTTAGTTTTACTAAAATTCTCCCTACAGGGCTATATCAAGGCTTTCCAGTAGCACACACAGAATTAGATTTTCATGTTCAAAGGACCTCTAAGGAGGCAAAATTAAATTATACAACAGAACAGAAAAATTAGGGAGTTCTGGGAAAGGAATGGAGGCTGTGAGACAGTAACAGGAAACTGTGTGGTCTGGGTTTGGAGTTTTATGGGTTTGTGTGACAATCTGAACTCTGTGAATGGATTCTAGATTTTTCTGTATCTCGTTTGCCTCCTCCAGATGCATCCCTCTTCCCAGGGTATGCAACCCCAGTCTATCAAATCTGGGGCACTTGTGACCCTTTTCTCTCATGCAGTTACTAACTCCTTCCTTCCTCCTTGCAAATGCAGCTTTCTTTCCCTGCAGTAATTTCCACATATCTCTCTCCCACTGCCTGGGAGGAACTGGGCATCTGTCAAGCAGCGATGGGTGAGAAAGGTGATGGCAATAACTGTTTCTTCACCCTCCAAATTGACTTTTCCTAATGGTGCCTTTTTAGTGCCTTATTGGTGGCAGAAATCTGTACAAGTATAAAAAGAGCTCACCCTGATCTACAATAGTCTGTAAATTAGTCTGTATCATGTTCATAGCTATGTTGTCTAGTTGCATGACAGAACCACTTTGTTCCAGTATATGTCCAATGAACTCTGGCATTGACTGATCCTTTTTTAATGATCAGGAGATCTGACTAGATACTTTGCACTTCCTCTCATTCACATTGACATTAAATTCCTGTGATTCACACTCTATCTTAGGCTATTTATATAAAATACATCTAAGGGAAATGTAAAACTCTCATTCTGCTTGTCTATTTTGTTTTTACCATTCAATAATTGTTTGGCATGGGTTTTTTTCACTCTGTTCCTGTAATGGCTAAATACTCATATGGTCCCCTTTCAGTGACTCTATTGTAATTCATCTTCCTTTAGTTGTGTTGAAAATCTCTCACTTATGTGTGTGTTTTTTACCTTTACAGGGTGCACTGACATTTTTATATGACTTTTGTATTCATTCACTTCCATTGGCTTGTAAGGTTACAGCTAATGTGTGTCACCTGCTTTCCTGTGCTGAGCACTGCTGCAGTTCTTTGCTTTTTACTCCAGGGGGCAAGAAATGCTTTATTCTCTGGTACAGCAAATCTGAAATTTAAAATACAAGTGTAGGGCAGCTACCATGGAAGATGGTGTCATAAATAGAGGGGAAATACCTCTAGTCTGCTTCCTTTGTCTATGCAAATACCTAGCAATAATAGTCTTTCATGACCTACACTCTTCAGAATTAACCCGATGCTTTTAATAATCAGTGTGAGAATACTGGTTGCTATGGCAACACATTCTGTGGTGCTACTAGAGTGTCAAAATAACCTAATGAAATACCACGGTAAGAATGCTTTAGAAATTGACTTCTAAAATAAAAAGTAAATAAATCCACCTAACTTTACAAGATATGGATAGATGAGTGAAGTCTGCAATAAGGGAACAACCATTTTCTAACCGAGGGGAATCAGCATAATGGAGTGGGATATATTGTGTTTCTCATCTTTGATGCATCAGTTGAGATAGAATTTCTAAATATTTTCCCTGCTTAAATAAGTGGTATACCAACAACTTTTGTGTTAAGAAGTTAGCTCAAGAGTTGAATGATCCTCAGATGTTACACAATTTGAGTTAGTGCCTGTCTGTGTGGTGCCTTTGCTTCCACAGTTTCCATCAGCTTGTGTTCATCTTTAGAGCTGCTGCTGTTTCTCTACTTCTTTTCCTTCCTACTTTTCTTTCACTTTTCTATTCCCTTCCTTGCAGCAGACTCCATGCATTTCTTTATTCTATTGGCTAAAATAATCTGCAATTAGGTGTTGGGGTTTTTAAGATGATTTTTATATGGACCCCATAGCAGTGCTTTAGAGTTAATGTTACCATCAGATCGATAGCTGTGGTCAGCCATTGTCTCAAACAGTGCTATTTTGGTCCAGCCACTTCTGAAAGAAATGGTCCTAAACACAGCATTTAGTATCAGGCAGGCTGCTCAAGCAAATTTGAAGCAGGCTAGAACAGCTATTTCATATACCAATTTAGAATTACTGTGTGAAAATTACTTTTTTTTTTTACTTGTAACAATTTGTGTTGACATGTGATTTTAAGTCATTCATTACTGGATTAACTTTCCTCCTCCTTCTAAAATTAGTAAAAATTACCAGTGCAATTCAGTTGGGGTGGATTTTCCTGTGTAGCAAAATAGCATAAATATATGGGAACTGACCACTGTTCCTATTTCTGTCTGTCATAGAAAATTAGGATACTGGTTTAAGCAAAAATCAGCATTTTTCCCTTATCACTCAGATCATTATGTAAGCCACAGTGTTTATAAGTCAGTGATTATTCCTGATACTTTTCATCCCTTTCAGACTATAAAGCACAATAATACAGGTCATTTTAAATACATCTTTTGCCTACAAAATAAGATAACACATTTATTACTGATAAATATAATGCAAAACCTAAAACCTCATTTTTTGACTGATTTAGTAGTTTTTGTCTGCAAAAATATTGTACCCATCCAGGCAAATGTTAGTTTTTATTCTTTGTAGAATATCCTAAACTTAATGATATTACAGCAAATTTTTAAGTAAAATGAAGTAGAAATTGCCAATTTCTTGATAATAAAGACAATAAATATTTTGTAGGTATATTAATATGTTCACTCAATTTTAAAGTATAATTGCAGGTAGCTCAATATGTACCTTCCTTAGAAAGTATTTTCATTCAACAGTTTAACAGTAGGTACTTTGGATTGAAATAGCAGTTTATCTTTTGGTATTTCTGGATGGGATGCTCTTAAGTTCATAAGATAAAAAATTTCTTTACAGTTTATATCACTGTGTTTAATTTGAAAGTATTGTTTCTTTATGCCCAGAGGCCTTCTTCAATGCGTTTATCACCAAGGGAGGAAGAAGATGATGATGCAGCTGAAAATACTTGTGGACCCTCTGGTTTATGGGAGGCACTCACACCTTGTAATGGATGCAGGAACCTCGGATTTCCCATGCTTGCACAGGTATGTGATTCCCTTTTCATCATAAAACTTAGTAACTATGGAAGAGATGCCTAATCTCTGCCTTAACCTTTAAAGTTATTTATAGTCTTGCCTGATTCCCTTCAAAATTGCTACTTTCACTCTTCAGTTTAATGTCAAAAGCTGCTTCCAAAATTAAATGTTGAGGTTCAGTCATCCTGCTATAATAATTATTCATAAGAGTTTAATATGGAGACTGGTGTTTACTACCCCTATTTTAGACAGATAGTTGCTGTATTGGATAGCTTTCTTTTCCATCTGGAAAGAAATTTTGAAGTCACATAGTTTCCTTTGGGATAAGTACTCTATTTTTGACCAGCTTCTAATTAATATAATGACATCTCAGCTACTTTCTTTATAGAATTAATTGAGGACATCATGCATAACTCAACTGATGTAAGAATATAGCCTAAGACTTCTTTTTGAAGATTATGTAAGTTGAAGAAAAAATTCCCAAACGTTTTCAAATGCTCATCATAACACAGAAGAGAATAAATAGAAGTGGGTAATATATTTGAGTCTAAGTCCCAGCAACTCTCAGAGCAGACCAGTCTACAGTATCTACCAAGGCATTCCAGCAGCTGTGTCCTGAACAAGTGATATTGTATTGCTCCAGAACAGGATGATGCTTATTGCTGCTTCTGGGTCTCCCTTGTTCTCTCCCCCTACTATAAATTAGCACTCTCGTTTGTGTAACATTTTTCCTGCACTTTTTTTTTTGTAGCGTTGAATGAAGACCTGCCAAATTTCTGTTTAGAAATGGCTGGTGTTTTTCCAGTTGCATCCTTACTTGGCACTACATTTAAATAGCTTTGTCAGATTCTTGTGTACCACATTGGAATTCCATATCCTGTCTCCCCACACTTCATACACTGTTGCTTTCATACCGTGACTGTATGTTTTATTCCCTTTAAGTCTCGTGGGACTTGCACCTGTTTGAAGTCAATGCTGAAGCCTTCCCTGCAGTCAATGGAAACAGGATATGGCAGCTCATGTGCTTGAATAACAATGAGCACTGCCCTGTCTCTTGATAAGGAGCCTTTATATTCCTTTCCCCTTTCAGAAGCTGTTTCCTACTTCATACTATCCATCATTTTAGACATTTGGCAAAGTGGGGCATTGTTGGAATCATCCCGATTTACAATCGGAGTACTAGTTACTAATTCCTCATTTTTAAAGATTTGTTTCAAAACGTATTTCTTAAATGGAACTTTTCTTATTTAAATATCACCTGTGCTTTAATTGTTGTTAAACTTGCCTATGATGAATATACTTGCCATTTTTATTTCCTAATTTTAGAAAATATTTTTGTTTTCCTTGTTTGTTCTTTAGGTAAGGTATACATAAATGGTGCTATAAAATCGAAGGATGCATTTGAAATGTGTAATCAAGTGTGGTTGTTTGGTTGGTTGGTATGTCTTTCCTATTTATAAAGAGAGTCATTCCAACTATGATGTAAATTTTAAGATAGTGATTCCTGAATGAGTGTTATTCATTGTACTTATATTTTAATCTCAGACTTATGAGATCTCATCCTTCTTGCTCTGAGAACAATAAGATTTTTAATTATAAATACAAAAAAGAGTATATTTCTTATGCTTTCATTTATGATATGACAGACTGCCTTTCTAGATTGCTTCTATCCATAAAAATTAACGACAGAGATAGTTTTGGTCTTTCGTTGATTTCTTTTTATGGGAGAAAGGAAAAAAGTTAGGTAGTGAAAAACCTCCAGACTAAAAGTCCGTGACTTTGTTTTTTATAAATTGTTGCCATCGGTGCATGCAGTCTTTCAAGCTGTTAGCTAATCTGTTGGATCTTTCACATTTACTTCAGAAAGTAGCAGAGAACATCTTGTTCTAAGGGATTGAAAACACAAAGTATATATGTAAGTTTCTGGATTAAGAACAGTATCTGGAATTGGTCTAACAAATTATATATTGTGTGCAATAGCATTTTTTAGGTAAAAGTGCAAAAATATGTTTCTGATATGTCAGTGCACTAACATATCAGAAAGTGCAGATTTCATCATGAAGAAACAGTGAGATAAGGGTATTTGACATGGTATCTTAAAATTTGTACTCTCCTAAAGGTTCAAAAACAGGGAAAAGTCTCTATCAGTTACTCTTGGACTCAAACAAGTTCATTTTACACTTCTCCTTTAGTTAAAAATAGATTTTACAATCATATAAATATAGTGTGTTTGCACATCAAAGGTGAACAAACATAAAGATTGATTCTTGCTTTATATACACAGTCAGAGGCACAATGATAACATGAAATTGAGTTTTAGGTGAGATTATGAAAATGTCCATCTGTGACCTAGTGAGCTGACAGTTTTCAGTATGCCAAAGGAGAGGGCAGTAATCTCCTTGACAAACTTGGTTTCTTTTTTGCAGTTAGGGAAAAAAGCTTGTCTGGAGGTACTTCTGGCATGCAGTGTGTTACTGCTGTCTCTATTGTGCTGGGAAGTGTCATTTTAGAAAGGCTATTATAGAATGTTCTGCGTAAAATGTTACTTAAGACCTAGCATAGCAGTAATACAGGTGTTCTCAGAACAATCAACTCTTTTACAGTCTCAAAATTGGTGAAGAGCTTTATGGAAAAATCTTTGTGCCTTGTAAAAATTTCAGGGGTTTAGAATATGCAGCTGGATTTTTGGAGTCTGGAATTGAGACAGACTGATTGTCTTCTTATTTTAGCAAAGAGTGTTTTCCATTTGTAGGTTATGATTTAGGATTAATGTGGGCTGTTGCTTTATTCTGGAGTTAATCTTTGGTTTAGGGCAAAAATTCAGTACCCACATACATATTCACATTTTCTTGAGAATAGAGCAGCATACTCTGAATGTATGTATATAATTCCATTTTCTTTTTCATGTATAGCATACCTTGAATATTTCTCTGCTAAGGGGGCAAACAGGGCCTGATTTACAGAGATAAATAGAGGGCAGTCTGCAATGTCAAAGAGATGAGTGCTGCAGAGTTCTATATGATCCCTTCAGTATTATCAGTTTAAAGCAAGCAGTTCACACACCTTAATCCTGACAGTCATGCCAGCATATTTTTCTAATTATGATATAAAGTAATTGTGAGATAAGGCAGGTTTAGCTCTGTCCCATTTAAGATGCTGCTGGGTCAGCTTGACTGGACTGTGACTTGAATTGTGTTGTATGTACAACTTAAAAATTCTGACAGTGATTCCGTGTGTTTGACATGATGACAGCAAGGAACACGCTCATTTGTTACACCTCTGTTACAAAATGAAAATAATGTCTGTAAAGAGAGCAGTGCAGTTGCTATGGAAAAATTGAACTTTGATTCAAAAGCTGTAAGTATAAATCTTCGTGTTGCCAGTCGCTGGGAAGCATGGCTCTTCACAAAAATATCTGGCAAATTTACTTAAATATTTAAATGCTGTGTTTCTAGCTTAGTGTCAACTTTTCATCTTTCAAGAGGGAATGAAATTCTGGGAGACCTTGACATTTCCCTTTAAGACTGATCAACATTCTGCTTATATATTTCTAGGATTCCTAGAGCTAGGAACTCTAGCAACTTTATCAAGGGTTCTCCTGTGGAAGAGAGACATTCCCCCCAAAAAGCCTTTTTATTTAGAGGGAGGGTAGAAAAAGTGGACTCCTAACTACATTTTTAGGAGATGAGAATTGTATGCAATAGTTTCTTCATCAGTACAGGCTATGGTGGGAATATTTAAAGTTTGGGATTTGATGCATCTGTTAATAAGGTTATTTATTTCATGTCTGCCTTCCAGAAGGTCATTTTGTCTGTCTGTACTTCTTTTAGTAAATTTTAAAAATTAATTTTTGATGGGAAGAGATTTTTGTATACTGTTTGTATTGTAGAAGCTAGTTAAGGTTGTCCTGTAGAAAGCCTGACATTGAAAATCATTATGTTGCAATTATTTTTACATTTTCAAAATCAGCTCAGGATACATGAGAGATGAATGGAGTATTTTAGTAATGCACTAACTCAGTTTTCACATAGAGATCAAATCTGCTACTAAAAAACCCTCCATACTGACACTCTCTGGAGAGAGGCAGCATGGGTCTTTGTTATCACTTTCTGAAGAATTTTAATATTGGGAATTTTATTTGGCATTATTTCTTTTCATTTTAACATATTCTTTTGGTTTGAACTCCTTCTTTCTTCAGTTGCCTCAAAAATTTTCTTAGATTTTAAGGTCAATGTGATGAATGTTCAAGTAATTTGTAAACTGCTCTGGTGCAGGGGAGGTACTATAAAAGAGGAAGTATTTCTTCTCTTTTTTAATAAAAACAGACAAAATCAAAGAACATGTTTTTAATTAAACAATAATTGCTAAAATATTTCATCTTGGTGTTTCAATCCATTAATAACTTGACCTTTCAGTACATTCAGTGGAAGCAAATTTCAAACTAGACTGGTAAAGAAGCAGATTTGGCTCATTTTACTTAGTGCTGAAGTTCTCCAAAATTAGAAACAAAAAGTATTGTGGCATTATCTAATTTCTATGTTACAGGGGAGGAAACCTGTCTCCTTATTTAGTGAGGATATAGACAAAGTAGGGAAAGCTTTGACCTAAAATATGTCTGAGTATGGATTGCCAGAGTAAGATTGTTATATTATCTGTAATACTTTCCTATAGTTTCTGACCTTCAGTGAAAAATATTTTTTTCTTCCTAATTTAGTAGATTAGATTATAAATTTACATAAATGGGAGTAATATGAAGCTCTACTACCCATAAAAATATTTCTGTCAAACTCTTGATTTGCAGTGTTGTCTCCTTTGCAGTAAGTTTAAGTCTTATTAGTAATTTCAGGAACACATCACCCACACAGTGAAGGAGCTACTGAAAAGTGCAATATGTGTTCTGCCTAGAAAGAACCAGCAGGTGATGATTATACCCCGCTGAACAGTGATAGGAAATAAGTATATTGAAAAAATTGTGGTTTATTTTGGTGCTATGCTACATTTTCTGATTGTGTTTTAAGGAATGAAGCTGAACGTTTTATTCTTGCATGTGGTATGTATTGCATATGTAGCTTCTGAATTTCCAGTGTAAATTTGGAGTAGCCCATGTAAATTTGCAAGTGTCTTGTTGCAAAAGCATTTTTATTGTGCTAGTTGTATAATCTACACACCACTACACAGGTGTGTAGTATAACCAGAGAAGTTATAGTCTGTTTTGTTTATCCTTGGGTATTTTCAGAATTGACTGGTCAAGCTCCTAAGCTCTGCTTCAACTGCAAGTTTGGAAAAGATGACTTCCAGAGATCTCTTTCACATTGTTGCTAACACCTATGTTCTATAATCCTCTGCAAGGCTATGGGACCTCAGATGAGTTTATTTCTTTAAAAGCTTAGGACTGCCTATGCAGTTGGTAAATGACTGGTTTTGAAAATGTGGCTATCCCTGTCCAGAACTGTGTAAATCTGGTCACTGCTGGGATGTGTTATCTCTTGGTGTGATCATGAAACAGCAAAATTAAACAGGATGAGAAAGAAAGGAGAGAAGTGTCAAAATGTACTGGAACTATTGATGTATGTCAGAAGTAATCTGAAATATTAATGACTGGAGTGGTTTACAAGATTAAATTTAATTCCTATTCATGGTATTCAAATTCATGTAGAAATTACTGTTGAATTGAGCACTGTCACATACCAACTGAAGCATGTCACAATTGTAATCTGGGAAGATCTTACATAGTAGAACTATATTGCATTTTATTGTTTTGTGGTTTAAAATTTAGTGGCAACCAGAAGACACACTTTCATGGAATGTCTTTGCTTTCAGTTCTGCTTCTCAAATTATGGGAAAATGGAAAATTATTTTGAATTGCCCAGTGAATAGATAGCAGTTGCACATCACAATTAGTTCCGTTCATGAAAGCAATTCCAACTTAATGTTAAAAACTTAATGTTTGGACTTCAACTGCTTCATAACAAAAATACTAAAGCAGTATATTAAAACCTGAAAGTTTATGTTGATCTTCCTGGTTATTCTGACCAAATGGAGCTACTAATTTTTCAGTATTAATGTTTCCTGGGGGGGAAAAAAAACCCATCATAGATACATTGTATTTGTTACTCCTACCGTCATAACAGGAGGAAGAGTTTATGCACAAAAGTGCTGGTGTTGAGGTGTCTGGAGTTAAGATATCAGTTGAGTGGAGATATCTGGCCATGGTGATTGTGACATGGATTTGTTACACTGATTAGCCATGCAGTCAAGCTTTGTGTCAGGTTGTATTTCTGTGAAGGGCTGTTTAAAGACACTTGACATTTTGGGACTGTTTTTGAGCATAAAAGCCTATTTTCTATGGGGTTTTCTGTTTGTTTGTTTTTAATTATGTTAAAAATTTATCTGAGAACTAAGCTAATACTGGAACCATGAGGGATATTTTTTCTTACTTCAGTTTTTATAGTACAGAAAATCATGTCTTTGTAGAGTGAGTCCATGAGAAGTCTGTAAAATTTATAGACCTGATTTCTTTCTGAAGAAAAGACCTGACTGGCAGCTGGACTTTTTAAAAGAACAACTTTGTACTATCTAACTGTGAATCCTCTCTTGCAGTGCAAAAGGAAATGCATAGCTTGGGTTTAAAGTCATGTCTGGTGGTTGTATTTACTGAGAACCTTTAATGATGGTATCCATTATACTGAGTCTAAAAATGGGATAGATCCTGAATCAATGAATTTCTTAAGTGTAAGCATTAATGTGCTCAACCCCACTTGGATTTCCATACAAATGGAACTTTATAAAGAGATACCTTATATTTTCACCAAAATTCAAAATTAGTCTAAGACTTAGAGTTTCTTAAAATCCCAAACTGATTGTTATGATTTTTTTCACTACTAGCAACCTGTAGTTGAGAAGAACTCATGAACTGGATGTAAAATAAATGAAACTGAATTTGGGGGATACTTTATTTAAGACATCAAAGGGAAATATATAAGACTACATTGTCTCATGTTTTCATGAAAACGTATTTTGGATTTACTTTGGATAGAAAATGTGATCTGCCAATTATAGTGAAATACTTCTTTTTACTTTAAGGTCATTTAAAAAGGCAATTCTGCTAGAAAATGGAAATCTCATGTTTCATGTTTTTTTACCTAGGATGTTCATCATATATATTGCTGTAGAATGCAGATGCTCTATTCACTTTCCAGAAGCAATAAGCAGTTTTGTTTCATAAAATCTACTATAAAAAAAAGAAGTCACAGTAATGCTCCTAGTAGTATGGAGAATAGCTGTGTTCCTTTGGTGAAAGGTGGAGATAGCTTTTTTAAAAAAACTTGTTATAAATGTGTCTCTGTATAACACGAACAGTCCACCAGGCATTTTGCATTTTTTTGAGATAAAAGGTGTAGGTGTGAAGACATTGAGGTAAATTAATAAATTGACAGTATCGTGCCAACTATTATTTTTGGAGATGCTATAGTTTTATAACGCCGTAGTTTTTGTTTCCCAATATTTTATACTGTGAAGAAAAAGAGAGAAAATAAAACCTTTAGGCAATGCTAAGTCCTATTTATAGCTACCTAATTTTGAATTTAGCAAAATTGGGTGTATAACTCTCAGACAGTGTTTTAGCCCAACAGTCTAACTACTTGCAAACCAAAAGGTTTGTCCCTAATTAGCTTTTCTGATTAGCAGATACTACATACAGACAGCAGTTCTATATACACATGAAGCCTTTTTAGTGAATTGTTGTAATATGTTGTATATAGGCAGGTGATTAAATACTCCCTTATTCACACTGGTTTGATAGAACTAGTAGTTTTGCATTGTAAAAAATAAATATTGACAGCAGAATGTTCCTTCAGAAACCCATCTGGATATTCTTGCTCCTTGTATCATTATGAAAGTGTCAACATCTCTGAAGGTATTTGACTGGTTGCTCTTTTCTGTTGAACAGGAAGCCACTGTGAGCCAGCCAGTGTGAGATATGAATTTAGGGATGTTTTTGACCACATGCCTAGCTTTTGAGCTGAATTTATGTGCAAGTTAAACACCAGGGCACTTAGGGTACACAGCTGACAAAGCAGAAGGCTTTCCTTCAGTCCTTCCTACCCACTTGCAAAGTGGACAGACCGAGTGTATCTTTATTATAGTCTCTTTTGAATGCAATAATGTTCTATTGTAAGGTTCCTGAGCAATTTTTGAGGTGCTTCTCAAGGATAGCAATCTTAACATCTTTCTCCCACAGACAGTTATGTCTCATCAGGACTGTACGATCAAAGAAGAACTCCTCACACTCCACAGTTTGGATTTTTAGTGGCTAGAATGTCATTTTTTGATCCAGGAAGAAAGACCCACTGCCAAGAGTTTCCTGTTGTCTGGCTTTAGGTGGTTTCATGTGACATCCCGGCATTCCAAGTAGCAAATTTCTTTTACTTAACAACACTGTTTTCTCAATAATGAAAATTTGAAAGGATCTTGAATTTGCAAATTACTTGAGTTTTTAACTTCTAGCATTTACATTGCTATTTTGAAGATGAGTTATTATTTGATGAAATATAAGAAAATAAATGAATCAGAACTTAGAGCAATGGAATTATTAGGGAAAAAGTTCTTGTCTGAGAACTTTTTACCATCTTGGTTTTGGGAAACTCTTGACATAGTAGTTTGTTTGTATATAAACGAATCAACAACATTAACAGAGAGTATCTGTAATAAAAGTATTCATTGCAGCTAGTATGACTGCAAACCTGAAGCAAGAGCCCTTAATTCTTGTTAAATAGGCAGAGTGGTCACTGTTCCAAACTGGAATCTTGCAGAGAACCTATAGAAAAAAAATTAAGTTCAAATGTTATTGAAAATGTGATTTAGGTTCCCTTATAATCTTCATTAATTTCATTTTATGTAGTCTTTACATTCTGTTTCCATTTCACAATATCTAGGCCTGAGAATTTGCAAGGAATTAAGACATCATCATAGCAACAATTAAAGCAATAGAACTTTGACATAAAAAGGTGGGATTTCTTGTTTAAAGTGCCATATGGAAGTAGCATGTTTTTTAGTGGAATGGTTTTCCTTCAGTGATGAATAAAGTAATTATGTTCATGTATTGAACATTATTACTTATATTTTCATCTTACCTGCTGAAATTCAACATGGCCACATCAGCCCTCATAAAATTGCCAAGAATATAGGCAGTATGAAGAGATAGCACTGAGCAATGTATCCATAGAACATCAACCTTTTTGTATCCATAGAACTAAAAATCCTTGTTATGAATGTTAGCGGGCTTTGGCACACTTGTGGCCAGGAAACAGCAGAGTTCCCATTCAGAACTACTGTTCTGAACTACGGTATGAAATAGAAAATCACTGGGTTATTTAGGAATATAGGAGTTATAGGCAATATCCTCTTAACTTGTGTTTAGTGCTAATGTGCATATTTCCCCTGTTGCCATGGAATAACTTGTTTTACTGTTTTTAAGCATCACTTCTAGCTTACAGTAGCTTACTTCCCTCCAACTGTCTCTTACTGTTTGGCTTAGTTTTCACATTGCTGAAATATCTGCAAAGTTTATTTTGTACTATTTAATTAGGAAGTATTAACTTTCACAAACTTTGCATGCTGCTGGGATCTTTAAAGAACAATCTCAAACTTTTTTCCTGTTAATTTTGTATTTCACTTTTCTCTTCAGTTATGTAACAAATAAAAGTAAGATTCACAGCAAAGTTCTTTCGCTTTGACAATACAACTCTCCATAACTTTAGTATTTTGAAAAACACTTTCTTGTTCTTTCTATTTTACTGTGGGAGCATGTGTAGGAGAGATTTCTTCTAAGAGAGTCTTGGTTTATGCTATTGCAGTAATAACTTTGATACCAAACATACTTAAATTTTTCTTTCTTCATTGTCAAAAACTTTTGAACATGGAAAATTGTCTTTCCTGATGTAGCGAATATTTATTTGTCTCTTCTATCAATTTCATTATATGTGATATCAATTAATTGGTTTCCATTTTGCAAATTTTTGAGTATTTACTTCAGAAAAAGATGTAGGGGCAGATATAGAATATTTTTTAAAAAGATATAGGTTATTTGTAATAGACAATGGATTAACACATGTTAACATGGTGTTAAGTCTCTCTTTTCAAAGAAGATTTCTCCCATAATGTCTCCCATAATTTTAGTGAAGTTATCTGCTTTCCAATCAAGTCAGTGTACAGCTGTAAGGTTGCTATTCAGAGAGCAGTTGTGTTTTGCTTCAGGATTTACTTAAGTGCATTCAGTTCTTTTCTCCCCTTCATAGCAACACATACATTTTTCATTTAATGGCACAGTAGTTGACAGATATTAAGCTATAAAATGTGAGAAATATGAGTCTGCTTAACATAGAGCATTAACCATTTGTCTGCATTTGCTGTCTAATATTGACTTTCATATAAGGTTTCTCAGTATCATTTTCCATGGTTACTACCCTTATAATGTGAGGAGTTAGTTTTCATATTTGCTGCTTCTGTTGGAGCTGTGTATGTTTAAAACGTAGGCATTAGAGCATAAGCATCTTGCAGAGAAGTATTGTTTCCATGGAGCTTAGGTTTAAGCTCACTTTATCTTTTTTTTAACATAATAGCCTTTATTTTAACGAGGCATTTTCCCACAGCTTCAAGTTCAAACATGACATAATTTTTTAAAATATCTTTCATGAAAACAATAGAAAAAAAGGAGGATATTTAAACTGGAAATTGCTTTCTTGTTTATAATTGGTTTTTTTCAGCTAAACTGAGAATTGTTTATTAAAACTGTTATTGTATTACACTACATCACCAAACACAACCACTAACATTTGCATAAACTGCATTATGTACACTTTTAGTATATTCTTTGTCACAGTGAGTTAGTTATTAGAGGAAGCATCTGCTCTTTTCCATGGCCTGAGTGTTGAATGCATGGGAAAGCATGTAACATGACTACAACAATCTAGCTTCATTTGAAATGCTGAATATCTGCCAGTTAGAATTATGAAAACACTGCATAAAATATAGTGACATGTTTCTGCTGCTGAGGTTAGCACTGCATTCATTATGCTCACAATTTACCCATGTCTTCACACATTTATAGTTTAGGCTATATTAGTGAGTTTTGTGTTGTAAGGCATTGTAGGAACCTTTAGCTTTCAGGGATTTATGTCTGTACAGCTTTTGTATGAACTTTTAAATTTGAAAGGTGGATTTTTGAAATTATGCATTGGAAAAAGAGAAAAATAAACCTGTATTTGGGGTGTTATATAAATAAGGCTCAATTTTTCATACATAAAGTTTGAAAAAGCAAATCTAAATTTTGAGTGGTTTCTGAAAAACTAAACATTATATTTACATTTCTAACTAAAAAGGAAAACAATTCTAACACGCTTTTTAAAACTGATGTTTTTCTCAGCTCTGTGGAAGGCTTTCTGAAACTTAAAAAGGCTGTTTCAGGTGTTGATGGGAAATAAGTATTTCAATTAACTCTGTACATGTATTATTCCTACAGCTGCAAACCTGCAATTTCAGATGTTTGCTGAAAGAGTAAAAGATCCTACTCTTTTAAAATCCTTGCTAGAAATAATTTGTGCAGACCAGAGTAGATCCTCTGGTGTCATTACCTTTAAATGAGATTATGGGTGATTTTCCAGATTCTGTAATATATCATGAACCTTATTATATGTTCTATGACAGATTACACATTCAAGTGTTTCTAGCTGTCATAACAATGAACATTTCTGATAGTTTGACTCATGAAAAAATATTCTAATTGTGTGATACTATGAAACTTGCTTTGGTTAAATCATTAGTAATAGATAAATGCGTTTTTACTAGCCATAAATTATAGTACTATTCCTGATATCTTTGACTAGAAAGGCAGTCAAAATAAAAATTTCACTATCTACTTTGGATTCTTGTTTAGGAAATAATTTCCTATACATAGGAAATAATTTCAGTTGTTTTTGCTTAGTACATTATTGTGGCAAACTTGTGCAATGCCATTCAGGTTCACACATTTCCCTTTCCACCTTGCTGCATGTCAGAAAAATGTTCTAATTATCTTGAGTCACTGGTCAGGACTTCTTTCTTGCTTGAATTCTCGATTCCTCTCAGCAACCTTCAGTTACTTATTAATATTTCAGTGTGAAGTGTCCCAATCCAACAAGGTTATATATCAGTCTGTTTACAAATGTCAAGTCTGCAAGTACACTCAGACTAGATGTAAGGAAATTTTTTTTTACAGTGAGGATGGTGAATCACTGGAATAGTTTGCCCAGGGAGGAGGTAGATGCTCATCCCTGGAAACATTCAAGGTCAGGGGCTCTGAGCAGCCTGGTCTAGTTTAAGATACCCCTCCCCATAGCAAGGGGTTTGGCTAGATGACCTTTAAAGGTGCCTTCCAACCCAAACCATTCCATAATTACATGACATACATGGGATAAATGCAATATTCATTGCTCACAGGATGATCAGGAGCTTTGGGTTGATGGAGCATGTAAGATCAGTAACTCTCAAAGTTTCATCAATAAAGTGTCATAGTACTCTTCTAAGGAGCAGCTGGGCAGAATTGATCGTACTATGATAGAGGGGCAGCCACCTGGATTCTAGATGCTGGTCCTCTGGCCTTCAGCAAGCCAGAGGAGACAGCATCATACCCTCATGGATCTCAAGGGGTATGTCAGAATTTAATAGCTGTTCTTCACTATCTGTAAAAATGAAAAAGATATTTCTAATAAGGTGGCAGATACATTGCATTCTTCCTTTCTGTGTTTTCCAGATTATTTCTACTTTAAGAGGAGAGTCATGTGTGTTGTCCCATGTTCCAGGGAAGTAATAAAGTGTCAAGTGACTTGATTTTTATAGGAAAGGATATTGACAGAATTTTAGAAATTCTGTAAAGTACAAATTCTATCTTCTGGTCAGAGTGTCAGTTCAGATTAGGTGTCTCCTGAGCCTCTACCATTCTATTCATAGCTCATACAAACGCAAACTTGCATATACCTCAGCCCTTAGTCATACATCATTCAGTTTTATTCTTAAAAGGAAGGCAAGACTATATAGAAGGCAGAAACAAGGAAAAAATGTGGAAAAAACGTGGGAAAAAAAGGTCCAACTCAACATCATGTAGTTCTTGAAGATTTAGTCATATTATGGCACATTTTTTCACAATTCTGTTTAACCCTTTGCAATGGCCAAAAATAGATAATTTTAGGAACAATTTCATTCCCACTGATTAACAATCTCTTACCCTTGTGCAGGTTTCAGATAGTGTATCATAGGTATTATACTTTCAAACTTATGCTCAGAGGAGAACCAGCTGACTGCAGGCCTATGAATAAGGGCAGCAGTGTGTCCCTGGCATGTGCTCTGCAACTTCAGTGTCACATTACTCTTTCTTTCTACAAGACAAAAGATCTAATTTACATTGATCAGTATGGGTGGCTGTTCTCTAGTGATTTCCCACTAGAGTGACTCACTCACTCTCAATGTTGGGGTATTTTTTTACTTCTATTGTGTATGTATTTTTATCCTTTCCACAAAAAAAACCCTACTTATTTTAATGTGTGAGAAGCCCAGAACATTATTTTTGTGAAGTTATAATTTCAAATAAGGATAAATTGTGCCTTGATGATGGTGGTCAGTTATAGGTCTCATGTTCAGCAATTTGGAGTGGTTAATAAAAATTTGAGATTGAATAATCTCTATTTTTAAAACAAAAATTAGACTCTGATTTTGATTTCAGGACTAAAGATAAAGGAAAAGTATTTGTAGAATTTTTTATTATGGAGTTGATAATAACTTGGGCATGTAGAATGACTGTAGTTACTTGTTGCAGTTGGTTGAGAGCTTTCAAGAAAAGAACAGAATCACATTGCTTCATACCTGAGCAATATCTGCTCACATTTAAGTTGGTGAATTAGTTTAGATCTTAGAAATTTCTAGAAATGCTCAGGACCAGCAAAATGGAGAACATTTTGCAGCAACCAAAAGACTTTACAATGTCAGTGATGAGAAATTTTCTTTTTTCTTTTTGGTACATAAGCACTTTTTAATAAAGGTATATCATCTTCACTTAATGGGTTGATAGAATTTCTGTCTTTCTAAAGTATTAACAATTCTTTTTTGGCTCTAACTCATTTAACTTTTGCTGGACATACTATTATATTTTATTTATTAGAGAGATAATTAGGAAGACTTTAATTGCTGGTAGTTTACATTCTGACAATTTTCTGAGTAACCCCATCATTTTTATTTATTCTTCTCTGACATTTATATTCATGCACTGTTAATTACAGAATGTTGAATAACATTCAGAAAATCAAATTGAATGTTAAGAGCAATTAGGAAAGGAGTAGAGTACAAAAAAAATCATTATGTCAGTATGACTGCTTGGTGAGCCCTCATCTTGAATGAGGAAATCTGAGAAAAAGTCATCCCTGTCACATCATTGAAAACTGAGAGGATGAAGGGTGACAGAGATGGTCTAAATCCTGGAACAGCTGGGCAAGTAGGCTAATATTTCTCAGTCCCTAAAGGGGAGGACATGGCAAGTGCCTATGTCTGTGACATCACAAGGAGGGGATAAGTAAAGAACAACCCTTTATAGCCATCTAAAGTATAAAACAGCAATGTCAAACTTGGTGAGATAGCTAAAAACAAAATGGGGGCATGCAAACTATGAAAGGGGACGTGCTCTAAAGGCAACTGGAGAAGGCAATTCTACAAAGTTGGTTTGGTACACATGTGAAACAAAGTCAGCACCTTTTGACTATGAAGTCTGAGACCCACAAGGTGTTGCAGAAGGAGGAGCAGTTACTGCAGGCTTGACCTGATCTCAGGCTGGTTTCACTGTTCTCTAGGTCAGCACTGTTGGCTGCCTTTAAGGGTAGAATGTTGGGTGACACAAGGTATGATCCAAAGTCTGTTCTAACATTTGGTGTATCAACTTTTAATTTATTTTTTTTTAATGCAGCTGAACTCAGGCACAGAACAGAATTTCCCTTGGGTGTTTTGTAACAATTTTAAGGCTGCAGTATTTCTTCATGGGCTTCTCTAGGCAGATTTACTATAATTAGGGTTTTGGCATTCTGACTTAAATGCATGTTTCTTGAAGGGTACAAGGATTAGATTGAAGTCTCCTGTTTTAGTCATTGCCTTGGTAAATAAATTTTTGCCTCTGCCTTTTTACAGCAGACTTAAATGGACAGGATAAAAATTCTCTTTTTTTTCAAGGTTGGAAGGATTTCTTCTCTTCAGCTGCTACGATGCCTCTGTGTAATTTTCTATTAACTTCATTTAAGGAATCACATGGCTTAAGTTAATAAAGTTATATTTGGAACTGCAGGAAATCTACTTGCCAAATTTTGTAATCTTATAATTTCTACTACCTGAAAGTGGTTATTATTAGTCTATATATGTGAGATTACTAATACTGAGAGCTCATAATCTGACTACGTAGAAACTGGAAAGGTAGAAACAGGTAGAGATACAATCTCATTCCTCATTTAGATATGTTTTTTGAATGCTGACCAACAATTTTGTATTGTTTGCCGGTACATACTAATTTTTTTTAAATTACAAATGCATCTTAGTATTCAATTTATTATTTACTTATTATATTTATTTATTTATTATTCTCTTTATTCTATTTATTTTATTTGTACAATTTTTTTTCCTGATCACTGTTACCAGTGCTCATTTTCAAGTTCTTGTTAGTTTAACCTGTGATTTAAATCTTTCTCTACCAAAATCATCAATAATTTTGAAGTGAAGCTATTCTTGGTGTCATCTTAACCCTATTCTTCGAGAAGCCTTGAATTATTGCCAAACTATGAACTTACATAAAGATAAAATGACCACAATGACCAGGAAAAAAACCCAAAAAACTAAGAGTCATGTAATTATATGCTAACAGTATAAATCATTTATCCAAAAAGGCACTGTTACCTACAGCCATAGCTTACCTCAGTTAATATAAATTCTTGGTGAAGAAATTGTTACTCCGCATTTTGTTTTAGACATCATGTTCTTCAGTCATTTTCTTAGTAGGGCTATGATAATATCTAACTGTCAGGGTGCTTTCCTGCCCTTTGCCTTTTATTATATCATATTTGATTTGTGTCTGATGCTTGATTTTCAGAGACATCCATATGTCCAATGTAAGAAAGATGTGGAAATATGTCTTTGCCCATTCAATTGCTTTCTGCTGGTATTAAAGAAATAAATCTCTGTTGAAACAGGATGTTATCTTCTTATTCGTGGTCGAAACTAGAAACAGTCTGCTTGATTGGATTACTGTACCAGTAAAACTTCTAATTCCTTTTTTCCTCCTCCCTCAACATTTGCTAATCATTAGGATTTGCTGTACAGATCGCTGTTATGGGACCTTTTGTCATTATTTTGCTCAAATGTAGAGCAGTAATTCATCTTCATTCACAGCCTGGGATCCTGCCATCCATATGTACAAGGCATATTTTAAGTTTTCTTATATGTAATGTAAATATTTTGTAAAACTGTCCCTGAAGAGAATGTAATTGTAGTGGTTAATGTAATTGTTGCTCTCATGAGATACAATTAAAAAAGAAAATGAGACATCCCCTGAATTACAAGCTAGCAAAACAGGTATTGCAAAAGCAGTAATCCAGTTTTCATTAAATAAAAAGTTTGATGAATGAAGTTCTTCTGTAAACTGAAGAAGAACTGTATTATATGAAAATTTAAAGAAATAAATGTTTTCTTCTAGCATGCAAGTTATTCTTCTGGTCTGTTACAGTTTGGATGTCAGCAGAATGTGGTATTTAATTTGCTGAATTCTAAACCCTGCTGGCCAGAGTTATTGAGCCTAGTCCTTTTCCTGTGTCATCTGAGAAATACCTCTCTTACCTACTGAAATTTTTGCATTTCAGGAATCCTATTCAAAGAAGAGAGGTTATGCACTGGAAGCAATACCTTCTGTACCTCTGGATGCAGTTCCTTCAGAAAATGACAGCAGTCTTTGTGATTCCATAGACATAGCAGTCACCAAAAAGCCTTGTTCCCTAGAGATAGCAAGAGTTCCTTCCTCAAGACCAGGTAAATCACCAAATAATCCTTTACACAGTCATTGGTGTAAGGGTTAATCTATAGAATATGTAGGTTTATGTTTTTAAGCATGCAGTTCTCTGTTTATCACAGTGTGATTATAGTCTTCCATTAGCTACTATAAGAGCTTCACATTCGAATAAGGATTAATAGCAAAATGTTGTAGAAGTGAAAACAAAGCAGATGTTTAAATACTTTCCTAGATAAAGACGAGGTTTCAAAAAGCCAAATTAGAAAGTGTTTCTTGTGGACAAGCCTTTTGCAATAATCCTTTAACCAACCTGTTTCTTTTTTTTCTAAGCAACAACATTATGGAACTACTTCAAAATTCAAAGTACTCTGCATTTTCATGTTACGTGAAAGAATACCTCATCCATTTTTGAAAATTAAATATTGAATGAGAATTAAGAGAATATTAAATGAGTTTGACAGACTGCTGTTTGTGTTATATACTGCTGCTATTGTGTTATATATACATAGTTTTTAACTATTTTAACTCATTGCTGTTCAAAGCAATAATAGAATTATTAATAGAATAGAATTATTAATAGAATACTAATAGAATTATCCTAAGTCAGATATTATCTCTAAGTATCATATTATATGTAAGAATTGTGTATGTGTTCTCCAAAATTATATGATCTCTTCCATTACCCTATTTTGAACTCTTCATTAGTCACCGCCTGGTACAGGAATTTCAGAATAGAGAAATTTTGCTCCAAGTAATTGGACTGAGAGTCTGCTGTGACAAATGACAGTTCTCAGCAGCAGAGACCTATTTGAAACAGGCAATTGACTTTCCGACCTGTGTGATCTTGATTAGGAATCATGATTTGGGTAATGTACAAGGATGACAGATGATTGTTGACTAACATCGTGCTACTGCTCTGGTCTGTGTGAGGGGAAGCACCTTCTTGATTTTACAGCTGAAGTAATATTGAAGGAGTGCCAGAGCTGTATCAGGCATAGTGTATGAGGGCCAGATAGCAACATACAGCTTTGTAGTTTGCAAGGTAAGGTGGAGTGGATTGTAGTTCCTACCTCTCTTTTAAATTTGGGCTAAAGAAGACTTGCTGGAACCTGAATTATTAGCAGCAGTCTAAAAGGTGGCACAAAATAGGATAGCATCTTTGTAGCATAGCTGCACAGAATGGACCAGAATCTGACTTGAACATCAGCATGACTACTTGCTTCTACTACTTGTTTCTGACTTTGATGATTTCGGCTCTGATAGTCTTAAACAAAATTAGTCTGTGCAGGACAATATTGTGGGTTGCTTTTCAGTAGAGGAAGAAAATAGCAAATTATCTTTGTTTTTCACACTTCTACTTGAATAATTGCTATAAATATATTTATTGTAGTGGAAAGACTACCATACACATACCCAATAAATTGATAGGGGGAGTTCATTACCTGTCTTCTTAATAATGGGGCTCAACAACAAATCTTCCCATTTTTTAAAACAAGATGGAGCTTTTACTAGTTAAAATACCAGCTTTGGAATTGTGCTGTCTGCTGAACATAAGCATTTTTCATAGGCATAGTAAATCCATTAAGATCAGCAAGAAACACAGATCGTATGAAGGACAGTTTTATGTCTTAATCTGTAAATATGTTTTGTATAAAGTTTAAAATAGTGTGTGTCAGAGACCTAGAGTATAACCAAGGAAGCTGTAGGACATTCATGAGGGTGTGCATGATATTTAGAAGATCTAACAGATCAATGAGTTGACAATACAAATGTACTGTAATTCCTTCTGTTAATTTTCCATATACCACTTTGATATTTTCCTCTTGGCATTTTATTGGGAAGAACATTCGGCTGTATAGAAAAATGTAGTTTTATTTTAAGCTATAAATGTAGAAGCTATCTAACTGCCCTTGCTTGCAAGCCATATCTGGAATCATGTTAGCTCTTATCTTACACTAGAAATGGACCAAATGAAATAAATCTTATAATAAATAAATCTAACAATAAATCTCACTTATAAGGTATTTAGCGCTAGGTGTAATTGTATGCGAAGTCATCCTGCCACTTTAGGTTGTATGGAGTTATTGCTTGATTAAGTTACATATAATTATAGATCATTTATTTAAAATAAATATCTAATTCTGCATGGGTTTTTTTCCTGAATTTCCCTCAGTTTTTGTGTCACTGAGACATGCCAACTTTGGGAATACTATTTCAGATCTCTGTATTATGTGATATATAGGGTTCTGGGGAGAAAAAACAGACTGCTCTGTAGTTCTCCTGAGTCTTGTTGTTGAACTGGTAGGGGATCACAGAGGACGAGAACTCCATGCAGCAAATGGTAAAGGCTTCTTTGTTTTCAGGGAGAAAAACTGAATAGAAAGAAATTAAAAGTAGTCATAAAGTTGGTTATCTTTACTTCTGAAACCCTATTTTCTGTGACTTTTATGTCTGTTTGCAGATTAGGTTTATATAGGAAGAGGAACAGTTACATTTATTGGTTTATGCTCACAGTTAAACCAATTGCTTCTAATTAGCACAGATTTAAGAGTAAGAAAGACTGTGTGTCTCAGTCCAAGTTAAACTGTTCTTTTTTTTCTGTAAAAGAGTAATAGGACAAGTTTGGCAGAAATTATTTCTCATCTTTTTTTTTTAAACTAGTAGTTAACACATGATAGGAATATTCTGAAATATTGTGCTCTTTGAGAACATTCTTTCCATTAAGTAAAATATAAATTTGGGGTTAAAATTTCATAGAACCATCTCATAAAATGAATATAAAATAGTGATTCATTAATCAATCTGACTGATTCTTCTGTTGGCTATTGTTCTGTTGGATATGTACTGTATCCAACAGTATCAATATTTCTTAAACTAGGCATTTCTGCTACTCATTTTAATTTTTACACTGCTCTTCTGCTTACAAAGTTCACATGACATATTTAACCTTGAAAAATAGTAATGAAATTTTATTAGTTCATAAGCCATGCATTAGAATTTTCCTTTTGCTTTTAGGGATGTAATGAAATTTTGTGAATTATAGGAACAAATCATCTTGGAGAAGGTGTAAATGAATTTAAAATTATGTTCATGAAGTTAGTGTGGTTTTGGTCACTTATATAGAGTCCAGAATACTGATTTAGGTATTGGGGCTGCTTTGGGGCTCTGATGTCCAAGATCCTTACAGACTTGCACCCTTAGTAACTTAGACATTCTGTATCACAATCCATCCTTGCACCTCGTAGTGTCATCCATTTTATTTAGGAGAGATATTGAATGAAATCTGAGCTACATTAGGGTTTTCTAGTTGTAGTTAAATGCATGTCCCTACCCAGCAGGGAGATTTATATCTCTTTGAGTCGGATTTTACCATTTCTACTGCAGAAACTCCCTATGACTGACACCAGGTGACAGTTCACATGTTAAATTTTCAATAATAGTGAGTGATGGCCAGTAATAATTAAACTATTTTTAGATCTCCTTGAGTATCATCAGGAAATAGAACTTTTCAAACTCTATCCCAAATAACTTGTGGAAGAAAAATACAACCACCTTCCTTGGGAAATTTGTTATGTCTATGCAGATTAACAAAGGTTTTAATAAAGCATCTCAATGACAAGAGACATTTCTCTGTGCCAACTGCATGAGAATCATCGTTGGATAAGAGAATTCTAGTTCAAGAACCTCTTATGTTTCATTATGTTACTTCACTGTGGCTGCAGGTCAGGGTTGCCTTAGTGAGCCATCTTCAACTCTAAAAACAGCTGAGCTGTGGCAATGCAGAACTCAGTGTGGGCTGCAAAATCCAGCTGAGAAGTAAGGTGAATACTATAGGGCTTCACTTGTGCTGAGCTCTCAGCCACTGCACAATCAGCAACTCTCAAGGCAGTAATTTTAAAGATAGCTCTTGTACAACTACTCTACCCAGTTATATCAAAGGTATGGGTTCTATCAGGGATAAAAATTGTCCTTAGACATGTTGTGTTGCCAGTAGCCTAAAGCAGGCAAACGCAAGGCAGGGAGCTGAAACATAAAGAAAGAGATAGCAGCTATTCTGCTCCTTTGCCCAGCTAAGTGTACTTTGAAACAATCTTGCTTTTGTTAGTCAGGGTGTTTTGTTATCTGAAAAAATTGCTTGGTTTGTGCTTAAATGCCAGTGACTCCTCAGGAGGACCAGGCAGTTAATAAATCTGTAATTAATCATACCTTTTTATTATAGCCTCATAATCACAACAGGGAAATTAATAAAAAGTAGTTGACATTGAATTAATACACTCTACCAAACTGTCCCCAGGCTGGCCAGTTCTTTGCACTACTAGGGTTAGTTTTTTTTTTTTTGCTTTCTCAGCCTGGCATCCCTTTCCTGTCATTACAGTGAAAATGAACCTGAAAACTTGTCAGTGTGTCATATCACCTCAGCTGTATAACACTGTGTCAGCAGTCTCACACAGATATCTAGGAGTCTCTTCTCCAGAAACCTGAATAGAAAAAAGAGCCTAGCTGTGATAACATTTTTATCAACATTTAAATATGTCTTCTACTTAATTTCAAAATCATCAAATACTTGGCTTGGTAAATAAAGTTCTATTTGTCAGATCATCAGTTTCTGTTTGACTTCAGTAATCCTTAATATTTGCACACTTCAGTTTTCCAGTTTGAGACTAAGATCCCAGACACATATTTTCTAACTTGATTAATTTATACCTTCAGTTTTGTGCAGTTATTTTCTAGTTATAAGCAAATCAGCGAAAAGTGGCCACAAGAAGGAACCATCACACTGCCAGATATAAAAAATTGTCTGAATGAAAAGAAGTTCAAGAGTGTAGCTTTAGTCATCGATGCTTCACCACTTTGAAACTCCAATTGATCTGAAGGGTCAGACACAAACCTTTCTGAAAGCCACTCACACTTGTATTGCTTCAAGCAGGACTGCTAATAGAGCTGTATTTCATTTCAGTATGCTTTTTAAACCAGAGATAGTAGGATATAGTGCTCTTAAACACATGACCTACAGTCTAACTCCCCAGGCTTAAATACTTTCAACGAAGGATATTTAATGATCAAGAAAATCATCTTAGTTGTATGGAAGGGCATAATAAAGGACGCAGGGTAACAGTTGGTCTAAACCAGCTGAAAATACTCTATGAAATTTAGCCTAATTGAACATAAATGTTTCTGAAACAACTGGCTGTTCATGAAGGCTTTTGATACTGTGGTGCATATTCTAAATCATTATTACCTGCCTGCCATCAGTGCTGAATTTTCTAAGCAGCAGGGATGTGAACAGAGAACTTCAGAATGCTTATCAGGGCCATTAAAACTTACTAGTGCTTCAGGACCTGACATGACATCACAGCACCAGCCTGCCAGAGCTGAGGAAATGTTTCAACAACACTTTGGCACCTGATGTCATTCTTGGGGCTGCTCTGCGCAGGGCCATGAGTTGGACTTTGGTGATCTTGTTGACCCCTTCCAAGGAATTGCTATCAGAATATTCTGTGATTCAGCGGTGATATATAAGTGCTAATCAAATGTCCCTTCTTGTTCTCTCAATTACTCAAGGGGACATTATCTCCAAAGAGTGTAATTGGTCTCTGTAATTGGTATGTTGAGTGAGAAGCAAGGAGCCACTCAGAGCTTGTCATTAGAGAGCACAGGGCATAGGTATCATAATGTGAGCCCTGCATCCTTTTGGTGGAGTTGGTTCCCTGACAAAAGAGGGTTGTGTTTCCATAACAACCTAATAGCTGAACAAATCTTAGGCAGCAAGCATTTTCTTCTCTTAAGTAATTTTTTGCCTTAGAGAAATGCTCCCATTGTTAAATAAAGTTTCCCAGTTCTCAGGATGTTTTGCATGATATAATCCCCCTTTACATCCAGCACAGAAAGAGTATCATAGGCCATGGAAAGAATGAGCAAGAGAGCCTCGCTGTGCCCTGAAACGATGACAATATTCCCCTTAAAGGGAGAAAAGTTAGATTCTAGTCCTTATGTAGTTCCTTTCAAGACAGATCTTCAAAATATCTTGGTTTTGTGCCTGTTGCTCTTCAAAGTCATCTCTATTAGAATCACTCATTCCTGTGCTAGATATTAAGAATTCTTATTTCCAACTTCAGTGTATTCATGGCCAACTCCAGTCAAGACAGATATATCCTAAAATTCTGTCTTTGGAGAAGTTGGAGCTCTCCAAGGACTCTTCTGAAATCAAATCTGGATTAAAATATTTATACCAATGGAAGTGGTTGAACTGGAAAACAGATACCTTTTTTTTCCAATTAAATGTTATATTTAGTCCAAATGAAAATAGTTTGATTTGGCTGTTTATGTGCTTTTTAGTAAAATTTACTTCAAAGTAAAAATTGAAAATTAGCAAAATTTTTCAGCTGAACTTTTGATCAATAACTTATTAATAGTGAAATTTAATGTCAAGACCTATACGTTGTTTTTCTCTCCTATTCTTTTCCTTACTTTATCCCATGTTTGAACTAAATGGACATAATTTAGCTATTGTACAGAATGTATCAACTTACTTGTTTTAACAGGTTAATTTACAGTGTTGTAAGGTTCACATTCAGAGTTTCAAGATACACATCTTTGCCAGCACACAGTACCAGAAACCAAACTACCCTTCTCCTGACTTTCAGTGGTGACACATTTTGTGTTTGTCATTCCAACTGCCACAGGATGTAGTGCAGGATATAGTGCACATTTATCAGAAGTGATTTTGTCTAGTACATTAATATGTGTGTACAGTTAAGATTTTTCATTTCATGTGAACTTTTAATGAAAATCAAGAGAATGTTGATGGAAGAGTGAAATATACAATAGCTCTTCTATCTTGCATTTTGCTGGGTTTTTTCTTCAGTACAGCTAGTTCTTTTTTAAGCACCCTTCAAAACCAGAAAAGATTCCTGAAACTTATGCCTGGAGTATTTGCTGCTGTAGCTGTTTCTATAACAGAAATTAAAATTTTATGATTTCTTTTAAGTTTTAAAGTATCTTCTGGCATTTTATAGTTCCTTTTAATTTTTTTAAGTACAAATCCCCAAAATACGAGAAGCTTTGGCGTTTTGTCTTACCATAATGATATTTTCATACCTGGTTTTTGTATTCCTGATATTATTTAATTAGGATGCTTTCTACTGACTTTTTAAGTACTGTATCTCCTAGAGGAGCACAGTTCACCTGTGGTCTTGTATTGGTCACTATTTTATTGACAAAGGGGTTATAAACCTGCTGGTCTCAATAACTAGATCTTCAAGTGATCTGAGTCTCAGGCTGAAATGTATTTTTAATGTCATTGATGTTAGCACATGTTTTGATACTGATTTCAGTTGAGTTAGATTTTCACCGTGTACATCATCTTCCAAAAGAAGGTGCTGCATTAGAATTAGGAATTAGTCAGTTAAGTAGTGATATGAGACTGGGAAATCTCTTGTATTATGAGATGAAGAATGAGGTACTGTCTTGAGAATATTGCCCTTCTGATTTTGTCTGAGATCAGGAGAAGATGCCTCTCAAATTATCTGCTACACGGTTGTAGTTGGAAGTGGCTGTAGACTGGTCAGTGAGGTGTGTAACTCTGATTTCTGCCCTGTTAACTACCTCCTTCAATTCCAGTTGTGACAACATATTGAAGCTGTGGTCCACCCTAGCTATATTTGGGTAGTGTTCAGGAGGTGAGTGAGACAGCCTGAAAATCCTTTCTACAGTAAAGTTTGTTCCTAGGTTGTCCAGGTTTGGAGGTTTCTGGTATTAGCCAAGAAACAGGCCCAGGTGATCTGTGTTCACTTTTTGTAGACAGGTGCTGTCCCATATTCTTTCTTGACATGTCTTGTAGCCTGCTGTCAATAGATACACCCACAGTGCACATCTCCCCTCCCTAATGTTTAAAGAAGAAAATATCCATGCTTTATTGTTTCAATTTTCTGCACAATGTAGGAAATGTTTGGGTTTTTTTTGTTAGAAGTTACAAAGGGAGAGGAAAAAAATTAACTTTTGTTGTACAAAATAAGCACCATTTTCATTAGGATTTGACCCTAATTATAAATGTATTAACAGAACAAATTAAGAGATGAGGGAAAATAAATTATAGAAACTTTCAGTAGCAGTTCTTCCTCTGGCTTCCCCTCTAAGCAGTCCAGGGCAGCATGAGATAAAGCCATAGATTCCTCTAAGACAGCTGTTCCATTAGTTATTCTATTTTAAACAGTGAAATTTTGTATTTGGACAAACCTTTGTTATCATAAAACTCTCAAATTAATAACTAGAAAATTGAAATAATCCACTTTTGTCATCAAATGAGTGGCAGACTCTAACTCCAAAGCAGTATGATAAAAATGAATTCTTTGCAGTGTTGGGAATAAAAAAATTCTGCTTTTTTTTACTTTTTTTTTTTTTTATTATTTTCACTTAACTTCTTGACTTTTGAAAAAAATGGGAATTTTTCCTGCAGGGCTAAAATAAAACTTCACTGTCATAAACTGAGAAGTAGACTGTGGAACAGACAGAAGTATTCAGTGATTGCTGTTTCTAGAGTGCTTTCTTGGCTGACTCTTCCCCATTTAACTGGCAGCTTTCAGAATCCTGACAAAGAGCATTAAAGGAATGAGGTCTGTGTAGGCTTTTTGACACTCCTTCTACCCATTGTAGGTTTGCAGGATAAGGATGGTAAAACTGTTACCTTTTTTCCATTTGGGTAGGGCACTCTTCTCATGCACATGTATTTGGAAGAATTCAGTATAAAAATTTTTTAATTTTCGCCACTGCAAAGACAGACCACTTGAGTAAAGTTTATTAATCCAAATTTACTTGTAGTACTTACCTCTATTCCAAAAACTTTACATATTATTTAACCTTGTTTTTTAACTAAAAAGATCCAGTTTTTCTGAAATAACATTAATTTGCATGACCTGTGTCCCTTCCATTTATTATTAATGGTGATCCATATCAGCTATTCCATTATTCCTGATCTCAGGCTGAAAGCCTATAATGACCAAGGTTACTCCATTAGCTTCCTTTTAATCTTAAATCTTATCAATATGCCAGGTACTATTAAGAGACAGCACCATTTATTGAGATGAATTCTTGCCAGATCTTTTTGAAATCTTGGATACAAATTAGATATATTGATTAAAAATTTCTAGCTTTAGTAACTCTCATTTAACATTCGTTTGGAATATTATCCTACGAGTTTCTGTTTGATATTTCGGGAAAATATTTTTCATCTCTCAGTTTATAATAATGTTGACCCTGCCACATTTCTAGAGTGATGTACCATAATTTTGTTTCTTCCACTTTCTATTTCCCCCACATTTTTATGACCTTGATGCAGCAGAAGTCATGTGAAGAAACAGCATTATTATCATAAAGGCTTCTTCAGAGTGCCTGTGCACAGGAGACTGCATTGAGGTTGCACAATTGAGGTGTCAATTCTTACATATTGCAGCTCTAATGTACTTTCCATTAAAACCTTATCATCCCTCTAAAAGGTTTTTAGTATATAATTAGGATAATTGCTCCCCTGGATAGCATCTCTGATAATATCCTGAAGAATGAAATCTTATTCTTAAAAATACTCTGTCATATTTGAAGTTAACACACATGGAGGTGGTGATACCATGGGATCAGTTCATTATCAAAATACATGCACTCTCTGCCCATCCATTATGTTCCAGTAAATATGTTTATTTTGAAGTAATTTCATTTTCCAAAGGACTAGCTTCTGTTTTCTCTACCAACACAAGGAAAAAGGCTTCTGCTCAGCATATGTTAAAATTTTTCTGATGTTTTATTATTATTCATTAAAATGCAGTTGAAAAAAATCAGCCCTCACAGGAGTTTTTGGCAATTTTTGCAAATGAGTGCTCATCAAAGTGTGTTCATTCTGACCAATGCTCAGTTTCATCCATCCTGGTGTGATTACTGTCTAGAATGATCTCATTATACACTTGACTGCATGCTGTCAGACAAAAACCCTTTTTCAAATCAAAACAATAATTCAAAGGAACATAATTATTTTTGGCTGTTTTGCATTTTAAAGCCCACATGAAAATATTATTTAGCAGGATTTGAGTTTTTCTTTGTTAAATGACTATTAGTTGCGATGTTCTTTGTAGTACTTTTGAGTTGGGGCTGGAATATATATAGATAACATAGAACCTATTCCATTCTAGTAAGTAATACTACATCTCAGAGTGCTGATGGGATTGTTTGATAATTGAGCAGATGTAAATGACAGTGCCTTTCATAAGTGGCAGTAATTTAATAGATAAATGGGAAATAATACTTCTGTAAAAGTATTAAGTAAAATATTATTAAAAAGTATTAAGTAAAAAATACTTTTCACCAAATTGCTACTATTAGGAGTAATAGTAAAACTTCATCTATAAATTTGTTTGCAGTTTACATGCATCTGGTACATTCTAGAGGAATATAAGCTTGAAATAGGTATAGCATTGCACATAGATCTTAATAGGTATATAGCTAATATTACATGTCTCCTGATGCACCTGTGAATTTTCTGCCAACGTTACCCTGATCTTCTACAAAGCTTTTCAGTTTGACTCTTACTCCATTTTAGAAGCTGGGAAGAACCAGTTATCTTGAGCTCATAGGTTTTATCCTCTTATATTCAAGACTAGATACTGTGCTATTTTGCATGAAGTTGAGTCCTATAGTTTGAGAGATTCAGTGCTCAAGAGCTAGTGCTTCACTTGAGTTATGTCTATAATGCAGTGCCATTCAAGTACTGTAAAAAAAGCTCAAGTGGTTTTCAGAAACACTGGAACTGCAATAGAGGTATGTGTTGAATCAGACAAAGAACTCTGTCTTTTGTGGAAAATTAATTTCTCTGCTGTTTGGTCTCTTAATTTCAGATGGTAAAGCCACTCAGCTCTAAATGTTTAATCAATAGACACAACAATATACTTATCTTAGGGTACTCTAGACATTCTCAGCATTACCAATGCTCCTGATCTCTCCTGCTCCTTGTATAGTTTTTCCAGCTTTGTTGGTATTTTTATATTGAAGATTGCAAGTGTAACACAGTTTATTAGGGAATGGCTTGTGACTTGCTGCAGATGGCAAGTAGATGTGTAGCACAGTTTTTGTTATGTGATTACCTTTGATTTAGCTATTAGATTTGATTACCTGGGCAATCCCTTGTGTTTCTATGTCCCATGTCAGGGATGTGGAAGATCAGGGGAACCCTAAGCATCAGACTATAATATGAGTGACTTATATCTGTATCTCAGAACATGAGAATTCTATTCAATGCTGGGTACATCCTGTGTGCATCCCAGCTCCATGCTAGACACCCCATACAGTAAGTCTTCCCTTTGCTCACCACCAAACAAACTAAAAAAGTTTTTCTGGCTCTTCTGATTGGCAGTCTTTAGGAGAATTTATTTTGGTGACTGACTGTGTCAAAATTGGAATATTATATCATACAATCAACTGAATAGCCTTGCTAATAATTTTATTTCAGCATTGGCCTGAATCAGATTTGGAATACTAGATTTTATTGCAAAAAAAAAACAAAGCCTCCTATTTCCGCTGTCTTAACCTCGCCAGTAAAAAAACAACTGAAATGTAGTTTTGTGAAAAGAATTAAGAGATTGTATTTAATACTTGAATATGTTTTAATGTGTTCCACTGGGAATTCTTTCTAATAAGAATTATATGTTTTAAGAATTTTTAATAAACTTTTCTATTAACTTTGGTACATTTGGAAAACAGAAATCTTGGCACAGCTTGCTAAATTTTGTTTAAGTCAAAATATTTGTGACAATATTAAGCAATTTCTAAAATAAACGAATTTTGTACATAATGAACAGATTTATTGGCTTTATTCAGTGTAATAAATGATTAAAAAATAGAAAAACGTTGATTCCTAGTGAAGGTACTCAGTGTTGCATTAAAAAAAAATCCTCCTATTCTATTTGAAGCTAAACCACTCATTTATTTCCATTTTCTCTGCTTCTGTCTCCCTTTCACATTTGCTAGTCCTGATGGCAACGTATAGCTTGCTGCCAAAAAGTTTTCTTCTCTTACTTTACGGAAATTTTATTTTTGTTCTTTTCGTACCATTTTCTTCTTATGCCACCTCAAAAGAAAACTTGAAGTGTGCAAGTCATGTAGGATTTTGCTATATATCAAAATAGGGCGGGAAAGGGTTTCTATTGCCAATCCACAAACATATAGATGCAGCATATATTTAATAGTATCTAATAACAGAATAATTTGCTACTGCAACAGAATATCAAATTAGTCTTTTTCTTTTTTTTTCCTGATATGCATTAAAATATCTCAGTTTTGGAAGAACCCATATGAAAGAATATGTTCACACCCAGCTGCTTTATTGTTATCAGAAAACAGGTAGTCTTCAAAAAGACCATTTCATATTTTGTGGCTCCAGAGCAGAATGTGTTCTTTCTGTAGTGCAGTATAGCACTGTATGTGGTTGTAACTGTTCTGGATGATGACATTAAAACCAGCTGTTAGTAAGAATACTCTTTGCAGTCTAGCTCCAGTTCACCCCATGTCCTTTTTTCTTTCAGAAATCATTCTCTTCATGTTGTAAGATACATAATAAATACTGCAGCACAATTAAAACCATTTTCTTACCCATAGGACTGGGATTAACACTAAAGTTTTATCCAAGAGCATTTCCATTACTTTTATGTCTATTTATGTCATACATTATGGTGAAAAGATATCAGAACTTCCTGTGAATATTGTGAAAGTAAATTTTGAAAAAAACCCCTTTTTTTCTAATCAATTATGTAAGTTGTCTTTCAAAGTTATTCTCATCCAATCTGATATAACTGCAAAAAGAATTTGCTAGTGATCAATTTAACAAAAGTGTGTTCTTATGGAATAGTGCCATTTGCAGTAGGAAGTTGTTACTGGTTAGGAGTTCTGCCAGTAAGAGTGACAGGACTTGTGTGGGTCTTTTAGTTAAATTCTTACCTGTATTCCAGTGTGATTAATTGTGATTTTTTGTTATAATTTATGAACTGTAAATTATGGAAACTTGAAAAATTCAAGCCATATTTTTCTCCATAAAACTTGACAAACTCCCAATAGTTTTACTAATAGATTTTATTGTAATCCCTCTTTGTTTCTGCTCCACTGTGCTGGAATACTCCTTCTTGTCTAAATCTACTGATTTGGACTGATCTAAATCAACCAAACACGCCAAAGCTGCATGGTCTGAAAATTGAGATTTTTTCCATTTGCTGTCAATAGCAAATACAAATGGCTCACCTCTTCAATATATACAGTTTTGTGCTAATCTTATCACTCCTTTATGTAGTTAACTGCAGCCCTCAAAAATTCCAACAATCTATCCAAATTAGGTATCTGTGCTCTCTATAATAAATGTAGTAGGTTGTATTAGTGGGAAAACATGATGGGAAGAATTTTAAGCAATTTACAAAGCTAGCGTATGGATTTTACAGAACCTAAAACCCAAATGAGAAACCTACGGTTTCAATCAATAGGCTGATCTGTTGAGAAGATTCTAAACACTCAGAGAAGTTATGTAAATCCTGCTTTGTCAGTCAGAAGATGAATAATGTCTAAATATATAACATTTTTTTAATATATCATTTTATCTGAATTGCAGGAGATAGAAAATAAATTAATGCAGGAATATTAGTAAAAGGGGTAGAATTTTAGTATTTTTCAGGTGAAAATGATAGTACAAATGAAATATATAAAATATGGCAAAAAAGTTTTGGCAAACTAATTATAAAATGGAAAATTCAGAAATTAAAAATGCTATCAATTTTTTTGAGGTTTTGAGTTATTAGAAACTTTAATGCTGTACTGCCAAAAATTAGCTGGTTGAAAATTGGGTTGTGTTATTCCAAAATTATCCACAGTAGTTCCTTTCGCTTTTTCAAGTCATTTGGACACTATGAGGGCAACATATTGGTCTATATGGTCCAGTCTGGTCCAGATGCTTTTGTATCTCTTTCAAATTGAACAGTAAAGCCCATAAAGAATCCCTGAATTCTTTCTGTGTATTTGTAGTGTATTCTATCTGGTAGACAAGTTCTTTATGCTTAATGAATATAACTGTTACATGATACAATATGCAATACATATTAACAAGATACTTCTTTCAGTGTATATTAAATACAAAAATGTAAACTTTCAGGGTGAGAGTTGAGCTTCCTAAATCTCTCTGAAGCTGCTTGAAAATTTAGATACTTTAAATAGGAATAACTGGATTGTGAAACATTTTAAAACATATCTGTGTCTTTGGTTTTAAAATATTTTGGTTAGCACTTTGACTTCAGTATTCTGATAAAGAGCTTTATTAATTATGTGATACCTAGAAGAACTGAAAATATAGGTTTTTTCCATTAATTGATTTTCACCGTAGCTGTAGATAGATGTATATTGGGAGGTTTATCTTCAAGACTGCTTAAATTATTTATTAACTGAGCTTCATCCCTGGGGTGTGTGGCTATCATTGGCATTATTTAAATAATTTGAGAACACTTACTCTCACCACCTTCTGTAGTTTATTTTCTGAAATAATTTGACAATGTAGCCTAATTCAGTAATCATCTGTTGCCTTTGTGAGGGTGGAGTATTTTTTCTGTGCACCACGCTTTGGTTATTTTCTTTGGTTTATAGGAGAAGCCTTATGATCCTAAGGCATATGCAAGCCTAAGGCATATGCAAGCCTAAGGCATGCATATGATCACATTCAGTGACCTCTCACTGATAAATTAAATTTAAAAATAAGCACAGAAATCCCCAATACCTACCATTCTTTTTTGAGGTAATTTTTTTACAAGACTATTAGGCATCCTGGTTTTTAGTTAATGGCTAAGATAACAAAAAATATTTTGGCACATGTAACTATACCATATGCTTTTCACTGAACTCCCAGAAATATGCTGCTTGTGTGTTGAGACAGGGCAAATACAGAAATCTGTGAAATACCTGTCATAGACAAGTGCAATCATTTCACTACAAACCTTTTAAATATGGAAAAGCCAGCAAAAACGCTATTAGACAAAAATAAAAAAGGTAGATGGCAACTGTGTGGTATTGTTTTTGAATGCTCAATTAAACATCAGCAGCTTGCAGAGGCAGTCTCAAAAGGTTACTCAGGAAATGGTGGAAATCACCCATCATCTCTCATTAGTACTTAATGAGAGATGTTTTTCCAGACAGTTGCCTGGTATTACAAGGGTTATACAGGCTTGAAGCAGTTCCAAAGTCTGTTTGTGCAGGTGGGTGATTAGAGGAAATAAAAACTTGATAATAGTCATACCCAACTCTCTTGGATGATGCAGAAACAACTAAACAAACCCCCTGCTGCCACTGGAATGCACTTCACTGGTAATTAATTCCAAATACAATCCAGAAATAACTGCCACATCCAAGACTGGGGCAGTTATAGCTTCGAGTGCTTTCAACAAGACAGTTGCAGATATATATTTACAATTCTACTCAGAACAACAGTTATTCAGGGTTAAGTGTGTGGGAACCAAGCAAATTCAAAAGAGCAAATTCAAACAGTTGAGTCCAACCATTACCCCTATGCATCCAGTGTAGCTACCTACTGATTCTGTTATTCACTATTCCATCTGTTCTTTTGAAATGTCTCTGGTAATGTTTGTTCCTTGAAATCCTGAAATACACGGTTGTCCTTATCTGTAGCTTGTAGATTTATTCCATATTGAATAGTCATGTAGGAGAGAAGATTTGCTGTGAGGATTTAGTCAAGTAAAACAATTTTAAAGCTGAATCCTATGCTATGGGAAATTACTTAGTCCTGTTTGAGGCTACTCTGTACCGTGAATGTTTTTGTTATCTCCCTGACAAAATAGGAGATTTTTTTTTCTGGATTTCTGTATGAACTGCTTAATTTACTATAGGCTATTGCTGTTACTCTTTGCAATGGGTCCCCCACTTACAGAGGACAACACATTTTTATCACACATGCTGTTCAAGAAGTCTTACATATGGCATCTGTAGATAAAATCAGTGTGGTTCCTGCTATTTTGTGACCTGCTCTGCTCAGTTTTGGGTTATGTTAATTCTTTCCTATTTGATGGCTTGGGCTCCTGCCTTTTAAATCTTCTCTTGCTGGAATTCAGCAGCCAAGAGTGATCCACAGAGAATGAACTGAGCCCAAGTCCTGTCCTCATACAAACACACCTACTTTTACTGAAGTCTGTGGGTTTCGATTTAGAGTAATGGGTTGATTCTCCTTGCTCTGCCTTAGAAAGGGTTGTTAATGAGCCGTCTACAAAATTCAGGGCATCACTGGGTCAGAATTCTCTTTACCATGCAGAGTCAGATTTAGATGACTCCTCATGTGGGCCTGTGTCTCCCTCTTGCTTGTGGATCAAGCTCAAAGATTCCCTGAAACGGAATCAGGGAAGTTTCTTGGTCTTCTCAGCATGAGAGTATCAGCATATTCCTGATAAAGCATCCATATCTTTGATTATCATAGGAATCAGAAATTGCTGGTTTATCTATCACTCCAGTGGAATTATAAGTGGTAATTCTTTTTTTATTCCAGCTGTGAAGATTTTAGAAGGAGTAGATGACCATTCCCCATTATCAGAGAGCATTAAAATCTGTTCCTAATGGTACCCCACATGATTGGACCTGCATTAATGTGTTAATATCTTAACCAGACAATTAAATTAGCCATTTTGGTGGCTCTGTTCTCTACAAGGAGATATATGTAAGTTCAGTCACTGCAAACTGATCCTCTAGAATAAGTACTATTTCCATAGTATCTTCTTTTTACTCTTCCAAGATTTCTATTGGGATTATGACTGCTTTCTGTCCAGGGCAGATCATTAGCATTGCCATGTTCTTTTTAAAGCTTTTTGCCTTCATGTAACACATTTGATGTTAAGAGGACATGTAACATATACAGACAAAGGCACTCCAACTTTTTTTCCAAAGACAGATCCAAACCCATAGAAATTGCCAGAATAGATAAAAGTTTTATAATAGTCTAGCAAATTGAGTCTGCTATAATTGATCAAATTTAGGTCTGTCTTGTTACCACACTAAAGCTCATTTTGAGTCCAGATGGCACTGAGCTATCTGGACCTATATGTACATATTTGCATTATCTCTGATGATGGGGTGTCCAAAACAGATGGAGGATTTTGACCCACATTCAAGTCGTTTGAAACAGTGCATTAAAAATTCTACACTAAGCAGAGCTTGAGGAAGCTATTGATCATAATAGTGTGCCTTTGGATTTGTTGTCCATTTATGTGTGCAAGTGTATCTCTATATATTTATGTGTATGAACATTCATGCACATTCATTTTCCACCCTTGTCTTTTTTCTCTCCCAGTTTTGCAGTGAACAAACCTGTCCAGGCCCTGTGTTTGTAGTATAAATTTCTACAGGTCATAATGATTAGGCTTTGTGTAGTATTTTTCTTCATGCCTAGTATTGTCTTTTCGGATGTTTTAGAATTTAGTATATGTATTTAAACACAGCATTAGGTGTGTAGTGTATAATCTAGTTCTAGGCTATTACTAGTCCATACCTCTAAAGTGAAATACACTTTTCTTCCATTTTTATAGCAAATTGTAAATCTGAGAATATAGTGTTTAAGTGACTCCACATATAGTTGGAATATGGAAATAAAATAGGTGGAGTATAAATTTGCATTTTGCCTCAGGGCACTGGATGTGAATATGAAATAAATCATCATTTGCAGTTACTATTAATTTCTTCAGTCACAGGCCAGCTTTGGAGCACATAAACCAGATTCCTTCTGGATGTGATGCTCCCTTTTAGGTGGGCACCAAAAGCACAGGGTCCTTCTGGACACTGGAAGTTGTGAGGAGTGTGTATGATGGGGGTGTTTGGTAGAATAAATAAGTAGCTAGATAGTGCTAAAAGTTCAAACCCACATATAATCTAAATGGAGTGTCATGCAGATCAACTACTTTTGATCTGCTGATCCATTGCCATCACACTAAGAAATAACTGATATAATAGCTAATACAGACATAACTGTAAATTTTGATAAGGATGCTAGCATGTTTCTGCAATGAAAGTAGAAAACTAGATTAACTGTGTGTTCCATTTTAGAGATTTATTTCTGAGGTGAAATCTAATTATAACTGTATTTCTGGAACATGGGCTGTGTCTGGTTTTTGATATTTTGCTTGCTGGGATGCAGTAAGTGTTCTGGTTGGTGTACTTAGTCTTGCCTGATAGTTAATATTGTGGCATTGTATACATATAGTGCCTTTTCTTTGAGTGCATTATGAGAAAAAAAAAATCCCTTAGAAAAGTTTCAGTGAGTGATTTATGGCTTGTCCTCACAGCACATAGATAGTGGGATGAAAATGTCAATGAAGCACTTGTTGAACTCTGGTGTTATGGTCTCTTATTATCCATGAGGGCCTTTTTCTCTGTGCAGTGCTCCATGAGAAAAAAAGACATGTGAAACCAATGACTGATGTCACACAGCACAGGAAAAGGCAAAATTCCCTGATATGGCTTTTTTTTTACCATCTCAGTTAAACAGTTGACATTTTTGTTTTTGTCTGACATTTTAGAAGACAGCCCTAGAAAAACGTCTTCATTTGCTCTTACGATATACTAAAAGACCACATTAATGCATTTTCCTTGTTCTATTCTATTTCCTTTGCCCTGAAATAAAGAAAATGGAGAATGTCAAGTCCTCAGTAAGCATTTAAGCATTTTCAAAAATCAGAATAAGATCAAATTACATAGACCTTGTGACAACTTCTCATGTGTGATGGAGGAAGGAAGGAGTATTGTTAGAGCATGCTGCAGTTCATTAGTTTTTAGCTGCTAGATGATCCCTGGAGCCTGCTGTTATGTGACTTACACAGAAACATCTAGATTTTTGCAATGTGAGCCAGGAACTGGAAGAGAATGACTTCCCTGTTGCCCCCATCTGTAGCACCTATCAGAAATTCAGCATGAGAGCTAATCTCTCCTAGGTAAATTTGGTAGTTTCTTAAGTTTCCAAGCTCTATTTCACAGTTTTTCTGAAACTTGCCGTGTTGCCATCATAGTTACCTGAAGAAGGAAAAAATTGCCTTAGTTTTGTCACCAGGAAAATTTTAAAATGATTGTTATATCATTTAATTCCAAAGAAAATAAATGCAAATATATTCTTAATGAAACTATAAGTACTGTATACATAAACAGGTCCTACAAATTGGTTGCAGGAACTAATTTGATGGTGTTGTTCTCTCTCTGATGGAGCAGACCCAGGTAGTAAATCATTATTGGTTGCCTAATGGGAACATCCTACTGTGAAAATAAACAGCTGTCCACAATAAAGAAATTGTTTACAAGAAATCATTACATGTCAGACACTTAGCCCCTTGAGAAAGAAGGAAAGGTGTGAAATACTGAACAGTTGGATGTTTTTTCTGGGCTGTTTATTTTTAAAAAAAGAATTTATAGCTTCTTTTTGAAAAGCTTTGTTTTAGGCTGTATAAACATGATTTTTTTTTTTTTTTATTTCTACCTAATTTTGCTTGGAAAGAAAATCTGTAACTAATCTTCTCTGAGGTTGCTGCATATTGTGTATATTGCTGAATTGTTTATGGTTGTATTCACACATTGTGGCCTAAGAATTTTTTCTCAGCTGTGTCTTGTGGGGCATGTAACAGCCCTGTTCCCTCTCCTGTATGCCTTCCAGTAAATTTTCTTTCCAAGAATATTGGAATACTGTCACTCACAGTCGATTCAATGCCACTCATGTGGCACATATGAAGGGGGAAAACCTGGCCTTCAGTGAGCTACTTCTGAACAGGGTCAACAAGAAGTCTTTCCTATGGAAAGACCAAAAACTTGCTCATGTATCTTGACTCCTTGTTACCCTCTTCTGCATATTTGAAGTGTGGTTAAACTGAGCTGAGGTGACGATCAACAAGGCTTTGAAACAGAATAAACTGGTGGGCAGACAGCTGCATTTGTTACCATTGACACCAATCTGTGTTTCCTAGGACGTGTCCTTTGAGTGATCCATCCTTGAGATATCTAGATAATATCTGCATCTGCAAGACTGCCTGATTTCCCTTGCAAAGCTTTAATGTGCTAAGTAGCTCAAGGGCAGTTGTGCTAAGCACAGGCTCACAGGGAAATAGGGACAGAAAGGCAGGGACTGCTGCAGTATGGAGGAGTTTGTGTTCTTTACAGCTTTAGCTTTTTGTCAGAGACAATCATCCTGTTTGTTTCTCGCACCAGTGAGTAAATAAGTGCACTAAGTGCACTAAGCTGGATTCATGTGGAGCATTTCTCACTCAAGAATTCATTTTTTACCTTCCTGTATATGGTGCCTGTGTTCTCACATTTCTTGACAATAGTGTAGTCCCCTGTTTGGCGGCTCCCCAAACAGAGGGCAGGGGTCTCTTAGAGCAACTCTGATTCCTCAGTAAGGGAGGTTCATTGATGATATTCTGTCAATCCACAGAGTGAAAGGAGATGCTGTTTCATAGTCTGGGGCAAAAGACATGAAGACTTTCAGCTCACTTAAGGTGTTACTCTAGCCTTTGTCTCACTGTGAGATTTTCAGAGTATATCTGGCTTTTGTCCTCACTATGAAATTTTCAGAGTATGGCAATGCTTTAGAGATTTCTCTTCTTGCCAAATCCCTACTTTGATGAGCTGGGCTTTCATATCACACAATACTCATTTACATGGTGCATGTGAACAACATTATAAAGTTAGACACCAGGTCAGGCAGGAAAGAATATGAGACTTAAGGCTTTCTGAAATGCTATCAAAATTCTTCCATGTCAGTTATATTATTGTGAGAATTCATTTTCAGTTCTTTTCTAAGGCTGTGTTAAAACTGTTTTGATACATTGTATCAACACACATTTATTACTTTATTAAATAAATTACTTCTGATCCAAGCTTTCTGTACACATTTATGATGATTTAGGAAGAACTTATCTGTGTGGTAAGACTGCATACCTTTTGGATTGGCAATTTCAATGAGATACTTTTAAAAAGGTTGGACTTCTCTGTTTCTGTAGCAGAGAGTGTTCACACTGTCAGGTAACACCTGAGGTTATCTACAGGATGTCTCCATTTAGGTGTCTGTCAATCTGCCATCTCAATTTTTGTTTATGCTTTCATTAAGTGTTGTATCAGTATTGCTGAAATCTAAAACATTCCAGCTTAACATTTGTTTTAGAAGACTTAAATTGTCAGACTGTATTTGATTAGAAACTTTGATTAGAAACCTCATCCAGTTACGAAGTGTTTCTGCAGGAAGAATCCTGCAGATTTCCTAGAACCACTCATGCTGTGAAAGTATCTGTAAGTCAGAACAGCCATCAAGTTTACTTTCCTGAAGCTATTCTCCTTTATCCTATATTATCTCTGTTAATGCAACTGGATATTTCCTTCTTTTTCTGTTACCCTTCCAAGAATTCTTTCAGGTTAGTAAGACTGAGAGAGCAGCTTCTGTCATGGCTTTCAGAGAGGCATTTATGACTTGTGCAGAGGGAGGAGCTCATGGATATATCTGTAGACGTTGGTCAGGCAAAAATTCTCCAGCTACAGAGGCCTGCTTTTGTTTATTGATATTTGGGTGTTTCTGGAGTGAATTTGTCCACAGAGTGGAAGCACGTATTGGAGAACCACCACAATCACAAAAAAACCCCACAACTTGCTTTCTTCTGTGAACCCTGCAGGCTGTCAGTTGAAGCCCACAGACATGAGACTTGACATCATTGTCTTGATGCAGTGCTTCAGGTGTAACAGCACATTTAGGAGCATGGAGCACATCTTTGTAACTCACAAAGAAAGGTGCTCAGTAAATTCACAGACAATGTAATAACCACCATAACCAGGCACAGGCAATGGCACTTTCCCCAGAATCTGAATTAAAGCATTTCTTTACTGATACAATTCTAGTGGCCTGAAGTAATGTGGAGTTTTTGGCCTTCTGCTAAGTCATTCCAGTGATTGAGTGCACAGCTGAGAAGTATTTCATAGTCCTCTCTACCCTCTGATATGATTTGCACTAACTTTACATTGATAAAACAGCATTAAGAACATTTAGAGAAGGTAAGAATGATATTTTAAGTCCTTTTAATGGTTCTTCCCAGTGCTATAAAATGGTAAATCAAAATATGTCTAAACAGAAGTTTCCCATGCAGTTTTCCATACACATGCAGGTGTGCAGGTATTTTTAAGCCAGCTGTAGGTTATATAGCTGAGGTACTGCTGGAAGGGAAGTTATTGCAGTGCAGAACTCTATGGAAGATGCAAATTTTACCTGACAAACTGAGCATATTTACCTGACAAACTGAGCTGGTCAGTTATGCTGATCACAATGTTAGGCAAAGTTGTCAATGATGGGTATTAGCATGTTCTTAGTTAGTAAGTGTTTGTGTAACACAAAGATATATGTAGAGCTTGGTCATATGTGTTAGGATTTTCCAGGATGAACTAGAAGTTGCGTTATAAACCTTCTTTTCAAGTCACCTCTGTTATAGTGATAATATTTGAATTCACTGTCAGTAATTCAAGGTAATGAAAGTAAAATATTCATGCTTGATTTCCACCTCATTTTGTTTAGGTACTGAGAGAATTCTGTATCCTGTCTTAACATAGAATGAATGTATGGGCTGAAAAAATAAGTGTAGATATCAATATATTCCTTGACAAATATATTCAAATGCTATCAGATTTTATAAGTTTAAATAGTGTTCTGAGTAACCTTCTGCTTTCAAAGTTCTTTTTTACTTTAAAATACACAAAGTATTTGTAATTTCACATAGATGTTATTTTTATTCACAGATAATGCACCTCAGGTAGCAATTACCGCACCAGGATCTGGTAACCATAGAAACAGCTCCACAGGCCCAACACCTGACTGCTCTCCTCCATCACCAGACACTGCACTTAAAAACATAGTGAAAGTCATACGTCCTCAGGTAGGTGCTCACCATAAGCATCCTCTTACTCGTTGTGTTTCTCTTTTCAATAGCAGGCTGTGATGCACGTATTCTAAGAGGATGTTATGGCTTTATGCATTTGAGTAGGTAAAAGACATAAACAGGACACAAAGTACTTTGTCGTCTTAAAAATCATCTTAGTAGCAGAAGAACATAAAATATTTTATAAATGAGCCCAAATGTACAGAGAGGTATTAGTACATATTTCTTATAGTGCTAAGAATGAATCAACTCTTATGTAGTATTTTGGTTTTTTGCATACTCTTATTTCAAGGTTATGTTTTGATTTTATCAGTATCATTTCCATATTAATTTTCCAGGTTTACTTTCTTCTCTCTGCATCTCCATTTGCATGAAGTTATAATGTTTCGTACCTTTTTTCTTTTACTTTCCCATGCAATATTGCTTATGAACTTCCATATTTATAATACTGTTTGGGAAACAAGATGCATAATGTGTGGGAAACTTGAGTGCTCCATTTAATTCTTTAAGGAGTGCATCTCTTTAAAACCAAAGCTTTAAAGTAAATACATGTTAGATCTTGAATCAGTAATATAGAGTTAATCAGCATAGAGGAGTTTATTTTAAAATTGTGGGATCATGGGATGAGTCAGAACAAACCTTGGGATGATCTATTTCCTTGTTTAAAAAGCCATGACATTAGGTGTGCCAAAGCTAGCTCGGACAACTGCATGCTGAATTGACTAATTGTGAAACTTTTTTAATGTGAACCAAAAGAACTTCATCTCCTACTAATTTTGGGTTCAAGTGCAGCCATCTGTTCTTTATTGCTAAGCTGGTCTCTGCAGCTGAGCCACTCTGGATGGAGGCTTTGTACCATCAGTATGTCACTGGCACTTGTTTTACTTGAGGAGCAAGCTGATGGACACATGATATTTTCCTAGGACTAGTATAGGCCAGGTTCTTTTGGTACCACACAAGAGACTGTGTCACAGTGTTGGAGGTGATTTTTCCTTTCAGTTCTCATTGGAGTGCACAGTTGAGAAGGTCTTGCAGAATTAAAGGCAATTACTAGGTGCACTTGCCATTGCTCTCTAGGAGCCCCTGGCTTCCTGTGGCTGACACTGTCACCTTGCAATAATTCGATTGACAGGCTGGTGCAGACCCTCCTCTTCTGACACCACCACAGTTCAGGTTCCACATGCTGGTTTAAATCTAGATTGTAGAGAGTCTAAAATTACAGTTTCTTGTATTTTTTATTTTTATAGTTGTTTCTCATTTTGCTTGTTTCTGTAGTGTCTCTGTCCCTCCCACCCTACATCAGTCTATAGTACTGAAATGCCTCCTTCCCTCCAAGCTGTTTTTTATAGTAGGCGGCAAACAAACAGAAAGGTAATGAAATATTGTTGAAACAAGCTGTTGTGTGATAGCTTATTGAAAATAGCATTTAAAAAGCTGTTTCCATCATGATATTGCCAACAGATGGACCCAGAACACTTCATGGTGATGCTCTCCTGCTAGTTAACTCTGAATGGATTCAGCAGATTCGGGGGAGCTATTTTCAAACTTAAATTATTCCATTTACTGACTCACAGTGTTCTCATCGTTCTGCAGAACAAAAGCTAGCGCTGTGATATATATGGTCAGAACTTTACCACATTTCCTAAAATGTCTCTCACGTGGTCCTACACATGGCATGCTCCCTGTACAGAAAACAGCAGCAGACAGGCATAATGTATGTTTTAAGTCTCTGTGCTAATACACAACAAGTTGGATATGCTGTAGCATTCAGATCCCCTTATGCTTCTCCTTTTTTTCATGTGTTTTATGCACATCCCCCAGTATTCTTTATTTTCTTTGTTTTTGCTTTTTATCTAATCACCTTCCCCTAAGACCTCAACTGAAGAATTTAGACAAAGAAGCTGTAGATATTTGCAATGTGCTGTTTGCTAACCATTAGTGTTCAGTCTGCCTGCATATTTAATTCCTTTCTTCCATTCAATTACATGGCAAGCTCTTTGAAGGGTAGCACAATGGGATTCTATTCCTGACTGACCTCTCACCATTAATGTAAAACTAATGAATACTGTTACACAATGTATGCAAAATAATTAATTTTCTGTTTGCTGCCAGGGCCTCTTTGCATTTTTCTAGCAAAATAAATTGATTTCTAAGAGATCTAAACCAAGGATCATATAGATTTCCAAAACAGCTTCTTTCCCTTTTTTGTGTCTTGTGCATCCAGCGCAGGAAAGTGCCAGTAAAGGCAGAATGGGAAACGCTTCAGCAGCCATGTTTGCATGAGACAGGCTTTAGCAGCTTGGATGGAACTGCCTGGGAAGTCTGGTCTTTCAACACATAGAGTTGTTTTTATTTGTAGCCTTACTTATCTTTCCCCTAGGGTTGTACATATACTGGTTTACCAGCAGTGAGGAGAAACACTGTTTCTATGCAACCAGGACAAGAGGACACAGTCTTAAGGTGCATTAGGGAAAGTTTAGGCTAGACATAAGGGGGGATTTTTTCACAGAAAGGGTGATTACACACTGGAATGGATTACACCTGGTGGAATGATCATCCCTGGAGGTATTTGAGTATTAAGTTCAGTGCCACAATGCCACCCACCTCTACTACCTTCAGTCCTGGGGCTGGCATACTTAACAGTATCACAGGGATCTGTGTACTCTTCTATCTGTGCACCTTAGCTATAGCTTGTACTTGTGGTCTAGTATTTTGCAAATAAATTTCTTCTTTTCAAATTTTCCCATGGTCAGTCTCTGAAAAAAAAGTTTTGTAAAAAGTTGCATATATGCAGAAAAGAAGTAAACAGAATTTAGCTCAGGTCTGGAAATTGCTTAATCTTTTTTTTTTCTGATTGTCCAGATGAGACTTACTAAGATTTTAACTCTTGAATTGCTAGTTAATGGAGACTCTGAGAAAGTAATACACATTGAAATTAAGGACATATTCTGCTGTGTATATTCACAGCACATGGGATCCAAAATAAGATGGGGTAGGAGAACAAGTAGATAAGTCTCCTTCAAGTTTTAACTTAGTTACTTTAGTAAATAGACTAAAATATTACTCACCTTATCGGACTGTAATTTTACAAAGTGACAGTAAAATGGAGCTTGTTCTATCACAGTTCCTGTAGTTCTCAGTCTAAGTGAAGCCTGAAAAAAACTGAACTACTTGTGATGCTTCATATATTTTTTGTATTAGCTACTCAATTTAATGAACTTCTCCTTATTTATTTTTTCAGCTCCATTGGAAAAAATAAACTATATCCATAGAGGGAGAAAGTGCACCTTTTTCGCTATAAGAGTGTTTCTTTTGCCAGTGTTATTTACTTCTGGGTCTTGGGCTAATTCTCATAAAACTGAATTCTGACTTCTCACCTTTAAATTTAGTTATTAAATGTAGTCCAGCATTTGCATGTTGTCTTCTTGTCTTTTTAAGATATGTTTCAAATGGCTTACTGTAGGTACAGCTTTTGATGTCAAAATGTGGATTATTTAAAAGTTACTTTGATTTTATCTATCGTGAATTAGTATTTCCCCTATTTTATGTGAATAACCCAATTTCCTAAAAGTGTTGTTTCAATGCTGTTAAGAGAGTTTCTGGTAGGAGGACAAAGGAACAAAGAATTTCAGTGTTTCTGACATGATGAAATTTCATAATGTTGTTCTTTCTTGTTTTATTGCTAAGATCTGCAATAATCTATTCATCATAATATCTTTTTTTTTCTTATCAATATAGATGTGCTGTCTTTACAGGAATCAAATTTTTCTTTCCCATTTATTGTTTTGTAACCTCGGTAAGCAAAGTTGCAATTCAATCTATGGCTCCTCATTCATTTGGCTAAGACATCTATGAATATAGTAGCACCTAATAGTTTAAACATTAGTAGGCAAAAGAAATTGTCTCCTTTTTCTGTAAGTTCTAGTGGAATCTTGCAGGACATGTGTAGCCTTTGATTGACCTATCCCACTTGTTTGGGCTACCAGGTGTATGGCAGTTTTTGCACGCACAGTGTGCCCGTCAAACCTGTGTTTATGTGGTTCATCAAGGCATAGGGAAAGATCAGGACCAGGACATTCCACTCCCTGTGTCAGCCTGGACATGAATCGACAGACCATCTGTTGGAGATGTGTGCTCCAGAGCCTCCCAAGCTGAATTAAAAAGTGATTATAATTTACATTCAACGAAATTATTTATCATTCTTTTTGCTGGTAGGGGCAGGAATTACTCTGAACACAAACAAACAAACAAAAATCATCTGAGTGGAAACTCTGGAAAATCACAGTTCCAGAAAATAAATTTTCAGAACTAATGGTTCCATAAACAGAATTTTTCAAGGGGATTAGTGTGACTGTTTCCCCATGTTGAAACAATGAAACTCTTTCTGCCTGGTTCCTCCCCTATACCAGCACCATGCTGTGGTTTCCTTGTTTACAAATGAAATGCACGCATTGTCACAGTGTGCTTGAGTTGGCACGAACCTGTCACTGCCAGCTTGGTGAAATCCCTGCTGGAGGTTGTTGCACCAGTACACAGCACCATGAGAACTCCATGTTGCATCTACTGAACTTGTTTTGCAACACATGCACAGAAAATTTATTCTGTTCCATTTTGCCACAAAAAAGAGGGCTGGAGAACAATGTTATGCAATAAATCCTCTCCACTCTCTGAATGAGATTACAGGACAGCAGGGGTGGAAGGGACTTCTTTGTCCCATGAGCTGCTTTCTGTGCTTAGCTCCACTTACAACATGCTCAGCCAGGTTGATTTTCCTCAACCAGGAAAATAAATCACTGTGAAGAAAGACTGTGCAGGCACATGGTGCTTCCTATTCAGGTGCACACTTCTTCTGCTGCTGTGTTTTGGTGCTGGACTTTGTGCCCTGTCTGTGCTTAGCACAAGAGGCAGATAAGACTTAAAAAAAAACAACTTTACTGAGAGTTATGATTTTGTGGGGGATCATATCCAAGGTAAAAGCTACTCCTGTGTACATGCTTTTATGAACTTCTGGGAAGGGCTGAGCATTCTCCAAACCCTTTGAAATAAAAATATATTCTACAGTCCACACATGGGTAGATTTAGTGCTCATGCTTTTTGTGCCTGGTATGGAGATTTTCCCTGGAAAATATTGTTTCCAATGTTGTGTGTATCTCTTAGGGCTGCAAGCACATTAAGGTGGTTGTCAGCAGTCAGTGACCTTGATTCTATGTAAATATATTTCAGATTATTCTCTCTGTGACAGGGAATGTCTGTACAAATCTACTGCACACAGTTTGATGTCTTCTCATTCTAATGATGTTGAATAAAAAATAAACCTCCTAAATAGCCCTTGAAAAAAAAGGAACAAAGCAGAGAAAGAGGTATACTGTCAATGCCATTAAGATGTGGCTAGCAATTAATCTATGCATGACTGAAAATAGGACAGATATTATGAAATTATTTTATTCTGGAATACTGAGTAATAAACACAAAAAAAGTTATGGTTGAAATTATCTTTAAGGATTGATTCCTACACACCCCTTTCCCCCAGCGCACATCCCCCCACACTCACCTGTTTTATCACAGCATTCATGGGCAGAAGATGTGTTACAGCTCCAAAGGAGAATATTTGGAAAAAAAAAATTCCTTGGAGCATAATGGATACTCTGTGACTACTTAATAACAACATTAAACAAAATATTATTAAAGAGACGCACTGTAAGAGATCTCCTTTGACAAGTAACTATAAAACATTAATCTATTTATATATTTTAATTAGGTCTAATAAGAAAACATAAACACATCTACCCAGTATATGGAACTAATGAAAACAGCAAACAGTGTGTGTTAGTGCATTTAATTACAGTTCAACAGGATAATAAAACACAAGTATAAATTAAAGCAGAATAAAACTCTGTTGTGAGGAGTGTTAAGTTTTAGAATGTCACTTGTACATGCATAGGTCTTTCTTGGTTGAAATTGGTTTCTTACCTGGAGAAATTTTCTAGTTTGCGATTCCTGATTCAATATAAACACAAATCATGCTGAAATATAGAACATTTTTCCTATATGTAACAGACAGGTTATCTACTGTTCTTAAAGGTAGTTCAGATACTGAAAGGAACATCTCTGCTAGTAAAATGAGCTTTAGCTCTGCAGTGTTGTCATCTACACTGTTGAATTATGGACACAGTCCCGGGTATAATTTTGGTACTGTACAATTTTCTTTCTCCAAACATATCCACTGTCAGGCCTGATTTGTGATTTGAATAGAGCAAGCACCATTCCTGGTAGATAATTTGCCTTGAAGACCCTTCTCTGACACCTAATGAAGTTTAATTGTAGGGGTGTGAGCAAATCCATGCCAGTAGCCCTGCCCTAGTACACATGATACTTGGCAACAGAACACACTCAGAATATGGAAGATTAAAGCCTTATCTATTGTGCCTTCATGGGTTTCTTACATTATATTCTTAGCATTTTCATTTGTTTCTGTTAGTATTGGGGGGGTTTTGAGCACCTTAGTTACGCAGTAACCCTTTATCATCATCTGATAATGCACATTTTCACACATGCATGTTGTCTGTAGCATGCAGCTTAGAAAAAACAGCCATCACTTTGACTCTTCAAAATTTATGATATAGAAATATCAGAATACAAATAGTTTTCATAATCTGCAGGTGAAAAGAGGGATGGTACTAGCAACTGGAAGCTGAGCTTTTTTGAATAAAATGGTCTTACATCCATTTTCCAACTGTTTCAGTGAAAATAACACTATTTTAATCTGTGAAAGATAGATCCTCATTTTTCTATCTGAGGAAGGAATCATTCCTCTTATTTATCAAATTTATCTCTTGCTATTGGATCTCATTTCAAGCAATGTTTTCCCAGGATAGGTATAATTGTGTATCTCCAAAATCTGGTCACATCTATCAAGGAGGGAAGCTGCTCCAACGGTGTTGCAGTTTTTGGCATTCAGGATTGCAGCTCCTCAGAACCCACAGCTGCAATATGGTTGCAAATAAAATAAAAGTAGAAGGCAAGGAAAATAGAAACCGAGGGAGATCAACTTTTTCTTTTATTTATTTCCTGTGTGGTTTGTCATCTGAGATAAGACCACAGGTAGAAGGGGCAGCAACCCTCTGACCTTTAATTACTGACTCCAGTGGGAGGCTTTCAAGGCAGAGGTAGGAAAACATGCAGAGGAGAGCAGAAAGCATCGTGTCTGTATGGCCCCCAGAGTCATACAGCACAGCTTCCTGACCACAGGCTACACAAAAGAACTGAGTCTGTGTCATTCCTGAGCATGGCACTGACAGGGGAGTGATCCAAGTATTCTGAGGAACCATGAGATTACGCTAAAGTAATATGCACTTCCTGGTCATGCAGGATGCAAGCAGTGTCTTTCTCTAAATTAATAATCAATCAAACAGAAATGGCTAGGACTTTGACGCTATGATGTCATTAAAATCAATTTAGTTTCAGAATGCATTATGCTTTTAGTATTGTAAAGAATCTACAGTAAAAAACAGTGAAAGCATTTTTCTTTAATTTTTTTTTTTTAAGTCTCATGGTCCTGCAGGCTTCCTGTTGTGGCTGCTTGGGATATATTAGGTGCCAGCCTCTGTGTATTTTCTGCTTTCTGCTCTTAAACTTAATTAAAATGTTGACAAGTAATATCAAGACTGTCAAGATGGGTGCTGAAACTGCCTATATTTAATTTTTAATTGTTGCTGTAATATAAGATAAAGTTCTGTGAAATGAAAAAAGAGAAAATTATATTACTATGTTAAAAAGAAAATGTGTCTTCAGCTTGTTCAACATGGTATTTTGAACCTTGACAGAATAATTGATTCAGTAGTCTAGTAATAATTCAGTGTAGTCTTGCACTTCTAGGTGACATAGATAAATCAAACGCAGACGCATTGTAATCTCCAGTTTTTGCAATTTCAAGGCTACTTGATCACCTTAGCTCAGATCCTATAAATCAAATAATTCTTGACAGCAACATTGACTGATGAGAATGTATCAGAACTGGTGATTTCTGCAAATCAAACTGGGGACAGGAGAAAACAAGGAAGCCTGTCCTGTCCCAGACTGTATTTTACTGGGAAAATTTTGAATGTTTTGGGCTTCTATGTAAGTGTACATGAGCAAAAGGGGCAAAGATAGAAACAGAGATGGTATGCTGGAATGTTGAGGCAAAAGGCAGAAACCAAAAAAGTCATGTGAAAGTTGCATTTGAAAGGGAAGAGAGAGGTTAAAACTGAATGCATTCAAGGATAATGAGAGGGATATAGGGACCCTAAAGGCATTGTGAGATGGGACCATGAGGGAGTCTTTTTGAGAGACCTTGATGACAAAACCACAGAGAAAACAGAAAATCAAATTTTAGAGCACCAAATAGAACTGGAACAAACTGGATACTCTGCAGGTCTTTTTAGAGTAATATAAGTAGATTTGGAAGGAATGTAACAATAGATAGGAGAAAACAAAAGAAGGGAGGTGCCCAGAGAAATTGTGGATGCCCAGTCCCTGGAAGTGTTCGAGGTTAGATTGGATGGGGCTCTGAGCAACCTGGTCTAGTTGAAGATGTCCCAGCTTATTGCAGAAGGTTTGGATCTAATGACCTTCAAAGGTTCTTTTCAACTCAAAGCATTCTATGAAAAGGAAAATGAGTGTGTAGAATGAGATTTTGGAAGGAAGCTGAAGAAAGGAAAATTTCTGAAGAAGTGAGTTGATCAGAGAATTGAAAGAATTGAATCATCTGGGCAGGTATCAAAATGAGGGATTTAAGTGGCCACATAAGTGCACTCACATGGTGTTAAATATGTGAGATGAGCCTGGGGGAAGGGGCTGCAGCCTCTTGCTTTCTTTGACAAGTCTTTATTTTATGTGCTAACTAGAATTTGAGAATGTAGGTGCAGTTCTCTCTTCTATCATACATTTTCTGCATGATATATTGCAACTGAAATGAGTTTCTACATTATATAGGGCAGCTGGAATTTGCCAGGTTTTGCCAAATGCAGAATTTCCTTAGGCTCGTTGGTTCTCATTGTTTCAAAAAACCACACATCTGTCCCTTGGGAAAGATCTATACCCTTGCTCAGCATCTGTAAAATGGGGCAACTAGCTCTGCCATAGTACCGAGTACTGTGAGAATTAATTTTTTTGAAGGCTATGATAGTGCTATGTACACAAATCCCAAAGGTAAAAGAAGGTGAAGTCAGAAGCTTGTATTGCAGAGTATGCTTCAAAGCTGAAGAAATATTTTGGTGTTGAATTGAGAAAGGAGTTTTGCCCTACTGCCTCTGCTAAATGTTGTAAGAAATATTTGAATGATCCCTTGCCTGCTTATAGTGTAACATGCCAGTCATGGTAGCATTACAGAACTTGCATGCAAATTCCATTAATGGAAGGATTAAGTTCTTACTTGTCTTTTGAACAAAAAAGCAATTAAATATGTGCATTTTGATGCTTTTCCTGTGTTTGCAGTTTCAGAGGGGTATCTTTCATTGATATATGTTCACTACAGACTGAACATGAAAATATTTTTATTATACCTCATTTAACAGTTATTTAAATCTTATTGCTATCTTTAAAGGTTTGTACTGACATTTTTTTCTTATGCATTGAAAAGATTTATTCATTAGCATGATTTGATATGCTATTTTAGGATGGTGTAGGGTTTTCTAGGTTGGTATTATGACAATTGAAATAATATAAAAGTAAATATCAGTCATTAAATAGATTTACACATAACAAGTGGATTAAACACATGAATCCAATGAATCAAAATCTACTTAAGGAAAAATCTGCATTCTATGTAGCATAATTACTGGGGTGAAGTGAAGCCAAAAGTATACCAGAATTTCACAAGCGTTATCTAAGCATGTCCAGACCTTTGTAGTTGTACAAGGAAGGCATGTAATAACAAAGCTGGCTTTGAAGAATGGAGGAAGCATTCTCTTTGGGACAGAGTTTTGTATTTGTGTTTCACAACCATGAAATCTTGACCCTTGACTGAGTTATAGGTGTTCAATATAGTAAATAATCTTAGAATTTTTCAGAAACAATCTCAAGAGTTCTTGGTAAATGTAGTTAAACAGTGGCTTTGGCAGGGGCAATCAGCAAACCAAGTCAGGATTTACTGCCAGTAAGACCGGAATTTGATGTCGGATTCTAAGATTTCTAGAGTGTTTCAAGGGGTGAGCTGGATGTGAGATTAAATCTGGGACTGAAACACCTCTGCTTTCATTTCTGTGTGTAAGAATCTATGTCTGATTTAGAGTCCTAATCTCCCATCATGCTTAGGACAGTTGCAGGATTAAATTCTGTTACTTAAAAGTAGGAAGCTAATGTCATTTGAGGTGCTATAGAGGTGTCTTTGAGATGCACATGTGCAGGTATTGTACAGGGCAGACCTGCACTCTTCTGAATGGCAGCTGGAGGCCAGGTGAGATGCCCTATGGAATCTGCAGTGATGGCAGATACCTGCATTAAGGCAAAGGAATCAATACCAAGGGGACTGGGGTGAGGAAAATTGTTCTCTGAACTCTTGATGGCACACACACTAGATCATGATTTTATTGGCTAGATCCCAACTGAGTGCTCTGGGAGCTTAAATACCTAGGGCGCATGTAAATAGCTATACTGGAAATTTGGTTGATGAAATCAGGAATGGAATTTAATCCTAACTGTAAAAAAAGATTGATTCATTTCTACTGGGGTTTTTTTTGTTAGTTTGTTTTTTGTGCAAATAGTGCTTTAGAGTGATAAAGGCAGAGAGATACACTCAGCACAAACTGGTTTACTGAGGCTCTCATAGCATATATTAATGAACAACTAGTGTACTTTAACAGCATTACATTTTACAGGACACAGCGAAAGTGCGAAAAATTCCTCTAGTTTCTTAGTTAGCTACAAAGGCTTAGATGCTGGATTCCTGACTAATTATGTAGAAAAATTATTGGCACATGTTGATGGATGGACCTTGTTAACTCCAAATATATTGCAGCAGTGTAATACTGTGCAGGACTAGAGGCTGAGAGAGGTTTTCTGCAGAAGCCTTAGATTGGAAAGACTTTAAACTGAAATACGTTTCTCTCAATCAGTAATAATAATGCCCAAGTCCAAAATAAGGTAGTGAAAGGCCAAATGGTGTATCAGATGCTGCTATTCTGCCTCTAAGAAAGGGGCACACAGACAAAACAGTGGCTGGAGAGCTGACTAGACAAAGGCCAGGGCAGTTGCCTTTGGAGCTGCTTTGGGAGACAAAGATGGACCATTCCAGCTGCTCATTTAGGCAAGAACTGTCTTGGCTTTAAAATAACCAGACACCACATCTCATGTTAAGAGAAGTGTCTCCTTTTCAACGCAGGAGTTCAGATCCTGCAGATCTGCAAAGCCACCATTGCTGGGCAAGGGCCAGAAATGTACTTCTAAATGACCAGAGATCATTTTCAGTTTTAGAAATAATTAGGTCATTTGTGAATCTGTTGTCTAGCAAAAGTGTGCCATTTAGATTTAATTAATACAGATGAATGGTTTTGGTCTGATCTGAGAGTTATTTTGGCTCAGATCCCAAACAATGATTTCCAACCACACTGTTTGATGTTGGAGTCTGTCCCTGTTCATTTAACTCTCCCATGAAATTACTAGACCTAGGAGTCAGGCATTCAAAGCAGAAACTGGTTTTAATTATTAAAGAAAGTAAGTCTGCCCAATAGACCATAGATGAGTTCCAGATGCTTACCAAAATTTTCCTTTTTTTTAGTTTTAACATGACACAGCTAATTCATATGATGCCTAATACAACTTGAAGAAATAATCAACATTATACAGACCTAATTCTATTGAATTTTTCTGTCTGACATTCCAATATGAAGGGTGAATTTTTAGTGAAAACAGCCTGGTCCAGTATTTGTAACACAAGCATTGCAGGACTTGTAACCTAAAAATTAAATTTGAAAATTTGAAAATTAAATTTAATCAAAAACAAATTTGAAAATCACTCCACTGGAATATGGATAGATTTAAGAGATAAGGGATGATGAATACCTTTGTGGTCCAATGAGGATCTTATGTTCCCAAAGGTAATAATTAGGTCATGACACTAATAAGGAACAAATTTTTGACCCTTACAAATATTCTGACATGTTAAGCCTGACATGCTAGAACAGGAAGAGATAACGCATCTTTTATTCTCTTTTTCTTATTTTTGTCCAGGTTTGGTTTTCCAAGGCAGAATTTCCTGAGATGTTTTTCTCTATTGTGAAATATACAGACAGCTATAAATGTGTATGCAGGGCCTCCTCTATTTCAGACGTGTTCAATGTTTCAGGTCATTGATCTTGAGGCAGCAAGGAGCATTCTGGGGTTCGGGTACTGTGGGTATGGAACCAGATGAGTGCTGCAACAGACTGTTTAGCATGGCATTGCAAACCAGCAGTGATCTGTGGCTTAAAAGCTGTGATGTTGACCACTAAGGTTGTGCCTGTATTAGTACGTAGTGCAGTGCAATGGGAACAAGTCCATGTAGTGAAAAAGTTGTTGCTGACTTGATGAACACATTATATAGGTTTAATTTCTACACCTGATGGTGTAGATCCACCCAAAAGAAATTAGTTTCTGATGCTTTGAAACTGCTCTGCAATCCAAAGCACAACCATTAAATGGGGTCTCCTCAGAGGTTTCCTTTGAAAGTAAACATTTGAAATAAAGTGGTGCCAAGTTCTTTAACTATTGCATGAAAACTCATACAGAAAGTTTGAATTTCATGTATGTTTTTCAAGCTGACACTTTTCCCTTAAGCTTCCAGACATTTCAGTCTTTGAATATTTGAGGCACATTCATAAATGGAATAAACAGCAGAGGGTGGCTTTCGAGTGATGGGCACTTGATATTATTTAGTAAACTTCATTATACAGGCATCAGCGGTCTAATTGTTTTGCAAGATGTACCCAGCAATGCAGCTGGTGAAGAGCTCCCTTTCTTATCAAAAGATGATTGAAATTATTATATGCAAGGCTGTAAAGGCCTATTTTATGTTGAATTAAATTGATTAGAATGAAGACACACATTTTTTCTAATAAAGATTAATCCAGATTTTAGAAGGAAATTATCTCTACACGTAGGCTTGTCATATGAAATGATTTTTACCACTATAACCTTTGAGCCAAATAAAAAAAAGAAAAACAAAGAAAAATAGGTTTATTAAATGTCAAGTGATGAAAACTATATAAAAAGTCGGTATTTTTCATGGCAACTTTCTATTTTTCTTGTAGCCAAAGCAACGTACATCCATAGTATCTTCTCTGGAATTTCACCGAATGAATCACGGCCACAATTATTTTGAAATCAACCCAACCATTGGCTGTGCAAGTTTTATTTCTACTCCTGCAATCAGTCCAGCTAATTATTCCTTTGGATCTCTGGAATACAGTCTTGAAGAGAAAGAACTTACAGGTATAGAAAAAAGACTTACTTTGTCTGTCAACAAAGCTTTATAAAACTTTAGGTCTCTGGGTTTAACTTGTAATTGCTGTTGTCTTTCGTAGTAAAATACATTTATCATAAATACAGAATTATTATCATAAATACAGAATTATTCCTGATTTTTTTTCTTACTACTCTACAAAGAGTTCTGATAATTTTATGACCAGTATTATGAAGCATACTTTTTTCCTGAATATTATATTTTGAATAAGAAACCTTTAATTTCCAGACTTGCCTAGAATTTAGGTATTTTAGTTTTTGAAATGATGATGATTCATACATCTACTTTCATCATTGTGTGGTCAATATACTCCAATAAGAATTTTAAGTTGAAAAAATGTAATTAGAAATCATTATGTAACCAGCAGTAAAGATGAGGAAGAGAAGATTTCTAGGAAAGCTGTGATTGTTTCTTCAATAGTGATGGGATTCATTAAAGTAAAACTTCACTGTATTTGCTCTGATGATAACAGTTGAATGGAGTGATGGAATGAGGAAGGTTTTATCTGTAAACAGAGATTTACATAATGAAAATGCTGTAAAAAGGATTAAAGTATTTCCTTTTTCACAGATCAAAGCTTCAAGAATGGGAAATTGTCAGCAAAACAAGCATTTACCTTTGTCCTTTCAAATTCCATATAAAATTGCTTTATTTAGGCTAAATTTGTGGCAGAAGGATATAGTATTCAGGAAAGCTGCTGTTATGAAAGAAATGTCTTTGGTAGCTAATTTATGGGATCTGCAGATCAAGTTTAAAAGGGTATTGTATTTAAAATATAAATAGGAGTAGATTACTGTAAAATAAAAATAATTAAAATGTTACAATTCAGTGCAAACTTATCAATTGCTTTTTGTAGCATTGGTCTTGGAATGAGATGAATCCTCTTCATTCCTAGTTGGTAGAGTTTAAAAACATAATTTCATAGCTAGATCAATAGAAAACTGTATGTTTAGGGAACTATTGTGAAATAAGAGTGAGAAATCCTATCTTCTCTGATGAAGAGAGAGTTAAAATGATCAGAGATTATTCATATTGGTTTTTTGGATTATAATATAAACAAAGATAATATATGTCATCTTTGAAACTAAAAGAAGGTGCTTATATAAAGGATATAGAAAACATTTTTGAACTTAACTGGAAGCAATTTGAATGGTATCTTTTATTCCTAGGTCTGGGGTCATTTGATTCTTTAATGTTTTGGTTGTTTTCTGTTGTTACTGGGGTTTTTTCTACTGTAAATTCTCCTCAGTAATCACAATTTTATTCTGGGTAGTTGAATTATACTAAATATTTCTTGATGTTTAAAAGCAAAGATAAGAAAACAGAAAGAACATTCACTGGCATTAGATAATTCACTTCTCCAGATTTCTGCTGTTGCACAATTCTGTTAAAGTTCTTCATAGTATCTGGATTCGCTTGACTCTTGTCTTCTTTGGTTGAATCTACAATGGACTGCATTCAGTAACTTCTAATTACTGCATTTAATTTTATCTGAGATTGGGACTTTAAGGTCATGCTCCTTAGAATTTTATGCTTCTAATTTGTGGATTATTTGATTTATGGATTGAGTGAAAACTGAATTTCCTTTTATCTCTGCCCAGAAAGCTAAGAAAAAATAACAGGCAAAATGACTGAAGTTCAGGGCATCTTCAACAAGCTTTTCAATAGTACATTTTACCATCAATAATCCTTAATTTGTCATTAGTAAATGAAATAATTACAATTAAAATTACAATTCTGCCCTTCGTTTTCAGCTGGTATCCTGGAATTATTAAGTAATATATGGGATCCTGTATTAGACACAATATTACTCTGAATGAAAAAACCCACACTTTATTTTGATCATTTAGTTCATTTTGATTCATTACTGATAGATGATGCATGGTAACTCTGCAAGAGACAAGAAGTACTAATGTGGAAAGAGAATAAAATCTTAAAGGAACAGATCAAAATTGTCTCTCTTGGAAAAGTCTTTAAGGCTTGTCTCTTATCTAAAAATGTTAAAAGCTGAACCTGGAATAATAATGGTCAGCAAGGAGCAGCAGAAACATTGTTCTGTGTTCTGCTACAGCTTTTCTCTGCTTTAGATAGCTGTTGTTTCACTGAAAGGTCCCTTGTTTCTTTTCATGATCTACAGTGACAACAGATACAACTCCTCATATGATCTAAATATAACCTTCTGAAAATTCATGGAAAGTCTGCATCTTAGAATACTGGTTAGTTTAATTGAAGATTTGTGTGCATTTGAGTGAAACAATTTAAATGCTTTTTACAGGATTTCTAAATCAGAAACTTCCATCTAAATAAGGCATAAGTATTTCCCTACTCAATTACAGTGCTTTTCATGTTTTCTTCTTTTGCAATGATTCATTATAATTCAGATAAAAGTAAGAGATGAATACAAAAAATAATTATTGTAAAAATTTTACCTTTACCTCAGGTGGTCTAGGCTACCTTTGATAGTCTGCTACCAAAGAATCAACCTGTTGTTGATGGCTCCTTTTTGTGTTTGGGGATCACAGTTTTACTCTTGGTGTTTGCTAATTCCCTCCATCACCTAATTGAAACAGAGGTCCTGATTTTTAAGAAGTGAATTTTTATCAAATAGAGAAACATGGAACACTTTCAGAGATATATTAAATATCTGAGACATATCATCTGAATGATAGTATATGTCAACCTTTCTGATTAGTTATCCAGAGAACAGGCCACATGCAGAGGTAAATATGTGCTTCAGCTTTGGTGTCAGATAGTAAAGTAGACAAACCAGGTATGTTGCATGCATGGATGGCAGCAGATACCTTAATATCAGGTTGCCTGATGGAAGAATAAAGGCTCTGTCCTTTGTTTTGAACTTTAACTGGTGGAAGAACCTGCAACAAGTTGGCAACATTTCTGTCCCTCCAGGATGTGTAGGGCAGACTGTGTGAATGCAGTGATGGTGTGACCTCTTTTCAGGGCTTTGTCTGGTGCTAGATCATTGACATCAGAGAAGCATTCTCGAATTCCAAGTGCATGGTCATGCTTTCATAGCATTGCATTTCACCTCAAGCTGGACACCAGTGCATCCCAGTAATACCAGCTACTACACATAGTAGTATAATAAGTTACTGTGCTAAAAGTGAGACCACTTCATTGCACAGGGAGTCATTTCTGTAGGCAACTCTGTCCCAGCAAGATGCATGTGATTTTTTTTCATCATCTGAATACAGATATTTAATAGGTGTTCTGTAAGATAACACACATGAAAAATTAAACACCTGATAATCAGGTGATTGTTGTTTGTGAGATGTTCCTCATGTTACTTTGACTGTGAGCTAAGACCACAGATGTGCAAAATTATTCATTCCAGGAGAGGGCAGCCTGGGCTTTCAGGGAAATGCCTGCCTAAGAGATCTCTCTGCCTTGTTTTCTGTATCCCTCAAGTTCTCTTGAAACTGTAAATCTTAAAGATGGAAGGCAACAAAATTGTGGCCTTTTGGTAACATTGGCTTGGCACAATCAACGCTTGCAGCTGAAAATGCCAGTCTGGATGATTTTCTTTTTCATTTTCACTTGATCAGTCAAAATAATGGATCTTTCTCTAACCCATATAATTACATTATGTCTTCTTGTCCCAAGTATAATTGGGCCATGAAATTAAAAAGACAGTTCTGCAGAGGTTCTTGTTCTGTTTCAGCTCACAAAATATATTTGTACTCAGATTCATGTATGCAGCAAAAATGCCAGCAGATGTCTGAAGGTAATCTCATTACAATCTTTATTTTCAGCTCATGAAAATCTGTACATTTTCAATAAGTTCAATATGCCATTCATTGTAAACGAGTATACAGTTTTTTCTCATCTTGTTGTGGTACTGAGAAGTATTTACTGAGTTTATCTCTTAGTTAGAAAGGCTGTCTCCACTGGAGAGGACCTTAAAGTACCTGTTACTACATTTATATGCCATGTTCTTTAACTGTGAGAGACATTTAGTACATCTAAGAAGGCTGCATTTTTCCTTAAACCAGCCTGGAATGAACAATTCAAGAATTTAATCCTCAATGTGTAGACTATAGTTTTTTTTCTTTTACTTTTGAAAAAATGGTATTTGAGTCACACCTGCCATTCCTTCTATAATTGTCTTCAGATCTTTCTTTACAGTACATATCTGATGAAATTGTTCTGTCTCACAAGCCCTATTTCAGAAGCAAAAGCAGCCCTAAAAGCTCAGAACTTGTAGTTTTGTCTTTTTCTTTTGAGAGAATTGAGAACTACAGGCCTATTAGAATTAGAAACTTCTTTCAGAGATCAGGCCTAAAATTCTTGGCTATGTTGCATTCCTTTATACAGTCAGAATTTATTCTCATGCAGGAATGTTTCTTTATGTGACAATAGCAAAGCTGCTCTTTGAAGTAGGTCATGTAGTTGTCAGCATTACTTTCTCATTCAAGTTTCTCATTTATTAAGAGCTGATATGAAAAGATCAAACTCTGATGTCTATGTAGACTCTTCAAGCCTTGTTTCTTCAATTATAAATGTTTTGGAATGAGTAGAAGTGAAATAGAAAATGAAAGAAATACCAAGAAGAAGAAAGTAACTTTTATTACCAGTGAATTTTTTGGGTGTGCTGTATGCAAGCTCATGGTACACTGTCTTTGTTAACAAAACCTCACTAATGAGTAAAAGAATACATGGTTTTCAAGTGACAGATAAAGGGGAAAATATTGGCTTGTAATGAAATAAGAATAATAAAAAAATTTTGGTAGATAAAGCTTTCCAACCTCCTTTATCCAGACACCTGTACATCCAGTGAGGTAATATCTAAAAAAAATGGTATTACCAGTCTGTACCAACTTGTCATTGATTGAAAACTCTTTTCCAGATGAAATGGCTTTGAAGGTCAAATTCAGGCCCTCTTTTCTCTGGTTTTTAATTTTCTTCATCATCTTCTTGATTACAATGCAACAAATTCTGCCAAGGCATTCTTCAAAACAGGTTAATTTGAACCTTTTCATCTGCAAAAATTATTTGTTTTTCCCTATAATTTATAGCTACATTCAACTGAATGCAATTAGTAAGACATAGTAGAGCTATTCCGGGAATTGCTACTGGGGACCGTACTCTGTACTGTCTCATACAGTTTATTTTTTGTTCTAATTAACTTGTCCAGCAGATGTAGCATGTTGAGGTCTCCTTATGTTGCCCTTCTTTTTGCTGCTTCTAATTTCAGCCTTTGCAGAGTTATCTGAGGCAAGATGCAGTCTGTCCCACAGGGGCAGGGAAATGTAGGGTTGATTATTATTATAAACTTCTCTTTGTTAACTACTATTGTCTTTGCACAGTCCAGTTTCAAAGAAATGAATTTCATGCAGCTCATTGTAATTATATCTCAGTGTTACGAATATTTCAACACACCCAAAAATCTAGTGGCAGAAAGGTCTTCTGAGGCAATACCTGGAAAGCTGTGGATGAAACCAATTCCTGTTGTTCCACTCAAAAACAGTATACCTTTTTCCAAGAAATTGGTTTGTGCTAGTGCCTTCATGAAACATTAGATACAATATGCCCCTGAATCTCATGCCACCTGAACTTAAAGGTAATCTCCTTGGAATTAACTATATTATTCCAACTTAAAGTTCATGACAGCCCTTCAGTAATGCCTCTGCAGTGTTGTAATTCAGTCTTTTCTCAGGCTTAAAGGAATTATGTGGGCTAAACCCACTTAGTTGTTCATGCTCTCCAAACATACTGTCTCATGTCACTCAATATGTGGACGTTCAGATTGCTAAAAAATGGTAAAGTAATATGAAAATAAAACAATTTGTAGCAAGCATATTGAGGGAATAGAACTGCAGATGGGTCTTGAATCTCTGTTGTCAGATATAGCAGTGGATGTGTTAATCAAACAAGGAATGACATGAGCAGCTTATCTCTTTTCACATCAAATTCTGAACCATCTGACCACATGTGGAAAGGCATGTGCTGAGCCATGTGCCTGCCTATCTTTTATTCAAATGGCTATTCTTCACAGGATTTGCTCTTTTCACTCACATTATTTGCTTACTCTGAATAAAGCCAGTTAGCTATTGTTTACAATATGGGGGGGAAAAAATCTGTTCTGATACTTAAGGTATTTTTACTAATTTTGAAAGCCTGTATTCTTAAGCCTCCGTCTGGCAAGGAAGAAGGTAGGAGATAGAGCAATGCTGTGATGGTGCTGGAGAGGAAAATTTTAGATACTCACCTAAAACTGGGGAAAATTTCCCTCAGGATCCTTGGGAGTGTGTTACATTGCTATCAGGTCCAGGAGTTAGCTGTTTCTCTGGATCCTTTTTTGCCTCTGAAATAAGCATAATGTAAAGCTTACTGCAATGTATGTGTGTTTGTATACATGTCTATCTGCACTATTAAAATCTTCTACACTTCATTTAGTTGCATACCTCCCCTTTCTTGAGAGGTGTCAGTACAGATAAATAAGTGCTTCATCAAACCATAAAATGATTCTCTGAAGGAGCAACAGATACTACTACATTAAGTCAATAAGGACTAAGGACCTTCTTTTGAGGAACCTTCTTTTGAGGTTATGAGTGCAGCTGTTAGAAGCAATGTAATTAAAAATGTTATTTGTCTACATTTAATATAGCTTTTTCCAGGTGTAATAACCATCCTGACATGTAAGGTCAAAAGAAGAAACATTTTCTGTAATGTGTCATTTACGCTTCTTCGCCATCTCTAGAAGCAGACTAACTATGGACAATACTCATATTTATCTGATTGTGATCTTAGTCAGCTCTTTGCTTTGCTGTTTTGTTTTGGTTTTTTTTACTGAGCCAGAAGCAAAATAACTCTTTAACTTGTAATAGGACCATTTGCAGAGAGAGATTGTTTTAGTCTTTAGGCTGTCACCATGCCTTGTATTGTTCCCTTATCTTTTCATTGGATGTTTTGTAAATGAGATTGACCAAGCTGTGGAGGGATGCTCTTCTTCACTTCATCAGTCAGAACAATTGCCATTGTGAGGTGAAGGCAATGAACAAAGAGCCCTAGGATATCTCAGTCTTCAATTCCTCACAATATTGTTTATGGTACAGTTTTCTTTTACCCTGTGAATGCACTTAAACTGATTGTAACATTATTTAGGATATTCTATCTTACATTTCAATCTGGTTTTCTTTTCCTGTGTCATGTCCTCTTATTCATATTTAATTGCTTTTCTGCTTCTTCTCCTTTGCATCTTTTAGAAAGCTTTCTACTCACCAGCTGTATTTCCAAGCCATATGTGAGATGATTAGAACTGAAGGAAATAGCAAAATCTGCCTGTTTTTTTTAAGAATTTTAGTCCTCTGGGTATAATTAGTGATGTCCAGTTTTAAGAAAAACAAAAAGCTCTTTGTATAACACACTAGTCAGTAACAAAAAAAAAAAAAAGTTTTCTCCTAAGGCCATTCTGGAATTAAAGAGAATTCTTATTTCCTTTCTTGCACGCAACTCACTAGATTTCTTTCTTTGCTTCTGTTTCTTGCTCTCCCATTGTAATGCTAGTATCATTTGATGTAACAATCTTCTCTCTTTATGTCGTTCCAAGCTGTATGAAAAAATGGGGGTGGGAAAACAAGCCTTCTTTACCTTTGGTGGATATCCAAAAACTAGACTAGAGTCAGTCTTCCTCATTAGTTAATTTATTATGCATTTTATAAACAGCTCTAGCTGAACAATGTAAACATGACAAATATCAGAGTACATTGCTGATTCTAGTGTTCTTGTGGAAAATTAAACTTTGATGCCGTTTAGTGAAAGATGAAAACTGAACACCAGTCTCCCTCATTCTGGAATAGCCACTGTCATTTTTCCTAAAATGGATATGATGCTAGAAGTTCCAGAATTTTGATTCCAGCCTTGAAAACCCTTTTTTCAGCAGGATTTGGTCAACAAATCTGAGACAATTGCATGAATGGTTTCAGAATGACTGAGTAGATCTTACTGTAAAACAAGATTAAATAATTTGCATCTGGTTCTTGCTATATTGAGTAACTTTTATACGGTGGCTAGTTTGATTTGTAATTAGAAATTTAAAAAATAATGGCAGGTTTAAAAAAATTTAAAATACTCCTTGCTTTCAGGAGCATTTCTGCCTTTTGGTAGAAATGATTGATTGTACAAATTCAGTATATAATAAAATTGAAACTCTCAACATTTCTTTGAAAATCTACAGAAACACTATATATTACACCTAATTTAGCACTTGATCATACAAGTTGTGTATATGACTTTTCAGTTCATATTTATAATTGTAATGTAGCTCTAGTGCTAAAGTTGAATAAATAGAAAGGATTTTTTTACATTTCTAATTTTTACATCATGAGAGATTAATTATCTTCTTAGAGCTATGCAGAGGGTTCACTGGGAGCTTGGACTCATTCATTTGAAGAAGAAAAATTCACATGGCCATGTCTGGGGAAGATACACAGCTGTACTCTTAAAATATGTCAGAACTGTCAGATACCCAAATAAATAAGTTCTCATAAGTTTACTAAAAACAGAAGGACAGACAATAATGTGGTTGGTCTCAGTAAGAGTAAAGTTTTATCTACCCTGTGCCCTATTTGACTGATTATGAATACCTTTGGGAAATGTGTAATTGCAGTACGGTGGCACAGTGACACCTCTTCAGAGTGTTACAGCCTTTGAGTGTTTGCAGCCCAAGGTCCTCCTAAGCCCAAGCACCTCCTGGGTGTTTCCTGTGTATTATGTAACCTTACTAGATGTATGCCTATGGATGGATCCATTCTCCATGCAACCCATATGCAGATTTTGTTCCCACAAGGAATTTTGCAAGGATTTACACACTTAACTAACTATTGAATCACCATGAGGGAGTTCCATCTTTTGTTTCAATAATACTTTCAAAACTCAGAAGGCTAAAAAGTGGGTCCACTGTTCATGTTCTAGAGCTTTCATCTGTGTCACTTGTACCCAGCAAATTGTGACACCATCTCATGCCAATTTTCTGCATTTCAACAGCACTGTTCATAAAACTAAGATTCTCAATTCCTGAGACATAGAATAATTTTCTAATCACAGAATATTCTGAGCTGGAAGGGACTCTCAAAAATCATAAAGTCCAACTCTTAAGTGCATGGACAATACAGGGATTGAAGCCATGACCTTGGTGTTATTAGCAGCACTCTCTGACCAACTGAACTGATCTCTTGAGGTTTTTTTTCCTAGTTATGCATATTTTTCTTATATCAAAGGAAGACCTTTGCTAAATCATTTAGAAGGAAAGTCTTATTTTCACTTTTGTTGGTGTTTTGTAGATCTCATTAGCAGCTATTTATTGTTTATTTATTGTATTTACAAGGATGAAAGTGTTGTAGACTTACTCTGTAGTGGCATTATATATGCTTTCTTAATATTTAAGTCATGCTGAAGTGCCCTCTTAAAAAGGACTCTGGATCAAACTTGTACAGCTCACAAAGAATAATATTAATTGTCTTCTATGGATTTTTATTTTTAAAGAAAATATTTAAGAATTGGTGCCTCCAGACATATCTCATAGAATGGCAAGATTCTCTATAATTTTTCCTCCCAAAATCCATTCTGTCAACAGTAGAGGCACCACACACCAAGGAGTTTGGGTCACACTTCTGATGATCGATGTAATATCATCTGCAGTCTCTCTTTAAAATATCATGTAGATTGTAGCTTTGATAATGGGATCCATGTTTCTGGAACAAGTCAGGCTCTAAGTGGCTGTAGAGAGAAGTATGTCCTTGTGCAATTGTTTGCAAGATGTTTACTTGTCAAGAAATAAAAATCTCCACGCAAAATCTCGATCCATATGTGAAAACACAAAGACATGCAAAAATAATTTCACCATACCATTTTAGTAAAACTTTAATTAAAAATCTAGTTTAGTTTAAATACATCTCTGGGGACCAGCATGCTTGCTTTTTTAAATCTAAATTTAAGTTTTTCTTCAAATATAATGCTCCCCAAGCTGGTTTTAATTTATCAAAATATCAAGATATGAGACACATAGACACACACACACACACACACACATATATATATATATATATATGTAGGCATGCTTGAGAGCTGTAATATTACTTCTTTGTGGTGACCAGTGACAGGACACAAGGGAATGGCCTGAAGTTGTGTCCAGGGAGGTTTAGGCTGGGTATTAGAAATAGATTCTTCACCCAGAGGGTGTCTGGGCACTGAACAGCTCCCCAGGGCAGTGGTCACAGCACCGGCCCCACAGAGCTCAGGGAGTGCCTGGACAATGCTCTCAGGCACAGGAGTGACTCCTGGGGATGGTGCTGTGCAGGGCCACGAGCTGGACTCTGACCCTCGTGGGTCCCTTCCAATCCAGTGTATTCTGTGACTCTGTGATGCTGCTATGCTCAGCTTACATGAATTTTAATTAGGAGAAAGGTGGGTGTAGGTTTATTCAGTTTTAGTTTTCACTGGATTCCATAGAATACTATAAGCAAATACTATAGTTGAATTAAATATTTAATAGAAAGAATTCAGTAACAAATTATTAAAAGTGAATTTACTTTTTTATTTCTAATTTGGTATTTCCCAGAGTCGGACTATAAGGTTGTCATAGGGGACTTTTGTTTCTGATAAATGGGTTGAATTTAGAAAAAAACAACTTTTGTCTACACAGCAATCTTCTAAGAGGCAGTTTAATGTTGCTATTACTAAAGCAAAAGTAAAAACCAAACATCCTTCAAATGAACCCTGTGAATCTTATAGATCCTTGTTGGGTCTTAAAATATTGGCTTTGAAAGTCTAGTGGCACCTTAAAAATGATGGAAGAACAGATCATGTAAATCATGTAAAAGTAAACAAAGGTATAGCACTCACATTTGAGCCCACATTCCCATTTAATTTTATCCAGAAGGAAGGGACTTCAAGATTGCTCCAGGATGTGAACAAAACCACCATAAATAGGAACTGTGGAGAGATTTCCCAGCCAAGGTAAAACTCTAATGAAGATGCACCTGTGAGCCTTCAGTACAAATGAGGTCCTATTAACCATGAAAAAAAATTAGATGAATGAAAACAATGAGAAATGAGAGATTCTGAGTGTTTCAACTGTGGAAAAAGCTGTAATTGTCTCTTTTACCATCAGAAAGACTAACTATGAGATACAGGTTTTGTATAACCAAGCTTATTGTTTTGCTGTTCATTTCTGGGAACAATTCCAGGAGTTAGATGTTAAAACCATAAATATTCAATTATTTGAATCGCTTGCTGTCTATCCAAGCAATTAGAATAACCCCTACCTACGTGCTAGCTAGTTCAGATCCCTCAGATAAAGTGAGATGATACTCAAAATTGCATTCCCCTCCCTCCTCCTCTGGAAAGGTATTCTATGTCATCTTCATAGGCAAGACAAATGAGACACTGAAAAAGAAAAAAAATAGAGTAACAACATAAAAGAAGAAAAAAAGTGCTGAAAATACAGGTTCAGGGAACAGGGAGGACTGTTTTTCCCTGTATTACCAGGCATTTTTCTCAAAGCTAAAAACAGACATTTCTCAGAGCAGCATGTACTGCATGAGCTCTTCTCCCCCAAGTTTTTTTGTGACTTAGGAGGTAGTGTTATATCATGACCACAGAATAATAAATGTTCATCACTGTTTTCTTTTTCATATTGTAAAATATCAAAATTCCATACTCTAGTATAGGCAGAAAACCCCTTAATGTTGTAATGCCAGTGGAACTGACAGCCCATATCTGCCTACATGAGGTGTCTACTGTTGTCAGGAGAAGTTCTCCTTGGACTGTGTATCACTTAAGAGTTTCTGAGAGAATTTAGGCAGCTGTGCTTTGGTGGTTTAACAAGCAGCCAGCCCCCATCTGCTGTATCTTCATGCTTTTACTCTATGGCAAATGCTGAATTTGTCTTCAGTGCAATAGAGATGGAACACTGTTGGTTTTGACCCATGTGGGAATGCTAAGCGTAAACTCTTAGCATTAAACTCTTAAACTCTTGATAAGGTGCTACAAGATGCCCGAGTGATGTGTTGTCTTTTGTCATATAGCTACATGTTGAAAATGATGGGGGAAACAGAAACAGCACTAATCTCAATTAAAGATAAGGTGACCAGTACTGAGGTACTAAATGCCTCATTTAATTTTGTAGAAAAATTTTGGAACAGACCTATTTCAAATTCCAATCAAGTGTCATAATGTGTCTTAAGGATTATTTCAGGAAATAATCACACATGATAATTTTAGGATTTCAGAAAATTCTGACCTGATATATTCCTTCTCTCAAGAACATTCTTCCACAGTAAAGCAGCAATTGAAACATCACCTATAGCAACAGTAGCCATGGGGAAACATTTTTTCTCAGTCAGTGAAAGCAAACCACTGTCACAAAATGAGGTACACACATCGAAGCAAGAATATCTCATGATGGTGTTTACCTGGAATCCTGATGAAGTAAACACTGTTAATGCATACTTCAATATTTTAGATTTTTAAATTGCACTGTTTGAGATTAGTAATGTCATATATTTTGGTCTAAACTACTCTGCCTCCTATTACTCCAGGGATAATATTGAGTTGCCTTAAATGCTTACATCAGCTGCATAAATAATCAGTACAATTACTTTAGAAAGTGTCATATAGTTGTTGCCTTTCTTAACCTTTTGGGATTTAAATGGTCATAGATTATTATGCCTCGAATAAATTCTAAACTTGTCATTGTAATTAGATATCATATTGTGTTTTCCTTATGAGAGTTTTATTTCTTTTTATGGGAGCTCTTTGCACTCTTCTCAGCACTTGGAAATCAAGCTTGGTTACTGGATATGCCTTCTCCTCCTGCTTCATTCTTCTGTGTCACAACCAGTAGGGGCATTTGCACTTCCAAACCCCATGTTCAGATATTGATACTGAGTTAAAATGGTGTTGAACAAATAAAAAACCCACCCATCACTCTGCATAATTAAATTCTGCCTCAGCACCATAGACAGCAGATCTTGTACAATTAGCATCATATCTGTAAGCAAATTAAGATTAAAGAATTGTTTACTAAATACTGTCATTAAAGTAGTATTAGGAAAAGATACACAAAATAGAAAAAAATATGTTAACTGCATTTCACTGCTTTCAGTTGTCTTAGTCCTCAATCTGATAATCCAAGGAATAATGGCAGTGATGGTACAAAATAAAGGAAAAAGGTTTCTAAGCAAATAATTTGTCTTGTAAAAGAAATGTAATTCTTAGCAGTCCTTATACCCCTCATCCCCTGGAATCCTGAGAACCAAAAATAAACTGAAGATATGGCAGTAGGTCCAGTTTTTCTCTTAGGTAAATGTCTATAATATGATTAGGCTAAATCTGTTGAGAAATTTAGCATAATATGATTATGCTAAATCTGGTGAGAAATTTTGTATTCTGACTTAGAAATGTTGGAACCATGAGAAAGAGAACAAGAAAAAATTAATAGATAAGTCAAAATTGGGAGAGAGAAAAGAAAGAGAAAACAATAGTCAGCAGTTTGATTGCTAATTCTCATCTATTCCTTAAAATCCTACTTTCAAGTACCTGTTTTTTAATGGATATAGCAAACTGTTCTGCATGTTATCACTCATTCATTCATAACCTGAAAAATAAATTAGACTGTTTATGAAGGAGTTTTAATTACATGCTGTAGTTACATATGCTGCATTATTCTTTGAAGTCACTGTTTTGACCAAAATGTGCAAATGTATTTTGCAAAAATACAATGTTCTGCAAGGTACCTACACTTATAGGTGTACATAAGTATACCTATATAGTTATCTATAGAAGGTGTCATAGAATATTTGATACTGACAATATATGGAATTTAGTAAGAAAATGTGTTTAAAATGCTGATAATCAGTTAAGATTCTCTACGGGCCTCATCCAAAGCGTATTGGTAATAGTGGAAATTTTCTTACTCAGTATAGCGTATTTCAGATGGAATCAGACTCCAACACATTAAAAATTACTGGTGTTGAAGAGCTTTTTCTTTCTAAAAACACTGGAGGCAATACATTAGTTCAAAACCAGTGGGATATCATTCTGGACTAAGTCTATAATTCTAAAGTAGAACATGTGCAGGATAGAACTGAACAGTGACTTAAAACAGATCTGAATTGGACAGGTGCACTTAACTGACAAGACTTGGGATTATTCTGTGCTCTAAAAAGGCATTTAAATCTGCATGCTTCCTGTTTTTCTAAGGCTAGCAATCAATTTGGGACATTTTAGCACAGTACATCACTTATTTCTGTTTCAGATTCTAAAAATTGCTTTGAAGTATATGCCAGAAGCAAAATTATTTCTGCCTGTAGATGAAATAACTCGTTCTCTGTGGCTTCCTCAGATGTGAAGTCAATCTCTGCTCAAGAAAAATATCATTTTTAGTAATAGAATAATATGTATCTCCTAATTTTAAGTTGAACATTTAGCATTCTAAGTTGAACATTTAACATCCAGACAACGTTATGGGCTAAATAGTGGCACAGAGCCAAAAGTTTTTCTGATGGAAGTGCATCAAAGAAGTCTGTCTCAGCTGGGCACAACCTGCTCTGGGAAATAAAGAGTTGGGACTGTTGTCCACTGTTTGTTATGCCAGTGATAAATTTAACTTGAATCTCCTTGGATAAGTTGTTAGAAAAGCATGGAGGTGTTAGAAAAAATTGTTGTTTTTATTATTTTTTACTTAACAGGCAAATTCATGCAAAATAATTTGAACTGTTACCTCTTTGCCTCTTTTCTTTTCAGATGTGTAAGATGTAGCATGCCAGGAAAAAAAAAGGATTGGTTTATCTCTTCAGTCCTTACCATGGAATTCAGGAAGAGTTTCTGTCTGCTGTTTTTGGACAGCTGTCTTGCTAGCTGGTGTAAGGTCTTGTGGCAGGCTTTCACACATCCACAGTAGATCAGGAGCAGTACACAGTATGGCCCTGTGTAGATTCAGAGCAGTATATAAATAGAAAGTCATAGAAAAAGATACCTAGTTCAGACCATCACAGCTATAGTCTCATTACTATCTGGTTTTCACAACATTTTCTTACCAATTTCCTGCATAACTCTCAACCTTTGAAAACTTTAAGATCATCACAATGAAGCTCTGGTGTAATCATTTCTGCTGCTGTGGCATTCAGTCAATTGTATCTGCTTATGTTAGAATGATTTATAAGGAGATTTCACATAAAGTGAATGCAGGACACGTTATCAGTAAGGCTAGGATCTGTGAATCGTGCTAGAAATAGTTCTAGAACTTTCAGTGCCTAAATTGGATCTCTGAAGCTATTAATTTTGCCACCATTCTGTTCACAACCTTCCCAGATCTAATGCAAATCCCACAATTCCTTCCTGTGTTGGGCTGGAGAGGACACATATCCTTCAAAGGATCCATCATAGGGGCTTCTGTCGACATAAAACAGTGGTGAATTTGGTTGATGAGATAAAACTTAAAATTGAGAATAAGCATGTTAAACATGTGACATTCTCTTCTGTGTGCCCAAATTTCTGTGAACAGTAAATAGAATATACAGCTTTGGAATACCCTGTAAGGGGACACATAATAGGCTGGAAGATGCTTATAGAAAATCTGAAAGGTGTTTGCATCGTTTAATGGTATAGGGTGTAGTGTTAAGGAAAAAGAAGTTAAAGGGCATTCTCTTTTGATCCCATCTATTGGTCACTTTGATCCTCTTTCTGGATCCAGAGGTGCACAGTAAACATGAAAACTCTTTTGAAAAGTGTGGTTATCAATAGAAATGTACCTTTCCAGTGAAGTATTTACCAAAGCTTTTTGAAGCTCAAAGCCTGAATAAGCAAAACTGATGCAATTTTTCCAATTACAGTTCAAGTGTGATTCTGCATATTTTTATATAATTAGATAGCATATTGGAATTATAGAATTGTGACAAAGAAAGATTTGGTGAAAACTGTGCTGCCCTGGTATTTTGCAAAGAGTTACTGAAAATAAGTTAAGTGTGAAGCATTTCCCAGATGGTAAAAATTCACTCCAAGGAATTTAAATTGATACTCAAAATGTTGCTGTGTTCATGAAGCTCCTTTTGCATCTTTAAAAAGAAAATTGCAATGTACTCTAATCACTGACATTTGTACTGTAATTTATTATAGGGAAGATTAAATGAACATAAAAATTGCAGGTGGAAATTTAATCTCACCCTGCATTAAAAACTTGCAGTATAATATTCTCATCTTTCAAGTTTTGACCTGTTTTTGCTGTATTATCATGAAACTGAGCTTTCTTCAGGGAAATATCAGTAAAAAAACATGCCCTTATGAAACAGCTGTCAGTGTTAATTTAGTTATAGAGACATTTCTTTCAGTTTAAGCAAGCTTTCTTATGATCTTTGGACGCAGTGCTAGTTTCTAACAAATATTTTTAATCAAAGGATTCATCATTGTTTTTTGAAATATTTGAGTCACTTCATAATTGATCAGTCTAACATAAACCTTTCTTCAAATTCCGTAACATTGAAATGTACCGTTTTAAACTGTTTGCTGTCTTCACAACTTGACTTATTTGTCCCAAATTTTGCATATAATTTTGTTATCCAATGTTTGATATGTGCTTAATGCAAACTGAGTCAAGAAAGGCAAGTGATGTTGATTTGATTAAAGAATAGAAACATACTGATTTAATTTGGCATTATTGACATAATAATCAGGATTAATTCATACAATAAATGGCACATTCTGTGCCAAATATCACTTCTATGGAAAAAAAAAAAAAGTACTTCCTTAATTAGAATATCTATAACCTTAATGCAGAGAATGAATCTTCTAAGTTAAGCTTCTGCATGGTCATGTATGCTTCTGCATGGTCATGTTTTCCTAGAGTTTCCAGCACACAAATTCAACTTTCTGTGAAAACAAACCAAGAACAAAAGGTCTTCAGTTATGGCTGATATTAATTCTCTCCTTGCTCCTGCATCATTTGGAAGCTGATCAAGGTTTATCTGATATAGGCCACATCCTTGTCTATCTGAAATGTGAGGTAAGAAAGTGGATTGTTTAATTTCTGTGGCAGGAAAAGATGTGGTGCTGCTCATAAGTCTGCTGAATGGTTGCCATTGTGTTCTTCAGAGGCAGCTGCTTCTGTTAGGGGTAGCTACAATGTGTTTCATGATCTTTGGATCAGAGCAGTTACGGGACTGATTGTGCTTCTAGATATTAATTTATTTCTGTACAAGGAGAATTATTATTATTTTGCAAAGAGAATTATTGCATGCATTTCTTTGTATGCATAGTATAGCGTTGTGTAGGCAAACAATATAAGCCTTTCAGTTTGTGATATTGAGAAATGAAGGTGCTGTTTAATGACAATTGTTCTGGGTTTGTTTTCTTTTGAGCCTGGCAGTAAAACACTAGAGGAAAACCTGAAAAACTGAGAGATTGATCCAGTTCAGTTTATAAAGCAGCCAAAGACGTAATTCTTAGAACAATTTTATTTTAAAATAAAACATAATACATAAGTATTAATTTAAATTTCTCTTAAAACCTAAAGTATGGATTCTGAACTTCTTGAATATTTATATCAAATAAAGAGAACATGCAAGGCTTATATTCAAACGTAGAGGAATATGCCTTGACTGTAAGCTAATCTGTGACACAGCAGTAGACCGATGCTTGTTTTCTCTTAAAAGGGACATAAGTTCATGTCTACACTAAAATATGAAGTGCAGCCACTATTGTAAGTGACATATTATTGTTGGATTTCTTATTAGTGAAAATCATACATAAAAATCAAGGATGTATGTTTAGCCTGTAAATGAGAAACTGGGTTAAGTGCCATCTCTTAGCATTTTACATTTAAACTGAGATATGCAAAGAAGAACTGTGAGCAGCTGTAGCATCAGCTTCAATATTTTCTTCATTGCTTTGATTTGGCTTTCTCTTGTGTGTTTGATGCTTTGAAAATTACTTGTTCTAAGACATAGTTGCCTGGAATTAATCACTCTTTCCCTAACATCTTTATCACTGATCCTCTGTCTTTAGAGGGATCCCTTCCTCCTTTCTAAAATACAAGGAATGACCATGCATCTTCTATTTTTCTAATGTAATTCAGTATGCTAAATACTGAGTTCTTGGCTGTGTAACTATGTCAACTCTTTGGTTGCTTGTACTGTCCTTCTGGCTTAACATACCCTTACTATATTTCTGTTTGGGTCAAATGATATTCATTTGCTTTTTTCTCAAATGAAATTCAGAGTATCTTTGAAAACTAAGCTCTGTAAAATACAGCTATAGAATGACTGATAAAATTAGAGCTGGCCTATGGCAAATATTTCTTCTGAAATATTGGGAGGGAAAGTAATATTAATGGTGTAGGTAATATTCTTTATTCCATTATTAATTAAAAGTGCAAGCATAGATCACTGGATATTTTTTTGTGAGAGATCACCTGAACTGTGTCAGCAAAATGAAAGCTGGTACCAGGACTGTGCTGTGACGACCCTAATTTGTACAATAGGACTAGTGTTTAGATTGCAGTGATTTTATCAAGCCCATGCTTTGTTCAGTATATCAGATTGGTAATCCGACTCAGAAGAGCTTGTCCATTATTGCTTACTGACATAAAACTTCCTGTGACATTAATAAGGGAATGGCTTTCATAAATCTTGCATAGATATCACAGAAATTAGTCACAAATATTTTGATGCTTTATTTGATATGAAGATGTTGCTGAATATTAGTGACTATTTTTTTCTGAAAAGCAAGTTTAAAATTCAGGTTTTAGATTCAGTTTTCTTAGTGATTCTATGCATTTGATGATTCAATGCAGTTTGGAAATAATACAAGTTGTTAGTACCAGTTCTTTTACAATTTTGTTGATGTAAAATACGCATCAAATCTGGACTGTTTTTCTGGTCTTACATAACATCACACTACTTTATAAACTGGATACCTATTCTGAATTAAGTAGATTTCCATTCAGTGAGATTACTTTTTCCATGTTTTGTTTCCTCACAGTGGAGCTGGTTGCCTGAGCAACCAGTAAAATACCAAGACTGCTTCCTTCCTCACTTCTAACCTGCATGCAGTTAGGGCTGTGTGAGCTCCCAGTGTTGGGAGCTGTAAGGAAAGCATTGCCCATCACGCTTTACTAAGTGAATGGTGAACAACCTCCCCTGGGCTAGACAAAATCTGTGGTATTTTGTGTTGGACGTTCTCCCAAGAAACATGGACCTGGAGCTGATGCATTGGGTGAAATCAGAGAACCAAGGGTGCATATCTGAGGACACGAGCCTCCATCTGTTCTTAGAGGGGGATTTGTCAAAGAAAAAATTGAAGCAGTGACAAGTGCTGTGACCTGTTGAGAGACACACATAAAACATGCAGCATAGAGATGTGCAGAAGATCCCAAACTCTTGTAAGAGCTTCATGTTCTCTGCACACAGATCAAGTGTTGCCCAAAATACAGGTAGCTCGGTGAAGCAGGGTTCCTGGGCAGGTTATTTTCAGAAGTTGTATTGCTGTTTTTCACTCTTGAGCTCTCATTTGATAAAAAGATAAAAATCAACTGTTCGTTCTCTTGGATTAAACAGAAAGAAAGTGCTAGGCCCAGTACTTCAAGAAAATTTATCAGTCTGATTTGTTCTACTGCAAATTAAAAATTTCAATAATTTTGTTTAATACACAGGAAAATTTAACCAGTCAATTACATTGAAATGTATGGAAGATCAAAAATAGCCATGGTATGTTTCTTGAAAATATTAGCTGGAATAAGTACTCATGGATGAGATGCTGTAATATCAAAAACAGTAATTATATTTTAGAAATATTTGGGGGGGGGTTCAGTTTATACAATGAGAAAAGGTGAAATTCTTATGCTAACATTTCTTTTCCTGAGGCAGTAAGATGGTATTTTAAGAACATGCTCATATGCAGTGAAAGGAAAAATGAAACATTTTATTCCTTTTTTTACTCCTTTTAGTTGTGAAGGAAATAAAATTAGATTTTAGCATAAATTAATGGAGCATAACTTTTCTGTGCATTTGAATAAGGCACTTGGATGCTTTTAGCTCACTTGTTTAATGTACAGTTCTGGTACCTGAAGGGAGAGATGATGGATTTGAGGATTTTTTCCTTCCTCATCTTCCATCATCACAATAATCTGTAGTGTAACAGTTCCCACATTTTACATATTTATATTTTACAGTCTCCTCAACAATAAAACACAAAATGGCCGGGGCTCTCCACAACCTTTTTTCCCATAGCCAGGATGGGTGTGACTATGAAAAAGCCATGTCACTGTTCAACATGTCTCTGGTACTAAATAACAATGTAGAGAGTTAATTTGTTATTTGAAAGCTGCCCTTTTGCTAACATATGTGGTGATTTTGCTTTTTGCTTGTATAAAATTTCCTTTCTTTGTGGGGGTGGTGGAAGTGGTATGTCTTCTGTAACACTTACAGCTAAACTGAAAATGCAGCCTTGTAGCTATTTTAGTATCAGGAGAAAACAGTCTGTAGAGAGACAGCAGTCTGTGTGCCAGTTCCATACCCATGTGGCTTTGCTCACACAGATGTAAGCTGGAATTCACTGGTCAGTTTGAATGAGTGAAGTTACCTATATGCATAAATTTGGATAAAAATTTGGTCTTTTTCTGGGGAAAAAAAAAAAAAAAGTCAAAATAATTCTATGAATTCTGTAATAAGGGTTTTTTCTTGAAAAAATTCTTTTCCACAATTTTTAAAATTCTATTAATTAAATTAAGAAATGTCCATCATGTTTAAGGAGTAATTGTCAAAGCATAGAATTGACACCAAAATTACTGCTCATAGGTTTTTATCATATTATTAGCCTTCTAATACTTCTGTATGCAGATTGGCCAAATCTGTTTTATACTTGTGATTTTAATATGAATTCACTTCCTGGAGGGGAAAACTGACTAATCACTTGCAGACCACATATAAAAAGGTCTGTAGTCAAATGTAAATATCAAACAAAATTAGATTTATTTAGTCTTCAGTATTTTTAAACTGAATAAGCTGCATTTAAATAATGTAAAAAACCATGCATTCTAGTTCTGAACACTTCCATTACACAATTTGCTTTCTAAAGACATTTGTGTCTTCACAGTCCTAGAATCAGTAAGTGTGGGAAAGACCTCCAAGATCATCAAGTGCAACCTTTGACCGAGCACCATTGTCATGTGCAGGCATTTCTTGAGCACCTCCAGGGATGGTCACTCCACCAGCTTCCTGGGGAACCAGTGACAGTGCTTTCACCCTTTCAGTGAAAAAATTCTTCCTGATGTCTCATCTCCCCTGGCACAGCTTGAGGCCATTTCCTCTTGTCCTGTCTCTGGGTTCCTGGGAGAAGAGGCCAGCCCCCACCTTTCTACAAACTCCTTGAGCAAATGTTCCTGATAAGAAATATAGTCCTTAAATGTATGCTGAGGCAGTACCATATATTCATTCACTTCAGGAGGCTTTGCAAATACCAAAGATAATGTCAATTTTTCACCGTTTCATGTTTTCCCAGAAGCAGAATAATCACAAAATTATTATTTTTTTAGTCATTCATGCTATCTGTGGAAAATGCGACACTCTGGAAATGAATATTATACTGAAAAGTGGCAGATGCTCACACCATATGGATTAGTCAGGAACAGCTTCATGAATGTTAGGTATGGCAGAGGATCCTCTGGGTATTTTCACATAAAGAATTGCGTGGGCATGAAAGACCCAAGGACATCTAAAGTATTCTTGATCTCTCCTGCCAACTTACTGCAGTGCAAGCTCTGGGGATTTTTTGATTTTTTTTTTTTTGTGTGCTGTATGTCTTAAATGGTTTTGAGGAGCTGCTTGGGGACCTGTAGTTCATGGCATGTCTACAGATGGTCTCTGAACTCTTCAGACCAGTGTTCTCAGCACTGCTGCCTGTTCTTAGGAAGGACTAGATGCAGTGACCCCGTCCTGGGTGTGTGCAGCCTTTAGTGATGGTATTCCTCCAGGAGAGTATCAGTGTGTTCTTGGAACTGAAGTGAATGGATGGTAGTTAATACAAATTAATTTTGGTAAAACACAAGCATCTTCTCTGTGAAGTTTTAGCCACTATTGGAATAAGAAGAAATGGGTCTAGAGAACCCAGAAGAGAGAGACCTGAAAATAAAAAAGCAATCCTCTGGTAATATAAATGTCTTTTTCTCCCCTCAATCCAATGGCAAATAGATGGTATTCAGTAAAGAAACAGCTTGGAAGATAGTTTAATAGTCTTTAACGCTAATAATAGTAGTAAAAGTGGAAAAATATCTGGGTCTTAAACATGTATTTTTTGTTAATTATTTCTCATACCACTTACAGATGCCAGTATTGTCTCCATTTCACAGTATTTCTGTGTTGTACAATGAATGTGTGATAACCCAGCAATTCAGGAAATAGAAACAATTAACCTGTAGACCTATGTGAGGACCTGTTAGTCCTGAGAGAGCACATGAAACAGACAAAATTATATTGACATAGAAGGCTGTATCTTGCATCTGGGCTTCTATTTTTGCATTACATTATATTCAGAGTTAGAGAAAGCATTTCCCACAGCTGTGCAGCATTGCTTATCAATGTCCTTACCTTGGTAGGAAAACTAGATAAGAAGTGTGAGAAAGCATAGGGATTGAGTCAGTTTCTGGAAAGATGGAATGTGTAGGAGAGGAGGAGGCAGATGATTTGGTTTGGGGTCATGACTTGGAGCAATGAGAAAAGGCTTCATGGCACAGGTTGACACCCTGTTTTGGAGGCTGGAGCTTTGCAGTGGGAAGATTAAGAATGGTGTTTTAAATGGAAGTTTCACAGCTGGATTGATAGAGTTTCAACTCTCATATTTTCTAAGGTTAATTCTCACAACAGAGGCAGGTATAAAATCCCAAGGGATGTTACTTTTCGTATGGAATTAAATTCTGTAGGTTACTCAGATGACCTTAAATCATATCAGGCTCTAGGCAGTAAGCTCAATGACAGCCTAGTTACCAAGAAAGTTTCTTGAAAACGTCTTTTCTCAAAAAATACCACATTTTTTTTTTAGAAAACTCTATGATCAGTGCTCATCTCTGTCATCATTAATGAGCCAGCCACAGCTTCTGAAATAAGGTTATATTTGCAGAGGTTATTTGGAGATTTTTGTGAGGGTTTTCTTGCCAGCATTAAAGCATGTGAATGCAGTTTTTATTACCCAAAAAAATGGTAATGAATAGAAGTCTAAAAGTTAGATGGGCTGAGTGGGAAAGATCATAAAAGGACAAGGTATTTAATTGAACCTGGAATTCATGACAACATTGGAGACTCCTGATGCAGTTTTTCTCCTTTTCTGTGTAGCCTTGCGCAGTAAATAAATGTTTTAAGTGAACACCATATTTCTAGCTCCCCTTCCAACATAGAATGACTTTCTAAGACCCTAGAGATCCTGTTTGTCTTAAACAGACAAAATACTAAATTGTCTGACATACCAGTCCTCTCAGTGAGAATACTGGATACCATCTGCCTCTGATTTAAATCCAATGTATCATACTGTGTGAAAAATCACATTTTGCAAAATAATATTTAATCATTCAAATCTTATAAATATTTTAAATTCATTTTGTTGGAGTTAAACCATAACCATTTTCCTTTGAAGTATGTGTGCCTAGGAGTAACACATCATTATTATACCCAGAGTGCTTTATAAAACATTCTCCAATTTTTCAATTTATTATATATATAATAAATCTATGTATACTCTGTAGTTAAATTTGTTTCCACATGCATTCAGTTTCTTTCATATTAAAAAAGATTCCTACAAACATTAGAGAAGTATAAAACCACAGTAAGAGAGTTTTTAAAGGACTTCTGAAAAACTCAGGGTTTATGGTGAAGTGTGACAAACATCTTAAAAGATGCTGATAATACTTAGGTTTCCTATAGTGCTGTTTTCCTTAGCAGGTCGTAAAGCCCTTTAGAAGGATTGATGTTATTGCAGATGAGGAAATTCAGGAAAACTAATACTAAAGTGATTTTCAAAATTCGCCTGGTAAACAACTGAAAATGCTAGGAGTGGCTCGTGAGTTGCAATATAGCAGATTTTAGTTTGGACTACAGTGGTTTTTTTCTTTATTCTGTTCTGCTTTAATTAGAAAGTCTTCCATTTAGAAAAATACCTTTTAATGATTTGTAACATTGTTCTTGTGAACAGTTAAAAATAAAGAGGTTGGTATTTTTAAAGATATCTGTGCATGATAGGCAAATTGAGTCAAAGCCTAATTCCCTTAGTCTTTCCTGGCAGCCCTGGTATTTTACCTAAATTGTTGAGAATATTTCTGCAAAACAGACAGTTGTGCCATCTTTAAACTGCCTCCAGCTTGAGAAGGTATTGAAGTGCAGCATAACATGGGCTAATTTGCTCAGGGTGGGAGCAAGCTTCACAGCCTATTCAATGCACCAAAATGATATTGCAAGGTTTCTGTAACCAAGTAGGGTATTTTCAAAACTTTCTTGCTGTGTACAAAACATTGTAGCTATTGTCAGTGCCGTGTGGTCACATCTCATGTCTCTTTAAGGTGTTGTGGTTTTTTTTTCCTTCCTGATGACCTTTCCTCTTTGCCCCCTTGTGATTCAGTCTCACTGATCAGAGAACTTAATGCAAGCAAAGGTATTTAAGTTACATTAAAGTGATTTCTGTGGATTTTCTGTAGGCCATTAAACAAGACAGTTCTGAAATGTTCATATTGCAGAGTTTGTTTCTAGTGTACACTTGCATTGATACTTGGAGCAGACAGGTATTTAACAGAATTTCAATGCATGTTCTTATTTTCTTCAAATTAATTTTAACTTCTTAGATTTTTTTTCTGGAAGTTAGAGCATCTTTCAGACCCGAAGCAAATTTGCCATTAAACCACATAATGAATACATTTTCTATGTTTCATAAATACAGTCTATTTATTCTCTTTTGTATCTAGAAGGAGTTGTGTAGAAGCTTATGTCCCCTTAGTAGAAGGGAAACTACCACATCAGATATTTTGTATATAAATTTATATTTGGAAAGGGCAATTTCTTAATGTAATACTCTCAGTGAACAGCTGGTACACAGTAAATTTTATATAATCACAGCTGTCCTCAGTGATTTTTATGACTCAGCCTGAGTTTGATACTAAGACTAGAAGCTTAAATTATGTTCAATTTTTGTTCCTTCATACTTCAAAAAAATTTTACTTCAGAACTAAATGAAAAATATCCTAATCTCCTGATTTATGTGATTCTTGACAGTCTGTAAAATCCTAATAAATACTTGAGGTCTTTCAAGAAAATCAATTCCTCTCTAGTGGCTTATATAAAAATCAAGTTTCTTTCTCTATATGTAAAATCTTTATTCTAGTTTTGATTTAGTAGGTCTCTAATGTTCTGCTGTGAAAAAATATCAACACAAAATGGCTTCATATTAGTGAATGTGGTTGAATCAGTATTATTATTATTACTCAGCTAGTCTGCGTCACATGTGCAAAACCATCCTCCAATAAGCACCCTTGCATTCCCACATTGTGAAGAAAAAACAGTTGTTACCTTGAAAATACTTTTTAATTAGAAGAGTGGAAATTTGCCATGATGGCAGATTTATGAAAAAAAATAAATTACCATGTACTTACTGACAGATCTGCAGTGTTCCCACTGAAATTGTGGGAAGGTAATTTCTTTTGTAAGAAGATGAAAAGCTTTGGGGTGGAGACAGGATTATGAGCAGCAAATGCTTGGAGGCCACTGGAGGTGTAGCGATGTGGCCAATGACACTGCCAGCTGTGTCACAGGAGTGGGATGTGAGAGATGATCTACCACAGCTAAAAAATTGTTCTTGGTGTCTCTAGGATCACAGCTGTCAATTAAGTGCTCCTGATGCCGTTGAGAGTTCCCCAGGAAAGGCTCTTTGTGCCATCCTTATGTTAGTATGCTTTAGTGGGGTTGAGGGTGTCTAAGGGATGAGAGTCACACCTAGCACTCAGTTATGGGTAGTGCCTCCAAGCCAATCATGGTGTTTATACGTGAAATCGAGGAAGAAGTCTGTCTCATTCACACATTTAATTTAAGAGCATGTGGGAGCCTAATTGTATTAACTGGCTTTGAAGTTGTAGAGGAAGCAGAACGATAGCAATCTTATGCATAACACCTCCAAACTTTTCTTGTGCTCTGTCATCAACATTTGATCTGCATATTAGCAGTGTTTCTGTTTTCTGAAGAATGCAGTTGATAGGCTACATAATTTCCTAACTCATCAAATAAACTTTTTGTCAAAAAGCTGAAAGATGTAGTGAAAAGGCTGAAATTCATCCTAAGATTTTGTAATATTCTTTAAAATGATAGAACCCAATGACTTTTTTACCTGCTTAAGCTATTTTCCTTTTTTCCCTCCGTCCCAATCTGTTTCTTAGGTGTACAATCTCCATGAATATGTTTGTAATCCCATGAGGATTTAGAATGCAACTTTACATTTTTAGGTTATGGCTCTCTCTCTAAAGTTAACAGAAGGAAAAGTACATTCTGTGTGTGTGTGTATTGGTAGCTTCCAATTCACAATACCTGCGATGGCAAATACAAGTCTATGTAGAAATGGGCATGTGTGTTTGGGATTTTTAATTTTTGTTTTGAAAGAAAGGCATAGGTTCATGAAACAGGCTAAAAATACTTTCAGTATTCTGTTCCCTCTCTTTGACCCCTTCTATCTTCTTTTCACTTGTCTGGTTGAGCTCTGCCTCCTCTGCCCTTAGTTTTTGTTATTTTGTTGGAATTCTTCCAAAGTGGTGACTTCTCCTTGTGTTAGTCCAGGAATCTGGTATGGTCTTGGTACCTACTTCCACTGTGCCAGAAGCCAAAACTTCCATCTTTGAGCTTTGTACTCTTTCATTGGGTTTGGGATGTAGGTTCTTTGTTTTCAAATTGTTCTGGAAAATTACAGTGACTGAAGAAAACACTTGGGACACCAAACATTTATCTCTTTCACCTGAGGCCAAGGAATACACTAATCCTCCTTCAGGAGTCAAAACATGTGCCATATATAAGACTTGCACACCAAAGAAATAAGTATATAAGGACTGAGAAAGTGTCTGATGATGCTGCAAAATTTCTGCCTTCATGACTGAAGGCTATCTTTGCTTATCAATAGCCTTGGCTTTACAACCTGGTTTACAACTCAGAACAGCATGGCTAAGCTTCCCACATGACATAGCTGAAAGGATTGCTGAGTGAATGTGGAATATGCTAAGAAACTCACTGTGGCATAGCTAAACATGTGAGGAAGCTTTAATTATAAAGAAAAAAAAAGACATCTGTCAAAATTAAGTTATCAAAAAAGCCCCCATCTAAAATGAATAACTAAAAGGTATTTGGGGTTATTCTGTTTCTTTTAATTGAGTCAATATACAGTTTTTCAAAGGTGCTTTAGCTACTGTAAATTTCTCCTCGATTTTGTCTTAAGTTTTCCCATGATTGTGATGTGATACTGAGAAAATTATTATGACTTAGTCCAGAAATTGTCAATGACAAATCTATAGGTTTAAATAAAGTAGAAAAACAAAATGTAATACAGAAAATAATGTCATTGTTATTTGGGTAAGCAAAGTTGCATTTAAATATGATTGACTTCAGGCAAGGTGCACAGTAAAAATAAAAACTCCGTGCAATTCTCTTCATGTATAAAGAATCAGGAAACTAAGTAGTATCCACTCAACAAATACTTGAAAACCTCAGCTTCTACCTGGGCAGTAATTTAGAGTTGATGTGGCTGTGATAATACAGGCAAGGAACATAGCAAAAGTGAAAGACAGAGAAGTCTAATTTCAGTATTTTGATCAAAGGAGTTTCTTGACAGGAGAGACAGATGCAGCAAGAAGACTGAAAGCCCTTGTCAAGTAGTGCAGTTCTGGTGAGAGCTCCCTGGAACTATTAATATATATATAACCATATAGAACTATTAATATGTATATCTCTAGATGTATAATTAATATTCACCCTTGACTTCTGCTTCTGTTTTTCCCTACTCTCACTCTCTTGCTTACACTTCTAGAATATTTTTAATCTTTCTGGTATGGTAACTCTTCTTTCAAGTTTTCTCTTTTTTTTTCTTTGTTTCTTTTTCATGTATCTTCAAGCAGCCTTTTTGTATATTCCATATAGGAATACAATGTAAAATAGAAATAAAGTGAGTTTGTAGGAGCTTTGCTTTTTTAAAATACTTCAACAAACACTAATTTGTTAAAGAAATATCCCATGATTAAAACTGAAATCTGATCTCCATATTTAGTGTCTCAGTGTCAGATGTATTCAGGGGAGGTGAACCTCATTATTCTATGCTCTTATATGCAGGGCAAATGGAAATGGCACTTCCTGACTCTAAATTCATTATTTTGGAAATAAAAACTGTTGTGTTTTCCTAAAAGGCATTGTACCACACCTGAAGAAGAAAGGCCAGCACTGCCTTAAGCTCTGGTCCACTTTAATCAGCTGGGAACTTTTGCCTGATGCCTAATTTTAAAATTTGTAGAACAGTTTGGGTTGTGAGGCACCTTTAAAGGTCATCCAGTTGGGCACTTGTGCCATGTGCTGGGACATCTACTAGATCAGATGAAAACCCCATCCAGACTGGCCTCAAATGTTTCTAGCAATGAGGCATCCACCACCTCTCTGGGAAACCTGTTCTAGTGTTTCACCACCGCCATTGTAAAAAACTATTTCTTTATATCTAGTCTAAATATGCCTTCTTTTAGCTGAAAACCATTACCCCTGACCTATTGCTACAGGTTGTACTAAAAATTCTGTCCCCATCTTTCTTCTAATCCCCATTTAGTTATTGAAAGCCCACAATAATGTCTTCACTCGGTCTTCTCAAGGCTAAACAGCCCAACTTTCTCAGCCTGTCTTCATGGGAGAGGCGGTCCACCTCTGATCATTTTTGGGGCCCTCCTCTGCACCCACTCCAACAGGTCCATGCTTTTCCTATACTGAGACTCCAGAGCTGGATCCAGGTAGGGTTTCACCAAAGTGGAGCAGACAGGAAAAATCACCTCCTCACCATAGACCTCTCACATCTTGGTGTGTAGCAGTACTTCCATCCCCACAATGAAGGTGAAATGTTTTTACTTTCTATGATTCAGGCTCTCTAACTGCCAAGAGACATTAAGAACCCATACCACAAAGCTCAGAATTCTTACTTTCCCACAGGAGTTCTTACAGGATTAGCACTCTGCCGCCCTTCACCTGAGGACTGTAAAGTAAAATTGTACAAGTGTGATGGTCTTTATTAATAGTCTTTATTAATAGTGATGGTCTTTATTAATAGTCTTCCTCAACTAATTGACTTCAGAAACTGGCAAAAAGAATCAGACCTTAGAAATGACTGACTTATTCTGAATCTTTGTCTTTGCTGTGATAAACATTTCTGTGTTGGCTCCAGTAGAAAGTGTGGTTTACCTGATGTAGAAGAAAAATGCCATTTTTAAGAAGCAGGCAGTTATTTTGATTGAAACTTCTGTACTTCTCTGTGATGATTACTGCATGTCTTGGGATTCTATCAAATGACAATCTGAATTGAAATTCAGATTGATTAGAGAATTTGAAAGCAATTACAAATGACAGACTTTTAGGCTTCATATTAATAGACTAACTGTTGGTGAACTTTAGTCAAGTTTCACTTTAAATTTGCTTTTAGACTTCACTGATCAACGTTCATATCGGTGGAGTTAATTTTGGTTTGAAAACGCATAGTATATCCTCATATATGTGTAGATGGTTTTTGTTTTTTAAAATTTGTCCAAGTTATGCTTGGAAGAAAGGAAGCTGTTTTAAAAGAAAAAAAAAAAAAAAATATATATATATATATATATATATATATATGTCTCTTTCCTCTGTGTAGATTATTCTTTGTTTACCAGTACTGTAACTGTCTCAATTCCTTTGAATTCTGGCCCACCATGTATTCTCTGAGCAAAGAAGATTTTAACAGCTTAGTGCCTTCTTTTCCATCTTAAAGACTTGAAGAAAATTCGGTTATCTGTTAACTGGGCTAGAAAGAGGCCAGTATCCATGTCCCATTTGGTAGATGACTCCCTGTTCAATTAAGAACGGCTGTTATTCCCCTTGGAAATACCTAATGCATGTAATTTATTCCCGCCACTGTCATCAGCCCTCTTTCATTTAGGTTGGTGCAGATAGGAGGAATAATTAACTAACTTAATGTGAAATGCTAAAAACACTATAAAATTCAAGGCAACCTATTCCAGGTGTGACCATCTTTGCTTTATTTTACTGTGCTTCATTATAGGTGGTTCCATAAAAATGCTTTCAGGAAACAAGCATTGTCTAAAGATTTGACATTTTGTCTTTGTGTCTTCATGAGATTTTTGCAGCTAATTAAAAAAAAAAAACCAACACAAAAACAACCAAAAAAAAAAACCAACAAGACACAAAACCATAAAATCACATTGCACATTCAAAAAAGTCCTTTTTGAGAACAGTTGTAATTTGAAAGCCTAATCAAGAGTTTCTGGTTTTACTATCTGTGGTCATCAGAATGGCTTCTTTCTTTCCTCCTGTTCTCTCTCTGCCTTCCTTTCTTCTCTCTCTTTCCTATTCTTACAAGAAAAAGGTGTGTGCCCACTTTTAATAAGAAAAATGATTAATTTTTTTTCATGGTAATTTCTTGTTATTTTAACAATAAAATTTAGAAAAAGAAAGAATCTGCAGATTTTTTTTCTGGTATATCTTGGAGTGCTATCTCATATCTTGAGTTGCTAGTCATGCTTGTTTGTTTTTAGAGAGTAAAAGTGACTTGTTTTAAGTTTCTCGGGAAACCATGATTGTCTGATTTCCAGTTTATTCCAAATGAAGAATGTGCTAATTAAAACAATCAAAATATTGTTTCTGCAATAATTTGTTACTTATGATTGACATAACAGACTACTTCTGCACTCTCATTTCTCATGGGTATGTTTCTCATGGGTAAATTAGATAACTGGCTATATCTCATCACCTTGCTTTTTACAAGGAACTTCCCTGTTAATGGAGAGTCTTCCCATCTACATATCTACAAAACAAGATCTCAGTGATCTGTTGTCTCCTCAGGTGAAATGTAAGCACACTTGCTTAAATAGCAAAAATACATAAGTGATAGAAGGATCAGATCTGCCTGGTTTGAGGACTTAGTTCACAGGTAAATAAAATTATTGATGCTACCAAGTGTAGCATAAATAAATTAGAGCAGAATTAAGCAATAATAAAATTCTACATCTGCCTTGCTTCAGATGTATCTGGTTTAAGGCCCTAAAGAACTTGTCACCACCTGTCTTGAAGCATTGTGGATGAGAAGTAAATAACTCATGGTCAAGAAAGGTGTTTTCTAAATCTAAAGTATCTAATTACATAAGAAGTTTTATTTACTTATTAAAGATATGCCAATGACTGGATGAGGTTATTTGGTAAAGAAGAGTTTTCTACCATCTATTATTCCTGGTATTCTGATCAGACTGTTAGCTGAACAGAATCTGGACTATAGATTATGGGACTAGAATGGTATCATTCCCACAAATACTAGTCTATATTCTGATCCCATGGACTGAGTTTCTGTTTTCCTATTTACAGTTTCTGGACTCTTAAACAAACATATATATATATTTCTACTAGTCTGGAGGATGTTTTTTGAAAGCTGTACCATTATAGTGCTTTTAGCTTGATAAATTAGTCTTCTTTATTAGACCTTGCTAATGTTTATTAATGTACATTATTATCCCTAGTTAAGAAAATATTATTTTTAATAGGTGTACCATATTTGAAAAGCAGGGCTATTTAGTGCCTTTGGGGGATATCTGCCTTTGTGTTTCAGAGAGAACAGTTGACCCTTCTTTGCAGAGAATATCATCCTTTCATGGATGGCAGAGTTCAGTGAAAGTAGCTGGAGGTGTGACCAGCACCTCTGTATCATTGCACTTCTTTCATAGAATGTCCCCAGGTATGGCTTCAGCAGAAGGGTTTGTGTGAGAACTTTTAATCCAGCTCAAGCAAAATAAACCAGGTGAATTCAAATAGCCTGCCCAAAGTGGGGCAGCTGATTAGCCCTCTAAGCCATTCTTACACTCAGCTCTGGCCCTGGAGCTGCTTGGTGATACCCTCTGTTTGAAGAGCAGTGGGGTGAGTGGTAATCTATTCTTTTGCTGCAGCTATTCAGTAGGTGAAACTCTGTCCTCTAACTCCTATATGATCCTAAGTGAAGGTAAATTATCCAGAGTTTCTATGTGTAACATTTGTGTTGTGTGACTTTCCAGTTTGTTGTGTAAGAGGGGTTTTAATTACGTTAAATTATGCCTCTCAGTCTGTGGGAGCTTCTGTCCTGCAACTAGCTGATGAATCATACAGTTTTTCATGATAATATTTTTGTTTATTTGGTTGTATTTGTATAGTAAGAGAGCTCTGTAAAGTGTAATTTGTGGTGGAGCATGAAAGTTTGTAATTGTCTTCCAAAACTACTCACTGCTCTTCCATGTCTAAGCAACTGTAGTCTAATGGTCGTTCTTCCTTTAACTGTATCTAAATTGAGACGTGCTTTTCTGCATCCTAGGAGCTTAATAAAAGCTACACATTGACTGCTAACTATGCTACTCCCCTAGCAGTAATAGTTGATTTAAAGCAGGTTAATTTCATGTTCCAAATGCACATTTGTTTCCAAAATATCATAACCTGATTTTTGGAACCGACTTGGTGTCAGCCAGCCTTTCATGCTCTGTGGCACTCAGGTGTTCTGGACTCTTAACTTGATGGTTATTTTGGTAGAAGTATCAATAATCATTACTTAAAATAATAACAAGTTTTCAGTTCCTATATAAAGTGAGTGTATGTAAGTCATCTGAAATGGAGTATATGCACACATGAAATTATTTATTCTACTATAAAGGATTCTTTGAGATGTATTGTCTACGTCTACCCTCAGTACTCCTTCTCTGCTAGCATTTGATCTCTAAGAAACAATTCTAGTGCCAAACCAGGTGTCTAGACCAACTTGGATACTAGAAATACTGTTTCTGAGCTCTTGCTGCTTCACCAGAAAGACAAAGGTTTCCAAGTTGTGTGTCACACCCGTCAGCCTTTGCAGTCACTTTGGATACCGTGTAGTGTCTAAAATGGCCATATGTGTCTCTGTTTAGCCACTTGAATATTTGCTCTTTGTTTCACATCTTCTTCTAAGCATCCTGTGTGTAATACTACTTTTTAAAGTAAATACAGTTACCTGTGAAAAGTAAACAACTTTTAGAGATATTAAATATGCCTAGAAAGTTATTATTCTCAGATAAATTATTTTGCACATTATTGTGTCAATTATTTTAAGATCATTTATGTTTCGTAAATACTTTTCAAAAGAATTTAAATGGCTATCCTGTCACATTTGCAACCCCCAAATAAATCATTTGGAGCAGTTAATTTGGTTTTATTCTCTCATTTTCCCTAGTCAGTATTTATAACTACAAAATGTGGTAAGCTGCAAGCTTGCTAAAAGACTATGATTTTTAGTGATTAGTTTCAATACCGTCACATGTAAGCAATTATATAAAATTTCAGTGAATGGTCCACATAGAGCTTAAAATCTGAATGTAATTTTCCATGACTGTATATGTACCTATATCTAGAACTGAAATTCCATTCTACAGCCAGGGATATTTTCTATACATTCTTAATTTTTGTACACTTTTTTGTCCCTACAACCTAACAGATTTAGCAAAAACTGGGGTAGGGCACCTTTATTTTACATTATTTCTTATGAAAGCACCAATTCCGTTCCTTCTGGATTTGAAACATAAGTTGAAAAAGAGCACAGATGATCTTGTACATGGAATGAGGAAAGAGACAAGCTGAAATATCTTAAAAACTCTGCTCTGGTCAGAAATATATTCTATATTGAGGTTAGAAAAGAAAAACGTATGGTCAGTGCAAATGGCAAAACATACACTTTCTTTGCTTTCTGGTCTTGTCTCATGCTGGGGGAAACTGAGTTGTTGCTAGGGCAAATAATTCCTTTTAAACAAAATTGTTGTGCAGTGTCTCCTTTTAGAAACATTATTTTGAGAATCATCCACTATTTCTTACGGTTTCTTTTGCCTTGTATGTTGTAAGTTTTTTTCCCACTTGGTGGAGGAATTTGTCATTCCTTCTTTGCATGTGATGTGTGAAATACCAGGAGTGGAACATGTAACAGGGTTTTTTTACAGTCTTCAACCAAAGGATACGATTTCAAGAGCTCATCTATCACACTGATATTACTTTGCACTGATTTTAGTTATTAAGTGTACCGAGATTTCCTCTTGTATTACTCTGCCCTGCTGTACTATATTGTCAAATTAACATGTACTTTCTGAGCACAGCCACAACCCACTCAACTGCTTTCTGCTGAAAAAAGAGATCCCCACAGAATTTCTCAGTGTGATTATATGTGATCTCTCTGCAGAATTACATTTTACATCCATTGCCATTCACCTCTCAGAATTTCTTATGAAAGATTCACTAAAAGTTACAGACAGACTGAGAGGATTTCTTTTTGCTTTTGCTGCATTGCAAAGCTGAAGCGTTCCAGCAGAATTTTAGCTTGAATGTGAATGTTGAATTTGTCCAGCATTTCACCTGAGGGATGTTGACCATTATTTTATCAGTCTGATATGTTTAGTCCATAAAAATGTTAGCATGTTATTTTTCTGAAGAATCCTTATTTTGATGTGCAGGCATAAGGCAGAATTTTGTGCTGTAAAATGTGATGGTTCATGAGAGCCTGTCTGTCTTTAAGATGTCTAGGAACCAAGCCTTATATAGTCACATAGAAAGAAATCCTCATGGAAACGGCATTATGGAGGTGGCAGCTGCAGCTCTTTATTTTTGTCTGTGTTGAATTTTGCAGTAAAAGGTTAACCCTTTATGTGATTATGAAAATTACATTTATGTCCTCCTCAAATACAGAATATACATGTATCAGAAAAACCTGAAGATGTACAGAAGAGACAAAGCAGCTCAATAAGAGCTAAAATTAACTCTCTTGGTACCATAGTACACTGCTATTGCTGAAAATTTGGGCAAGGACTATATTTAGGCATTATAATGTGGTTGGAATTAGCAGTAATAACTGCCTAATATCCTTCCTCACCCAAAGCTTTTTTCTTTGTTAGATACTGGCAAGCAATGTTCAGGAAACTCCGTATCTTTCCCTGAAAATCTTTCTCATCTTTTCATTTCCTGATGGGTCATAGGGAAACGATGAAGGTAGAGACAGTGAAGCAGTAAAACCCCTCGCTACAGAGTCAAGTGCAGACTGCAATGCTGAGGGGTGAATTGGCAGTTTTGAAGCTTATGAGAGCAAACTCCCAACCCACAGAAACACTCACTCTAATTTCTAAGGGAATGGTTTTGAGAAGCTGGCAGTGTTGGAACCTGGGCACAGAGCCTGGAGACCATCAACAGCAACCTTGCCAACCACTTTTTTCTGGTTTCTCCAGATTTAGGAATAACCAGAAGAAGAAACTGCAGTCTGGCTGGACACTATTGCTCCTCTTCTATGTTGTTGCTGGTGGCAGTAGAAGCCCACAGTCTTCACCACTTCCTTAGTAATCTTGTTGTATCCATTGCAAGGTCCACTGTACCTTGCTATAACTTTGACTTGAGTGAGAAAACATTGTTCTGCCTCATCTAAGATATCTGCTGCCATCAAAGAGCTGTAGCTTGCTCAGAGCACAACGTTTTTTGCTGTGTGAAATAAAGCCTTCCTGAATATTGCTACTTCTGTTTTTAAATACTATGAATTTTCTTGATCTTATACCTTTTCTTGCTGATCATCCCCTTTTATATCGCTTTGGCAATACAACTCATATCCTCACTACTGAGGGTATTCTAGTGCTTGCAAAGAAATCTTTACTATGTAAATATGCTTACCCATCCTTCTATAAGAGGGTACTTTCCAAATATTGCTCAGTCCTGACTGTTGGTTTTAGCAATCAACTGAATGTGGGGAAAAGGGAGTTGAGAATACATTTTTGGGCAGATATTACACATGTGCAAAGTGTGATGCTAAAAACATCTTTCTGGATCAAATGAAAACAGAAGCTGAATAGAATAATCATGTCACAATACAGTTGTTACCATAGCTATAGAACAATTTTCTAGTGGATTTTTATTTTACATTAGAAATATTGTGCCATGGCAACAGCAATGCCTGTTAAAGATCTGACTCTGTCATTATAATTTATCTATTACAGCTCTTTTCATTAGTATTATTAACAACTGTTATTCTCCTGAATGTACTTTAGTTAGGAACATGGAATCTCTTGAGATACAAATGTGAATAAGACAATTTCCAATTTTACATGAATGCAAAACTCACAGTATTCAGTATGCTTCTGGTTTTCTTAATGTGTTCTGCAGTCTTGGAGTCAGAATCAGGAAAAAATATCTGAGTTTGATGAAGCATCTGTAAATTATAACTCTCGAATACTGGAAGTGAGAAATGGTATTCCATGGAGTTCTATATATGTACCACGAGCAACTGTGCTGGGGTGCATCACTGTGAAAATAAATAGCTGATTGAATTGCAATCTGCTGCCTAAATACCAGTTTGGTTGTATATAAACTGGTGATAATAGCAATATGTATCTGTGGCTTTGAGATTATGGCACAACTGAATTTATTTGTAGTTCCAAATGTAAATGTTTTCCTTGTAACACAGCTATGGCAGTATCACAGTGATTTTCAGAAGTAATTCTCAGATGGATAAGCTGTACGTGCACTTGTAATAACACTAAAGTTCTGTAGAAATGACATCTGTTTATGTTTTGGTATTATGATACTATTTACAAGTAAAAAGATAAAGTGGTAAGAAAAGCAGTATCTGGTAAGGAAGCAAGATCTCTTTCTGTTGGCGTTTTTTTTTAATTACAAAAATAAATGTACTTGCAAAAAGAAAAAAAAAATACTTATAAGCTGAATGCTTCTCTCCATTGGGATTGAGTCCAAGAGCTTGAACTTCTCATGTTCTCTTGTGTCCTCACCCTCTTTCCTAAAGTTTCTTCTCATAAAGCTTACTCAAACGTCTGGGAGAAGAAAAAGCTGTCATTATTAAATGGCTGTTCACTAAGTATAGACCTATGTATTTTATATTTATTTATATAAATTCTTAGTTCCAGTTAAGTTGGTTGAAATAATAATAATAATAATAAATAAAATTAAGAAATAATAAGTGGTTTAATAGCATGGGTATTTTTCAATATCACAGCAATATTCAAGACAAGAATTATTTTATATGTTTAAAACCAGAAAATAATGTATAAAATATCGCATTTTTGCATTGCTACTAAGCCTCAGGAGAAATATTTATTTCAGTATAATTTCTCTTGAAGTTTATGACAGAAATATGCAGCAAATAAAAAAAATATCTCAGAGATGGGTAATTATTAAAAGCAAGGATTTAAATTTTTTTAAATAAAGTTTCCTATTTTAGCAAGGGCATAGTAGTGGTATTATTCTGTGTAAAGCTTTTCATTATTTAAGTTCTTGAGATGGAGATCTTGGATATTCCCATGAACAATGAATCTGCATTTTTAGATAATGGTGCAGTTTGAAGAGCTTATTTCACATCTCACATTTCAGGTCTTAGGTCAACAAATACTGACTTGGAATAAGACAGAAAAGCATACTCTAGGAAATTATTTTACGATTATCTGTTGTATGGTTTATTTTTTCCTTCTGTGATTTCTTTAGAACACGACAGGGAGTGATAGACTACTGTACTATTTAGAGCAGTGCTATAGTCCATCTCTGTGCTCTCCTTATTTGCTCAGCATAAAAGTATTAAATATTAACTGCATTAGGAAACTAAAATAATAATGCAAGTCAGTATTCAAAGAGCATTAACCTTAACAGTTATCAGTTCAAAAGGCAGAATATTCAGAATTATAATTGGTTCACTAAACTGTTGGATATCTGGAGGATTTCTAGTCCATCCTCCTCTTTGGAGCAGGACTGTCATCGTGAGATCAGACATGTCTTTTCCTAACCAGGTTTTGAAACCATCCAGGGATGCAGATGGCACCACTCTGCATAGCCTGCTTTAGGGCTGCAGTGCAGCATGCAGTGCACCCTGCTCCTTAACCTTCGTCATGACCACATGGGTTTTTTTTTTCCTGACAGCCCCAGTCTTTTTTGTTGCCTAGTATAGATGTGGTTTGCACTGCTCAAAATCATGGTGTGTAGAAGGTATAGCTTTAAGTGCTTTGTTTACATTGCCACATAATTAACAAAGCTCTTATTAAAAGTCTCTTTAATAAAAGTTTCCCTGTATCTGCCAGGGCTTTTTTTACTCTGGTCAAGACAGACCAAAGGTTACCCAAGTAGCCATTAATCATATTCCTTGGGTTTTGAATTACGAATTTGACACATTAGGGGGTCTGATTTTTTTGATCTACTGAAATGAATAGTGACCAGGCTTCAAAAATATTCTGTATTTAAAAATGTTTAATACTCTGAACAAGGAAAATCTTGAGGAATCTCAAATCAGATGCCTAAACATTTTTGCATTTTCAGCATTATATCCTCGTGTTATCTCCCATTTTTCAAATTAGCATAATATCACATTACAGTCTCACCTTAGAAGGATATGTGAGTTCATATCTGTGAACTTCTTAGATAGTGGACATCATAAAAATATGAGAAGCTGTTAAAGAAGTTGATATTCAAAGAATTTAGATGCTGTGCAATAAATAGGTAATAGGACTACTCTTATATAAATCCCTGGAGATATTTAAAAGGTGTGAAGATGTGACACTTAGGGACATGGATTGGTGGTGGTGGTAGACTAGGCAGTACTGGTTTAACAGTTGGACTTGATGATCTTAGAGGCCTTTTCCAAACTGACCAGTTCTATGATTCTATGGAAATGTTGAGGTGTTCTTCTTCATTGAGCAGCTTCATTCTCAACATTAAGTGAAATAGGGTATTTTTGAAAACTAGTACTGATCTTATAAAAAGTGGAATAGACTACTTAGTAACACATAAGAAGACTAATGTGTGCTCAAGCAACCTTTGTTTTAATTTTTCCTGACTTCCTTAAAGTATTTGTGTGGGTATTTTAAAGATGAAAGTTATACCTAAAGTAGAATATATATACTTATGTGTGCATAGTACAGTAAGAGTTGTGAAAGATCAAGCTGAAAAAGGCTCATACAATATATTTGGGGTCTTTGCTGCTGCATCAACTATCAAAACAACCAGAATTAATGTTTTGGTATGCTCTCGCTGCAACACTGCTGGAAAGAGACACACACACACACACACACACACACACACACTTTGTAGTGATCAGTATATATATTTACTGACCTCAGGGGAATGGGAATTCTCAGTAAAAATGTACTTTGTTTACAGAAATAAATTGATGAAAGTCAGAGCATCAGATGCCACTGGTGCTTGGCAGTCTGTACTCTTAAACTGAACTGTTTGGGTTTTGCCAGTCTTTGGCCAATACTGAATAGACCCACCTAGACAGTGCCCAGGCACAGTGCAAGTTATAACTGAGACCAGAGACTATTCCCAGTAATTATTTGGATGGACCAGCTCTGTCATGAGAAGGAGAGTTTAACTTAAAGGACATGAACCTAGTAATTCCTTCAGATCCTCATAGCTGTTGGCCAATACTATTTAGTAAAATAGATGTAAAATAGATGTAAAGCTACTAGTGGAATTCTTGCAATCCAGGTTCCGTAAGCTTTTGTTTTTCTTGATTTATTGCCTCCTGGTTTACTTTGTCCTGACAAAAATATTTATTTCTTCAATGAGTTCAATACACAGCTATGAGATACCTGTCTGGAACATCAAAATAGGATTCAGTTCATGGCAGATATATCAGGAAGGTATCTGGACACAAACTGAATGCTGTCTCCCATAAGTCACTGGCAGTGTAGTTAGCACAGTTAACAGAGTACAGAGTGTTATAGGTTCCACTCATTTTATTAGTCTGATCTCTGACTATGGTGGGAGCTAACATGCTTCTTACCCATGTAGAAAAATTATGTGTCTTAATCTGGAGCAGAATCTCAGCTACTGAGTTTTTCATGTAAAGGAAAAGCACCAAAGCCACTAATTTTTTGCATAATTTATTCCTCATTTTGAATTCACCTTCAAAATTGCAGACATATGTATAAATCAGCAACTTTCAGAAATCAAAGAGAGAATGCCCCATGTCCTCCTTTTCCCCTGAAATTTCCCCTAAACCAAATTTTTCTAGGTATATTGATCCCTTAAGCTCTGTCATGTCCTACATTTAACCTTTCTCCATAACACCTCACATGCTTTTGGTTGCAAAATGTCTGAAGTGTATATTCTAATAGGTTGTTTCTCAAAGAAGAAATGTGTATTTTCTTAGGTTCTTAAAATTTTATCAAATATAGAAAAACATTTAATTTTATATTTTTAAGCTGCTGACTAGTAAGAGTTGATGAAGTTTTGAAGTACACACCAAAATCTTTCTTTTTATTCTTTTTAAAGTCAAGCACTTCTTTCTTTTAGAAAGGATATTTTGAGATTTGATTGGGGTTTTTTTTTGCCAGCAGATATTTTAGTTAATTGGAGAAAACTGCTCAATATCTTTGCACATTATGTCATGATGCTATGCTCAATTCCTTGTGGTAGCTACTGCTGTGCTCATAATCCCACCGTTAGAGTCCATCTAGAATATACAAATTCTAGAAGGAATGAGATGAATTATTTATCTTTAAGAAAGTAGTTATAGAGATGTGACCATTAGTAGGGACCGAGTTATTCTGAGTAGAACATGCTGACTTAATGCCATGTTAGTGGAGTGATGTTAAGCACACCAACACTTTAAGTGAGGCAGCTCAGACCTCCGTTTTTTCCCCCCTCCTAGGTCTTTCAGCAACAAGCATAAAAAAGAGTTATAAAATTTTAATAATCCACTCTAAACCTTGCCAAAGTAGTGCATTTTTCTGTGGTTGCTTTTTGTGTTTATGTATGTGCTAAGTTACATATTAGGTGTGGTTGAAAAGACTTGATTTTGTGTTCTTTTTTCCCAATGGTTACTATTACTATTCTCAAAAGTTCCCGAAAACAAAAACAGCACTCAAATCTATTCCTTAGAGACTGTCAGTAAAAAGGCATCATAGTGTAAATTCCCTATTATTATAATGGCTATAAAAAGAAAAATTACTAAGAATATTCGTGACAATAATGATTCTTCATGTATTTTACCACCTACAAACTACCTACCTAATTCATCATACTAAACTATATAATTTTTGCACATTTCAGCTCAATAGCAAACTAAAAGAGACATCATCAAGCTGATGGAATAGCAATGGCCTATTTTATCTTATGAATTTGTTTTTTCATGGAGTTTTATTTATAGCACTGAGCATTGTTGGCTATTCTTCTACCAGCAGATATTTTAGTCAGGATAAAATAGTCATATTTAAGATTTTTTTTTTAAGAGAATAATAAATCAGTTCATGGCATAGTTGTATTTTGTTTTTTTTTATGTAAGAATGTACCAAGCAGCATTAAAAAGTAATTTTGAGGGGAGTAAGGATTTTTTTTTTGTTTGCAGTATTTTATCACCCTTTTATGTTTACAAGTACTCTCTCATTTCAGAGCAACGTAGCCAGGGTGAAACATCCACTGAAAGTGAGCTTCCTGAAGGACACCCCGCTGAGCAGTTTGCAGGTTTACTTCATGGATCATCACCTGCATGTGACCCACCTGAAAATCCACTGCAGCTGTACAGCAAAGTAAACCTGTGCAGTGGGCCACTGGAGAAAAGCATTTTGAGCAAGAGCGCAGCGCAGCAGATACAGCTACGGAAAGAGAGCAGCTCTGATCCTCCTGTTAAGAAAAAAAAGCCACCAATTGTAAACAGAACCATATTTCATACTAAGAATAAACCAGCAGAAAATCATACCCTGGTTGGTGCACCAAGGATCAGTGAACAATGGGTTATTACCACTGGGGGATTTGTGGAGCGAGCGTGCACGCTGGGCAGAATACGATCTTTACCAAAGACCTTGCTGGAAATGCATTTGTGCAAAAATGTTTCAAAATCCGATTCTAATCTTATCACCCATCCACCAAATGATAAAAAAGCAAGAAGCAATTGGAGTGAACCCACGCCAAAGCCACAGTGCTCCAAGGGGAATTCGGAGAGAACACCTTCCTTCACGTCAGAGTGGGAAGAAGTAAGTTTTTTTTCATTTTTTAAGTACTGTGGTCTTGTGAAGACACTGTTATTGTTTCCAGTTTCAGAGACAAAATGAAAAGTGAATATTCCATACTGCAAACCTCAGAGTGAATGTCACAGTGTACTTCATGAGAGTTCAACAGCTAGCACAAAATGCAAAGCATTTCTGTTCAAATGCTGCCCACTCAATAAAGTCTATTGTTTCCCTAGTGAATGAAGTTAACCAGAAGTAACTCGGCAATTTTTGTGGCACTGAAATTATTGTCTGCTAAAGCTCTCACCGCTGACAATATTAGTATTGGTAAAATCCTTAGTAAGTGTGCCATTTGTTTACATATTTGCTAATTATTTCCACCATGGCAGTGCCCATTAGCAAGAGCCAGGAGAAAATGGCAGCAACAGAGAGTTGATTGGGCATTCTACAAACCCTCCTTATGTATCATATCCTCTAACTAGTGTGTAGCCTATGTGCAAAATGCTTGGCACATACCTGGCTGCTGTGTGAATTGGGAATACTCTTATAGCAGCAATGAATTCAGAACTACTAACAGAAATTTCCACACTGAATTTGTAGTGCACATGCTTGCTCATATGAGAGGTTTTTATTTTAGGTTTAGAATTCAATTTAAATTAATTTTTAGATACCATATGTTTAACTTTTTTCCCTGTGCTGAATTTCAAGAATGTAAATGGTTCTTCATAGACACAGAAGTACCCATCTCAGTGAAGTAAATTAAGAGTTTGAAATGTTTGGATCTTTGCTGCTCCTACAGAGAAGAGAGAATTTCTCTTTAAAACTACTACAGTGGGAAAATTCATCTATCTCCAGGGTGCTATTGTGTTCAGAAAGAACCCCAAGTTTGATTATGTGGTTGGTTGTTTTTCTAGGAAAATGTTTCAAGCTAACCTAAGTGTCTGATTTGTTAGGATATTGAAAGTCACTTTTGTAAGGGAAATACTCTCTCAGTGAAGATGTACTAAGGATATCAGGTTTTGATCTTTACTACTTGGATATGTTATTATAAAATCCTGATTAGAATCAGGTCCAGGTTGGCCTTTCTACATGGTCATCAAGGTTTGATCTTAAAAGTAAAAAAGTGCCATATATATATATATATATATATATATATATATACATATATACATATATACATATCTATATATGTATGTTTAAAGTATGAATGCTCAGTCTGCAGATTCTGTCAATTTCCAGACTTTCTTCTGTCACCAGTGACTAATATATACTTTTCCTACTAGTCCTAATATTAAGCTTAGTAAGGTGTGTTTGTCTATCTTCTTAGTCCACAGCAACCTTTTGATTCACTTTTTGGTTTGTCCTGTTCTTACAGAAAGTAAAATAGATACAGTGGTTTTGACCTAGTAAGTTCAATGACGCATGTGAGCAAGTTTTGGGATCAGGGCAGTGTTGTTTCACAGAGAATGTTGTTCTGTTTTATGTGGGGACACAACTATGTTTCATACTTATTTAGTGCCCTTGGGGCAGATGGAAAGAAAAGGGGGCTAGGAAATTCTCTGGAAATATTAATTGAACAATTGATCTAATTGTGTGTATTTGAAATACTTTGGAACATACAAAATATTTTTTATTCATTAATATTACTGCTTAAATAAACCACTAGTGGGCATATCTAGATGACCAGAGTCATCAGTATGTAAGGAACTTTACCATGGAAAAAGATATACTAATCCTAAGCCTTAGTTTTTGCTAACATACAAAATTGCAAATCAAATTGCAGTCTCCAAATCAAAGTGGAGGAATTAATTGTCTACCTTTGATTTATGCATTTTTACATTTTTAATTTTTTTTTTCCTAATGAGGGTAATAATGCCATAAATCTATGCATGAAAAACTAAAATAAAATACTGAAGATGGGATCCCACAAATTTTTCACTGTTCTCTCTTTTGTAGATTGATAAAATCATGAGTTCAATAGATGCTGGAATTAATACTGGACTGGGGGAGATGAAAGATCATGCTACAAGTAAGGAAAAACAAGCAACTATTGTTTAATTTTGATGTAATTGTCCATAGGGAAAATGTGGATAAGACATTGCTAAGTAACCCACTGTGTTGGAATAATTTGTAGATATTTGAATAACCATGAACAGAATCTATGTTGTTTACTGTTAGAGATGCATTAGGCCCAGTGTCCTGGAGCTGTTGCTTTAAATAGCATATTGGAGTCATTAATGTTGTTTTGAAATCTTACCAGAAAAAATACTCCATTAATGTCTTTGTATTGAAGCCTTTCTTCTAGGGGGGTATTTTACAATCTTTTTCAGATGAGGTTTTGTATGGAATGATGGAACTCTAGTATATATAATCCATTTACTGCCAACACTTTTTTAAGTATTGCATTATATAATGCTGCTTCGAAGAAATATTTGACAGGGCTGAAAATGTTGCTGACAGACAGTGACTGGTGTTAGCAATGATGGGAAAATTTGAAAACCTCTGCTACTGAGAACCCTAAGTCATGCTTAGCCTGTTGGTCTGTCAGCATAAACCTGTGCAACTGTGCTGATAAGAATTTTTAAAGCATTTTATTATGTCTTCTCCCTAACTCATGGAGGGAAAACTGCCTTGCATGTCCAAATAATTTAGTCCTGAGGCAAAGCTGTGTTACTCAGCTGTACTGGTACATCCCTGCTAAAAATTGCATTGGGTTTATATATAGGGCAGGATGTTATGTACCTTATCACTTAAAATTGGGAAAAGGATATATTTGAACAATGGTCCATTTCATGGAACATAACATATATACAGGATGAAACTGTGTCTTATCAATTAAATATAATTGACACAGCTATTTTAACAGTAGCTCGCAGTGAAAAGGGGATCTAGGATAAAGAGAAAATAACTGATTTGAATGCAAATATAATTGCAGATAAAACAAGCAAACTCAGCTTATTTTTTTTCTAAAAAGAGTAAGGGGCAATATAATGATAAATGCTAGGCATGTTGTTCTGGCAGTCTGTTCTTTGTGCAACTTGCAACGTTGGAAAACAGAATTGTCCATAGACAACCTCCACATTAGGAGACAGTGAATAATTTCTGAAGAGATTATAAATAATTCAGGATTTTCTGTGTCTTATATTTTATCATGGTAATTGTACTGGGTCTGCTGGAGATGGAGTTATCTTTCCCACAGCAGCCTTCACAGTTCTTTGCATGGGTACCTAGAAAGGTGTTCACCTGTCAAACACCCTGGTGCTCACCCAGCACCAAGGCTGCCTCTCCAACATTCCCCCCTCGCCAGTGGGAAGAGGGTGGGCAAGGCCTTGGGAGAGAACATATCCAAGACAGCTGACTCAAGCTGCAAAGGAATGTTTCACACCATACAGGGCTGGACAGCAATAAAAGCTAAGAAAAAGGAGGGCGAGGCTGGATACCACCTCCTAATAGGAAGTAGAGAATAAATATTTTGTTTTCCTTTGGTTTCACACAGACCTTTTCTTTTGTTGTATTAAACTGCCTTTATCTTGACCCAAAGGGTTTTTTTCTGTCTTATTCTCTCCTGTGCCCTGTCCTGCTCAGGGCAGTGATGGAGTGGCTTGCTGGGCACCTGGCATCCAGCCAGGGTCAGCTTCCCACAGCAGCACACAGGCACCAAAGGCAAAATTGGATGTAGGGTAAGAAGCTGCAGAGCAAGTAAAAGCCATGAAAGGGAGACAATAGCAACAGTATATGTTTGAAAATTTCCGTATTTTGGTGATGTGTAAATACTACTCTATCTGTTCCCATGATTGATCACTGCTTTTCATTTATTACTTTTTTAAGATCAGAAAATACCTTACAACTCTTGTCATCAGCCATTTTGTACTTCTACTGCATACCTTTTATTTCTTGACATAGAAATATGGCATTTAGGGTTTCAACCCTTGCAGATGGCAGAAGATCAACTCTTTGCTTCTTTTCCCTGTGTGGACATTGAGTCCTTACTTACTTTCTATTCAGTGTGCAGCTTTCTAAACACAAACTTCTTTTTCTTCTTTCCTGTCAACTTCTTCACAGTCTTTAGCTAGTTTAGGATGATAATTTGATTTTGCTCTTAATTAAGATATTAAGCTATGATCAATGAAGTACAGCTATCTTTCCTTAAATTTTATCAATTTTGCTTTATATGCAGCTTGCAATAACGACATGTCTTTCTACTATAGACCTGAATATATGCAGCTTCACATGTATGTCTTCCACTTTTCATTCCTTTTGGCCATTTCCAGATTTAGTCAAACACAATTTAGGCAGCAAAGCAAAGGGAACTATTACTGAATCAAATGAATTGCATGCATCAAACATGTTATGTGGGATTCACATTCCCGGAACCTGAGAGAAGCAATGAGAGAAGCAGAGAAAAGAATGATCAAAACAATTCTTATCTCATTTGCTGCACCTGTGTTGTGCCAAAGTAGAATGCAATATGGAGATTGTTTACCCAGAGTGGTGGTGTTTTGTTTCCTTGGCCTGTCAGGGCCAAGTGCGTGTTCAGACTGTCGGTCAGCAGACAGTCACGAGATTTTGTTGAGTTGAGTGCTTGTGCAGTTTCAGTTTAAATGTAGTATAATATAGTGTAATATAGTATAGAATAATATAGTATAATATAATAAAGTAATTAATTAGCCTTCTAATATCAATAGAGTCAGATGCATCATTTCTCCCTGTAACGGGGGTCGCCTTGATTTACTATAATGTTATACTTCGAGTACATTATTTTTTATTGCATAATAACCAAGTAATAGATTATCCAGGAGGAAATAAGGAGTTCTTACTTCTCACTGCTAGCAGGCTTCTCCTTAAACATAGCACAATCAAAGGTAATGATCTGGCCTATGCTTAGGAATAAAAATTAAGTAGTATGGTATCACATAATATAATTTTGAAATACTTCATCATTTTATGTATAAATATGAGGGATTTTAGTTTTTACTTGAATATATGTGGAAAAAGCTTATCCGTAAAGCTTAAAAATAATATTTTTAATGTTCAGAGTGTGTAAGTCAAAGAAACTTCTACTGTTGAACTGTAAGCATCTGGATCATTGTGCGCTGTATTCAAGCAACTTCACTTGCCTAATAACTTTTTAGCAAGTAACAAAATTCCTGGTAATACTGAAGAGTAAACGTAGCTTCCTATGGAATCCTTCATTTTAGTGTTTGATTAATCCTGTACTTTATATTATACTTCAGTATTATAGTTATTAGTATTATAGTTCAGTATGAACTGCTAATAAAACCAAAAATATGTAAAATTCAAGCACAAATACTAGATCAGTCATAAAGAGCTTTTTGTACTACATAGTATCTCATTCTTAGTGGAAAATATTTGAGAGGAAATATCTTGTGCGCTCATAATTAAATAGCTTTATTTAAAATTAAACAGTGATGACATCTTGTGATGAAATTCTTGAATAGACTTGCCAGAACTTTGGCCTATATTTTCCTAATGGTAGTATCTGGAAAGACTTCTCTTGGATCTCCAGGGAAATCTCCTAAGAAGCAATTAGAGGACCAGTAAAAGGAGAGATTTAAAACTGAGTATGCTCATGAGGATTTCATCCACAGCATGCATTCAGGAACAAAAAAATTAAAGCAGAGCTTTCCATTTGGTAACAGAACAGGTACTGGAGGAGCAAACTTAAAACTACAGAGAGGAAGATGACTGTTGATGTCCTCTGACAAATTAAAAGCAGGAGTGCTGACCAGGAAACAAGTAAGAACAACTCTTGATAACTGAAAAAAGCCCCAAACACTAGCCCAAGGAATAAAAAATCCCTGTTGCCCAGAGGAAATGAAAGGTGCTGCTGGCTACTGGTCTTCTACTCAAGGTGATGTGGAAACATCTACAACACCTGGCACTTAAATTATGGCTTATGTGTTTCTTCAGAGAGTCACATTTTTCCAAATCACAAAGGATTCCACCAATAATTAGCATAGGATAAAGAATAATAATGCTAAGAATAATAATGCTAAAAATTATTCTGCTAAGAATTATCCTAGCAAATCAAATGCTCTTATCAGGCTCTATGGCAGTGAATAAAGAAGTTGAAGATTCAAGATAATGTCCAAGTTTAGCATCAGTCAGATAGACCGTAAATGTAACTCTTCTCTCTCCTGAGAGAAATTTAAAATGAGAACCATTTGGCAAGAACAAAAATCATTATCTTAAATGAGGCAACTTGAACATAGGTCTTGTCCCTGGGACGATTTAAAACAAGATTAAAGAAGTGACTAGAGAAAGTCATGGGTCAGTTTGCAAGGTATCTTAGCTGTTTGCGTGCTAGTGGTAGAATAACAAGGAACAGAGAAGAAATAACTGAAGAGTTAATGAGGAAAACAAGAATTAATTGAATATTACAACAAAATTTACATTGTAGGTACTTTATCAAATATATCACAATAGTAGTACAATCATATAGAAGCAGGGAAGAAGAGAGGAACTTTTAGCTTGTATTTCAAAACCAGTTGCTTTGAAATCCCAAAAATAGGATTAGATAGAGCTTTTAAATATCTGTTGGTGTCCAGGGAAGCAGTGAAGAATATATTTGTTCTTGAGTTTTTTCCAAAGACATTGGACATTATAGAAATGGAGATTTTTTATTTGCCATTTTTGTGTAAGAAATTACATTGACAGACTGCCCAGGGGAAAAAAAGCTGAAAATGGTAGATATCAACAAATTCAGAAATTTAATTTTAAGAAATATATAGGGCACAGGTTTAAGACAAATCTGTGGGGGTTTCAATAGAAATCTACAAAAGACCATAGTACAATCTTCACCAATGTGAAGAAAAGAAAGTGTAAAAGACCAGCTGAGCTAAATTTTCATCTCTCCTTCCACCTTAGGCAAAATGAGGAAAATTTCTCTTAACTAAACATGGTGGAATAGCACCATGTACCATGTGTGTAGAGACGTGTCAAAAGTGCCAAAGCACTCATTGAGAATCAACTAGCAAGATTCAATATAACATAATTATATTAGTGCATTAATAGATAGAAGAACAAGGAGATGTTCAGTACCTTAGAGAGCTCCTGGAGGAAAGGAAAGGGTGCATGGAGTAGGAGCAGAGAAGGGAAAAGCACACCATGATTTTTTATTACATGAGTTTTCTGTAGAGGTTGTCGGTGAATATATGACATCCACAGTTAATCCTAGAGCTAAAACCTCAATTGTAGATAAGGAAAGAACAGACTATATAGGTTAGGTTTCTTAACTGTCTGCAAAACTTAGGCCTATTAGTGGATTTCTGTGAGATTTCATGAGGGATGTATCAGGTACCAGAAGACTAAATAAGAATAACATAGATCTTATCTTTAAAAGAGGAAAGAAAGAAGAATGTGAGGAATTATTTTCAATTAATAAACAAGTCAATGAACAGATATACTTCTTTAAGTAGCTAGAAGAAATAAGTAATAAACAATATGGATTTGCCAAGAGCAAACCTATTAAAGCCATCTAATTCCCTTCTGGGAGTGGATAGGAAATATTAGGTAAGGGAAAATAGTAGATGTCCAGTATTTGGACTTCCCTTAAGGTTTTGACGCTGTCTCATTTGTCTTTCTTGCAGATTAATTAAGAAAGCATGAGCTTGATGAAAGTAATGGTAGGTCAGATAGATTAATCTTATTCTTAATGTCTAAATTCAGACTTCTGGAGTGTGGACTGCATTGAGCACATGTGAGCCATTAATGCTGAGTTAGATAAGCAGGCATTTTTTTGTTATTGGTCATCATGTCTAAATGTCTGAAGCATGCAAAATGGCATTGGTGTCTTAGAGGAGCTCCTCAGATGTAGCTGACTAAAACTACCTAAAGTGAATCTCCCTCTGTTCTGCAGGACAAGATTATAAAGGTGGTATAGTGAAGCATCCAAACAGATTATTATTATTATTAGGAGGATTATAACTTTGGTTACATCCAGTAGCATCTGTAAGACTTTTGAATAGTTGCTAGAATGAGAAAGAATAACAGTTGGGATATAACTGACCTTGGCTTGAGTCAGAATGTAATAGATCACTGGTTTATACCCCTTTGAGTCTATTTCATAATGATTCTGTGACTACTGTGATAACACGATTTAGAAGGAGCCTATCTACAAAGTAAAGTAAAAAGAAGACACACTAAAATTTCATATTTTCTTTGCCTAATTATAAACAACTTTTTTCCAACAGTAAGTCTTTCAAGACATACACAGCAGTAAACCTGTGTTAGTTGTAGCTTGGTAGCTGTTTTGTAGGTGTCTCAGGTAGCTGTGTGCAGATGTGACTCAGGGTTTACTTATATTTGCAAATCACTTGGAAGGGAATAATAAAAAATAATCTACTTCAAAAAAAAAACCAAACTAAAATAGGTAATGGATATCATATCATCATCATGATTAAAGCTAGCATTGTGTCAAATCAGGGAAGTTAAAATAATGAGTAAGAAAATAATTGTTGAAAGTCATTCCACATCAAAATAGTCAACAATCATTTTAGTTTTTTGAGAGAGTCACTTATGTCAAATATGTTCTAGCACATGGAGGGTGATTTACAGTTTTATAATTCTACTGATCATAAATTCTGTTTTGGATGCTGTCCATAAATGCACTAAACAGTTGCTGGGTGTATACAAGTCAGGATATTTTTGGTCAGCTGAGAATGTACCTACCCTTGAGTGCTCTCGTTGTTCCACCTGGAGGCAGAAAGGGTAGAGTTTACTGAATTACCTTAATTTTCTTGATCTAAAATTTTATTTTGAAACATACTGTCATACTTTTTTGTTACAGCTGAAATAAACAATTCTTATTGCATTTAGGAAGATTGTATTTTACAGGGTTTCGTGTTGCCCTTTTGTGAGAGCAGTGCCTATTCCTGTGCTTGGAGATAATCCTAGCACCACTTGCAGCATCTCTGCCTTAATATCAATATCAAGGCTACAAACCTTGCTCAATGACACAATCTGAGTGCTTGCCTTTCAAAGATTAATGTTGCATTTTACTGGAAGGGGTATATGAAACAGAATCACACCACATGAGAAAAAAAAAAAGACTTTCAAGGAAACTAGCAAATCTTGTGGAATATTTACTTTAGCAGTATGTATCCCCATGTGTACAGCTTCAGAGAGATTCATGAGTTGGCTCTTTTAGGGCTGCTTTGAAACCAGAAGGACTCTGCAACACTGAAGGCTATGCCTGTGTTGACTGCATTAGCTGTATCTCATTTGAAAGCAGGACTCCACTACATTGTGCTGTATTCTGAATAAACCTACAATTCCACTTTATGTCAAGTTTTTTGTACAAAGACGTTATTGCTTCTCAGTGTGCCCGCTGTATGTTTGGGGTTCAATGTCATGTATCCAAACTTAATGCCAAGGACTGACAGTAGGTCACAGAGCTCTGAATTAGAGTACATTTTGTAGTGTTCTTTCTCAAATCTTCCATCTCAGGATAAAAGTTGTAGACAGTCATCATATGAAAGTTATTTTCTTTGTTTATTTACCTTCTCTACTGATACAAACAAGGCTGTTATTGATGATTTCTTTGCAGTATAGGGAAAATTTTAAGAAATTTTACTTTTCAGATTTGTGAGGGAAATTACTTTGAGCACAAAGGTTGGGAAAATAAAATAGACATGACTTCACCAGCTTAGGAAAAGATGGAATCAGATGGAGCCATATCCAGAAAAGCTGACTGAGAAGAGTAAGGGTTCATGTTGCACCCTGTACAGCTGTAAGACAGTTGAAATTGGGCAAAACCCTTGACTGCCTGAAGCTACATGCTTTGGTTTCCTGTCTTCCCCCTGTTCCACTGCCACTGCTCAGACATGAAGCCTTCATCATCCCTACAGTGGTTCTGCCTATAAAAGCTAATATATTAACTGAAAAGTCAAGCTTTCTTTTAACAAATGAAGCCTTGTTAGGCTGGTCCTTTTCTGTTTGCTGCCATATGGTTGCAGTTTTGGCAAAGTGGTTTTCCTCCAAAGCTGTTAATATCCTCCCTCCTCCAAGAGCTGAAAACAGATAAAATATAAGTACTTAAGGCAGAATTTTAATTGGATATGTGTAGGCACGTTGGCATAAGGCAGATTTCACAGTGGTACATTATAGACTTAAAAGTATATATTTTTTTTTTGTAATTCAATTCCTGTTTTGCAGCATTTACCTTGTCCTTTTTAAATCTCTATTTGGTTAAAATAAGATATTTAATAAAGTGGACTTAATTAATAGATTTTAATAAAATGAGCCATGAAACTTCTCTCTAAGAGGGACACCTCTTAAGTTTACAGTTTTGAGCACATAACTATAATTTTGCCATAGCCAACCACAACAACCAGACAGTACAATAAGTTCTCTCCCAACTTCCCTTTGGAGCTGATATGCTGTGCTAAAAGACCAAAATACCTGTAATCTCATAGCTGGCATAAAAGACAGAAGGAACCTGCCTCTGTAGCTGATGAGACGAGGCAGCTCCAGCAGCTGGTGTCTGCTGCCCGTGCTGTTTGATGCTTCCTCAATAGGAAATACACATGCAGTCTGAAATTACTAAGCTGCAAGTCTTTGAACTCTTTAGCAACAATTATAGGACTGCAGTTCAGGAAAGAGAGCCACACATTTGTGTTTGGGTCTGCCCTTCCTTGTATCCCGTCAACTACTGGAATGTGGAATTTTATTTGCAATGGCAGAACAGCTGGGGGGAATTTGCATAAACAAAGTTAATATGCAATATTACAGAAGGCAGAAATGACATTTCTTTTAGGTAAGATGGTTTTCAGTCAGTCCCACTCTTGTATGGAGCTCAGAACCCAGGAGCAAGGAGGTGTGCATGTGTGTGTGGCCAAGTTGCTTGTCCATGGTCACTTCTGTGTGTTGTGGTAGGCTGACTGTGGCATTCTTAGTGTATCTGTTGGTCTTTTTGATTAGGACAAGCAAGATTTTTTTCCATAGGCCTTCAGGAATCAACCTTTGCTGTGGTATGGCCCTTTGGATCCAAAATTTTCTTCAGCGGCACTCACTGTTTTTTCTCAGATATTTTAGGCCATCCTTTTGGAATAACAAAAAGATGAATATCACATGCAATGTGCTGTAGTGTTGTTGCTGTAGTGCAGGGTCTTCTGCTGATAAATTGTCTGAGCTGTTGTTTTATCAGAGCACACTCCTCCTCTTGACAGGAACATATTCCCTAGTGTTTTACCACTGCCAGCAGTGTCCTTGATTATCAGTACAGACCATGCCTTTAACTCTTTGAGGCATGTGTTTTCTGTATTTTCTGGTGTTTTCACATATGCATTTCTGCCCCTGCATTATTCATACCAATCTTTCTATTTCTGTTAATAATATCTTCATTTCAAATTATTTGAATGGCAATTTAAATCTATGCAATTATCTAGATTATAAAATAGTGGAGAACAGAAGGCATATAGCTATAAAATATTAGAAAGAAATATTTTTAGCATTTATTTACTGAGGACATGATAGTCTGAATGTATTGCATGTCACTGAACTTACCTAAAGATCATACAAATTCTACAGAAGTTATCACATATATTTGGGGTAATTTTTTTTTTACTTCTACGTCATAAAAACCTAAACAAGAGATAAAAATGTATCTGTTTTAATGATGTATTTAGTCCCAAAACAAACCTTACAGAAACTGGGCGAACTGCAAGATAATTGTAGAGTTTTTAGCTATGTTTTATAACAAATGCAATGGGAGTTGGATGCAAAAGCCGCAGGCATTTATTTTATTTTCTTATACTCAAGTATTCCTATTATATTAGCAATTTTGCCCTGTGGTGTCTTTAAATGTAATATTCAGCTCTATATTCTTCATAAACCTTTTCTTTTGAAACAGCCTACTACAACAGAAGACTCAGGCTAAGCAGAAAATAGAGTAAAAATGTAAGTCATTGGACCATATTTATCAAAGTAGTCTTTAACTCTGATACATTTTCTTTTTACATTTCCACTCTCTCTAGGAGTGCCAATCAACATTTACCTTTTATCTCTGCTCATGCTTTTTGTGTTCAGCATTAGGCTTCTTTTTCCAAAACTGTTGGAAAGCAATTGGGTCTTTATATTCACAGACTTGGATAAATTATTTCTGTCATATGTCTTCTAGAAGGAATAGAGAATATTGATAGCAAACAAAGAATCTTAGGAAAATGGAACTATAATGTCATAAATATTGACATCCATCAGAGAGTAAATGTATAGCTTAATTTTTGTCAATTTTGGTGTAGTCTACTACTGCCTGTCAGACCTGGTCTGCAACAGAACTGTTTGAACAGAGGAGTCTTCTACAAACTCTCTTTTAACTGGAGGATTGATATGTCATTTTGACTGACATATGCTGGGACTTTTCAGTGGTACACATCAGATTTAACATGCTGTTAAAACAGCATAGGAAATTAAGGCCCTATTTCAATACGAAATTTTCTCCTTTTTAAAAAATAAAAATTAAAACCATCAGCAGTCTACTGTGCTGTACCATTATTTCTGAGATACCAAACTTTTTTTTTTCCCCTTACAGAATACCAACAATTTATTCTTCTTTGGGAAATTTTTCGGATCTAAAGGGGTTTTTTTTATTTACTAGAAGTACTTATTCTCAGAAAGAGGAATGCATGCTGAATCCCTACCATGTCTTCTTTTATTTTATTCTTAAACTAATAGCTAATCCATCCATTCTATTGTTAAATATGGTTAAAAAAGAAGTCTTTATGACCACACACATGAAACAGTTAGGTACAGTTTGAATGCTACTCAAATCTATGGAAATTCAAATAGTGTGCTTACCACTGTTATTAAAGCCTTGTTTCAGTATTTGTAAAATATTCTCATATTTTAAAATATATATATAATTTCTTTCTAGAAGAAGTGAGAGGTACTGAGTTATAAAGAAGATGTGTATGTTAATATGTCATGATATAGAGCTATATTATATACACTTCTACTATGTTTTTTGAGATAGAGTGCAGAATGGTACGAATATATAGAATGCAAAACAGAAAAGCAGATTTTCAGTGACTTCCAAGGGCGTGAAGCTCAGAAATACTCACAAATAATAGTAAAATGGAGAGTTCATTATTATGATGTTTTAGTATGTTTGGGGACAATGCTTAGAAAAACTGTCTGTTTCTCCACAGAAAATCAAAAGTAAGTGAATAAAAGTTATTCTCACTTTAAAAGTTTGGATATACCTGCCTAGGGCCCTAATCTTACAAAATCATACTGATAAAAAAAATCATGTTAGATCTCAAATTAGTTTGTTGTGAAAGTTGCTTAAAAAATAGTATTGCTCACATTACCTCTTGGGTTCTAATGGTAGTAAATGGGTTCCTAACACTTAGCTGGATTTAAAAACATTTCTGAGGATGATGTTAATGCTGCACTCTGCTATTCCTGGTCAATTCTCTCATCTGTCAGACCAGTCCCTCAAGTCACTGAGATGTATAGAATGTATGTTTTCCCACCATGGGGTTGAATATATGTCTAAGCTTTGCCCATCTAGATAAGAGATAAAAGGATCAACCAAGGAAGATTATGGGATTCAGAACTTGAAAAAAAAAAAAAAAAAAGGATTGAAACACTTTCAAAGTTATTTCCAGTAAAACTGAGGTCTTGCCTGTTTCTCCACTGAACCACAATGGTGTGGGGGAAGTTTCCACTTCCAATTTCCACCATTCCACTTTCCAAAAACAGTTTGGCTGGATTTCACAAAGTTAATGCCAGAGTGCTTGCTGGTGTGCCTAAAAAGTAGCAAGCCAACAATGCCCTCATTCTATAATGCTCTAATAATAATCTTACTGTAATTCCAGAGGTTAAGAGATATTTTTTTCAAGACATGATAAATTATGTGAAAAGAATTATCAGATTACTTGAAAGCTTTAGAAATCACATGTTTAGGTTCAGCTTTTTCCTTGATGTCTAATCTGAACCTTGCAACTATTTAGCCACTTACACACATGTATGTTAATATATTATTCAATTTGTTTGACTAAATTGAACAGTGTTTATTTCTAAAGCAGGATCAAATTCAATACCAGGTTGAAAAAACATATGCAGAATAGGAATCAGCACATCAATGGAATTAAAAATATCTGATGCAAAATGAGGCTTTTGCAGCCTGTGGCCAGAAAATACTTTAAAGGCAGCAGAATATTCCTGACTTCTAAAATCAGTTTTACAGATTTGGCTTTAATAATCAGTTTTTTATTTTCATGTGTGATTCCTAGTGGCAAATCTCTAAAACTTTGTTCAGTATCTCTGGTGGTGTTTTGTATGAAATGCTAGGAGTGTTGCTTTCAAAAATATGTTAGGGTTGGAGATGTTGTGGCAAGTGAGACTATGATGAAGTTTATCTTTCATAAATGATATAGAGATCTAAGTCTACTAAAACTGTATTAATAGTGGTTTCTTGAAAATTCAGCTGATTCACTCATTTTTCCTTCTAGTAGTCCTTGGATTTAAATAGATATGAATCTTTGGATTAATATTTCTAGTAATCACATTTTGAGTAATCACAAGAACATCACATGCTAGTTGAAAAATCTTTGGCTTATTATAGAATTTACAGTGCACCAAATTGTTTCTAGTTTTCATTCCACCTACAGAAAATGAAGTAATTCAGAATATTGAACTTATTAAAGGGAGTTCATTTACTTTCTAACCCAGACTGTTAACCTGAGTTCATGATTTTAATGCTAGGATCAGTATTTTCTTGTTTAATTTCCCTGTATTCAGGAAGGTACTGCATCAGAATGCCTTCACATCCTTCAAAAATTATTTGTGATATGCTACTCACCAGCCCTACAATGTAACTCATGATACCAGGAATTTTGCAAAACTGTTTTTCTACTTTTATCCATTACTTTCTTTTAGGTTACTGCATTGTTACAATTCTTAGAATGGCTGAGGTTGAATTATTGATTGATAATATGAATTTCCATTAAATGCTAAAATAGCGTTTAGTCTAAAGTTGTTCTGGAAACTACTTCTAAAGTGTATTTCTTATTCGTTGACAATAAATACTTGCACTTCATGTGTGAGTTTAGATAAACTCTCTTACAAACTCTGCTGTTTGCTTTTCTATTTACAGAGTATGATGGCTTATCTCAGTTACTTTGTGCTACTTTTGTTTTCTGCTAGGCTATTTGAAGTGTTTCATAGAGCACTATTCTAAAGAATACATTATTTTGTCAGTACACAAATCCCCCTATTTGTGTATCAGTATGGCATTTATATAGAGCCCAGCCATTCTTCTCAAATTTATGCAAGAAGAAAATCCATGTACTTGAAAATTTTGAAACAAGTAGCAAGAAATGTGGCCAAACAGCTCTAAACCAGAATGTGAGGCTACTTGTAGGTGTTGGGTTTGCTTATTAAACCACCTCTAGTTTTGGTCTACTTTGTAGTTTAGGAAGTAATCATTAACCTGCAATAATATTTATAAAATATTGGTGGAACTAGTCTGATCAGTGCATTTTCAGCTAACCTGTACCTGCAGGACCACTTGAGCTCAAGCTGAGATCCTTTAGCCTTGACAAATGAGCTAGGTAAGGAATCATTCCTGGAGTACATTTTGTGAAACTTGTCCGAAGAGTTGCATCTGTATCATTCCAATTTCTAAAACAAAAAGCCATGCAGGACTAAGTACAATTCCATTAGAGGTATTTGCAGTGTTGCAAACGTCAGCACAGATCCTTGAAACGAGACCCTAGGCTCCAGAGCTGGGAGAGTGAGAATAGAGCCGTTGGCATGAGGGAGCTCACAGACAGGATGAACTGGGTTTATATAAGCTCATCCATATGCAAACAGTCCAGTGAGTTGCCAGAGCTGTGCCAGCATGCCACCCACTCAAGTAACGTCTTTATTATTCATTGAAAGATGCTGCAGTTTTCTTGTGGTGCTGCAGAGCCTGTGTTAGCAGGGGATAAATATTACAGAAGGTGGTTATAGAGTTTGTGTGTAATAAGGCAAGTTCCTGTTGAGAACCTGACTTTTTGTCAGGAAACAGAGATGGATAGTTATTCTCAAAAAGCAAGGAGATGTCTGCCCCTGCTGGGCAGAGCTGGGTGCTGGTGGCACACTCCACTGACCACTGAAGTCAAGTTAGTATTACCTGAAATACCAAATCCAACCTAGTCTTAACTCGAAAGAAATCTTGGGGTAGTTTAATCTCAGTAAGTTATTTCATTTTTAAATGAACTTTTTTTTAACCTGTTTTGAAAGATTTGAAAGGGGAAGTAGGAGAAAAAGATTAGGAAAGGAAAAAGACTGATGTGAAACAAAACAATAAATTGTAGTAGCTGGAGGTGAAGGATGACAAAAGAGCAGATGACCATAATTTACAAAAACAAGAAGTGAGATAACCAGGGAGCATAGAAAATGAATTCTAAAATGAAGTTAGAAAGAATATAAAGGAGAGAAGGAAATTAACCTGATCATCTGTTCAAAGGAGAAGTTCACTCTGAAATCTGGTGCATGGGGGGCAAGGAAGCCTCTGAACCCAGCTAGGCAAAAGCAACCAGAAAAAAAAAAGTGCCACACTGTCTCAGGCTGAATCTGATTTATAAAATAACCTCAGGAGAAATCTTTAATCTTCCATCATCTATAATTTCATTATTCAGAATTTCAAAAATATGTGTCAGTAAATGTTTCTCATTTCCACAGCTCTTCACAGCACCTTGCAGCAGTTACCAAATCTATGAAATCAAGGCTATGGTTTATTTAACAGCTGTATGTAACTTCTTGAGATATCTCTGTGCAGATATCTTTTTTTGAACAGTTTCTTCAAATAGTTCTCTGTTACCCAATTCTGTGTTACCTAGTTCTGCTTGTTTGCTAGTCCGGTGTTGCTTAGCACAGAGCTGTAAAAAGACTTGCTCAAATTTGAAATTACATAAATTTGGGTTTATGGTGCCAGGAATTATAGGATAAAGGGTTGAGCTTCCTTAGTATTTTTAGCAAGATTATGTAGTATACACTTTTTTATATATATGCACTCAGTGTACTATCTTTTAACAGTAGTCTAAAATTTTTACTGAATTAAGTAAAATATTTTGATTGGTCATGGTGTCATGTAAATTTTCAAGGGGATTTTTTTTTCCTTACTAGACGAAAGCAGTGAAAATGATTACTCATAGGTGGTGAGAGTAGTGTTACTATTATCCCATAAAACTTCCCAAGAAAAGGACAGAAATTGCTCTGAGACAATAACTCCTTTTTTCAGAAAATATTATTAACTTCCATTGAAGTCAGAATAAGGATGATTCTTTCTTAGACCATATTTCAACCACCAAACTGCCAGAAAAATACATAAAGGACAATTAAGCATAAGGACACTTTCTCTTTCAGAAAGACATTTAACTGCAAATTGCTGGAAACTGGGAAAATGCTAGGAAAGGATTGCTGGATGTCCATCTTATTCTTATGCTCTTCTGCAGTCATCTAATAGTAGCCACTGTGATTGAAGCTGATGAATGATGAAGCTAGATGAGCTAAATGAAGCTGTGTTCTGATCCAATGAAGTTGATCCTGTGGTCTTGCAGTAAAACATCCATCTGTTCTTAACTTGTGATTCAGTAGCTGCATCTTGTATTGTAAGCCAAGGATATACATCTGACTGAAGTTGTGCATGTTGCAATGCTATATAATATATATATTTGATTATCCCAATGTCTTTAGAAAAAAAAAGTCCCCAAAATCTATTAATTTAAAATAGAAAATCGAAATCTGGAAAGACTAACTGTATCTCAAGCACTCTTGCTGCATGGTAATATATGTTACCAAATACAATAGATAGATAGATAGATAGATAGATAGATAGATAGATAGATAGATAGATGGATAATTTCTCTGCATTATGGTAATGACATTCTTGAATAGAAATGAGTCCTAGTCCAGTGGCTGTGCTCTAGAGAACAGGTATTTTAATTTTCCAATAAGATCTGCTCCTCATTGACTGAACAGCATGCATTCTGAAGGAGGCTAAATTAAAGTTGTCAAAGCAATCAACCGAACATGAAGAATATTCTAACTTTGAAGTGTCTGTGATAAACGTATGTTTCATGATACAGTGGAGTACTTTGACTGAGCTCTTCCTGGGTAAATAGTACATCAACAGTCAGAAATGCAAACGTGTAGAAGGGCCAGTGTGTTTCACAAAGTACAGGTCACTGCTGGCAAATCATCTGTCAAGTAAAATGAATTTTCCTTGTTGACTTTGAGGTTATAGTTATTAAAGATACAGCACTTACACAGTGGTAATGTAGAGTTATAATCAATATTGGTATAAAAATCAGAAAAGAGCTGTGAGGATTATTTTTCCTAGTCACTGAGGGTTTTTCCATTAGCTTGATTAGCTGTGATGTGAGAGCTATTTTTGTGAGTTCTGAGCCACACATAAGCAATGGAATGTAACCTTTAGATCATAGATACTAGATAGTGTTACTTAAATTCAAGCTGTCCCTGTTGATTTTGTTTTGTTTCTGTATATACCATGAAAAATGTCTCTAAAAGCACTTTCAGAGGAATATTCAGCATCACCAAATATTATCATCCACAGTGCCATCATCATCCAAAGAGCCAGGCTGCTGACAGAAGTTATAGATCTTATGCAAGGCATCCATTTTTTTCAGAGTTTTATGAAAAAGATCATTTAAAATCTCTAAACCTTTGGGGCTGCCTTATAGTATAACTGAAATGCATGAGATAAACCAGAATCCTGCATACCTTTCTTGAAACCTAGGATGCTTCTTGCATAATAAACTTTAATTGTAGTAATCTGCTGGATGTTTGGTGTAGTTTTTCTCATACACCATCCTGTTCCTAGCTATCCTTATCTCCTCTCAGGGATACATGCATTAGGTTAGTTTATTCACTAGAGCACCCTGCCATGCTAACTGCTGTCACAATGTAGACAGGTAGCTTTTGTATCTGCCTGAAGTCATAAATATAGAAATTATATTCTATTTAGCTTTATACAAAGCTGAAAGCTTTAATTAAAAAAAAAAAAAAAAGTTTTCAGTACTTATTGTAGCATCAATTTCTTTTCCAGCTTTGCTAAACTTACCTTCCAGCTTACCTAAATGATTCATTTTTTCATATTCTCTACTCAGGAATTTTTTGGTCACTACTAGTCACTACTAAAATCCTCCACTTTTTGTTTCCTTAGCACCAGAAGTGTTTAAGTTTAGTAATGTTTAACAGGTATTTATATATCAAAAAACAATTGTTTAAAATATTCTGTTCATAATGATTCTCCTCAGTCAAAAAACCAAAGAAAAATCAAGAAAAATTCATATTGCTAACAGTAGAAAGAATAAAATTGAGAGACTCTTAAATTACTTAGCATTTAGAGCAGATCTACCTTACAACAGGTTTGAAATCATGTGCCCTCTGATATTACAGATTCAGTCCATTCCAAACCCCACAATAAACATATTCTGAATCCTATTGGGAACAAGATGTCTTGTAGAAATTATCGTATAGCATACCAGATGGCATCTTTCTTGCAGACATCACTTCAGTGTGCTTCTTCTGTTGCCTTGGAGAAGAAAGAGCCAAGTACTGCTATCTCTATAAGAGGCTTAAGTGTCAGGAATGGATGCATCTTTTTTGATTGTGGTATCACAGAAGGATTATCATGGAATTTTTGTCATTTGAAATTGCAGGAAAGCACGGTAGTGTGCAAGTGTGTCGAGGTGAGACCATCTCATATAGCCTGCAGGGTGTTTTCAATGTCAGCACCAGCTTTGGGCATAGGCAAAGTGTAGGCACTGCCTGCAACAGCACACTGGTGGGGCTGGCACTGAGTCATAGACTTAAAAAAAATCAAGAGACAGCCTTTTAGTCTCAAAGCAGGAGCATCTGCTCCAGGTTCCCATTGCACTGGCAAGGAAAAACTGCCCAAGCAGCCCCCCCAAGGTAAAACACCTGAAGTGGCTAAAGATCTGGAGAACTTAAAGGGCTGCAAGTTCCCTAATCCAAACAGTCCTGGCTCTGTGCCTGCCTTTGCCTTGCTATAACCTTTGGTGGAAGCAGGAGGGAAGAAAAGCCTTGTAGATAACAGGATACTTTAGCAATGAAACAATAGTCAGGGGTGAGGACTAGGCAGCAAGCTGACTGTTTCTCCTCGCTTTCTTTCCCCTTGCTGAGCAACCTTATGTTGTGTTGATGGGTTCAGCCTCGTAGTTATACTGGCAAAGGACAGAGTTGGAGAGAGTGCACAGTGGGACCAGCAGTGCTATAATCATCCAGGGCTGGAGCCATGGAGACAGTTAGACACAGTACCAACAGCTACATGAGGAAATGTGTCTGGGGAGCCACTCAGCAACTGAATTTTGCCTACACTGTTGCTAGGCATTGAGCCAAGCACTCATCACTGGCAGCATAGCTTCCATGCTGTTTATAGTAAGGTAAGGCAGAAGCAGTTCGACCATGAAACTAGTATATTGATTATTGTGTGCCTTTTTGTGGGCAGCAGATTTTTGGTGTTGGGGAACACAATGCAGAGACATTTGTGTCTCTGCATTTATAGGAAATACAGGAGCCAGTCATGCATAAACTGTTCAAAGGGATTATGCTTCGCAAGATCTCTGATATCAATTTTTCTGCTTACAGGGGAAAGGGAAAGACAGAATCAGAAATCCTTTTAAAAGAAGTTTATTAATTCTCAGTCAACTAAGAAAAAATCATAAAGGATAGAATTCTCATGTTATTTAAGATACCTTTGTTCTCAGTTTTCACTCTGAAGATCTTGCCCAGCCTTTTGAATTTGCCTACTTGGGGAATGTCCCCTATAAACTTACGATTTTATTCTTTTATTCTTATATCTCAGCTCAGTATAGCCTACCCTTCTTCATGCCTGGGCACTATCCTGAAGGGATTGTGATCTGTCTATATACAAAAATATTCATTCATACTAGAGAAAACTTCTCAAAAACAGGAATGATTGCAGACCTGTGTGAACAAATGCATTTCTATCTCCATCAGACCTAGATTTCCTATCAGTTTGGCGTACCTGCTTTCTCTGAGAAAAAATTAATCCTTCATTCATTTATTTGAAATACATTTAGCAATAAGAAAACTAATAAAAGTTTCTTTGGCTACTGCAGGTTTACCAGTGCCTGGTAAGTGTTCAGTATTCTTTTCAGACATAATGAACCTTTCACACTTTGTGTAGTAAATTTATCAAGTCAGTAAGAATACCTGGAATAACAGAAGATCTTATAAGAGATCTTAAGCAACTTTCCAACTTCATGAAAGATATTCTATGCTCAACTAAAATTATTCTACAAAATTATTATGACTTCAATTTGCATGAGATGTTTCAAAAACCCAGGCAGCAATATCAAAGTGAAAGGTCATCCAAGTTTTAGTCCAAAGACTAGTCAGATTAGAGTTGAAACTCTTAAAATATTGTTAATTCTATATATTTAGAATCTGTTCTGTGAATGCTCAGAGACCTTCTTTGTAGCACTGGAAGAGTCATTGTATTATAATGTGTTGGTCAGACTCTAGGTTTGGTTTTCTATGAAACAATTATCTGCCATAGTATTATCAGTTCCATATTATCCCCTTGACAAACATCTATAATTTCCTCATGCCTGGAATTACATTCCTCCTTTGAGATGGTCATTGCTTGAGATGCGCAATGGATAAGAAAAACAAAAAAGTAATTAATTTGCTCAATAAATGAAGCACCGCTGACAGGATTCCTTCTGGAATTGTACCCTGAATATACCTATTTACTACCTTTTTTTGCTAAGTCCTTTCATATGGTTATGAAAAACAGAAGTTTAGTAAACATTCCTTTCAGAACAAAGGAATAAAATATTTCCATCTCGAGAGAAACTGTCTCAAAGATGAAATGTAGATATAAAATACATCATGAGATATTTGGTTTCTTATGCAGAAAATGAATTTTCCGCTCATTTAAAATTCATAATCTTTTTTTTTCCAGTTATAGTTGATAAAATTTAAATCCTCTCTAGAAATCATGCAAATCTTATGTCTACTTGCTATCATTCACATTTTTGTAAGAAAGGATATAAACTTACAATTTTATTCTTTTAATTATTCATTTGAAATGGTGACCTTTTCAATTTGAATTATTATATGTCAGCATAAAGATTTTCTTGTGTCTTAAATTTTACAGTTGAAGAAATCATGCAGATAATCTAATTACTTTGACTAAAATTGTTGTGCCTTTTATGTCTTTTGCTGTACTACACGAGAGAGAAGCTGTGAAATATATTCATTATTGATTCATTAAAGGGTTTTGTTATTATATAAGCAGAGATGCAGACCACTACCTATCTTACATTAAAAGGGAAAAGGGGAAGGCATAGTAAACCATGCCATGGGCTATGCTTTAAGTACTGTGTTTCTTAATGTCTTGTGAAATGTAAAAATCTACAACAAATAGATATGTAAAGCGTAGCTGGTATGAAGATTCTATTCAGATTTAAGTGCTCTAGGTTGCTTTTGAATCTTGCTATTTTCTGCATTTGTTTTGACTGCTCTCATCATTCAAGATTGACGCTTGGATGGGTGTGTAGGAGGAAGCAGCAGCAGCAGGCTTACAGCTTGCAGACAAAAAAAAAATCTGCCTTATCTGATGGCTATTATTGAAAATGCGAGGTGTAGCCTAGGCTGGGTAATGAAGGGGAGCGAGCGAGGGGGAGCAAGAAGCATGGAGCTGCATACTGATGAGTGTAGGAGTACTTGATAAAAAGAATTCTTGCTGCTGGCAGTGCATTGCTCATTGTGGAGTATTCCAACAATCACATATAACGGAGAGCAGCTTAGCTGACAGCTTGATATGCTTTTTTTTTTTTTCCTCTACTGTATGACGTACTGGTCTGTAGTAAAGATTAATAACCAAGAAATGTAGAGCTGCGATCAGACCTTACATTATATACTGCCCTGAAAACTATGTTTTACTTCTGACTTTTCTGTTTGCTGAAAACATTAATCTGTCAAGCTGGCGGGCTCGTTTGATACCAACTTTTCCAGGAACACGATGTGGCAATGCCACCTCTCAGCCCAGGACTACCGCTATTATCCAGTGGATGGTTATTCGTTGCTTAAACGCCTCCCTCTTCACCCTCCTACAGGACCCCGATGCCCTGTCCAGACAGTGGGACAATGGTTGGAAAATATTGGGCTACCTCAGTATGAAAACCACTTGCTGGCTAATGGATTTGACAATGTGCAATTCATGGTAAGAAATCTTCCGTGCCTAGCTGTGTATATACACTGTAGCTGCCGTTTTTGTCTGTCTCGTATGTGCTCGTAAAACCTTGGAGCTATTCTGCATTGCACTAAGATCTGTTTAGTGTTTCACTCTCCTATCTGTAGCTGAATTAATATATAAACTGCCTTTTTATAAACTTCCAGACTGTACACATTACAGAAGAGTCTAGCCTGAAATTTGGTAAAATAAAAACTGAGTATTAATGTTCTTTCTCTCCCTCATCAATCCTCTGATTGAAGAAAAAGGCACAGTTGTTTTAATCCATTGCAGAATTTTCATAGTATGAAAAAGCTGCAAACACCCCTTTCTGCAGTGCATCACATTGTTACTTTTATTTCATCATTAACTTGTAATGATAATTAAAGAACATGCAATGCCATTCTTGCCTTGAGATGTATTTTCATAACAGAAAATTATTTAATGAAATGCCCTCTCTCTGCAAGTAATTCTGGATGTCTTGGTTAAATATTTTTGCATCTTAGATAATCAGGCTGTGGGATTCACTTGTTGAAACTTATGCCCTGAGAGAAAAAGTAATGCATTCTTACTAATTGTTCCATTTTAATGTTTTAACTCGAGGCATTTATCAGGAATGTTTGAAAGAAATGAAATTTTAGTTAGGTCAGGATTTACCATATCACCATGTGGTGTAAAGTAACAGACCTGTCATGCACAAACTTTCCATTGTAATGAATATTGACAGTAAAGAGAGAAGCTTACTTGTAAAGCTGTTATATAATCACTTCTCTACCTGCTTCAGTATTCCTCCTACTTGAGCCTCTTCCAAAATCCCGACTGCATTTCTTAAAAAGTATCAGGTCTTTAAAAAATATTTTTAAATGCCTTTAAAATATATTTTAAGTATCCATGTATATCTTGGAACAATTCTAACTTTTCATAACTTCTATCTGCCATATAAGAAACAGAAGTGAAAGGGCATGAATATTTTATCTGTAAAATCATCACATGAGTTGTGTCCTTCCTCTTTACATTATTTTGCCAACATTATTATATGCCTTTGGACTACTGATCAAAAAATTAGGAGACATATCTCTGCCATTTCCACATTACAATAGAGTAGACATTTCTTCCTGGTTTTTATGGCTACCATGTGATCATTTGCTTAGATCAATAAAAATCATTGTCATCTGCACCTTTAAATATTCTTTAAAACAAAGCTATGCTGTCTGCCCAGCAATATAGGGAAGAAAATAAAAAGTGTATCATGCTGCAGTTTCCCAAAATGTAACTACATATTCTTATATATGTTGTAGCATTAGTTACATAAGTAGGTGATCATTTAAAGAGGCTACAAAAGGAAACTGTTCACAAGAGGCTGTAGGTGGCATGACAAATGCAGAGGGGTGCACATACCACAGGTAAATTATGAGCACCAGAGAAGTCAAATAACTGCCCTGGAGGGCTTTTCAGTCATATTCTGGCTCTGGAGGGGCCGGAACCATGGTCTCGGGGAATTTATGTGACTTTCCTGCATCTCTGATTACTGTACTTATATAAACATACAAATTACATACAAGATTTTGTTATGCAATGTGCAAGTCAAACTTCCAACGTATCAGGCAGATTAAGTTTTGCTTGCATACTTCTCTGTTAGCCAGTGTTTTCTGGTAATTTTAAGCCTTTTCTGATATATTACAGATGAAATACATAATTACTCTTAATATTAGCTGAGCTAGCATGCCTTGAATGGAAGATTAGACTCATAAATCCAGTAACAATAAAAGAGCTGTGAAACTGTATTGTAATTAAAAAAATGTATAATTTCAATAGTTTATAATTTCCAATTTATTGATTTCACCATTCATCATGCTTTTGCATATTTCAGTTTTTGTCTGTGCCAGAAATTGAATATTTTCTATATTTTATTGGAAAAAACCCAATAATTTCTTTTTATATCACTCCTTTGAATACATCAGCATTATGTAAGAAAAGCCTTTCTTGAAAAATTTAAACGAGTATTTTAAAAACTCTTTTTCATCCCAGCCAAAATATTAAAGGGAAAATTAAACTTAGAAAGTATATAGGAAAATGAGACACCTACTATGCTAAGAGAAAAATTCAGATTATTCCAAACTTAGTAAATTGTATTCTTTCTTAATATGACAGAACAGCGTTACCTTTATTACAGCGGTATAGTTTTATATGTTAAACTAGAGTTCGAGATCTTATTAATGTAAATGTTTCAGATAGATTAGCTGCTTTACATTGAAGAAGTCTTAATAGTTCAATGCAGTAAAAATCAGTTAAGACATATTTCTTATTCATTCTGTACTATATTCCTGCTTTTGTTTTTTCTGGAAGCACAGTCTGACCTGCATTTATTCATTCTGTTGCCTAAGCAACAACCATCACACTCCTATTAAGTATGATTTAGTAGTACAGGTTTTACTAGCTGTTCAGAATAGAAAAGGGAATATCACAATGTTATAATTAATGTCCATGGAATAACGTACATCTGAGAACAAATATATCCCATATATACTATTCTCAACAGCAAAATTCTATTAATTAAATTAGCATTTTAATAAAAAGGTGATTTTCTGATAAAAAGATTTCATGGTTAATAATTCATTAGATCATGGAAATTAACTCCTTGTGTTTAGTCTCCCTTGGGCATTAGGAAAGTTACTCACTAGACTGTGGTTAGAATTACAAATATTTGTTTATCTTTCCTGAAGTATGTGAACTTCATATGAAGAACCAGCTGGATTCCTATTAACTTTACAGTATAAATATTTTTCAGTACTTCATCAATATATGTTTTAAAAATGCATTGAAACATAGTATTTAGAAAATTTGTGTTTTTTCATTAAATACTTTAATTCTACTTACAGCATGTTTGCGCACATAGCAAGTGCAGCTCCTACCCACTGTTAGGGTCATGCAGGAATGACACTTCCATAGATTTTAGTAGGCCCCAGGCAGATTCAGTCCCAAGTCTTGGTTCACATGTGCTTGAATATGTGTATGGATACGCAATCAGCATTAACTTTGATAATTTGTTGTGTAATAGGCTGCAGTGTCCTTCAGATGTAGAAATTGGTAGTGACTTTGTGCAGATACTCTGTATTTGAAGATGCAGATGATACTGCAGTTTCTTAATGTGAAGGCCACTTCACAAGTAAACCAATTCCAAAGCGAAGAAAACAATTAAACCAGTCATAAATCAGAGTATATGAATTAGATGTAAAATTAGATGTAAACAAAACTTATGCATCTTTTTGATGCATAGGTGCAATGGATATCCCTGGGACAAGTTATAATTTTATGCAGACTTGCAGGCCTACATCACTTAGTATGCTGAGAAAAAAAAAAAGTTGACTTGCAGAGAAACAGATGTAAATATATAAATGTGCGGGGTCACTAAAAGCTCTCATGCAGTTTTCTACAACTGTGAAACTTCATCAAACACTCCATTCTGCATTCAGAGATAAAAGCAGTTCAATCAAATAATTTTTTGCCCAGTGGGGACTAGTTCTGATTAAGGGCTGTATATAAGGACTATCTATTTGTAGGTTGTCCTAATAATTTAAAATATTCTGAAGTTTTATCACTTATTATTGCAGTTTGATGAAAAAAAAAGTCTCTTAAAAATTATGATAAAACACACTATGACAGAAACAGGGATCAGCATTCAAAGTGAGTTAACAGAAAATATGAAGCATTTTATTATATCTTTGGCATTCTAAAATATTGTTCACTATCAACAGTTAATATTTGCATTACACTCTAGGCTTTCATAGCTGCTTTGAAAAGACATGCGTCTCTACCGCTCCAAGTACTTATGTGGCTTGCATTGCCTAATGGTCTAAATATTGCATAAATGGTTTGGGGTTTTTTTTTTAAATTCTCTCTTTTCCACTGTTGGGAAACTGAGACATAGAGTCACTGCGGGGTGGGATTTAAAACTCTTATGCATTTGATACAAAAGGCACTAATTCTCAAAATGCCTGCTGACATAATGCTTAACAGATCAAGTCAGTTGCTTAAATGTGGGTGTCTAGTACCATTGAAATACCATAGGGAACCCAGGAGATTTAGGCAAGGTTGACAGATATTGCTGAGGACCAGAGACAACCAGGCCCTTCATGATTATCAAGTTCAGGTGGGATATCACCAAACCCCTCAGACAGCTGTAGAGTCCTGATGCTTTGACAGCTGAAATGGATCTTAAATTACACACAGTTTGTGACATGCCTAGAAATTGAACATAGATGTCTTGAGTTTTCACTTATTTGCATATGCATTTCTTTACCTTCTAATTATTTTCTGTATTTGTATTCATCCAGTGGACTTACCTGCAAAAGTATTTACAAGGTTTCTCACTGCTAGACATGGTCTACCTTCTCAATTCCCCTTAGCTGAGTGCTTTGGATGTAGTTTTGAGTTAAGTTTTGGCTTTTCTTTCTCCCTTCCTCTCTGTCTCTTTCTTTCTTTGTTTCTTTTCTTTCATTTTTTCACTAGTTCTGGAGGTTGATTAGCTGAAGTTTATCTGAAGACTCTCCTCTCAGGTGTCATTCCTGGGAATTGCTCCTCTGGAATACACAGTAGTTCTTCTTGCCTTTAATCTCTTTTGAGGATCTTAAACTCTATCAAGTACAAAGGACAGAAGCAATTTTATTTCCTTAGAGTGAAATGCACCTAAAAGAAAATCTCTATGTACATTAGCTCCAAGTCCTGTATTTGTGGAGACCACCAGATCTTTTCACCAAAAATATCCAGGGCAGAGATTGATTATTTAGGCATTAGATGAAAGCTAAAAAAGACTCCATCATTCTGCCAACACCTTTCTTAAGTTGACCATGTTGATGAAAAAGAGGCCAATTTTAGACAATGGTTCTAGCCTTTAGTGACCTTGGTGACTTGCAGAAGCCAACTCCTAACAAGCCAACCCCTGCAGCATCCAGGCTGTCAGCTCTCCAGGCCTGTAATGGCTACTGCTGGGACTCATTGGGATACTTGTGCATCATCTGGACTCTAAGAAGATTAAGAGGACATTCTCTGTGCGTATTTTACCCAGAAATTAAGAACTGTTTAAGGCAACCTTAAAACTGGCTGTTGATAAGTTGGTGATATACAGCAAGCCATACTTTTAGCTGTGTACCACTGATGCTGGAATAAACTGTGGTTTACTACACATGTAATAAAATCTTAGAATATATTCCTGGAACCACAAGTTTTGGTCCCCTTATCAAGGCCTCACTGTCATACCCAGGACTTTCTTTTAGTTTCATGGCAGACCTACAGAACTTAACATTAAAAATGTGGAGCTCCTCTCAGTATCAGTGTAGCATTGTTGGTTTTTTTTGCATGAGTAAAGTGACTCTGTCATTCTGATGTCTTCTGAGTCTTCCTCTCCTTCACCCCAGTAACCTCTGAACCTGTAGGTCCACCTTTCCCCTTAGCTCAGAGTGAATGAGGCAGATTTAAAGTTCAGATATAGACAATTACATGTCCATTTACACATCAGTAGATGTTTAGAACTCAGTTCAGTTGCCCTCACATTGGAATTGAGATGTCTGGGACATCTGTGTAGGCTTGGACTTTACTAGCAATACCTGTCTGGAGTTTCAATCAGATTCCAGGTGATGTACATTTGCAGCACCTCAGATGACTCTAAATTCATTTCTGTGGGTGACTAAGTGAAGCACCTAATCAGACATTAAAGCCAATGGAGCACAGAATGCAATTTAGCTGGGTGGCTGAATAACTATTAGGGTAGTTATTTGAGGATAAATTAAAGTAGAGTCATCTGATCAGCTGAACCACTGTCTAAGCTCTATTGATGATGGTTTTGTACTTGATCTCCTTAAGCTATAATGTAGACACAAAATTTATGATGGTTCAGTTTGGGCTAGAATCCATACAGAGTTCACTGAAAACAAAACACAAATTATTTTTATTAGAGCTTTTTCTTCTCCCTCAGAACATCTAGCCCTGAGGCTTCAAGATCTTTTTCATCCTAGTAGGAATTCTTACTATAGAAACTGCAAATTAGAGCTCAGGTGGGTGCCAGAGTTGAAGATTGTGCCTGTCATCTTGCAACAGCAGTGAGTGTAACAAATAATCCTGTTCCACATGCTTCTGTTAATGCTTCTGTCATGGTATTCCTCAAGCCAAGCTAGTCAAGAGACAGAAGGGCTTATTAATGTACTATCCAGTATTGCATGTGTAAATAATAGCTTGCACTGTCATTCTCTCTTGAGGTCTCTGGCAAGTTGGCATCATCCTGTGTGAGTGCATGCAGCTATGGAAGAGAGGTAGTGCTCATTTCCCAGTGGGAAGGGAGTTTAAAGGAATTTGCTTCATGTTTTTGTATCTATATATGTAATGTGTGTGTGTAAAAAACACAGCACTGCAAGCTGGAAACTGATCCTGCACTAGATAAAGGACTTTATGAAAGTTTTGGCAATAATGATTGCTCAACAGGGAGACAAAGTTTTTGGGTATTTCACTTGAATGGTTAATTCATAAGGAACACACCTCCAAACAGACTGTTGGCTTCATTAAGACATCCTGGGTATGGTGGATCCCTTGAGAGTCAGAGGGAGTATGTTTTCATCTAAACCTGTCTAAGCAATTGTATCTTGAAGGTATAATCAGGAATGGGTCCATCTGCCTGTATGCTACATTCTGCTAGGTTAATCTTTAGGTGAGGGTTTCTCTAGTTGCTCTGGAATATTGGGAATATATGGAATATTTGGCCATCTTCAATTAAATGTTGTTCCACGCAAGGTTGTACATACCAGGCAGAGAGACAGGACTTTGGGCTGCAGTTCTGGTCAACAATCCAGGTGCCAGTATCTTAAGTGGAATGTCTTTGCACTCACCCTCTGCCATTCAGGTTAGTGACACTTGGTGTGGATTTGCTATTTTGCTAAGTTCAGTCTTAGAAGAAAGAGCTTGTCCAAGGTACACAGCAGTGTACTGGGCTCAGTCATACCCTCCCTAGCAGCAAAGGGCCAAATCCAGATATTGAAAGCCATCACATGTACAGTCACCATTAACAGTTACACCATTTCATGGTATATATCTGTGAATACGACACACGAGGACTGGAATTAGTCCCTTCTGTTCTAACAATATGTTAAATGTTAATGTTAAACAGTGTGTTTAAGCTAAAAGCCTGCCTAGTGCACAGGGTGGCCTCATTTTGATGTACAAACACTGATGAGCTGTATTTTGAGACTACATATGTGAGGAATTGGCTATGGGCCCTAAATGCGATTTTATGATAAACTAGTCACAAGTATTTAATTGAAAACTAGTTTGATAAAGTGGATGAAAACTCTAATAACCAGAATGAAGCATGATGTTTTAGTAACTCATAAAATAACAGGTGTAATGCTAGTAAAGTGTTCTTGCTATGTATTTATGTAGGGGCAAAACCTTCCAGCTGATTATGTTGACCAAAAGGGACAATGGTAAATCTTCAAGAATTAGAAATGTTTGTGTATAGAGTGATGTGTATGATGATGTTATTGATAACTGATGAAAGTTATGGAAAACTTGACAGGATGTAAACATTCTTTAAAGTAACAGAAAATTTAAAGTTTGAGAAGACAAAAAAATCTAAGAGTTTTTATGCCTTAGGGAAGAAAGCTGAAGATTCACAGGACAATCCGTTTTTAGTTCTATTTACAGTTTTAAAACAAATGTCCTGTATGTAATAAGAAGTTACAGCTTATTCATGGTTATTCCATAGGGGAATACTTTTTAATAAAATTAAATTAAAAAAAAAAAAACAGGATGAAAGAAATTCTCAAAGCAACATAGTATATGGTTGTGTGTATTACTGGATTAGAAAAACATTGCCAACAAGAAGCAATTAAATGGAATCTGGAACAGTAGATAAATTTCAAACAATGACAGACTTCCCTGACTAAGTTAAAGGACAGAGCAGTACAGAGGGGCTTGATTATAGATAATGGCATGGTGGGACTCTGAAGGAGTTTTCAGGGAAAGATTAATGGCTACAGAGAGATAGCTGGAAATAAGCATGATTCTTGGGTATGTTATCCTTTTTGAAGGAAGACTGGATAAGGTGAGAAAAGCTTGGGGAATTACATGAACAAGTATTAATGCTGATCAAAAAATAGAAACAATATAAGATAAAGAGAGAATGCATTGTGAAAGAGCAGATAAATAATCAAAATACAAAAAGGAAAAAAGAAATGAGAGAAAACGCAATGTCACCAACTGTGTGAGTAGAATGCCTTCAGAGAAATTTTTATCAATATGCTAAAGCAAAAAGGTCTACTTAAAAAGCTACAACCACTGCTGGATTTAGATAAAATTCATTTTAGTTTTGCATTAAGAACAAAATATAATTGATCAAGTACAGTGTTAATGAAAACCACTAAGAAATTGGAGGAATAGAAGGAGTGAGAATAATCATATTGCAAACAGACAAAAGAGTACTTGGTTAACTAGAATATCTGAATCATCTAGGTTAGGTGATATTTGATGAAGAGTTCTAAGAAACTGAAGAGAAAGTACCAAATCATTTAGCAATCATTTCTGAGAACTTCTGGAGAATGAATAAATTATTAGAGGACAACCAAAATATAGATGTAGTACTAATATGTGTGTCAGATCACAGGATTTGTCCTCAGGATAGATTTCCAACCTCCTGGGCTGTTTGTCTTCAACCATTCACCATACAACCTTTGCCTAAATCAAGGGGGAAATGTATGGTGGCATTACTGGCAACAGAAAATTGCTGTCATTAGCACTGACTCTGGTGAAGGGAAAATGGGGAAGTATATGGAATGCTGCAATGGGATGTAATGGGAAGAGAATAAAGCTAAATGAAGTAACTCAGCAGTTGGAAGCTGAACTATTTAAAGGGAACCAGTAAAGAAACAGATGTACTGTACAACACATTGTGCCCTGCATCATTTTGATGAGAAATTATTTTCTGTCAGAAGCCACTAAAATTTCGACAAGGGAGACAAGCTTAATTTTGCTAGTAAAATTACAGCTACCTTTTAAAAGCTACCTCTTAGACTGATGTACCAGAATTGCCATGCAAGCAAACCATTCCTGGTACAGTTTGCTGAACTCCTTCTAAATTTCCTGGGTGTCTAAATTTACTGTCCTTCAGTTTAGAAATCTTTTGTTTTCCCACATATTGGTGAATGTTTTGCCTTTTTTATGGTGTTGACACCCCAGCATCTGTTTTAACCTTGGCAATGACAAAAGCAGCGACACCCATGTAGCTTTTGTCACCATGCTGTCCATTCTCTCTGTTCACACACACACACTCACGTTTGTGCACGCACATATTACACAAAAAGGCAATTTCATTACAATGAAATATTCCACATGCTTAGAAATAAAGAACTGGAGAGTTACAGTACCTAGGTGACCTCAGTTCACCCCTCACATTCACAAGCCTTATGAAAGAGTCTTCAATCACAGGTTTCTTTACTAATTTTTCCCCTCAAAATTCCTTTCTCATTAAGTGTACTGAGATTTGAATATGCATAGGAACATACTTCAAATAACTATTAGTTAAAATAAAACCTTTTGTTGTTTTTATAATACTATATTGCTTGAATTTTATGACCTTAGTCCAGCAGTCATTTAAAACAACGAGACCCCCTAAACTGCCTTTTTTTCTCATTCAGAAGTGATGTACATTTGCATAGTGTTGTTCATCTGGAACATTAGAAAAAAATACCTACATATCTGAGCATGCATTTGCATTTTAGAAACTGAGTTATAAAGAGTTAGAAAACATAAAATTATAGTACTTCAGGTTATAACTTTGACAATTGAAAATAAGTATATCCAGTTAGAAACACTTTTGTCACAATTTTTTTAGAAGCTGAGAACTGTGCATCAGAAGTCACCTCCAAAAACTTTGCCTGTGCTTCACATGGGTCAAAGCACAAGCTCAGTTATAAAAAAGTTTGATGTTCTTGACTTTACATGGGACAAAATATAGATTCTTAAATCTGCTGAAAGTAAGGTAAAGGCCCAGTGTAGACAAAGCAAGCTGCTGTGTCTAAAATATTAATTTTATTCCACATATGCATAATTGGTTGAATTAATTGAAAGCTTTTGTTCGTTGTAGGTACAATGAACAAGGTCACACATGAAATTCACACCTGTTCTCTGGTCTTGTTCTTAGCCCAATCCAGATTGAAATATATTTTCAGCAAAACAAGAAATAAAAATGCTACTTTAATCCCCAAATAATGTACTTCCGTAGTCTTTAAAACTCTGCATTAAACACTTCAGGCATTTTATTCACTATGGAACATGTTCTATTCTGTATTTTTTCCATTAAACCTCGATTATTGTGCATGTGGGATAAAATCTCCCTACAGCAAAACACTGTATTTACTTTGGAGTGGCTAGTACTGTTGAAACTGAAGGCACATGCACTTGTTACAAATGCAACTCTTGACTTAACTGAAACCTCATATTTCACATGTTTATTACTCTTATCTTATGCAGTATTTTATTAAATTATTGGAAATGGAATGCTTCAATAACATTATTGATGGGAACATCAATGGGTTAAATTTGCAAGATGTACCATACCTGCTCTAGATTTGTGTTGAAAGTCTTTGATTAGATAATAATTATTTGGATATTTTTTGGTCGAAAGTCTATACCTAGATGGAAGTTTTGACATATAAAAGCCAAAGTATTTGTGCAGGTGACAGAAGTGGGGGGGTTAGCTTACTGTAAATAGAAGTGAATAAACATTAAAAACTAGAATACCATGAATAAAAATACACTGGATAAATACCTATCAAATGACCTTCCAGTATAATCTCAGATGGTATTTTCTCTGAATCCCTACTTAGCAGCCAAAAATTAGCAAAGAGTGGTCCCTCTGTGCACTATCCCCCTTTGCAGTCACAAAGAAAGGGAAAAAGCCTGTAGTTTATTCACTGGTATCTTACAGCTTACACTAAGAAAAAGTATGTTATTTGTTGCAGCTAGTTACAGCTCTTCAATCTCTGAAATGATTGAAAGCTTCTGTTCTTCAGAACAGAACTATTTCCCATCTTTTTCACTTTTTGAGGTTTGTTCTCTCCAAACAGCTCCCCTTTTAATCACATAGAAAGGCCACTTCTTGAAGTAAGTTAAGATGGCGTTTAAAAAGAAATAGCAGTTCTTAGCTGCTATGCTGCATTAGGATAAAAGATGGCACAACTGAGTTGGTGTTTAGCCTTGATCCATTTTTAAATATAGTATGAATATTATAGCCCTGTTAGCTTCTCTGAACTCCCTAGGCATCCCTCTTGTTGCCAGAAAGGAATTACAAATTGACGATGCAAGTTATTTTATTTTGTTTTCCATCTCCCTTGGAATTTGGAAGTGTGTCTGTTCTGTCCATGAGCTTTTTATTTCCTGACATTCTGATTTTTAAGTACTTTTTTTTATTGCCTATTGAAATAGTAGATCTTCGCTTTCTGTTCAGAAAAATAACTTTATGTAGCAGTGGAGTGGTATATTATACCAAAGAACCAACATACTAACAAATCTATGACTCTCAGTAATACCAAGCTTTTTGTCAGAAAATTCTGCTCTCACTCCTTGTATGGTTGATTTCCCTCTATCTCCTAACTCTGCTTCAAATATATGTTTGTTTAAAAAGCATTCTGATTTCCCTCATTCTTCAAAAATAAGAAATGGAGACTCAGGGGAAAAGAGAATAAAGGAAAAACTTGCTAGGACATGCAGAAGCAGCCTGGTCCATAGAGAATCCATAGGACAATATATCTAAGGGTCTTCTCTGAGGTCATCTTTTTATTTGAATTATGAATTTGGAGAAAATGCCTCTCTATTCCCTTATCTGGTGGAGGGAAATTACATAACTTTGCTGGCCTACATATAGGAAATCAAGAGAGGATCCTGGGATAGAAATATCTGTGTATTTTGAGCTGTCTTATGGATAATTATCTGCTTGTGTCTGACTTTTGACATGCAGATTCCTAAGTAGCTTTAGTTGGGAAGAACACTTTCTCAGGAAGGAGTCAGAGGTAGCCAGATTACCTGAAGAATCAAACAAGCATTTAATAGCTATTTTAATAATTTTTTTAATTAATCAGGAACTTTTTTTTTCTGTATATGAGCTTTCTAAATGTAATTTATCATTACTTTAAGTCGTGAATTTTATTCCATAAACCAAACTCATGGCAGAAACACTTTCTTAACATTCCTCTTGTCTCCTCTGGAGCTGCTGGCTACCACTCTTCCTTTCTGTTTATTTCTGAGGTTCTCTACATCTGACCCCTTTCCCCAAAATTCATTTGGTTTCTGAGATCTCTATCTTCTCACCATTCCTGCAGGCTGGACTCTTCTTGTGTAGCCTAAGTCCTCCTTTTCTCCATTTCCTCTTTCCTAAATAGAAATTACCATATTTCTTTTCTTTGGTCTGTAAATCAAAGGAGGGAGGGTCCAGGGGAGGAAGAGAAGATGGGAAGGAGAGGAAAAAAGGAGATTAAATAACTGAAGATGTCTGCTTCACATCTGTGTTCTTTTACTGACCTAAAACATTTTTACTTGAGTTGAAAAGCAGTGGAACATTTAACTCTTTTCACATGTTCTTGTCACTTGCACCTCAAACCCAACAGAGTTGATGCTGAGTGAAAAATTCCTTGTCTGGGCTTAGGATGAGTTCTTGCAGAGCGTTGGCCATGCTTTCCAGCATGCTTTGTAGTTCCATGTTATTCAGATTTTTCCATTTTTCAGGGTATCTCAGGCTTCTTATTTACCTGGACAGCTAACTACAAATGGTGACGAACTTGTCTGATAGAACTGTTGCACTCAAAATCCTTTAACATACATGGTAAAGGGAAGGAGCAGATTTTGATTTGCTGAAGTATGAGTGCTCACAGCTAAAGCTGAATATAACTACAGTCGTCCCTTGAATACATATGTAGGTAGATACTAAATACTTACTGAAATGGAAGAAAGCAATCTGCATTTATGCATTGAGAATTAATATATTGTAATTTTTTTAAAATTCTAGCCCTAATTTTTTCTACTTTAATTCTTTATCTGTATAATGGATATAATCTGTATATTAAATTGCCACCTTGCTTTGATGGAGTCTTATAAAATACATTAAATCATTGTTTGGAGCTGTCTAATATTAATTCAATGAATGTCTAAAAAAAGTCTGAAGAAAGTGAGTCATTCTTGCTGGTGAGGTCTTCAATGGGAAGCTATATATAAGACATGGACCCACACAGAGAATGATAAAGACTAAAAGAAGAAATATCAGCTGCCTTATTTTCCAAGCACAATCTATCCTCTGGTACTGAATTCTTGGATTATTCAGAAATATAATTATAGTGTGTGTTTGGTGCCATGTGGGATATGTAACCTGGGGTGAAGAGTAGTTAGCCAATGTTGAACAATCTGCAGTCTGGTATTTTGTAGCTTCATGACATTCCTATAATGTGTAGTGGGGATTAGTAACTCCTGTTTTGTCTGTTTTATTCATTGAAGTGACTGTTCCTTTTAGGAAGGTGTACTGAAATCTAGAAATTATATCAAGTGAAGTCACAGTGTCCCACAATCTTCCCTCACTGGATCAGGAGCATACTGTTGTATTGTGCAATTTGTTGATAGCACTGGTCTGTTGGGACCAAATACCACAAGGTGTGAGGGACAAGGGAAACTCACAAGTGTTTGCCAGACTATTAGGAGCAGTTTTTTTACTGCAAAGAAAAATTAAAGTAGAAAAATCCAGCTCATGGAGCAATGTGTAAAGTGTCAGTAAACGACTTGTCTTGAGTTAGGATAGGAGGAGGCCCCAAAGAACCCCTAGTTATTTGTCAAATGCAGTATCCTTGTATAGAAAGGGATTGGTGGAAACACTCATCACAACAACATTAGGAAGAGGGGTGCCAGAAAAAGTGGACTCTTGCATGAAGGTTCCTTGTGACTGAAGGAATGAGGTACTAGAGTTCCAGATTAATGGACTTTGACAGTAGGTATCCCAACACCTTAAAAATCAGCTGTGTAGCAATGTTGCAGAATCCTTCAATAGTGTTTTGCAGCTGAATTAGTCTGTGTACAGTTAACATTATCCTAAGAGTATATCAAGCTATCCCCTCATTAATTTTGAACATATTTATTCAGATTTTTAAGGAAATGCAGTGTGTTGTGAGAAGTATAATCAGCCCCTTGGTCAAAAAGCAGAAGAAGCTTGCCTTTGTAGAAAAGACTCTTGAAGACAAATACTGTTTGGAGAGTTCAGAGGGCTATGTCAAGGTGCTAGGACTATGTGTATGAAGCCAATATGCGCCTTTAGGTTTCACAGCCAGTTCTTGCTTCAGCTGAACGTGAGTTACATAGCTCGTTTCTTTGAACAAGCTTCTTTAGATGGATTTTTTTTTTCCTTATATTCACTGTTAATAAGAGATTATGTATGCCATTAGATATGCAACTAATTTATGGGCTGGTGTAAAAATGACATTTTGTGTGAGTATTTGTAGCATCTAACTACTCAGGTATCAGTAGAAAACACAGAACTGTTGTAGTCTAATTACTGCTTTTGTGTTGCATCTGAGATAAACAATACAAGAACATTTGCAAAAGAGTGAAAAGGTGTAAATAAAGCAGAGAATGTGTACAGAAAGAAAGGTCACAATATTAGAACTGTTTCTTAAAATATGTGGGCTGGGAATAAGTTGCACAGGAAAAAAGAAGCAGACATGAAGGAAAAAAGCAGACAGAAAATAGGCAACTTGCTATCTGGCTTACACAACCAGAAATCTGATTTTGCATTTGTTTATTTTTTGGATGTGCTTGTTTATTTTTAGATTTTTGAATTATGAATGTTATTGTTCAATGGCAAGATACTTGAAATTTGTGGGCAAGCTATTTTGAAGCCTGTGGTATTTATTAATTCATATGAGATCCACTCAACAGCTACAAAGTGGTAGCGACTTTATTTTTAATAGGTTCTGGGTGACAGTTGCTGCATTAGCCGTGATGTAGCTAGACTGTGCTACATGAAATGATACTGCTAAATATGTAGTCAGAATTGAAAAAGAAATACAAAGAAATGTAGTGAATCACTCCAGAGTGCACTTCTTATATATCAGTGGCTACCCAGTTGTTTTCCAAAATGGAGCCTTTTCTGTTTAGATAAGGTTAGCATACATGGAATGTGTTTCTCTCATTCTTTGGGCTCATTCATCAAGTTGAAAGGCATTTTCAGCAACATGAAAATTGTCCTGCCCATGACAGGAACTAGATGATGTTTGAAGATTCCTTCTGACCCAAATCAGTCAGTGATTATGACTCTGTTAGAATCATTTAGTTTAGAAAAAACTCTTAAGATCATCAGGTACAAGCATTACCTCAGCACTTCCAAGTCCACTGCTAAATGATGTTCCTAAGTGCCACATCCATGTGTCTTCTAAATACCTCCAGGGATTGTGACTCAACCACTTCCTTGGGCACTCTGTTCTTGACAACCCGTCCAATAAAGGAATTTTTCTTCATATACAATCTAAACCTCCCCTGGTGCAAGTTGAGACTGTTTCCTCTTGTCCCATTGCTTGTAACACAGAAGAGACTGACTCCCACCTGGCTGCAGCCTCCTTTCACGTGGTTGTAGAGAGCAGTAATGTCCCCCTGGAGAAACTTTTTGTCCAGGCTGAACACCCCCAGTTCCCTTAGCTGCTCTTCATCAGACTGGTACTCCCTTCCCCAGCTCCACTGCCCTTCTCTGGACTGCCTCCAGCACCTCTGTGTCTTTCCTGTAGTGAAGGGCCCAGAACTGGACGTAGGATTTGAGGTGTGGCCTCACCAGTGCCAAGTATGGGGGGTTGGTTCTGAAATATCCTTTCTGCCATGATCTCTACAAGTTTGGGTCTGCCATCATAACACAGCTTGGAAGGATGAGCTTTTACTTCTATTCTTGTGGAATATATCTTCCCAAAGTTAATTTGAAAGAAAGAAAGTCTGTGTTTCTGTCATCTCTGCAACACACTAAGAAAAAAAGAAAATAAGCTTTGCAGTGCAGGCATGTTTTGCTGCAGTCTAGAAAAGGCATGGTAAATCAGTTTCCTCAAAATGATAAAGAGTTGCTGGATCTCATGTATCCCTTGAAATTTATGGTAGATTTTTATTTAGGAAAATCAGGTCTTCCTTCTGCTGGGTATATATAGATGTATCTATATCACTCAGTCCCTGGTGTAGCTAAATGCCCATGTGCTTAACTTTAAATGAGCCAAAAGATGAGAGTGAAAAAAACAATATGCATTAGGTAAACTATTGATATATTTTCCTTTTCTGGGCAGTTTTGGCCAACAGCAGAAACACTGAACCAATGAGTTGGGGAGACCTTTGATCTCACCTAGTGTGGTTGTATGGTGATGATGCTTATGATGCTTCTGAACTGCAGGATCAATTCAGATTCTCTGCAATGTTTCTGAGGAGCAGGGTCTGCTTGGTGCTGAACACAGGTTTTATGGAGCAAACTAGTCATTACCCATTCCCGCTGCATGGGAAGTGAAGCACATCCTAAGGTGATGCAGCAGTCCATGCGTGATGCCCAGGATGACCAGTGGAACAACAATCAGTCCTCCTTGGTGGGAATATTGGCATGCCTCTCCCCACTGGTTCCAGGAGAACAATAGCCCTGTGTAGTGGCACAAGGCGCCTGGGATGGCACCGCAGCGATCCGCTGGTTGCCGTGGTGACGGGAGTGGGCCCGCAAAGCCAGCCTCCTGGCTGCTGAGTTGGAAGGGATAAGAAAAACACAGCCCACTTCCCATGTGAGACGAATTACAAGAACAAGCAAAGGAAGAAAAGAAAAATGTCAACCCTTAATCAAATGTTCTCTTATTTTTAGAAGGGGTTTCAAGAAAATGGAGACCATCTCTGCATACCTCTTGGGCCTCAGGGATTTGGCTAGTAATACCTCTGTACATACTGTGGAAATAAATCACAGAGGTTTGTATAAGAAAAATCATGTGTAAAAGGTATCTGTGTGCAGTGGGAGATGAGAAAACCTTATTCTATCCTGCTATCCTTTGTGCTTGCCTTAGCAAACAAAATCTGTAAGAATATGTTAAAATGATTCTCAATCTAATAACTATATTTGGCAGTCAAATGAAATACACTAGTTTTTAACTAGAAAAAGGTAGCATATTCCAGTTTCTTATTATCTCACAATGTCTCTTACCTTTTAACCTTACTGCACAGCTGCATATCAAAAGCAGCATGATGGACTGTGAAATACATTTAAACATAGCAAATCAGTGGTGTGTAGAAAACACCATTCATTTTCTGGCATTTGTCATTCTTGGGAGCTGCTTCATATTTTATTATATTTAGTAATATTAAACAAACCAGCAGTTTCAGTCAACCTAACAACCTCCAGTTACTAGCAGCTAGGTCCTGAAAATTATTTGGGCACCTGACAGTTAGGAGGTGCCTCCATTTCACAGAACACAGTGCACTGAAAAAACAGCCAAGTCAGGCCTCCAAGACCATAATAAACTCACTGTGAGTTGCAGCGATTTGTGAGCATCATGATGTTTGACTGAAGAGTTCCTGTTCCAGGCAGTAGGATGTCTACTACTGAACATGCAACAAGGCCCTGTTTAACTTAACAGGAGGAGAAAGGCAAGGAGAAAAAGGGTGTGCAGTGCTAAGCAGAGGAAGCCAGTGAGATTCTTTGAAGCAGGAGTTACATCTGGAAGTTTTGCTTCCATTTGCATCCCTGCATTAGATGCAATTTGAAAGCTGGAATTCCTGTCCTGCTCCCTGGATCTTGACATGTGAATCAACCCTTTGGATAAGGACAACTGCTTCATTGTTCTTTCAAACTGAAATACAAGCATAAGTCTGTAGCTTAGAAGTTAGGATACTTGGATGAAAGAAAGTAATGAATTTTTAGCTTTTTTTCTGCCTTTTCTTTTTTTTTTGGCAGTCACTAGATATAAACCAGAAATATTTCTAGAAACAGCACAAGAAGATTGATTTATCACAACCAGCTGTCACTGGTCTTAAGGATGATATTCTTTCTGACTTACTGACTAAACCTCACAGCAATTTAGTTTCAGCAGGACCAATGAGCAATTCCTTCTCAACCCCAGAGTTCCCTTTCCTGATAGCTGTTGCATAGTTTCCTTTGTTTCTAGGAAATTTGAGTATGAGAAATACAGGTAAATCTGATCTCCTACCTTCTGCATGAATAGGTAACAGGTGGGCTGTTCTATGAGAAAGAAAACTAAAGCCATTCTTCCCCCTTTTGACACATTTTAAGAAAGAGCAGCAGTTCATGTGGTGCTCCTGTTTCTGCCTTGGGCATGCTCTGAGACTTCCTACCAGATCAAGCCCTGATGACATTTCAGAGGAGGGCCTACTTTCTAGACTCCCACAAAGGATTGATGGGGTTTCCTAGCTGCTCTGTCTGCTCTGAACTGGAAGCCTGAACACCAGGCAGCCCACAGGCAAAGACACCAGTGTGAGCAGGGTTCAGTTGCAGGCAGGAGGTGAACAAGTGCTTGAAGATGTCTGTCATAACTTTAGGGTGTAAGTATGTGAAAACTTACATATTTTGTTGGGAATGTTTTCCTTGCTGCTATTTGACAGGCCACTTCTGGCAATAACCTATTTTTAAGGTGTGGAGGTTGCCTGGAATTTTAGTATCTTTGACTCTGCATTTTGTGCTCTCTGGGGTGATTTGGGTGGCTCACATTTTAAAACATATGACTCTGGTTGATAAAAATATGGGGAAGGAAATATATGTATAGGACACTCTGAGAGGTGAACTGAGTTTTTATATTTCATAGAATTACAGAATTATAAAATAGGTTGGGTTGGGAGAGACCTTAAAATTCACATAGTTCTTCTCCAGGCTGAACAACCCTATCTCTTTTAGCCTAGTTTAATAGAAGAGATATTCCAGCCCTGACATCATATTCATGACCTTCCTCTGAACTGCAGGTTCAAGTCATTCTTTGATGAGGGCTTCAGAGCTGGATGCAGCTCACTAGGTGGGATCTCACAACAGTGGAGTAGAAGGGCAGAATCACCTCGCTTGACCTGATGGACACAATTCTTTTGATTTGACCCAGAAAATGGTAGGCTTTATGGGCTGTGAGTGCACATTGCCCAGTCATGTCAACCAAAGCCTTCTCCTCAGGGCTGCTCTCAATCCATTCTCTGCCCAGCCTGTATTTGTGCTTGGGATTTCCCTCACCCACGTTCAGGGCCTTGCCCTTGGCCTTGTTGAACTTCATGAAGTTCACACGAGCCCATGTCCCAAGCCTGTCAAGGTCCCTCTCTGGATGGCATCCCTGTCCTCGGTGTCAGCTGCATTGGTGACAAACTTGCCAAGGGTGCACTCAATCCTGCTGTCCATGGTGCTGAAAAAGATCTTAAACAGTGCCATCCCCACACCAATCCCTGAGGACACTGCTTGTCCCTGCTCTCCACTTGGACATCGAGCCATTGGCCACAACTCTGAATGCAGCCATCCAGCCAATTCTTTACCCACTGAGAGACCCACTGAGAGGCACATCTGTCAAGTCTATGCCTCCTCAACTTAGAGACAAGGCTGTTGTGTGGGACAGTGTCAAATGCTTTGCACAATCCAGGTGGAGAACATCAGTTGTCCCTCCCTTATCCACCAGTGCTGTAACCACATTGCAGAAGGCCACCAAATTTGTTTGCTCTTAGTGAAGGCATGTTGGCTGGCAGCAATCAGCACCAAATTTTATTACAAAAGTTAATTTGTTATTTGATTATCACCTCCTTATTTATTACAATACTACAGTGCTAGCTGGTTAAAACTCCATGTTACATGCAGAGTAGGTTTTCAACATTTTTTGTAGGTCTGAAAATATTATCTTTGCCCCTTCCAGCACTCCACAGCCTTACACACTTACTGGAGAAAGGAATATTTTTCTGAGACTTTAGAAGTCTGTTAATTAGCTCACAGTAATATTGATTTTTAAAGTGGGTCCTTTGAGAAATTTAGCATCCAAGCTAAGCAGCATTTTTAGCAAGTAATCTGAATAATGGTACAATAAAGACTCTCTGGAATTTTCATTACTCAAATGAAGTGAAATTATCTTCACAATATACATTGAAGACATTAAGATGTAATTTAGGTAAGTATTAATAATTATATTATTGAATTGTTATGACTAAATAGGTAGACAGAGTTGGGTCCACAGCATTAGTAATTAAGTGGGCCATGTGTGACATCAGAGGTAATTTTTTCAATTGCCACCTTATCTGTGCAGCTAATTTGCGTGTGACAATTGTGTTGCTTGTAATGAATCAGTGCTACAAGGAGGAGGGATAAAAATAGCAGAAATTCTTCCTACAAGGATCCTTGTCCCAGCTATCCATGTTGGTTAATTACCCCTACACTTTAATTAAGTATTCCTGTTGTGTGAAAGGTCTGTGACTGTATGATCATTTAAATGTCAATATTTGAAAAGCTTTGGATGGCACTGGTTGCTTCAGGTTCATTTCTAGAAAAGCTGAATGTGAACCAGAGAGAAATCTTTAAAACTTTAGTCATATGGGCCTCAGGTCTGTAGGGACTCCTTTTTAAACTGACCTTGCTTAAATTACCAATTTTTATGCAGGTTGCAAATTTGTACACGAGTGCTATCACCCCACCCTTATCTTTGAGTGAAATGGCCTCTTTTTAGTGAACATTTCAGTAGTAGCTTGTTTTTACTTCCTGGCTAAATGGGACTGACATGGAAAACTTTCAGTTTCTTTGATTTTGTTCATTTTTTAATTGCTAAGAGAGTCATAAATGTAAAGACTGGAAACAGAGCAAGGTGAGGATTGAGAATGAGTGTCAGTAGTTTTACAGCAAATTAATTTGGAAGAATATTATCAAATGATTATTTTGCAACCTGCTTGGTCCTTTCATCTGAACACATTTTATAATCAATATCTTTCTCCCAAGACAAAATTCCATGCTTCTGCAGGGGATTTTTCTAACAAAATCTTGTCAGGTTTTTAGATTAAATAATGTCTGCAGTATCTTAAGGAGTCTGAAATCTTTCTGACCTGAAAGTACAAGTTGGGCATTTAACTCCGTAGTCATTCTTACAGATCTTGTTTTCATGTTAACAGTGGAAATACTAGTGAGAGGCAACCTTTTCACTTATAATGAAGCTTGCTAAAGTCTGGTCATTTGCCAGTTCTTGTTTGCCTGAAATTTTTGCACTAATAAGAAGCAATGCTCATTACTGAAAGCTACATTCCTCTAGTCCTTTCTTGCAAGTCTCTAAGAAATAAATTCTTTTATCTTGTGGGAAAATTGTGTTGTGTTGAAAAAAACCTTTTGGCTTATAATTTAGCTTATGAAAAGGAAAAGTTGTTCAGTGTGTTTTTAATTACATTGTGAGATGTCTTTAATTTTTTCCCAGACAGATGACAATTTAGATGTCCAATATTTCAAGAGGATGCAGTTTGGAAGGATATTGGGGTTAGGTGGGTGAGAAACAAAACAATTCCAAAATTCCAACTGAGGAGGCTTGTTTGAGTGAGCTATTGAGGATGTGCTTTATATTTTTCCCTCACCAGTTATGCATCTGGAATCGTAGAAAATAAGAAAGAATAGAGCTTTTTGGTGCTGTTGATCTGAGTTTGAGTCTGCTCTCTCTGACTCCAGTCTCCAACCATGTGTAATGGTAGAACATGCCCATCTGCTCCTGCCCTTCTCCCACCTCTCTTATCTGAGTGACAGGAATAATGGCACTCTCAGACACTCCAGTTAAATGTACAACCCAGCAGATATTCTTTTCTGTGCCAGGCCATATTTCCAGCAGCTCTGTAAGCTGAAGTATGAGGTCTGTTGCCCAGCTCCACTGAAATGCCCCAGCTGTGCTCCTGCAGTGCCAGGTCTCAGTCCATCAGGGTGAGGCTCAGTGCGGTACACTTTGGTAGAGACATTAGCAAGGCCCTTCAAACACCACCAGACCTTGTCTGTCATACACTTACACCATGATCCTACCCACTGCTGTGTGCTGGATGCCACCTGTACCAGCTCCTCAGAGTCTCTTCTGACCTCATTATTTTGGTGATGCAGCAGATTACTACATGGATGACTGGGAGGGGACAATGGAGAGTGTAAAGTGCTCCCTGCACATTGGGAGTGATGCAAGCACCTCTGCTGCCCCATCAGCCCTCTGCTTATTTCAGAAGTCATCCTTCCCTTGTCCACACCAATCCTGTTGTTTGTCAAACCAGTTTCCAGTACATTAGAAACATAAAACATTAACAGAAGTTGTTGTTACTTTGTTGTTACCTTGTAGCACTTGATATCTCCAGCCGACCTGGGTTTCATTAATGGCTGCACAGCAAATGACTTTGACTCAATCTGTTGAGCAGCAGCACTTACACAGCTTTAGGTACCTGAATTACTACTTTTCCTCCTTTGCTGACACAGATGAACACCAAAAGAATCGATTAAGGTGGCACTGCCAGCCTAAAGCTAGAAGTCCCCCAAATCTTCTATTTCTTATGTAAATCTTTTTCCTTTGCAGGGGAGAAAGAAAACTTTAAATTCAAAGTCAATTTGTTCTTTCTTTTTTCAGTCATTTTGTTCCCCACAGCTCATATCTTCCAACTTCAGTGGCTGAATTTCCAGAGAAGTCTAGTGATACATCTGCCAACTCTTTTAAAGCTTCTGTACCATTTTACTTAGGTGACAGAACCAGATATTAGACTTTTTCATGATAGTTCCCAGCACAAAAAATATGTCAGGGAAGATTAAAAACATAGGTACAAAAGGAAATGTGAAACATACAGTCATGCCTGCAATTCTAATATGTTGTTCAATATTTTATTATCTTATGGGACAAATCTTCAGCATTCTTTTGTTTCTGCAAAAGGTAGAATGCATATGGGTGCTTAGGTCTAATCCAGAATTTCTGGGAATGACTGTATTTAGGTGGAGAATGCAAGAGGTGATTTTGTATTGAACAACCCATATAAATGCCAGTGACATCTTTATCTCATAATGTATCATTATGCATTTTGTTCTGAACTCATTTATAGGAACTATCTCAGAATTTGGCAAAATTTCTGGTTTTTTAAAATTATGTTGTTTTTCATATGCCTCCAGTCTCCCACATGCAGTTTTTCCTTCGCTCTTGAGCCCAACTGTTCTGTGAAACTACTGCCTTCTTGCTCAGGAGATGAGCTTCCAATGTGTGCTTACAGGGAAAAAGATGATGATCCTGGGAGTTGTGCAGAACCACAGATCTGGGGGGTGGAGGGTTTCAGATGCACTCTTTCCTAACTGGAACTTCAGAAGCAGGATCTTTCCAGCTCATTAGACTATTGTGCATAATTAAGACAGGAATTTCAACAATGTAAGCTGAAGTGTATGAGATCTGAACCTGTCCTTATATAAGCAATTTTTGTTGTGAATTCTAAGTTTTCCTTCCAACTAAGTTTTCCTGTAGACTTAAGAAACTGCAGTATCACATAGTCTCTTATGTTTTTATTATAGAAAGCATAAAGCTCTATAGAGATTGTTCACCCATATTTCCTGTTATAAGAACCTGTTTCGCACATAAGCATATAAAAGTTAAATCTTTGGACTCAAATTCTCTAGGTGCCTACTAGGATAATTTCTTTTTGGTGAATATTTCAACTAATGTAGCTCAACTATTTTTAAGGATGAAATAATGTGACAAGACATTCTTGCATTCATATTCATTTTAATTATATTTACCATGTCATCTCTAAAGTTAATTGAGGTTACATTTGGTCCAGCTTATAATAGATGGAAGCTAAGAGCAGGGAAAGAACTTCTCCCCTTGTAGCAGAAGGAAGTTAGGTTTTCTTCACTTTTGATGTAGGAACCTGTGGAAAGAGACTGGAAGAGAACAAGAGGAATAATCAGGTAAAAAAAAATCAGGGAATAGGATTAAGGGGGTAGCATGAGCAGATACTTGGAAGATAGGACTGTGAGGGCTAGGCTGTTTCTTTCTCTTCACAGGTATTTCTGCAAATCTAACAGCAGCTTTCTACTGCCATGAGTTTATTCCTCTATACTAAGCAGTAGTGGATTATACTGAGTATCTAAATTTCCCTGGTTTGCTATTGTGGAAAGATGAAAAGTTGTTTTAGTTTCATGGCAGAAGACAATAAAATCAGTTTTACGGGAGGGATGAGTGTCTGCCCCTGTTGATACTTAACGTTGACACAGGAAAGCTCTAAAACCTGAGCACATTCAAAGACAAGGTTGTTGCCTTATTGAGGCAACATGAGTTCCAGGCTTTCCTGAGTTTTAAATATTTGCTTCTGTAACCTTGACCTACTTAAAAAAAATACATTCAGTAATACATAAGGAAAAAACAATAGCAAAGAATTAATAAAATAATGCTTTCTCTGCGATGCAGCAACTACATGCAAATATTTTTCCTGTGCCTGTTAGTTTAATTGAGTTTTAAGCATTGTAATATTTGAAGCTGTGTGCCAAGGTTACTGGCACCAGTAAACAGTGATGAGTACACTGTAATTGTGTGTAAACATCATGCGGTAATGAAGGTGAAATCTAAAAAACTGTTAAATGAAGTGAAAGCAGTAGCTGCAAACGAAATAGATGCATTTATTAAAATGAATGGAAATGTATAGCCTTTGTTTTGGACTGGATCCTCAGTTGGCTCAGTTCCCTTAAATCCATTTATGCTAGCTATTTCCAGCTGCTGGAGAATCCAGCCCAAAATGGATGGCTTTTTTCATGGTTTTTTTCTATAGGTTTACAGCCTCCTTTTGGTTACTTAAAAGAGAAAGGCAGAAAGAGAAAATTATATTTTTGTGTGTTTACCAGGGAGATGAAGGGGGTATTACCCCCATTTATCACTATCGCTGGTTGCACAGCCCGTGCTGCAGGCACTCTTATATCAGATGCTCTACTTAAGCTGGCATCATTGCACAGCTTCTCCTGGTAGAGCAGGTTTCTGCCTGCGCTATTCTGAATGCTGCACACAGATTGTCTCAGGGTATGATTTGCAGATTTGTAGTCCTAAACCATACCACTTACTGTAAAGTATAGTTTAAAATATAATAGCTTTGCAAAGCTTCCTCGATTGCCTTAAAAAGACATCACCTAGATTTTGCAGGGTACTCTGTGGAGTAGCACTTGAGAATCCTCAGGGGTGCACCTGTAAATTAATCAGTCCATCTGAAAAGAGTGAAAATTTAGCAGCTGAACAGAGTGAAGTCTTCCATATTCCAGGGTGATTTTTGAAAGAAATCCATGCTGCTTTGGGACAGGAGATTTTATTTTCAGAAAGAAGTCACATCCTTCATTAAGCCCTGACTGAGCAAAGCATTTAAGCATGTTCTGTTATGGGCCTATTTGCTTTTCATTTTTCCACTTCTTAAGAGCTGTGCTAAGTCAGGAGCAGCAAGCCAAATGGAAAGCTAGACATGAAATTTTCATGGATTTACTCTCATAACGCCAAAGTGATCAAATTAAATGAGTACAAGTAAGAATTCTTGCTTCTAGTCAATTAGTGTTATGAGACTCCAACAAGGGTAAGAGATCAGGACAGGTCATCAGTTTTTTCAGGTTTTATTTTCAACTGTAATAGAAACTTTCTTAAAACAAAATATATTATAAAAAGATGAGATTTTTCTCTGAAATGATAAACTCAAAAAAGAATACAAGATTGCCAGCTATTCCAACTTGATCCTTGTCTTCAATTCCCCTTTTGAGCCACTCTTGTGTCTCCAATGAGTCCTTCAATAGTCACTGACAGCTCTTTAGATCATCAACTTTCAAATGCTGGACTTATTAGGTGGTATCAGACTCCTTGAATTTAGGAATTGTATTGTCCTGTTTGTGTAGTTCCTACTGCTAGCAACTCCTAGCTAGCCATCCATCAAGAGATGCTTGAATTGTGGAGGTTTATTTCATTGACTTTTCTGGGCAATTATTTTGTGTATTATTTGAACAGATGGTCTTTTTCAGCTATTTGAATGTTTGGAACTATTTGACCTGCCCATGAGCCGGAAAATAAAAGCAGTGACAAGTAAAGTTAGCATTGAACTGGTACAGTTAAATGGGGGATGGGGACTGCATAGTTTGTTGACACCGGTCCCTTTCTTCATCATTTTACTATCAATGAACTAAATAATTTTATCCTTATCCACTCTCCTCATCTTATTCTGTGTTGATTTTTTATCAGTCTGGAGGGAAATGAACATCATAAATAGATAGTTGAGGTAGGAGGTGAATTGAAAAAATGGAGAGTTTCTGAACAATTCTGTAGTCGTGTCCTTGGTTCCAAATGAAAGAGCAATCACATCTGGTATTTGGCTTGAGTGAGAGCTACAATTTCTCCACCAGCAGTGCTGCCAGCAGTGTAGCAATAGTCCATGGGTTCAAGCACCTGCCACCATATTTTATTATTGTGAAAATGAATGCAATCATCAGTAATTTATTATTCTTGTCACATGCTATAAGTTAAGCAAAGTGTTCTCTTCTAAATGTGACAGAAGTGCCTGTTTCAGGGTATTGAGGGCATCTGTTAAGTTTTCAATTTTTATTCCACTTTTTTTCCCCATTTTTAGGGAAGCAACGTGATGGAGGACCAGGATCTCCTGGAAATAGGAATCCTTAACTCTGGGCACAGACAGAGAATACTCCAAGCAATCCAGCTTCTCCCAAAGGTATAGTTTCTGTTATTATGCAACTGAGGGAACTAACCTCTGCAGTATTCACATTATTTAAAACACTTTTTGGAATGGAGATTAGATTTGGAATAGAGTTACATCCGTAACTCTACTGGTTTTGTAGACACATTTTTTGCGTATGCAAATATGGTGTAAAATAATGTCAATGTATTGAACTCCCTTTGCATAGATGTAGTTGACAAAGCAAAGGGAGCTAAAATCTGTAATTTGACGTGATGGCTGTTTAGAATGAATTTGAATTCCTTTTGACCTTTCAGCCTATTTATAGACTGCCATTACACATGTGTAAATAAGGCTGTCCATGAATCCCAGAATGCCTTTCTTAACATAGGAGTTGCCCCTACTTTGCCCCTTATATAAGTACTCATAAAAGCATTGGAGGAAAGATTGTTTCCTAGTACCTGCCTTTTGTGTGACATACAGAGACTTCCTGCAGGCTGCATATTTCATTTTCTGCTATGTATATGAATTTTGCTTCTCAGCTGCAGACAGAAAAGCTTGCAGCCATTTTCCCAATCATTTTTAGTGCTAACCAATTTAAAATCTAGATTTAAAAATCAGTGATAGAATATTCTGCATACCAGAATGTATCACTGGAGGCTCCTACTACCATTCCAAACTAGAGATAGTGGACCTAACATGAAAAATTACTACTTTGATTTGGAAAATTTTAAAAGGAGAATGAATGATGAATAGCAGACACCAGTAGGGCTCAGAAGGCTGTCACATGTGATGCTGATACTTCGTGCAAAATGCTATGGCAGGAATAAAATCAAGTGTAAAGTGCACTGAGTGTTCTGGTAGCAGCATATCAGAAGTAATCGAGGTAAATAGAGATTATTCCACTTGAAGTTTCATAATGCTGAAGAATGACAAGAGTTATTAAAGGATTTTTCAGTTTAGATCATGTAAAAGGCTTTTTGATGCATCAAGGCTTCCTGGATGGACGACTTGTAAGAAAGAGCACAAAGGTTTCTTTTGTATGGGAAAATCAGAAGTTGTGAAGCAATTTCTGTGTCTGGAGGTGTTAGTCAATCCATATATACTGCAATGTGAGTCTGCACATGGAAACACCAAAGATTATTAAAAAGAACCATTTTCCACGTACCATATTAGACAAATGAGATAAATGGTACAAGAAGCAGGGTATTAAAAGTAGCATTTGATGAATTTAAAAAGATATTAAAGGTTTATCTATGAATTTATGAATTTTTCAGGAATACTATCATTCAAACAAAAATTTTGTAATCTTTAGCTGAGCTTGTAGCTGATGATATCTTTATACTGTTTCTCATGCTTCTTAGGGAGATCAACTTTCATGTGGTTTTGTTAACATTCTTCAAAATTATTGTTAATATATCATCATGTTAGTGCTGTCTGCACTCGGTGGCTGGTGTTTATGAAAGCATTGCTAATATGGTCTGCTTTTGGAGAGTTTAGTAATGCTGAGAGCAGATTCTGTTATAAAGCTACAACCTCAGTCCTTTTAACATCTTGATGTGAGACAGGATCGCACCTGCTTGATGTGAGACAGGATCGAGATCTGGAGGTACTCTTGAAACCAGTTGAGAACAGGATGGTTATGCAGTTACTCAGAAGAATTCTGTGCCAAAGATAGTTAAGTAACACAAGATGGCTTGAAGCATGTGCTGAATAATGGTGGGATAGTTTTTAGCTTCTTCCCTGTTGAGCTAAAAAGGCAGTCCCTAAGGACCACATTTTTAACTTGTCTTTGATGCAGGGATGTTACACCAAATCAAATGCAGTTGCAAGCTGAAGCTGTGCATCATGTTTCTCCATGTAAATGACTCAGCAATGTAAGGGAGCTTACGCAGTAAAAACACATAATTTCCTATATAAACTGAGTTCTTTTGAAGGCAGGTTATAGAGCCCAAAAATTAGGATCATGGGAAGTTTTATCTAATGTAACACACCCTTGTTGTATTCACAACAGCTTGCTAAATACATAAAACACTTTCACAACCTGCAACAAACCATTAAACATTGCTGTATTTCTATTTGTGTGTTGATAAGTTCAGCTCTGTCATCCTGCATTCAAAATAGTGCATGCCATCTAAATATATTAAGACCTCAAACCGTAATTGGAGTCTCACTAATTTGAATCTCATTAGATAAAAATTCTGTTAGTTTGTTTGTTTTGAACATGTACCTCTTTTCTGTTCCTCATTTAATTTAAATCTCGATGACTCCATGCATTTTTAACTTAATGACAATGCTGATGATGTTATTTTTAGTTCTACCAATAATGTTTCCTATCTTGAGATACTTTTTTGCTCGTATTTTGAGGTGGAAGTTAAGTGCTTTAAAAAACACCTATCAAACAACACTTTCTTAAAGCCCCAGGCAGCACTGAGTTAAAAGTTAAAAGGGTAACAATCAAGCAACAAATCTATCACCAAGGTTTTAAAATAGCTTTTTTAAAAGCTCTTTTTGTTGTTCTGATACATATTCATCTCTGCAGCCTGGAAATGCATAGGTATTTAGTAGCTGAAATTTTTTACTCATAACTGAACTGCTTCCTTCCTAAAGAGTATAGAATTTCTAGATATCAAAAACCAGTATCCTTATTAGGAACCATTCTCTGGAGCTTGAAGTGGTTTTAAATAGGAAAAAAAACCCCTCACATTTTGGCCAAATATAGATTAATTAAGCATTGTGGTCTCTTAAGCAGGTATAAAAGGGTATGTTTACCTGGATTTCTCAAAATGTTTTCTTTCCCATTATATTCTGTATTTGAGAAGAAATAAGAGGAAAAAATAGTATGTTCACCAGTAGGTAGGTAAGGTTGAAATCTTTGAGACAGAATGCTTCTTTCCAAAATACTCTTCATTTTTGTTGGATTAGAGCTTGTAGCTCTAATTCTTGTCTTGTACCAATGTAATTTAAATTTCTCAAGTTTCACCTTAATATTAACTAGAGCACTTTATGGCTTATTTTAATAATATAAGGTTAAGACAGTCTGGTAGAAATATCATTTGCAAAATTAATTCTTGAAATAGAAGTATTTTATACATTACATCAGTCTTAAAGCAAATTTCATAGCAGAGTTTATTGCATTTAAGACTTTTGTATGAAAAAATGAAATCAATAAAGTTTTGGAGGAGGATGTTATATGCTTTATTGAAAGGAAATTCAGATATGTTGAGAAGTGGAGATAACATATAAAAAGATACTGAAGCTGCAAATACCTTGAGAAAAAAATTAATACTGAGAAAAGAATTGTGTGCAGTGTATGCTTAATTGACTAAGAAAGTAATAACAGTCATGGCATAAAATTTTAGTCACACTTAGGTTACATAGAAAATCTAAGGAGCATTGGCTAGCTATTTCAGCATCCCAAACCTATGTGTGAGTGACTTTTCAGTGGGTTCTTCAAAAAGTTGGTTTTTTTAAAATTACAATTATCCTAGGTTATCTCAAAATTTATCCAAGAAAGAGGATTGGTTCTGTGTGGGATGCTCAGTGTATGGCTCCTTCTCCGAGCATATAATGGTAACACATGCTCTCATTTGACAGATGGAAGAAAGATGTTAGCTGAGAGCAGCTTTCTCCTGGCTTCAGAGCTATTCTTAAAGCAGCTTGTTCCTTCCTGCACAGAGAGGTCTCAGCACAAAGCAGGTTTGGGAATAGCAGTGGTGTGCAGGCAGCCAGCCTCTTTTCTTGGGTGCTTTGCAGAACGAGACAAGAAGTAGGATTTGAGCAGGCTATGAGCACATCCTGTCTGCAAGTGGTGTTGTAAAGCTCTGCTTCCAAAAGTGCTGGACTTATTACTCATATGTAACACTCTTGTGCAAGCACAGTGAGTCTGGCATTTAGGAAAGCAGAATGACTGTTCTGCTTTGTGCTGACATGTGCATGTGCTCATTAACTATGCTGTGTATGTAAGAGAGAAAGATCACATCATGTGATCTTTGCTGCTGCCATATTGCTATTGGCTTAGACATTGCAGAGTTCAGCAAGATGCCAGTCCTGGTGTTTAATTACCTCCCATTTAGCACTTCCATTCCTAAGGCAGGTTCCAAACTAGGAGGTGCTGCAAAATGTTGATGACTCTTTCTGACTGTGACTTCTTGTTTCTGGTCTGCTGGAAGTGAAAATGAAAAATGGGATTCCAAGGACGTGCTTTTTACTCTGCTGTTTTCCCTGCTTCTTATGCCTCTGGATGTTACTTTTCTGGTTTGAGGGGAGGCCACCCACATGCTTACTGCACCACTTGCAAGACCTTTAGCCACAAGGACAGAAAAAAGCTATTAGAATCCAGTATAACACATGAATTTTTCAAGTCTGAAATACAAATAGGTAGTCTATGTTGTTTAACTAATGCAGCACAATAGGAATGAATCAGTAGAAGCAATTAGATACATGCAAGATATAGTTCCAGGTGTTTACTTCAGACCGACTTTAGACTAGTCCCACAGACTTCTCCAGGCATGTCCTTCAAATCTCACTGATGAAAGAAGTATCATAAACATTTTCCTTCTTATCTGAGCCTACCAGAGAGCCACTCTAGACATGACATGCTGACATTTATCTGTATCGTGTCGATAACAGTAGCATGCAGCTGGTCCTGCCACTGTTGCCATACAGGATGTCCTACTTACTTTCCTGCTTCTTTTATACTTTCTTATTTGCGATTGGCTCCACAGTATCTTCTGGCTGCCCTGAGAATAGTCAGCAGGCAAGGAGATACGCTACATAAGAGGAAGTACTATCCCCTTTTTTTGGTAACCGGACTAGGATGATAACCTGAAGGAGCTGACTTAAACTTTTTCATGAGATCAAAAGTCATAGCTTCCACTTAGTCCACAAATTTCATCTTTAGATCTTCTTAAGATTACATTTTATGCAATGGATATGTCCAAACTGTTGCGTACATTATCACTGAATGACAACTGTTATTTCTTTGTCCCACATATTGTATCTGATGAAGAACTGGGAGGTTTCTTCATTCTTCTGGATTGGAATGGTTTACATTTCTCCAGAAAAAAGAAAAAAGCAAACACAAAAGCCCCCAGGTGTGCATCTATTTTCCTTTAAATTTGGAAGACAGATTCCAACTGAAAAAACCGTAGAATGGATAGCTGCTGCAATTCTGACAATCTTAGGTAGGAAACATTGAACTCAGGGGTATTCTGGACCTTGCATTGAGGCAAGATCCTGCCTCAATCAAGCACTGCTGTGAAGTGAATGTGCCTGTACTGTCTTTTTCTAGCAAGCTCCACAAGAAGACAGAAGGCTTTTGATTAGTGGAAAGAAAAGTCTAACATTAATAGAACACAAGCTTGAATAGTTAACTTTTAAAATATGTGACAGGCTAGATGGAATAGAAACCCAAAAAGTTTATATACAGTTCTTCCTCACCTGCTGTCTCTCTGCAGGCAGACCCTGTTTCACTCAGTGCCTTTCTACCAGCAGCACATGCAAAGTCCTCTCAGGTCCTTCGTCATTTTGCCCATCCCCTGTGAAAGCTGCTCCTCTGCCCCTGACTGCAGGCTCAATTTCTGCCCAGGCACTGCAGGAACCAGCTCCGTGTGGTGCCCCTGTTCCAGCCAGGCTCTCTGGGCTTCAGAAGTGTCACTCTTCTGAGCCTTTTCTTTTGGTGCTCTAGAGGAGGAATGATCTCCTCTTCCAACAATAGGACTCCAACTGACCACATTTCTGAAGTACGTAATATAAAACAGATAGCTGACAAAGACAGGAAACAAGAAAGAACTGCTATATCCCCTATTACAACCACGTAAAATTTCTTAGCTAGGTAGCTGATAGTTTCATGTAAGTTCCCAAAAATGCTCCTTAAAACTCTTGAATGGGCCAGCAGTGTAAAAGAAAGCATTGCTTGCTTGCATATATGCTTGCTAAAAAGATCTTTCTTCCAAACGAACACAAGCATAAATTCACAGTAATCATAGCCACCATTTAAAATGCAGTGAAAGTCAAGTAATCTCATCCTCCTTGTACAACACATGAAAAGCTTGTGGATAGTGATACTAAGCTCCACTGGATAGTGATACTGCCTTTGGAGAACATAGTATTAATTCTCTATCTGTCTGTGACGATCAGAGAAAACTGGTAACAGTCCATGCTACTGAATTTACCTCGATTTTTCTAGTGCATATGTGATTACTTTGAAGCTCTGTTTGTGTTTATTTGGCCACCTTTCAGAGACAAAAAACTCAAGTGCCTTTTATCCTAATGTAAAATGCTCTATCAACAGAGCAGTGATATATGTTTTTCAAAAGTCTGTTATGCAGACAGTCTCTTGAGAGGGGTTTCTCAAACCATTAGGATACTACTTGACATTGCTATGTTATTATGAGAAACAGCTCTTTCTGGCTTTTGCTTTCTATTCATTTCAAAGGAAGTGATACTGATGATATATCATTAGGACCTAGGAGAGAAATTTCATATGTTTTGTATCTTCCTCCATACTTTTTTGAATCATATTTTCTTAAATATTTTTTTCTCTAAATCCTTTGGGCTTCAATTCCTAGCCTTTTCCACAGTCAGCACACAAAAATCTTCTGCAGTGAAAGAGCTGACATTGGTATTGCTCTCTAAACAGCTGAGTGAACTGGTAGTAGTGTCTGTGGAAGAACAATAGTGCCCCTATTTATGAGCAGTTAATATTTGAAACACTGTCATGACTTGCAGCTCAGAGATTTTACATTGATCTGAATCAAACAGTGTGCAACTTACTTGGATGCTTGACATCACTGGTGCTTGTGTTGTAGCTGGTTCAAAATGATTGAAATATCCATGGAAATATACTCAGTAGGTAGGAGGGAATTTTTCTTTCAAGAAACATCAATCAACAAGGAAGCCTACGGGGTTTAAATTATCTGTGAGAGGAGTCCAAGATAATAGTGCAGCATAGAAGAAAAGATACAGTCTAAGAGTCATGACCTGTTAATGAAGATTGGGGTAAGATGCAACTAAACTGAATCTCTGGCAAAGTAAAAGGGCAGCACTTCCAGACAGATATTTCAAAGTGGTTTTATTTAAAAACTCAATAACATTTTATATGAAAAGCAGATACTATTAATGATACTGTCACATCTAGATAACCAATATGTCTGTCAGTAATTGTCTGAAAGGAAAACATTCAGGTAACTATGAATGACAGTTAATAAAGTTGGTATTATTAAAAAACAGAAAGAGACAAGAGGACAGATACTGAAATTTTAATAATTTTCATTTTAGAAAGCCTGTTTTAGATAAAAGAGTAGTTCTTTGTTCATGACAAAACAAAATAATGTTTTTGTGCTGAAAACAATAGTAAATATTCTAGCTCCGAGATTAATTTTTGGTGATAGTAGCAACTGTCCTGCCAGGGCAGGTGGGCTGGGAGCTCAGAGGCGAGTAGGGCAGGGACAGTGGCAGTGACTGTGAGCAGCCACATCCCAGGGCAAATCAACAGGACACTCACAGGGATAGGGACAGGGCAAGGTCACCTTGGAGGGTCAGTCAGTGTTTGAGGAGGAACAAATGTGGCTGGGCACAGACATACCTACAGCATAGCTTAGCTAAGTGTCAGGACATGGACCTGAGTTCAGATGCAGCTCCTGCAAAAGGTGGGGTCTGGCTAAAGCCCTGGCCAAACTTCCCACTGCTCTTCCTCACACAGATCTGATCCAAGGCTAAGCAGCTGCACTACCTGCAGCATGGCCTTGAATACCAGCAGACAAAAATCTGGGAGAGGGAAAATGCTTGCAGAATCAGCTGCTGCCCTACAACAGACCAGTGTTTTTTCATGTAGGCTATTGAGTGACCCAATAACAGTTTTGTCTATTGGCACCAAATCCAAACACTGAAATTGTCACATCCATTTCAGTTGTTCTCTTGTTTATTGTATTGTTCACCTGTGTTTACTTGCCTGCAGCCCTTTGCAACTCTGTTGTAGTAGAGGAATATCAATTTTAACAATTCTTTTGATGGAGATCTCCAGTGGGAATTGAGAATTTAGAAACTTGCCATGTTGTGTTTACTTTTCATAGAGGCTGATGGGTTAGCAGAAGTATGGACCAGACTGCGTGGGTTTTCTCAAATCAGGATGCCAAAAAAAAAAAAAAATTAAAATCAGAATCTATTAAATGTAAAGATCAAATAGTAAGAAACACAAGAAATATTTTGCATGACATGCCCTATCTGAATAGGTTGAAAATTATTTGATGGTGCATCAATTTTCTTTGTTAGAGAAAGGAAACAAAAATACCTTATATTTTCTGAAACTCATGTGTTCCCTGTGGGTCTGTTCCCTGTCTTCATGACTTCTCTATACTAGATTTTTCTTATTCCATTTATCAGGTTCTTGCCTTACAAGTGTCTATTTAAGCATACCCTTTGTAAAATCAGTATGCCAGAGAGGAGTGATGCAGGCACACTGCAACGTGAATATGAGAGTTTAAGCTCAAAGCATTATGTTTCTGTCACACTTCCATTGTTTCTCATAAAGTAGGAATGTATATTAGTAGGCAAAAATGGGAGACTGGCTTTTACTATTTGCAGTCACCCCTGCACAGTCAGGAGAACCTATGCAAAACCCGTGATTTCTAACCCTCTAAAGCTTCTTGATAATTTACCGGTTCAGTGTATTTTCAAGTTAGCAATAGTTACATTTCCATAGAAAGACAATATGTGCAGAATAGTGTTGATAATTGAGGCTATTTCATAACTTTTTCTACCTCATTCTACTTTTATTTTTGCCACTATTGTAGGTTACTTTAAAATTCATTATAACAGTGTGGCGTAACAAACTGCACCGGTAGAGGCTTTATAAGTTTTATCTTTAATAGCTTTAATGACTATCTTGAAAGTCTTCACTTGTGTCACTGAGAGGCATTTGTGAAAGAGAAATTGCAGCTTTTACTTCCTGGCAGCTTAACAAAATTCAGAAAAATTAGATGCCAGAGGTATTTCTTCGTTTTTTATGAAAACAAGATTTATGACATTAGGTGGCTGTGTTTCTATGTAGATGTAAATGGTGCACTTCTGTGTATGGTATTCTGTCAATTCCATTCCAATAATATCTGATTCAGTTGTCCAATCTCAGGGAACTTACCAGACAGTGAGAAATATAAAACATGTTAAATTCCCATGCCATGAAAAATGTGAGCAAGTAGAGGAAAGAGACTTTTTTTAAACCTTCCCTGGGGATGGAAAAATATAGTGCAGGTTCAGCTGTTAGAAAATAACATATAGCCTGGTAGGAACGATAATTTAGGAATAATGCAACCAAGACCATATATTTCATTTGCAGTATGATACCAAAAGAACCATTTCTCAGTCTAATTTCTTCCCCTTCTATGAAATCTGAGGTGAAAATCCGACATTTTTGGGCAGTAAGGATATTAATATCTCTTTTAGCCTTTTGCCTTCCCCCACTTATGGATTATCTGATGTTTAGAAAGAATTGAAACTCCAGCTACAGTCTTGGTATACTCTGGTGTAAAAGGCAAGATTCCATAAGAAAAAGATGCATCGAAAACTAAGTTCTATTGCTGCTTAAACACAAAATTGTTTCATGTTCTACTAACCATTAAAAGACTGTTGATCAGAGAAGAAGATAAGTGACCCAAAGAATGTGTAACTCGTGTTTGGAAAGGTGTTTAATGGGTATCACCAGTAATTGTTGCTCATCCTTGTTTTTCAGATGAAGCAGATCGGTCACGATGGTTACAACCCCTCCTCTGTAGCTGAATGGCTGGATTCCATTGAACTGGGTGACTATACCAAATCCTTTCTAATTAATGGCTATACATCGATGGACCTTGTGAAAAAAATATGGGAGATTGAATTAATTAATGTAAGTTGATTAATTTATAGCAGTAGTTCCTCCCAAATACATTACATAGTACTTGTCCTTGTACATCAAGGAGAAGGCAGAAAAGCAATTTGCACCACAAGTACAATCATCAATGTATCATTTAATGTATCTTGTAGCTCTTAATGACTACACCTTTCATGCCTGTACCTGGGTTGGCCGTACCCTTTGCTTCCATTTAGTTTGCCATTGTCTTTAGCATGGTATTCAATCAGCATGATTGTGTTTGCCTTCAGGAGGCAGAATGACATTTAAAAATATGTTTTGGGAGTTTGTAGCTACAAAGCACATAGCTCCAGCTGAATTAGACATAAAATAAGAAACCTTATTGTAAGTAAGTTATTCAAAAAAAATACCGTTTTTTATTTAGTCATCAATTTTGCTTGAAACTTCATTTACATGACTCAGTTTAATTAGATGCCCACATATGGGCAACCATAAACTTTAATGTGGACTGTTCTGCAGGGTAATTTGGAATGAGAGGAGGTTTGTGCTGTTATAGTGAAGTTTCTAATGTTACAGTGAAGCCATTGACAGTACAGCTCTGCCAGAGGAATTTTCATGTGAGTTATGTGTCTGAAAGTGAGTTGTTTTCTCTTATAAAAGATTGAGGATTGTAGCTTTGCTGTGACTTCTGAAATCAACTGTAATGTCAGTTTACATTAACTTTTAGGGCAACCTCTACATGGAGAGAAGCCCGATATCATATGTTATTGATTCTTCACAGACAAAAGGCTCTGCTCTTCCTTCAGGTGTAGGAGATGCTGCATCTCTGCCTCTGATTAGGGCTGGAGTCCCAGAGCACTCCAAGGGCTACCAGTAACCACAGTCAATCAAGCATAAGATAAAGCAGCTGCTGTAGTTGTATGCTAGGAAACAGTTCCCACTGTGTCCCAGGCTGGAGAAATAAAGAACATAGCTATGGTGAAAAGCCCTGCTGCAGCACAGTAACTTCTGCACATGGCACAGGTGTCTGTGCCTGAGACCAGCATCTAAACAAAAGAAAGAAAAGCATAAAAGGAGTTAATTCATGTTAGCTGGAAGACAAAACCATGGAACATTAGAATTTCTTTTCTTGCTGCCACAGTTGATGTTAACTGGCAGAAAAAAATGTCGTGTAAGGGCCAAACTCTGCCTTGTGTGTTTTGTCTCATTTAATGTATCTTGTAGCTACATAATTGCAGTCAGGATATGATTGATGCATTACGGATGTCTGCTGCTAAGCTAGTTATAACTGGGTTTCTTTTTTCTCTAAATTGCTGGAATTTTAATAAGAATTGGGGACCCTTTGCCTCAGAAGCTAATATAGGTCATCAATCAGCACTGAGTTGAAAAAAGTAGAAGATTCTGCTCTTACTGTTTTCTCTAATTTTGCATCCCGTTTTGCCACAATCAATTTGCAAACAAATTACCCTTTGGCTCCCCCAAGTGGATCATTAAAACGTCATTAAAGGTTTGTGGTTTGATTCCAAACATGCTTAAACTGATGAAAAGGGGAGTACCTGCACTGAAGTTAACAGGAATACACTTCTGTAAAACTTATATAAATGAAACCCTTATGTCCCTATAACTTTAAAGCTTAACATTATATTCAATTTGAAGGCCTGTACTTCTTGGGGAAACACCTCCTTTTGCCATGAGTTGCAAGAAGCTGTTTAATGGTTGTATAAATACTTCCATAGATATAGGAATCTACAGAGATAAATATTTTTCCACATGATAGGTTTGAATTATATTGTTCAAGAGCAAAGTTAATAAAACAGTTTTGCCTTATAAGAATTACTGTTTTAATCCTGCCATATTTGATTCCTCCCAATCAGTAGGAGCTCAATGTAATGATATTAGGTTCACTGAGAAAATCTGTAGCTTAGAAAGGTATTTACTATTACTGGTTTTTTTTTCATTTGGAGGGAATCTTTCAGAAATGGACAAGAAATTGGTTTGAAGCATTGTGCAGTCTGTCAGAACGAGATACTTAGCTCCAACCAGCAGTCCTGCTGTCTGAAATTGATTTCAAAGGTCTCACTTTTTCAGTTGTTAGCAAAGAAAATCTTATCCAGAAAGTTTTTCACAAAAGAATGCATAAAGGTCAAAGCCACTAACTCAGGAACAGGACTCTTCTCTTGAGTAGGTCAAAATCCAGACATTTGAAAAACAAGGGAAAGAAACAGACTCAGAATCATAAAAATAATTCAGAGTACCCTTGGTTTGGAGGCTCTGGATGCCTCAGTTGTAGATAGAACAAGAAATTTAAATTAAAGTTATGCCTAATATGCAATAAAAAATATCAAGGGCTACAGAAATGATAACTTCTTCATTTCAGCTTCTTAAATAGTTTCTGCCACTGAATTTGACATGAAAGCCGTACCTATTTTGCTTCAAGGAATCCCTTTGTTCATATTTGGTGCTACTTTCCATTTAACTGTTGGGAAATCAAGCATGGGTCCTGGAGGGGTAGGAACAGGTTTGGTGCTAGAGATAATATCTTCTGTTTGGATCCCTCACTACAAGAAGGAGGTTGAGGCACTGGAGCGTATCCCAAAAGGGCAGCAAAGTTGGTGAAGGGTCTGGAGCACACATCCTGTGAAGGGTGGCTGAGGGAGCTGGGGGTGCTCAGCCTGGAGAAAAGGAGGCTCAGAGGAGACATTTTCACTCTACACCTACCTGAAAGGAGGCTGTGGCAAGGTGGAGGTCAGTCTCTTCTCCCAAGTAACAAACAGTAGGATAAGAGGAAATGGCCTCAAGGCTCATATTGAATATTAGGAAAAGATTCCTCACAGAAAAGAAAGAGTAGTCAAGCACTGGCACAGGCTGCCCACAGAAGTCACCAGGGTTGAGTCACCATCCCTAGAGATATTTCAAAGACATGTAGGTGTGATGTCACACTTAAAGATATGGTTTAGTGGGACCTGACAGTGTTAGGTTTATGGTGGAACTCAATTAGCTTCAAGGTCTTTTCCAGCTTAAATGATTCTATGATTTAGGTTCTCCTTCGTGGTTTTTCCTTTATTCCCATAGGACACTGGAATGATCAGAACTTTGAGTCTTCTTGTCTTCCTAAAAAGAACAGTTCTTACTTTATTTCCAACACAGTCTTATTATTCTTGTAAATTATCATCTAGATAAGCACATTGAAAAGCACTGTGAGGAGAGCACCAAGCAGGAGAATGTCCTGAGGCACTGGTGGGAAAGGGCATCTTCCCTCAGCTTTTCTGGTTCCCCAGCCAGCTCTCTGGCATTAAAAAACAAATTTAATATTCATATTCCTAAAAGTTATTTCAAATTATTCTGGCAAGGTAATGTCATCTCTAACTTACATGCTAGTTTCTTTCAAACTTCTATGTGTAAATAGAGCATGTGTTTCTTGAAAGGCAATTTCTAAAAGCATTTGAATCAGAAGAATAATTGTAAAAGTTACTCATTTGTGTTTCTTGTAAGCTCCCACCAGCATTCTCAGTCCTTCTTCAACAAGTCAGACTTTGAAATTTAGGTTTTGTTTCAGCAATTAATTTTTCATTTAGATAATTTAGAAATTTCCCAGATCCATTTCCTTCTGTGATGTGCTTTCTGGGAAGCATTGTTCTAATTTTCTTATCCTGGGATTGTAAGTATTCAAAATGCCTTCTCTTAGATTAGGCTTTCCCAACACTTCTGCTTTTGTCTCCCAGGTTTCTTGGCTCATTAGAGAGATCAAATTCTGTATCCTGATTCAGATATAATTTATTCAATGCTGTAGCCATGAGGAACTTTTCTGAAATACATATCATCTGCTGAAAAAAAAGTCCAGCATGTTCTACAATCCCCTAACCCTCCTGTGCACCTGTGCTTTGAAGTATAAATGCTTTTCTATATGACTAATCATATTATCCTTGTCTGTTATTCTAGATTACTTATGTAACCCTCCCCCTGTGGGACTCGCTCTCCTCAGGGAACTTTACCATAGAGATTCTTCAGGCAAGATATAAACACCTTAAAAGCACAAAGCAGATTATTTGTCGTGTAACACACAATACTTTGTAGGACTAATGAACTAGGCATTAAATCAACCCCCACGAAATGAGTCACTCAGTATAATGGGCAAGTAGTCATCACTCAGGTAAGGGGAGAGCTGGCCTCTGGGGCTCACTGAACTACCACTGATCTGTGGTAGTGCTGAGCTGCTGTCTTCTGATTTCCCTTTCTTTTTTCTTGTTAGGATTTTATGCCCCTTCATGGGAGTGCTGTTCCTTGAATCTTTGAGGTGCCAGTTTTCCCTGTGTCAACAATCTTACTTATGTCTGCAACTTTACCATTCTTATCTCAAATGCTTCCAGCCTGTGCACTCTCTCACAGCTCCCTCTCACGCCCTAGCAATTTTCTCAGAAGGAAGCTGAGAACAGTTGCACAGCTGCGCTGTACTGAAAGTAGGTCTGGGATCACAGATAGTTGAACTCCTGGGAGGAGGGTTACATGGAAGTGGCCTGGTTTACATTTCTTCTCAATTAGTTCATCTTGCACTCTGAGCTTCTTTTCACATACATACTTCTTTCCCATGGATGATTCAGTCTTTTTCTTCTGTAAAATTAATCTTTATGCTATGGTTCAATTCCTGTCCATACTTTGAACTTTTTGGGGAGCATCCTTGAATATCTCTCCCAGATTGCACTCCTGGTTTCTCTTAGGATAGAATGGCTGCTGTTCAGGATCAGAGCAAAAAATATCGGAGAGAGAAATTAGTTACCAATGGACTGCCTTCCATTAGTTTATAGCTAAATACTTTGGACCTTTCAGAAGATCACTGATGAGTCCCACAACTTAATTGAATTATATACTGCATGGAAAAGTGACTCTTTTAGTTTTATTTAAAGCGGGTACATGATTATTGAAGCCCATGATGTTTTTTACTGTAGGAATGAAAGAGCCTAACAGCAGCCATAGTGAAGCAGATCAGTAGGTCTGTGTAACCCACTGTGATGTCTGTAAAAATCACTATAAACAGAGGACCAGGGAAGGCTATGTAGCAAGTATATTATGAACAAGCATATTATGAATTATTTGCGTAGCATTCTTAAAATAACAGTTTTGAGCTCAAGGACTTCTGAAATTGGGCCCAACTGGTCCTTGACTTTTTAACCTGGAATAAGTTCCTATCATCATCAAATTTTGTGATCTTACTGCTGGTCTTCTTGCCTATAGAATGAATAAATATATTGAGCCGAGGTTCATTCACAGATCTCTTGAGGAATTCACTAGAAACCTTCCACCTTGAAAACTGTGATTTCTCCTGCAGTTTCCTGGTTTAAACAGCTGTTTCTCCATGAAAGAACCTCTTCTTAATGCTTAATCTTTAATGACTGCTGTTTTGTGGCCTTTGGGGTATTTTTTTGTAAAAGGGTTTTCAGAGTGACTTCATCAAAAGGCTTTAGAAGTTCAGGCAAACAAGCAGATCAAGGAACATGTTAGCCTTCACTATGTGATTTTGACTGCTTCAAGGAGCACCAGTAGGTTCCTGAGATATGAGGCATCCTTACATGCAGTCACTTCAACTTTTCTTGGTTGGCTTTATTCATGTGTACATTACTGGTATACAGTTTTAAATTCCTACTATTTCACCTGGGATAGGTGTAGGGGCCAGTATTATTGTGGATGTTCCGTGAAACTAGTCTCAAAAACTGACAGCAATTTTGTTACTTTCCAGTCCTCAGATAACAAGTTTTTACACATTGTTGCTAGTAGCACATCAAATTCATCTTTGAATTCCTTCTCTATTTATCTTTTCTGTGCTATGGTTCATTTTACACACTTCTATCATTTCTCCTGTCAATGGTCTCATTTGCAAACCAAAGAGTCTTACATCATTTAGTAATTTCAGGCATCCAGAAATCCTTGTTCTGTATCTTTCTGGTCCTTCCCTTTACAGCTCCAATGCAGTCACAGAGTGGCAGTGATACATGTCTAATTTCAAAGTCAGAATTTCTTTATGCATATCTAGCTTGAGCCTGTAGGTCTAAGTTATGGAAACCACTGTGTTGAACTTGGTGCTCTGAGCTCTCATGAGGCCTTAGCTGACTAATACACCTACAATATCTACTTTTACTAAGAGTTCTTCTTTTACTAAGGAACTGATATTTCTAGCCTTTGAAATTTTAATGTGAATCTTTAAAATTCTCTGCCAGGCAGACTGAACTTTGGGTCTTCTCACTCATTAGTAGAGTAGTAACCTATGTATAAGATACATGAATACATTCAGGGAAACATTTTCTACTACGTTTATGGTGGATTTCATATTAAATAACTACAATTTTTAAATGGGTAATGGTCAGCCTTGGTTTGTTTGAGAAAATGTGAAGGAAAATTTCAAAATCCATTCAAATTCTTTGGCTTCATTTTCAAAGCTACCCTAATTATATTAATTAGGATCATTAATATAATTAATTATATAGAACCAGATATTGAGCATTCTTTTGACAACAGAAGAGTTGTTTGTGTTTTTCATATCAAAAAGATGAGTATGCAACTGAATGGCTTTCATCATGATGCATTACTTCTTCATGAGGTAAGATGTGTATGGATTTGTTCATTTCCTCCTGCATAATCCGCTGTAGATTGGATTACATTCATATCTGTTACCCACTATGGTTTCAAATACAAAGGATAACACTCTAAATTACTCTATTTACCTTTGACACTGGATCAGTAAGTTCATTAAATGTACAAAAAAAGCCATGCACTATTATGCATACAGCATTTTTTTCCATATACTGGAGTTATGTAGATTCCCTTTATCCGGGGCACCCACAGAGGTCTCAAAGTAGTTTTAATAATGCGTATCTGTTTCTTTTGCAATAATTAAAGATGTACCAATTGCAATAATGTACTAAATTTGTTCCTTTGGATCTTGCATTTGAAAATTATTCTTTCTGCAGTCAGACTGTTTCTGTTTTGAATGCTGATAATATCTCCATCATTCAGTTCCTAAATTACTGTGGATGTTACTTTTAATTTAGAAACTGTTGTTTTGTTGTAGTATTGCAGTGGCTGTCTCTAGAAGTCTCATTGGAAGCTCTGTATCCTCAACAAATCCATGTGCCAGTATTTTAACTTTGTAACATGTTTAACTCTTCTGTGCAGTTTCTGCATGTAATGTTTTGCATAGGTAGTGATCTTACAGCCTGGGAGTGATTTGATGTGCAAGCTTCCATCTGTTCCTCACTCTGAAGAAAATACTTTTAAAATACATCATTCTCTTTCCTCTATACTGTTACTTGCAAAAGAGCTTGAGATGACATAAACCATGGCAATTCCTTTAAACATCTTGTGTTTACCTCTTCCCACTCCCACTTTGGATCATGGCAGTGCTTAGAGTTCAGAGCGGAGGGAGGGAGGGAGGGAGGGAGGGAGGGAGGGAGGGAGGGAGGAAGGAAGGAAGGAAGGAAGGAAGGAAGGAAGGAAGGAAGGAAGGAAGGAAGGAAGGAAGGAAGGAAGGAAGGAAGGAAGGAAGGAAGGAAGGAAGGAAGGAAGGAAGGAAGGAAGGAAGGAAGGAAGGAAGGAAGGAAATATTTGCACTGTGAACAATGTCATGACATTTATTCTTTTGGTAGCATAATGATTCTTTTCTAATCCACCTCATGTCATTTTGTATTACAGGTTATTTTAATAGAAGACATGATATAAATACTTTGAAGTAATTTTCCTGATTCTTTTATTTCCTTGCATTATGGCAATAACAAAAAAAATATTGTTTTGTGATTTAAAAGTGATATTAAAACCACTATGTTTGATTTGTAAATCTAGCCATTGAAATTTGCAGATAGCAATTGCTTTTCCCTCCTTTCTGAGGCAAACATTTGCCTTAGAATTTTTAAAATCAGAACTTCCCCCCTCTTTTTCTCTTTTATTTCATTCCTTCTCTTCCCCCACACTCTCTTCAAAACAAATTATAATCAGGTAGTGATTGGCAGTCATTTTTAGCACTAATAATCAAAGCTGAGCAATTTTAGCACCTATTGTGTTCCATCTGCAGGATCATTTTCTTGTCCTGTAACACACAAGGTAGCACAAATGATTGATTTATTAAAAAAATTATCTTGCATTATGAAGCAACCCACTCTATCTATTGCCAGAGAGAGCAATGTCTCTGAAGTATCTTAACAAAATCTCTCTCCATTCAGGGAACAAATAAATTGCCTTATCATTTGATTTTCTCTCTAAAATCTTGGTGTTCTATTAGAAGGTTCATATTTAGAGTTTCAGAATGTGATCTCCTTTGCAGGGAGTACAATAGACTTCTTATTTCCTTTTAAACCCCTGGAAAATAACCTCTTCTGCCAGCCCACAAGTTCTCTACAAAAACAGATAAAATACAGTTACTAAATATTTTGTTGTCCTAGGCAACAACTAGTTCTGCCTTCAGTAGCTTAGAAGAGGCCTGAATAAAGAATTATATTTTACCATCTTAACCTTTTAAGTGTTTATGAGCCAGCAAGGAAATTGGATTTCCATTTTAAAATCATATCCTTTTTCAGATCATGCTGATATTAATGCAGAAATTTTGTACATATCTTATTTTGAATTTGACCTCTGAAATGTGCAGGCTTAGGATAGCATCCTTCATTACAACAGGAATTGTTGATTGTAGTGAAAGATAGGTGCTGTAAATAATGTCATTATGGGTATTTTATTTTCTAGATAGTATTTGTGATACTTCAGCTGAAATAAATTGTTTCAAATGCTTGCATTTTCTGCCCATAAAACATACCTCTCATAGTTTTAGCTGAAGGCATTTTAAAACAGATTGTGTTGATTGAAGGTCAATGCAAAATACTTGAAGGTGATGATGCATAAAAGCAAACAAGAACATAATTGTGTTAATTTTGCAAACTAATAATTCTGCTTTTACTTTGAAGCAATTTGCAGTGATAAAAATCATAAAGAAATATCCCCTTTTTCAAAGAAATAAAGCTGCAGAATTTATTACATGATTTTTTTTAAGGACTGCAGTACTATTTTGGTGCTTTTCAAAGAATACTGTGTTCAGTAGTGTGCAAAGGAGAAATAATTCTTCTTTAAAATCTTCTTAAATCCATTTTTTTTTCTGCTTCTGCATTGCTGTATAGAACACTGTGAAGGGTTGATATTTCCAGTTAAAATTCCCAAGTGTATCAGATCTTGGCTAGCATGATTTGTCTTCTGTTTGCAGCTGATTTCAATAGCTGAAGATAGAGAGGACTGAATGGCAGTCATTTTAACTATAAAGATGTTGAGGATCAGAAATACTTTAGAAATTTTTTCCCTCTAGAACAGATTTTTTTAACATTCTCAAGTGTGAGAGCCAATGCAGTGCTGTGCCATATAGACCTTTCAGTGTGATTAATGTTCCAGAATTAGGACAGCAGCCTTACCCTGGGTCTTTTGCTTGATTCTCCTGTCTCATATTGTTCAGAGCTACTTTGGATATCTCTGCAGTCCACTGCATTTGTATCACAGAGATACAGCCCTGGATTTCAAAAAAGACTGCAAAGTATTATACCAAGATTATTAATAGAAGTAAAGTATTTTTTTTCAAAACAGAATAATATTATTCTATTATTACTTCTATTATTAATAGAAGTAAAGTTAATCTTTTTCAATGAAGTTGAGGGGGAAGTAAGTATTTACTCAACTGTAAAAGGTTCTGTTGCAGCCTACAGCCAACAGGGCTTGAGTCCTTAAAGTCATCTTCAAGTCTTTCACTGTTTTTAACTTTCAAAGGAATAAGGTTTCAGTCACTTTCCATAAAGGGCAATGCACAATTCTAATAGCTGTTGGTGCCAAGAAACCTTTCATATTCAGTCTGCATTATTTCAAAATTAAATACCATTTTCTCCAGTTATAAATTTTCTATAGATGTAAATAACACACTGGCAGCCCAAATGTTTACATCCTGGAAATAGTTATTGGCATGTACTTGCAATCCCTTTCATAATGATCAAGACCTTGGAAGGTTATGTACATTTAACTCCTGATTTAGATTCCTGCCTCAGATTGTACTTTCTCACTCATTGCTTATTTTAAAGATTGTTCTTCGTACCACGTAGAGATCTTGAAAGTGCTGTATTCATCCAAAAAGCAATATGTGTATGGACTTGAATGCATTTCAATAATATGAAAAATAATTTGAGAAAATGCAGTTGAACTTGGGGTTTTTTTGTGCAATGATATTCAAAATGTTATTCAGATAATGAATTATAGCATAGATTGCAAGTCTGTGAGTCTGTTAATAGGAAATTAGAAAGCTTTCTAGTTTTCTGGGTTTCAAAACAGAAAATCAGTTTCAAAATCTATTAGAATGCTTTATCTGTGCTTTTTTAATCTATGAACTAAGTGCCTGATTCAGATGCACTAATGACAGAAGCTACTGGAAAAATATAGTTAGACCTTGGTTATTCTTTTCTTCACGTACTGAAAGCTGGCTCAGAACCTGTCTGAGCTAATCAGGTTGTATGAACACATTTATCAGTAAAGGAAGGACATATATGAGTCTTCCAAATGGCATTTTTTTATCACTCTTGAGGCATCAACCAAGCACCTGGCCATCCTGCTTTTCTCAGGGTCTGGACTTCATGCACCCCTTTAAAGTAATATATTTAATAATAATTCTATTCCGTGGTTGCAGATGAGCTGCTGATGACTGTCTTTCAGTCTCTATCATCTAAGGATTTTTTCCTGTTCTACATGCATGATCTACTTGAAAACAGAAAAGACAGTCATAATGACTTTCTATAAAATACTTTTCCCTCCAGTAAGCCACAAAGAAATACATATGCACTCATGTGCACACATAAAGCACAAGAAGAAGAATTATGCAGAGCTAAGTATTTAAAACATTTGTGTTCCCACACACAATATGGTTCTACTGTGTTTTCAGTGAACATAACCAAATGCAAGGTATTTTGTGCTTCCTGCTTTATAAGTTAAATTTATGTAAGATTTATATAAGCAACAGATAAGCATCAAAGCCATAGCTGAGGAGGATGGATGGCAAAACACCAGGCTAGTTCATAAATTTACATTATTAAAGAGAAGTGATAGATCTGTGCTGCTTCTTTCGTTGAAGCTGAGCAACAAGTTGCAAGCAGAAATAATTCTTCTCACCTGCTTTTCATAGCAAAGTGTACAGTAGTACTAGTACATGACCTTCACCAAAAAAAAATCATTATTTTAGGTTATCTGCTCTATCTGTGAACACTTTTTTTCTTGGTAATTTGTGGCTCTCTGGGAATCAGAAGCATAAGATGTGACAATGTGAGAGAAAAAAAATGACAGAAGTCTAATATGCCTCTAAGCATATGGAGTGGTTGGCTTTGGAAATTGGCTAGAACTGAAGCATGGGAAAGAGGAAGCTGAGAACTGAGGAGAGTTAGTAGCAAATGAGATACATGCAAGGATGAGATGTCAAGAGTCAGAAACAAGTGCCATGAGAAGCTAATAGGCTTAGCAAGAATGACTAGAAATGTATTTTGAAGAAACAAAGAGTATCTAAGTATCATATAAAATAGATGGCAGTCCTTATTTTATGTCTATTTAAAACGGAAGCAAATGACTACACAGATACATAGAGAGTTTCAAATATTCAAAATTGCTCTCACAATTAGGTTTTCTGTTTTTCTTTAATCAAATCAGCTTGCTGACCCTTTGCATCAGAGATTCACCCTCAAAGTTTGACAGCAAGTTCCTAGAACACTCTCTAAAATATGATCAGAAATTATACTTTCTCTCAGTATTTTTATGGTGTTATTAATAAACAATACTATGGATATGAAGGTGATGATTTACAGAAAATGTGAAAGATGACTACATGTCATATATTATAGAAGAAATAAAACATTGGATAGTGTTTCAGGTAAGATTTGTGTCAAGAATGCCTTGATGTGAGAAAGAGTTTAAAAGTTTATAAAAGATTCTTTGGAGATGTTTCATTCAAGCTGATGTTCTTGGTAAAATATTTTCCTGCAGATTTTCAGCTTTTCACCATAAGATTTCTGTTGGCCACTGGAATTCAGATAAGGCAGAGAAGCAATCTGACTGCTATCTTCTTTGCATTTCCCCAGGGATTTAACACAGATTATTCCACTGTGTCAGGGATAAAACCCCCACACTGTTTTGCAGGAGGTGCTTTTAAGCAAAATGGCTGAGATTTTGGGTTTATTGCTGACAATTTGTTATTTTTCCATAAGCATCAGCATTTTAGCATCCCATTTATTTGTGTTAACCTAAGTATTTTTTCCATGTAAGTGTGGAATTAGCTGCTGCATTTTTCTACAAGGAATCAAGGAAGATACTGCTGATAATTAAACACAGACCAATTAATAGGAAAATGAAGACTTTTATTTGGTCTTGAGACTCACCTATTTTGTTTGACTGTGCATGTAGCAATTATCAAGACACTAAATAGACTCAGAGGTTATGAAATATAAATTTTCCAATGGGAAAATGTCAAGGTAAGTTTAAATGAATAGGAGGGTCAGAAATGTTTACTGATAAGCAGAAAACTGCCATTAGAATCACAACACACATAATTCTGAATATATGAAATCTTGTATTTGAACTTAGTCTTCATCATGTCCTCCTAATGTCTTGCAAGTAAAAAAAAAAAACAAAATTAAAAACAAACAAAAATAAGGAACAAAATCCCAAAACCTTTCCCAAGTATCTATCAACAGAGCTATATCTTTATAACAAATCTTTTATTGAATTGTAAGAGATGAGTGTTAATGACAATACCCACAGTTAGTTTTTACCCACAACTAGTAAAATAATAATAAGTAGTAGCATTTTTATTTATTTTAGTAGCTAGCTGACACTTGGCTTTGACAGTTGAAAAATACTGTGTGAAATCAATTCTTTTCATTGTTTATTTTCTTTTCTCTTCATCTTTTTTGTCTCAAGGGTAGTTTCCCATTAAAACATTTCTGAACTTAGTTTGCTCTCACTGTGATTTTCCCACCTGAGTTCCTAATCCAGTTTAGCTGACATGCCAAGAGTAAGTGGTCCTGGTGCAGAAAGAACAAACACCAGTCAGTGCAATGGACATTCTGGGGCATATCTGGAGGTCTTGTAGGTTCGGCGCTTTCACCAAAGCTGTCTTGCCAGCAGCTGAAAATTTGGAATTCTTCTGTATCTCCTCATGAAACTTATTGATACTTTAGGAACCCAGCATGCTTGTTCAGTGTATTACTTTGCCATGAGGCTCTTGGGAATTTTTAAAATGTGTACACTCAAATGTCTCTGGTGGTAGAATACCGTGAGTTGTTCAGTTGATATGTGAAGCTATATACAAAGACTATTAAAAAAAAAATTACACAATAATTTAGCAGGGTGGTATAATTCAATGTATATCTATATATACCTTGAATTATACATATATCTATATAAGTATATATATTATCCTGATCTGCTTCTTGTGTTATGTTTAATTTACCTATGCCTCCGTCCCCTGGCTTTTATTTTTTAAGACTTCTCTTTTGCCAGTCTTCATATGATATTACAGCATAAGCAATTATAAACAAGGCTAACAGTATTCTTGGAGAGCTCTAACTCAACCAGTTTCTCTCCTCATGGATAAGCAGAAGAACCCTCAGTTACATTATTGATATTTTAGAATGCATCTTCTAACCAGCCATTACCAAAATGATTAAAGTTCAAAAGGGTTTACAGCCCAACTTTACTAAATTATTGTATAGGGCAACTAAAACTAATTAGGCCTATAACTATATAGGGCAACTAATACTATATAATTATAAAGGGCAATGTTGGGCAAAATTCATAACTGTGTCTTTCATGTGCCCATTATATTTATTATTTTGCATATTCCACTCATTAAGCGGGTGGAAGTGGAGCAAGACATTGCATAATTAGAAAAAACTATGTTTTCCCTATGCGTGTGTTAATTTCTAAGTTCCTTGTTATGATTGGTCCTACAGTATGCAACCATGGATATACTGGTAACTGTCCAGATTATTTTGTTTTTACTAAAATTAATTGTCTTATGAAGCAGACACTCTTTTTCATAACTGTGTCACAGTTATGAAAAGAAAATTCTGAAAATTATTATAAAAATTAAAAATAAATTGCATTTGAAAATCTATATAATTTTAAAATATCTAAATATTTTTAAAAATAATCTTGAAAGTTTATTTCATGTACCTAGGTGATCACTTGAAATTGGAATGAAATCAATAATATTTTCTTTGATCTATATTGAACATGCTAAATTGTATTCTGCTTTAGCAAAAGGAGGAACAGTGGAAGGATAAAATTTCAATTTCTGACTGTATCAGTGAAATTCATATTTACTACTCAGTCATAGGAGATACATGTCTAGCTTCTTGCTATAATCATTGAAGATAGTCAGCCATTTCTCTTATGTGATTCATCTAGTCCTAAAGCAAAAGCCTAAATTATATCAAATGAGTCATGCCTTAAAGGTGCCTATTTTTCCCTGTTAATTAAAGGGACCTTTACATGAGTACTGAGATCTCTGTTGTGAACATTTTTTATGCCATAAAATTAATATTACTCTGAATCTGTATTTGGACTTTTACTTGAGAAAATACAATAGAAATTATTGACTAAAAATTGTGATATACAGGAAAAATAATAATTAAAAAATAGTCCCAGTATCAAAACTCCTGAGATGAAACCTGTTTCTTACTTGAGGAAACATGCTTGAAAGTCTCACTGTGTTCTGAGAAAGTAATTGTAGCACACCATCATATATCATCAACACGTTTTAGCATTAACAGCCACTGGATGTACCAGACTGCTGAATGCTGCCTACTCCTTAGGAACACCATGTATCATATGTCTGGCTTTTTCAGTCCTGCAACTATGTCACTCGTACTTCCATGGCATTTGTACCACAAAAGAGAACAACTTTTACCATGTCTTTTTAAATCCACACTCCCAGTTACGAATAGAAAGAACAAAGTTAATAACCTCATTTTTTCTGACAAGTCAGGATACTGAAAAGTCCCAGAATAATCCCATGTAAAACAGATTTTCCAATTTCCGTCTTAAATTTCTGTGTTTTATCCAGGACCTGTGGTTTTTTTATTCAGGCAAGAAAACTCCCTTCAGATAGCACAGACCTGATTTTATAAGGGCTGTGCTCTTTACTGCTATGCCTACAGATTTGAACCCATTTGCACTTCCTAAGGATAAATTTTGTATATGATGTTAATTTGTAAACTTCACAGCAAGATCATAAATATTAATTCTATGTTCAGCAGTCAAACCAAGCAGTTGCTGAAAGTATAGCTCAGCATGTCTTGTGGGTTCAGCTGCTTTACATTTGAGGCCTAGAAAACTTTATAAATATTTTTCTAGTGTTCTCTTAGAAAATAAGTATATATATGGCAAAGAAGGAATGAAATCTGATGATGCTGTCTTATGTGCTAAAGACAGTCATACATGCAGGATTACCAACTCTTGCCCGTATTCCTGAGATGAATTTAAAATACAAAATAGTCTGAATATGGTCTTACAGTTGTAAAAAGATGTGTTATGAAAACATATATTTAAGTGCCCTTGATATTTCTGTGCATCATCTTAGTACAGTTTTGCACATATCCCCAGAAAGATAAAACTATGTGTTTTAGGGAATTATAAAGGAAAAGAAAAAATTCACCAGAGAGTTTAAATTATAGCAGTAATAGAATTTAATACTGTTACCAACACCGCTGTGGAGTACAGAAGGAACATAACAGAACTTTATAGGTTTGAAGTTTAAAAGCAGATAGTTGTCAGAGTAATGTATCCAATTGCTTAAAAACAAAAAAATTACACAAAAAAGACACATTTAATTTAGTTAGAAGAAAAAAAAAATTTATGACATAAGAAAAATTAGCAAACTCTCTCTCTCTAAATGAACAGTGTAAACATCTTCCTCTCATAAATTTAAGGTAGGTGAAAGCCAGAATAATAGTCCTGTATGACAGGGAAAAACCTAGCAGTAATCTTCCCAGCCCTAAATTCTGTGATTCAGTGACAATAACACATACTGGCTTTCCCACCAAGCCGCATATATTGTGATATTGCTTACAAGATGGCATTTTCGAGTCCTTGTAATAAAGGAAATTTCCACTAGGTGGATCTGGTGCTCTTCTAACAGGGATCGAGAATGTTAGTGCACAGTAATTCCGTGCCTTTACTTTTTTATTTTCTTGATTGTTTTCTTAACTCTTCTGATTATGTCAGACTCCAAACATATAGTTGAATTTTGGATTTTAGCACTAATATTGTATTTATTGATTAAGGATAAAATACCCTTGGTTAAATAAGACCAAGGTATGAGACTTCAATAATGTGTAATTCCATTGCTGAGTAGTAAGTATTTATCTTACTGCTAGTATTTATATAAACTGCTAGAGCCATGTTTTATTTCAGCCCTCAAAGTTACCTTGAATTTTTAAACTTGTACTGTAATCACAATGGACTTTGAATTACATTTTTTCTGGGAATTATCATCAGTCTAAGTAGAATTTTAAATTGGTACATTTATTACATTTGAAACATTTTCATACTTAAAGTGGAATGTCATAACAGAATGTAAGTAACCAGGGGAACTTTCTTTTTGTACGGGTCATTGCTTAAGGGCATGTTGATTTAAACACATCTCTAGAGCTCTGCTATGGCCTGGTGCAGTCACTCATATTTTTATTAAAATCACTTTATGCTTATCAACTTTTTCTCTCAGATGGCCTGAGATATGCAACTTCAGGCATGCAGCTTATATATTCTCAACTTGTATTCTTCTTTAAAGGCTGAAATTGCTGTTTGAGACCCAAAGGCCTTATGGCCAAACACCTGTTTCTCCCAGATATGTCAGTGTGGTCTAGTAAAAGGTGGTTTTCAATACTACAAATCCTACTCTTTTGAGAAGGTTTAGAGTGGGTTTCTGGTTCTACAAAATGCTTTTCTGTCTTTTTTTTTCCTTGCCATTTCTAGTGTTACACAGTTGGTTATTTTTGCAAACAAGGCTCATGTTATTAATGCTAGGTAACTACTACAAATATTTCCACGAACTACAGGACTTAGTTTGTTTCAGCTGTGTTTGCATTTTCCTAATATGCTGGTGAATGAGTTTTGGAATATTACAGAGAATAATATAGAAAATTAGGCATAACATATATGATAAATTCCCAGTCTGCACACCAGAAAACCAATTCTGATGTTTTTTAAACTCATTCACTATATGTGGTCTTGTTTCTGGTAGGCATGTGGGTTCATATGCAGCAAATACAAACCTATTGACAATAGTCCTACTGAGACACTAGAAATTATTGTCAGACCCACACAAGTCCACAGTGCAACACAGACTCCCATCAGGCCAGAAATGAGAGTTTATATCATGTACTACTGATAATTATGATTTATCTGGTATCTGTTTTCTTTTTCTTTAGCTCACTGTTAAGAAAGCTTTTTTTCTGTTAAATATAAAGGTGCAGATCATCTACTCATCAGCTATTTTCATCTAATGCCATGCCACACAACCTGTGCATGGAACTGGATTGGTGCCCCACTTTGCCAGAATAATCTTCTTACTTCTTTTCATGGTAGGTGTAGAATGGAGATCTACTTCCATCATTGAACAAGACTAGAAGTACAGGTATTTCCCTGCATAAAAGGATCTCAAAAGACTGAAACATCCAAAAAGCATTCATCAAAAAGAGTAAACCAGTCTGAAAAGTGCTATGGCATGTTTCAAAAAGCAATTATTTGGCTGGCAGAGATAGAAAGCTCCATCTTTCTATAATCAAAAAAAAGTGGTACACTTTTTCTAAAGCTCAAACCCATTCTTTCATCTTGCCATAGCCAACCCTCGATATCAGAAGTATTACAAAGGTGTGATGTAAATGCCTTCTAAGCTCTAGGAAGCTTACCTAAAAATACCAGGTAAATAGAAGATCAAATGTGCAATTGTTTGTGATTCATGTGTTGAAATACCCTTGTGACCTTGGTTATTCTAGTAAAAACAACTAAAACTAGATATTGCAATTCAGAAATTCTTTGTACTCAAATGAAATTAGGCATGCAATAGCCAGTACTGGGTGCAGAAATGTGTGAATTTGCAAAATTTATTTCTGCCAGAATTTCTTAGTGAAGTTGAAGCAGACATAACTTTCAACTACAAAAAACCTACTCAGTCTGTATGATTAAACCCCAGAATCTCATGAGTTAACAATTAGTAGAAGCTTGCTTTTCAATTCTTTTGACTACTGTTGCTTGACATAACCAGGAACTATCATAGTAACCAATACTAAGGCATTTGTGAGTGTGAAGAACTAGCAAGGAGCATTATTTTTAACTTTTGTTTCTAAGCAGTGCAATAGCAACAATACTGGTGCTGCGACAACACTCCTCTGCCTCAGCTCTGCCCACAATCCCTACCTTAAACAAAGGAAGAGTACATACTTGGAGAATTCCATTATTAATGATCTACAAAATTTACATCGTTCTATGAAAACAAAATAATCTTCTGCCAACATTTGGACATTTCAAACTTGTCTTATTGCTCAAAATATAAAACACAGGGAACAGTCATTTTGGCATGAAAAGCTTTTTCATATGGTTCATAATGTGCATTGCCAGAATTGACCTTGAACTGAGAAGCCTGTAAGTATTTTTTTTTTCTCTCGGTATTTCAAAAGACTATTTCTATTATGTCCTAAATATTTTTTGTCATTGTGAGCTTTATTTCTAGAGTAACCTCTCATGGTATGTTGTTTCTCAGGAAAACACATAAAATGTCACAGACTAGCCTGGCAGATTACAGATTGCCCTGATGGTTCTTGACACACCAAGAGGACTTTGGAAACTACTAGAGACAGAAAACATTTAAGAATGGTTTTGATTAGAATTCTGATTTCACCCATATTTTTCCAAGCTGTTATTGTATTCATTTCCATGCAGGCCTCCCAGGATACTACCTCTTTAATTCTGTGTGTCAGTTTGCTGGTGGATTTGTACTTGTTGCAAGCAGTAGACATAACCTTGCTGGCTTATGGTACGTTACCAAATTAGTTGTGACTTCAGATCTGTGAATTCCATAGTTATGTCTATATTAGTAAATTAAACAGTGTTCAGGAAATGTGTCCAGGCATTAGAGCACACATTCAGAAGGACCCACGTATCCTTTTGGCTTGTACCTACTAGTACTGAAGAGGTGCTTGAAAAAATGAGGATTCTTTTTTGCTTCTTCCTTATTGCATTGTATCCTAGTATTCTGGAAAAGGCAGGAGAATTTTGCCCTCAGCGTGATTTTTACCCTGGTATCATAAAGTATGTACATGCATTAAACCAGTTCAAAAATATCCCGTTATCTGTAATGACAAATGTCTATCTTTAACTCCCTGTCCTCTTTGTCTTAGTTACCAAAACCCATCTTCATTAGTGTCTTGCTGTAACAACACTTTATATGAAATTCTAACGACTTGCATCTCAACAGGGAGTTTTAATTAGGGACAAAAGTTTTCCATTTCTGTCTTTCTCACAATACTGTCATACAAGTAGCAGATGAAAGGTTTAAATTTTAATGTGTACTCCAGCGTACTCCTTTGATTTGTATTCTAAGTACTATTTGGCAGCCTGCCCTTATTACTTGTGTTTTACTTTATCACTATACATAATTTTGAAAAATTGCTCTAAGAGTTGATACAAAGTATGGGTGAGAATAATCTAGGCACTTGCTGTTATATATCTTCCATTATTATCTTGTTTCCAACAATTTTGCTCTACTTGTCAGCTCTCTCACATTCAGTGATACCCAGGTTTTCAGATTGCTTTCTAATGTAGCCATCAGCTGTAAATTAAAGCCTGCTACTTCTTCCATTGCTCACTCTGCAGACATAACTACTTTAACTTTGCAAACTCCTCAGAGGAGGGATCACCATATTATCTGCACAGTGTTTGGCACAGTGACTTTCTGACTCATAATCAGTTTGTCTGTCCATTCTAGAAGAAAAATTAGCTTGTTATCCATATTTTATAATGAATGATTTAAATTTTATTTTCATTTGATGAGGTAAAAACCAAGCAAAACACAGCCTTCCAGCTGTCCTGCATCACCAGGGTGGTTCTGTTTGCCTGCACTGCAGCGTGACAGTGTGATTTCAGAGGTCTCATACATCCTGGCTTACCCCATGGAAGCCGGTGTATCCTTTAGAAAGGAATTGTTCCATCTCGAATTTTATCTGAGGGAATAGCTGTTGAAACCTGTGGTACCACAGGTGTGGTGTTGTCAGTAGCTGTGCACAGGCTGAGGCCACACATCTGGGCAGCTGTTCCCTTGGTGCTTCAGTACCTCTCAGCCTGTGGCTTGCTTCCACTGGGAATCTTTGTGCCTCACGGTGGGGCAGGGATAGCACAGGGGGAGCCTGGTGCTGCACGGGCTGTGCCACAGTGCTCCAGCAGTCAGCTGTGCCTGGCAGGTGGGGCGGTGTGGGCACACAGCAGCCTCCTGCCCACAGCCTCTTCCCTCTGACTGGCAGTGTCTGAGCCAGGAATGACTCAACCTTTCTGTGAGATACCGACGGAAGTCGCGAGCGCTGTTATTTAAAACCGTAGTGTTTCCAAGCTGAGCTAAGCGGATGTGTAACACATGTCACAGAGCTCCGGCGTCTGCTTGATGCAGTCGCTTTGCAGAACACTTAAAGTCATGTTTCCCCATTGCTGCTGGAAAGGAATGGATTTTGAGAATAGACAAAGGAACTACAAGATTTAGGAAGTGTCCAGAAGCGACAGGGTTCCACAAGACTGGGGGCTCCCCAGGGCAGCAGGGCAGGGCCTGGCAGCCGAGCCTCATCGCACCACTCCAGCCAGGAACAGGGCATCTGCAGGGGACCAGGACAGCCCCAGGGATCGGGCACTTTCTGGGGAAGGGAACAGGCTCTGCTGGGATATTGGCCCACAAGGGGTGTCAGGATCAGGCAGGGTGTGTGGGGGCTGGGGTTGGACATGGCCCCAGGGTCGTTGTGCAGAGCTTCCCCATGGTGGTGTCTGGGGGCCTCCATGAGGCCATGGACAGCACAGGGGATGTGCTCTGGGCCTCACCAGAAGTGTAGAGCAGCTGAATTCAACCTAGTGATTCCTTCCTTCAGTTGTTAGAATTGTCCAGAATGTAACATCCTTGCTGTTTATATAGTTTTCAATATATCACTACTTTTTCATTGGAATTTGAGGTTGTTTAGATCTTTCAGCACATTCAGAGATTTGGATGTAGTAGTCTGCTTGGTTATATCATAGAATCACAGAATGTTAAGGGGTAGAAATGGACCTTAAAGATCATCTAGTCCCAACCCCTGCTGCCATGGGCAGGGACACCTTCCACTAGACCATGCTGCTCAAGGGTTTACCTAACCCTGAACATGGCCAGGGTTGGGGCATCTACAACCTCCCTGGGTAACTTGCTCCATTGTCTCACCACCCTCACAATCATTTCTTCCTAATATCTAATCTAAATTTCCTCTCTTTCAATTTGTACCTATTACTCCTTATTCCTGATGAAGAGTTGCTCTCCAGCTTCCCTCTAGGCCCCTTTCAGGTACTGGAAGGTTGCTACAAGGTCTCCATGCAAGCCTCTGTTCTTCGTTATCCTCTGTGTCAAAATCTGGGTATAACAGAGACACCTTTACTGAGGATCAGTACTGCATAGGTGTAGCAGCTTGCCTTTGGAGAAACTCCTCAGGATATAGGATACAGGAACATTTTAAATGTTTCTACATGATAATAATTTCTAGGATATCTGACTTGGCTTGTCATTCCTTTGTGTATGACAGTCCAGGTCTTTTAACTTTAACTAAGTTGAATATGAAGCTTGGTGGTTTTCTTTTTGTTTGGGTTGTTTTACCTCTACTTATATAAATTAATTTCAAACTTTCATAGGTTTCTAAAAATTGAGTTGATCAGACTATGAAGGCTGGGAGAAAGTTGACACTTTCCACAAAATATTACATTCTAACCCTTTAGTTCTTTTTCAGTTGCAAATGCAAGAAAATAAGTTATGTTGGATGAAATGCTGTACTTATTATTAACAAATATATTAGTTATTGTTATATTTAAGTTCACAAAAATGTAGATAGATAATTTGGTAATTCTATTCTTTAAAATAAGCATATTAGTATCCCTGCTACTTTGTAGGCATTCTCCAAGGTCAGTGGAAGGAAATAGGTACCCCCCATGGCTAATTATCACATGCTAAACTGTTGGTTTATTCTGAAATTTTGCTTTTGACCTCTACTGCTCAATGGTGACTGTATGATGGGGAATATAATTGTGCTGATATCCAGATTCCATGTTACTGAGCTCTGCTCTATTGGAAAATTTTCTCTTTTCATCTGGATAGTGATCTCTTCTGCAGTGGTTGGGGATGAGAGCAATGTTCTCATCATAGCAGTGACTGCATGTTGAGTAATATGCCAGAAAACTTCTGACTTTTGTGAGTCACCAAATCTGAGTGGTGTGGTGATCCTCTGGGCTGATTTGAAGGGTGGAGCAGGAAGAATTTTAGAATGTTTCTGATCATTCTTGAAGTGATCCAGTAGCTTCTTGTTTCTGCTACATCAAATATATCATATAAGTTGAGCAAAGAAATGTTCTTTTCTATTAAAAGAAGCAAGCAAAATCCAGAGGAGTCAGAGTCTGTATGCTTTTTGAGGTTAAATTTGGGTTGTGGGGGTAATTGGGAAGGCAGAAGTTTCACCTAAAAAGATTTGAAAGCAGCTTATTTTATTTCTGAAGCAAAATACTTCCACTCAGGTAAAGGTTGTATATCTCATAGTTGTGGAGAAACTCCTAAATGTTAAAATGGATACAGACTCCAACAAATGTAGTACTGTTTGATATTTCTGCAACTTTCATGCTGCTAACTGGTCTGTGGAAATCCTCTGATTGACACTTTCAGTTATCATGAAGTATTTACAACTTCAAAACTTGAATTTTCTTCTTTTCTATTTTTAACTGCAGTAAGAACACTGACAAAATAGCAGAGCATATGAACCTTTTAAGGATTAAAGAAAAGCAGTTAAGTCCTATGTATGAAGACACAGTGTATAGTTTTAGAAAGCCATCAAGGCCATTCTCTGCTGATGGACTTAGGATAAGATACGTTCTTGTAAAGTTAGAAACTATTTAAAGAAGAATTTTTTGAGAGTAGTCACAGAGAGGCTGAGTTAGATTACAAACTGAACATGGTCAAGGACTGTTCGTGGGTTCTGAAATTAAATGGCATGAGCTGATTGACCTCTATTCAGCAAAAATCGCATCCTTACCTCCAAAACAACAGGTGATGATGTCTGAACTGGCCAGTGAGAATGGTCCCTGGAGCAGGCTGTCCTGAGAATTATGGCACAGAGAGTGCTAATTTCCCATCCCAGGGTGAAGGCTATCAGTTAATTAACATGTATGATCAGCAGTGTGGTGCCTGGGTTCACTCCCTGGCTCCATTCCACTGAGCAGTTTAGCCACAAACAACTATCCTTGCTGGAATTAGCAGCTTTTCTCTGCAGGCTCCAGGCTTGCTAATGGGCATTGCTCATTGATTCAAAGGCAAGTTGTGATTTAGTCTTGTTCAGTGGGTTGCTGCTTTTCTTTTCTTGCCTTGCATTATAAATTGATGAAAGCCCTTCTGTTGGAGCACTGGCAGAACCTGGTGCCTGAAATGGAAGGAAAAGACCAGCTTATAACTTATTCTCTTTCATGCAGTCTTACTGCCATTTTATTATGAAATAAAGGCAACTTGTGAGCAACTTAGCCAAGTAATCCAGTTTTGTGAATTTAAAGAAAGAATAATTTGAAAAAAAAAAAAATATATATACATATACAGTAGCTAATCAAATCCAGATCACTGATCTTTTACTCTTGGGTGCAATGGGTGAATTAGATTTGCAGCAGCCTGTATTTGTTTTTATGAGAACTATAATTCTTTCTTTCCCTACTGCACAAAAAAGACTACTTTCCCAGAAGAGCTTAAAACACCAGGAATGTATGAAGCTGCAGTCCCAGACTTCTGCTTTCGTTCAGACTCCGACCCAGTTCCCTCTCCTGTGCTATAGCAGTGATTCCAGGAGGATATGACTTTTTTTGCATCTGGATGGTTTTCAGCAAAGGTTGTTCCTGAGCCAGGAGGAGGCAAATGCTTACCTCTTGAGACTTAATGAATTAGTTCTGATTACCTAGATGGGTTCTGCAACCTGTATTATCAGTATTTCTAAGTGGTGTTGGTTCTTTTTGACCAGTAGACCTATTTACGTGTCAGTAATTACTATATAAGCTGTTTTTTCTGAAACCCACAACCAAGCAGGAGGTGCAGTGGCTCTTACATCTTGGAGGACCATCTCATCTTTATTATTGCAAGCATTCCAGGCATCATTCAGATGTTGGTCACAGCAACAAGGAGTGATGGGACCAAATGCTAAGCCATGTCTTTCTAAGTTTGGAAAGCAAAAGAATCTCTGTGGTAGGCTGATACATCTGCTTCTTCCTAAATGATTTGGAATAGATTGTGAAGTTTTTTGCATTTGCAGAGCCTACCATGTTATTGAACAGCACCAAAGAACAATCTCCTGTATCATGAGGGGAGGGCAGGTATTACAGAAAGCATTCAAAATGGTGATCAAGAGGAAGAGCACCCCTGGAAGTGAAAGCACCTCTCTGGATCTGCAGGAGAGCTTACTATAAGTGAAACAGAGAGCTATCAAAAGTGAAGCCACCAGACAAGGTATTTTGCTTTTTAATGTCACAGCTTTTATGGGTGTGTGTTTTTTGTGGGAATTGATGTAATATTTTTAATTTTAGCAGACAGCATCCAGGACTTGATGTGTTGTTTCATTAATGTCTCTCTATGATTGCATATGTCAATCACAATATCCTTTATAAACCATTTCCTAGTTTTGTGTTTCACTTTAAGAAGCTGATGGTTTTTAATATTCACTTGTGATGTAAGAACTATGCTAGCTCCCAGAATAAAGATGGTATCTCATTGTTACTGCAAAAGATAAATGCCTTGCAGAATGTGAGTATTCCAAAGAAGAAATAGCAAACATTAAATCAATTTACTAGAAAGCAAGCAGCCTACTTTGTTATTTGTGGTCTCTCTACTAGTAGTGAATTGATCAACATGTTTAGAACAGCTGGAACTGGAACAGCTGCTTATTTAGTTCTCAATCTGTAAATACTTTGGTGGCCACCTCACATTATCAAGATTTTCTCCCCATGCTGGTTTAAGTTTGCCTTTGTCTGCTGAATTTACTAATACTGATAGCATAAGCTTGTGAGGCCAGGAGGTCTTCTAAATCTGTAACTGATGCTAACCAGTGCAAACAGGATCTTCTGGATTAGGATCAAACAGGCAGGTTTGCATTATATATTGCTGTACCCTGATTTGGTCCTCTAAGTAGGAGCATTTCCATAAAGGTGATTTATCAATACCAAGATTGAGATCCCCAGAGGATCTGAATTAGTGGCTTCAATGCCAATCTTTTACCTATTGCATGTCTAAAACTTGATGAGAAATGGAATACACAATAGCACTGCTAACCTGCTCATACCTGTCTCTTTTTTTTTTTTCAAGTGAGAAGACATTACATATGGTCATACAACAGCAGAAGCCAGGAGAGAGCTCAGCTGCATAGCAACTGAGGTTTCAGAAGAACAGAAGACTCAGGCATCTTCCTCCTTTTGTGCAAGGAATTATGAAGATAGCCTGAATTGCAAAAGCCCAGGAGAATAAGAAAGGGGAAAAGAGTAAACAAAAATAGGATGTGAACCCCTTTGACTTTCCATAGAGTTTGTGTCTTCAGCATATCAAAACAGTACTGAAAAAAGGGGATCAGTAGCAACAAGAAAAAAAAATACTGCAGGAAAAAAATTAAGATAGGGAGAAAATAATCTCCTAAGATCACTTTTTTTAAGAAATGAAAACAGCCAAATTGTCAGTGTCCTTGGTCAAGTGCATAGTATATCAAATCTGAAGTTGCAGAGAAGCAAAAAACTTTTGTCCCCTGTTAAATTGGTAGGAAAAAGGAACAAAAAAGCAAATGTGGAAAAATATTTTCTTTAAACGTGAATAACAGTCTGTTTTTTCTGCAACATGTGATATTCCATGAGTATCCTGCTTCTGCTTTTTGAGACTGAAAAGCTCTGAGAACCTTCTGGAGGAATCCATACCCTCCAGAAGGCAAATTCCTCCAAGCTCTTCCTCCAAGAACTTAGAAAAAAAATACAAGCCTCAAACTACTCCGTTCCTTCCTGCTGTCATACAAATGCGGGTGTCTGTATCTTAGAACCTTAAAGTATTTTATTTATTTTTGCTTCTTAGAGAATGATACCCGGGTTTGTGTCCACACTGTGCTTTTCTGATGACATGCCAGCCTGAAGTGGCATATGCCTGGCTGTTTACCACACATCCAGCATAGTGTGGCTGGCCTTTATTCAGGGGATAAAAGTAGGTCTACCAAGATATCCTGAACCTTCAATTCTTGGTAACTTCATTCTGCTATGACTATAGGAAAGGTAAGCACAGGTTCACTCTTTTTGTCTGAGAAATGTCAGGACTGTTACAAAGCACCAAGGGCAATCACAGTTTTGCTGCTAGTGAGTAAAGACTAGTTTTTCTCTGAAACCATTTCTTGATTTCTATATGAAATATAGAAATATATTCTTATTAGAATATAAGAATAGATAAATATATATAAATATATATATAAATAGGCTTATTGCTCTTCATATTATACTTCTGTCTTCTACTGGAAAAGGAAGAGGAAATGAGAAGTAATCTATTGGCAGCTTTTCATGTAACTGTTTATGTCCATTGTTGAATCATGAGAATGAATTACAGAACAGCCCTGAATTTATAGAAGCAATTGCTTTTCACATTTCACAACTAACATCCATTTTAATAATTTAGTGCATTAATAAATCATCATCTTTGCAATGCATTGCACTGCCCTCTCTGTCTCTCTTAACCTTTTCATTCAAAAAGGTTCCACCTGTATGATATACCTGATATCATGTCTCCTAGTCTTCCTGCATTACTTTATCTCTCAGGCCACCCTCAAAGTCATCTACTTCAAATACAAATGTGAATTTTAAAACTGCAGAAGGTGTAGTAAAAAATTACTCAAATAAATCTGTTTTATTTTATTTAGCTACTGATTCAGCTGTTCCACTTTGCAACTGTTTGTGATTTGTGGACTTGAGGGAGAGCAGTCTACTCCTCACAGTTTCTTGGTTAGAGAAAGAAACCATTCAAAAGCCCTACTGTGGGCTATTATTCCCAAAGTTCAAATTGAAATCCTGACTTTCCAAACAACTTTCCTCTTTCCTGTGGAGCACATCTCGAATATATTTCTTCTGGGGGAATTTCCAGCTCCTTCTCAAAGCACCATCACATTACTAATTTGTTATTGATTAGGGAAATATTAGCATATCTCAAATCTGAAGGTTGCTTGTCTCACTCTGGTTGTTTTCTTTGTTTCTAGCAACTACATAGCAGTAGGAAATCATTTTAGTGGGTGTTAAGTGAGCTCTGCAGATCATTCATTGGCTGTTGGTCTAAAGCCACACTGTTGGGTCGATGTTGCATATCCATTTAGTCTTATGATTTAAGGTTTCATGCTAAATTAACAGTTTTAGGGGTTGTAAGTAATTTTTACACACAATATCAAATTGAACAAGTGAAGTTTTTATTTTGCTGCTTCATTATCTGTTTGCACAGAAGTCTGTGACCCTATGATTACCCAAATATATAGTACACATTGATTATATGCAAATAATCAATCTCTTTTGGGTTTTCTGATAAGAAATTGCCAGAAAGCTAAAGTAAAAAAATTCTTAGAATAAACTCATTGACATAAAATTAATTTTCTTCTGTCTGTACTGTAAGTCATCTAGCATGCTTCCAGTAGTTGTAACAATACTGAGCTCTTTCAGAAACAAGTGTAATAAAAATGAGAAACTAAGTAAAAATGACTGATTGTATTCTGTCATAGCTAAAAACAAATGTAAATAGTATCATCATAAGCAAGGGTGTGAATGTTGGAGAAGGCTACTGTTGCAGAAGCACAGAATTTGGTGAGTTGAAAGGGACTGATAGTGTTCTTGCTTTAAAGCATTATTACTCTTATTTCACAAGTTTGATGATATTGGTGAAACTAGACATTTCAAATAATTCCTGGGAAATAGTTGATTTAATTAGTTTTAGCTCTGTTTCTGCATGTGTTTTTGTCATGAACATATTATAATTTTCTCAAATGTACTCATTAGAAAATTTCTCTGAGTAAGTTTTAGTATTTGTATTCTTCGCACATACTTTAAATTCAACATCTAAGCTGTTTTAAAGAGCTTTGATTGGATATATGAGTCACATAGTATTGTTGTGTTCCAAGACTGGTTAAAAGAAACTTATAAATTTTTATGACTATGTTCTAAGTTCAAAATTTTCTGTGTTCTTATTCTCTCTTTTGTTAACTGTCCTGCTATTTGACTCATTTGCCTGAATAGGCACACAAAAACTAGCCTCAAAATGAGTCTAAACACAGCCACAGTAGAGTCAGCGTTTTTTCAAGTAAGTATTTCTGGAAATTCCACTCATGTAGATATATACCTCATGAACTGGCCATTTCAAATGTGCTTTGACATACTTTTTTTGAAGTAACTTTGTCATGGGAATATTTAGATCTTGCAAACTGGGGGAGGAGGGAGGGAGGAAAGCTCATTTGCAATTCTGAGGTATTGTCTGCTGTAGTTAAGGAAAGCAATTTAGTATCCCTTAGTGTCCAAGTTCATATCATCAGCACTGAATACCAGCCCAAAATATCTGGATGCAACTGTATACTCATTTTTGCATTCACAGGTTTTCTACTCTGGTACCACTTAAGGGAACCAGCTCTTAAACTAATACTTGACTCTAGGACAGGTTTAGGAGCTATATATATGTCTGTTATTCTAAATTATATACTAAATCAGAAGCATATTTCTGACATGTGATTATTTATATGTAGTGATTAAAAATTTAAACTCTAAGGCACTAATACCCCAAGGCAGTTGTTCAGTTTTGCTGATACATCATGGTGAATTAAGCTGGTTACTTTTGGCCCAATTACCTAATTCACACACTCCATAATGGAATGAAATACTTTGTTAAAATTTGATTGGCCTGCCCTTTACCTCTAATAATTTTTGGTAGAGACAGAAATAACAAAATCTATTGATTACATACTCCACAGTTTTGTAGTGGTTAGTATAATTTAAAAAGGAAGTTATGCATAAGAATATGCTCATTAGTACATTAGTACAGACTTATACTGCAAACACCATTAGGGTAATAATGACATTTAATGTCATGTACTTTGACCATAACTAACCAAATTTATTAAAAAATGCTTCAGTGGGACTAATTCAAAATTCAGAATATTCTTAAATGCTCTGTAGACTTGAAATATGTAAGAATTTCAAATTGTCTGTCATTTCCACTATGGCTGTTCCTTCTCTATGGTAACTAAAATCAAACATATGCTAGTCTAAAGAAAGGAAGTTACATATATTTTAAAGCAAGCTCTAAGTGTATCACAGAGTTAATTCAACATAATCTAAGATTCTATAAGTTTGCTACATCAGAAACATTCATTTATATGTCTTAATTGCCAATGATCTCTCGCCACTCTTTTCAAGTAGCATTTTTAGGGCTGCTGCTACCAGCAAGACAACTAGTAATGTGGTGTCTTAAATAATATCAGTCAGATTTATTGAAGCAGGTATTTGACCTTCATTTTTGTTCACCTCTGTAATCTCAGGTAGAAATTAACTCCCTGTTTCCAGACACAGAGCAAGTACTGCTTTCAGTCTTCTTGTTTCAGAAAGTAACTACTATTGGGAGACTTATTGGAACTACAGAATATATTATATCTGAGGGCAGAGCATTGCCAGAGTTTCCACAGACTATTATTTCTCTCCTACCTGGATATCTTAATGGCCTTGTTTTTATTTCAAGTAGTTAGCAGATGCTCTGTCTGACAACCTTACACAAAACTCTGTGAAGGTGTTCCCAGTAAATAAATTATTATCCTGAATATCTAATAGACACCATTAAATGCATGTTATTTTTCCAGAGCTATCCCACCACTTAGAACAGGTAATGCTCTGACAACAAATGCTACCTTTAGAACAAGATGAACTTTTATATTTTGCTATTTATAGAGATGTGCTTAAAAAATCAGCAACACTAAGTAGCAGTCAAAAATGGTAATTATAGCTTTCTCTTTCTTAAATTACATAAATTCATTTAGCAAAATAACACAAGGATATCCCTTATGCTTTATGATGGCTTGTTCTTCTGCCTTTTTTTCACGCATAGGGACAACCATACCTTACATAGGATCCCAGCAGGAAATCCCTAGAAATTCCTGGAAGCCCTGCCATCTGTTGGAGCATAGCAGAATGGGAGCTCTCAGATATATAGGAAGTTTTGGTCCATCACTTCTTCTACACTTTCTGTAAAGAACAGAAGATAACACACAGCCCTCCATTTGAATTTTGGGTAAGCCTCTTTAACATAATTCTCATAAAAAGATGTTGCTGGCTTACCTGAGGCCCTCTGAGATCACCAGTTTGGGATCAGCATTATTTTATTACATGAATAGTAAAGATGTAGCAAAAACTTGTATCAAATGAATGCAGGTTTTGCAATTTTTTTTTTCCTGTATGAGCTTCACATCCTGAGAGAATAGCTAAAGATCACTGTTATTTATCAGTATACAAATTTGGTAGTACAAAGGGAATATAAAGGTTATTTCTGCAGTGAGTTGCTTTGCAGTGATGGTATCCTACCGACAGTCCTTTAGTAAATAAGCAGTTTTATCCAAAATTCCTGTTCTTCCAGAAAAATATCCTGCATCTGCTTCTTTTCTCCCTTTCTAAAAACCAAGGTAGAGCAGATGGAAGAAGCAGAATTAAATAACAGCATTTCCTTTGCAATCTCTTTCACTGTACTTCTTTAAACAGATTATCATAGATATTGAGATAACCACTATTTTTCAGTCTATATAAAGACAGCAATAAGGCATATTTGTTACAAAGTAGCATGGGAATCAAAAATAATCTTCTGGCAAACAGCACAGTGAAATAGGAGCAGAAAGGTCATGTTAGACAGCATCTGGGTGGATTGTGACAAGAAAGAAATGGAGATGAATGACTAGTCTTAGATTAAAGATTCTCAGAAGCGTCTTACAGTAATCATCGTTGCAAAGGTGATTAAAATAGCACGCTTAGTCATGTTGTCTCCACTAATCTGGAGCTAGAACATTATTATACAGCACTTATTCACGTATGTAGCACATGAAGGCAGAATTTTAAAATGGTACATCCCATTCGGCTTGTGACTCAAGCTAAGATTATGGAACACCCATTTAATTGCCTCTGTAATGCCACAGCTGCAGTACGTGTATTTCTGCATTCAAATACTAGAAGCTCCTTTCCTAGCTGTTTTAGCTCATTTTACCTTCATTCTCTTCCCTTCCCTGCTAAATCAGCTGCCCAAGACATAGAGTAAAAAATGGCTTTCTGCCATCTTTTAGGGGAAGGTGCCTCCTGCACCCAGCTGGTCTGCAGTAAATCAGAAACCTCCATTCCTCCTCAAAAGGAAAAAAGCTTCTGCATTCTGCCTGAAGAAGGCATTGCCAACATTTTTAACAGACCATCAGACACCAATCTTCCTAAATTATTTTCAACAAATTTTATGTAACAGTTAGGATCTCTTATCTGTCCAACCTTCTCTTATAATTCATGGAACTAATTCCCCTGATTCACGATCAGATACATGATCTTGAAAATTCCTGTGTGCAGCCTGCATGCTGAGACTTTAGACTACCATGCTGTTTCATTAGTCGTGGTTTATCTTTTTTCACATCAGTTTTAGAAAAAGATTCTTCATTTTTGATAGTTCCTGGCCTGAGGGGATTCTGGCCTGCTTGTTCTCCTTGTAAAGGCAAGTGACCCTGAATATTCCACAGCCTCTGAGAAATCTAAGAAAATAATTAAGTATTAAAAGACATATTCTCCAAATGTCTCTAAGGTGAATAAATTGTCCCACATGCACCTTTTTTAATCCACTTTATGCTCATATTCTATTGTGTACATGGAGACTGATTAAGAAAGACAGGACATTAATTTAACTGAAAATACTACCATTGTGAGTAATTTCTTTAGAATCTGAGGGTGAGAACGTAGAACATAGCAAGATTATCTTCTCTTGGATATTTTTAATCTGTGAACTGAGAATTTAGAAGACTAGAAGAAAATAATTGGCATTATTATTGCAAAATCATCTATAAAAATAGAAAAATTATAAGGGTATGTTGGTCTTCCAAATGTCAATAAAATACACAGTTTCTTGAATAATCAAGCTAAACACAGAACATAGCCTTAGAGGGAGCTGAAGTCCCTGAGGAAGAGAGCTCTGTGCAGCCCTAACCTCTAGGGCATTTGCAGGAGACAGTGGCAACTTACCTAGTAAGAAGCCATGTAGCTGCTTTATTGCACTCTGCTTGCTTTAATTTGTTCTGCCCAGAAGTTGTGTATGTTGGACAAGGCAAATCCCCTCCCTGGTGTGACTGCAATGCTGCAAGTCACTGATGTACTCTGTGCTGAGTTGTGCTGTCTCATCATGATTGAAAAGGTTTCTTCTCTGGTAAAAGTGTAAAGTTAAGCAATTATAAAATATCTTCTTTCTTCATGCATTATTCTGAGTGGTATTACTTGTTTTTCATTTTAGTCACCTTTTTTCCTTGCACAGAAGAAATTCTGGTGTAGTGCCTGGCAAAATGATTTCTCAGGTGTCCTAAATCCCTTCTGATACCTAGATTTTTCAAGATGGTCTTGCATAATTTCATTAATAAGGAACAGATGCACAGCTAAAAAAAGTAGTTCTAAATTTAGATATATTTTTAATACATTTAAAGCCATCTTTTAATTGCTCTAGTTTGGAATATGAATATTGATAAATTAAAAAGTAAAATAGTTACTGGGACTGGTTCAAACAGTTGTGTCCTTTCAACCAAAGAAATAAAACTGTTATTGATATTTGCTAGCCCACTGTATGGAGCTCTGCCAAACTGCTTTCCCAACTGATAGCATCCATGGTAAATAGGCAAGATCTTTTTCTTCTTCCTCCCCTTCATCTGTGAAATGTATTCAACTCAATAAAGAGATTGGCCTCTTCCCAGGGGATCCAGAACTTCATATCCCTAGAAACTAATGTTCCCTGCTCTGAAGCAGTATCATGAATATTATTCAAGAGTCAAGATACTGTCTGTTCTGCCAGAGAAAAGAAGGCTTTTGCCAGATTTTAATCATGAACCATATAACCTAATAGCCTAAGTTTAGAAACTTCTTTTCCAGATGGTGCACATTTCCTTTTCTAATCTTAGGAATTCTTCTACTCAGTTGCACTGTTAATGTTATTCCTTCCTGTTTTTCCCTCCATTTCTCTTCAAATAAGATTCAGAAATAGTCAATTTAGTTAAGGAAAAATTTTAAAACATTTTAAAAGTAAAAGTATTTCATTTCAGTGCAGTCTGCCTCAGGGTAAAAATTGGTATTTTTAAATAGTTTCATGCCATTTTTCCCAGATGACTCCAAAATTGTTTCTGAAATTATTTTACAAGTACTCTGAATGATCTCACATTTGCTTTTAATTGAGATTGCAATAATTTTGATGAATTGCAAGGTTATATTTTAGTATTTCTTACACTAATAGAAAACAGTAAAATTTTGAACATTTTTTTGAAAGGCATTGTTGCATAGAGACTGGACCAGCAAGAAAAGAGATTGTAAATCACTATTGTCTAATTGTAGGGGCAAGAAAAGAAATAAAGTTCAATAGAACTCCCAGCCTACTAAAAAATTGTTCATTAGAAAGGAAGATGTGACCATGACAGCTCTTTTTGTTGTTGGGTTTTTTTGGTTTTGATGGGAGAAATCTTTCATTCAAGGGTGTAGAACTGGGGAAAAAAAAAACCAAAACAAAAAAAAACCAAACAAAACAAAACACAACCAAACCACTGAGAAGCAGAAAAATGAGAATAAACACTGCTGAGTATACAGTGGGGTTTATGTTTTTTCTCTTCGGTGAGATAAGCCACTGCAGACTTTTAAAGGTGCACTTGATTGCATGGTACCAATGTCATGACTCTGAGGAGAGCCTTCCTTTATCACTGTCCAAAGGGAAAGTGCTGTTAACAGGAGCACAGCCCAGACAGGTTTACTTTTGCTGTTGTTCCAGAACCTGTAAGAACAGTGGCACACTGAACATCTGAGAAATAAGAGTGGAAAGTAAAAATAGAGTAAAGATAAGCAATAAATATTTCAAAAGAGAGGGAAAGTGGCAGTAGGAATCAACATGAAATCCAACAAAACATCCTTAGTAAAACCTCCATCTATTCCATTGTTCAGGCATTGACTCTGTTTCCTCTTAAGACTTCCTCTTCCTCCTAAAAGAAGAAAAATTCTGACAAAAGAGTGTTTCTTAATATTAGAGTATTATTCCCGTTTCCATGCCCCTGTTTTAAGGCTTAGGACTTGTAGCAAGATATGATATGATATATAATTGTGGAAAATGTCTCATGGAGCACATCTCAGTAGATAAGCATTAGTATCTTAGAAGAGCATCACTGGAACATCATTGGATTAGTAATGAACTGAATAATTTGATGCTGTCTTGATAAAGGTGGTAACAGAAATGGATCATGGTAGCCTTGAATTACCACAGTTCTTTTAAATCTTTGGGCAGAGAGTCACGAAGGATTCAAGGGCCATAGGCAAGATGTTTTTCTCCCTCTCACTCCTACTGTCCAACCAATCTGACCTCAGTGCACTAAGACCATGGGGAAGCTATGACCTATTCCAGCAGCTGTGAGGAAGAAGGAGGGACGCTGCAAGCTGTGCAGAATGATGTCATTCAGGCATTGTACATCCACTCTGTGAGACAACTATCAGATACTGTGTCCCCAGCTTTGAGGAGAAATTAAAGGGGGCAAAAGCAGATATTGGAAAAGTACAATATTGGACCAGGGAGTACTGTATAGAACCAGTACTCCCTGGTTCTGAACAAGCTTTATGTTGTGCTGACTATCCTGACTAATACCTGCCCAATAATTGTGGTACAATTTAGTGTTGTGTTTGTTTAAACCTCAGTGTTGTTAGTTGTGTAGTATGGGAATATATGATGGTAGTATTTCTACGCTGATGAGGGTATTGGGTTTTTGAATAACAACAGTGAACTCCTTTGAGTCATGCATACACATTCATATTTTCTGCATCTAGATAAGATGAGGAATTAGGAGCATCATACAGAGCCTGCTCTTTCTTTTTGGATCTGAAATCCTTCAAAGCTGACACAAGCTGTTAATAGCAAGCTGTTAATACTGCTGTTTGATGACTCTGGAGTGGACTATGTGAAATGTATTTCATGGCTGCCATTCCAGCTTCTATATTTGTTACAAATTGTCAGTGGTGTTGGTTAAAGACTATGTATACTCAAAGGCAAAATTATTTGCATGTCTGTGGAGCTGATGCTTGCAAAATGGTTTGATGAGTGCTGGCAGGGCTGTGGGGAAGTTTGCAATGGGAACTGATACAGTTCTCCAGTGGGAGACTGGGAACTTGAAAGAATGAGCAAAATGACTGGAAAAGGTTTAATGAAATACATAGACAGTTGGAAGCAGTTAAGAGAAACCTGAGTTAAATGTGAACACGAACAACAAAAAAGAAAATTATTATAATAAACTGAATGATAATTACTTTTGGGAAAATTAGAAAGAACAATTCACTTGACAATGGATAATGAATAGGATCAAAAGGGAGAAATCTCAAGATTACTATATGATTAATTGCTATTTGCACTCCAGAGAGATTATTATTTTAAAATCTTTTTTTTTTCTCTAAGCTATACTGGCATGTACTGTATACCTAGATATCTGGATCATCTTTTTTTTTTTTTTGCATTTTTTGTAGGGGATCAGGCAAAATACATTTCAAGTTATTTTAATTATTAAAGGTAGTTTTTTCACTTTCCACTTACTGTGTGACACCCAAAAATTATTTAAAAAAGGGTATCTTTTCTGGTTACAAAAGTCTGTTTATGTATTTTTTAAGCTCTTAATAAGGTGATAGTCATAAATTGATACCTGGTGATAAGGTCCCAGTATGAGACAGTAATTTTAGTACTTTTTTACTCAGCAAAAATTTATTTAGGGAATATCCAGCAAGATTACTTATATTAAAATTTTGCCAAGTTCCAACTTTTTCAGGCATTTCTCCACCTTTCATTAGAAATTGGGATGTTAGGATGCTGGTGTCTCTTGAGGAATGCCTTTAAGAACAATTACATAACATTCTGAACAGATATTGACACATTAAGGAATCTTTTCACATATTGTTGAGATATCTACGGAACAAAATTCCTGAAGTAACAATCAAACTCCACCAATTCCTTAATTTTTTGCCCCCAGCTAGCAATATTTTCAAATTATTTCAAAACAGATTTCAAAACATTGTCTCAACATTATGTTAAAGAGCAGGTGGGAACATCGGTGATTAACAGTGCGATTCACATGAATGGGTTGCCCTGAATAGATGAGCAGTCGTGATGACTGATGACTTTGGAAAGCATGGAAGATCATTAGCACCTTCATGCATCAAGAAGAGAAGGAGGTAGGACCAGGCATTACTTCTACATGATATTTTTTTGCAGTGGCTTCAGCTGGTGGGACAAGTCTATTTTTTTTGGCACAGCAGTCTGAACACAGAATGTAGGTCTGACAACCTAAATGAAGCTGTAGCTTGAGCTGTAATCAAAGTGCACTTTGTATCTCGTAAAAAGTGTTTAGCCCCTGCCATCTGGCAAGCTACTTCTTTCCCAGTTGTATCAGCCTATAATCAGCCATTCTAATGTTGGCAAATCAACCACTGAAGGGGTTTTAATAGACATATACTCTGATAAGTCAAAATATGCCTGCACTGGCCATAAAACTCAGCATAAAAAAGATAAATTACAGGTTTTAGTTTGTAAATTTTAAAGTCAAGCAAGCATCAGCAGCCAAAGACATAACCACAAGACATGACTGTGGCGTGTCATTTTGCCGCCCCCACCCCGCTGGGATCCTAAGACCTTCAAACACTTATATAAAGTGCCTGTACACCAGTGCATGCAGAATGGGGAACAAACAGGAGGAGCTACAGATCCATGGGCAGTCCCAGGGCTTTGACCTTGTTGTGGTTATGGAGGCATGGTGAAATGATCCTTGTGTGACTGCAGTGTTGTGCCAGTGCTTCTCGGGAGAGACAGACAAGGAAGGTGTGGTGGTGGAGTTACCCTCTGTGTGAGGCAACACCTGGAATGTATCGAGCTCTTGGGGTGGATGATGAGCAAGTCAAGAGCTTATGGGTCACAATAAAAACTAGGGCAAACTAGTAAAGGTGACATTATGGGGTGTGTCTGTTACAGGCTGGAAGGAAATCCTGATTTTCAAAAAGGATAAGAGGTAGGGGGCACAGAGAACTACTGGCCAGTCGGCCTCACTTCAATCCCTGGAAAGACAATGGAGCAGCTCATTCTGGAGGCATTTTCTGTCCACATGGATGACAGAAGTGGGATCAGGAATAGTCAGCATGAATTCACTGAAGGTAAATCATGCCTGACCAACCTGATTGCCTTCTGAAATGAAACAACTACCTGGATGAATGAGTGGAGAGCAGTGGATATTGCCTGCCTTGACTTCAGCAAGCCTTTTGGCACCATCTCTCACAATGTCTTCATAGGCAAACCCAGGAAGTGTGGACTGGATGAGCAGACAGCAAGGTGGATTGAGAACAGACTGAACAGCAGATCCCCAAGGGTTATGATGGTGGCACAGGGTCTAGTGGGAGGCCTGTCACTAGTGGTGTCCCTCAAGGTCCCATACTGAGCCCAGCATTGTTTAACTTATTCCTCAATGACTTGGAGAAGGGGGCAGATGCTTCCTCAGCAAATTCACTGATGGCACAAAGATGTGAGGTGTGCCCAATGCTCCAGAGTGCTCTGCAGCCCTTCAGCACTTCCAACAGGTTGAGGGAGGTGATCCTATCCCTCTGCTCAGCCCTGGTGAGGCCTCGGAATGCTGTGGCCAGTGCTGGGTTCCTCTGTACAAGAGAGGCATGGAGGTCCTGGAGTGGGTCCAGTGGAGGGCTACAAAGATGATGAGGGGAGTGGAACCTCATTTATGAGGAAAGACTGAAGGAGCCAGGTCTGTTCAACCTCAAGAAAGGATGACTGAAAGTGGACCTCATCATTGTCTGTAACTATTTTTGGGAGGGTGTCAAGAGGATGGATCCAGGCTCTTCTCAGTGGTGCCAAGCAACAGGACAAGAGGCAATGAGAAGACACTGATGCACAGAAGTTCCACCTGAGAAAGAACTTCTTTACTGTGCAGGTGACTGGGCACTGGAGCAGATTGCCCAGAGAGGTTGTAGAGTCTTCCTCATTGAAGATACTCAAGAACCATCTGAACACAATCCTGTGCAATGTGATCCAGAATTACCCTATTTGAGCAGGAAGGTTGGATCAAATGACCCATCCCTTCCAACCTTGTCCATTCTGTGATTCTCTGAGCTAATATTTGACCTCGCACCGCTGGGCAGAAGACACTGCAAGTACCAGTTGATTAGGTATGATTGATCCATTAACATAAATATCTCTAAAGTTCCCTTGTAGAACTTTAATAAATATCCTAAAGTTCCCTTGTTCCCTTTCAAATTACATTTTGAAATTTCAGTCTTCTCCAAACACTGAATAATGAAACTCTTGCCTGAAACAGATATTAGTGGTGCTATAATTTATTCGGACTTTATTCTGAAAGACCCACCTTGGCTCATGCTTCCCTGTTTCACAAAAATTACTGCTGTTTGTATGCTGAAAGATGTTACTTGTATCCAAATTACAGAATGATACTCATTTCATGTGGTAGATGTTTGTAGTGCCTGCATATCAGAAAGGTGTTTACACAGAGGTGATAGATGGGAACCAAATCTGGAGATTCTGTCAGAATGCTCTCAAGAGGCTGCAACACTGGTTCTTCAGATGTCCTCTTGGGCTTTGGGGTCATGACCAAGAGAACATTGTGTTTTATTTGTAAAGTGGATTTTAGGTTTTGAGTGGTTAATATTGGGTAGGAAATTATTGCACATTATAGTGCCTGTTTTGATTTTGTTGATAAAATTCATTAAAGGGGATATGCAGTTGAATGGCATTTTTCAGTAAAATGCACTTCCAGAGTAATAGAACTCTGTTCTAGTTTGAGGTGTAACAGCATAGTGGACTGGAAAACTAAAGTAGCATACAAAAAGGCAATGTGCAGAATGAATGCATACTTGTACAGCCATGGATCATAGCTGTTCTTGTTCTTATTTCTTAATAAGTGGAGGGTCTGTCTGTCCCATGTAAGTAGAAGACTTGCAGAGGTCTTGTGTCCTCAGCAGGTTTTAGAACAGGGTTAGAAAGGCCAATACGTTTATGCATTGTCAATCACTGTCCTTCAGTGAGCTCAGCTCTACTGTTTCATATGCAGTATCTTTTCCTGGATGAAACTTTTTCTGTGCAATCTTCCTTTTCTTGACTTTTTCTGGCATTTTTCTAGTTCTTCTGCCTTGTTCTTCTCTCTAATGTAACTCTTCCTTTCTGCTTTTGTGCAGCTGCTAACTTGGAGGCATAGCTCGGTTTTATTAAAGCAATACGATTTTTCTTTTTCATTCCCTTTCTCATCTCCTGCAGATAAAGCAAGGTATTAACTGCTGATACCAGTTTTTTTACCTCATGTTATACTGTACTTGGTGCTAAAAGAAAGAAACATTTCCGATTCCCTTACTGAAGAGCATTTTCCAGGAAGAAGAGTAAGATTTGACAATGTTTCTTGTTTCTTTTTTTTTTTTTTTTCATTCTAGTGTTTTCCCTGCAATACAGTCTAACAATAGCCTTTCAAAGACTACCACACATCTTTCTAAGCAGAGGCAAAGGATTTAAAAGTAGTAAGATGAGTAACTTCATTTTAACCCTTCCCAGACAGGCTGTCCTTTCTTTGAAGATAGCACCAGCCAGAAATAAAGTATGCTGTTAATCAAAAAAACTCCACAAATTGGAAAGATGCACTTAAAAGTTCTTCAGCATCCTGAGAACAAGGGTTTAGCAAATGGCATAAAGATTGAGAGTGACCAATAGGTGTTAAACAATATTTCCTGCTTTTTGTAGGCAAGGATAATGGCATGGAGGATCAAGTCAGCAGGGAACAACATGTGTGCTTGAATTGGCACAAAGAGATCTAGTTCAATGAGATATATTTAACCTTTTTGTCAGCTGAAAACTGCCAAAGATAAGCTGCCATTATCAGATTCTTTTGAACTGGGGAAATTGCATTACACTGGAGAAATGATCTTTCCCTTTAAACAACATGTGATTGAGATATAACTTACAGTTTTACTAATTGATTCTCTGTGAACAAGATAAAAAAGTACATAAAGTTTCTTCATTTCTCCAGCAGTGTTCTGCTAGTGATACCAGATGCTGTTCATAAACAGGACAAGAAAATTTATCAACTACTTTCTTACTATACCGGGGATAAAGGATCTAAGTGTTCCTTGAAAAGCCATTCTCTCTGAGATGAATGATCAATTCCAGGAAGTTGTCATGAGACCAAAATGTTTAAACTAGACCCTGACCAGCATCTTGATGCCATGTGAGTGTCAGTACAATGTGGTTTTTTCATATTTAGTCTATTTAAATGGTCTAGACAAATTTCTGAGTATCACCGAGCAGCTGCAGCACATTTTATCCCTGCACACAATCAATTTACTTTTGCATATGATATAGTTTAAAAATGTGTAAAAGATGTTTTTAATTTGTACTCACCAGTAAAAGACTAAGTTCTATCATGGGAACTTAATTTGGCAAGGATATATCCTGTATCCCTTTGAAAACATGGTGGATTCTTTTTTATTTTATGTATCCATTTTTCAACAGGTATTGTTTGTCTTATGGCATCTTCCAGTTAGAGGAATTTGCTAGCTATAGTGACAGCTGCTCTTTATCAAATATTTAATTTCCCCTAGAATCCTTTTGGTAAGGCAGGCTCTATTAGTCTTATGAATTTATTTATTATTTATATTTCCAAGACTGCCAATTCATAAATGTGAATGTAAATACACATTTCAGGTTAATAAACAGTTAATTTGAAATATGAATAAGAAATCTCTAAACCTAGATTTCTATTTCTTATAATTATGTTTTTTCTCCTACTTTTATGACAACTGTAGAAATACTACTTCTCAGTCATTTTATAGATGACTTAGTATATTAATAAGAGGTATAGGGTAGTATCAATTCTTCCTTCTCCAAGAATTTGGACTAAATTGATGACAGCAGGAGTGGACATATCGTTAGGAAGTCTCTGACATATTCCTGTTCTTGAAGGATCTCTATTCATACTATACAAAATATTATTAATGAGATATGGCTTCTGGGTCAGCTGCTTAGTTTGGCAGGACAGTATTTCCATACCCATTAAACAGTGATTCAAATCTACTCTGACTAGCAGTGTCTGGACAGGACACCTGAAGAAGGAATGGGTGTAACATATTCATGTACTTTCAGGTTCCATTCACTTTATCTTTTTTGTGTGAGAAGGAAAAGGATTCTGACCAGAATGTTAATAAGGTCAAAATAGGTGCACAAGTTGGCAGAGAAGAAAGAGCTGAGTCATTGGAAATACCACAGTGTTCCTTTCATGGCCTGGCTTTCAAGATGTGCAGGAATGATTAGGAGGGGAGGACTAATAGGGGCGCACAAGGCTGTTAAAGTCCTGAAGTATAAAACATTGTCCTGCCTCTTAACTCTGATTTAAATGCAGGAACAACTTCCATTTCCACAAGATGGTGATGAAAGAGGGGAAGAACTACCTACATAGCATGCAGCTAAAACTCTAGATTGCTTTGCTTGAGCTTTTATGACCCCCAACTCCAAAGCAAAGTGAAGCAGCAATATCTGTACCAATTAGCGATCATGATGTATATACACTTAAGGCTCAAATTTAAGTGTTACTTACAAGTGAAAGTTTACTGAAAAATAATTTCTAATCATTATGTAACAATAGCTTATAGCATTTATATGTTTTTTTAAAGAAAGCTAAAAATAATTTAGTCTCAAGTGTGTGCAGTTTTAATTTCATTTTATGTATAAGAAAATCTTATTATCTCTAAAAGTTTGGTATGGAACCAAATTTGTGACCTTATGTTAATTTTCTGCTAGTGTATTTCTTGGACTTTTTTCTTTCATTCTAATGTATGGTAAGTTCAAGGGCATTAATATTTATTCCTGAATGTGTTACATTGCCAAATGGAAAAATGAGGATCAGAAGCAGTTACAAGAGATGAAATGGTCAAACCAATCAGAAAAGATGGGAGAATTCTCATTTGATTTGCAGATAAAGGATTTAAAATGTGTAGTGGGGGGAAAATGTTATTGGTTTTACTGCTCTGTTTTCTTGCTTCAGTAATACTCTGAAGGTGCTATACCATTAGAAAAACACCTAAGCAGCTGGAGGACTGAAGGACATTGAAGTCTTGTCCTGTCGTTACTTACTAAATATAGAGGTAGCACAGAATTTTTCAAATCCTATACGGCAAGCAGCAATGGGAGACTTGGTATTTTAGAGCACTTTGTACCTCCTGGATTAGAGACTTTCTACAATATTGTTACTTATCTTTCTCATGCCTGATGGTGGAACTCTCACTGGGTAGAAAACAGGCTGAAGGCAGGTAAAAGCAGGTATTTCTCTTGGCTGCACTCTGATGGCTTTCATGGTCTCAGGGAAATGTTTGATGTATTTCAAATCAGACCCAAAATACTGAACACACATCATGATTCTGGAGACAGAATCATGATGACAGCCAGGTAAAAATCTGGTCCAGCTTCTCACACAGCGTGTATGGAAATGTGCACTGAAAAAGGTTATTTTGACTTTGAGTTTTGGTAATTCACCCTGAGAACACTGGCAAGGAACTTGCCCCTGGAAACAGGATTAATTACAGTAAGTGTAACTTGCTAGGACATCAATGAAACAGTTAAATGTGCCTCATCTTAAAGACACGAAACATTAGGATCTTGTTTCATGCCTGTTCGGAGGCACAGGACTTCTGAATGGAGCTGACTCACCATCAAAGGCCTTGTCTTGTGCTGGAATTACCAACTGCCAAGTTTTGAATATGTCTACATATAGGTAAAAATTAGATAAATGAATGGGGTGGGTCATAGGTTGAAGGGATCAAGGAGTTCTCTGAGCAAAGCAGATGTGGAGTAATCTGTTTGTGATAGTTGTGGAGAGGACTGCTTGACGAGGTGATTGAAATAGTAATAACAACCTATCTCAGGGTGAAATAGACCAATGTAGGGCCTAATTTTACATAGAGTGAAAATTACCACTTTTTCAATTAAAATCTTCAATGTATAGACAAGAGCTGCATTTTTATAGAAAATATTCCGTTTGCTGAAAGACTTAAATTTAAAAAAAAAACCAAACCCAGACCTCTATAAATTTCCCATAATCCTATCTATACACTTCATTTCTGTGCATGTGCTGGTTTTGGCTGGATTAGAGTTAATCCCAACAGGGGTTAAACCATGATACTGCATAACGGACTCAGTTTTTGTTAAAACTTCACAATTCAATATAATCTTCCAGGAGCAGCCATCAAAAGCACTTTCACAATGACTTCAAAAGCCTCTCTTAAGTCTGGAGAAACTGGCTATCAAACACTGTCAGCCAAAGTACTAACATAATACCATCAATTCAAGTCATGATCTAAGTAGAAAAATGATGTTTCACTCTAGAGCACTTTAAAATAGTTCCTCCTTCCTCACACTGTACTACCTGATTGGCAGAAAGCTGTGTGAACAGTGCAGTTCTCTATTCTAGTTGTTAATCAAATAATATGAAAATTTTCCAGAATAAGTGTCACCACTGGGATTTTTTGTAATTCAATATGAGCACAATCCAAAGCACATGGCAACAGGAAGGAAAAGCAATGATCTCTTCCTGAAACCCATCAGCTCATTATGGAATTAGTCTCCTTGGAGATGACATCTGAACTCCTTTCTACAGAATTTTCTATTGCAAGCAATGAGGCTGATAATAACTATAGCTGTTAAAGAAACCGGTCTCCTTTATGAAATGGAAGTTGGTTTACTTTTAATTAGAAAAAGTGTCCTGAGGAAAAAAGGTCTGTTTATTCTTCGCAGTTCATCCAATTTTTCCATAAATTAGTTGCTGTTAGGGTGCTCTGTGTAGTTTCCTAACTAACTCTTTTCAGGCTAGCAGCTGAATGGTTTTTTCCAAAGGCATAGATTGTTGCTGAAATTTCTGCAAGAAGGCATGGTAGTGTATATTTCATTTGAAAGGCTGCCATGCCCAGGCCTTGAGTAAGTTCTGGAACTACTGAAGTCCTTTTTGGTGGCATTCTGGCCAATACATGCCCTGGAACTCTTTTTGGAATTAGAAAAGAACCCACTGAAAAAAATACTGATATAAAAACCACAGTTCTTCACAATCAGAAATAAATAGAAAAAAATCTGATTATGAACTGAACTAAGAGTCAGATAAAAAAAAAGAATTCTTCTGAGTGCTTTAATAACTTTTTTTTTCTTTTTATTTTTTAGGTTATTGTTTTCCTGCTTCAGGACAGTTCTTCCCTTCCCTTAATGTGCCAGAACTGCAGGGCTTAGTCATCTTTTTCCCTTCCTCTCCTACCCCCAGTGACAGAACTTTTCATTTATGCTTTCATTTTTTGAGAAAGCTAAAGCAACATTTGTGTGCTCCTCGTGATTTATCCGTAATCCCCTGAAGTTCAAGGAAAACTTGAGCAGAGAATTTTTCAGAATAAATGGTAATGAAATATGCCTCAGAAGAGCTTCTCAAGTTCCCGATTTAGAATTCTTTATTTTTTCATTTCTGCTGTTGCGGACAAGACCATAAGTAATATTTTAATGTTGATCACTGACTCCTGATCTAGGAACTCCTGAGAACCTGTTAACACAGTGTAGTTACCCAGAAGAATTACTGCTGGGCAATATGGACACCTCCTCACCTGTAGGAATTAAGGATTTGGCATCTTCAGGCCAATTAATCTTTAAATTGAGAAACTTGGGCATGATGGTGGTGCTAAATCTTCATGAAAAGGCAAGGAAAGTAATTATCAGTGAGCCACAGAGCAACTGTCAACTTTTTTGTTGCTGTTGTTTTTGTTTTTCTAATGGCATGTGCATTAGTTCCAGATAAAACAAATAGTAGCTTGGAGATTTTCATTTGTTCAAAAATGTTACCAATCTAAAGCCATTGATCTTTTACTTTATAATGCTGCTGCTCAGTTTAAGCTATTTTAGAGAGGCTTTGATTTGGAATGTCCAATCCAAGTATGAGCAAGTGTCATTAAAACGTAATAAATTAGAACTCACTGCCCATCCTTTTAAAAGCAATAAATTAATTAAACTAAGTTGATGAGAGTGTGGTCCAAAAGGGACCATTCAGAGTCCATGGACATCAGTGGGAGGTTGATCCCTTTAAATCACTGTTTTCCCACAAAATATTTCTCTTTTCCTTTGACTGTTATGCAATTCTAAACAATTCCTATGGTAAAGAGAGAGAATGTGGCATAAATCCAATATCCAGCTGCCACAAAACCCAAAGAATCAAACCTAGAGTGATTTCAATGACTGATAAAATTTCACGTATCACTGTTGGCAGTGCAGAGGTGCTCTGTAGGGATGGTGACCCATACTTCACTCTGTCCCAGTGCTTACCTGGGAACTCTTCAGCGATTCCAGTTCTGCAAAGTGCTGAGCAAGTTCCCAAGTACGTGTGGCTCCCACTGGCTTGCTTTGGGGCGCCATTCGGAGGCACAAATCCAGAGAGAGATACTGGGCCCCTGCTGAAAGGGGAGCTCTAAAAGAAAGATCGTAAGAACAGGGGACTGCTAAATGGAGTGTGGAGAGGAACTGATAATGCTTTCCACTGTAGGAAATTATCTGGTTTTCTCAATAGGTTTTATATTTAGGATGCATCCTGGTGCTTTGACTGCTTCCCTTTTATGGGATGTAGTTGGTTCTTAAAGGGGATTGTTTACTAGCAATTTCCAGCATTTCCAATTATACTTCAGTTATTATTGATTAAGTATCAAATAGTAATGGTAATGCTTTACATATAGTAGTTCACAAAATAAAATTGTTGTGGAAGGCTAGTGGATGCATCAGAAATAACTTCTAGCATTCTTTAAATTTGCATTTCACACAACTGGTATATTTGTGCCACTGGATGCATTAATTATTTTCAGACTGATTTTTTTAGGGTATTTATAGTCAATGGCTACATTTGTTCTTCTGAATGGCTCTTCATTTCCACAACTCGAATTTTATTTCACGAAAACCAAAAGATGTGTGAAAAATAAACAGAACAATGCTTCAAGTGTGTGTTTGCACAGAGTACTTCTAATCAGATCTCAGTTTAAGGTTTGAGAGCTCTGAATAACAGTTTACCTCAGTACTTAACTCAGTCAGCTGAAGAAAAAGGGAAGTGAAAGAGTACAATCTGAAGGTTACAGATCTTGTCTTGAACAGTAGCTCATTGTTGGCATGTGTATTTGAACTTAGGAGTTACTTCTGCTTTTTGTTGTGACTCAAAAGGAATGAAGTCCAGCAAAGAAGCTGAGCCTTTTGGGGAAAAGATAGAACAGTGCTAATTGGTACATGACAGAGAGAATACATGAACAAAACTGAGGAGTTTGTTCTGCTGAAAGCATGTTATGTTGTTTCCCCATGGATAGAAACTGGAAAAGTCAAGGTATTTTTCTCAAGATTCTTTACTGCCATGAAAGTATTTTGAATTACATATACTGGTAGAATTATCACAGTAAATTTTATACAAAATCTGTACATTACTGAAATGAGAAAAGAAAAGAGTAAGTTATCTATTAAGGTAAGGGTATTTGCCTTTCATAATTTATTCTGACATATCCAGGACTTGGCTAAAGGTCACTGGCAAAGACAAATTCCTTAGACTTGTTGGGGTTTTTGTGTTGTATGCAGGGAGTTTTCATACTGTTACAGACCTGGACACAGCCTCTGCCTACATCCAAATACCCTCCTGCTCTTTGGACAAGAGTCCTTGAAGCTTACCTGCCTTACTGCCTCAGGCCTAATAATACATTCTGATGCTGATTGGAAATGTGCTGTAGCCATTCTCAAGAGTGGTTTATAGGGAAAGAATAACATCTTAATTGAGTTACAATAATTTCTGGTAATTATCATGCAATAACAATTTAATGTGGCAAATACCTTGTCATTTAACTAGTGTAGTTGTTATTGCATATTACAGTTTTCTTGAAATTTTGTATAATTTACTCATAGGCGAACCTTTATATGTTCACATAAAAATTATAATACACATAAATATATTATATAATTGGTCATATCTACTTGCAGGTATTACAAGGAGTAGCAATTTGAGAATAACATGATTGCTAATTATTAAATCAGATGTTTCCATGAAATTAAAAAGAAGATTACTTTTTTAACCTGTATTTTTTTTGATTCTGAAAAGCTTTTCAAAGTTACCTTCTGCCTCTCTTGGTAATTGGGCACTCAGATTAAGTGGTAATGTCACTGAAATCTAAAGAAATTATCAGTGTCTGACCCCAAATAATTTACTTATTGAAAGACATTATATAAAGTCCCCTGAATGAATTGGCCTGGTGGCACTCCATGAACTACTTTATATCCTGCTTAAACAAGTTCCAGAGTCTGAAGGAGTCAGTGGGAAGGAACTTGAGTAACTAGAGGCAGAATTCAGCCTGTATGAATTCATCATTCAAATACAGGCATTCTTCTATCAGCTAAGAACACTGAAGCTAGAGTTTATTTTTTAAAGTATAATTAACACCAAAATATCTTCAGCTCTAAGTTACTTTTATATCTATGCTACCCTGTTTCTTTCATAGGATCCCAAGTAATTTAAAGTGGAAGGGAGCATACTGAGCATATACTGAGCATATACATTAGAACCTAAGATTTTTTTTGTGTCACTGCACCATTTATATTCAATGGTATACTCCTTTTACCATAAAAAAAACCCCCAACATTTCACATTAAACTATATTATTTCTCTCCAAAAGACGAAAAAGCCCCTTTTTTAAATCTGGTATACAGTTTCATAAATATATCACATTTTTTCCTAGGCATTTAAAAAAAGCACTGCATTACTCTGCTGTCCACATGCTAGCATAAAGAGATGTAATCTAATTTTAAAGTTAATACTGAGCAGTTTGCATGCTTGGGTAGTAAAACTCTTCTCAGCAATGTCTTCCTCATCTGAAGAGCACTTCTCTCTGGTTAGAAATGTACAGGCCTTTACTGCAGGATATTGTTGCTGCTCACCTTTCTTTGGCTAGTTTTGAGGTGCTCAATGGTGCTCAATGGTGCATTTTGTATCCTTCTGACCCCCATACAGTGGCCACACATACAGTACAGCAAGGGTGGTATTGCAAGGAGTTCTGCTCCAATAACACCTTTTTTTTTCTTTAGTCTTTCCAATTACTTGAACAAAGGCTCAAGGAATGTGTCCTTGTGTTTTTATTTTGCCCAGTATTGTATTAAGTCTCTCAAGGAATTAAGTTTTCAGTCAAGATTTGTCCTAAAAAACCCCAGGATGTTTTCTCTTACAATTTCCTCACAAGTCTAGATTATGACTTTTTTGGTAACACCTTCCAGCACTTTGTCTTTCTGTGTCATCTTCAATTTGGGGGAAATCCCAAGTGTTTTCTTCAGTATGACAGACAGGTGAATATATTCCTTCCCTTCTATAACAAGCAGCAGTACTGAAGTGACTTACTTGGATTATGCAAAGGTATGGCAGAAATAGAAAAACTTCTCAAAAAAAAAAAGCTACAAGAATTGCCAGAATTTGCCCCTTCATATGCTTTTATCAAACAGCTTCTGCCTCTGCCAGAAGTTGCAGCAGGACTCCTCCCTGTTCTGTCAGCATATCAGCTGTGGGCAGTAATTAGGCACAACAAAGTAACAAATTGCTGGCTCTGCACTTTGTTCCTCATTTGTCTTTCCTCAACTGTCCACTACATGTCAAAAATAACTGTCACTTTTAGACTATTAAACTTCATTATTATTATTATCATCCAGCTAGCTAATTTGTGCCAATCCTCTTCCCTCCCATTATTTTTTCCAGAACACTGAAAACAGTCAATTTGTCAAGGACATAAATTTTCTATTTTGCCCTTGTGCAGCCAGAGTTCACCATGGGCAAATAGAATCTCTGGGCTCACAGGGCAGGGGAAGGAAAACAGGGAAGAGGGAACAGCAGTAGGATGGCAAAGGGGACACGTAAATGAATATGTAGGAAAGCCATGAAAGGTTCTACAGCCTTCTTTGTGCAGGAAACCCTCAATAAATAGTGTGCAGTGTGATTTTATTGAGATGTCTGCTTTCCCTATCAGCAGTTTATATGATCCTTCTGCATGCTTTTTAGGGACTATTGTCTATTCCTTCCTGCCTTCTCCAGATCTAACATACCTATTTGCATTGGAAGTATCTGTTTGTAATCACTTTCTAGAATATCTTCTTCTGTCACTTTGTCACCGTCAATTCCCAGTGGCTCTGCTTTTGGTAGGTGTTGTGGTTTTTGTTTCTTATGCTACTGGATTTATTGGGCAATCTGATAAAGCAGGGGTTTCACTAAGCTTTAGAAATGCTTTACTTAAACCAAACTGAAAATTTTATTAGAAATTATATAAATATAGGAAGGCTGGTGTCTTGTTTTGAACCACATCTGTAGAAATGGGCTGCAAAAATAATATCAAACATTTTTATGAGAATAGCATTGTCAGTGAAATAAAGGAAGCATAGTGGAGCAAATTAACCTTGGTCTTCAGAGACTAAATAAAAATATTATAAAGCATTCAAGAGATCTGGTTTAAGGGCATAGACTTTTTGGAATATTTGTGTAACTATTCCTACACAAGAAGTAACATAATAGTGTGCAAATGACTGAAATACAAAATAAGAATAAATTTATTCACAAAAGGATAAATGCCACCAAAGGCCATTAGTAAAAGTAAAGGAAAAAAACCAAACTTGAGAGTTCAGTATCAGTAACATAAAGCATCATTGAGGTGCAGTTAAAAAACTGTTGTGAAAATAGCCAAAACTTTTTCATTTGGGAACTTTTAATCTAGTCTGGGGGAAAAAACCCCCTAGGAAATATACGAAATATACTTGAATTTGCAGAGATTTAATGGGACACTAATAAAGATTTTCTCCAGCTCTAAATCTCCGAATCAATTTTTGGGCAAGACTACCTGAAATATTGATGTTAAATAGAAATTTAAAGTCATTGAGGCAATATCTTGTTGTGGTTAGGGAAGTAAACAAATTACAGTGATATGTCAGAAAAGCACATGTGCAAACACCAGGAGAAACTAGGAAATCTAGGAGAAACTAGAGATCCACTGAGGCAACCCTAAAATACTTCATTTGGCCAGTGGACTGTGCTACAGATGGAAATTAGGTTTGTAAAGATGAGCAAGCCCTTACCTATGAGGACATATAGTTATATGTCACATGATTTTTGTACTAAAAATGTAAGTATGTTCAATTCCACTTTGCAATATTTTTCTCTTATATGCCTTAATTTAAAAGTCCAGCTTCCATCTGGGCCTTTCATTTATGAGCCTCAAATGTCTGCTGTTTGGGCTTTTGTGACTATTGCCTTGTTAGGGTTTCTACCATGAAATTTTGGACAGAAAATGACTGTATCTTGGATGCAGAAACATCTTGCCTGCCAGACTTTCTCACTGCTACCAAGCATCTTCTCACATTTACAATTTATACCAAATCTTGAGAGACTGTTCCTAAGGTGATCTTAATGTAACTCTTGCTCATATTTACCATGATTGCTCTTTTTTCCCAGATGCCCATTTTAATCCTTTGTTTTTTAATGAATTTTATCTTGCTTATTTCAGATGTTAAAAGGGTGTGTTTTAGTGTAGTTTTTGCTGTATTCTATCATGTTTTTAAAAACATCCAGAAAGCCTAGATTTATCAGGGGAGTTCTCATTTGGCAGTTAAATTATTTTTGTCATAAAGTGGATATTATAAAACTCTTTGAGAGGAAGCATGAAACTGAAATAATGGGACAAAGATCAAAGCAGCAGCTACACAGTGTTTCTTGAGCAGAATCCTTGACTGGCAAAAGGGAGCTGGCTGATGACTTTTTTTTTTTTTTTGTACAACTAATGAAAATTTCTCAAGAGGTTAAGCCTCCTCTCAGTTTGGAAGATGTAATAAAAACTCATTTCAGACTAACACAGAGTTTGCAGCAATATGTTATATGTATGAAATTTGTCCTTTATAGCTGGTAATTTGTCACCACCTTAATCTTCTGTCCTGCAACCACACACAGGATCAGTCCTGTTTATTTCAGTGCTTATTCCCAGAAAAACTGTGAAGTCTCATTGCTGCTGATCTTTCTCCAACATTTTATATAGATGCTCTGATGATTTTTAGCAGTACTTTTTTTTTACCAGTACAGAAATTGAATCTCACATCCTTTGATTGTCCTGGTGGAATATCTGCCTGTAAGTGTCTGTATTCCTTTACCAAAATACTTCTAGTTAAATATAATAAATAAAATTCTAGTAAATTAGTAGAAATGGTAAAACATTTGTACATTTTCACCAAACTCCTTGATGTCTCACTAGAAATTTTTATAAATTCTGATTTGTAATTAAGATTATATTTCATTCAATTATCTGTAATTTACTCACTTTATATGTACTTTAACATCACTAAAAACTTGTTTTATTTAATTAAAATAGGGGTTTTTAAGAGTTTTAAGTGAAAATCAGAGAATGCAAGGTGCAGAAAATAAATGTGGCAAATAGGCAGGAACAGAAGGAGAAATAACAGGAAAAAATTAATAATGATACAAGAGGAGTGATGTATTAAATGAAAAAAGTATGAGACTTACAGAATTTAGGTAATTTACTGAATAAAGTGAAATAAATTTTCCAAAATAAGAGTCAATCAGCAAGATTTATGTGTTTTCTGGAAACTTTTAACAGTGTTTTTCCTCTTCCAACTGCAAGTAGTTTGGTATCATGTTTATATAATATGGCCTGTGGTTTGTGTACTACTTAGCTATTTACTCACAAGGAAAAGCACCATTCATTAAACAACCAGTAGCATTTTGTTCAGTGTAATGGGCTTTCCTTACACAATATCCATCACAATAAAGAGGACTGCTATTACTAAGATCTGGCAGCTACACAATCCAAATGATAAATATAAAAGCTGTTTAACATTCTAGTAGACTGTAACCTGCAATAATTTCTAAAATTATAAAGCACTTCAACATTTTCATCCTGTAGGGTCAGTTCTGAGCACCCATGAATTTTAAGAAGTTTTTAGAGGCCTATCAGGAAGGCAAATATCACCCAGAAAATGTCTGATACAAATCTCAATTTCTTAGTTTTGTCAGTGTACTGCAAGGGATGTCTGCTCTATAAGGGAGAGAATGCAAGGGGGTCAAATATATATATTAAAAATAAGGAAATTTTCATTCAGAGCTGTGAAATCTCCTTAATCATGCTGCAGTAGGCTGTAGTGGTCAGTTTGGACAGTCTCAACTCCCTTTCCCCTGGTATCTGGAAGAAAAGATCCTGTAAAGATCAAAGTCTGTTGCTTATGAAGTTGGCATTAGCTGTTTTCTAACTACCTTGCCGTTCATGGGTTTGGTGGGATTTCTGTGTCATTAAATCAATGCTTTAGAGCCCTAAGAAAGATGTGACAGGGGCTTGGGATTGAGTCACCATTTCCAGGACCAACTATGTTCAGATACTTGCCAGCCAAGTGACATTTTCAGCACAGACAGGCAGAAGCGAACAGCTGCCTGGGCTGTAAGAAAATGATGCTCATGTAACACTGACTTAGATGAGCTGGGGAGTTTCTCCTTGTTTAACACACATGAAATGTCTTACTACACAAAAAAAAAATGTCTGTTACTACACAAAATGTCTTACTTGATTAAATAAAATCACTACTACAACACAAAATGTCTTTCTGATCCAGTCTTTTCATCAGGATCAGGAACTTCTTTCTCAGGGAAACATCTTACTCGTTGTTCCTTCTCAGTGGAAGATTTTCTTCCTTTCTTATCTCAAACCTGGCCTTCACTGGAGAACCATAACAGCAGTTACTTAAATGATCTAAAGAATTTTTTCCTCAGCAGTCTTGCATGGAGAAGAAGAACATCAGATGTTTGATGTGATTGCCTTTGATTTATACAAACCTGATAAACCACAATATTTCCATGAAAATGAATAATCCAGTTTCTCTTTTGGGATTATTTCCTTGCTGGAAAGTCATCCCTCTGGTTCATGATGACCACCCCAGCCCTAGCCTGGTCTTCTTGCTCTTGGCAAGTCTTTGCTCAGAGCAATGTTACCAGCCCTTGCTGCTGCTCTTAGTGCTTAAGACCTAATTCAAAGTATTCCTTGCTGACCACACATTTTTCATTAAGACGGAATCTTATCCTGATGCTGTCATCCTTTTCTTTATTTCTTTTTTTACTCAATACAATAGATAGGTAGCTGTAAATATACTGGTATGTCACTGAAATACAGAAGGCTGTTTTATTTGGTTACGGGTTTGGAGGTTTTTTGCATGTTTGGAAATAGGCCTAACTAAAGAAATGTGTGAAATCTGCCACTAGACAGTCGTGTTATATAGTTACCAAAGAATACAGGGAAAGGTGGAAAAGAAACTTAGTTTTTCTCCTGGAATATGAAAAATACAGAGTAGGAAATCAGATTTTTCAAGTTTGAAAGATTGGTATGCTTCCATTCATCTAAAAGAGGTAAGGGAAGATACTTTATTTTACTTTTTTAAAACTTCAGCAGAAGTTTCCCATAAGAGACCTCTAATTCTGGAATTGAGCTATTATAGTTAGGTTTGAACATATTGGTGTCAGAAGTTACTCTGAGTTTTCCCACAATAATATACATTATATTTCATTCCCTTGACCACTGTTCCACCTGCTGCTAACACAAGGAAGAGAGAATTTAGAGATGTTGATTTATGCAACTGCTGATTATGCAACACTGGATAACAAAAAATAATTACAGATAGTGCAACAACTTGTGTTTTTATAGAATGCTATACAAAAATAGTAAAGCTGAATTAATTTCTACAATATCCCAAAAGAGCAGTAGCTTCTAAAGAAGAGCAAAGAGAAAAATAAGTAGTTTTGTAGGAACAAGTTATTTTCACCTTAATTGTCTACCAAAACCAGACTGAGCATCTTTACAGAACCATTAGCATATTTTCCACTCTATTTTATCCAGAAGACTCTGTTCCTCTCTAGGCTCAGACTGAAGTGTTTTGCTTTTGAATAATTTCAAGTTCTGGTAGGTTGCTCCAGTAGCATGGCCCCCTTGTCACTATAATCACTATACTAGATTCCAGATTGGTAAGGAATAATTATATTCTCTTCTGTAATTCTGGTATTCTTCATTTGCTGAGATCTCTAGTACTGTGCATGTGGAAAAAATGCAAGGTACCTTTGAGAAAGAATGATAAAAAAATAGTTCCAAATTTGAAAGTATTACAAATGTCATTAGAATTCTCTATTTGAGCCCCCCAATGTGATTATTTAAGATTACCTTTAGTTAGGTCATTTTAGCTGAAGAAAATATATTATTAAAATTGATTTTGTCCTCTAAAATATGTAATTTATTTGATAGAATGTGGTGGTTTGGTGAGTAAATACCTGTTGATATATCCATTATTTAAATGTTACAAAATACAGGTTTATCTATCAACAACAAAACTGCCTGTATCAATAGTAAACTGCTTGATTTCTTGCACCAGAATGAAAAACAACTTGAAAATGCTGATTATCTTAGAGCTACCTTTTTTGACACCCTGCAAGGTCTCATTTCATTATCACCACCTGCCATTGCTTTATAGATTGTAACGAGTGAATCTTCCCATATTTTAATGAAAAATAACTATCAAAGTTATGCCCTACCAAAGGAAAAAAAAATAATCAGGGTCTCTTTCTGGCCTGCCCAGATTCTGCTGACTACAAAAAAAAAAAAGAAAAAAAAAAGCAGTATCCATTCAGGAACATGCTCCATCTTGCTGGTATTTTGCCTGAAACAACATGAAAGAAATAGAATGGATGAGAGAAACTTATACAAAAAGCAATTCAAACCCCTTTGACTGCTCTAGGTGAGGCTGTATTGAACCCCAAAGCTGTGGGTAGAATTCAGGCTTTTGAACCAAAAATATTTCAGGTTAAATTTTCCGGAAGCATGGATTACCAAAGAGAGTTTCATTTTTCTGTGCTTGTTCTTGGAGTTTGTAATTTGTTATGTAATGGTGTCATCAATACAGATACTGTATTAAAACATTATATATATAAAATACTGACATTAAAAACTGTCATAAAACAGGTAAATCAAACTAATCATACAGGTGAATCAAACTGAGTCCTACAGCCAGCTAAACTCTGATACTTTATCAACTGCCAGAATTTTGATAACAAAAATCTAAAATGGCCTGGTTGGGCTGCCTTGCTTATGTCTCCCTTGAGGCAGTCAATTGAATTTGCTAAACAATCCACCCTCCACTCTACCTATCTTCCCTATCACAAATAAATGGATGCAGAATTATGACACATCTTCATTTATTGACAGACTTTTGTCATTGAGACCCTTTCTGCTTTCCTACTGATGTATGTACCATGCATACATACAATGTTATGCTGGAAAAATATGCATAAAAGCTATCACATTCAGCTTAATTTAAAACTAATTAACAGCCCTTCTGGCCTTTGCAGAATACCATGCTAAATTCAAGAAATAATTTGAATAGGTAATTATGAATGCTATTTTAAAATAATGAGTTGAAGCATCTACAAGACTTTACCTTGACAAAAGTGTGATTGCTAAAATTGCCACTGACTAATACATAGTTGGGAAGAACAAACTTTTTTCTTTTAAAAAGGAAAAAGTGTTCTTTCATTGTCCACAAAAGCTCATTAGAAATAAGAAAGAAATTTGGAGGCTCTCCAAATGCAGGATTATGAAAGGGAAGAGAGAAAAAAGTAATTTCTTGGAAATATTTATTAATGGATGAAAATGTGCAACATCCAATGTCATTTGGAAGGCACTGGACTTTGCACCATGCTAGCAGTGATTGTCTCCCCACAATGCAAATTACAATACTAGGGACCAAGTAGCCACTGTCATGTACAATTCTATGTTATAACACTTTAGATTTGATTTCTACAGCAGCCTTGAAAACCTTGCTGCTGACAAAACGAAATGTATTCTTTCATAGTCTGGCTTTTCAGTCTGCTTTTTATTCACTTATGCCCATAAATCACCACTCTCTGTTTATAAGGTTACACCAACATCCTTAATCTAACAGTATTTCAACCAAACCATTTATGAAAATTAATGGTTTTCATACATAGTATGAAGATGTCTGAATTACCCAGAGGGTGGTTAAAGTACAGTGTTACTGTATAAAGTACAAAGGTATTAATCAGTTTCGTGGTTTTGTTGCCTTTTATAAAAGCCAGAGGCGATTGCAGCTGCAGAGTTGCTCAGTCTTGAGATGACCTCTAGGGGTCACCTGGTGCTTTCTCTTATAAGGCACAGGGTCTATTTAATTATTTCTAAACAACCCCAAAGAAAATAAGACTTCTTGAACCGTTTTTCACTTTCAGCTAGTGATGGCACACTCTGGTTTGCATATGAACTCTTATTTGTTCAAATCTTCTACAGTCTTTCCTAACGTGTAACCTAAATTTTCCCCTCTGCATGTTAAATGAGTTCTGAGTTCCTCAGTCTTCTTTGATTAATCAAAAAATCTGGCCTACTTTATGACATGCCTTTAATTATTCGCAGACAGTTCTTGTTATGTCATTTTCCTCCGGATGGAAATTGCTTAGCTGTATATTTCCACATGGATCTTGTTTTCCAAACACCTCTGTTCAGCTCCAGCCTGCACAGCTGGCTTGGCCAGAGCACATCCTCTGAAATACTGCATCCCTCGACAATTCCCCGGTCTTTACTCACTGTCGAGTGATTGCCACCTTGCTCAGTGTTTGCCTTGTGCCTCTCCAGAGTGAATGAAAAATAACCTCTGAGCCTAAAGGGACCCCTACAAACAAGCAGGAGGAAGAGGCCAATGTAGGGGGGAAATTAAGAGTGATGTTAAGAGAGGCAGCAGCCATGAGAATCCTGAAATTCCCTCCTGGGTCAGTCAGGTGTGACCGCAGAAGAGCAGGAGCTGCTGTTGTTCTGCTGAGCCCAGGAGGAGTGTGTGTTACTGTCCTTCCTGCACACAGGTGTTCCTGGGATGGAGACTGCTTCCTTAGATCCTGCCCCTCCCTAGCCATAAATTGACTTACAGTCTGACATTCCAGTATCTTCATGCAGAAAAAGAACACATTTCTCTCTTTTGTAGCCATGTGAAATATTAATATAGGATAAATTTATATTTGATGCTGGGGAGAGAACTAAAGGTCACTGTACCTTTGCTTTGCATTTTTTATGTAGCAATACCTTCTGGCCATAAAAGATAGGAATTTTCTGAATCATTAATGTGGGTTTGTCTTTGACTAATGCCTAAAATTTTAAATTTTTTTTCTTAAAATAATAAATATTAAGATTTTTCATTCAGTGAATACTCTATAACTTTGAAATGTCTTTTAATTGATTCATGACAAGAAACTCAAATCCAAAAATATTTAATGGAGAAAGTATTCTGAAAACATTTTCAGAACATAGTCTGCATGTATAATATGTCCATAATTATGGTCATAGACAGACATTTGTTTTGAATTCTCAGGCAAAAACAAAATAGTAGCATTGTAGTTTAAACTATTCCACTTATTTTCATGTGGGATCAGTATTCATAGACACATTTTATAATAGTTTGTAGTCTACTCATTCCTCTGATTCACCATGGTATTTGTTCAGAAGGGCTCTTGTACTGTAGTAAAAGAATTTAAGGGATTCTTTTTCTTCTTCTGGGAAAACACAGAAATCTTACTTACAGATCCTGTGAGAAATTCATTGATTTGGAAAGATAGTCAATAATTTTTTTTTCTTTTTTTGGAGAGAAGTTATTAATATGGAATATTTAATTTTGTTTTACTTATTCAAAACACAGCATTTGTAAACCCCCTAGTAAGGATACTGTATATCTTTTGATTCTCTTCCAACTTCTGATCACTCTACTTTATAATCCACCTCTCAATCTGCTTGTAATATCTTGAGAAATTTTATGCTGAATAGTCTTAGAAATAGACTGTTTGTGTCTAGTATTTGAATAGTTCAAATATAATATGACCACCATTACAACACAGTGATTATTTGCAGCACGGCCTTTGACACCAATAGCAATATTCAGAATTCAAATTTTTTTTAAAACATCTAAATGCATCTTACAGTGACAGTAAATATATATATTTGAAGCCATGTATTTAGTGTTGGTATACAATCTGCATGCATATGCCTGTGTTTCTAAAGTCAAGTTTTCTTTCTGTTAGAATCTGATCATCTCATGGTATTTTTGTACTAACTATACCATCCAGCTCAAAATTAATTTCCTCAAGTAGCCTTCTCTGTCTAACTCTCTGGGAAGCATTTATTCCTTCCTCTCTGACTTCCAAGCTTTAAAAATTATACATTTTCAGGAAAAATAAGAGAACAAAGTTACTTCTATGATTTTATGCTTTCCTTTTCTACATAAAAACCACCAAATGGCTGAGCTGGGTGTCTCCCTACTTCACTTCAATATCCCATTATTGTTTCCCTTGTCCCAGTAAATACATGCACATTAACATTCACATACATCCCCTCCATGGGTCCATGGTTAATTATCTCATTACTAGGAAACAAATATTCTGTTCTATCATTCTGAGGTATTATTCCACATTATACATTTCTTAATCAAGATTAAGAGCAGATTTTCACTCTTTTTCATTGCTTTGCTTTCTGATCACACATTGGATTATATCTTCACTCAAGTCTTTATTTTCTTTTCTAATTAGTCAAAGGTAGAATAACCATTGTGGTGACAAGAATAAAATGGATCCATGTACTTTTACTTTTCCTAGATTTCTTTGTTTCTTTCCATTAACCTACTTGAAACCACATTATACATTATATTCATATCAATATTCCTAATGGAAAATATTCTCCAGTTTTCTAGAAATTATTTCTATTTATTTTTTTTTTTTGCTTCAATTCAGGTTGCAATGTGGTTCTTTTAGGGAAATTTTGCTCTCAGAGAAACTGACTTTACAAATATTCCATGTTTATAAGCACCACCAGCATTGGTAATTAACCAGGATCAGTTCTTGACACTTCATTCAAAGGCAGATAAAGGGGATTTGTAGTTACTCCATGCCTTTGGCACCCAGATATTTGTTAGTTCTCAGCAAGCAAGAACCAGATGTTGTTTGAGTCTGTATGGACAAGACCTCTGTGTATATTCAGTTGATCCTCAGATACTAAATTTATTCTAGTAACACTTTATTTCTTTATAGACCTAGGAGATTGTCTGGGGAGGAGAAGGCATAATTTATGTTTCCCAGTGAGAATGTCTCCTCAAACCCCAGCACACCATAGGACCAGGTCCTGCAGATACTCCAGTGATTCCAGAAGATACCTGCAGTTATCTCTTTGGTTCCTACAATAACTGCATGCCCACACAACTTTATTTAGAACGTGCTCTTTCCAAAGGGACTGTATAGTCCAAATTTATCCGTTTCTTTTAAATGCTCTCTAACACTGGACAATATTAAGAATAAAAATCAAAATAAATTATGGATTATTTGAAACTGGGGCACTTCAGTTCCTTATTCTGAGATTGGAATTAAAAGAAATGTATAAAGACAATTCTGGATGTAGTATGATACCTAAATTTCTTTCTAGTCCCTGACTTTTTTTTTTTTTTCTAGAATATTTAAGCTTTCAGAAGTGTTTGTCCTATGCAGGAAGATCCCATCATCTGAGTGCTGACCTAGAGCTGAAAATAAAGCTAGCAGGACTGGCTTAAATTCCCTATAAGATTTCCCTGCTTAAAACATCATTCTGTTACCTTTCTGTGTTCAAAAAATGACAACTTCCTTTTTCTTCCTTACTTTGAACTTAAGTCCCTGCTCCTTACTGAGCCAACACAGCTGTTCCATCTATTTTCAGTTATTGCATTCCCTTTGTCCTGATTTGCTGCAGCCCTGGTGCAAGTGTTACAGCCTCTGTCGAGTTATATAGCATGGGCATTACCTAAGCAGATTTTACCAAGTGCAGAGAATTCCTGTGATTCTTGTTTGCAACTCTCCCTCTCCATGTGTCCCTTCTCACCTGGATGCTCCCAGCTACAGGGACCCCAGCTACGTACCCCAGCTAGAGAGGCTGGTTTTGTCAAGTGTAATTTACTAGTAAAATTTTCAAATATGCATTCTGTTTATCTCTTAGATTCATGTTATGATGATGCTTTCTCAGTAAACATATGTAAACAATTTCTTTACTCAATATCTGAATATTATTATGTTTATGTGTACTTCTGCTAACCTATGGTATAAAGCCAATCTGCTCAGTCCCAATTCAGGAAATTCAAAATCAACATGGCTCTGGAAAAAGATTATAAAAGCAGTCTGGTTAAATATTTTCAATCATTTTATCTTGCTTTTTAATGAAGATCACTTCTCTACTTGAAAACATGATTTAATTTTATCTTGCTTTAACTCACTGGACCCCTTGATAGACTATAAACTAGTAAGAGTAGGGACATCAGCAAAGCAGTTCAATTAGCAAGTACTTATCTCTAAGAAAAAAGAATCGAGTTGTTATAATGCAGACTTTTGCAGCACTGGTGAAAGAAAATAAATGAGCACAAACCTTTGGAGACATTATTTGAAGAATCAGGATATAGTACTTCTATTTACTAAGAAGAAGCTGTTTCAACTTATTTTCAGAAATAAATTTCATTGCTAAAAGACATTAATTTGTATGACTAAAACTTCCAGTATGAAGCTAATCAAGTGCTTATTAACAATGAATTTTAAGCAGAAAACAGATTTCCTCCCTGTGTTTCAATAGATCTCACTTTCTGTGAAATTCACGTAGCATTGTTTCTCAGCAGAAAAAATAACTTTTAGGGGACATTTTGTTAAAAATCTAGGTCTGTTTTGACTTATTCATCAATGTGCAGTATGGTGATAAGCCTGAGAAATCTTGCATGTAAGTAACTGTATGCCTGTGGTAACTGGTTTCTTTATTTAAAACTGTCTTTTATGCTATAGGTTAGGGTGATCCTTTTCCAGAAATAATCCAAACCTCCCATTTCTGCAATCTCATTTGTAGAAGAAATTTCTGCTACTTTCACGTGGAGGTGACTCATGTCTAGAATCTATGGAATGTTGCTGCCCACAGGTGGTTTCCACAACGAGGAATTCCCCAGTGTGCCTGATTTTAAGGCATATCTGGATACCAGCTGAATCTAAGAAAGCAGATCCTGTTCTAGCCATTCTCTGGGAATGGAGACTTCCTCGTTATCGTGCCCTACTGGTCAGACAAGTTTCATTCAGGCAAAGACAGTAATGGTAGCCTTTTGCCATGAGGCTGGTTAGCAATTCGTGCTCCTCATCTGACATTGCTGAAGACACCCGAGTAGAACCACTGCTGCTCAGCCTGAGCCACTCCCAGGGCAGTAGAATCACATGTTGTCTACTGTTCTCCAGCTTTTAACTCCTAGGAGTTTGCCTCTAATCAGCCACAATGGATGAAGCTTGCAGGAATGTGTAATGGCACCCAAAAATAATATGAAGCCATTCACAAAACCAAACAATTTGACAGGGTTGTTTTTTTGCTGTAAAGGAGAAAGCCATTGCAGCTCCTTGTAGTGATCCACAGATCTACAGATAAAGGAAGTGTTGGGCCAGGCTTTGATCATTGTGATCAGTACATCAGCATACTTTGCTGATCAGTTCAAGAAAAATCACAGGGATCTTCTAAGAAAAGAAAATTATATTTGTGATCAGATCCACTCATACAACCACTGACAAAATTTGGCCTCAACATACACATCCAAGATTTTGAAGCTTAAAAAATATTTTATAAAACTCATTAAAGGGACCCCTCTCTCTTCTACCTAGATTCCCATTGCTAAAATAAATTCTTACTCTGCCTTTATGAAAAGACAGTGATCACACTTGTTGAAACACAGAATGGCTCACATGGCCCTCAAGCCAGGACTGCAGTCTGTCCAGAGTCTCTGGTCTCACACCCCATCTCAGTCCAGCCTGTAACACTCACAAAAACACCAACTGAAGAAATGGCCTGTTCCTGCCCATGAGAGAGGCAATTTTTTTCTCCCTTTACAGTAACAGATCTTCTAAACAGACTGAGAGGTATCCCAAAGAACATTCCTGCTATGACACAGGTCTCTCACGTCATTGATTTTTCTCTTTACTTATCTGGCCCTGTCAGGATGCCGAGTGACCAGCGTTCTCTTCAGCTCCATCACAGGAGCAGGGTGAGCACCAGGTACAAGTGGCAGCCTGCAGGTGCAGACTTGGCTCACTCACCACTGACACAGCCATGGCACCTGCTCACCTGTGGGTGGTCAGGCCTTGGAGAAAGTGCTGCTGGCTGGAAAAGAAGCCAGGCAAAAAGAAGGTCAGAGTGGCTGAATGGGAGATGTACCTAGTGGTGAAATCATGCAGATCTTCCCTGTCAAAACATGACAAAATCCAGGTTCATGTTCGCCTCTTCACTAAGCCTCTAAATGCCTAAAAATGTCCTTTCTTTCACCATCTTGCTAGAAACCTTCATCCTTTCCTAGGACTTGCTGTGTGCTACACACTTCTTTCCTTCATGGAGCGCTGCTCTAGGCTGGAATATGTTGCAATCAATAGAAGTAATGAAGTTTATGGCAGGTATAGAAACTGGCTGGCACATCCACTATGCTCTGCCATCATCAGATTGGCCTCATGCTGACAGCCTTAACTGGTTCCTCCTCTGGCTTAGCAATTCCATGTAATTATTGCTCCTAACTCAGACAGTTGTTAATGGATCACATCCCACCTATTCTAAAGATCTGATTTCAATTTAAAAATGCAGATCACAAAATCCAGGACAAAGCAAGTTCAGACTGTGCTAAAAGTCTTGTTAGTTATAGGGATAGAGATGTGGAGACCCAAGGTATTGGAAAAGTATAGACAAATCTATAAACATCATTCAACATTTTAAGGAAATGCTGCCAAAGCATCTGCTTTAACAAAAGTGGCACTGACAATGTAGACGTTAAAATTTAAACTGCATTGACATGTTTTGAAAAGATGAAAAAGAAATGTTTTGAAATGGACATTTTCATATTTCCAGACTCAGTTTTTAGAATTCTGTTCAGGATATGTTGCAAAATGTTTATGTTTTCTCCTGATTCAAGATGAAACTAAACTTTTGTATTCTGTTCAGTCCTTCTCCAGATGGGCTACATCAAATCTGTGTAAACACCAGACCGCGTCTATAAGATTTTATTTAAACAATGGAGCTCTGCAAAGAAGCAGAGAGTACTCAGTTAAAATCAAAATAATTTTCCAAATCTCATTCTAAAATGTGCTTTAGAGCTAATGCTTAGAGTTCCCCAACATTATTTTGGCAGGAGTAATTAGATGAAATCAGCTATGATATAGACAACTGTATCTCTAGTTTTCATTCCTACTTTAAGCATTCCTTTCAACTCTTAAATAATCAGCAGTTGATCTCTGTGATTCATAGGCAAACACTGCTGCCTTTACTCACACACGGAGCAGTGCATTCAAAGTCAGCACTATCTTGTGGTTGAGTCAGTCCAACCGCTACACGTCGCTGAGCTCGTGGCTATGTGCATGTTATCTGTACTCTCTGTAACCAAGAGAACCATTCGTAAATATGATCGTTTACTCCTTGAAAGACTTGCTTTGGAAAAAAATGCAGCTTAGCATTAGTTTGAGACCTAATTAATGCTCTGAGGGACATACACTCAGAGCCTCAAGTACGATTTATTTTGGTGCTCAAAGCCATCTATGCTTGAAGTTCTATATAAGCACGTGCAGTTGAACATGTCCGACGAAAGGGCTGGTGAATTAGGTTTCTCCATTTAATCAGTGTGAGGTCCCTGAGAAGTCTGACTGACTATGAACTTCTGCACCTGGAAAGTTTGCCTTGCTGGTGTGCTGGATCTGCAGCTACTGCATCATCCATCCCTGCTCTTCTTGCAGGGCTGAAAATGATACTGAATTTCAGAACTATTACTTGTCTGTATAAAGCTGTGCTGCCCAGAGAGAAACACTTTGTTTTTCTTCCAGTTGTTTATTAAGGATTTTATTTCAGAGAAGACAGAAAGCCTCCAAAGGCAGGACTGGGGCCTGAGGCACCTGCCTGGCTGATGTCTTGGATAGATCTGCCGGGAGCGGGCTGGAGAAATGCAGCAGGCATTACTAACCACAGCCTCCCTATCAATTCACCTGCTGTAACTGAGTAAAATTTTTTGACCTGGTAAAATGCTTCTTCCAGTCTCCACCGGCTGAGCTTGTCAGATAATGTGCTCAGCCATCAAGTGTGTAACTTCCTCAGGGAAGCAGAGTAAGAGATAAGAGCCGCCATGGGGGACTGAAAGTGCAACTCTGTCTTCTGACATTTTATAAAGTTAAATTATAGGGCCATTATCTTCTGTATTTTATTTCATTTATTAGGCAGCGCGGGTGCTGCTTAATGGGATGCAGTCACTGAAGTAAATAATCCCGTGGGATGCTTATTTGTTCGTATTAACGCAGAAATTCGAGCTCGGATGTGATTTATGTAGACACTCGTGTTAAAAAAAAAAAAAAAAAAAAAAAAAAGGTGGCTCTGCCAAGGGAACGAGGCAAGGCGCTCGCCAGCCGGCGGCGGGGACGGAGTTTCGCCGGCGGCTCCCCCGGTCCCCGCGCCGCCACGGCTCCGCTCGGCGGCCGCCGCCAGGCCCGGGGCAGCGGCGCCGCGCGGGAGCGCCCCGCCCGCGCGGAGTGCGCGGGGGCGCGCAGGGCCGATATCCATAGATATCCATAGTAACGGCGGGGGCCGGGGGAGGCGCCGCGGCAGCTCCCGCCCGCCGCAGCCGGGACCGCACCGAGCCGCGGTGAGCGCGCGCGCGCGCCCGTCCCGCTCCGCCCCTCCCCCCCCGCGGGCGGCGCGGCCGGGAGCGCGCGCGCGCGGCCCCGGGGAAAGCGGGAGGGGGCTCGGGGGGGGCCGACGGGGGCGCGCGCGCGGCGGCGGCCGGACGGGGAGGGCGGCGGGGGCTCCGGTGTGCGCGGCTCCGCGGCGCTCTCCCTGCCTGACTCACCGCGGGGCGCGGGGAAGATGCTCAGCGTGGAGGGGTAGCGGCTGCGGAGCAGACGTCGGGGCCCCCCTCGCTCCCCTCCCTCCCCGCCCCCGCCGGGCTCGGCAGCTCAGCCCGCCGCCGCCGCTGCCGCTCCTAGGTGAGACCGGGGGCCAGGGGAGGTGCTGGGCGAGCACGGGGGGCCGGGCACGGGGCCACCGGGCACCGCCCCCGCCCCGCCGCGCGGCCCGGAGCGGGTGTCGTTCCCCCCAGGGCCCCGGGCGCGGGGAAGCGCCGGGAGCGGACCCCGGGGGACGGGCGGGCGGGAGCCGGCGGCGCCTGCGGTTGCTGCGTTAGCAGGATTATGTCAAGCCTCGCCTCGCCGGAGCCGCTGGGGCGAGCGGCGGCGGCAGCTCCCGCCCGGCGGCGCTGCGGGGCGCCGCGCTCCGGGGCGGGCGGGGGTCGGCGGGGAGGCGGCCACGGGGCAGCGGTGGGCGGCGGGGCGGACGGAGTTTGAGCCGCCCGACGGAGCCGGTGCTCGCGGCTGGTGAGTTCTCACCGGGCCGGCGTGGCCGCGGGAAGAGAGCAGCCCCGGCCGCCCCGGTGCGCTCCCTCCGAGCCGTCCGGAGCAGTGATTAAGCCCAGGGGAGCGGGCAGGCGGGCACCCGCCTCCGGTGCCGCACGGGAGAGCGGCAGCGCGGCGCGCAGGGTCCGCAGCAGCGGCTGTCGGGGGGGCCGTGTCCGTGTGCGCCCTGCAAAGCTCTGCTTACTTGGGTCTGGTAACTTGGCCGTAGTGTGCCCTGGTCCGAAACTTGCTACGCGAGGTTTCGCCTTCACGGCACCGCTGGTTGTCCGCTCGGTGTTTCAGGAACGCTGGTTGGGCGAAATGTTACGGTTGTGTGGCGGGGGGAAAACAAAAGGGATGAAAAGCAGAAGTGTGTAAAGATCAGAATGATGGTTTATGTTTCTCTATCTCGGAAAAGACTCATGTTTGAAAAATACACAGTAATGAGCAGGTATTGTACTGTACGGCGAGAATACAGTATTGGCATTGGGAGACAAACGGTACCTGAGAATTTAATTTGGATTTTAGTTTGCTGCACACGTGCAGTAACAGTTTTCCTGAGCATTTTTAGCATGTGGAGTGATGCATGTTGCCATGTGCCTTGCAAAATTCCTTTAGCTATGCGAGCAGTGGCAATGTGTGCCAACGTGCCCAAAATCAAGGTGTACTCCATGCCGTTAAGAGCAGCGGTGCTAATGAGGAGGCTACAGTGTCTATCTGACAGGATTACTGATAGACCATATCTTATCTTAGAGAACGTTTTAACTTGTTCCTTTAACGAGGCACAAAATGCTGTTAGACCCTGGCGTGATGGATAGTAACTTGCCATTTGAATGCACTTTAAGGACCAATTTGTGTCCTCTTCTGTATATGCCAAAATATAATATATAGTCACTTGCTAGAAAAAAAACCTCAGTGGAAGGCTGTTCATATGACTATCTTTATAAAGATAGTGGTACGTGATCACATCTGTATGAATGTGATCACAAATTGTAAGCACTCATGCGAAGTTGATACTTGTTTGCTCAGTATAAAGCCTTGGTCCTATGGTGTGTAATTAGGATAAGGAATTAAAGCTTCATTCTGGTAGCATTCTAAAAATTTCAGTGGTGCTCTGAAAAAAATGAAGAGTAAGTTATTTTAGCAGAAAATTTTGGTCTGTTGGCAGTTGCTCGCTAAGAGATTTGTTCTCCTTGATATGTGAGTATAACACATACAAGCTGCTGTTGTGCTGTTGCTCACACACCCTCTTAACTTTACACACCTGAGAAGTTCCATTTCAAGAGTTTCTGCAAATGGTTGACAGATGAGATCTGGAAGAGCTCGCTGATGTATTCTAAGTAAGCTTTGCTTTCTGTACTGTTGGTGAGCTCCTTTATAATTTTTTTTTTTTTCCAGAGAAAGGAGATGTGATAGTCAGGAAGATATAAATTTATCTAGAAAGAAGGCAAATTAAAATGTACTGTACATATTCATTCTACTTAGGAGGCGTTGAAATGCAGTACCCCAAAATTAATTCAGAAAGCTGAGGGTCTGCTGCTTTTTCTCTTTGCGTTTTTCTTGGGTAGGGGGGAGGGAAGAATGACACCCCTAACTGGAAGTGGGCACATGGAGTTAAAAATGCAGGGTAGAGGATGTGAAAATTGGGAGCAGAACTGGCAATGAAGCTGCCATCAAAGGTGGCTGCACTGAAGTAGGAACCTAAAGCAAACTGACTCTAGGCAAAAGTTTTGCTGCTGAGGAACTTAAGAGGGAGCTGTGACCTGGGTCAGTCATGATTTCATTAACAGTCCAAGAAAAAGACATTTTATTGTTGAAGGAATCAGAATTCCATTTCAGAAATGTTAATTTTAATTTGTTTCCATCACTCAGAAGGATGGAGGCTTTGCTTTGTTTTAACATTGAACAATTGGCATTTTGGTAAGGATCTTTGTATTTATTTGTTGCATGTTAGTGATAGGCATAGCGAATAATATTCTTCACAAATAGTAAATTCCCACCTTGCTTTGGGCAGACTCAGAAACTGTCAAGCCTTGGACTTAAGCTCTTTTGGCTCTTGGTCCTGAGACCTGCTCTGCATGCAGACTACAGGTTAAAGCAGAGATGAGAGTGAATGACATCATTCTGGGTCCCGCTTACTCATTTGCCAAATACCAATCATGAATAGATTTTTTTTTTTTCTGATGATCCTATTATCATAATGCTTTGCTTATTAAATGTTGAAATTTTATATTAATCTTCCAAATCAACACTTGCTGTGATGAACTGGCCAGTTTTTACTCTGAGATATGTGATTTTTGTGTTTGTACATTAGGGAACATATTGGCTTATGCTAGCTCACATTTTCAATGTTGTCTTCACAGTTCTACGAGCTGCAAGCTTATTTTTAAGAAATCACAGTCAAATTCTGGAGAATAACACCTTCAGAAAATTGTACCATACTGGCACTCTTTATGATCCAATGCAATTTTTCCCTTTGTGTAGGCAATAACAGAGGGCTGCTTGTGCTTGGTCTTTTAGTCCATGTGCCAACTATGCCAGCTTGTCTACAAGACAGTAGTCATGGTTCCAAGTTTCAAGGGGTTATGCTTCAGATAAAGATGGCTTTGACAAGGTAATTAAGCAAGGAAAGTTGTTTCATTGTCTTCGTTTGCTTGCTGTCTCTATCCATGGACTTTCTGGTTTTTTTTGCCTATGAGGAGAAAAGATTCAAAAGGTGGTAAGTTCATTAGAGGGTTTCAGCATGTTATGCCCAAAAAAGAGTATTTTGGGCACTGCAGTTCAAAGATGCAGGTCTTCACATACCTTTTACTGCTTAGCTCTCTAATAGAGTACCAGTCTGCACCTTGAATTGCTCTTAAAATTGTCTTGTTTTATGGATTACATGTAAACACAGTGGGGCATTCTTGGGTCAATTTTAGTGGTCATATTGCTTTTGATACGGATTTATATACTGCCAAGTGTTCTTGGTGGTGTTCAGTTGTGGTTGTTTTCCTTCTTTTCTGTTTACGTACTCTGGAGCAGTAGAATTTTTCTAAAAGTCCTTCAGCCAGGTAGAAACATTTTTTCCTCTCTCCAAAGATTCTTCATTTAAAAAAACCCCTCAAATTTGGCCTGAATTCACTCTGACAAACTTGAGCATAGTGTTAAAGGATCTTGTTGACATTGTCACCCTGCAGTTAATTTCTCTGAAGTGAAGTGTCTTGCAACATTTCAGATGGCTTCATGTTAGCTGCAGATAGCAATTATTATGTCTGGCCTAAGGAAGCGATGATACTGGTGTTGAACAAACCTTAACCAAAGAAAATCACCAGGCAGATAGTCTCTCTTCCTTGACAAAGGAATGGTCATTCTTGGTTGAGGGGTGCTGGTACATCTCCTTGGAGATTGTTCTCTGTCCTCTGATCACAAAGAGGTTCTTGTTGTCATGAAAATGCCCAAGCACATAGAAAACCCAGGATCTGTTCTTCCTCCATTCCTTCCTTATTGCCTTCAGCCTCTTACTGGTGGGTTATTTCTAACTCTGTGGACTGAGGAACATCTTTGAGAGTTTTGTGATGCCTTTTGTAAAGGCAAATGATATTTGGTGCCTGCTTGGCACATCCTTTGGGGTTGGATAGCATCTTTGTGGTGTCTTGAGAGGAATAACAAGAACACAGGGTTATCAGTGTTAACAATACCCAGCTTTGGTCTCTTTTTTCATTAGAACTCAAATCCCAGAATATCTGTGCCCTGAGAACTGAGTTTGGGTTAAAGTCAAATGCCTGAAACACAGCTTGATCAAGAGAAGAGGTAATGAGCAGTGACAGTGTATCTGAGGACCTTCTAAAATCTCTGGCTGTGCTATCACCTGAGGGCACTTGCTTAATGTTAGAAAGCAGTCTTCAGCACTGGAATGTACTCACTCTGTGGACAGTTAAGATTGTACTTTTTTTCCCTTGTGGATATTCATATCTTGGCTTGTTTCCAAGGCTTGCATGATCCCTTGCTAAAAGAAGAGTACCTTTCCTTTGGGAAAACCAACTGAAAATTCCAGCTGGTCCAGAACTAAGTAATTGTAACCATCCTGTTTTTTCTAAATGTACCACATGTTCTGTAGGCTTATCGGTGGTGCCTGAAATAAGTGTCAGCTGGGGTCTTGAGAAGCTTGAGATGAAAGGTCTTTCTCCCAGGCCTTTGTCTTTGGAGTTTCCTCTTTCTAGAAACAAGAAACTGGGACATGTTAAGGAAAGATATGTAATTTTTCTTACTTTTTTTTCAGCTTTTTGATGCAGGAAATCCAACGTGTTTTATACGACGTTTGTTACGTGTAATTGGTTTGTTCTTCATTCTGTTCTTGTTTCCTGCAGTTATCATACATTGAGAGAGTTTTTTCTATTGTTTAGAATGTTTTAAGTTCTGAGGCTGTAAAAAGGCTAAATTTAATAAAAGCTGCAATAATAGCAGATGAAGTCAGCAGGGAGTTTTGCCTCTTTGACAGAAGATTTTGGACCATTGTTTAAATTTTGAAGTTCTTTTTTCCAGAAAGTGCTTCTCTACAGCAAAGAATAAGCATTTTGTTTTGCAGTACATTTAAATGTCACAAAATGGGAAGGTGATAAACATTTGTTTTGCTTGTCCAACTGTAGATAATTTTCTGAACTCTTCAGTTAGTTGACTGGTCCTCCTGGTGCAGATTGGGGTCAGACCTTCAGTGCTTCTGGGTATTTGCATGTATGCTGCCTTAGTTGGTTCTGTGTACTTTGAAGTAAGGCTTTTGCAGTGATATCAGTGGGAATATATGACTCTTTCACCGTGGGTATACTGAAGATAATTTATTTCTTCTCCATGTATCTGTTCAGTGAAGAACACTATTATACACAATATCTTCAAGTATCTCAATACAAGATGGTACAAGCCACTGGTAAATTGGTGAGCTGTAAAAATGTTTGGGTGTAATTATTACCAGTACAGGAAAATGCAAAGTCAGTTACAGTGTTCATCAAGAATTATTATATAATACTAAAATGTGTGTTTATGTATGTGTATATGCATGTATAATAGGAATAATTTAAATTCTAGAAGTTTTACTGTTGTAATGCATGATCATCTCACTGTTCTCAAGCTTCATCTTACCCCACTGAAAGTGATATTAAAGCTCTCAATAATTTTGAGAAGAATCATAAAAAATGTGTGTAAAAATAATCTAGTAAATTCTTACTGTTTATACAATCTTAGATAATGTCACAGCGTAAAGAGATATGCTGTAAATGCCAGTTTGCAAATAGTTAAAACACTTATTTTTTAAGTTACCTGAAAACTGGCTAATTATCTCCTTCAGGATCCCATAATCAAAGAGCTGTTATGCTGCTGTTGTGCTTTGTTAATGCTTTTGTTTTCCAGGAATATTTTCATATATGGTTATAGAACCTTGGAAAAGTGTTACTTTGTTAATAGTGCAGCCACCTGGAAAGTACATTATTAATGAGTATGCAATTGGTCTGTGAAGCACCTGTGTTATTATTATACAATCAAAATACATAGAACTTCAGTTTTCTGTACCAATATTAATAAACCACCACAGAGGTAAGTGGATATTAAAGTGAATAGTCACACAGAAAAATACTTTAGCAAAACCTAAGGGAATTATTGTATGATTCATTGTATTTTTAATGAAGTCATTATAAACTGGATGTAAGTTATTATTTTTCTTTAAAATCTGAGTGTGGTAGGGATTTGGCTCTTAGCACTAGCAAGAAACAAGAATTCAAGGATTTCCATAGGCTTTTGTGAGCACTTCTCAATACTAATCCATGTTATGCCCAGCTTGGGTATTTCAGAAGCAAAGATTGGCTCTACAAGAAGCACATTATAAGAAAACTTCCAAACCTCATCTTTGTTAAAAATTCACATCAAAGTGTTATGTTTAACAGGTGTTGACAGGATTAAAAACCTGTTGCACTAACCATTTACTAGGGATTTCCCCACTGCTTATTAATTTAATTAATTAACTATCCATGTCACTTTTACATACTTATGCAAAATGACAATAAATCTTTAATATTGTCTCTATACTGCAAAGTTGCACTTCTTTAAGCATTAAAATATGGAAAGAACATGAAACATTACAACTGTTATTTTTTGCTTGAGTTCTGTTGATCCTAATTTTTGTTGTTGGCATGAGTATCTTTAACTTGTGTGACCCTTAGCACAAGATACAGATTTTGGAATCATCATGTGATGGTGGGACTTGAGTGCTGCCAAATCACTGCCTGCACTGAACCATCTCAGCATGCCACCAGACAGCTCCATACTCGTCCTTCAAGTACTTTGTGTATGTGTTAGTCACAGCACAGTAATAGCAAGTTTAATTGTTTAATGCTGTCTGCATCATGTTCCTTTCATAAGCCTCCACCAACCAGTGCAGGATAATCTTTGGGCTTGCCTGGATGAAACATGCCCTGGATGAAACAGCTGTAGTTCTTGGCTGTGCCCATTCCTTGCTGTTACCATTTTTGTTCCTTACAGAGCTGTCTGGGGCTAAGCAGAGCAGCTCTGCAGCGATGATGCGCACTGGGAAGCGTAGGGCAGAAGGAGGTGTCACATACCCTGAAGGGTTTGCACTCAGAGCTTTTGAACACGGTTCTCAGCTAGTGAAAATTGTCATAGCACCACTGATTCTGTTGACTGCACAGGCTGAAGAGCATGTCTCAGGTACCTTGTCAGAAATAATCTTCCTGGATACTGGGAAGAGGGACAAGCAATGGAATATGTTCAGTTATCGCTGTGGTGAAGAAGCATTTGGCCTGCTTCACACATACCTTTTGGAAGATAGCAAGAATCTTCCTGCTGCTATCACAGTCATGAGAGCTCTGACACTGAGAGAAGCCCTGTGGGGTCTTGCTAAAGATGCCATCTTTTAACGTGATTTTATTTACTTCTTGATTCATTTGCATTGACCAATTAATTGGCTAAAACTTCAAAGAAAATGAAATGTTGAAGAGGAAACTCGATATGTGGTTTTCAAAGGGAAAGGTGCCTTTAGAGGAAGTGTTAGTATAATTGATATTCTCTGTAAATGCTCAGCTGTGGAAATGGGAAACTAAAGTTAGGTGGTCCTGATCTGGAAAGCTTGGCTGAAGAGTGTTAAGTTTCCCTTTGAAGTATATTTCACTAAATATGGCATGTTCTACTGTGTATGCAAGCAAGTGGTGTTCCTAGGTTGAAAATTTTGTTGAAATCCTTTGGCCTTAATATTTTAAGGGTAGTATTGCAGGCGTACACTTCTGTAATAAAAGTATTGTTAATGTTCATTAAAATTATTGTTAATGTTCATTTAAATACGCAGCTTAAAACGTAAGCTAGAGAGCAAATCATAGCTCCCCAAAATAGCAATCTTCTTCCCCATTTAAACAGTTGACTGCATTGAGATTTCAGTTTTTGGTTATTAGAGGGACTGAAGACTACTGTAGTTACAAGAAAATTTACAAGCTCCTTTCTTTTTTGAACAGTTTCCTAAATACTTCCACAAATAAAGCAAAGCTGCTACTTGCTTCTGCTGACTCTCAATACTGTGCACCATCTCATAAGTCTGGTGGCCATAGTGGTCAGATCACCTCAGCTGAGGACAGTAGCTTGGTCAGACTGGGAGGTGATTCCCCAGTGGCTCACTCTTTGATGTCTGAGATTGGTAATCTATGCTGGGATTTTTGCAAGAGAAAGATCCTGTTTTATCTGCAGAGCATCGCATAGAATTGATTTTTAAAAATGTCTTTCTTGACTTACAGTAGAAAAAATTTCTTTTGCAAAAGTAGTTTAGAACAGAAGTACTGTAAAATAAACAATCTGAGTTAGAAGCAGTGAATAAACACAAACCAGCAGTCATCTTTCCATGTTGTTTTTACACTGGCATGCACCCTGCTTTGAGTTATGTAACTTAAGTAATAGGATTGTTCTTTGACCTTCATAATCTCTTTCTATACTGGAGGTACAAATATTAATGTAAAATAAAATTTCTTCTTTTCTAAGCAATCTTCATTTTTAGTTATCCATATGTGATGGTGATTTTATTCTTTAATGCAAAACTGTTGATTCATGGAAGTAATCCTGTGTTCATGCATTATACAAAAGCTATATCTGGTATTGTTGCTATTGCTAGGGGCTGATGTGTCACATTTTTATAAATCTTGTTTTTAGAATATCTTATTTCAGCCACTACAGCCCAGTTCTGCTTAAAACCTTGTTATGTTGATCCTAATGCAGTGATGACATAACTAAGAGAGTGAGGGGGCTTATTAAAAACTAATAATATCCCTGAAGTATTATTTTAGTTCATTAGGAATGTAGCAAATCCTTACCAGTCAGGTCTTCCTAAAGAGGTTGATTTGAATGTCTAAACTAAGTGGACTTTAGCAGTTTTGGTTTTTTAGTTGTTTTTTTTTTTCTTCTACTTCCCCCCTGTTTTTTTGGTCTAAGTTTATACTTTTATGTTATGGATCTTGTACTTCATTATTCACCTCTGCCATTCCCAAAACCAAATCCTGATCTTTTGCCCTGATGACTTTGTGCTGCTCCATGGGCAAAGGAGAGGTGGTGCTGCCCTTCCAAAGTGCGTGTGGAGAATCCTTTTGACTGATGGTCTCCAAGATGGATCTCACCCTTTGGCTTCCTGTTCTTCCTCCTGTTCCTGACTTCCTACCTCAGCACAGGGCCCCAGTGATGAGACAAAGCTCTGAAATCTCCCTGCCCGTGGGAGGAAGCAGGTGGTTGAAACTTAACCCAATCTTGAGGCATCCTCATATCCTACAGAGTCAAGATAAGGATTAGGGCATTACAGAATAACTTCCAAGTCGCTCTTTGTCACACATTGCTGTGGTGAGCAGAGGGTCTAGCCCAGCAGTATGAAAACTGACATAACTGAGTTTGGTTTAAAGGTCTTCATGTTGCTGAATTCATGGATAAAGCAGCTTGAATTTGGCTCAAACGTTAATGGTGTGTGCGAGTGTATAATCAAATTTGAAGGCATTTACATAATTACTGATACATCGGAAGCATTAAGAGACCTGTCATGCATTATTATGCTATCAAACGTGATACCCTTTGTAGACTGTGACACATGGAGTGTTTTTGTTTATGCTTTTGACATGCTACAAAAGATTGTGTGATGCATTCAGAAATTACATTGACATTATAGCAGTCTCTGTCTCCCTTTTTCTACACAGCAGTTTTTCAGAGAGAACAATGTCAGTCATGGTTTTCTATAATCTGAAAAGGGATAAAAGTTGAGTTAGTAATCATCATAAAAAAATTAGATAAAGGAGTTTTTTTCCTACTTCTTAAAGCTATGACAAAGAGGACTTCTTCCTCACTCTACAGTACACTGTATTTACAGGCTTTGAAGGTTGAAAGTTAGAGAGCTTGCTAAATTGTGAACAGGAATAGTTGAAAACAGCAAGTTTTGTGTTTGGAATCTGGAAAACAGTGATGGCAGAATGGAATAGAAACTTCAGGTCTTCAGGACTGATTCTGGATACTGTATTAATTGGACCAAAATCAATCAAGGTTTAAATTATTACAGTTTTTATTTGTATTCTGGTATCTTCTTCCACAGACAAGAATTCGGTAGTCATATTCTTGTTTAGATTTTGCTAGGGCTGGTATGAAAGACTGAAATACTGCCTGCTAATGGGGTAAAATTATTTTATTTTCTGGGATACAAGACTTACTGGGCTACATTTGTAAGGATTCTGTAAAGACATTGTTCTCTGCAATACTCCAGGTGTGGGCTGGGGAACTTGTGTAATCCAAAGACTCCCTATGGAACTGGAGCCCACACTCCCTAATGTATCAGGGAGATATTTGCATGGTTACGTTTTTCTTAGGTACGTACATTACACGGACTATGCAAATCAGAGCAAAGGGCATGTTAGTTTTTACAGAGTGCATCTCAGACATCAACTTGAAAATGCAATATTCCTATTCTTTAACTCAATATCTAAAATGTATGGAATTGGTGTGTTCTGAATTGCATATGTGTCCATAGCATTGCAATGCTTGGTCAATGAGAACATTCTGGTAGGTGCTACCTGGTAGAAAGCTCTTATGCCAAATGTTAAAAAGTGTGAGTGGCTGAAGACAGGTAACAACAACAAAGGGGGTTTATAAAAAGGCTGCAGAGAGACTCTTCATGAAAGTCACATAGTGATAGGACAAGGGGGAATGACCTTAAGGTGAAGGATGGCAAGCTTAGATTAGCTATTACGAAGAAATTCTTTAATGTGAGGTTGATGAGGCACTGAAACAGATTGTCCAGAGGTGTTATGGACTCTTATCAGTGGAGGTGTGCAAGACCAGGCTGGATGAGTCTCTGGGTAACCTGATTTAGTAGAGGGTTGCCTGCCCATGGCAGTGGGGTTGGAAGTAGATGTTCTTGAAGGTCCCTTCCAACCCAAAATATTCTATGATTCTGTTGTAGCAAATGTGGCTCATCAGTAGCTCTGTGTTGCCACAAAAGATATTGCAAAGTCATCTTTGGTTTTTTGAGCATTAAGGAGTGAGAGAGCAGGGTCTCTGAGGCATTGGCTCGACTAAAGCAAATGTTCCTTTATGAAATCACTCCAGTTGCTCTTATTTCAAGCCTTTTCTAGAAGATTAGAAAAGATTGTGCTAGTCTGCTACAAATAGCTTCAGTATCAGTCTATGACTTTTGATTTTGTTAGAGTAGTAGATTCAAATACTTCTGTTCATGTTGGTAGAAAACATCTGGGGCAAGGATGTTTTCTACCAACCAAACCAAGGCTTTGTTTGGTGATAGGTTTGATTGCTCCTCCAAAGTAAAATCCCACTGGAAAGCAAGAATATTTCACCAGGAGCACTTGGTCCATGATGAAAGTGAAAATGTTTTTCTGGATAAAGTGGATAAGAAATTGAGTGATGCTCATTTCATACACTTTTATCCTAAACTACTGACCTCCTCTTAAGCAGTCCTGAATTTCTGTCAGCTCAGTAACAGCCCTGGCCTTTCATCTGTCTGTTTAGGATAATACTATGTGTGTGATTATTATACAGTTACATTTTTGAGGGATTTATTCCCTGTGTTTGCTCTGCTGCCTGAACCATACCTATCCTAGGAGTTGATTGCAGTATTTATCAAAGCTATGGAGCCCCCATTGGAGCCATCTGTAGGTAGTGGTTGTGCCATCTGTCACTGAAGACTGCGTTCCAGAGGGAGAGACAATATGCACAGACCTCGTCATGCAAAGCCTGTAGGGTACGGTCTCTGATGTTTGCTGTATCCTTCTGATATGTATAAGTTCCAGTGTTACACTAACTCCTAAAATCTTTATTGCAATGAGGCTTTTGAACACCACAGTGGCTGATACTTCATCCTTGCCCCCTCTGTATGCATAATGCATTTTGCTGAACTCCACACATTCCTCTGAGAGGTGAACTGTGATCCCTGGTTGTTCAAGACTGCAAGAGTAGTAAAAAATGGGCAACACCAAGCTGCAAAAAATTTCCAACTGGTATATAAAGCTCAGAGATAATGGCAAGGGCCACAAAAACTAAGGTGCCTTTGGGTGCAAGCATACAATTTTCTGAATATTTTTGCTATGAATTATCAGGGATTACAGCAGCAGCAGATGTTCGAGGCAGCATGATATGGATTGTGTATACCTTTGTGCTGTGATTAACTGAGCCAATATCCTTGCATGCTAAGAGATAGGTGACTTCAAAAAGTTTCAAGAGAACATTAACAGAATATTTCAGGAATGCTTTCCCTAAAGATGTTGCTAGCTAGAGCAACATTCAAAATTGTTGTATGGTGTTTACTGATCTTCTAATTTGTGAGTAGAAGTAGTGGCATGTGATTAGCCACCAAGTTTTAAGTGGAATTTGCATTATCTTCAGATGTATCTCATGTTGTATCTGGGGGCAATGTGATGACCTAGACAATATTGGATGTGGGAACCTACTAATGAAACTGCAGGCCTTCAGGACAGCAATTTTCATGACTTCATATTCTCTCTACTGCCTAAGCTTAATTGCAGTCCTTGTCATAGGGAAGGATATACCTTCATAGTTTGTGCTCATGGGGCCACGAATCCTTGTGCTGCCTCTTTCAGCTCTGAGTAAAGCACGTACCAGACACATGCTGGTAACCACAGAGCTCAGAGGCTGCTGTCAGATTTGCACATTGCCCAACTCTGTAGCTCATCCACACGAGTAGCACTCCTGAGCTACTCTTATTTGTTTTTGTCCACACAATGTTGGCAATCTGTCAGAAACAGACATGAAATATAAAGCAACAAAGTAGTGGGGCTTTTAGTAAATTTTCTTTTTAAATGCAACTCAAGGAACATTTTGTACAAATGACAGCACCCTAAAAAGAGATATTGCATCAGTAAGAGGCGATACTATGCACTGCTATGTTAAATGGGAGAGGAACTGATTTAGCACAAGCAAACGAACTTTAAACAAGCCCTGTGATACCTATTCCTATTCTGTTACAGATCAGATGTAGCATTAAGAGCCTGTCATGACTTATATGTGTTATGGCTGTGTACTTATGTATGCATTAAAATATTCCAAGAAATACATAGCAAGAACATTATATTGTCGGCAAGAGGTTATGCATGTTTAATCAAGACCAAGCTTCTGAAAATACTCATGAAATGTGGATGATCAAACATTTTACTCAAGTATTGAATTTGAGGGCATTTGAGTGGATTATTCTTTGTTCTTTATGGATGTTCTCTCAACATAAAATGACGGGAATATACAAATATATATATTTCCTTTTTTATGTATTTTTTTGCACCATAGCAAGGACTTGCTTCGTTGCTAGGTAACAAGGTATTGCTTTATTTGCAGGAGCAGTAGCTGAGTTGATAGTGGAGGCAATGATTTATCTGAAATGTATTAATATATACTGGAGCAGTAATAATGATTATTGAAATTGCTTATTTTTATGTGCTCCATACCATGGAAAAAATATATAATCAGTCCATTAGAATATTTCCTTCTACTGTGTAGAATAAATGCTTAATTACTAAGAATGTCCATTTATTTAGTAAAACACCAGAATCTGTATCATTTCTTTAGTGTCTTAAAATGGGTTCTTTCAGGTACAAAACAAGTAGTAAAGTGCTACCAAAATAAGGGGATTTATAAGGTGTAGCTATAATTGTCCATTCATAGCTTTTTTGGCCTTTCATAGACAGGCTTGCTTTTTCAGCAGCAATACATTTTCCTCCAGGGATCAAGGCCAAACCTGCCAGTCACCAGGGCAGAAGCTGGCTCCTTTCCTGTGGCAGGCTGCCAGCTCAGTTCTGCCTCCAAGAAGACTGGCAGGTGGTCTCCAGGCCACTCCATTGCTTCCTTTCTCACACAAGTCTGGAAATTCAGAATGGTTGCAGTTGCCTTCAGGGTAAACGCTAATGCCACCTGCTGCCACTGCTGGCACAGTGACTGACTGGGTGGTGCTGGATGCTGTGTCCATGGCCAAAATGTCACTGCTGTTCATCTTGCTCAGTTTTGCTGCTGTTTGTGAGAGGAAAGCATAGTCCTGGTGGAGTCCTGGTGGAGTCCCCGTTGACTTGAGGCTTGCTCCTCTTAGGTCAGGTTACTCCTAGCCAGGTAAGCACCTTCATCCCTGTTATGTGAGATGCCAGGTCTCACAAGAGTCCATGGATGCAGGAGGACTTTTGAGTACATGAAGGAGGATTTCTGTGGTCACACTGAAGCAGAAACATGCAGTTGTTCTTTCTTGGTGGTGGAAGCTGTATTGACTCAGAAGAAAGTTGTCTTCAGCATTAGCCAATTAGTGATTGGGGTATGGCTGAACATTTTTTAGTAGGATTCATGGAACCCTAGAATATCCTCAGTAGGAAGGGACCCCCACAGATCATCAAAGTCCAGCTCCTGGCTCTGCACAGGACCATCCTCAAGAGTCACACCATGTGCCTGAGAGCATTGTCCAAATACTTCTTGATTTCCATCAGGCTGGTGCTGTGACCATTTCCCTGGTGGTTCCAGTGCCCAAACACCCCCTGGGTGAAAAGCCTTCTCCTAATATCTAACCTGAACCTCTCCTGACTCAGCTTCAGGCCGTTCCCTTGGGTCCTGTCACTAGTAACCAAAGACAAAAGATCAGTGCCTGGCCCTGGGCTTCAATTTGTGTCACCCTTGCCTAAATTTTTGACACCTTTCCTTCTTGCAAGGACTGAAGTTTCATAATAAATCACGTGTATAATTCTGCTCTTTGTAGAGTAAACATTGGCTTTTTCCTCAGTTTTAGCAGCTGCAACTCTTTTTAACCTGCAGGATTACCCGTTAGACTTCCAACTTTTGTTCCAGATATTCACATACAGCTCCAGAAAGTTGCACTCCACTCATAGAGATTTTCTTACCCTGGTGGTTTTACCTTTAAAAAGGCTATTAATCTGTAGTCCTGATCAGGCTGTTTTGTTGGGGTTCTTTTTGCAAAGCAAGATCCTGCTTAATATAAATAAAATGGGGCATTTAGCAGTCTGTGATGGAGACCAAGACTAGCCTACAAGGGACAGTTGATGGGCAGGCAAAACCAGGATAGAAGAGATAGCAAAATTTATTTCAATGTGCCTTACCTGTGCAAAGAAATGTTTGCAGCTGTGGGTAACATTGCAGCTTTGTTGTAGTTTCTGTATTGTATCACACTTGACATTTTCCCTTAGAGCTCTAATGACTTCTAACACAGTCATTGCCATAATCATTTCATAAGTAAATAGCTGCGGGCTTGGACAGTATCTTAAGAACTAAAGTGTTCCTTGTCTTTTTGGCTTCCATTTCAGCAAAAACAATGAGTAAATAAAAAAGGCAAAATGGCACTTTGACAGTACCTAGCTTTCCTGAAAAGTTGCGGAAAAGAAAAAGCCAAAGCACAATAGGGTTAAAAAGAATAACATTTAGAAAACTGTTTCTAGATCTATAAGTGTAGAAGTTCAAAATAAATAAAAGGAAAACAGAAAGGACAAATGGGAGAAAATGGATGCTGCAATAAATAAAAAAAGAGGAGCTGTTATGCTTCAGCATGAGTCAAAAGGATGAATAAGGATGGTTCTTTTCTGTAGATCATCATCAGAAGAAGGAATATGGAACCAATGCTGGATAAGGACTTCAGTATATACAAGTCTGTTATTTTAAAGTTAGAAGAAATTTTTTTTTTTTTTTTACATTTTCATGTCCTATCAAGTGAAAGTTATGCATTGAGGAAACATACATTCAGGGTTGGTCACACTGCCTGTCTGACCATCCTCACCTCACTTTCACCTCTTCTGACAGCACCTGTTGTGTAGTGCGTTGGAGCTCGGTGTTGATTTATCTTGGCACTGGGAGTGTCTAGAGAACTCTTGGATCATCATCAGAGGCACACTAGCATGGACTGTAGGAATTTCTTAACTCCCCAGATTTAGTGAGCTTTGTGTTTCATTGCTGTTTAAAATTCCCCAGTAGTAGTTATGATACTGACAGAGGACAACATTTGCCTGCCTGATGTTTTCATTATTTGAGCAGCTGGGTTGATGACTTGGTTCTTCACTGAATAGGAGGTCACCTGTATGGCTCTTTTGGTAAAAATGCTTTCCTTTTTGGATAAATCATCAAAGAACTGAAATTTTTCAGATTTCAAAATACTTTAATATATTAGTGTAGATGTGTTATAAGCTCAGAAATCAGTTTGATTCTTGCACTTCCTAAGCATCAGATGTCTCTTTCTAATCTGTGTCAAAAGAATGCTGTGTATAAATTCTGGATGTGCATGCTAAGGTGAGAAGAATCACTGAAGACAGTTGCTTAATTAATCACTGTTCTGACAGGAGCATGGAATGACATTCACTCTACATGAATGCCATGTCATTTAAGTAAACACGAGTGCACAGCCCAGCTTTGTTATGCTGACTTGTGTTAATCGTTGCAGAAGGATGGAATTGAATCTAAATTTGGGAATGCTTTAACTTCTTGGTTTTAAGCAAAAGAATATTAAGAGTAGCACGATACTCTTATTTGATGAGGTGGAGTGTAATTAAATAACTGCAGTTATGTAAAGTTACATAAGAAATAAGATTTGATGTTCTTATTCTGAACTGTATTATTAAAAGACACATATTTTAGCATTTTTGGTCACTGATCTACTCCATTAAAGTTGCCTTTTGGAGAATACTTTTTAACCTAATGAAGTGTGGTCTTGCAGTTATTCTGTTGATCTTTCAAACTGTTTGGCCATTTGAGCTGGAAGAATGGTTTCTTTCAGAGGTATTAAATTCCCACAACTTTCATGGAAGTGAGTAGAGGGAACTCTTTTCATATCCTCTTTGTGGTGGTGATATTGTGTCTTGCATTGTTGAGGGTAGGAAAAAGCACAGTTGAGTGGTAAAGCCGTGGTGGGAAGCTGAAATTACAGTGAGGATGGAGGAAGCTGAAAAGAATACAGAGAAAGAGGTACAGAGAGAGGAGGAGTTCTGCTGTGGGCCAAGGGAAGGATTGTGGAGACAGGCATGAAAATCCATAGGAAAATGTGCTGTTCTTGATGCTGCTGGTGGTACTGGTCAATCACCAGTTGCCTTTTTAGAATAGCTCACTGTGTGATGAATGGCATGTTGGCTTAAATAAAAGCAGTCAATTACAGGTGACTTCTCATACTGCTCTTCTCACTGCAATAGTGCACCCTGACTGATGACAGCCACCAGCACTTGTCTGTGGTACTCTTGTCTTCTGCCCAGGGAGAAAGGATTGGAGCTGGATTGAGCAGAACACCATGGCTGGTGGTAAAGTTCCTCGATGTATGTGTTGGGAAGGCAGAGGCAGATAAATATGCCTTCTATCTGGGATGGAAGGTAGTGGAGTGATGTGGTAGATGGTGACTTTAGAAATTCACTTCCGCTTTCTCATGTATTTTCAATCAGATGTTTTACTTTTTTTACAAGGATTAATGTTGGACAGTCCTTGATTTGGAATTTCTTTATATCTTTGATCAGAAAATGCAATGTCTGTTATAGAGCATAATAATTTTTCACTTAAACTAGTATTCCATGAGAAAGAGTGTTGTTACCTTCATAATATTATCATTAGTTAATGAGAACAAAGACCACTATAAGAAAATGGTGTGGAACATCTGATTTTAGGCTTCCAGAGAGTGAAGACTGTGAATCACTTCTTACAGTGCTTGGCCAGACTGCATACATGGTAAATGTTTTTTAATGGTCGTATTTCACCCATTCTGATTGTGTGGATACAGCAAGTAAATCCAGGATGATTTCATGAATAAGGCATGGTGTTAGGATTTAGAAGATAGGGTTTTCATTCCTATTAGTATGCCAAGTTTCACCTGCAGCCTCAAATTTTTCAGTTAATCCACAGGTTTGCATTTGTTCAAAAGAAAATAGGAAAGAGAAATCAAGTTAGTATTTTTTTCCTCTCTGCACTGATAGAAACATACACTTGCAGTATTCAAAGACTCGAGAGACACACTCTCATCAGCAATACGGAATCAAGTGACCACATTGCAACAGGGAAGGTTGACTCTATATAAAATTAAAGTCAATGCATTAAAAATGGGCTTGTAGCCTGATGTTTGTACTATGATAAGACTCACTAGAGTACAATAAAGCTTGATCATATGCGATGTAGGATAGTGGATTAAATTTCTTAATTGCTAATAATAAGTAATCCTTATGTCTCCAGGGTATATAGAAGGTTGAAAAGCAGCCAAACCCACTGCATTTTCATTGTGTCAGTCTCCTTGGCAGTTCTCTGTGGAAGCATGCTGATGGGCAGGAGGGAGGTTAGGAAGAGCCTGTGGGTATGTATGGCATTGCTGTCAGGTTAATAAATTACATGGGTCCACTGCAAAGTGGGTGCACAGAAGCACATATTGTATATGCTTCCGTGACACTCCAGCATGGCATTCTTCTGGCTCAGGGGATTCAGTTATTCATAGCTCTCTCCCTCTCTTAATTTAATTTGTGAGCTCATTTCACAGTAGTCTATTCTACTCCTAATGCTTCTACCAACTTTCCAGAATACTAGAAGTGTATAAAAGCAGTGGGAATAGACCCCTGAGCCTGGACTGTGTTTTTCACTGTGCTAAATATGTGTTTTACCATTCATAAGCTCTCACTCCACAAAACCTGTGCTGCTGTTGTAAGATAAAATGTGTAGGTTTGGATTTCCTTTTCCTAGGAAGCTGGATAATAGACGTAGAAATGATGCATACAGCCATGTATCAGAATAGTTCTGTGTTATATAGCTGTATTTGAAAGTAAAGCTCAAAGAACAAGTCTTTTATTCTTCTTCACATTTCTTTAATCATTTTTTAGCATGCTGTGGAATAAAACATACTGTGTCATATTTTTCTTCTCAAATCACCTTGCTCTACCCCCTATTCTTATTTATCTAGTGAAGCAGGAGGCTGTGTCTGAGTGCTTGTACTTTGTGCCCTGCACTGCAGTTCTAAACTCATTTGATGTTCAGTTTACTGCCCTTTTTCATTTCATCCTGATGGCCCATGTCTTCTCTTATACTTTTCCCTGGAGTGGCAGAAGTCCTGGATGCCTGAGATGCAAGGACAAATCTTAGCAAATGGGATATGTCCAGTTGTCTTAATTTCACCAAGGGTGTCATTCTTATTGAGACCCAAGATCCTTGTAAGCTTCTGCTGTAAAAAAGTGTGGGTGTTCACAGAGCAGACTGGAAATGTTGAGTTGACAATATAGGATCAAGAGCAGCTATTAGTAAAAGTTGCTAACATCTTCATCTTAGCATATCATTAAAGTTGTGACTGGGATGAGCTATCTGTGCTCTGAGCACTGACAGCCTGGGCGGAGTTCCTGTAGAGAAGGGAGAAACACATCAAAACTGCAGCTTGTCCCCAGCTTGTCTCAGATCTGCCTCTGTTTTACACACTGAAGCAGTGGGTTGGCAGGAGGGGATTAGCACTGACAGCAGTGTCCTTTACACCCAAGTCTCAACAGAACCCTTTACAGAACACAGTCAGGGAGAGATAACGTCACACAACTTCTCTCCTCTTTGCATATGGTTTTGGGTTTTGTAGTTTGATTTCACTTGTGTCCAAGCTTTTCTTTGCATCCCTCAGAGATTGTGAATTCCGTGAACTTCAGTGACTTAGAATCATTGACAGCCCAGTGTTGTGAAAAGCTGAAGCTTCAGAGAAGGATTACAAAGTGCCCTGTTCATTTTGTCTTGTGAACCAAAAGGAAAAAGTTGTCAAGTTTGGAAATAAGAGTTTTCTCTTAATTAGAATATGCATGTTGCCTGAAAGTCCAATTTGGTCTCTGTAAGACTTCTTTCTTGCCCTTATACAGTAATAAGGTGGCAATTTACAGTAGGGCTGCTCCAGCTCAGGCAGACTATTCCTGTGTGTAGAATGTGAAAGTTCAGTTGTCCTTTAATTAGTGATTATCTATGTGATGAAAAACTAGTTAACCTCAGGGCTTGAAATACCATAGGGAAAAAAAATTACATAATGTAAAACTGTCCATGCGGTCATGGGACTTGTGCATTTGTCTTCCAAGCAAAGCTGAGATTCAAAAGTTTGTGGTTTTGGGAAGCAGATAGGCTTTGTTGAGACTTGTGATGAAATCACAGGAGTGAAAGACAAGATACAGGATCTGCTTACTCACCATAACTGGGCCATCTCTGAAATTGAAATAAAAAGTAATCCTAGGATGTTTTTCTAGCTCTGAGTATAAGCAGTTATGAGATGGAATATATTTGTAGGGTAGGTCTGCTGAATAAGAAAATACTATTTTTACACGGTCAGCTTTCATTCTACCATTTCGTTGTGACTTTACCCATCCTTTTCAGTTCTGCAATGCAGCGTAATCCCTATTTTATTGGAGTACAGCATGTCCAAGTGAGACACTGGCTTCATTCCAGTCAATGGTATTTTGACATTGACATCAAGAAAACCAGGTTCTCATCCTTGTTACCAGTACGTGGTGTTTGAAAGGGAACCTTTCACTGGCATTAGATCGTTGCAGGCAGGTCATTTATAAGCTTGTGGAAAATATTTTAAGTGCTTTCAAAATTCTAGTGCGTGTATGCTTTGTTATTAAACAGTGTCAAGCTGGTATTCAGTGTACATTCAGAAATTCTTACAAAGCAAAGATTCCTTTGGGAACAGGGCGCCTCAGACCAAGAACATAAGTGTAAATCTAGACAAAAGATAAAGTGTTAGCTCGGATCTAAACGTGAGCAGTTTCTATAGGGTTTATAGGTTGCACAGCCCCAGATGTCCAGCACCCTGGTACTTCCAGCAAGCTGAGAAGGCTTCTCACTGGGTTCTCCTGCCCTGCAAAAAGCACATGGATCCACGGGCAGGGGCAAAAAAAAACCAACCAGAAATGGCATTTTGATTCTGCTTGGAGGATTTTGTTGTTAATATTTAAGTTAATGAAACACCTGACCTATTGAATTATTTTCTTAACCATTTGTCCAACCTTAAAACGCATGAAAAATTCAATGTAACTAACATAGCAAAAATTATTTAAATGTGTGTTCACTGAGTGCATAATAATCTGCAGAGTATAGATAACTTTTCAGTTTGCTGCACAGAGATTTAGCTGTGCAACTTTGAGCCAAGTTAAAATAATGATGTACATTTTCCCATTTAATTTTAGATCCTATTTTTCAGTATATGGGTCAGCTTCTTATGTCAGTCTTGCATTAGTCTTTTGCACAAAACCGGTTTAGACCTGCAATCAGGTCTTCCACATATTCGTTTCTTTAAAGTGCTGAACTGTAAATGAGATGATTATATCTAGAAATACAGGTGTGTCCAACAATGGCTTTTGTCTTCTTGTAACCTGCACAACAAAAGTTATATTTATTCTCTGAAAGAAATTATTTTTACTAGTGACTCTTCTGCAGATAAATATCTGGGGTTTTTTTAACCTTTCAAGAATTAGAGGTTTTAGAGAGAAAAGGGTTTTTTTTATCTCATCTTAATCTCAGTTGTAAATTGTATCAGGTTTTGCTATCTCACTTGTCCATGTACATTCTCTGCTGTTGTGAGGAACATTTTAGCACTGTAGCTTGTGTCTGCGTTTTTGTTTGGGGTGGGGGAAGCTGCCTCGACTTTGAATTTAAAATAGATTGTGTGAGCCTCTATGAGAACATCTGAATGAGTAATTCCTTGGTTGTGTACCCCAGAAAGATGAGGCTTACCTCCCTGTTTTCTCTGACCTGGAGGATATTGATGCTACCCCAGTCCGGGCTTTGGGGGTCTCTGTTTCTCAGGCTTGTTGTGGCTGGCTCTGCTGCAGTAGTATGAGGGGTCTCTTGCACATTTTTTCTTTCCTGCTTTCTAGCCATTGTGCATGTACAAAGATGGGAACACACATCACGCATTTTTACTGAAGAGTGGGTGTATTTATTTAAACCCCACATAATTGCACACCAAGTGTTTGGAATCAACTCAATGAATCAGGCCAGTGCAAGATTCACTGTACTTTCCATTTTATGCCTTAAAGCTATGTTTTTAAGAGGAGGGTGGTCTGAGACATTTGTAAATGAAGGTCACTAGTAGGTATCTCTGAGGGATACCAGCCCAAGTCTTATCCATAGAGTGAGCACTCTCTATTTAGAGTTTTTATACTCTTCATATATGGAAATTCTTCCTGCCCTCGATTTATTTTTGATGCAGGCTTTGTTAATGCACATTTCTTTATCACACAAGCAGAATAAAAATGTGCTTGAACTTTAAAGAATAAATGACTGCCCTTGCACAAAGAGAAACCTACATATATATACACATGTATTCTGTATATATATCACCTGGCCTTTAATCTTACCAGGTCATATGAAGTGGTGAGCTGTGAGGGATATACTGCCCTTTTCCCTTCCCTGATTTTAAGAGATATATGGGGGGAAAGATGGTTAGGATAAGCTTTTGGCTTATTAGCACCTATTGAAAAATAATTCCTTGCAAGTCTTATGGTAGACATTCTTCATTGCGTTTGTCAGTTGTTTCCTAGCTTTACATATGTTTTAAATGGGATAGCTGGACTACATTGCTTTAGCATTTAAATGAAGCCAAATTAGTATTGTGTTAGCAAGCAGAAGGGGTTTTTATACTAGAAAGGTGTAGGAGGGAAATGGATAATGGGGGATGAAACTTGCTGATACAAACACATGCCATATTTTGTTAAAAAAATGAAATTCTGAACCACTGAAGCTTGTAAATTATTAAAGATGACCCTAGATGATTTTAACTTACATGCCTGTTCCTGGGGGCTTATGAAATTTTTTATCAAAATGATACAACGATAACATACAAGAATGAACTTTTATCTTTTCTAAGTATTTCCTGTATCATGACACAGTAATAATTTTTGGCTTAGACAGTAAGAAAATGTATCCTGGTGAGGGGATTTCATGGGATTTTAAATAACTAAAACTTAGATACGCAATATTATACAAATAATATTTCATAGCTGGAGCCCATGTTCACAAAATCAGTTCTTTTTTCAAAACGTTATTGAATAGCCAGCCCTTCTGCAAAATGCTTCCTATTGATAAAACATTGTGTTCTCTCTATGTTTTATCTCAATAAAGAATTAAGCAATCCTACTATGTGTGGTAGTAAACTCAGTCGTCCTAGGTCGCAGCTGATGAGGGGAGGTGGTTGCAGTTCTTCTTGCAGCACCACTTGTACAAGACTGCACAGACCATGAAAGAATAGAAACCTATGTGGGTGTTTGTGCTTTTCATTTCCACGGTATCCTAGAGTTGCAAAATGAGGACAGAGATTGCTGAAGAATGAGGCAGTCTTTTTCTGCAACCCTGAGCAGTTATCCTGTAAATAACATATATAATAGATGTTAAACATACATTAAAAATGTTCATTAAGTTGTTATTTCATTGCTTATGGAGGAGAGCAGATGCCATTAAATCAAATCTGATTTTATTATTAATCCAACTGCTTCCTTTCCATTTTTCCATGGACTTTTTGCCTTATTCACTGGTTGGCAGTTTTTGCTCATCATTTTTTTCGTCTTTTGCTGTCATTTTTCCCTGTCACCTCTGCAGTGGTTGGCTGAAGGAGGTGGGAATATGGTTGCAAGTGCAGATAAGTTGCTGAGCTGGGTGGTGGGTGATGGGTGGTAAAGAAATGAAGGGGACCTAGAGGAAAGCTGCAAAGGAAAAGGAATTTAGGGTTTCTTGAGCTGAAAATAAGATGTGGAGAGAGAGGGAGAAGGTTGACAGAGAGGGAAGGAAGTTGAATTTGCAAAGAACAAAATAGGAAAGTTACCCGAACAGCCAGAAGAGGCAGATAAAATAATCTACTCTGGTTATCACAAATGCCTTCTGATGTCACCTACTGATATCCTTCAAATAGTTGCTTTTTAATTGTATTGTAAAATGTTAATCCTTCCATTAGCTATTTCTCATCTAAATACTATAATGACCCATTTTCTGGTCTTCCTATTCTTCTCCCATGTTATTCATCCTCTTAAAATTCCGGCACTCATTTTATCTCTCGTAGGTTCCAAATTCTCATATTGCTTTATTATTTCAGGAGCTTGCGTTGGTTGTATCTGCAGTTATGGAGCAGATTAGCAAAACTTTACATTTGCATTTTAAGTTCTCAACAGATATAATTCCTTGTACAGTTAGTACTTAATTGTAACTCGTGGTGTCTCTCACCATCTTTTCATTTATGATTTGCACATGGTGTTTTGTCATCTGTTTGCTTTCCCCAGGCATGGATGTGGAGGAATCCCTGGCCTGAACAAGGTCTTATTTCCTGTTGGTCTGTAAGACAAATGTAGATTGTAATGTTCCACAGTCCTAGCTCTCTCTAGAGAGAAGACAAGAGCATTCCTTGATGCCTGAGATGAAGCCAGAGATACGAAGCATGCAGCAATGCATTCAGCATGACCCTGTTTGCAGCAGTGGAGCTGCAGGATGGCAGCGAAGCAGCTCCAAGCAGGAAGGGCTCACTGGGCTGGTGGTAGGAAAATTTGTACACTCTAGCATTCCACTGTGCTTCAAACTCCTCCATCCCTAAACCTACCAGCATCCTGGTTTTGAACAGGAGCTTCTGTGTCAGTCCCCAGAAGGCTCTGCCAGCTGATTGCTGTTGTCTGGGAACGGTCTTGAAATTCCAGGGAGCTAGTTAGTGCACTGTGCTCTGCTCCCTGTTTTCCAGACTGAAATACGCCTTTTCATATCCTGAGCAATCCTGAAGAGCCAGTACATGCAGTGTTTTCTTTTCAGCTAGAGGGTGGCTGGGCTCTGGAACAGGCTTCCCAGTAACATGGTCACAGCACCAGCCTGACAGAGCTCAGTAAGGGTTTCCACACTCCTCTCAGCACAGGGTGTGACTCTTGGGGTGTCCTGTGCAGGGCCAGGAGTTGGACTCAATGACCCCCATGGGTCCCTTCCAACTCTGCTTATCCTATGATTTTATGATTTGAGAATGCTTTGCTAATTTTATGTATCATTCTCGATCTTCAAGTGTGAAGAATCTGAAGCATTTTTCCCAGTCCATCCATGCCACACTTTGATGGCAAACACCTGCCTGCAACAAGGTTGTGCTGGTTCTGTCCTTTGGGCCCATAGGCAGGGAGGGCACCCGGCTCCAGGCGCTCAGTGGGAACATCAGCACTTGGTAAATTCCTTGTGGAGAGTGTTCATTGATGAAAGATCACTGGACCAAGTTTAGGGTGAAAATTCCTGCAAATGAAGAAACTTCCCACTGCTAAGTAAGCCTGTGGTTTTTAATGTAGAAATATAATATAACATTTCAAAAGCATATTTTAAATCAACACAGTCATTTCCTTACAATTCTGTTCAGAAATTTGGTTTACTTATGCAGTTGAGTATCTGTGAAAAATCTGTTTGAAAGGAAAATATGGACACAAAATATGAATGGAAAATATTTTATGATTCAGAGGATCTTACAGCAGGAACAAGTAAGTTTAAATGTCAGGATTCTTAAAATGAGAAAAAGCTTACACTCTTCTGGGTCCAGATCTGGATCACAAATACAGGAAGAATTAAAAAACCCACATAAATGAGATGTATGCTTGAATAGTAGTCTTTCTAAAACTATATTTAACAGTGACTAAATTTAGGCTTACTGACTAATTTGAAAAGCCAAAATGTTATTTAATTCTCTAGTACAACTCAGAAATACATTTTAAGTAAGTCATGTGAACATACCCTAGGTGGCTGCATATTAGAACATAGCAAATATGTAGGTTACATTATCATCTAATTGTCCATAATGAGTTTTTTTCTCTTTGCTTGTTATTTATTTAAATCTACTCCTCTGATTCATCATTAATCACAGTTCATGTGGTGATTTGGTGTAAAATGCTCATGACAGGATTTCTTGTAGTGAGTTAATGTGATCTGTACAGTAGTGCACGTTTGTGACAAGATCATATAGAAACTTAATTGTCTTCACAATAATGCCTCTGGCTATTACATCTAAGAATATAAATTAAGAGATATAAACATACATGTAAACTAATCTCTTCTTTTGCTGTAATCCCAAGCAAATGTGGATTTTCGTGGCATTTTTTCTGATCTGAAAGGTGATTATTTAACACTGTAGTAACATTCGTAAAATAGGATTAAAATAGAGTATGATCTTCATAATGCATAAATGGGCTGAATCAGTTATATAAGATTTAATTGAAGAAATGTGAAAGTGATTTATTTTGAAAGTACAGATCACATGAGAATATAATGAGCTCTGAGTATATCACTGAACAGCACTATGGGGGAATAATTTAGGCGGGAGGACAAGAGCTACTGTGTATTTGACTGAGCATCAGTCAACAACAGAACACAAAAAAGGGAATGTTGTGCATAGTAGCAAGAGGAGTGTGTTTAAAAACTTGTAGATTTCTGTCCCCTAGCACAGTTCCCTTCATATTTCACCTGGGATAATATGTTTATACATTGTATTCTTTATGTCCACTTAAAACAAACTAGGAAAAGAAAACAAGTTTCTATTCTTGGTAGGAGAGTTTTGCAAAATTGTATGCATGTTACAATAAATGACTTGCAGAAGAAAGTAAAACTGTTCATAATGATGAATTATTTTCTGAAATCAGTGAGGACAGAACAAGAGATACAGAAGTGACTATTTAGGTTAAATATTAACAAAAACCATAATTCAAGAATCAGAGGGCTTAGTTGTTGCATTAAGGATATTTATAATCATAGGATCATTTAGGTAGGAAAAGACCTCTAAGATGATTGAGCCTAACTGTTAAGCTAACAATGCTAAATTCAAGTTAATACTGCCAAGATATTTGCTGAATTACAATATTTAGAATTATAAAAAGACATGACTAGAGACTGGAGAGATTCTTGACAACATTCAGTGTGGTTTGGAAATCATTATAGATGTGATTCTGGGCATCTGACTTCTTGCAGCTTGGGACAACTCTCCTGCAGTTAGCTGAACCCACAGGTTTGATAAGTCTTTTTGGTTTCATGGAGGTCCAAATATCCCCTCATGTAACACTCTGCAAAAAAGGACCTGCTGGTGTTACTGCTACTGATGGGAAAAGTTACTGCTACTGATGGAAAAATTCTTGGAACTGTCTTTCCTTTTTTTGACTTTATTTTATGGGTTGGATGGAAGTAGGATAAAAAAGAAGAAAATCAAAGCATGAGCCATGGAGGTGATGTTTGTCATCCGTTTGAAGAGAACCTTGCTTTTTTGGGGGCTTTTGATAAGGCTGAAGAAAAAAAGGAGAAAGAGTAGAGGTGTAGAAGACACGCTGCTCTACCCTCTACAAGTAGTCAGTCCTGTACAGCCCTTCTCACTGAGAAAATTCAAATAGAATTTGTAGCAAGAAAGCCTTTCCCATGACAACCCATTCATTGGTGGGTTTTGTCAGAATTCTTCATTAATAATGGATCTGCCCAAACTCTGGATTCAGAAGCATACATCTATATTCTTTTTCATTTATAAAATAACTTTAAGGACAAGAAGTTTGAGATCACCAAAACTTTGCCAGTTTTCACTGTTATTAAGGAGTTTGGTTTATGTTTTTTTTAACCATAGTACAAAATCAGCCTCTTGTTTGGAGAGCTCTTCAGTACAGCTTGCTTTGTTCTAATTTTGTAATGTACAAAAATGTTTCTTTCTTAAGCCAGACTAATGTTGAATGTTTAATGAAGGAATCTGCCTAAGATGTGTAAGATCTGAACTGCCTTGTGGTTTCGATCTCTCTCAAATCATGCAGACAATAATCTTTTCTGCTGGAATTTGTTGTGTTGCTCAGAGCCACGTGGGAAGAATTTACTTGAGCTATGGACGAATGAATATTTTTGCCACTTTATTTGTATCCTTTTGTAATGCCACTTTTTGATGGTATTCCTTCCTCCTCTTACCTCAAAGCATGAAAGAAAAAGATATTTTGAGAAATGCTTTTGCTGTCCCCTTGCTGCCCCTGGCAGAGTTAATCCAGCCATCCTGCTGTGCTTATAGAGCCTGTTCTTTCCCACCCATGGTGCTTCCTCCTCACAGATTAAGAGTCAAAGTACAGGATGATGCTGGCTCTGCCTGTGATGTATGATTCTGCTCTGCCATGGTGGCCATTGCCTTTTTTAAGATAAGGACTATCATTGATACTGTTGTGACAGCATTAAGGATACGAACAAAGCCAGGATATAAGGGAGAACTAATAGCTTTTTTAAAGCCATATCATGTATTTGGAAAGTGTACAAGATTTGGGGTTAAGAATCTGGCAAGCAGCGTCACAATCCAAACTCAATGTAGATTAGTCAGAGTTCCTCTTAATTTATTTAGAGTCAGCTAATCAATCAGACTACCTGAAAGAAATCAGTAGACTACTTTAGCTGGAGTTGAGATTAATTGGTAGCCTTTATGTATGCAGTAGCTTCTTCCATTTGGTGTTAAAGGGTGAGGTTGATGAAGGTGGATGGCAACATGAAAAACTTGGGGAGAGAGGCTGGCATTTAATTCAACAATTGTTTAGTGAGCAAAGATTACAAACCAAGATAGTAAAGGATGTCTGGAAAAATAATTAGATGGAAACAATTTTTTTATTAATTATTTTTATGCTAAGGTTGTATGTCACAACCTATACTGAGTTTTATCAGTTATTCAAAGTTTATTCTTCTAGGGAGTGTCCTTGCTGGAAGAAAAGTGATGAAATTGGTCAGATGGCTTTTCCTGCAGTACAGGTAGAGCAATAGTTGAGGATCCTCTTTACACCATGACATATCTGTTGGTGCATATTCCCTGTAGATTAATGAAATTAAGATCTTGATAGTAGTGGCATTCCTGGATGGCAAAACACATGGTGCCCTAAAACAAAGTTAAAGCTGCCTATCACCAGCATGTCACAAAATGTGTTCTTCCTTCAGTGTGCCAAACACTCAACGACAGAGGTATGGCTGGGGGTAAGCAGCCACACTCTGCAGTAGGGTCAGTCCACACTTACAATTGTTAAGACGGGAGCTGCTGAGTACTCAAATGCATGGGCTTATAGACCATGGTTTCTGTTAAAGCATTTGCTTTCTGTCTCTTTGCAGTCTCTTTTTAATCCTAGCTGCCCTTCTCTTTTGGGTGGTCCGTTGTGAAAGAAGCTGCAGTTTCCCTGTAGTGGGTTCATCTTGTGTTTGGCTTGTACTGCTGTAAGCACAAGCAGCTGCTGAAAATGAAATTTCCACCCCTTCTTCTTTCCTACATCTCTGGCTGTACTTTCCAGCCCATTTACTTGTGCCAATGTTAGCATTTCTGTGATCAAGGAACAAAGGAGATGAGGAGCTGGCCATGCAGAGAGCTGCTCCCTGCCCATATCCCAGGTCCATTTTTGGAGTGAATGGGATCCCAGGAGTGAGATCCCTGGGAGGTCACTCTGCTGCAACTGCTCCCACTGCAGTTCAGAACCCCTCCTGCTGGACCAAACCCTGGTATTTCTTTCTGCAGATCTTTCTTTTAAGGAAGCAGTTCTGCACAGTTTTCATGAGATTTATAGGACAATGCACCTGTATTTTAGCAGTGAATTGGGATGGGTTGTGGCCTCAGCTTCATGCTGTCAGTTCATGGTTGTAGGGTACTGACATTACCAGTGCTTGTATCAAAGCCTCCAAACACTTTTCAGATTTTTATTATGATAATTCTTTTACAATTTTTCCCCTTAAAAAGTGGTAAATATTAATGTTACCAGTAGAACAATAATGCATTGTCATGTTTGTAACTCTGGGATATATACTGCTGTAAGGGATGAGTACATTTTGGATTGCTGTATGTCCAGTATGAACCACTCCATAGCATGCTGGACTGTGTCCAGAGAAGGGCAGTGGAGCTGGGGATGGGTCTGGAGCACAAGTCTGATGAGGAGTGGCTGAGGGAGCTGGGGGTGTTTGGTCTGGAGAAAAGGAGGCTCAGGGGGGACCTTGCTGACCTCTACAAGCACCTGACAAGGAGGCTGTAACCAGGTGGGGGCTGGCCTCTTCTCCCAAGTTACAAGTGACAGGACAAGAGGAATTTACCTCAAGCTGCACCAGGGGAGGTTTCGTTTGGATATTAGGAAAAAATTTCTTCACCAAAACCATTGTCAAGCACTGGCACAGGCTGCCCAGGGAAGTGGTGGAGTCACCATTCCTGAAGATATTTAGAAGACATCTAGATGTGGCACTTAGGGACATGGTCTAGTGTTGGAGCTGGCAGTTTTAGTTCTGTGGTTGAACTCGGTGGCCTTAAGGGCCTTTCCCAACTTAAACGATTTCCATGATTCTGTGGCTCTGTGATAGCAGAGCCAGAATGAAGCCACAGCCTCTGTGCATAGATCTGGCTTGGACTTTGATCTGGCTTGAATATCTATTCAGGAGTGGAATCAATGCTTTTAATGTGAATGTTTTACAATACAGAAAAATAGTTTCACTAAACTGAAATGATTATGATGCAATAGTAATTAGGTCTTCATGCTTACATCTGGTAACTGGCAAATATACTGAGAAGCTAGATCTGTTCTGAATAGCATTTCTTTAACAACATTACTTCTGATCCTCAGTCCAGGTTCTTCTCTCCAGTGTTTGGGTTTTTCTTGTGTATGTTGATAACAGTCTTTCTGCAATCATTTTATATCTAAATAATGCTGATTTGAAAGAAAAATTAAAAAAAAACATAGAGGGACTTCCATTAAACTCTAGTAGTAGAAGATATTACACCATCTTAGGTTCTTCACTATTTTTGCTGCAATTTTTATCAGATTATATAATTGCATTATATAGAAATAAACAATTTCCAATCCTAATATATTAATATCTTTATAATTAACTGATAATATTCATATATTGCAGAGCTTACCTTTTCATGACAGCCTTGGTTAGGACGGTGAGCTAGAGTAATCTTTTTTACTCCAGACAGTGAATGGCTGTTTGCTTCTTCTGATACAGTAAAAACTCTTATTACTCTGTGTTATTAGAAGGTTTTTTTAAAAAGCCATTTACTTAGTAGAAAAGTGTCCCATTCTTTAAATGGGCTTGAATGTTTGGGTTTTTTTCTTTTTGCTTGGAATAAAGTCTGCAATGAAAATAGATCAAAATCAGAAAAAAAAGGATCCATTTTAGAGCTATTAAAATTTTCTATAGAGATTTTATTTCATCTCTTATTTCTCATTACATGAGCTGTATTTCATGCTTGTGTACAGATTAATGTGCTTTGCTGATAATTGCCTATTAAAAATAGATAAATAAATTATTAGCTCATTATGAAATGTGTTATAGTACCAGTAACTTTAATTATAATTTATCTGCTGTGTAAGTAATCCTGCAAAATGTTGTGGGATAACATATTGGTACTGCAATTGCTCTCCTGTAGTGCCACATGATTAACACTGAAGACCTCAAGGAGTAAGTGCTTCTGGTCTCTGTGTCCACACATTCTTCAGATCTGATCTGAACCAGTAACTGGATCTACCATTAGCTCAACACACAGGTGAAAATGCAAGTCCTCAGTGGAGGGAACAGTCTGTCTTCTAGCACACATTTGGGAATGTGGTCCACTTTTCAAATTCTCTAATATTTTTTCTACTTACTTCCTGTGAAAATGGAATGCTTTCCTTTACGTACAGACCTGCTTAGTGCTTGCCATTTTGCACATAAATAATATTTTCAGCCCTTCCTGTTAGAATAGGTAATCATTATTGTAACAATCTTGGTGTTTGTACGTACAACAGATCTTCAGGATTTCTGATTTATGGGGGTTTGAGACTAATGTGACAAAAATGCACATATGTAATGTTTATCATTACATCTGAGGCTTGTAAAATGATTGAACTGTGACTTATTTCTTAAGAAGCTGTGTATTTAACTTTTTAATTAAAAAATTGTTTTTAAGAAACAGTCCAGCATGCAACCTGAGACACGTCCTCAGGAGTCAAAGTGGCCAGCTATCAGTTTCAGCCAAGTCTTATTTCACTGCATTTTACTGGGTTTTTAAAAGGAAATATTAAATAGATTTTTTTTCACTGAAATATTAATGTTTATTGATTACAAGCACAAAATTACTGTTACTATTTTTACCTTTAGTGGAGCCAAAATACTAGCACCTGGTATTTGGAAATTACAAATTTGGAAAACACTTTAATGATAAAAATGGCTTGATTGGCCAAGTCAGGACAAAGTCTTTCCTGAGAACCCCTACAAAAAATAATGAATTCTCTCAGTCTGACCTGGGGTGGCAGTGGCTATTTACTTGGAGGAAACTCTTGGCCTTTGCCTTCTCAATGCCCTTAAGTGGAAATCTGCATCTCAGTAATTTATTTGAGTGATAGGGGACCAAACAAACATCAGTTCCTCATGATAACATCTAGAAATGGGACTTGCAAGACAGTCATTGGCCTTTGTGAAATTATGTCATCAAGACAACTGGCATCGGTTTCCAGTTGGGTAATTAATTCCAGAGGATTGTGACATACATTTCATATCCTTATGATGTGAAATCATTATGATATGAAATAACAAGTCTCTTACAGGTGTCTTCTTAGGCATAATAAACACTTGCCTCCCCTGCAAATGTGGACACCAGAGGAGCTGCAGCAAGCCTCTGGCCAGCAGGATGCTTTGGTGCTTCTCTGTTGCCATGTGCTGAGAAAGAGCATAAAGTACCCCCATGGGAAAAATGCAATAGAAGTCTGATATGATTTGACAGGATTTGGCTTTGTCTGGTGCTGCTAAAGCCCCTGGGCATGCACAGAATCACAGAGTGGTTGGGGTTGGAGGGGGCCTTGAAGAGCACCCAGTTCCATGCCCCTTGCCATGGACATGCCTCCTGCCACTGGATCAGGCTGCTCAGAGCCCCAGCCAGCCTGGCCTTGAGCGCTTCTAGGGATGGGGCATCCACAACTCCTCTGGGCAACCTGCTCAGTGCCTCACTATCCTCACTGTAAAGAATTTCTTTTTAATATCTAGTCTAAACCTGCCCTCTTTGAGTTTAAGTATCATAGATTACTTGGGCCTATTTAATTTTCAAAATATACCAATTATTACACCAAGTAATCTTGGTCAGTATGCAGAATATGGAGTTTTTTTACCTTTTTTGTTAGTTTGGTGGGTTTTGTTTGTATGTTTGTTTTAACTGTTAACATTGACAGCAGTTCTGTGGTTAGGATCTGTAAAATTGATGCTGAAAATTTATACAAGTTTAATCCTTTTGTAATTTTCAATTCCATTGGTTAGGTGAGCGGTACAGTTGATCTGGGGTCACTTTCTGGCTATTCTGGGCCCTGCCATGTTTTAGGATTAGCCCTGTGGGGCAGCATTGTGGCAGGAGAGGGGTAATAATCAAATGTATCCCTTCATCTGTAATTCCAGATAGCTTGGAGTTTATTCCAATATGACCAGCAGTAAAATGGTTAATAATATTGATTTTTAGCAAGTGTTTTGAGCTGTTTTCTTGCAGAAATGGGAAGATCCCACTTTTTTGGCTTGCATTTACCTTTTTTTCTCAAATTCTGGTGTCTGATGCTGCTACTGGAGAATCACTAGTATTGTTCTGATCGCTCTTCAATTTTATATTTTGTAGGTGGTTCCTAGTGTCCAGTTGCTGCTACACAATTAGTCCAGACCTCTTGTGCTATTATGATCCTAATTTTAGTCCATACAAATTTTTTTCAGATTATTCCAAAAGAAGGAGAATTAATGTCTTGAATTTCAGTACTCTTTGTAATATTCTGGAAAAAAAAATAGAATCATACAGTACTGAATATTTTTATTCAATTAGAGAAAAGATCAGGCAGAAGAATGTTGCAGAAATAAAGCTCATTTTTAGGTGGAATAACTTGTTAATTCCAGCATTTGCGCATACACAGTCATCGGGGAGTTATTGGGCTACATGTATCTTTTGAAACATCTGTCAACTAAGCCAGAGATCTAAATGCAAAGTGTTACATTGGCTATATTTGTGGATTTCTTACATTTCCTAGTGGAATTTCATTTTGTATGCTAATCATTGCAGAGTACAGAAGTAAAAATAAGATTAAATTTTTGTGCATGTGTCAGTGCTTTGGATGAATGACTTGCCCCATTCTCTTTTAATTGTACTGCAACATCAAATACATGAAATGGAGTAATATCATTCTTGTCTCAGGTATCCTGCCATCAGTGTGGAAAGAAGCATGTCATGTACATGCTTCTTTTTTTTTCCCTTTTGTCCCAGTGATGAAATAACATACTGTGGACAGCCTTGAGCTACTCTGAACAGTTTGACAACATGTTGTTGCTGATTCCACACTCATTTCATTGTTGTGTAGTAAGTGGGCTACAATCCATTTGACAAAATGCCTCACTGCATGACACTTATGTGCGCTGTATTGACTGTATTCAGTGTTAGTTCAGTGTTCACTGTAACCTGATTTATAGAAATTATTTACCAGGAAAGCTAACTTGTGGGCTGTTTTAGTGCAAGACTTTCAACTGTAACATATTTCTATGGTACTGCTTTAGGCAGCTGTAGCATTCCACACTGTTGACCTATATTTGTGATATTTGACATTTTTGATAAATACTGTCAAGGATAATCCATCGCAGGACGAGTTTCCAGAGCTTCAGGATGTTTGTTAAACCCTCATAACTCAAATATAGAAGTGTTTCAGAAAACAGTATTTTACATTGGGAAACAGGTTTTCCAAGTAAGAAAATTGCTAGGGAGTAATTTCCAGAAGAATACAGCTGTCTTCAGTTAATGGAGTATGTGCTCCAAATGAGACTGGGATGCAGCTGCCTGTTGCCTGGGGACCATATGTTTCTGTAGGTTGCATCGTTAACTCCCTCCCATTCACATCTGGGGCAACCACCATTATAATAGAAAAACAAAATGTGGAGTAAGCTTAGCAGTGCCTATGGTGTTTAAATATCTGTATTGCCTTCCAATTGGGAACAGTTTTTGAAATAATTCAGTCATTGAGACCTGTCTGCTGATCTCTTATGTTTGTAGTCCCTCAAGACCCATGCCTTGTTCTCTCCCATTGTTCGACAGCTCTGTGAAGTCAAAGAAAATTGCTTTGTGTGCTTTGATATAGCTAATAAGGCAGTCAGAGTGCTGAGGACCTTGAAACGACCCAAAGAACTTTTAAGCTTGGCTTAAAAATCTCTGGATAAATGATCTTGTTGATGGGGAAGCATTATGAAAAAAACAAGTTCACTGAAGTGCATTACTTGAGTAATGTTTAAAGCAGCTGTGGTTCATTCACGTGTTTCACATAGTTAAATACAGAGATAAACTGTGCACCCTTCTGTTTAACACTCAGTGTAAACTGAATACATAACTAAGTCTCCTGCATGCCTCAGGCATTTCTCTGTTGCTGCCTTATCTCAGCTTTGCTCGTGCTTCTCTAGATTTAGACTGAAAGGACAGCACATAGCAGGGTGGTTTGTGGGACCGCAGCTTGTGCCCGCTGCTGAGCTGCAGGGTCTGCAGCAGCCCTGTGAGCTGCCTCTCAGAGGAAGGCCTCCATCTGCTCCATGTCATAGCCCATCACTCTGGAGGCGTGGGCAGCAAAGAGGTTATTGATGTTCAACAGTACCAGATAGCACAGAGACATCTAACAGAGGAAACGTGCACGTGGATGGGTAGGCATGGATACTGGAATAATGACAGCGTGTTGCTGTACCATATTTTGAGATCCTGCATTTAAGAGATGTAGCAGGGGAGTTGCTGGGGTTTGGGTTTTGTTTGTTCTCATGAATTGCAGTTCTTAGTGCTACCACTTAAGCTGAGGTAGTTGTTCATTTAAGATGCAGCATTTCCAGGTTTTTTGGGGACTATTACTTTTTCTAGGTTGAGTGAGAACTTCCTCTCAGCTGAAGGGTGTTGACACACGGTGGTCCTAAATATAGTGGGAAGTACTGTTTTCTGAGAGGGAATGGAGGCAGCTCTGGAGTATGAAACCACATGTACAGTCTGGAGGAGTTATGTAAGGACACTGCTGTTTGCAGAGCAGAGGCTTTGCTGCTACAATTAGTGCTGCTATACACTCTACACTACAGCCATTGTAGCCATTAAAGAATACCATTGAAATATGCTTTTTTTTTTTCCCACTAATACTTAAAATTTCCAACTGGCTGCTTCTGCTCTCCCTCTTTTCTTGAGAGCAGTGGTTTTGTACGAGGCAAGGACACAGAAAAATACAAATGAGGAGTAGTTGCTGTAAATTAGGGGCAACTTTTTGGCAGTGTTCTGGGAGTTTGGGCAAGCATGAGGTGTGTGAATGTATCCACTGATGGACCCGTTTCTGTGCAACAGAGATTTTGCATCTGATAAAAAAAGTAATATAACTCCAGGGTAAAAGTTTGTCCACCCGGTGTTTCTTACACAAGGATGATTCTACATAATAACACAAACTGTATGAGATATTTGGAGATTACTTTGTGTGAATCTACACATACAGGTAACCAAGGGCAACCCTCAAGCCACAGCCAAAATGCAAAGGATGAATTTATTTCATTACCTTGCTAACCACACCAGGTGACAGAGGGACAGGGACATGGCTCCATTCTAGCTGGCAGGAGGGGAGGGGAGGGCTTCTGCCTCTCTATAACACAAGGTTTCCCCCATGTCTGTGAGAGTGTATTATCTCTCCACAGGACTTCCACTTCTCAAAACAAGCAGAGTATGAACAACATTCAGCATAATAAATGGAGTTTTCCCACACCAACAATTTTAGCATTCCTGGCTGCAAGGTGACTTTGAGAGAAACTATTCCCTCCTCCTCTGCCAAATCTTGCAGTTTTAAGCCTTTCCTAGCAACACTGTTAAAGGCATGGTTAATAGATTTAGAAGTTGTAACATTTACTCATACTACAATTCCTTTTTTCCCTTCTTGCCTCCTCTAAGCATTCACTGGCTGTTTCTCACTCTTCCTCATCCATCCCATGAATCACTTTAATCCTCATCACTCACTGTTTGCATGCACCTTTGCATTTCCTTCTCCAGTCTTCTCATCCCCTTCCCTTTTTTCTTCCTGCTCTTCTGCCTTCTCCTCATTTCATTTTTGTTTCCTCTTTACTCATGTTTTAGTCTGTTTTTTTGCAGTTTTTCACACCTATACATGCTCTAGTTTCTTCCTTCATTTTACAGTGTTTTTCCTCTGATCTCACCTCTCATTTTCTCTGCTGATTGTTTGCCTTGCACAGTTCCCTGTCTGCTCAGCCTGTCTAAAGGACTAATTTGTTAAAAGGTTTAAAGAGAAAATGGCTTCAATCTGAATGGATGTTCAGGTAATGGTTGCCATGTGCTCTTTTAATGATGGATTTTTGATATTATTTCAGGTCTTAAAAATTAGCTTGATTGGCCACCGGAAGCGTGTTCTGGCATCTTTGGGAGACAGGCTTCACGAAGATCCTCCTCAGAAACCACCTCGGTCAATAACCCTCAGGGTGAGTCTCCATGAAAATTTGTTTGCATTTCTTGACAAGTCAGCAAGGGTTTAATAACCTTCACATGAAAACAATGGCTGCTTTGAGTGTGGTTCAACTTACCTCCCTTCAGAGTTGTACATTATGGACACCTTAGGCTGACCTGCTCTGTCACACCTCCCCGTGTGGCCAGCAGAGATATATTGACATTTTTACAGGATGATCCATTTTCAGATGTCTGCCTTAGGATGAGATAAGTAGAGTCTTAAGAGTATCAGCTTATCTTTGCTAAGGAAACTAGCTCAGGACCAGGGATGTAAAAGATGCATGTCTTCATTTGCCCACAGGATTCCCAGCCCAGCTGATCAACACTGCAGGAGAGTTACCATTTTCCTTTCATGTTTTCAAATGTTTGCACTTACTTTTCAGACATATGCTTTAAGCTTTTTTTAAGGAGAACATCTTGAAAGTGTTGAGATAAAAATGCCATTAAGGGGTCTCTGTATATCAAAAGTTTCATCATGTTTTTAATTTTCATTTGAATTCCCTCTTTCAGAAACCTTGTTGCAGTGTCCCTGGGGTTTTTCCACACTTGACCACATTTAATCTCCTCTCATTACACTACCTTCACTCAGTTTCTCCAATCCAATGCCTTTGCTTACTTGTTGTCTGCTACTCTTACCAAGTTGTGGTCTGATGGCCACTTCCTACTGGGTTCTCTCCAACAGAGTTCATAGCAACATTTTTATTTTGATATTTTAGGTCACACCTTTCGCATTTGATTGGATCCTATTATTTTCGTGGGGCTGCATTTCTGACAGGAATTTTGTTTGGGATTAAATTTCAAAATGTCAGAGGGTGTCTGTGCTCCCAATTTAAATTTCCTGGTGTAAATAGAAATACAGAAAGACAGAATGAGGGCTTATTTTTAAGTGTATTTAAAATTTCTATGACCGGCCTGTTTTCACCCTGCTTATTCTCAGATGCCCCATACAGACATTTTAGATCCAGGCCCTCAATTCAAGCTATTCCCAATGCCATATTTAAAAAGGTCTGACAAATCTGTAATGTGCCCAAAGGCACATTGCATAAATGTGTGGATGTTTTTCTTGTATTTTATATTTATGTATTTTGTGAATGATTCCTGATGCATGGCAGGTGTTAAAACACTCCAAGGAAACAGAAATAGATAAAAAGGCAGACTTTTTTGCTGAATGCCTTCAATACTCTGGACTGGATAATTAATTCCTACTCAGCAAGTGGGAAGGTTTCCACAGGCCACATTCTTGGTCAGGACTGTATATTCTCAGTTAATATGGAAGAGAAAACTGGATGTCCTCCATCTGTAGTCAAAATGATAAAAAGTAGTCTGCTGCTGCACAGCTAGAGTTACTGATGTGGGCCAGTGCTAAATGTCATTTATCACCTCTTGGAATTGGAGTCTTCACAGAGAATCCTAAAGAGGGGGACATGCATTTGGAATGGAGTTTTACTTTCCCATCAACTGCTACTATGCCATTTCACATGAAACAAAGACATAGTGTTGAGTTTGTAGTCCACAATAATTTCTATCTTGAAAATTGGCTGAAATAAACCATCTGCTGCTGCTGTAAGATTGATTTATATAGAATCACTGAACAGTTTGCATTAGAAAGGACCTTAAAGATCATCGAGTTTCAACCCTCTCTGCCATGGGCAAGAGCACTTTCCACTAGATAAGGCTGCTCTACATCAGTAGAAAAGGTAGTTTCTTATTTAAAGTCTACTTTTAAGTTCCCCAGCTCAAGCTAAGCAATGCTAATGCTTCATCTTTTTTGTCTGTTTTTGTATTAGCTTTTAAAATATTTCAAAGTAGAAGGTTAAATATTGATAAAAAGCAAAAATTCCTTAAAATCTTAAAAATATCCACAACATATGTTATTCTCTGTTGTGTTACTGTGTAACACTATTTTGATTACAAATATACTATATTCAAATATATATATGTTATATATATATATATTGCATATATATAGACACAGACACTATACAAATATACTTTTCTATACACAAAAGTATAGAAATTGCTGGATCTTGGGTTACCTATGCAATCTTGCTTTCTTTCCTTGAATGCATATTTTCCTTGAGTAATCTTTAATTACAGGACCAGTTTCCATGTTCTTCATGGGAGCCCTTCCTCACCCAGTCAGCACCGAATGCCGGAATTTTAACTAAAGGACCAACAATTTTGGCAGAAAATTTGGAGAAGAAGTGTTGCAATAGTTATGATATTTTAAGACAAGAATTTGTTCACTGGAGAGAATTTCTGGTTTCAGGTTAGACAAACATCTGTGGGACATGAAGTGTGCTCAGGCAGCTTGGGAAAGGATCTCTTGAGCTCCCTTCCAGCCCTGACCTCTGTGGTTCCAGGTGTACATGAGCAGCAGGTCTGAGAGGGAATGAGGCAGATTTTATAGTGAAATATGTGATCAGACACCCCTGCAGGCCATGTGTCCTTGCACTCACAGCTGGGTAGAAACATGATATGAGTATCTGGTGACTAACAGCAGCGTGGCACTGAGGCCAGGGAAGCACCTGCAAGGGTGTCCATGCCTGGTCTGCAGCTTTGTTTAAGGAGGTGAAAAGGTGGGTATGGAGTGAGGAAGAAGAATGAGGGAAGAATGGGAGACAGGCTCATGATTAAAGGAATAGCTGTACCTATGAAACTATAGACTTACACCTGGTTTTGCCACAAAAAACTTGGATAATTTGTGTTATTTAATTAATTGCCTCCTAAACAGACACTAATTGTATGTTACTGACAATCTACATATTTGATTGGAGCCTTGAGTCTGATTTATACAAGTGCTGAGTACACAGTGCTGAAAATTAGATAAACAGACATGGAGTTTGGAACTCAAGCACTTGGGAAATGGAGCAATAGATGTTGTAATTGAGTGAGTGGTACTTTCTAACCTTTGTTGTCTGTGTGTCTCTGGTCACCCACACTAAAGTAGTGATTATGAAATGCCAGAAGTCACAGGTGTGGTGAAAATTAATTGACTGACATTTGTAAAGCATTTATGAGCATCATGACTACAACGATATTAATCATCTTATCTTCAGAGCAGGATTTAGAAAGGGTTTAGGAGAGAGGTTTGGGGCCATGAAACGAGGCAAGAATAAAATCCTGACTACATGTTAACTAATGATAACACGGTGCTGAGTAGATGACAACACGCTGCACAGTTGAGGATCCATCTGTGCTGTGAAGGACAACTTTGAGAAAATAGCATAAAATTGTACAATGACATACTGTTCCATAATGCAGAGGCACAGTAATTCTTTTTCTTCTTGAGTTGGTAGTTTTGTCTGTATTGCCTTGCCAGCAATCTTCCAATATAGATCTCAGAGTGAATTTCCTCCTCATAAGCAGTTTGATAAAAGATGAAAAGCTCGATGAGGGCTGGAATCCCTATGTTCATCTGTCACTTTGATACACTGGTGGTCCTGCAACAGCGGGTGGATCCTGATCAGAGCAGAGAGAGGTTACCCTCCTGGCTGAAGCAGCAGGTAGCACTCACTAAAGAGGATCTTGTTTGGTGCCCATGTACCCTGGTTATTTTCAGAGCAGAGGTGTGTGTGCACCATGTTGTTAGAGGTGTGTGCTCAGGGAGGGTGGGTTTTAGAGGTTCTATGCCTCACCAAACCTACTGAGCATGTGCAGAATACAGCTTTCCAGAAGCTTTTAACTGGGCCAAATGTAGGTGGATTTTTGTGAAGGAGGGAAAAGATTATTCCTAAGAGGAAAATACTCTTTTCTTTGCCCTGGGAAATGTCAAGTGCTTGTCTCAGATCATAGAAAAAACAGAGAATTTTTTAAAAAAATTAAAATCCCAGTTAATTAAAAATTGCTAAAGAGCTATATTTTCCTAACATTTTTCTTGTTGGCAACATGAAAAATACTAATCCATTACTGTGATTGCAAGGACTAATGTGACATAGACTTCTACACTTCAAATATTGACATCAGGCATTACTATGACTTGAACTTTCCTTTCTATTTGGAAGAGATTACAACTCTCTGATTTCTTACACCAGATCTTGTTTCTTAACAGCATGGAGTAAAGTACCTTGATGCTTTTCAGAACTGGGCTTGCCTCAGTGTAATAATGCATGAATCATCCATTTTAATTCTCTCTTTAAATAAAAAGCCAGAACTTTTTTACCTTCCACACTGGAGCAGGTTTTTGCTTGCTCCACCATATTCAGGTCTCTTCTTGTTGCTGAGTACTGAAATAGAGCATTGCAGCAGCAGGTGGTTTAGGGAAGGTCTGCACTGAGCAAACCTGCTCCTGGGTACGTTCTGCCAGTACTCTATATCCCGAGAGAGGAGCATTTCCCATTCAGTTGCTGTGAGAGTGTTTCCCTGCTCACACTGGGCAGTGCTGGTGCAGACTGGGCAGTGCACTGTAGCTCCCTGCTCCTGCTGATGGAGCTCCAAGAGAGTGTGGAACACCGGACCTGGACACCAATGTTTGTAGCTGGTTGAACGAGAGATGTCATGTGCGTGAGGCTGGGTGTTTCCAAGCATACAGCACCATGCCTGGCTGTGGACAGTGTGGTGGCAGATCCTGGTGCAATGTACGTCAGGAGCACCTGTTTATTTATTAGGTGGCACTTATGTATCAATTCTGTGTGGTAATGGCACACAGACTGATACAAGGTTACAGTCCAGTAGAGGTAAGGAGAAAAGCCAGGTAAAATATATGTGCTCTGATGCTTTCATGCATTCCAGGAGTTAGTATTTAGCTTGTGTCTGATATCTGGTACTTCAAGTTAAAATGGATGTTCTGCAAGACCTATAAAAATTGCAACAAAATGTCTATACTGTGTAAATGGGCATGTGTTTCTTTTTTCCAGCAAGAGGTGTTGCTAGTGTTCAAATCACTTTCACTGCTCAGAAGTGGTGAGAATGCATTTCGTCTTACAAATAGCTAATCCTAAATAATGGCTTTATTTGGGCCTTGACGAGAAGTAGCTCACTGTTTTATCTCTAGGAGAGAGTATATATTACACAAGGAGCTTTTAGGGAGGAAATTTGCCACTAGTTCATGTAATCAGTGAACTATTTTTCCTTCTACATGGGCTCTACACTTCAGGTAGCAAATCTCAAAAGTTCATCCACAATAACCTCTACTGCAGGAATTGTTCCATAAGTTTTTAGTGTGAGCAATTCAAATGCACTTTTTAATGTGTGATTTGAAGTCAGCAGTATGCTGTTCTTCTTATGCTGCATTTTTCTTTCTCTGTCCAGGAACCCAGTGGTAACCACACTCCTCCTCAGTTGTCTCCATCACTTAGCCAAAGCACTTTCACTACTGGTGGCTCCCTGGACGTTCCCCACATTATCATGCAGGGCGATGCAAGGAGAAGAAGAAATGAAAACTATTTTGATGATATTCCCCGGTCAAAGCTGGAGAGGCAGATGGCACAGGTAGGACTAAAACCAGTGCCGTTAAAAGGCTGGGCCTTGCTGCTCTTGGTTACAGGACTAATCCTGACCACAGCAGAGGGTTGTGTATGAAGGCTGAGTTGTAAACAACAAAGGTTGACAATTTTTCCAAGCTGTCTGTTCCAGCTCTCTATATTTCAAGTAGTGTAAATTGATGTGTTGGTGTACAACCTCTCCTCAGAGGCAGAGGTCTGAGGGTGTTTAGATGCATGGAGGCTGAGATGAAGGTGGCTTCCATGCACCAGAGTGTGCAGTCTTCCCCCAGCACTGACTCTGCCCCTCATTTTCATAATAAGGTGCAGATTCCTGAAATTCTGAGCAATGTAGATAAAAGTAAGCTTGCATCAGTTCACTGCTGGAAACTCAGAGGACTTGAAGGGTGATGATTGCATTTATTAAGGGAAAGGGTCAGCATTCTGCAAAACTGTGATCTGGGGATATATTTTGATTATTTAAAAATAAGATTTAACTATGAAAAAATTATTTGAATAGCACTAGACTCAACTGGGTGTTAAATTAAGCTGCTCATGAAAGAAAGCTTAAGGCGGCCTTCATGTCTAAATTTTTTGCATCCAACCACTGAAAGAGTACTGGTAACTTTAAGTTAAGCATACTCTGAGTGATGCCACAGAACCATAGAACTGTGTAGGATGGAAAAGACCCTTAAGGTCTTCAACTCCAACCCTTAACTCAGCACTGCCATGTTCACCACTAAACCATGTCCCAAAGAGCCACACCTACATGTTGTTTGAACAATTCCAGGGATGAGGATTGAACCACTTCCCTGGACAGCTCACTCCAATGCCTGACCACCCCGTTCAGTGAAGAAATTTTTTCTAATATTCAATCGAAAGCACAGTAAATTATGCATGGAGAGTCTGTTGGTGAAAATGCTTTAGAATGAGCTCAACTGGTTTTCATTGATACCTATGATGATGAAAGACAGCCAGGTCTTATGCTGCATGCTGGAAACAGGACTTTGATTTGCTGTCAGAAGCAGATGGGCAGCCAGGGCAGTTTCTGGAGCAACTCATTCCACGAAGGACCAGGTTGCTGCATGCTTCCCTGCATGAAGCTTCCCAGCAGTGGCTCTGCCTGCCACAACCCAAAATAGAGCCTCTGTCCAAAATGCTGCCTCAAAATGGAAACAGCTATGCAAATAACTGTATTATAATGAACAAAAGGCTGCAGTCTGTCAGCTAATTACATGAACAAGAAGTAATTAAATAAAAACAAACAAAACAAGGTGCTGCCATTACCTGGGAACACAGAAGCAAATTGAATTTCATTTGTTCAGAGGACATTTCTAAGGAAGTGAAATTGCATTTGGTTGGGTGGGGCTGTAGCCTTGCCCTTTTTTAATCTAATTTTCTGCTATAAAATTTTCTTGTACAGAATTAAGGAGAAAGTTGCTGAGTGAATGAGCTTGTTTTCAAACCAAAGTCTGCTGGACTTTGTGGCAAGAATATGGTTGAGCTGAAGTCCAGCAAAGACAGGTTCTTAACATGAAAATATTTCTTGAACGTCATGAAATTTAGGTGTTTGAGCATAAAATGCACACTTGCTTGTGGCTGAATACATTGATTTGTTGAATTAGTTCATTTTATCACTTTGCTACAAATCCCTCTACTTGCTACCTCTTTTACTCACTAGCATTGAAGACAAAAAATAAAACAAAACAAAACAAAACAAAAAAACACCCCTATGCTTACAATTCTTTCTGACTCCGTTTCACTCCTTTGTTTTACTGATATTCCCAAGAGGTATGGCATGCTCTAATAAATGACACCTGGAGATTTTCTTTGTGTTGTTGAATACTGCATTTCCAGAAGGACTGATATGATACATGTCCAAAGAGAAAACTGAACAATTATTACTTACACCACTCCAAACTCCTGTACAACCAATTAAGTGCTTAAGAGATTTTTTTTTTGTTGATGGGGTTTTGGTTGGTTGGGTGGGTGAGTGGATGATTGGTTTGTTGTATTTTTTTTTCCTTGTGGTTTTTGTGGTTTTTTTGGTTGGGTTTTTTTTCTGTTGTTGTGGGTATGTACCCACTGAATGGATGACTTCAGTGCCTACTTTCTAATTTTAACCATTAAATATAGCTGTCATCCTTTGGGACTCCAAAGGGGAAAATGGATTCAGATTAAATCCATAAAATGTGGTTTGTGTTGTTCCCTGAACTCCAATCTGTTTGAAGTCTTTTTCAGCTCTGCCCCCAAATTCTGCATTCCTGATGTATGTAAAATTCCCTTTGACTTTAATGGGAAAGTCAATGACTCCCTCTGGTGATCATTCTCAATAAATTGGATTCACCCCATTAAGAGGCTAATCAGGGATTTCTTCAACCATTCCAGCCCAAAAATAGATTCTTAAATTTATTTTGTGCAATGTGTGCTCTGCCAAAATGAACTATATTTCCTTCAGTCTTTTCCCCCAAAGCCTCTTTGAAATTAAAAGTAAAATAATTGTTTCTGCAAAGCAAAGGAGATCCAACTGATTCTTAACATAAACCTTCTGCTCTGTGTGTTGTGGGTTTTTTTGGGGTTTTTCTTTCATCTAGCAACTTTCTCCTTGCAGTTTGCTGGTTCTTTTGGCTTGTGTCAGATCAGCAGCAATTTCTGAACTGATACCTGTCCAGCTTCCCAGCTACAATACTTTTCACATACAGAATGATCTAGAGGGATTATTTGAATTGCTTTGAGAATGTTCTTTTGTCTTAGCCCTTTCTTTGCTAGGCTGTTTGCATGCTGCTGTATGAATCTGCATGTGTACTGGATGCTATAGTTCACAAATGTGCATAAATGGATGCTGTGGTGTTTTGGAAGTTTTAGGTCTGTTCTGGATGATGAGATTAGTGGGTGTTTTTATGGCCTTGAAGAGAGAGGCCAACATGGTATTGTGAACTTATTTGTTGTATTGCTTTCATGAACTTGATTTTATTTAAAAAATGTTAGAATGAGACTATCTTATCCTTAATTTAAAATATAAAATCTGAAGCTGTTTTGATGAAACTGGACATTTCCATCTTTACTATGGCCTGTGTTTCCACTAAACTGTTACAGGGAGTCATCAATCATGTTGATCTTTGCATCAATCAACCAATATTTCTTAAACAAGACACAGCAGTTTAAATCTATTTTCTTTGATGTGCTAGATGTGTTTAAACAGTTCTCCAAACCATAATCAAATCTGCTTGTAAGTAATACAACTCTTTGTTTCCTGGAGGAAGCACTGATTTAAATTTACTTAATGTGGGTGGTTTTGTCTCAAGGCCAGCATGTACCTTCATTTACAGTTCCCTAGCAGACTATTTGTGCCCTAAGGGGAAGATTGTGATATAAACAATGAGTCTAACCAATTTAGATTCCCCAATGGAATAGGTTTGGTCATCCAACTCCCCCATTGATCATCCAGCTCCAAAAGTCTGTGATGTCTGGTTGTATAAATCATAACTGCCAAAATGGTAATACAGGAGGTTGTGAGATGGTTTGTTTTCCAAAGAAAAAGTAGAAAAAAAATCTAGGAAGAAATTAGTAGTCTGAGTCATCATTAGCTGTGGATGTTGAATTTTGAGCCTGCGAACTGCAGGTTAGTATGATCAAATTAACGTAGTTTAAAATAGCTGAGGTTGTTCTTAAGATTGCCTAAACCTTTAAAATAGAACTGAAATCATGCAGGCAAAGCTTGAGTACTTTGGAACCAAAATCGATAGGAGGAGTCGTCCCATTGAAGGGATTGGGCTCTTCATTCACCCCTGAAATAGGTGCAGGGAAGAACTTTGGCGGTTTAAAGGAATCATAGCCATGTTCATTAAAAGACATCAGTCAAAATACCACCTTTGTAGGATTTGCAATTCTCCAGGCAGGAGAGAAGCTTCAGGTACCAGCTGCAAGCATATTCCAGACTGCCAGCCCCAAGGCACTGGTTATTTGTTGCACCAGCCAGTGGTGTATGGTGCTTTTAGCCGCCCTGGTCCATACGACCTCTTGCCGTGGTGCTCCGAGCCCTGCACTCTGCCCTGGGCCAGGAGTGAGGAACAAAGCCATCCTTCCCATGGCAGGCATGCAGGGAGGTGCAGGAAACACCCCTGCCCATGGCACTCCTTGCAGCAGGAGAGCTGGGGCAGGTGTCCCCTGATGCTGTCACGCATCCTGAACCTGTGGCACAGCCCAAGCTGGGACAGGTCTGTCCTCTTGGGGGGCAGTGGTCAGGAGCCTCTCTGGGGCTCTGGAGACAGCTCTAGCCTGTGTCTGCCTCTGGCAGGACAGACTGGTAGTGAGTCAGAGTAAGATTTCTAGGAGGGTAAACCCAGTCATGGCCCCTATGAGGGCACCCGAGAGAGCTGTCATGGAAGAAGAGATCTTTTAAGATCCGAGAGAGTTGAAAAATTTATTCACAAAGGCTGACAGGAGAAGTTCTTTCCCAGAGTTGCTGAACTCAGACTTAATTTTGAAAGCCTTTCTGGGTGCTTCAGTCACATGGTCTGAGGTTTCTTGCTTTTTTAAATTTTTAAATTTTTTTTCCCTAAATGCAGGATGGCTTCAGTGTAAGGTCATTGTAATGGCTGCTCAGTAAATGTTAAGCAAATCTGTCCTGATTGTTGGGATTCTGCCTTTTAACATTATTTTGTAAGATACAATAATTCATTGCTGGGTTAGGATTGATATGCAGGGGACAATCATTTAAATGGATTTAGTAAACAGATTCTTTACCTACAGAAGAGGAGAAATGTCATAAAAACAAAAAAAAAAACCCCAGAATTAGCAAAGGCAGGTTTATATTAAAATTGTGAAATAATTTTGCTTCTTTCTGAAATAATACTTTCAACTCAGCAATGTTTTCCAAATACTTCACAGATATTAATGCATTTATATTTCCAGTGCACTGTGGGGCTGTGATTTAAAATCATATTTTCTGTTTTTCAGCTAGGAAAACTGACATACAGCGATGTTGCAGGTTGAGTAAGATGATATAGAAAGTTTGAAGGAGCCTAAAATAGTCATCTTTAGTTTTGTAACTGTAAAACACAGTATGACTTTTTTTTTTACTTGTTTCATGATTGTTTTCTCATCTCCTCTGCTTTTGAAGGATTTAAATATTACTGTGAATGAGGAAAAATATGCCCAAGAGAATACTGGTGTGTAAAATGAGATTATCTAAGAAGCAGTGAAGAAGGTATAGTTGAAATTACTCATGAAATAACAGAATTCTTTACTTGTTGATTTATGAAGCAATAAATACAGAAATGTGGTCATCTAGATTCATTCTCTTGTTACTTCTTAGGCTACTTTTTTCCTTTTTTTTGTAAGCATAAAATAGTTTATGTTGGGAGGATAGATAGACAGCTATTTAAAAAAAAAAGTAAAATCCAAACAAAATTCCCTGAGGTTCATATTTTTGGTGCATTATATTTTTAATATGAAAAGATGACTGAACTGTGACGACCTTCAATTTAACATCAAAAGAAAAATGCTTAACTACATCTATTGCTGGCAGTTGTAATTCACACAGATGCAAACACCATAGATGGCTGTATCTTGATCTGTGAATTTCAGCTCATTTTCTTCCATAGATCCCTTGCGAATTGTGTATTTCATAGAATCAGAACCATCACTGAGTTGGATCATCTAGTTCCAACCTCCCTGCTCTGGGCAGGGACACCTCCCACTAGAGCAGGTTTCTCAAAGCCCCATCCAGCATGGCCTTGAACACTTCCATGGATGGATACCCAATATTTCTCTGGGCAATGGACAAGTAAACCGATAAAGACATTGTAAGAAGTCTTCTTAATTTCTGTCTGAATAGAGAGAGAGAAATTTTTCAAGAATGTTACAGAAGCTAATATTTTAGAACTGAATTCATGTGGGGTGGATCATACCTACGAGCTGCTTCAGCAAATGGAATTGAGAAAGCCTCTTCTGTATTCAGTATTAATGATCCAGACTTTAGCTGTAAATACCACACCAGAAAAGGGACAAACGTTCTTTATTAATTTACTGCTTTTCACACTCGCTCTTGTGATCTAGAAGGTCTACATTGAAAAGATTTTATGAAAACTGAATTTTAATACCTAACTTTTACATTTTTGATCTGCTGGAAAAAAGCTGTACTTAGAGTTTGGGGTGCTTTTCTGACAGAGCATTTTTGTTGTTTGGAGGTATTTTTTTTTTGCAGAAAGGTCGATACCTATAGTCTGATAAACTTCATTGGTGTTTGTCCAGAACTTTGTATCCTCTCTGCAAGGCTAAGAGGCTGGGATACACTGGAAGCTGGCAGAACCAGCAGAAGGGGTCATGTCAATGAGGAGGAGCTCACCCATCACCCACTTCTTGCCTGCAAGAGAGCCAGTCCTAGGGGCCCAGATGTTGTCTGGAAATTTTCATGTAAAGTATTTTCAGGAGCAGCAGAAGAAATACACTGCTGCACAGTGTGTAATTCTTCTAATAGGAAGTGATATTTTAAGTTTCTGCTTCTCTAAAAGAAATACAAATTACAAATTTCACTCTAAATCTCTGAAGATTTGTTTTTTTGTTTTTTTGGGGTTTTTTTTGGGAAGGAGAATTTGCAGTTATTTCTGCTAGTAAGGCAAGCTCTTCCCAGAGCTTTGAGAACATTCAGGGATGCAGCATCTAGTTTTATTAAATACCTGAGGTTTTTCATATGGGAGAAGTAAATTCAGCAAAGGGCCACTGAGATGGCTGGGACCTGAAGCAGTTGCCCTCTGAGGAGAGTCTGAACAACCATGGCTGGCTGGAGAAGACGTGGCTTTGGGTACTAAAACTGAAAGAGGGACTCTGGACACCACGAGGAGCTTTCTCTCCATATGGACAGGAAAGCAGGGGGACAGGTTGTTCACAGAGTCTGTCCTTGAGGTTTTCAAGACATGACAGGATGAAGCCCTGAGAAATCTGGTCTCATCTCACAGATGCTCCTGGTTTGAGCTGCAGTTGGAGTGGAGCTTTCCTGAGCTTCCTTGCAGCATGAATTAGCCTGTGATTTATACCCTTATTCTGTTGAAAGACTGCTCTATCTAATTTGAAGTATACTGAAACTTTCAGATCTTTTTTGACTTCCCCTAACCTAAATCACTTTGCTAATTTATTTGCTCTTGTATTTCTCTGTGTAATCCTACTAAATTTCATCTGACTGATCTGTAGGTCATCAGACCTGTTTTCAGTTCTTACCCCATTCCGAGAAGTCCCTCACTTCAGAATCCTCCTTAGAGAGCACTGGCACTCCTCCAAGCCACAGCATGGAGCAGGTCCTTGCAGATTGCCTCAACATGTTCAGTCCATTTGTGCTTAAATACCAATAATCATCCTTGAAACATGCTGCATCAGGAGTCACACAGTGCCCAAGTCTTGCTGTACTTCTCCTTGCTGCTGCTGGTTTAATTGGCCAGTTTTCCAACACAGGAAGGAAATTTGATCTCAGATGATTCATAATGAAGGACCTTGTTGTGAACATCTTGAATTTTTCTTGGTGCATAGAAACTGTCTTGGTAGCACATGGCAGGAAATACTAACTTTTTCTTTGTTATTCTCAATAATGTATGCATAGATATAAATATACACATGCATACATATATTCCTGAGTGTTTATTTCAGATGGCCAGGAGCAATGCCAGAAGGTCATGAAAACCAGGGGATGGTAACTGGATTTTTAAACTTTTCTAGTCACTTACTGGTCCCTGCAGTTAGGCTGGCTGTAACCTTCTGAACCTTCCTTTTCTCCCATCTTAAATACTCTTTTAGCCTTTCTTTGGTGCTTTAGTATCTTCTGTGAATTTTCAAGGATAGTTACTCCTAATTTAGGTAAATCTTTAACATCTCCTAACGTGTCATTGAGTGAAACTCATTGAGCTGTCATGAATACGTCTGGACTGCCCTCCACTTGGCTCCTGCTGCTCCTGTGTGTGCTGTCCAGGTATTCTTTTCTGCCACCTTCCTCTCCTTAGAAAGCATATGATTTCTATGATCAGTCTTATGGTTACTTTCTTTCTTCAGATTATCAGCCATGTTTTCCTAGTCTATAAGGAGGAAGCCTAAAGTTTTCCCTGGATAATTCTTTTCACCCTTTTTGCCCCTCCTGCTTGTCAGAGTTGTGTTCCACCGTGACTAGACAGGGCAACCTTTTATGCATGGGACACCACAAAGAGAATATGATAGCAGAGTCTTGCTGTGACCTTACTGGTAAGCATTTATCTTTTGGGAAGTATTAAGATAATGGCATATTTGATACTAATCAGGCAATAGATGATGCTATTGTTTTGCTCTTCTTTGCCATATTACTTAGGAAAATGTTCTTTGTTAAACTCTTTCCACAGAACCTCTGTGTCAGTGGTATTGGATGCCCAAGTGTATTTGTGTTTACTGTGGTGGAAATGTATGCACAGATTGAATTCTTTAGGGTTTTTTTGAGAGCATATGTTTTGGGAGCTGAAAGTTGTGAGTGTTTGAAGCCTAATCCACATTCTTCTTTCTACTGCCTATTTTTTGGCCTCTGATAATCACTTAACCTTTTTCCTTGCGTTGGTTCCCTCCCCTCCACCACAGGGATATGCAACTTTAGGTACTTCTCCTGGGTATTTCATTAAAAAATTTAAGTACTTTAAAGATATAAACTATGTATATAGTAAATGCTAAATATTTCTACAATGGTGCAAGGAAAAGGTTGATTTCTGAATCTGAATTCATTACCATCCATAAATTAATGTTCCATCTGCACTGCATTTCAGTACCTTAGTCATTCAAACATTAATGAAAGCAAAACTGAGTAATGAATTTTGCACTGCTATCCTTCTGACTGGGCATTTGTGGAGTTGTGGGAAATTCTCAGTCTCTGCTGGTCTGCTTGATTTATTGTGGATTGTATTTAAAAATGGTTTCACTTAAGCCTAAATCCTTTAAGCCTGTAATTCTGAAGGTAAATCTTTTTGTTGGGGGAAGTTCACTTGAACAGTTCTTGAAGCAGAGACTTGCACACTACTTTCCATTTGGGACAAGATGGGCTGGGGAGGGAGGGGCCGGATGGGTACCACTGACATGTGTAAGAGAGGATTCATTCACTGCCCTCTTTTTAAATGGAGCAACTTGAAGACTGGGCACACAAGTGCTGCAGGGTTCCCTGTCCCTGAGTTAGCACTGGGGCAGCTGAAGGGCTGAGCTGGCTGAGGCCCCATGCCAGTCCCTAAAGGCAAGTCCTTGAGAGGGGCACCATTTAAGAGCATACTTCTGTCTCAAGAATATCATGGTGCTGAGAAGCGGCTGCACAATGTGGCAGCATCATGGCAAGCCCTTGCCAGTGCTGGGCAGAAATCAAACATCTGCCAGCATGCAGTATCCTGCTGCATCCCCTCCTGCTTTTGGTACCTCGGCATGTACAAATAGCAGTGCCGTCGGTTTTCTTCACTACCTTGACCACCTTGATGACCAGATGTTTGGGCATGCTGCACCAGCATGGAAATGCCTTCTCTTTGCTCTTCTCTTGCAAAGCAGAGGCACAATCTTCTGCCATGGATTCCTATTCAGGAATCTTCCCCACCTGAGGCAAACAGATATAGGCATCACAGTGATGGGGTATGGCCAGAACATCCAGAAGTCAGTTTTCTTGACATACACAGAAAAAGTCATTGGTAACCACTAGTGCAGTGTCCTAAGGATGGCACAGCAGAAGAAGCTGCAGCAGTGTTTTGCTGCTGATCTTGCACTGAGACTATGTGTTCATCACATGGAGGAGGACTAGCAAGTTGCAGGGGATGACATAGAAGACTGAAAAAAAGTCAAAATTTTAATTAGCTAATGCTATCAAAATGTAGAGCCCTGCACATCAGGAAATAGAAGCAAAGAACTTGGAAAACAAGATGAGGGAGGTGGAATTAACCACATATGTGAAAGTATTAAAATGATTGAAGCTGAAGGAAGGGTTGTGTGCTCATGCATTTCAGATGATGAAGGAAGTAAGGGACAATTAACAACATTAGACAGCCAGCAGGTGTCTGGCAGCACTCTGTAGTCAGTCCAGAGGATGCCAGGCTTCCCTGACAGTATATAGAAGTGGTAACTTGTTCTGTCATCAGCCAGGGTACAGGCTACAAAAGGTAAGAGCAAGAGTCATATTTTGAGAAGACTTGCACTTCTTCAGGTTGATTTGAGCATTAGTGCTAAATTCCTACTGCTGCTGACAGAACCCAGCAATGCACGTTCTTGATGTTGTTAAATTACTGAAATATTAATTGCTATCTCTTCTGGATGCTGCAGTTGCATTTTTCATGTCTGTTTATTGCCTTTTGTTGCTGCCTGCTGAAGATAGCGTGGGCAGATCCTATGTCTGATGCTTTGTTTTAGTTGCCTGGCTACTGTAAAATGTTAGCTTTTGCTGAGGTGCCACAGATGCTTTATTGATGATTGTCCAAACAAGGAAATATATAAAGGATGCTGGTGAATGCTGTGCTTGCCTAGCTCTGCTGCTTTTGCTAGAGATGCTACAACATGCTTACTTTGCTTTGCTACTACAGATTCTCTGTACGATAATGTAGAGGGTAGGCTGAAACCTTGCGTCTACACACAGGGGTCATGGTCAGTGCCAAAGGTAATATTATCTGTATCTTAGTGTGCAAAGGGACTGTTGTTGGAAGGAGATGGTGGGCAGCTGCTTCACTAAATTGCAATGCATTCATTTCTGGTAATTGTTATAAAGAAAATGTATTTCTCCTGTTAATCGTGTTGCCAGATTTTTCCCTTCCTTTCTCCCTGTGAATGTCTCCAACAGAGAGAGATTTAAGTCTCAAAACTTACTTGGGATGTTGACTTCAAACTTCTTCCCTGCCAAAAACTGAAAGTAACCAATATTTCTTCTGCTCTAGGCAGTTTCTATTTATGCTTGCATAACTTTATATCTACATCATTAGTGCTTCTGACTAAATTGTTTTCTTGTACTCACAGTCTGAAACCTCTTCTAAAGTCTCTGAATAAGCTATGTTTCTTTTCTGTCAGTCCAAAAATATTTTGTCAGCCAATAAATAATAGAATTACTTTTTACAACTGTTTTGCTTCCTTCTTTAGTTTTATTGCAAGCCTTTTCCTAATTATTCTTGCCTTTTGGCAGTTGCAGTGCATTACTATTTACAAGATGAGATACAGTTTTCTGTTTATATTAGCAGTCTTCGGTCTGTGAGATCTGGACCAACCAGAATGCAGGATATCCTTTCTCCTCGATCCATCAGGTCCATAATGTAAGATACAGTGATGAATGGCTGTGTTGTCCCTCTCTGGATGTACAGTCTGTTGCCGTGGTGTTATCTCGGGTGTCGTGTCGCTGAAGCGAGGAGCAGTCCGTACCTCGTGGGCCCCATGCGGGGCCGTGTGTGCGCGCGTCCCTCCGTCCGTGTGTCCTGCCGTGTGGCTGCCATGTGTCGGCTCCGTGTGTGCGTGCCAGCGGGACGGGGGCACAGCCAGCAGCCGGCTGGCCCGGGGCAGCTTTGGATTCTGGTCCTCGTGTTTCTGTTCGCTCTCTCTTCCGAAGCGGGAAACCGTGTGAACAGCTCGGTTTGCACAGTTTGGCCCCCGCCGTGTGTCCTACTGCTCTCCCTGTGTCGGTCTGGAGGCTTTGCCCAGCTGAGGTTGCACACTGCCTCGGCAGAGGCCCTTTGGGGGAGTTGGGCTCATGGTGCCCTGTTTTTGTCACCACTTCAGTGGCAGTCACGAGCGCTGTGCACGTGAGAGCAAACCTGGTGATGCACGCTGCAGTGTGGTAAGGACGGCAGCCAGTTGTTCAGCAAAGTACTCGAGAGCAGCTGTAGATTTCTCCCCATTCTGTCATGCCTCCTTGGAACATTTCTGCTAGAGAGGGGTCATATTGGCCACCGAGCATCAGAAGTATTTTGAATCTGAAGTACACCATGAACCTGTTTCCATTATTTCAAAGCCAAATATTTTAGGAGCTAAAGAAATTGTCTTCCTCTAGGATTTAGAACACAAGCAAATAATGAGGATTCGGCTGGTCTGCAGAACATTTAAAATTTTTACAGGAAAGAATTATAAATTTTTCAGCCAGAACTGTTTTATCCATGTGTGCTCCAATTTGTTGTTGTCATGGTAACTAATACACGTTACCATAACCAGGCATAAGGCTTAACAGGTGAAAAGTTATAAGATGTGCTCCTTGTTAAAAATAACTACATTCAAACCACTCAAAACCAGGCCTTCTTGGCTTTTTCTTCCATTTAGCACGGAGATTTTTTAACGTGACATTTTTATAAAAAGACGAGGGAGGTGTTAGATTTTTATAGATTTATTGAGGTTACTTCTTATCTGCAACTATCTCTGCATCCAGGTGCCTTTAATATGAGTCAAATACACTTCTCAGAGAATGGAAGAGATAGGAAAATGTGCAGCAATTGTACAAAAAATTGTAGAGAAAATAATAGCTGTAGTCTGTTTCTCTAGCTCATTTGACATCAAGCATCCAACCCTCTCCAGAGCACTGAGAATTGCACATCTGCCCATTTTTGGGGTTAGTAAACACTGCAAGAGCACAAGGTATTGGTCTCCAAGGCTATTAAAAGTTGTCATTGCAATAGGATTGAATCCTTACCTCTCTGACACCTGCCTTGAGACCATTTTCTGATTATAAATAATTTATCTGCAAAATGTGGAGCAAAAGATCTTCTTTTTCAAGTTAGCTGATGCCAAAGAGAGGAAAGGTGCTGGCTAAAGTCATAGGGAGGTTAGAATACTAAACCACAGGCAGTACAGAAAAATCCATGTGATAAATTGCACAGCTGTCTGATGAGCTGTAAAGTTAGATGAGGAAGAAATTATCTCTTGCCTTTCTACTTCATCAGAGAGATAAATATCTCCATCCGTATATTGTGTCATAAAAAATACATAAGCTTAAATGTTTGATTATTTCTTATAATTGCAAATTAAATATTCAAACCAGCAAATCCTTATCCTATCATATCTATTTTTAAAACTTAAATCAAACATTATAGTTGGTCTTGCACTGCAATTTATTAACGTTTCTGTACTGCTTGAAAAGTGTATTAGGTGCTTATGAAGGACTTGAATCTCAATATATCACCCATAAATTGTTCCACATCAGCTCCTCAGATTTAGGACTATTAGTAATTAATATTTTTCTACCCCAACTCGAGCCTTGTGATTTTGAGTCTTCTCTAGGTCAAAGATGGTCCTGTTTTGTATTTTACCTGATGTTAGCTGTCATCATCTCATCCTAAATCTCAGAATTTCACTATCTGACTAGAGCCAGTCAGCTGAGAAACTCCCTTTACTCTTGGTGAGGTTTTTAGACACAGATTTATTTAGCTCTCTAAATCTTGTTTAAAAGCATTTCTTCCCTACATTAAAAAAAAAAAAAATTAAAAAAGAAAAGAGGAAAGGAAAGGAAAGGAAAGGAAAGGAAAGGAAAGGAAAGGAAAGGAAAGGAAAGGAAAGGAAAGGAAAGGAAAGGAAAGGAAAGGAAAGGAAAGGAAAGGAAAGGAAAGGAAAGGAAAGGAAAGGAAAGGAAAGGAAAGGAAAGGAAAGGAAAGGAAAGGAAATTGCATAGGGAATATGTAATAGGAATTACACTTCTAAACATCTTCATGGATCTAGGCTTTGGAGACTACCCTGTTACAACTCAGTCTAAATAAGTTATGAATACTAACAGTAGTACTGTTTAAAAGTCTAAGGAGTTTGGTAAGAAACAAAAGGAAAGGAAATCGGGAGCCACTTCTGCTGAACATGAAAAAAACACCAATGATACAGCTGTAAAAGAAAATTTTGCCTATTTATAATACTTCTCCATCCATCATAATAATCTATATCTATGTGTTTAATTTTATAAACTTGTCTTAGTAACTGCTTCCTCTACAAGACACATGGAAGTACATGAAAGGCCTCCAGGGGCAGTGGTCTGTCAGGAACAGCAGAAATCCTGAATGTCTGCATTCCCCTAACCTCAGCTCTATAGCATGTTTAGAACATCCTAGAGATATGTATAGCAATCTTGGCAATTCTGTTTTGTCTAATTTAAAAGGAGTAGGTAGTGAGATGATTGTATTTATAGAGCATTCAGTGGATACAAACATGGTCTCCACATGGTCCTGCTCTAAGTGTCTCATACACAAGTTTTATTAGCCTGGTTGAAGATTATTTCTCATTTCTTTATCAAATTGAGCCAAAACAAGAGGTAATCATTGTTCCCCTTTTCCTGCCCTTTATTTACAGGCAGAAACAATGCAGTTCTCTGTACTTTTCATGCTTAATGTGCAAAAGGGAAACAAACTGTAAAATTATGTACTCACTTTACTCTTCATGTACCCTGCTTAATTTGCCAGTGCTGTCCCTTTCCTGCATGTGAGGGAAGCCACCTGCTGAGCAGTGCAACAGAAGGGTTTGGAGCACTACCCCTGGTCACTTGTTCAGTAGGATTTCTGGTCCTGCCTCATGGCCATCCCTGTGCTTCCTTGGCAGAGAAACCAGCGGTCAAAAGATGAACTTTTGTAGCTTTTCTGTCCTGAATTTCCTCCCTGTCCACATAGGAACCTTTTGCTAAATGGCCAGGATGTACCTCCTGAGCTCTGCTTCCCTACACAGAACATGCAGGAGTGTGTCTTTATTAGGGGGAAAAGAAGAACTAAATCAAGTGGTCTATTAGCTGTGGCCTTGAACAGTTCATAAGAGGCAGCCGAGCACACTGTGAGAATTTGTCATGGGTGCAATCCATCTTCTCTTGTTGTGAAAGACAGACTCCACTAATAAGGATGCAGATCCTTGCCCCTTGTAATATGATGGAAATCTTATTTTATGAGAAGAGCTGCCTTGTAAAGAAATCAAATTCCCCCTTCAGATTAAATAAGATAGAAATTTTTTATGCATTAGCGGCCAGAAGGATTCACTTTCGTGGATACAAACTGCCAAAAATTGGAGCAATTGCTCCTGCTGCTTTCCTTTCAACATCTCATGCTGAAGTCATATCCATGGCATATAAGCAACTTAACTAGGCAAAACAGAAATTACACTACTGTGTAATTGGTAGATTTGCTAATGGTGCCAACAGTAACTAACTAGGTTTGACTTGTTTTATGATGTTCTCTTGCTTGAATTTGCCATGTTGGCAGGGTAATGTTGATGTTTCCAGATTTATCTCTTGCTTTTCATTGCAGAGCTGTGCAAATGTGTGTCATTTTGTTATTTTGTGACACATGAAATGATGTACTTGTTTTGTTTACTCTGTCTTGACTTAATTAGTAAGTTGTGATAGATGGCAAGACTTTGAATGTCTTCAATAAGGTTTTTTTCGTGTGTTTTTGATGCTTAACTTCTTTTTGCTGTAAAAGTCTAAACTTCTATCCATGTTCTGTGTGAAATGCTGATAACAATTCCTTGTCAGTTTCAACATATATTTTAACAATATGACATATATAGAAAATACACAGAGATAAGTGTAGGTAAAGAAAGAAGTAGCATAAGCCAAACTGAAATTGTCATGTAGGAGAGGGTAAAATAGTTTGGGAGAGAAGAATGGGGCAGGATAAGGAATAAGGAAGATCAGGAAGGACAAGTGTAATTGCAAAAAGACAGGGTTGTGAGAAGAGGGGGTTTGAGTGGCAGTCCAGACGAGAAAGGATAGGAGAGAAGTGAGAGTGGTGGCAAAGGGAGGAGGGCTTAGGAAGAGGAGAAGTCCATGCATGGGTCATTTTCAGCTAAAGTGAGTTCATGCATGGACCTTGCAAGGTAGAAGGAGCCCCTAAGGAGAGGTCAGTTCAGGTCCTATGGAGCCATGACCCAAAATACAGCGGCAAGTGAGACCTAGACCAGCTGCCAGGCTGGGGACATTCCTGCACTGATGCCTGCATTGGCTCTTTTGGAGGGAAGAAAAGTGTGCTGCCAAGAGATTTGGCAGCAAACTGCACTCCTACCCATGTTCTCTGAGGGCTTTGAGGAAAGAGGGGAGAGGACAGCTCAGAAAGGCAATCTGCTGTATCAATGAGAATGATGAATGTGGAAGGACAATGTTAGTGCCTCCACAATGAGGCATCAAGAGAAGGTGATCAAAGTAAATATTCATGAAGAGATTAAAGAATGCCTCATGTGTTTGAAGAATGTATAATAAGTCTTCAGATCAAAGCAAAGTCTGTGTTATTTAGCCATTTAGGAAAGTTAGTTATTGGTTATATGAGCTGGATAATGGAAGGTGTATTAACTGTGCAGAAAATCTTGTAAAACACATAGCAGAAATTGTGAAAGGCATTTTTGTGCATCTCATGATTTTTTTCAAGTGCTCTCATCCTCATATATGTATTGTAAACACTTGTTTTTAGGGAACATTTCCGGTGCCTAATGATTTTATTCTCAAAGCAAAGAGATTTAATTAAAGCCTCATTAAACACTACAGTAGATGACTTTGGATTATAAATTAAATCATGAAAAATGTTGTAGGAGTTGTGTTCCCTTATTTTAGTAACATGGCTCTGTGTGTAGAAAATAAATCCTTGTTAATTGAGCACAACAGTGGAGGGCTACTTTATAGTGAATTTTCCTGCTCATACTCTTACATCTTGAACAACTGTGATTTTCAGACAGGAGACTGGGGAGAGCCTTCAATTACCTTACGACCTCCAAATGAAGCCACAGCATCAACGCCTGTACAATATTGGCAACATCATCCAGAGAAACTCATCTTCCAGTCATGCGATTATAAAGCCTTTGTAAGTGTTGATAAATTTAGTGCTTTGATTTGGGGTAGATATATTAAACTTGGATTTTGATAGGCTGTTGTGTTTTACTTTCATTTATAATATTTTTTCAGTCACTTTTAGAGAGACAGGTCACTACTTCTGAAATACTGTAATCGTAATAAATGAGAAACAAGGATGCACGGTACCTTTTTGCTATGAATTGTGTGATACATTGCAGTCCATGTGGCATTAGTGTTAGAGAAAGGGCACTATGAGTAAGTGGGTAAGTGTTGTTGAAGTGACAGTGAGAGCAAGGACCCCTACTTTTCATTTCTTACAAATCCCTGTCCAGTAGTTATGGAAGAATAATAAAGCATACCTACCTCATACCTACCTTGATGCTGTGTGCACAGCAGTTAAAGTGTTACCTCACTCGAGTTTTATACAGGTGTTTTAGGGAAAGGAAATAGAGAAAAAGGAGGTGAGGGTCCCACCCTCAACAGACAAAAAGGAAGTGAGGGTCCTGAGTGTTTTTTGTCTATGTAACAAGGGCACATTCAGACCTCTTCCAACCTGATGGCTGCTTGAAGTACCACTAGCAGTCAGTTCCATCGGGGCAAAAATACTTATTTTTACTTCCATGTGGCTGCAGGCAGTTACCACTTCCCATCCCTGGAAAAATAGAGCTTCCCTCTGCAACTAAAGACAATTAGTCTTCTCTAGCTGTTATAAATGTTTGTGGAGGAGAGAAAGGTCTCCTGCAGTACAGAGAGTCATTGGAAGGTGGTTTTTTTAATGAAAAACAGTTCTCTGAAATCTTGAGTTCCCTGTCACCAGGGTGGGGGGACTGGAGCTTCTGGGGAGCTGAAGAGGTATCTCAGCCCACCTTTTTAAATGCTTGCATTTCCCCTTCTGACTCTGCTGGAAAGCATTGTTGAAGCTGCTGAAGGTGCCTGCCAGCCCCCTCTGTGTCCTCTCTGGAGGTGGCCACCTTATGGCTGGCTTATGTACCAAGGGGCTCAGTAGTTACAGTGAGTTTAGGATGATAGCTGGGTGTTAACTGCTGGTCCAGGACGTGGGGTTGAGATCCTCTTCACTTGAAGGGCCTTGGATCTTTGGTGCTTTTTAGGATAATGCTCTGTTCACTAAATAATGCTGCATTTTAGGGAACAGTTGGAAGTTGCTGGGTCGGATTTAAAGCATATCTGGAAAGGAATTAGAGGCTAAAAGCAGGTGAGACAGAGCCTGGCTCCCTCTGAGGAGGGGCAGAAGGAGTGTTACAGACCTGTCTTTCTGAAGAACATCTGTATCTTCCATCAGACCCTCATGGGGTTAAAAATTGCCACGCATGCAGTGGTCATCCCTGGACAGTACTAGAACCTCTGTCTTCCTCGGCACGATGGTCAAGGACCATCTTATCTGCTCTCAGTCTTGTTCTCCTACTGTTCAAAACCTCCTTGCTCACCTCAGATTGAAAGGAAGGTTAGCAACTTCTAGTTCTTTAAATATTTTTCATAGTTTTCAGTGAAGTGAACATGTCTACCTCGAGTGCCTTTTCTCTTTTTGCATGATCCAGCAGTAAATTCATAATCTAATGTTACCTTTGTAGTAGATTGGAAGATGGATCATTAAAGAAATGAAGCTGGAATGACCAGGAATATCCAAGTTAGTGGTGATTAAGGAAAGACCTTCCTTTCCTAAGGACCATGTGTCACCCCTTTGTTTCAGCTCCTTGAGCTGTATTGACCTCAGCTTTAAGTTATAATTGGGGTAGCTTTCACTCTATGTCACATCAATCACTTAAACTGTTGGATGCTCTCTGTATTGCTCCCACATGCCCTGGGTGTTTGAGAAGGGCTGTTTCCAAAAGCACAGAAAGTCAAAAGGAAGCAAAATTTCTTCCAAGAGTTTCGGATTTTTCTGACAACTAAATTGGATGGTACTGCTGTGATTTGTGTGTCTATTCCACAGTCCATCTTGGGAAGCATTTCTGAATGCCTTCAGCTGAGGCTTTTTGCTGCTGTGCAGATGGGACAGGTGCTCTCCTTCTCTTCTCTTTCTTCCTCTTCTGCCTTAAGCAAAAAGCACTGCTTTTTTACCCTGGTGCCTGACCAACTAGTAGCTTTCAAGGAAAAAACAATTTGTTTTACTGTAGTCTCTAGAAAAATGAGAGAAAAAAAAAACAACCCCCAAAGCAAAACAAAAGACACCCAACCATCCAACCAACCAACCAAAAAACTGAAGACATTAATTGCAATCTGCCCAGAGAAGGCTAAAGATTCCAGATGTGTCAGACAGCAGGATTCAGAGAAAAATACAGTTAAGTTCAATATGGTTTTGTTTACTCTTCTAATTTCAGAGTTTGCTTTAAATATGTTGTTTTTCTTCAAGGGCAACATCACTCTGTCCCATCAAATTAATGCCCAAAGCCTTATTCACATCACCAGCAAGGCCCCAGCTGGACTCACAGCTGCTCAGCTTATGAATCTTTCACATCTGCAGTCCTCTAGGAATGCCCTTCATTCATTCCTTTATGCTTGTGCTTATCTGGTAGTGTTGATGTTGCTCACTGGCCCATTTATAATGCCCTATAAAGTGTTTCTCACTAATTGCTGTGTTGGCTACTGTCTACATTGAAATATTTATGCATTTTCTTGCAGGTCAGAGACTCCTGCTGTACACAGTGTAAACTGAAGTCTTTAAAGAAAATATCTCAGTTTAGGTCAGGAGACCAGAGAACTGAACCAGTACACTTTGTGTTCAGTTCCAGCTTGCTTCATCTGTAACTGAAGTTCATTTTGATAGGTTCTTGTCTAAGCTGAAGCTGGTTCACCATCTGGTTGGGTCAGTTTAGGCTGTTTCCAAGAGGAGACATTCTGGTAGAGTGAGACAGGTCAGCAGTGGTGGGTTGCAGCATCCTCTGGAAGGTGCCTCCTTCCACAGTGCTTTCTCTCCTCCTGCAGCCTACCTACCATACTCTCACAGTGGCATGGCTTATCTTCAGCTCCCACGTTGCTCACTTAGAATTGGAGACTTAAGAGAAGCCATGGCCTTGTGCTGCAGTGAGAGTACAGAGAGAGACTCCTCTGTGTCTGGGGAAGAGCAGGTGAGAGGGGCCTTGCTGTGCTCTCTGCTCAGTTAAGCCTGACTTGCATGTGACATCATACAGAAATTAGCAGCTCTAAGGGCACACACACACACACCCACAGGTAAGCAGGCCTGTGGCACCTGCAGGAGAGATGCAGAGCATGGTGTGGCTTTGGTTCAGCCCAGGTAGCTGTAACAAGGCCCCTCTCTGCTAGGTGGGAATGGCAGGGATGATGCAGCCAGCTCAATCCCAGCCACGGTGCAGGGGGTGCTGAGACCTCAGGGGAGCAGAGGCTGCTGTCAGGCTGCAGGAGGGCTCAGACTGGGTGTGCCAACAAGTGACACAGTGAGGGGGAGCCTGTAGCACAGGGCTGTGTCACTGAGGCACTGCCTGCCTTGTTAGCCCTGGAGATGAGCAGGCTCCTGCCAGGTGTTCCTCCCGGTGCGCTGAGCCAGGACACAGCACCCTGCTGCTTCCTCTCACACAGCCTCCTCCAGATCACTAAGGGCTTCAAAATAATGGTTCAGGGGCAGCCTTTCCTTAGCAAAAAATAATGGTTTAAGCTAGTTATAGTGCAGATTTATTGTCTCTCTTTGCTGACATCGGGCTCTGTTTGCACATAAATTAGTTTCAGATTGACTACACCGAGGTTAAGATCACTGCTGGCCTTCTCATCCACATGACTGCACACATAACAATAGGAGTTTGGCAGATGGCAGCTAAAAAAAGCAAATTCTCCATTTTATAATCAAATGGTTTTTTTTAAGATGGAATCTGTAGTATTTGTTGTTTCAGTAACTAAAATGATAAGCTAGAAGACTTTCAGGTATTGTTTCAAATGCTCCAGCTGATTCAATACACTTGTTGCTGTGCATTCTTGTTTCATGGGTTGATTAACATATTAGTTTAAATGATTTGTCAAAGAACTGCAGAGTAAGAAAGATCTAAAGCAATACATTAGGAAATAGATTGCTACCAGTAGTTTTTTAAAGCATTTTTTTGTGCATTTCTGCAAATGTTTGTTGGTTCTGGAATTTCAGTTAATCTAAGTGCAATGGATTTCTGTTCTAGTATTTAGGTTCTATGCTGGTAAAAGAGTTAAGAGGCACAGAGTCAACACAGGATGCATGTGCAAAGATGAGGGTAAGTTTGTAAACCTATTCCTTCTCTGTTGTAATAGTATTAAATAACTGTGATTGCTTGGGCTGTACCCTTTTTGTTTTTGTAATGTACTGTTACCCTTTTCCTTTCCTTGCTTTTACATTGATATTCAATAGGGAATCTATTCTGTTTTATATCTTAATTTGAAGTAATACCAAAATTTAAAGAGAATTTTTTATTTTGCATGTTGTATCTAACAAAAAACCCCAAAGGTTTGTGTTATGTTTCTCATGAATCTTTGAGTATGTTTCAAAGTACTGTCCACACAATTAAGCATGCCCATATTCAATTGTTTTATAAACAGAATTTATAGCTTTTATATGATAATCTAGATTGAATTTTCAATGTTAAACATGTAGTAGTAAATATTTAACATGTTACCAAGCATATTGGTTTTTACATATGGGCTAATCCAACAGTTACATAATCCTATGGATAATTTTTACTCACATGAGTATTTCCTTTAATTGTTAGTTACTTATATGCTTTTTGATTAAAGGGTGAAATGGGGTCTAACTCACTTTCATCTCATGGTGGAAAAGAAACTAGGTTTCCTTCAGACTGTTAAGAATATGTTTTTCTGTGGCTCTTTGGCCTGATACTGGTTTGTAGAAAATTACAGTAGTCTATCTCCAAGAAACATTGCTGCTGGAAATGCAAAACAAGCCATAGTCTGATTTATTCCCAGCTGTAGTTGTAATAAGAATACACCTGTTCCCAGCAATGGTGAACATATCATGGGCTGACATGACTAATTAATGAAGAAAATAATTGTTTGCTAATCTACCAAACCTGTACAATTACCCAGATGAATGAGCAAAATCTTTTCTTCTGTGTATCATGAGTCTCTTATGCAAGATGTCTCTGAGCACAAGAGGTGACATTCAGACCAGAAAGCTGGAAGATGTGTAAAATTCATGCAATCAGACAACCATTTCCTGCTGGTTACATGTGTGCAGCACACAGACTTCCATACAAGCTGGTTTAGCTAAGGGCTGGCAGTAATTCACAATTATAGACTGCCTGAAGATCTGAGGCTTTTCAGCTAATTACATGCTAATCATTCCTTACCTGGGCTTAAACTCCTCTGAAAAAAACCCCAACAATTTGACACAGGGGGATCTACAATCACGTACACGTGTTCTGGGGAATTAATAGAGCCTGCAGGCATGCCATCTTCCAATCCAGTTTTCAAACTGTCAGGCTTAGCAGTTTGATTCTTTAGGCATATGCATGTTCAGAAATTAGGGCAGAATTTGGCACTCTAGTAGCATATGACAACTTCAGTAAGTTTTCTGACTGAACTAGGAGACTTAACATCAAAAAAGGCACTCTAAATAATTTATAGGCATTTTAATATATATTTCTATAAGTAATAACTTTGGCCAATTAAAATTATACAACTGAAAAAACTAAGTGTTTGAAAACAGATTTAATTTAAAATACACATTTCCTATATAAATAGTGCAGTTGCACTAGTTTTCTATAGTGCCATACAGGATACTTATATAATAGTGTGATGGGGTTTTATGTACATTTGTTTTGTACATTCTCTTTTGAAAAAATTGTTCTGTGAGAGTGTTTATTTTGTGGTTTGAGGTTTTTTTCATTGCAAAGATATTTGAATAAAGCAGTTTTTAATCAGGATTTCGTCTATTCTTTCTATGTATCCTTTTAATCATGTTCCTATTCAAGTCAAAAGCAAAAATGTTTGACTTAATGGGAACAAATTATTATTTTAGCCTGTTTCCCAGTGAGAAAAATGTATATTTTTCCAAAGCTTTTTCTCTCTGGATGTCTCCTAAAAGTTTTTGTCAGTGAATTGGGAGTCCAGGTTGTCCAAAGTCATCCTGAAATTTTGCTGTGATGTTCGTTGCTGTATTTAAGTAACCTTGGGTTGTCATTGAAAAGCTGGTTTCTGTTATAGTTACATTTTACTTTAAATGTATTGAAAGGTACATTTCACTTACAAGAAAGAGAAGTGAAAAGTTGAATGTATTATTTGTCTGGCTCTCAGGTACTGAATTCTTTACACTTGTCCAGTGTCTCTAGAATCAGCAAGACCTTTACATAGGGTTTACTATTGTGATAGAACAACATTTTTTTATTCTGGTATTTTATTTGTTATTCCATGCACATATTGCAAAACTATAGCCTGCTGCAATCTGAAACGTTGGGTATTGGGTCAGTATGTCACATATAAACTTGTACCAGGTGGAGGTCACTCCCCACAATTTTTTTTAATCTTTCTGGACTCAGCCACATAATGGCTTTATGGAGAATGTATGCAATTAGGTATCTAATTTTTCTGTCAGTGTGGCTTTTGATTCTCCATCTTTAACTTAATGTTGCTCTCAAAAATGTTGACATTCACTGAATGTCTTGCAGTCAGCAGGTGCACAAGGATGAAAGAAGTGTATCAGTGAAAAAAATCTTGATCTTCCTTAATCATTTATAAATACAGGGAAACAACAAAAATGACATGTTTGCTGACTGCAGATCCCTCACTGTTAGTTGTAGACGCTCCCAGGGCTTTCAATTATTGCAATTGATGGTTTTGGTTCTCCAGGGAAGTGTCATGTGGATATCCCTTGTGTCTCTTTGCAGAGAGGCTTACAGCAGCCTCCTTCTTATAGCTTAAAAGTAAAAGGAGAGCCTCAATCTTCTATAATGTAAAAAAAACCCATCAAGAATAATAATAATTTTAAAAAAAGGAACAAAACAAAAGAGCGACAACAAAAAAGACCTGGGAACCTTTACCTTAATAACTCTTCTTGGAAATCCACTGTGCTTCTCAGCATTGTGCAGCAATGTGCTCTAGCAGGGCAGATGATGGATTTGTTTGGGGAAAGTCATGCAGATGCAATAGCTGGAGCTCAACACTGGCGTCAAGGTTATACCTGGTTTTTTTCCCCCATCCAAACTGCAGAATCATGTAACCACACAAAATTATGGATATTTGTCAAGAACTTCACTTTTCTATTAATATATTTGCACTCCTTTATATTTTGCAGTTTCTTATTTGTTTCCAGCTATTTTCTCTCACAAACTCTCTCTCTAGTGGACAGCACTGTCTCCTTATCTCCATTTCCACCCACCATAAACTGACCTTTCCTACTTGGAGATTAAACCTTGCCTTCCTGGCCAGAATAGATTTATTAATTATATTTGAGAGATGCCTTCAAGAAATTAAGAGTTCATTTTTTTCATTGTGAAATAGAAAATACTGCAAGTTGAGTTTTCAATCAGATCGGTGCCTTCATTGCAATTTATCATAGGAACAGGAAGGGAGAATAAGATGTGTTTGCATCAAAATAAAGGCAAGGGTTAAAGTTAATTTGATCTAGAAAGATACTTGTTCTCTACAGAAGACTTAATTTGGCATTTACACATCAGAATTCCTTGACAGGTGGGAAGGGGATTGTTTTATACTTACTGGCATGAGCACAGCAACAAGGTAGATTCTTTCTTAGCAGCTCTGTTAAATCACTGATGTTGCATACACCAACTGAACTGTCTAAACCAGGCAAATATTTACTGCCGCAGAAGGGAACTTAAATTTGGTTCTGGGATCCTGCCACCTTCCTGACTATTATATTTCTTTTTAAATATTTTCTTGCTAGGAATAGGTTTTTAAATTTCAGGTCAAAATTCTGAGGAACCAGCAATATAATTCTGTTCACAAAGCAGGTGAAATGTCTTGCTGACTTAAGACCAAAATGTCAAAGTTGGAGTTGCTATAAGATCTGATTCTCTTATCTCTGGAAAGTGAGGCAGAGTTGACTCACTGAAAACAGGCAGCATCTGGGGCCTTTCTTCCTCCTTTCATTTCTTCTTATGTAAGGAAGGAACCGAGTTTAGATGGCAGTCTCCTTGTTTCTGCTAAACCCTTTCTTGTTTTTCAATCTCTGTTTCATTTTTCCTCCAAAAGTAGAAGTCTGCATATGTCTCCTGGTGAAACTCCCTGGGCAAATACCATGTCAGCATCAAACACTATTTTGGGATTTAGACTCTTCAGTCTCTGCTCTTTGGAGACTTGTAGCTCTGCCTCTCTCTTGTGTGGCCGCTGCTTTCAGAGGGTCTACAGTGGAACAGGCACATGGATCTTACTCAAAAGGAAAAAATAAATAGTGGTGGAAGATCTTATGAACATTCAGTCTCTATGCACATCCACATCATGCTGTACCATGTGTTCAGAGAATTGTATGTCTTTGAATTCTGGCTGAAAGGAATCTCAAGGGCAGTTGGAATGCAGAGGAATGCTCAGAGATATCGCAAAAGAAAAAAATATCTCCCTCTCAACTAGGTGCATTACCCCAGGTGCAATGTTCATATTAACAATGTAGCTTGGAGGCATCCACTAACTGGAGAGCAGTAAAGAGTTTTGTACCACGAGGATTGCAGATGTAGTTTTATTCCAAGTGTTAAATTATGTCAGTAATGCATTTTTAAACTTTTTGGACAGAGAGAAGTTAGTAAGTATTTGTTAAAAGGCAGATTGTATAATTGTATGTAAATTTGCCTTTCTTAAAAGGTAAATTGGCTTCGAAACTTACTGGTCATGTGTGGACTTAAAACTTTTATTTCAGTTTCATCTCCTGCATGATCTTGTCAAAGTGATTCACTCAAGCTCCTCTTCCCCAGCTGGTCAAGGGAGATGATTGTCCCACTTTACTCTGCGCTGGTGCAGCCTCACCTTGAGTCCTGTGTGCAGTTTTGGGCACCATGCTATGAGAAGGAAATAAAGCTGTAAGATAGCATCCAAAGGAGGGCCATGAGAATGTTGAAGGGCCTTGAGGGGAAACCTTATGAGGAGCAGCTGAGGACACTTAATCTGTTCAGCCTGGAGAAGAGGAGACTGAGGGCGGCTCCTGCATGGCACTCTGCAACTTCCTCATGATGGGAAGAGGAGGGGCAGGCACTGATCTCTTTTCTGTGGTGATCAGTGACAGGACACAAGGGAATGGCCTGAAGTTGTGTCAGGGGAGGTTTAGGTTGGGTATTAGAAATAGATTCTTCACCCAGAGGGTGTCTGGGCACTGGAACAGCTCGCCAGGGCAGTGGTCACAGCACCGGCCCCACAGAGCTCAAGAAGGGTTTGGGCCACACTCTCAGGCACAGGGTGTAACTTTTGGGGGTGGCCCTCTCTAGGGCCAGGAGTTGGATTGGATTCAGTTATTCTTCTGGTTCCCTTCCAACTGAGATTTCACTGATTCTGTGAACTATTTAGTAAAGTTTCATAAGCCTTAAATAAATACCAGACTTACTGGTATGATAGTAGGTGGTACTAACACATGTTTTAAAATGTGCAGTCTGATGCCATTTAGAATTAACAGTTGCTACCAGTTTGGGAAAATATTCAGATTCTTATAAGGAAGTGAATTCCAATACATAATTGGATAGAGTTGCCAGCTAGAGTGTTCATATCGATATTAAAAATCTATATAGGGCTGAAGATTCATTTGCAAAAGTAGAAAGCCAAGATGAAGACTTAAGATTTTACAGGCTCATAAACTTTTACTTGGAATTTATTTATGTATGAGGTTGTTAGTGACTTGTCATAGCTGAATAATATTTCTTTCCTGTGTCTTTGCAATATCAAATATAATTACATATAAACCTAAAAGTAAATCTGTTTTATTTTGGCCACTGTATGAAAGCTGAGTAATCCAGTTATAAATGCATGTATAAGTATATTGAAGTGGTCAACATGGCAAAGTAGAAGTACCAGTGTATTCCCTTTCCTCTTGGCAGAAAATAAATAAATGAGATGAAAGATTTTCAGAGGGGGCTGTGTTACACCATGTGCTACAGTATATCAAGGGAATTTGTTAACATCTTACTTGGACACCATTCTATGTGTGTTTCTGAATTTCTTATTCAGCTGCTTTGTGTGGGTGTGTGCTCAGAGATACCATGGTTTGTTTGTACACTGCAGGAGCATTCAAAGGTGTTGAATTATTCTATGTATTGTTGAAGCAATACATAGAATAATTAATGCATAGAATAAGGTATTGAGGTACAATCCTGTCTTGAAAAGGTTAAAGGCCCTTCAGGGTTGCAGGTTTTGTATTTGCTTTTTAAAAATAGTGTGAGGCCTACGATGACGAATGGGAGGAGGAAATGAAGGGCAAAGAATCAAGTTAGTGTCGACAGAGAACCCACCTCAGGCTCATTCGACTCGTGTCTGTCCAATGTAGGGGATCGCTGAGAATAGGTTTGTGATTACAGTAGCCGCTAGTTTATATTACTTTATTAAGTCCTCTGCCTCTTAAGTCATTGTTAACTACCTAGATTTGTTAGGCATGCTGGCAGGGTGGATCTCAAATTAGTTGGATTTTATTTTGTATTCTAAATGAATGTCTAGAAGTCCTGCACAGCCTTTAACTCAAAATCAATATGCAAGTGGAAATGTTTTACCTACTTAAGACAATTTGTAGTACTACTATAAAATGAAAATAAGTTTAGGCTCTGGATAGGAGAGTGATTTTTTTTTCAGTGAAACTAAAGAAAACCCATGAACAAGATGAGATGCGAGATTGCACTCCCTCTCTTGCTCTCTCTAGCACCACTGCTCTTGCATCTCCTTGTGACCCATTTCAAAAGGAGAAATTGGGACCAGCACTGTCCAAGCCTATGCAGGGTTTTGCCACTGTCCTACATAATGGCAGCAGTGGGTTCAGATGCAAACTCAGAACAGTCTTAAGTTCAGACCTTTGTTGTAAAAGCAGTCACTGTGGTAACCAGGTAGTCATGCAGAGGGTACCTTCTACCTTCTTCCACTCAGCTGATCTACATTGTGGGTGCTGAGGGGATGAAGCAGCTTCATTGCAGCAACTGCATCAAAATACAGACAAGACTGGTACTCCAGATGTTCCTTGTTCTGAAGAGAAAGATGCTCTGTGTCTTTTGAGAAGTCTGGGGAAGCTGCACATATGTCACATTAGATTTAGGATGGTGTTACTTTCTTCTATCTTGCTGTGTATGCACACAAGCCTGTTTTACGGTTCTTGAATTATACATGGCCTGCTTTCACGTAGTCATTTACCTGTCTGGCAGCAAGGATTTCAGAGGTGCACCAAAGCTCAGTCTCTCTGGCAGTGCAGCCTGTGCAGCACAGAGGCTCCTGCCTGCAGGAGCAGGGCACCCATGGAGATGGGGCATGCACATCTGTCCTGACGTAGGTGACCAGCTGATCAGCACAGGCACTGGCAAGGAGCCTGGAATAGGCTTGCTGTTCACCCAGGTGATTCTCCTAAAGAAGTGTATTGAAATGAAGAGCCGGTAACAGTCACAAACAATGGAGTTTATAGGAACTATGACCAGTTCCAGGCTAGTGAGCAGTTGCCCAAAGACAGTGTCCTGTCACTATGATTACTTCTTTGTGAGATGAAATCTAATCCTGCTACTATGGTATGAACATGCCTTGGAGCATGAGACCATATGTCAGCATGCACATGACATCCAACGCCAGCCTTTAGCTGTGGCTCCTATAACTTTGGCTCAAGTCCATATGCTTCCCATAGAGACACCAGATGGACAAGAATATTTTGTCATCTCATTGTGTCCTCATGGAGTTGGTACAGTGGCTAGAATGTGAAAAGCCTGAGGAAAGGGAATACTGACTCCTGTGTCCCACCTTCTTCTCAGATTCTGGGCACAGACATGGGCAGAGATGCCCACTTGGCCTGCACAGAGGTGTGAAATGTCTGACCAAGAAATCTGTGGGACTTCATCTCAGCATCCTAGAATTCAGAGCCAAAGCACCTACAGGGCCTGAGCAAAAGGTATTCATACCGTATCTCTGAATTCATTCTGGCAGACAACTCCTTCATTAAAAAGAAAGGAACAACAAGCAAATAGTGTGAGCTCACCATGACAACGTAAAACTGTTGAAGCCTGGAGACTGCTTGGAAATAATAATTATCTGGTGGACCTCAGTTACTGTATCACTAAGAGTCCAGCCAGGGAATAGAGCTGCATGTTTTTCTTCATGGCACTGTTGTAATAACAAAGGATGTTATTCTACTGCCCAGCTGTTTGTTTCAATGAGAGTACAAGTGCAGAATTGTTACCCCAGATTCTACACTGGACTGCAGCGTAGAGCACCTTCCAGCACAAATCCTGGGGTTTGTATGGTTTGCAAGCTGATGAGGAATAACCTGTGCTCCTTACCAGCTGAGATGGTTTGGCTTAATAAATTACAAATGTCCATCAGTCTCCGATTTGTTTCCTAATTTTCCAGCTGTAATTTAATAGCATCTTGATGAACTGTTTCACTCAGAGACAGTCTTCTGGCAGTTTGCAACCCTGATTAAATACTAGAGGTCAGGTCTGGTCAAGACAAACCCAGGTGAATGTGGAGCAGATGAAGATGATTAAGTTACAAACTAAAGGTCTAGAGGAAAGAGGTAATGAATACAATGTGGCCTGGCCAACAGGATGCTTCACCTTTATGGCAAATACCAGACAATGGGAATTATACTGAAAAACTAAAATATGTGAACTTAGTACCTGTGTTTGTATAGCATGTTGGAAAAAAGGAATTTTGCTGTTAAGAAGGCAATGAAGGTAAATACAATAATCAAAATAGAAAAGAAAGCTCTCTTGTGTGTAGGTGTTGGACTAAATTGAAAGGACAAAAGGCGAATGATTGCTGCCCCACCAAACGATTAAAGTGATATTGTCATATTTGTGACTATTTTGTCTAGTATGAGCATAGATGGGGTTTATTGCTTGTTATTCTGACAGATGTATGTACTGCAGGTTCTGTACAGTCACTGTCATGCTTTCTGTGCATTGAAATTGAATTTTATGAAAAGATGTGTTTAAAGATCTGTTAAAGTGACACACATACACGCACAGGTAGCTGCCTGCTCTACTTTTGGTAGGGATACCACTCCACTAAGTTCAGAGGCATGCAAATCAGATTAGTGTCTTTCTTCAGAATTTGTTAAAATTCTTCAAGAAGTTTTATCATTTAAGCTTTCATTTTTCAAAAGTGGCGAGCATTCTGGGTGAAAGGAATTTTCTATGGGGTAAATTGACACTTGATTGTTGTCTCAAGTCTCAAGTCATTTGATACAGAGAGATCCAACAATCCTCTCTGTTACACAGATGGGTGGGGCTCTCCTTGAAACTTTAATATGAGGTCTTAGCCTGCATGGACACTAATTGCAGAACATAGCTGGATCTGTAGCTTTGAATTTTATGCTGACAGAAATGGAGCCTTGTTTGATTCTGGGAGGATCGAGAGCCAATAAGGAGACAAGATCACAGGGGGGTTTTTTGTTTTAAGTTTCTGTTTATTTTATATGCTCTCTAGTGTTAGCATTGCCTATTTTTTCAAACATATTTTTTAGTTACAGTTTGTGTTTTCAAGGTTCTATCTCTGCTTCTGTGGGCTTTTTTTGAATAATACAAAGCCACCACTGTTACTTTTGTTCAGCTGCTTTAATGATCTTCCTATGTGCCAGTTCTAGACTTCTCAGTGTGTTTACACTCTCCTTCTGTGTGCTGATGTTGCTTCATGTTTACCTGTAACTGTCAATAGTTCATTTCCTCTCAGGAAAATATTTGACTGATCTCTCTGATTGTTTGCAGATAATCCCATAAATAAGCATTTTCTGAATGTTACTATAGAATAGTCTAATGTGTAGAATAGTCTAGTCCATCATTGTTGTCAACCTTAAAAAAATTCAAATCAGTTATAAACTATTATGCCAAATTTGGGAGTTTTGTTTTTTTAGTTTTGAGGTTGTTCTAGTAAATTTTATCCGTAAACCAAAGAACTTTTTTTTTCTGCAGAGAACTTAAATCTGCCCCAAATATTTTCCCAGTCTGTTCAGTGGGAAATATGTTTGCTGTGTGCATCACGCAGAAGGCACACAGAAGTAGACTAGCATAAAAGGAAAAACAATCTTATAGGAGGGCATGAACTGTAGGTAGGAGAACCTGGCACTGAGGGAATGCAGAATAAGCCTCAGTGCTAATTCATGTGTAAAGCAGCTTCCCGTAGCAGCTGCACTGGAAGTGCAGACAGCCAGACTGACAAGATACAGCACTGGGCTGACAGATTGACTGGCAGGCCTGGCGGGCTGCAAGGATACCTCATGGCACAAATACAGCTGCAAAGAAGGGAAAAACAGGGAAATATTTCTAAATAACAACTAATTGCAGCAAAGAAATGGTACTACAAGAGGTATTGTCCTGTTGATTCTTACAGCTGGGAAGGGCAGGAGAAGGGGAGGGAGGCAGCAGTAGATTTATTAGATAGATGTCCTAAACACACATGTTTTGGGAAACACTGGTTGCATGACTGGTCTTTTTAATCCTGGAAAAGTTACTTTATTCTCTTCCCATTGTGATAGAAAAAAAAAGTAGAATTTTTACTACCCTCACAACAAACTTAAAATTATTTTAGTTTTGTAACTACAAGATAGCATAAACCCAGAGCACAACTGGCTGAAGAAAAAGTAAAATATTTATTTAACTTAGGTATTTAATCAGAAGAAGAAAGCACTGTTATTGCAATGCAACACAACTCTAAGAATAATAGTATCTTCGTTTTGATTTCAGAAGTCTACAGAACAAATGAAGAAAGTACCAACTATTGTCCTGTCTGTCTCTTACAAGGGAGTCAAATTTATTGATGCCACAAATAAGGTATGTGCAATTACTGAATATTACCTTTTGTTTCTCACAACTAGGACAAATAGTAATACCTATGAAGGCAGGGCCAGAGAGGGAACAGATTGGCACTTTGTGTTTTCCTTCTCCCTTTTTTTCCTCTCCTTTTTTCCTTTTCCTCTCCTCTCCTTTCTTCTCTTGCCCAAAATGGATGTAATGTAATTGTCATTCTCCAGAAACTCAGTCTGGAGAGCAAGTGAAGTAGCTTTAATGGCTTATTTGGAGAACATTGTGTCCAGCATTCTGCTCTTATATGCAAGCTTATCATAAAAGATGTTCAGCAGAGAGCCTCTGTGGAATCCTTTACCATATTCTTTTCTACACAGTTCCATAAATATGTAGAATATACGTGTGTGTGTGTGTGTGTGTGTGTGTGTGTGTGTATGTTCATTAATATAATTTGATTTTTAAAAAAAGCTGTCTCAATAAAGAATAAAGAAGCAGTTTTATCCAGGGCCGGCCATTCTAAGAATAAGGAACACAAGCCTTGAATGTCCTTTCCAGACATTCCAATACCACTGTTTTCTTGATGCTAGCCATTTAACTACCTGAACTGCAGCAGCTTCTTAATAGTTGCTGTTCCTTTTTTTTTCATCTTCCTATATGGCAGTGCTCCTGAACTTTGTCTCTTACATTTCTAAATACATCCAAATCTTTAAAAAACCTTAACCAAAACCACAAAAGCAGAAGTTAAGAGATCAGAGAACTCAGTGATGGATAGAGCAATGGATTATTGCTTAGCCAAAGTAAAATGTACAAACTCTGTAAAGAGAAGTAAAGTAATGCATTAATTTCTCTTCTTTGTATGTCTAAAATGGCAAGGAAATACAATCCATACTTGTGCTTTTATATGAACAGGAAAGAAATTATATTTTCTGCTATGTGAATAAAACTGACTAAGCAATACAGAAAATAAATCTGACAGCCCAGCTACCTGACCAGGTTAATAATGTATATAGCAGCTTTGTGTTGCTGAACATTCAGACCACACAGTACACCTAACCCAGCATCCTTCAAACTTGCCAAATCAGTTTTTAAGTTTAACTAGAACTGTGTTGTAAGTGGTGGATGGAAGCAGTTTTGTGAACTTCTGCTAGAGTTTGGAAGCCATATTTAGAGTTAGAAGATGGCATAATAGGAAAATTGAGGTGAAATTACTGTTATTTCAAGTCTGGCATGTTTGCCAGAGCAGAGGAACCAGGGATTCCTGTCTGCTCCTTTTTCCTTCCATTGATTCAAAACTGAGCTTCTACAACCCTCATTCCTTTTATGTTCTCTGATGTACAGGGCATAAATCAGGATGTTGTAATGCATTAACTCCAACTTGGATAATACTGATTTCAGCTCTTAAATCTCCTCTGTAGCATAAAGGATGTAACTGCGGTGTCCTTAGGTTTACAAAAAATCCCAGGAGAACAAAAGGAGCTTCTTGTGTCTCTTTGCACAGTGCATAGAGTTTTATGTAAGATGGAAAGCTGAAAGAAGGTTGGCAAATTGCAGTAGTTGACTCTATATATCCCACTGAAACCTTGTAGTGCAACAGATATATTTGATGGAGTTAAATATGCCACAGTCCAATGTTTTCTCTCCAGTTCAGAATTTGCACTGCCTTTCCCTTCTGTAAAAACCAGCTAATAGCCTGCACCTCTCCCAGAAGCATTGTTATCATCCTTGTCCACAGTGTGCTGTTCCCAATTCCTTCAAGACCCAGACAGATTAGCCCTGTATAAGGTGAGAGCCTGTCCAGACCTGTACTGCTTCCATTTGAGCTTAGAGCTGACAGTGCTGGGCACCACTTAGCAAGAAGTGCATCATTTTCAATGACAAAACTAGCTGGCAGTTCTGTGCTTGAAAACTTGGCTCTCATGGCTGCTCATCCTTTTCCTTTATGCCACCTAGCCAAGAATTTGTCCTCCCAGTCGTAGCAGGCAAAGTTTCAGGTGAGGAAGGGGCCCTGACCTCATTCCACGACAGCTCTTTCAGTGGCGCCTCGAAGTTTGGTGTGACACCATTTCTTTGCAAGTGAGGCCAGAAAGAAATTACTGCTTAGGAAAAAGCAGACTCACAGAATTT